>NC_072805.1:17730000-18980000 GCF_028583425.1 Eublepharis macularius | reverse complement strand
CACTGCAAAGCCATTTCTGGTTGGGAAACTGGCACAGAGTGGGGAAGACATAAGCGCCATTTCCCCATGTACCACAGTCCTAATCTGAATTGGGCCCCACACACCCTGGAATTTTTCTCAGTAGGGAACCCTGACGGACATGTCTGACTGACAGTCCTCATGACAGACCTGTGCCCATTTGGGGACTGCGTATTGTGTAGGTAGGCCTTGAGCTCCTAGCCAACTTGGGGAGTTGTTCCTTTAAGTTGGATTGGGCCCTGAGGTCTCTGCTGTTTGATGTTTTCTGTGGATTCTGTATTTTTATTCTCTTTCTCTCCTGGAACATTGCAAGAGGGTTTGCCTAAATATAGATCAAGATGGGTAGTTGTGTTCGTCTGTTTGTAGCTTTCATGAGCCACAGATACCTGAAGAAGTGAGCTGTGGCTCATGAAAAGCTCATACCCTACCATCAATTTTGTTAGTCTTATAGGTGGTGCTGGACTCTTGCTCTTTTCTACTGCCTAAGTGTAGCGAGTGGCTGCATCCCGGCTAAAGTAGAGTTTGAACTAAGATCTTCCCCAATCCATAAAAGGTAGGGTGGTCCTCCACTGGGAAGATAAACTCCCTGGCAGATTCCTTTGGTGGCCTTGGGCTAGTTGCCCAGTCTCAGCCTCTGTTCATAGACTGTAAGAACCGACATATGGCTCAGTTATAAAGATGAATGGCAAAATTGCCCACTGTCAGCTTGTGGGTCGAGGAAGTTGTATATCTAAATGGCAGACAAAATAAATCCCTCCCATGCGTCCTTATCCCCAAAAAGAACCCCCCAAACAAACAAACAATATAACTCTGTGTTCATTGTGGAGTTTAGCAGTAAAGCTCTGGCATTCAGTAAAGCTCAGTAATTCAGGATAATGCCAGATATGTGACCTCAAAGCCCTGAGTTTAGGAATGCACATTTGGGTTGCTTATCAGACTGGAAGGCAAAAAAGGCAAAAAAGAAGATGTGTTTGTCTGGGAAACGGGGAGTGGATTCAGCAATTCATTGCTTCCCGTCGGGTGGTCGAGGGGCTGCTGCTGACTCAGCTCTAGTTCTGGCAGTGTCAGGCTTTGGATGACAAGATATGGCAGACAGATCCCTGTACCATTGCAGCAAGAAGTCCAGGCTCTTGGTTAAATGGTTTTATTCAGAAATCAAATCATTTCCATATGTATGTCCATAGGGTTACTCAGAAGCAAGGTAAGCATCTAAGCAGTAAGAGCAAAATTGACAGGAATAGTAACATGGGGAAAAATCCCTCCTCTTAACTCACACGTTTGCTCCTTCCCCCTCCCAACAATAAACAAGACTTTGGGCGGGCGCTTTGGGTGAGAACGTTTCATATATTTATACCAGGGCTCATTTTGAGGGGGAATGCGCAGGAACGCAGTTCCAGTAGTTCTCCAAAAGGGTCACATGTCAGGTGGCCCCGCCCACCTGATTTTTGGCCATTTGGGGCCTGTTTCGGCCTAGATCAGGTCCAAAACGGCCCAATTTGGGCCCAAAATGGCCAGGATCAGGCCCCAAACAGCCAGGATTGGTCCCAAAACAGCCAGGATCGAGCCTCTGATGGGTGGTGGATCACTCTCCTGCTCATCAGTGACCCAATCCTGACCATTTTGGGTCCCTTTTCGGCCATTTTCAGCCCCTTTTTGCCATTTTGGGCCCAATTTTGGCCCTGAATGGCCAGGATTGGGTCCAAAACAGCCAGGATAGGTGATGTCAGGGGGTGGGGCATATGCAATTCAGTTATGCTAATGACATACTTCCAGTGATGTCAAGGGGTGTGGCATATGCAAATGAGTTGTACTAATGAGTTATGCTAATGAGTTCCTGCAGCTCTTTTTCTACAAAATGACCCCTGATTTATACCATCCAGTAAAGTCACTGAGAAAGCAAAAGATCAAAGTCGAGACATAGCAATGCCTGGGAGTGAGTAGTCTACAAGGTCATGAGCACTGAAAGTTTCTACGGTCCGTTAGATAAGCACCTGCACGAAGTCTGTGAAAGAAACAGTTATGGCATTGACAGTATGACATTAAGTTACCGTATGAAACATTGGTTCAGTGTTAGCATTGGCATGGATGG
This sequence comes from Eublepharis macularius, assembly GCF_028583425.1. Lineage (NCBI taxonomy): Eukaryota > Metazoa > Chordata > Lepidosauria > Squamata > Eublepharidae > Eublepharis > Eublepharis macularius. The sequence continues at coordinate 18,977,893 of NC_072805.1, read as the reverse complement.
GGTTCAGACATGACAGGCAGTGTGGAAACGAAGAAGTGCTCTGAGACGGGTGCACAATCAGTTGGGCTTTATTGTAAAGGAGGAGGGCAGGCTGTGGAGATGAGTTTTGTGGCAACCCAGCGCAAAGCATTTCTAACCAATTGTTGGATGCTAGGAGGCCAGGCAGTAGAAAAGCTTCAATACTGCAAGGAGCTTGGGGGTGGAGGTGGGTGGTAAGTGGGACAGGAATGAGAGAGCATGGCAGTGTGCTTGTGTCCTACTCCCAGAGGCATGTTGCGCGCGCACACTCCCAAGGAATTCATGCCAGCGAGGGCTGCTGCCCCTTGGTACTAGAGGGCAGGTCCTGCCTTCCTCTCCACAATGACCCCAAGAAGGAAATATTTTCTCTCCAGAGGGAAAACTGCAAGGATTCATTTGTGTGGGAGAAAGTAAAAGGGCTGGGGCAGTGGTGGGCTTGGGGCCTTGAGCAAGGAGATAGTGATGTCTAGTGGTTAGAATGTCAGACTAGGATCTGGGAGACCCAGGTTCAAATCTTCACTCTGCCATGGAAGTTTGCTGGGTGACTTTGGGTTTGTCACATCCTCTCAACCTCACCTACCTCACAGGGTTGTTGCGCGGATAAAATGGAAGAGAGGAGAACGACGTACGCTGATTTGGGTCCCCAGTGAAGTATAAATGAAGAAGCAGATATACGTGGCTGTCTCCCTGTAAAGGGGGCCTCAGTGTTTGGTGGGACTGAAGTGGGACACTCTGGCCCATTGGGTCAGGGTTAGCCATTCTTGAGACCGTTACCAAGAGTTGTGATTTCACATATCCTGGAACAAAACATTTGGGAAGCATCTTCCAGATCCTCCATTCCATCAGGTTGTCACCCTCCAATTCCATCACTGGATGAGTATCAAAACATACGAAGCAGCCTTTTGCTGAGTCAGACCCTTCATTTCTCAAGGTCAGCATTGCTTACTCTGACTGGCAGCTCTTCCTCCACCTCCTCTGCCAAGCAGAGATCTTTCTTTTCATCTTCTACCTGATCCTTTTAACTGGAGGTGCTGGGGACGGAACCTGTGGCCTTCTGCAAGCAAGGCAGAGGCTCTACCATTGAGCTGTGACCTCTGCTCTGCTAGGGGGAAAGTGAGGTATAACAGAAAAGGGAGGGCTGAGCCCAGAGGAATGGCTTGCCTGTGCTGCCTAAGGGCCGAGTTAGGATTTGAATCTTGTTCTCAGCTGGGACATGCTGGGGTGAAAGAGAAGTGAAGCAAGGAGGTGGAACCAAATACAACTAAAATGCAATCGTTGCACCGTGTTGTTGGACTGCAGAGAGGGGCTTGTAGCTATAAGTGGACCGATGGTAGATGTGGGCTCCTCTGACCATGATTTCAGGGACTTGGGGGGCTGAATTAGCAGGGTTAGTAAGAATTTTATTTTAATGCTCATCTTCAAAAGCTGTAGCCTACCAGGGCTCTGTTTGCACTTGGCATCAAACTGGGTAGAGTTGATGCACAATGGGGAATGCACAACATCACCCACCTTGCTTTTTGGGCGTGCCTACTGCGATCGGCTCGAAGCTGACCTCATAGTCACATAGCATAAATATGATCTGTAAGCATAGGACAGATCCACAGAATATTTAGTCGTCAAAACTGAAGATTCAATGTCATGTGGATCAGGCCTGTGCCATTTATACCCTATTGACGTGTCATGTCCACCCTGGGGATGCAAAGTAGATCTGGGCACGGGCACGAGGGGCTTCCTTGTTGCCCCTGTGTGCAATTTGAAATAAGCTTGGGCAAATAGGCAAAGGAAACTTTAAAATGAAAACAGACTTGCACACAAATAACAAAGCCAAAAGAGAGTAAATCAGGCTGGTTTTATTTATTTATTTACTTCATTTATATCTCTCCCCAATGGGGACCCAAAGTGGCTTTCGTTGTTTACCTCTCCTCTTATTTTATCCTCACAACAACCCTGCAAGGTAGGTTCAGCTGAGTGTGTGACTGGCCCAAAGTCACCCAGTGAGTGTCCACGGCAGAGCAGGGATTTGAATCTGGGTCTCCCAAGTTCTAGTCTGGTGTTCTGACTGCTACGCCATGCTGGCTCTTGAGGTTAGCTTCATTTGGGGTTAATGTTTTTAATAATTATATCATTTGGGGAGTCCTTTTGGTATTCCTTGTCTGGCCAGTCTGTGAGTGTCACCAGGACAATTGTGTTCTGATGACTGGAGATTTGAGAGCCCAGAGGACAGAACAGGAATTAAAAAGTATATTCAAGATTTACTGCTCTGAAGTAACCCTATGTATGGCTGTGGCAATAGATAACACATATGGGAGTCTATAGTGTTTCGCAAAAGTCTGCCTTCTGAATTCTCATGTTCACAAGGCCTAGAGAAGGACTGGTGATATGGAGAGGTGCTGTAGCACAGTGATTAAGTGGTCTGGCTACGAATCAACACTCTACTAGTTTGAATCCCACTCCTGCCATGAGCTCAGTAGGTGGCCTTGGGTCAGCCCCTCCTCTCCGCCCCAGCTCCCCAGCTGCATTGTGGGGATAATAATAACACTAACTTGTTCACCGCTCTGGGTGAGGCACTAATCTGTCTGGAAGAATGGTATATAAGCGCAGTTGTTGTTGTTGCCATGCTGGTCTGGCAGAATGAGAATGTGTATGTGTGTGTAAAGTGTCATAATGCCGCAGCAGGCTTATGGTGACCCCATAGGGTTTTCAAGACAAGAGATGAACAAAGGGGGTCTCCCATCCAAGTACTGTCCAGGGTGGACCCTGGTTAGCTCCTGAGATCTGATCTGATTGGGCTAGCCTGGGCCAACCAGGTCAGGCAGACAGGCAGGCTGAAACAACACCTTATTAATGATACCTTTGAAAATCCGATATTTTTGTTTTGAAAAGATCCCTTTTGCTTGCTCTCCCCTTTGCAAAAAGAATCTCCTTGTGCATTTAAAATGTAAAGGCTCTGATGGGTTAAAAATTGGACTGTTCTATTTTCCTCCCCTCCACAGTACAAGCCACCTTGGATTCTCCTGAATGGTTCAGCCGGGGAGGGGGGGGGGAGAGGAAGGGGTGGAGGGAAAAACCCGACCCAGAGAAAGATGTCACAGTCTCTGATCTATCTGTCATTTTTATTTTCCAGTGGAACAAGAGGAAGCAGCCAGCGATCTCCTGACTAGAACAATGCTAAGGGAATGGGGAAGGGAGAGGACTGGTGTGCCAGCCGAAGTCTGAAAACAGGTGAATGACGGAGCCGAGGAGGGGAGAGGAGCAAGCATCACGGCTGTGAGAGAGCCCAGCGGAGAAGGAGGAGGAGGAGGAGGAAGAGGAGGAGGTGGCAGCAGCGAGAAGAGAGCCTTCGGCTCTGTGGCAGAGGACCCTGGCTGTGCGGCAGCTGAGCCATGGCTACAAATTTCAACGATATCATCAAACAGGGATACGTGAAAATGAAGAGCCGGAAATTGGGGGTAAGTGCCTGCAAGGCTGTCTTTGTTTGGGGCTCCCCCTCCCCACTCGAATAGCTCCAGAGGAGGAGATGTGGGCAAACTGCGGAAAACCCGGCTCGAGCCAGTGCTTTTGTGTGCAAGAATTCTGGCCGGGGAGCATCTCTCTGCCTTTCTCCTCTCCCCCCACCCACGTTTCCCCAGGCAGCCTTTCAGGATGGACTTTCTATTTCTCGCTGGCTCCGTCTAAATGCTGTTGATCTAGGGTTGGTGGAGGTACAGAAGTTGGTCGTTTCTGGCTTTGCCGTGAAGGATGTGTCCGCCCGGGTGGGTTCACTGGCAACTGTGAGAATTGCCCTTCTGAGCTGGTTGTGGATGTTGGTGCGGCTTCTCAAAGAGCATGTCCCTGAATATTTAGCCTCGTATGAATTTCACCCCCCTTGCGGCTTGAAAGGTTTGTGGTACCCTGTTTCCGTGCCACTCCCTTCCCCTGGGGATTCCTTAGGAGCTTGAATGTCTTACGCAAGCGTAGCAAAATATTTTATCTTGCCTGGTTTGGGATGGCTGGGGTGAAATCTGCTTTCGTTAGCAAGCAGAATTATTATTATTATTATTATTATTATTATTATTATTATTATTATTATTATTATTATTATTATTATTATGCTACTGGGTGTTTTTTTTATTGCATTTCATAAATTTAGTTAGCTATTTCACGTACATGTTTGCCTCTGTGCCTGCAGCCTGAAGTGGGCTGTAACTGGGGCAAAAATGTAAAAGAAACAGAAATGGCTTTTGAGGGTTTTGCACATACCCCCTCCTTTGATGCCTGGATTGTTCAGATGCAGAGTCATGTTGGCTGTGTTCCTTCTTGCTGAGCACCGCTGGCACCATGGGGCAGTGCCAGATCTGATGCCAGGTATGGGCCTGGAGCATCTGTGCTTAGGGAGAGCCCAATAAGAGCTTCCTCAAAAATAGGGTTTGCACTCGCATCAGCGGTCTTGGGTTGTAAGGTGCGTCTCTTGTAGGCATCTCAAACATCTCTGCTTTCCATAGGGGCCTCTAGAATGAAGACCTTGCCCAGCAATTTCTCTTTTATGTGACTCGGTGCCGAAGTTCTCTGGGTTGTGCCAAAAAGAGATCCATGTTTTTGCAACTGGACCGTGTATATGTAAAACGGCATGAAATATACTTCATGTGTGCAGTTCATTCTCTGTGCAGCATAAGCGAGGTCTTTATAGTGTTGGGTTGTGGGCAGAGCCTTTTGGAAGCTGGCTATGAGTTATCAAAGAGTCAAAGCTTTTGGATATGAAATGTCAGGGTTCGGTCCCTGCTGTTGGATGGCCTCGCCAGGGCAAGGTGCTTGCCCCTCTGTTTCACACCTACAAAACGGATGCTCAGCTCCTGATTTGGGGTCTGTCAGGCTCTCACATCCGTCACATCAATTGCTTGCCACTTGGGGTTATGATGGGAGATTGTGGTTTTCACCTTAGGGAAGCACGGGCCGCCTAGGCGATATTACATGGAAACAGAACCCTAACTAAAGTAATGCACTCTACATTCCCAGACAGTGGCAAAGAACAATCTGAGGGCCAAGCTACACATGACGAATGACACTTGAACAGCAAGTGTATTTCTCCCTGTTCACTTGCCCTCCACTCAATCCACTTGCCGTTCAAGTGTCATTCGTCATGTGTAGCTTGGCCCTGAGATTCTCCTGATTCTTCCCAAGGAGAATCCGGAACTTACTGATTGTAAAATCTTTGTTTGCGGGCATACTTTTTTTGATCCCACACGGGCATTAAAGCATGCCATACCCTCTTTTGGCCTTGTGGTGTCCATTTCTTTTCTTGGCATGTTCACTGAATGAGCAGAAGGGGGGATTGCTAGACGAGCCATTTGTTTTATAGCCCAAATCTTTGTCCTAATGGGAAGACTTGCCCAAGGCCCGGGGCACAATATGTGCCCAGTTCTGGCGAAGCAGTGGTTAATTATGCTGTGCGGACGTTTGCCCCCAGTTGAGGTGACTGCACCTCAATGTAGACATCTGAGGTGCTATTCAGATAGCCCAGGCAGACATTTACTGGTCCAAATACATGCCTCTCTTTCCTAGCCCACAGGCAGGGCTGTCTACACTATCCCTAATCTAGAGTAAATTAGCTAAACTGAGATTAGGCCACCAGCAGAGAGTTGAGCATACGGCCGGAAGGGTACCTGCTGAGTCAGTAACTCTAGATGGCTCGTTCAAGCAGGCCTTGCCATGTCAAGGTATTTATTTATTTATTTTATCACATTTCTAGACTGCCCTCCCCGTCAGACAGGCTCAGGGTGGTTTAACAACAGTTTGAAACAATAAAAACATTATAAAAACATTAAAACATGATATCATCAACAATTAAAATTGGCAGGTATAAGATATTAAAATACAGCATTTTCCTGCATGGGTGGTGGAAGGTCTTCAGTGGTATGGCCGGCGAGAGGACAGCCTAGCCCCCACCAAATGCCTGGCGGAACATCTCCGTCTTGCAGGCCCGGTGAAAAGATAACAAATCCCGCCAGGCCCTGGTCTCCTCCAACGGAGAGTTCCACCAGGTCGGAGCTAGGACCGAAAAGGCCCTGGCTCTGGTAGAGACCAGGCAGACCTCCCTGGGGCCAGGGACCATCGGCAAGCGCTTAGTGGCTGATCGAAGCGAACACATGGGGAGAGGCAGTCCCGAAGGTTTCCCAGAATCACTGGCTAATTTAATGTGAGGGTAAATTCCTTCACAACCTCGACTGTGAATGTCAAGAGGGCTGTGAATCTGCTTGCTCCTGCTGGGATGAGATGCTTTCCTTTTGAAGGAAGAAGGCACTGCCATCTTGTACCTCCCACCACGGAAAGCTCCACGCCTAGGGTTGCTGAGTCTGGGTTGGGAAATTCCTGGAGATTTGGGGTGGAGCTTGAGAACGACAGAGTTTGGGGAGGGGAGGGACCTCAGCGGTGTATACTTCCATAGAGTCTACCCTCCAAAGAAGCCATTTTCCCAAGTGGGCCAGATTTCTGTCGACGAGATCAAGTGTAATTCTGGGAGATCTCCGGCCCCACCCTACTCATACCTCTCAGAAGCCTCTTGCTTCCCAATTACTATCTTACACCGACAAAAATAGTATATTACCGGTTACTGCTGCTTATGAATTACCTCAGAATCTTCCATAATGAGACTGTGGGATTTGTGTGCAATTTTGTGAAATTGAACACATGATCAATAGTTATAGTACATCCTGAGAGGAGAGTGCAGAAGATTGGAGGGAGGGTCTGTTTCCTAGGTTACATATTGCTTCACATGGTATTTTTCCTGCTTATCCGTGAACACATCCATGAGTGAAGGTAATGTGGGCACCTATAAGATTATCTATCGTAGCGCCTTTTTGTCCTGCGTTCCTTCCAAAGGAATTCAAGGATGTGTGTCTTCCCTGCCTCCATTTTATCCTCATAAGAATCCTGCAAGGTAGATGAGGCCAGTGCATTTTATTGCATGCACAGATTTAAACTCTGGTCTCCCCACGCATGCCCAACATTCTAGCCACTGCATGAAGGCTTACCATTCCCCTAGTCAAGGCGCAAGATTCCCCCCACCACCAGCAGGCGCTTCCAGCTGCCGCTTAGCTGGCTGCTGGTGGGAAAAAATGGCAGGAACTGGGCAGGTGCTGGAGGGCGCCAGCAGCACCTTCATGTGATGATGTGATTCCCGTCAGCCTGGAAGTGCATCTCCAGGGGGTGCTGGCAACCCTAATTGTGCTGCAGTGGCTTAAAAATTCCTTGTAAGCTGATGGCAGAACTAGGCAGGGCAAAGGTGACCATGATTCAGTATTCATAAAAATGGACCATTCCTAGTTGCTTAGCCCAGCAAGCAAGCCTGTTCCAAAAGCTTTTATAGGGGTTCACGGAGTACCACCAGATCCGCTTTGGCCTATTGGTGTCTTCCTAGGTTGGTGTGGGAGAATCCCTGCAGCCCCCTTTCTTGGACGAGCCAAGCAGTGAGTGGCACACAGGCTGAGGCCCTGCCTCATACCCCGCAGGTTGCCGGCTGAAGATCTGGCGCATGCGCAAGTCCATGAATATTATTAGTTGGCGACAATTTCGGTGATTGTGACGGCTTGAATGTGCCAACATTTGTGGAGACAACTGCCAGCTGGCAGTAGCATTTTCTGTACGCGAGCCAGGAGTGAAAGCAACTTATATTTCTTGCTGGTATTGTCTATCTTGGGGGGTGGGGGAAGCGGCTCAGTACAGAAGATGGGAGTTACCACATCAGCCGTTTTCTTATCTGTACTCTGTACTGGCTCATACCAGCTTACTTTCACCACTAGTGTGAACGTGTGCCTGCAGAAAGTCACAATCAGGAAAAAAGTGCCGTGTGTATGACCCTGCCCCCTTATCAAATTTAGGATGTTTCTTTAAAACTTATTTGGAACCCAATTGGATCCCTCCCAGCCAAATCAGCTTCAAATTAGTATTTTCTTGCCTCCGTAAGTCTTGCTGTACCACCGCTGAAGAAGCCAGCGAGTCCGTGGGCTTGGATAAATCTGCATTAGATGGCATTCCCGTTGTCCACCCTTGACCTAAACCTGGCCATGTTTTCGTTTGTGTACGAGCTTGGAGGGACTGTTGGTTGCTGTTGGCATCGGAGCACAATATTTTCCATCACAGCCCAGCTCAGCGCAAAGCTTTTCTCCCGGGACCCTGCTGTGAGCCCTGGTGTAACCCGGGGCCCTGTTGCCAAAACAGCACTGCCTTGCACACATTCTCCAGGCCCTGCTCTACGTCAGTGGCCTTCATGCCCCCAAGGACTGTGCTCTCAGTCAAGGAAATGTAAATTGGAGCTCTTGCTTCTGGGGGACCTGAAGTGTGTAGACTGCAGAGCGGAGGAAGGAGGATTCTTTGCCTCTGCCGTTCACTGTTCTGTTTATTAAGCTGTGCGCTGTGGACAGAGAAGGTACAACCTAGAATTCAAGCAAAGGGACACAACAAGATGGCAGGAATTACTGTGGCGGGCTAATCGTCCTTTGCTAGTTCTCTTGCCACCATCAAAGAAAAAATATTTTAAAGCGACTGGAGTGTTATGTTAGGGAGTTCTTAGCCAGTAAAACTGGGGGGGGGGGAAATCATCTACCTTTCCTCCCTTACCAGTGCTACGTTCAGCTACCTTTTCAAACAGGGAAGTGGCACAAGGAAGCATTAACTGACCTTTCCAGGACCCTGTACCCCCAATCCATGCCCCTTCCCACATATAACACACTCGCAAAGCTGCCCTGTACTGAGTTGCTCTGAGTCACCTGAGCCTCTGGCTGAAGTCTTTCCCAACACGTCCGAGGTGAGGGTGGCGTGGTAACTGAAAATGCCAAGTGTCGAACCAGGAGCCTGCTGCCTGCAAAGCCGGTGCTCTGCCTCTGAGCCACGGCCCTTTAAAGAAGAAGCGGCCTTATACAGAATCGGGCCGCTGTTTGCTGCAGTCAGTATTGTCCACCCGCTGGCGGTGGCTCTTCAGAGTGTTTTGCATCACCCGCTACTGGCCCATTTAATGGAAGATGCCGGGGCCTGAACCCGAGTCCTTCTGCAAGCAAAGCAGGGGCTGTATCGCTGAGCCCTAAATCAAGCTGCTTTATACCGGATCTGACCATTTGTCTATCCTCTGTCTGGCAGCAACCCTCCAAGGATTGAGTTTGAGGATTTTCACATTACCCCCTACCCTATCCTTTTAACTGGAGAGGCAGGGAATTGAACGTGGCACCCTCTGCATGCCGAGCTATTGTGCTATGGACCTTCTGCACCCCTCAGCATTGTGCTATGGACCTTCCATTGTGCTGTGGACCTTCTGCACCCCTCAACATTGTGCTATGGACCTTCCGCACTCCTCAACATTGTGCTATGGACCTTCCATTGTGCTATGGACCTTCTGCACCCCTCAACATTGTGCTATGGACCTTCCATTGTGCTATGGACCTTCTGCACTCCTCAACATTGTGCTATGGACCTTCCGCACTCCTCAACATTGTGCTATGGACCTTCCATTGTGCTATGGACCTTCTGCACCCCTCAACATTGTGCTATGGACCTTCCATTGTGCTATGGACCTTCTGCACCCCTCGACATTGTACTATGGACCTTCTGCACCCCTCAACATTGTGCTATGGACCTTCCATTGTGCTATGGACCTTCTGCACCCCTCAGCATTGTGCTATGGACCTTCCATTGTGCTGTGGACCTTCTGCACCCCTCAACATTGTGCTATGGACCTTCCGCACTCCTCAACATTGTGCTATGGACCTTCTGCACCCCTCAACATTGTGCTATGGACCTTCCATTGTGCTATGGACCTTCTGCACTCCTCAACATTGTGCTATGGACCTTCCGCACTCCTCAACATTGTGCTATGGACCTTCCATTGTGCTATGGACCTTCTGCACCCCTCAACATTGTGCTATGGACCTTCCATTGTGCTATGGACCTTCTGCACCCCTCGACATTGTACTATGGACCTTCTGCACCCCTCAACATTGTGCTATGGACCTTCCATTGTGCTATGGACCTTCTGCACCCTCAACATTGTGCTATGGACCTTCCATTGTGCTATGGACCTTCTGCACCCCTCGACATTGTGCTATGGACCTTCTGCACCCCTCAGCATTGTGCTATGGACCTTCTGCACCCCTCAGCATTGTGCTATGGACCTTCCATTGTGCTATGGACATTGTGCACCCCTCGACATTGTGCTATGGACCTTCCGCACTCCTCAACATTGTGCTATGGACCTTCCATTGTGCTATGGACCTTCTGCACCCCTCGACATTGTGCTATGGACCTTCTGCACCCCTCAACATTGTGCTATGGACCTTCCATTGTGCTATGGACATTGTGCACCCCTCGACATTGTGCTATGGACCTTCCGCACTCCTCAACATTGTGCTATGGACCTTCCATTGTGCTATGGACCTTCTGCACCCCTCGACATTGTGCTATGGACCTTCTGCACCCCTCGACATTGTGCTATGGACCTTCCGCACTCCTCAACATTGTGCTATGGACCTTCCATTGTGCTATGGACCTTCCGCACTCCTCAGCATTGTGCTATGGACCTTCCACACCCCTCAACAGCTGCTAAGTTATACATCAGGATATCTGATCATGGATCTTCCTATATCGCGTGTAGTGTGATTCCAAGTTCTTCCAATAATTGTCAGCAATGTCATGGGTGTGATCCAGAGGCATTCATGCAACCGCTTTCCATGCAGCCCTTTTAACACCAACAGAAGCACTAGCTGAGGAGGAAATGTTTTTTTTTTTCCAATGACGAAAAGATGATCTGGAAAATTATGATTTGCCTGTAACAGACATGCAGGCAAAATAGAGGAATATCCTGCAACAACCCAGAGAAGGCTTCAAAGACAGCCTCGCATAAAACACCTAATTTAACCTGGATGTCATCAGAGAACAGATCACCATGGCTGGACTACGTCTTTATAATACTGATTGGCCCTTTCTGTCTAAAGCAAAACTGGTTTTCCTATCTCCTTTCCATACAAGATTCAAAGCACGTATCATAGAGATGCTGACAAACGGAATGGCATATTCTTTGTCTGTAATGAATCATGTGGCCAGTGGCAGCTTTCTGTTTTTAACCGTAGGTTTTAGGCGGTGTGCCGTTCTATTCCTTTTCTTTCTCTGTGGTATCTAGTCACTGGCTGTCTACAAAGGAGTGATCCCGCCAGGGCAATAAAACGGCCACAGGAGGTGCTGAATGGTTTCTTCTGTCTCTCTTAACACTAAAAGCCAAGCTACAAGTGACGCCTGACACAGGTTGGACACTTGTCAGCTTCCCTCAAGTTTTGATGGGAAATGTAGGCATCCTGGTCTTGCAGCTGTAATGGAGAGCCAAGCTGTAAAACCAGGACGCCTACATTTCCCATCAAAACTTGAGGGAAGCTGACAAGTGTCCAACCTGTGTCAGGCGTCACTTGTAGCTTGGCTCTAAGCTTACTGTTGCCCGGTCATCAGAAAAAACAAGTGCCAGATTAGTCCGAAGCAGTTCGGTGTGTTGGTCCAAAGTAAAAGCGGTCTCCTGCCTTTTATTAAGACCACAGTAACACAAAACAGTGTGAACTTTTTTGAGTTCTGCAGATCTTTTCATCAGGCTGCGTGTTTTTGTTTTTTTAAAAAAAAGGGGTAAAAAGGGGAAACAAAGAGATATTTCAGGCCATGATTTAAGGCCTCTTGTCTGTGTTCTGTGTAGAATACTGGGCAGGTTTGCTCAGATAAAAGTGTGCTGGGTGGAGCTCATGTCACGTTGTACGTTTGGTCTTCTAAAAAAAATAAACAAGGAAAAAATGGACAGAGGGAGGAGGCTGCAACAGAAAAGTTGCCTCTCTGACACCAAACAGAACACACAGGCTGACCACGTAGGAAAAATGTGGTAGTATATTATTTATCCACTTGTTTTATACCCCACTTTTCTCCCCTACGGAAACCAAAAATGGCTTTCAGCATTCTCCCGTTCATTTTATCCCAACAACAACCCTGCTAGGTAGATTAGGTTGACTGTCCCAAGGGCTTCCATGGCAGTCAGAGTGGGCATTTGCACCTGGGTCTTCCAGATCCTCTTCTAACACTCTAATTAATGCACTGTGCTGACTCTCTTTTAGTTGGTGCTCTAGGTAAACAGTCAAAAGGAAGCCAGTAGACAAGCTCTACAGATCAATCATGTATTTGCAACTTGGCTTGCTTGCTTGAATCATCTGCTCAGAGGACTGTAGTATGTTCTCTTTGTGCATCCCACTCTTCATACGCTTTAAAAGGGCCCTCTGTTGGTCTGCAGTCTATATACCCCCCCCCCCGAATCCTGATGACCTCAAACAGTCAAGTGACTATAAAAATAATGGCCACTGAGAGCCAAACTACAAGTGACGTCTTACACAGGTTGGACACTAGTCGGCTTCCCTCAAGTTTTGATGGGAAATGTAGGCATCCTGGTCTTGCAGCTGTAATGGAGAGCCAAGCTGTAAAACCAGGGCGCCTACATTTCCCATCAAAACTTGAGGGAAGCCAACTAGTGTCCAACCTGTGTAAGACGTCACTTGTAGTTTGGCTCTGAGTCCCAGAGTAACCAATTCCATGCACTCTGCCATTAGTGGCGTTCACTGCAGTTGTCGCAACTCCAAGTCTTCTTGTTGGGGCTGGCAAGGGAGCTGTGTTCGGCCACTGTGTCCTCTGTGCCCTACAGGTGTTCTCAGGATTGTGATGCAATGTTGCTTAAAATTTCAGTGCGTGCTGGCCAAGTGGAGTGCTAGAATACGTACTACAATCTCATTCATCCTTACACTGACCCTGTAAAGTAGACCAATATTATTCCCATATTACGAGTAGGGTGTGAAGCTGAGGCTATGTGGTTTGCATGAGTTTCTTGATGAGGTGAGACTCAAACCAGGGACTTCTCAGCTTGTTCACATAGCTGTTCTCGTTCTGCCTTGGTGTTATGCTAACTGGGTCCCCTTGTGAATACGGCCGCCACCCAGGGCTTTTTTTCAGCTGGAACGCGGTGGAATGGAATTCCGGCACCTCTTGAAAATGGTCACATGGCTGGTGGCCCCGCCCCCTGATCTCCAGACAGAGGGGAGTTGAGATTGCCCTCTGCACCAGGCAATCTAAACTCCCCTCTGTCTGGAGATCAGGGGGCGGGGCCACCAGCCATGTGACCATTTTCACCGAGGGCATTTAAACTTTTAAAAACTCCCCCCTTGTTCCATCTGACCCAAAGTGACATCACTGGCCCTGGGAGCATGCGTGCACTTTGCACGCGCCCATGTGGTACCAGGGGCACCACCTCCCGCCAAGAGTTGCCCCCTGTGCTGGCAACCCACTGAGTTCCACCACCTCTTTTCCCAGAAAAAAAGCCCTGCCGCCACCACATAGCTTGCAAAGGTTCAATGATGCACTTCCAGTCCCAGACGTTGCTGCAACAAAGTAAGCACTGACTTAGGGCTTATCTATATGTTACAACAAACGTGAGTTGTGTCCTGATGTGACTCCCCAACCACACCTTTACAACGCACTCCACCACTTGGTGTGGCTGTGAGTGCTGCATGGGAAAAGGAGAGTCTTCTGGGTTCCCTCCTGGGGTATTTTCATCAATGCAAACGGCCCTTTTTGCCCCTTCCTCAGCTCCATGTGTCACATGGTCCCAGGACACATGGAACGGAGGCAGGGGGAAACAGCCTCCCCAAGTACAGCTGTTTCTGCTTTCTAAAATGATGGGGGAGAAAACCCTGAAGCCCGTCTTCCCTCTTTCAAGCGCTCAGAGCGCCAAAGTGCTTTGTAAAGGTGAGTCCCATTAGGCCTGTGTGGTTGTGAGTCATGTCAGGGAAGTCTCAACCCAATTTGTGCCTGTTGTTAGATATTCCTGGAATTTTAGCCTGTCCCGCAAGGTTGGATGCCAGGTTCTTGCTTGGAGAGGGGGGAGAGTGGGCAGGCAGGCAAAGGAGAGAAAGATGCATTGTGCCCTGATCTGTTTGCTGTGTGCACACACACGCACACACCCTATAAGCCTTTGCCCACCTTTGGTGTCCCTGTATAGAGGGACTTGGCTGGTGCCCAGAGGGCTTCACAGGTGGCAGGTGTTACGGGCTTTGAAGTCTGTGTCTAGCTTCCTCCGTCAGCTTGGTGGAAATGTTTCCTTTTTAAGAGCAGAGACCCTTTGAAAGCAACCGGAGATGCACCAGAGGTGGGGTGTGAGGAGCGCGCTGTCAGGAAGCCATGCTACGTGCCAAACAGACACTGCGCTCCCAGGGGGCTCATTACGTGTCTGCAAAACCCATCGAGTGTTGGTTTCCAGCGTCAGGGGCATAACAGCGAACTCGGCCATTTCACACAGGATTTCCTTCTGCCAAAGTTGCTGTTTGCATACAACCAGATTGGTCCCCGGCCATAACCGCCATCACCTTTACAGGTCTTTGAGGGGGCGCCACCCTTGCCATTCGTTCTGGCGGCTGCCTGAGCAGTGGCCAAGCTTGCCACTTTGGAAAGGAGCTAGCAGTATTGTGGGGGGAGGAAGGGGAGGGAGAAATCTTTCCTCAGGAATCCAGGCAAGCGATGTGAGGCTATGCATAATTAACTTGTGGGATTAATTGCCTCGGGACGCAGCTTGGGATGCGCCCCTGGCTCAGGGCCTGTTCAAACACTGCTGTTCTAGTGTGGCTCTTCAGGGATTTGTTGGGAGCGAGGAGAATGGCAAAAAGCAGCAATGAGGCAGGGCTCGGCGTCTCAAGAATCTGAGCTTTCATTTTGAAAACCGCCAGCCCGCCGTCTCGTGTCGTCTGTTGGAGGGGGCCTGTGGCGTCATACGGCATGATGATGACATCAATGCAACGTATTGTGTTAAAGGAGATGTGATGAGGAAGACGGTAGAAGAGGAGGTGGAGGGGGCGGCAGCAGGGCAGGGTGTCTTCTAACAACTAGGTTTGCCTTTAGACAAGATTCTGATCTTGGTGGTATGCAGGGCTTTTTTTCTGGGAAAAGAGGTGGTGGAACTCAGTGGATTACCCTCAGAGAAAATGGTTACATGGCTGGTGGCCCCGACCCCTGATCTCCAGACAGAGGGGAGTTGAGATTGCCCTCCGCGCCGCTCCAGCATTGGGGCTGTTGTTGGGGATGGAGAGGAGGAGGAGGAGGGATGGTTAAGGCTGCCCCTCCCTCCTCTTGTATCCACTCTGGTAGCAGTTTTCCCCAGGCCAATTTAGCTAAGGATCCTGACGGTGTTTTGCCATCTTTTGGGCATGGAGCAGGGCTCACTGGATGTGTGTGTGTGTGTGTCTGGGGGAGAGGTAGCTGTGAATTTCCTGCATTGTGCAGGGGGTTGGACTAGATGATCCTTGAGGTCCCTTCCAACCCTATGATTCTATGAAAATGTCTAACAACTCCAGGTGGTTAATTCTCCATGTGGCCACCGTGGGAGGAGGGGAAAGGGTCAAACAGCTTCTCCTCTTCCTTCTCTTCCATTCCAAAATCACAAGCTCTCACAGCTTGCTTTTCAGTTTAAACTGAATGCTAGGAGACAGTTGCCCCTGTTGGCGGTGTAGAATCTTACATGGCCATACAGTGCAAGCATCTGTGGGCCAAGCTACACATGACGAATGACACTTGAACAGCAAGTGTATTTCTCCCTGTTCACTTGCCCTCCACTCAATCCACTTGCCGTTCAAGTGTCATTCGTCATGTGTAGCTTGGCCCTAAGTTTTTCCAACCCTGCCTGATTCTGGTTCTGTGGAACTGGAGGGCCAAACCAAGGCTTTAGTGCCTCTGGGGTTCTGAAGGTGTTGGAGGAGGCTTCGAGGTGGAGCAACTGAATTGCAGGTCTGTGATCCTTTTTTACAAAAGAGCCTTGAGCATGCCCCATCTTGCT
This sequence comes from Eublepharis macularius, assembly GCF_028583425.1. NCBI lineage: Eukaryota > Metazoa > Chordata > Lepidosauria > Squamata > Eublepharidae > Eublepharis > Eublepharis macularius. The sequence continues at coordinate 18,962,019 of NC_072805.1, read as the reverse complement.
GGCTCCTGCCCACATCCTCTTGGCATCTCCCTTTCCATGCCGTTGTCAGAGTCCAGTGTTCCGAGACAGCATTGATCTCAGACTGCTCTCTGGGGAGGGATTCTTCAGGGCTTGCTCATTTCCTCGGGAAGTCTCGTCCGTTTCCCTTCTGTCCCCCCTGGCTGGCCGTCTCTTTCCCCTTCCTTCCAGCCTGGGCTTCTCATCAATCTGTCACATTTTTATCCTACCTTTCTTCCAAGGCACTTTGAGTGGCTTTGCATTGCTTCTCCGTCCTCTGTTTTATTGTCACAGCGACCCTGTAAGGTAGGGGAAGTGTGTGTGGGGGGCAGTGGCTGCCCCAAGGGGAGTTTCATAGCAGAGTGGGGATTAGAACCCAGGTTCTCCATGTCCTAGTCTGAAACTCTAACCACTGCACCACACTAGCTAGATAGTACGCACTGGCTTCCAATCGAGCATCCTACTGGAGTCCTACCACCACTACTTCTGCCTTTCCCATGTCTCTTGAGCAATGTCTCTCCTTCTCATAAGATTGGATCACTCTAGTAGTTCATTGAGTCCAACATTGTGGCTCACACAGTGGCCAACAAATTGCCCTGGAGGGTCAAACAGACAGGGCAGAGGCTGAGGCCTTTCCCTGATGTTACCCCCCTAGCACTGGTTTTCAGAGATGTGGAGGTTCCTTTTAGTCACCATGGCTAGTAGCCACTGATGGATGGACCTAGACGCCATCTAATCCCCTTTGAAAGCCACCTGTACTCCTTGTGGCCATCGCTACATCCTTTGGCAATGAATTTCCCCTTGCTGAGATGGGGATTGTGCTTCATGATGGAGGCACAAGAGGTTTACTTCTCACTGAAGTGAGCCTCCTGTGTCCAGGCATTCGGACACGATAAGTGTTGTCAGGGGCATAAAAGGGGGAGACCCTTCAGTTTTCCATCTGACCCTGCCATCTAGCCCCCCCAGTTTGTAGCACGCTAATTCTAAACAGGTTGCTTACTTGGACTGTCTTCGAAATACGGTGTCAAGCAGTTGGGGGTGTTACTTGTGTGGCAGCCAATAAGTTGGTTTGAGCCCACCCAGAAACAATTTGGAATTCCTCTTTGGAGTCGACCCGGCCAGCTGGAGAGAACATTGGTTTGGAGATGTGGGAAGCCAAATTTTGTAGCTGTGCTTAACTCTGAAGCTTTCAGGGTGGCCTTGGGCAGACCCGCTGTCTCTTTACACACTTCACAAAATATCATGAGCTGCTTCTTCTGAAGCTTGGAGAAACTGTGTCTTTGAAGATACCCTGTATAACCACCCTTTCAGTTTTGGTGCCTGAACTGCTTTGTTACTCAGCATTTTTCGTCAACTTTTTATTGAACCCCTCTCCCATACCCTCTTGAACTACTCTGATGGTGAACATTACCGGGTAGATCAATCAGAATTTATTTCACTGATCAATTTACCACCTTTAGTTTGCTCAGTCACATGCCTGCCCTTGCTATAGCACCTGCGTTTATATGACCCTCGTTGGCCAGGGGATGGAATATCTGTTTACATTTTAATGTCGCTCAACTTCCATCTGTGGGGAAGGTTGCCGAGTTCTCCAGACTCCAGAGTGACAGCAAGTGTGGTCTAATGATTAGCATTTTGGATTAGGTCTCAGGAGTCATAAGTTCAAATGAAACTGTCAATATAACCTTGTTACCCAATTTTGGGGGGGGGGGAGGTCCTTGCAAGTTGGGGAAATTAGCATGCAAGGAGAGGAAGCGAGAGGGTGTAACTGCAAGATCTCCACCTGTGTATATAAAGATTGCCCCTGTAGAGAACTCTTCCAATAAAGAAGCAGATGTTCAATCCAAAATGGTTTTTATTTATAAAATAATAAAGATCATTTGCACATAAAACACACAGCACACATACAGAGCTAACTAGAAAGCATGGAGGAAAATTGGAGAGAATGGCAGGGTTGGATGATAGTTACCAATCCAGAAGAAGGCATTTGTGAGAGAGAGTGTTGAGTGACCAGCGCTTCGAGGAAGGAGAGAGAAGAGGCTCATACGGGAGTCTGAGGGTGGATGCTGGATCCGAGGGCATGCACACCACTATGGTGGAAGAGCAGCTCAATTATACTGTGGATTGCATCTTCTGCCCCAAAACAATAACTTAATGGTCATCTCTGGGTGAGACAAAGAACTGGAAAGCTATCTCTGGAGCAAGACAATAAAACTGGAAACGTTTGATTAAGACTTCCTGGGCAAAATTAAAGTTATCAGTGATGATTGATGACCCACGATGGCTGGATAGATGAGGCTATCAGAGCCCTGAATCACCCAGAATGGGAGAGTGAGTAAGGAGAAGATCGGCAGGGTGTGTTAGGAAATTAATTCAGGAACTCTGGGAAGACCTTATTGTCTTAGGATCTTGGCACATCTCTGGGGCTTGGGGGCTGAAAGCTGGTCTCGCCTGGCAAGTCACATGCTAGTAATTTTCCAGCTCCTGGCCAGGATCTGGCAGCCATTTCCTGCCTTGCTAGGCAGCCTTTCTATGTTTAAAACACACATGGAGAGGGGCTTATGATATTGCCATATTCTTAAGCCTTCTTAATAGTCTTGAGGGCAGGTCTGACCGCTAACAACCTTGTGCTGGTCATTTTCTCTTGGTTTAGCCTACTACACTGGGATGTTGTGAGAATAAACTGGGGGAGTAGAGAACCTTGTATCTTGGGAATGGACTCCCTGAGGAGATCAAGAGGGCATTGGTTTCTTCAAGGTGCCCCATTTCTTTTAATTTTACTTCCTTTATATCCAAACTGTCTCCCTGTTGGAGACCCAAAACAGCTTTACATGGTTCTCCTATCCTCCATTTTATCTTCAGAACAACCCTGTGAGGTAGGAGTAATATTTTGCATTTAGGGAGTTTGTTAGGCTGAGCTTGTGTGGCTGGCCCAGTGTCACCCCGCAAGCTTCCATGGTAGAGGGGATTAAAATCTGGTTTCCCCAGATCCTAATCCAACTATTTATAGGGGATTTTGTGAACGGATGATTTTTGTCATGAATCATAAGCAGTTTGGGGTTTTTTTTTTTGTTACACCGGAAACTTGATACATAGAACAAGGTGATCAATGTATAAATACATATCAAGTAGAGAATTCCATAGAATCCATCTGAATGAACATGTCTTTCCAGATCTTTTCCAGTTCATAAGCATCCCGATACTTCTGCAGAGCTATGAGCTTAAACCAAATTTAGAAACCCTTAACATTTCCCAACCATTCTTCCTTCTTAGGAATATTTTTTGGCTTCCAAAGCAGTTTTACTTGATTATTGTTTTATGCAAGCATTGATTGTCGTAGAACCAGTGCAGACTGTTTTTTGTGAGCCATGAATGACAGTAGGAAGGTCTCTTTAATAACAAATAATTATGCACCATCCTAAACTCCCTAGGAAGTGGAGGGGGAAAAAATTAAGTGCTTCTGAGCATGCACTCTGAATGGTAGCGAGAACCAGGGAGTGCCAACTATCCTAGAAAATGTGGTCTAAAATAAGTCTGCTCTTGTATATGTAGCATTTGAAGAACAAGCGTGTTTTCCGTGCTCTTGGTAACTACACCATCTCTACCTTTCCCTCCTCCTCTGCTTTTTTAAAAAACGAACCTTTTAATTAAGTTTTAAGGCAGATACAGGAATAATCAAGAGATTGTCGGTTCCAATGAGGAGTCCTTACCTTCATTCGCTGAAGTCTGTAACCGGCTCCACAATATCTAATTAACTGGTGCAGAGTCAACAATGTTGTTCTACTGGGGAATCGATGGATAACATTCTTCCCAGTAGAGGGAAGATGGCTCTAGATAGAAAGGAGGGGGGGGGATGTTTTTCTGGGATTTCAGTGTGTGTTCGTGCACGGAGCCCTCTTGTGAGATCTGGTACTCTACAGGCCATTGATGCAAGGGGTTTTTTTTGCTTATGTTGGTCCTCTTGGGCAATTCAGCACCAACTTTGCACTTTCCCTGTTGCCGAGACTTCTCTGATTTGGTATTAAAAGGTTGTTCTGGAGGGATTATGGAGCACAATTTCCAGCATGATAAGGACAGTGTAGACGACTGGGGAAGGCAATAGCAAACCACCCTGTAACAAAAAGTCTGCCAAGAAAACGTCATGTTGTGACGTCCCCCCATGGGTCAGTAATGACTCAGTGCTTCCACAGGGGATCACCTTTACCTTTAAGGACAGAAATACCCTGAAAATCTCTGGCTCCTTATTATGCAGCAGTGCTGTGCAGTGGCTAGAGTGTCAGACTAGGGTCTGAGAAAGCCAGGTTCCTCGCTCTGCAATGGCAGCTGACCGAGTGGCCCTGGGCCTGTCACACCCTCTCAGTCTAACATACCTCACAAGGTTGTTGTGAGGATAAATGGAGGAGAGATGAATAACATGAACTGTTTTGGGTCCCTATTATGGAGAAAGAAAAAGAACAGAGTCAGATTGCAGGTTGCAACCAAGTTAGCGACCCCATCCACAGGGCATTCGAGGCAAGAGATGAGCAGAGGTGAGTTGCCGTCACCTTTCTCTGCATAGTGACCCCAGCCCTCTGTGGTCTTCCATTAGGGTTGCCAGCTCCAAGTTGAGAAATTCCTGGAGATTTGAGGAGTGAAGGCTGGAAAAGGCATCGTTTGGGGAGGGAAAAGACCTCAGCATTGTATAATTCCATAGAGTCCACCCTCCAAAGCAGCCATTTTCTCCAGGTGAATTGATCTCTGTAGCCTGGAGATCAGTTGTAATTCCGGGAGATCTCCAGCCACCACCTGGAGGCTGGCAACCCTATCTTCCATCCAGGTGTTGACTGTGGCACACTCAGCTCAGCTCCCAAGCTCTGACAAGCCCCAGTCAAGCTGAGCCATTCAAGCTACTATTGGGGAGAAAGAAGAGGTAAATATGAAGCAAATAGACATCCAAGAGGTCTGATGGTTGTTCAGTGAATGGTTTATGTTTTTTCTAGCATAACATGGTCCCATCACACTGGGGTAGCATATATTGATGCTTATTTATTTAAAAAGCCTTTCCACCCAATTCAGGGTAGCCCAAGCTACCCCAATCTTGTCAGATCCCAGAAGCTAAGCTGGATTGGCGCTGGTTAGCTCTTGGATGGGAGAAGGAAGGAAGTCCACAAAGGAAGTCCAGGGCTGCTGCCCAGAGGCAGGCAAGGGCAAACCACCTCTGAACGCCTCTTGCCTTGAAAACCGTATGGAGTCTCCATCAGTTGACTGTGGCTGAATCAGCACACCCTCGGAGCGTCCCGGCGTTGCACTAAATGTTCGCTAAACACCCAGAAGTGTAGCTTCTTTCTAGCGCAATTCAGAAATCGCGCTTGAAAGATGCTATACTTCCGGGTGTTTAGCAAACATTTAGCGCAACGCCGGGACGCTCCGAGGGTGTATGGATTCAGCCTGTGACTTGATGGCAACAAAAAAAAAGGCAAACATGAAAACTTTTCGAACATTTAAGAAGCTCTTAAAATGCAAATATATATAAAACTATTTAAAACAATGGATTAAAAAAATAATATAAACACATAAAAAGAAGTGGGGAGCGGGGCTAATAAAAGTTAGTGAGGGAAAGTCAGATGAAACAACGAAGTCTTCACCCCCTTGTGGAAGACGATAGAGGGAGACAGACTGATCCCCCGGGGAAGGGCGTTCCAGAGTTTTAGGGCCATGACTGAGAAGGCCGCTGTCTAGCCTCAAGACGGCAGGGCACCTGGAGCAGAGCATCCAAAGATGGCCATAGTGGCCAGGTAGTTCATATGAGAGTAGGTTTCAGGTATGCTGGACCCAGGCTGTACACAGCTTTAAGAATCAATGTCGCTATCTGCTGGTGAGAGATAAATTCAAGTTATTGACTTTTTGCTTAAATAATTTATAAGCCCTGAGTGTGCGTGTATGCCAGTGATCTACAACGTGGTGCATACCTTTGAGTTTCCTGGTGCCCACATCCTTCTCGCCCCACCCCCACATAAAGAACCTGGCTTTCCTCCAGTGCTCAGGAACAAGAAGTGATTCAAAAGGGCCCATTTGGAAACTGCTATCTCCATCCTAGGAGGGTGCTTGGCTTGTAGCCTTCCAAGATTGGGGTTCCCTGCTGTATGTTAGGGGTTGTTGTGACCATAGAACTGGAGACTTTGATCAGGAAGAAATCTTTGCTCCGCCATAAAAGCTCTCTGATCCTAGACTAGTCTAATTTGTCACACAGGGTTGTTGTAAGGATAAAATGAGGACAAGATAATGAGAACGGCCGTGCATTTTAGTCCTGAGTTTCTTGGATGAAGAGTGGGGTTTATAAAGGTAACAAATAGGCAGTTGTGGCAGGATGGAGCTATTCCCAAAAAAGATTCTGCTCGGCCATAATCTTCTCGCAAAGCTTGGGGTGATGTGTGAGTTCAACGAGGACTAGTGTGGTATAATGTTTAACAGACAGGATAGAGTTACTCCAATCTAAGCCTGTTGCGAGTTGTGAACCAGAGCCAAGCTACAAGTGACGCCTGACACAGGTTGGACACTTGTCAGCTTCCCTCAAGTTTTGATGGGAAATGTAGGCGTCCTCGACTTGCAGCTGTAATGGAGAGCCAAGCTGTAAAACCAGGATGCCTACATTTCCCATCAAAACTTGAGGGAAGCTGACAAGTGTCCAACCTGTGTAAGGCGTCACTTATAGCTTGGCTCCCAGTTTAAATTGCACCTCTGCCATGAATTCTCCAGATGGCAAGTCACTCTCCTTTCTGCACCCTCTCATGTGCAATACGGGAGTGAAAATACTGACCTACCTTATAGGCTAAACGTATAAAGCACACATAACATTCCAAAGCATGGTAACAATGCAAAACTTGTCTGCACTTGGGTGTATTCACTTACTCGGTTACACAACGTTTGATCTCGGAGTGACCTCTGATTTTCCCGGGATGTTCAGGTAGCAAACAAAGTGAAATAAGAATGTCAACAGAACAGGGGGTTCTTCTTTCACCCTCTCTCATCTTGGAGTTTGTGAGTGTGTGGACACACGCAAGATTACCATCTTAAATAGGGGGACATGATAGTTCTGCACTAAGAAGGAGAGTCCGATGGAGGAGTCAAGCAAATGGGGCTGCAATACTGTTGTTCATGTAGAAGGATATTATCAGCCTTGGCTAACCATCCTTAATTTTGCAACCTTTTGCACCACTTTCATGTAAACGCACCTTCCGTTTCCATCCCCGTTCTCCAGATTTACCGGCGTTGCTGGCTGGTGTTTCGGAAATCTTCTAGCAAAGGCCCTCAGCGGCTGGAGAAGTATCCAGACGAGAAGTCAGTGTGTTTACGTGGCTGCCCAAAGGTAAGTCTCTCTTCTGAATGTAATAACTCTTTGGTCCTTGGGCTGGGGGGAGTGCAGTGGGAGAGCTGTCCCAGTTTCCCCCCAGTTAGTTACCTCTTTCACAGCATGGGGTCCCCTCAGGGAGAGGCTGGAGTGGGCAACTTCCTACATGCAGCTGACTTGCCGTTGGCCTAGTTTGACGATGTTCGGCAACATTTTCTACTTTGACAACATTCTCATTATCGTTAAATGCCTCTCCAGGGCACCGTTGGGCCCATGTGACACTTCATGCAGGAAAAACGCTGCCCAGGGGAGCCCCAGTGGCAAAAAATAGCATGTTTATGTTTTAAAGAGAGGGGCCTTTCTTACTGAGCTTTTTGCTGGTCATCTGTTCTCAACTAACCTTCCAAGTCCTGGCTTCCCCAGCATCTTAAGTTACCTCTAATACAATGACCCCCCATCTACCGATCTGTAAACACACACACATGCTTATAGGCTCTTGAAAAAACAGGGCCAACAGTAGGAGGCAAGCTTGACAGGGCCATGTCTCAGTGGTAGAGTATCTACTTGGCATACAGAAGGTCACAAGTTCAATCCTCGCCATGCCCAATTAAAACAATCAGGTAGGAGATGATACGAAAGACTCTACCTGGGACCCTGTAGAACTGCTGCCAGAGTAGACAATACCGCCCTTGATAGGCAAGAGGTCTGACTTAGTATAAGGCAGCTTCTTCTTTAAAGGGCCATAAAGGAGGTAAGGTTGGCAGGACAATGGCCATGGCTCAGTGGTAGAGCATTGGCTTGGCGTGCACAGGGTCCCAGGTTCAATCCCTGGCATGGCCACTTAAAAGGGCCACCTCCACTGGAGGCTTTGAAAAGCATAGATAATACCAACCTTGATGATAGACCAATGGTCTGCTCAGTATTAGGCAGCTTCATGTGTTAACCTACAAATGGGCTGCTGCTGCAACTGGTGCTACTCTTGCTTGGCAGTTGGTGCCCAAGCAGATCAGAGTTAGGTTGCAACTACAAGACCATAACAGGATGTGTTGTCTGTTATTTCCAGTCGTTGGGTGGCTATTAACATGCGGTGAAATTTCAGCTGAGCACCTGTTCTGGGCCACATCAAAAGTGGGTTCGTTAGGAGCATGCAGCCTTCTAAGGAGCATTGTTCAGTTATGCAGATGATGTTTGATGAGTTGAAAATGACATGAATGCAGCTGCTCCTCGCCCCCCCCCCCCCACCCATGGCAGTTGATAGTTCCACTTGACATATTGATGCCCAGATTTGGCAGATTCTCCTGTTTGGTCGCTAATTACAGCCTGCTGTAGTTGCATTGCACAATTCCAGAATCAGGGGGGAAAGATCTATTCCAATTTCTGGATCTACTCCTAGAGACATTATAGTACTCTGCAGGATTTTCTATGAAAGAAACTTTGTTCAAAGAATTATGCAAAATCCAATCGACTACCTTTAATACTGCACCAGTTTTAATATATCAAGATTTACACACAGATATACTGAGGTGTGTATGTGTAGTCCATCCTTTGGCAGAGAAGTTGTGTGCTGCAAAGCTTGTCATTGGCCTTATGGAGAAGACCATACATAGTGCTGGATCCCAAGAATCTGTTCTGCTAGCAGAAACACTTTCCTCTGGCAAAAAGCACCTTCCCGGATGCAAAAACTTTTGGAGTTAAAAGAAGGCTCCTTCTGCCAAAGGAGAATGCCCCTGACTGTGGAACAGATCTGCAAGGTCCATCCCTTAGACAGCAGCTACTTTGCATGAGAAATGCCAACAAATATGAATGCTTCACAACTGTGTCGCCTATTGGAAGGTAACGAGTGCACTGACTTTGCAAAGATTCCATGCAAAGGAAACTAGGCAAAGACACAACAGTAGAAACATACATGTTTCTGCTAGTAAATATATTGCCCTTGTCCCTGATAAATTGGCAGTCGTTTAGCCGCCAGTTCTGACTTCAGCTGTCTTTCAGTGTTCTTGTTTTTATCCCATAATGTGTGCAGCTTATTTCCCCTCCCCCCTTAATTACTGAAGCAATTTGCGTAATGGTTTTTACAGTTCTTCTTGGAGATACATATAGGCTATTATAATGAATTTGCTGACTTATTGAAAGACTGATGAGTACTATTAATATAATATAATTTAATGTAAAAGGACTAAGTAGTACCATCAAAGGAAGAAGAGTTGCTACTACCATTAAAAAGTCTGTTATATCTTTGATATACAAGAGCCACCTCGTAGAAACAAAGCTGACAGACTCTATAAGATCCTTGGTTTACATAAAACTGGGCTCCTCAAAGTCTAGAGGAAAAAAGTTTGATTTTGACTGTAAATAAATACTTGGACAGTCCAGAGGTAGATATAAGGCCTCCCTCCCGCATATGAAATAAGGCACTTTTATATTAGCATTGATATATTCTTTCAGTGTAAATCATGTACCCATCTTTCATAAAACTTTAGACTCCTTAATAACTTTAAGGAAGATAAAATTCTCATAGGAGGCAACCTGAATGTTAGATAAAACTGATGCTGTCAATAAAAATCAAGTTCCAACCATTCAAAATTCAAATATTTTTAATTGAAGTCTAATTGATTAGACTTCTGGAGGTAAAATAATCCCAAACCTTAACAGTTCACGTATTGTTCAGCAAGATATAACATGTGAACAATAAACTGTGGCTTGGATCCTACGACATCATCATCATGATAACAATAATAATATTTGATTTATATACGTCCTTCAGGATAACTTAATGCCACACTCAGAGCAGTTTACAAACTGTGCTATTATTATCCTCATGACAATCACCCTGTGAGGTGAGTGGGGCTGAGAGAGCTGTGATTGACCCAAGGTCACCCAGCTGGCTTCATGCAGAGGAGTGGGCAATCAAACCCGGTTGTCCAGATTACAGTTCTGCCACTCTTAACCACTCCACCAAACGACACTAAAGTGTGTTATTATCCTCACGACAATCACCCTGTGAGGTGGGTGGGGCTGAGAGAGCTCTGAGAGAGCTGTGACTGACCCAAGGTCACCCAGCTGGCTTCAAGTGGAGGAGTAGGGAATCAAACCTGGCTCTCCAGATTACAGTCCTGCCACTCTTAACCACTCCACCAAACGACACTAAAGTGTGTTATTATCCTCACGACAATCACCTTGTGAGGTGGGTGGGGCTGAGAGAGCTCTGAGAGAGCTGTGACTGACCCAAGGTCACCCAGCTGGCTTCAAGTGGAGGAGTAGGGAATCAAACCTGGCTCTCCAGATTACAGTCCTGCCACTCTTAATCACTACACCAAACTGGCTCATCATACCCCTCATGCTTCTTGCCCACTGCTGCAGAGGATTTCTTCTACTGAGTCGCTTGCTTCTTCTGCTACTGGCACTTCCACGTGTGTAAGAGTTCCTTGGAAAACACTGATCTTGAGCATGCAGAAAAGTTAGTAGCAGAGGAAGCAAGCATTACAGCAGAGAAAAGCCAGAGGAAAAACATAAGGGGAACAATGTCAGTGATCAGACTAGGACTGGGCTCAAAATCCCACTCGGCTACAAAAGCTTGTGGGGTGACCTTGGGCCAGTCATGCTCTCAACTTAGCCTACTTCACAGGCTGGTTGTTGTGAAGATAAAATAAAGGAGAAGAGAACAATATAGTCCCCATCGTAGAGAAAGGCTGGGTATAAATGAAGTAAAATAAATAAATACCTAACAAAATTGGCCTCAGACAGTTACTGATTCAGTCAGTATGTTTCAAACCAGGCCTCAGTGCCTCCAGCTCTTCAGTGGCATCCCTCATCATGTTTATGGCACCTCAAATTGTGGTGGAGAGTGCCCTCAAATCATAGCTGGCTTATGGCGCCCCCTAGTGGGGTTTTCATGGCAAGAGACTAACAAAGATGGTTTGCTGTTGCCTGCCTCTGCAGCCCTGGTCTTCGTTGGAGGTCTCCCATCCGAGTACTAACCAAGGCTGACCCTGCTTAGCTTCTGAGATCTGATGAGATCAGGCTCACCTGGGCTATCCAGGTTAGGGCCACCTTGCAATTAAAGGAAACCATTTCTAATAAAGCTCTTATTTGAAATGCATCAGTTCTTTAAAGTTAATGCTTCAGCAGAGAAGCTATGAAACATCCTTTGGGATACCAGGAAGGTGGTTCTAAGGGGTGTAATAATCAGTAAGGGTTCTAGGAAACATCTTGAAAGAATCAGAATACTAGGATGGGTGTGGGGGAAAGAGCCACAAAACTTTAGGCAGTAATAATATTTATAGAGGAGCCCCGTGGCGCAGAGTGGTAAGCTGCAGTACTGCAGCCCAAGCTCTGCTCATGACCTGAGTTCGATCCCGGAGGGAAACTGTGTTCAAATAGCCAGCTCAAGCTTAACTCAGCCTTCCATCTTTCCAAGGTCGATAAAATGAGTACCCAGTTTCCTGGGGGTAAAAGTGTAGATGACTGGGGAAGGCAATGCCAAACCACCCCGTAACAAAAAGTCTGCCAAGAAAACGTCATGCTGCAACGTCCCCCCCATGGGTCAGTAATGACTCGGTGCTTGCACCTTTACCTTTTTACGTAATATTTATAGACTGCTCTCTGGAAAACAAAACAAACTTTAATTGTTAGAAATTAATGAAGCCCACAGAGCAAAAGTCCATCATAATCAAAACTATTATGAATCTAGCATGGTGGTAGAGAGTGCCCTCAAGTCATAGCTGATCTATGGTGACCCCTGGTGGGGTTTTCATGGCAAGAGACTAACAGAGACGGTTTGCCATTGCCTGCCTCTGCAACCTTGGTCTTCTCTGAAGGTCTCCCATCCAATTACTAACCAAGGCCAACCCTGTTTAGCTTCTGAGATTTGACGAGATCAGGCACTTCTGGGCTATCCAGGTCAGGGCATGCATCTAGCATAGATGGCTTTAAAAAGAAATGAGAGTCAAAGCAGGGAAGGCTATCAATTGCTACCTGACAACGGGGACCTCCACGTTCAGAGGCTGGAAACCTTTGAATAACAGCGCCAGGAGATGACATCAGAAGGACATCAGCCTCTGGTTTGTTTGCAGGTTCCTACTTTGCAGTTGATTGGACACCATGTTGAGATAAGATGCTGGGCTACATGGACCACCAGTGTGCTCCAACAAAGCATCTCTTGTTTCTGTCTCAGCCATAGAAATTCATGGCAGGAGTTACACCTGGCTTGCGACAGGAAAATCTCTGGAAAAGAAGGCCGTTTTCACACTGCTTACCGGCCACGGAACATCGCGCCAAGCTCCCGGAACGACAGCGACTTCCTGGCGTGAAATCGCGCCAGGAAGTCGCTGTCGTTCCGGGAGCTTAGCGCGATGTTCCGTGGCTGGTAAGCAGTGTGAAAACGGCCGAACACTCTTTAGAAAAATTAGCTTACCCATATTAGATTACCAAAAATCCAAGCAAGTACTGATGCTTTCTTTAACATTTTAGAACCCATTTATTTCTGTTGACAACTCGCAGTTGTCAGTTCTTTATTTTATCTCATGCCAGAAGCTTGTGGAAAGGTATCCTTGTTGCATAGGTGCGGCACTTCCTTTCACTAGAACCATAATAACATTTTACTATGTTATTTGTTGAAACATTTCAAACCTGACTTTCTCCATGGCTCCGAGCAGATTACAATAAAAAATTAAAACATTCGGTGACAATAAAATCCCAAGTTCACCTCCCCACCACCTAACAAAATTTAATAAATTTCCTTCAGCCTAAACTCCATTAAAAGCTCTGGTAAATAAAACAGCCGTACAGTGGCTGTTTCCAAGGACAGTGCTCCCCTCCCTCCTCGGGAAGCTTGTTCCATAAAGTGGAAGCAATCACGGAAAAAGTACGCTCCCTTGTTGATGCTAGGCAGGCCATCTTTAATGAGGGAACAAGCAGAAGGTAGTAATCTGAAGCTGTAAAACAAAGTGTATGATTGCAAAATTTGAGTCCAGTAGCTCCTCGAAAACCAACAAGATTTCCAGGGTATAAGCTTTCATGAATTAAAGCTCACTTCGTCAGATATCAGGTATCTGACAAAGGTAGCTTTGGCTCTTGAAAGGTTTTACCCTGGAAATCTTATTAGTCTTTAAGGGGCAACTGGACTCCAACCTTGCCCTTCTCCTGCAGACCAACACGGCTACCCACTTAATGAAAGCGGACAGTTGTTTACTTTACAAACCTTACCACCTCCTTTCTCTTTATCGTCATATGTGACAGTATTCTGTAACTGTATGTGCTTTAATATGTAATGCGAATAAGCATACGGCAATTTTAAAATGTTTTGAAGGAACTGATTTATTTATTCATTCATTTGAAATGTTGATATGCCTTTTCTTCCGAGCCCTGCTCGAGGCAGCTCATGAAATAAAAGAAGATAAAAGCATAAAATCATTAAAATTTTAAAAACATTGAAAACCCAGCTAAGAAAAAAACACCAGAAACATAAAAGTGGCATATAATACAGGATAACACAGGAGAAAAGAACCTGCCCCAAGCTAACTTACTGTACACTACTGCTATGAAGGGTAGCTTTGTAAATGGCAAGTACAATAGCCGTCTAAAAACCACGCACTTTTTTTTTTAAAGCAGCGTGGATGAACACTAGTAATTTCCATCCTTTGTGGGAGGGAATTTTCACTTTTTGGGCCCTGTTTTCTCCTAGTTAAGGAGAGTTGTTGTGGGGCCCGTGGCACTAGAAGTACTGAAAAATAAAGCAGACTTCTCCTAGTAAAATGGGCTCTCCAGTCTTCCTTTGCTATTTCTATGAATTAATTACAATATTCCCCACCGCCACCACCACCCCATCTTTCTTTTCCCATATGGGATCGAAAGGTTTACAAACAATGATTTTAAGATGTTGTCAACCTCTCCTTCCACCCCTTGAGATTTAAAATCAACAAATATTACAAAAGCAAATCCTCCAAAACAAGCTGTAAATTAATAGAAACTCAAATTTGCTGGAATCACATGAATAACGAGAGCTGCCAGTTGTCACCTGGGTCCAAGCCATGCTGAAATAAGTGTCATCTTGACTTGTTGTTGAATGGGGCATAGGGAGGAATCCAGCTAGGCCTGTCTAATCAGAGAACTCCTAAGTAAGAGTGCTGCTACGAAGGAGGCCCTGTCCAGTTATATCTCAGATGACAGTGGAACACTGATTAGGCTTCACTGAAGACCTTAAGAGGTCCAGAGTAGAGATGGGCATGAACGGGGGGGGGGGGGGGGGAGATGCGGGTCGTGGTTTGTCACATTTCACAAATCACGAACTTTCACGAACCTGCCCTGGTTCGCAAAAATGTGACTTCCAGGCCGGCAAACCACCACTTCCGGGTCAGCAGAAGGTCACTTCCAGGGCAGTAGAATGCCACTTCTGGGTCAGCAGAAGGTCTACAGGAAGTCCATCCCCTGTTGCCTAGGAAACTGATTGATCGGCGCCAGGCTGTCTGCAGTGACGAACCAAAAAACAAACCAAATGAACCAGCCTAAAGTTCATGGTGGTTCATCAGAAATGGGCTCTGATGAACCGCTGTTTTGCGAACCATGAACCAGCCTGGTTCGTGCAAAATTTTGGTTCGTATTTCGGTTTGTGCCCATCTCTAGTCCAGAGCCCATTTAAAGGTCAAAGTCAGTATTTGAATTTGGCTCAGCAACTGAACAGGAGCCAGTGGAGATGGTACACTCTTGGTGTACTGCGCTCCCCCCTCAAAAAATCAGGCCCCACAGTCAATATTTTAGCTCCTGGTCATACCATCATCACCTGACTGCTCACAAGAACTTTCAAGCCCGTTCTTCATGGTGACTCTTACACCATCCAAAATAGACAGCACGCTTAATCCTACCTCCTATGCAATTCCCCAGAAAAGCACCATGAAGTTACCTGTTGAAATGTAAAATGCAGCCATCCATACAGGGTAGGGTAGTAGCCAAACATTTAGGATTGGAGGCAGGGATTATCTTCTTTCTCCTTGTAAGTGCTGGAAGATGGGAAGTAGGATCTGTTGTGTTGGGAGGTGCTCCAGGAAGAGGAACTTGTCCAAAGAATCTTGCTCCTTTACAGGTCACTGAGATCAGCAACGTGAAATGCATCACAAGGCTACCCAAGGAAACCAAGCGGCAGGCCGTGGCTATTGTTTTTACCGATGACTCAGCTCGGACATTCACTTGTGAATCCGGTAAGAGACTAGCATCCAGTTATGGAATTTCCAGTGGCCAGGGCTGGCGACTCCATTGAGGCAACCCTGGTGATCGCCTCCAGCGCTGAGGCGCTGGAGGGGGCACTGGGGGGGGGCGCGCGCCGTGGAGCTGGTGGCAGCAGCATGCAGGCGGCTGACTGGGAGGGATGGGAAGCTGCCTGCACGCCGCACCGGCCACCTACCACACCTGGCCCACAGCTACTGCAGCCTCCCAGCAATCCCACGCTGCTGCTGCCACCGCCAACACGCGCCCCCAGCCGGGAGCAGCAGTCATGGGCCAGGTACGGCGGGCGTCTAGTGTGGTGCATAGAGCAACGGAACAGGAGGGCTGGAAGGACGCAAACGTGCCTCCCCAGCCACCTGCTGAGCCTGGCTGGGCCGGCAGCCTCTCAGCCCTCCCACCCAGCCATCTGCCGCCCCGCAGTCCAGGTGCCCGTGTGTGCTCTGCATGCGCACATGCGCAAGGGGGTAGGAGCAATCCTGAAGCTGCCCCTCCCCATGCCTCAGGCTCCAAAAACTCTGACGTTGGCCCTGTCGGTGGCTTGTGAGCAGTAATCAGAGTGCAAAGCTGTTTGTGTATGCATTTTGGAGTTTGCATTTAGTAGCCTCCTCTGTGCAATGGGACTGAATGCTGACTGAGGGGTTCTTCAATCTTGCAGAGCTGGAGGCTGAGGAATGGTACAAGACCCTGTCTGTCGAGTGCCTGGGGGCCCGGTTGAATGACATCAGCCTTGGTGAGCCAGATCTGTTGGCGCCCGGAGTACAGTGCGAACAGACAGGTAAGGAGTGGTTTGGAGGTCAGGTCTTCCTGTAGAAAATGATACCCTCTTTAAAGTTTAAAGAGCACATATGGTCTCAACAGGGATTTGCCACCCGAGCTTCTGCTGCCTTGGAGGAGGGAAACAGTGGCAAAAATAATGGACCTGAAATTCCAGAATCTGAAAAATGTACCCCAAATGGAATCCTGAATCAGTAACAATGTTCCTGAACATTCAAGATAAAGAGCATGTCCTCCCCAAAATTAGCCCTGACCTGGATAGCCCAGGAGAGCCTGCTCAAAAGCTAAACAGGGTTGGCCTTGGTTAGAAATTGGACAGGAGACTTCCAATGAAGACCAGACTTGCAGAGGCAGGCAATAGAAAACCACCTCTTGCCATGAAAACCCCACTAGGGGGTCATCATAAGTCAACTATGACTTGTGGGCAGGATTTCATTTCCTCCAAAATTAATTAATCCAAAAAATTTCAAAGTAGGCTCCTCCATGAAGCCTTTTTCCCACGGAAAGAAATTGTGGGTCACATCCCAATAATGTTTCCTGTAGTTGCTATTCTGTGTTGTAGCACAAAATAGGAAGGGTAAGAAATACCATCTGGATTGGTAGAAGGGTAGAGCATCTTCTTTGCATGCGGAAAGTCCCAGGTTCAATCCAGAGCAGGTAGCAAGTAATGTGAAATTCTCTACCTGAGACCCCAGTGAGTGACTCCCAGTCAGAATAGACAATACCGACCTGGCTAGGCGGGTTCATTTTGGACCCACTGGCTGGGCCTCTGCTTTACATGCAGAAGATCCCGGGTTCCGTCTTCAGTTAGAAGAAGCGAGGCTTCCATTGACCTCCGTGAATTGGGTCTCCTCCTCCAGATCGATTTAACGTCTTCCTGCTGCCGTGCCCAAACCTGGACATCTACGGCGAATGCAAGCTGCAGATCACCCACGAAAACATTTACCTCTGGGATATGCACAACCCTCGTGTCAAGCTTATCTCCTGGCCCCTGTGTTCGCTGCGCCGCTACGGACGAGATGCCACGCGGTTTACCTTTGAGGCCGGACGGTAGGACGTGCTCAATTTTGAGCTGCTGTCATGTAAAGTGGCCACCAAAATGAAAGAAACGCCGTGACTAACTTACTACTACAGATTTTAAAAGACACAGTACAAAACAGTTAAACCCTCAAGTAATCTTCTTTATATAATGAAATAGAAAAAGTCAATTACACAAGGCAAAAGTGTCCATAACAGCCAGCTAATAGCATCATACATTCCATAGAATTCAAAGTGCAATAGTGCTTGTAAACTTCTTTTTACAAAGTGCAAAGTGCTAGCTTAAAGGGATGGTACCTTCTTAACCAGACAAATACAATACATAGTACAATCCAGAATGAAATTCATCAGCATACAATCAATTATCAATGAATAACAGTACATATACAGCTCACATATTATTAGTAACCGCAACGGGTTTGCTAGCAAGAAATATCCCATTTCTGGCACCCCTTCTTCATGGCAGTTACCAAGAACAATGAATCAGAATCCTTCATACATCAATCTCAATGCACAATGGCCACTCGCTCGAGGGCGTGTGACTTTTGTCATGTAAAGTGGGGCTTCTTTCCATGCAGATGCCAGGCAAACCCTGACTTGATCCAAGAAGTTAGTGTGTTTTGAAGCCTGGAAATAGATACTGGATTCATCCCTGGTTTATTTATATACTTACTTCCAGGGGTCATTTCCCAGAAAAAGAACTGCAGGAACTCATTAGCATATCTCATTAGCATATGCCACACCCCCTGACATCACCGGAAGTGTGTCAGAAGGCACCAGCCACCCCTCAGGCCTATTTCCCCCAAAATCTCCAGGTATTTCCTTAAAGCAGAATGAACTCAAAGCAGTTTACCCTCCTCTGGAGAGCCAGCCCTGCTTGCTTGCATGCACGCACTCACTCTCTCTCACAAGTCACAAATGAAAATAAAGCAGCAGAATGAATTCAAAGCGGCTTACGTTTCTTTGGAGCCCAGCCCCACTCGGCTTGCACTCACTCTGCTGCCTGCTGCTAAAGATGAGGACAGCCAGGAGGAAAAGGAATCACATGGGCGGGGCCAAAACCCACATGACCTCTTTTCAGATCTACCGGAACTCTGTTCTGGCGCATTCCGCCTCCAGATGAGCCCTGCTTACTTTATTTCTGCCCAGTGTCAGTTGGCAAGTAAATCCGCAAGTTCTCCACAGCAATCACACAGATGATTTGGTTGAAGTAACTTTTATTAGCAATCTATCAGGTTCAAGGTGTTCAGACAGTGGAACTGGCAGAAGTGACGTATTGAGGGAAATCATGGTTAGTGATAGGTTAATGTCCCGCCCCCAGGTTAGTAGCCCATTGAAATTCTGGCGCGAACGCCAGAGACAAAAAGTATCAGAGTTTAGATTACAATAGACAACAATAGCAAGTTGGGTATGAAATCATCCCCGTTCTCAGGGAAGATACAATTCAGACTAGCTGCATCTGGCCTCAAGGCCGTTGGCTACAGTAGTGGAAGTGTTTAACTTCAAAGCAGAGATAACACACTGAACTTCCACATAACAGGCATTGGAAGGTACTCAGAACTCTCCATAGTGTCAGAGGATTAATAGGTTGCACATAACATACACATGGCATGTACTGCAGGCAGGCATACATGACGCCCCTCCTCAGTGGGGACGCAAAGCAGCTGTTATCATCACAACTACCCTGTGAAGTAGGTTAGATGGAAAGTGTAAGACTGGCCTAAAACTTCCGAGACAGAGTAGGGATTTGGTCTTCCAGATCCTAGTTTGACACTCTTAACTATTACTCATGCTGTGTCTTTGAGGAATTGTTGAGAACTGGCACAAGGACAGCAGGGCTCATTTCGAGGGGGAACGCGCAGGAACGCAGTTCCGGCAGTTCTCCAAAGAGTTCACATGCCAGGTTTGCCCCGCCCACCTGACTGTTGGCCATTTTGGGCCTGTTTCGGCCTGGATTGGGACCAAAATGGCCTGGATAGGGCCTCTGATGGGTGGTGGATCACTCTCCCACTCAGCAGTGGCCTGATCCTGACCATTTTGGGCTCCTTTTCAGCCATTTTCAGCCATTTCGGCCCTGAATGGCCAGGATTGGGTCCAAAACAGCCAGAATAGGTGATGTCAGGGGGTGTGGCATATGCAAATCAGTTATACTAATGACAGAGATGGCAAGAGGCGTGGCACATGTTAATGAGTTATGTTAATGAGTTCCTCCAGCTCTTTTTCTACGAAATGACCCCTGATGGACAGTATAAAAGAGCCCTTCTCTGGTCCTTGCCTAAGAGGCTGACTGGAATCTGTATGCATGTGAGAGGGGTTTGCTCCAATTGCCCCCTCCCTTCATATTGTACAGGGTAGCATGCCACTGCTCAAACTACACCTTTCCGTTTTCTACCTGCAGCTTGAGGTACAGACAGCGGCCATGTGTGTTTGGGTGTGTGTGTACACCCCTCCCCCCAGGCCAGCTAACTGTCTATAACTCAGGCAGAAGTTTCTGTTCTGTGTGTGAAATGAGCAGTCAGGTACATAAGCAAGATTTGTCACCATAGTGTGAGATCTTTAAAAAAAAAAAGAATAGATCTTTATTTACTAAAATACGCTCTCAATTCACTAGAGCACAAGACTTTGGAAAATGATATCAAAACACTACAAAAAGAACATAAAACATGGGAGGATAACTAGGGTGCACAGTCCCTGGTGTTACTTTGGCATTCCCTTCCTTGAAATGGACGCAAGCCCCCAGGAACTTTGAAAACAAAGGCTGGCCAAGTCAGATTTCACTCCATTTGCTCCCTTGGCTCTTTCCTTTTCCAGCTGGGAGGCTTAAACTTTAATCTATCGTGAACTGGGAGCAGATCCCCACATGCACCTTTTGTCCAATAAAATTAAGGCGCTCATCCCAAATGTTTAATAACCCCACTCACTATACAAATCAACTAGCCCTCTATCTTGCCACGTCCTGGCAGGTGGGCAAATTATCATCTTCACCCTGCCTATCTGCCTGTATAAAGGAAACTCAGCCCCTCAAAGCCTGCAGTTTATAGTTTCATTCCCAGAGAAAGAATTTCTCTCTCAGATCCGGGCCTCCCTGAATATTAATCACGGGATTCTGCATCTCTTTATCATAACAGACATAACAGCAGGTAAGTTCGGTCAGCCTTTGAGAGACACACACCTGTGCCTTATGGCCACCCTTGGCTGCTTCTCTGGGCATTTATTCATTTTTATTTAGTATGTCAGGACTGTACAAAAATAATTACCTATTGCAGTAACTAAACTGTATAATTAAAAACAGGTATTTAAAATAGGTATGGAGCACATTTGCCACACGGGTTCATAATTTGCTATTAAGGATTCATCTCTTTCGGTCAGTCAGACTGAAACACCTTATAAGAGACTTTTTCTGTTTATATTCTTAATTTGCTTCCATGGGCTTCAGCATAATTTGTAGTACAGTAGAAGGAAAAGGAAAGTAGAAGGACATAGAAGGAAAGGGTAGGCCTAGGGAAGGAAAAAAGGAAAGGAGAAAAAGATGGAAGGAGAAAGAATGTTTATGATTACTTCTCTTCAGGATGAGGGCAGCGCCCCCCCCCCCCCGCCTTTTATGGTTTTCTCTTCAGTTTTGCATTTTAGTGGCAGGCTGTCTTTTAAAAGATATTAAAATACCTATGTATTCATTTTATGAAAATTTTATTCAGCACCCTCGTTTTTAAAAATAACAGCTTGTCGTATCACTGATAGCCAGTCAGACTGTGTACAGCTGTCTCGTGCTGCAGACTTCTGTGGAACTGGTTTCCCGCTCGAGCTCGATCCTGGAGGGAGAGAGAGAGTGAACAAGATGCGGTTGAGAACATTTCCACAGCGGCTCCGTTGCTCAAATCCATGTGCATCTGTTGTCTCCCCAGAACAACTTGCACTGGACCAAAAATGATTTTTTTGCACTTTGATCAATAAGGATCTATGTCAGTGGATTGGTACCGGCTATGATCGACCAAAAGTCACATTGTGGTGGGCAAAAGCAGCCACAGTGTGAAAGCCCACCCATAAAGAATAAAACTAAAATGTGGGCTATTATCCGTCTATGACAGGATTTAAACACCTGGCTCCTTGAAGCCAGAAGTCTATTCCCA
Organism: Eublepharis macularius; assembly: GCF_028583425.1. Taxonomy (NCBI): domain Eukaryota; kingdom Metazoa; phylum Chordata; class Lepidosauria; order Squamata; family Eublepharidae; genus Eublepharis; species Eublepharis macularius. The sequence goes on along the minus strand of NC_072805.1, from coordinate 18,940,539 downwards.
GGAGTTTTTCAGACTTTCCTCCCTTTCTGAACTCTGCAAGTTGATTTAAACCATCCAAGCCGGCACCTATTAGCCATTCTAGCTAATTACCAGCTATAAAGGAAAAGAAATGTGATCTTTTCCTTTTATTCCAGACCTTCACTGACTCATTCTGCCTGGTTTTTATACAGAGATTAGAGAAATCCGTCCAGTTCCAGCCCCGCCCTGCTCTGAGACCTTGGAACAGACTGTGCTGTGACAATAACACTATTTGTTTCTCTGGGAGCTTTATATGCCCCCCTCCCAAATAGTTAATGGGCTTTTTAGAAAAGCAAGGCAGACACTTCGTTCACCTCTCTTTCCCCAATATGGGAGGATCCCAAGTCTTTGAAATGAGGGAAGAATGGAGGGATTTGCTCACAAATGAATTCTTTATGATCCTTAGCTTGCATGTAGGCTCTGTGTGCATGCTTACATCATTTGTACCCTTGCCTTCCTCCCCAGTGAATACTCAAAGCAGCATCTAGTTTGTGTCTCCTCCTTTTTATCCTCAACAACAGCCCTGTGAGGTAGGTTAGGGTGAGAGTGTGTGGCCGTCTCAACGTCACCCAACAAACTTCCACGGCAAAGTCGGGATTTGAACCTGGTCCTAATCTGACACTCTAACCCCTACACCATATGACTGGGAAAATCTTACACGCTGGTCCTAGGCACTCTTGCTGGGAAGGAAATGCCACTGAACTCAGTGGAATTACTTTCAAGTAATCAAACATTGTATCGAGCTGTTTTATCTGATTTCTCTACAATTAAAGCTCTATCTCACAGGGTAGGGGTATGGTTGGCAAGACTCCTTGTTTCCCAGTTTAAAAAACCCCTCACTATTAGTACGCAGAAGAATCCCAAAATGGCAGTCAAGAGGTCTGTCTTGCATTGGTTTTCCCTGATCTGCTGGCCACTGTTGCCGGTTGCTGGCTTGCTTGTTAGAAAGCTGGATCCAGGCCTCAGTCATTGTAATGAAGGGATTCGTGTTGTGGAGAGACTCTTGTCTCCTCAGAGATAAGCAAACCTCAGCATGTGCTGTGCCAGACCACCTGAGACCAGTAAAGTAATAGACAGGGATCGCATAACATTGGATGGCTCCAGTCTAAAGGCCTTCGTGATATGCTCCGAGTGCTAGAATAGTGCAAAGCTTAGGGTGTTGGCAGGGATCATTTTGTAGAAAAAGAGCTGGAGGAACTCATTAGCATATGCCACGCCTCTTGCCATCACCAGAAGTGTGTCATTAGTATAACTGATGTGCATATGCCACACCCCCTGATATCACCTATTCTGGCTGTTTGGGACCCAATCCCGGCCATTCAGGGCTGAAATTGGGCCCAAAATGGCTGAAAAGGGCCCCCAAATGGTCAGGATCGGGCCACTGATGAGCAGGAGAGTGATCTACCACCTGTCAGAGGCCCGATCCGGGCCGTTTCAGCCACAATCCAGGCTGAAATGGGCCCAAAATGGCCAAGAGTCAGGTGGGTGGGGCCACCTCACATGGGACCTCTTTGGGGAACTGCTGGAACTGCGTTCCTGTGCGTTCCCCCTCGAAATGAGCCCTGGATGTTGGTCTAGGATCTGGGAGACCCAGGTTCGAATTCCCACTCTGCCATGGAAACTAGTTGGGTGATCTTGGGCCAGCGATGCGCTCTAACCTACCTCACAGGGTCATAGAGAGGAGAAGCACTTGAGGTCCCCATAATAATAATCACAAGCTTTTTCCTGGCTCTCCCGTAGGATTAGAAAAGAATAAATAGTGTCGTTGCTTTTTATTCCCAAACATTGGTGCCATTTCAGGAAATTCTAACCATTGATTGCTTTGGGACTGTTGGATGGAACTAGACGATAACCTTTTGTGTGTTGCATAATATAATGACTCCACATATGCATTTGTGTATAATGGGTGACATTAAGATGCAGGTGGGTCCCAGGTGAGCCAGGAGGCAGAGACAAGCATTCTGGTCAGAGGCTTTTTATAGAACCAGACGGGAACCTATTGGTTTCCCATGCCACCTGACTCTTGCCAAGATACACATGCTTGAGCCAGTGTGCCAAGTGTATTTATGAAACCCCCTGTACATGATTTAAGCGTGCGTGTGTGTGTGGCTTAAGCGTACATTGAAATTGCCATGATGAAACTGTCTTAGCTAGTAACTATTTTCTGCCTTTATTTTCATTAGCATGTATCCTTAGCCTTTGCCTGATTTCCTACATAGTGGTATTTTGTAGTGTGGCGAAACGGGGCCTTTCCTCCCCTGCTCTGCCTACCCCTCCCTTTTCGCCTCTGGCCAGGCACCTGAAGGGGCTGTCTCCCTTTCCTGCCTCCGGGTAGTTGCTGCCACTACTGTCCCTGTATGGGGCCCTGGTTAGGCAGGACAGCCTCCTAACCTCTGCTAGTGGGCCCAAGTGGTTGGGGGACTCTGTGGAACAGAAGAGCTTTCTTCCTTCATAAATTCCAAAACTCATTTATTTAACTTCTAACTATACACAGGCAAATATGCAGTGAACAGAAGGAATGATAAAGCATAAACAGAAACCCCTATCCTCTCTCCCTCATGCCCTAATGAGATGTTGTGTAGGGCAGGCCCGATCCTTTGATACCTGGGGTTACATTAGATCTCCCCCTCCCCTCAGAGCCATCTCCCCCTCCACTCTCCAGCCACCAACTGTCCACTTCCAACTCCCCTCCACCAACTGACTCGCTCTCCCTCCAATCACATTCTACTCCAGAACTGGCCCCTCCCCTCTGCAGCCCATAGAAAATTAACTCCACAAACAGAATGGCGTTTCTCCACATGTAGCAATAAAGTTATTTAGTTAAAGATCATTGCAGTGATACCTCCTTGCATGCCCTGACCACAGGTCAGTGCTGATTCATACCGCTTGGAGGTAGCTGTTCTCCTGGGGAGCTGCAGTGGCACAAAGGGAGATTCCTTGATACAGGGCACAAACTTCCAGGGGTGGTGGCATGCTACACAGAAGGAGTCCAGTGCCTACCTTGCAGGGTCGTTGGAGGAATAGAGAACATGCTTCCCCACTTCAGCTCCCCAGGTGGGGCAGCATACCAGTGAAAGAAAGGGTCTCAGAGTCTCTCCACACGAGATGCTGGAGCGCGTGTCTGTCAAATGTCAGGAGACGCAATGTTAGCTGGGAAGCGTAGTTTTGAAAGACAGAGCCGGTGGAGATCACTCCAGTGGGGATGGATTCTTTCATAGCCCTCCGCCGCCTCCTATTTTCCAGACTGTCTCCCCTTCTGGAGCTTTTATCCTGCCACCCTCGCTGCTTGACGGCTAACGTCGTGTCTCCCAACATGTGAAGAACACGTGCTAAAAAGTATTGTGTAGAGAGAAAGTCACTGAGGCACTGGGATGAGGAAGTCTGTGACATGGTACATTTTTGTTGATGTGTGAAATGTTGGGTAGAAAGTGGCATGGGCATTTGGTGGTGGGAAGCGGAGGGGGGACAGATGAGTGGGAAACGTGGGACATGAGTGGCCTGCCTCTTGCATATGAGTCTCGTGAAGCACTTTTGTGATGGAGGGATCAGGCGCTTCTCTGTGTCCTCCCTTCTGACCTGTCACGAAATGATCCCCTGTTCTGTTCTGCAGGATGTGTGACGCAGGTGAAGGACTGTATACTTTCCAGACTCAGGAAGGGGAGCAGATCTACCAGCGAGTGCACAGCGCCACTTTGGCCATAGCCGAACAGCACAAGCGGGTTCTGCTGGAGATGGAGAAGAACGTGCGGGTGAGTTTCCGCCTCCGAAGGGGTGATATGAGGGTGGGTGGGGGGTTATCTGTTTCACCCTTGAGCACTGAGGGCCAAGCTACAAGTGACAAATGACACTGGAACGGCAAGTGGATTGAGTGGAGGGCAAGTGAACAGGGAGGAACACGCTTGCCGTTCAAGTGTCATTTGTCACTTGTAGCTTGGCCCTGAGAGTCTCTCTACACATTACTAAGAGCTAAACTACAAGAGACGAATTACACGAGGAAGCTCACGCGAAGAGAGTCGCAATGTTAGCCCTTCCTATAATTTCCCCCTTATTGCAAGGGAAGAATTATGCAGTTCACATGTGATTTCCTCTCTTCCAGCTGTTGAACAAGGGCACAGAACACTATTCCTACCCATGTACCCCTACTACCATGTTGCCACGCAGCGCCTACTGGCACCACATCACCGGCTCGCAGAATATTGCCGAATCCTCTAACTATGGAGGTGAGTTTCTCTGCAGCTTGGTGGAATCTGGCCTTTCCCTGGAATTCGCAACCCTTCTCTTTCTCTACTAGCACATATGTATATGGGTTTTTCTTTTACAGTTATGTAGATCAGGGAAGAACATGGGGCATCTCTTCCCTTCCCCTATCTAGCTACTGACTGCTACACTTTGTTCCCGCCAACACCTTTCCTGGTGCCCGCCAAGTGTTTTTTAGAAAGTGGTTGGGGCCAGGAGGGGCTTTTGCCAAACATGGCTTCTGATTGGCCATTGGAGATTGTATTTGCTGTGTAGATTTTTTAAAAAATCATTGCTTTGGCAGAAGCAACTTCCACAGCAAAAGGATCTTTACCATGTGACTGAAGATAAAGCTGTAGCAGCCATCTTGTGGCTGACTCCGCCTCCTTCAGTAGCCATTTTGTGGCTGCCATTTTGTGGCTGCACCCACCACACTGTGTCAGAATTCCAAATGTGCCTGCAGGCTCAGAAAGTTTGGGGGTCCCTGGACTGCTACAAAGCACCTGCATGGGATCATCTGATACCCTACTGCAGCATGCTTGAGCCCCAAAGATTCTTGGGGTGAACTGAGTAGAACTGCAGCTTGTGTTTGTGGATTTGAATTGAGATTTTTTTTTAATGGAGTTGTTTACTTTCATTTCTGAATAAATCTGATCAGGCTATTTTGGGCCTGATTAAATTGTTTTACAGGCTAAAGCGAAACTGGAACTCGAGATCATGAAACTTGACTACCCATGAATTTAGGATAGACAACTGTAGACAATACATAAGGAATTTGCTTTGCCTTGCTGAAGACAGGGTGGTTGCTACTGGTTTAGATAGCTTTAAGGGTGGGGGGAGAGAAATGCATGGAGGGTGTCTCTTATTCCCAGCCATAATCACTAAATGGATCCTCCATGTTTGGAGGCAGATCTCTGAACACCAGTTATCATGCAGGAAATAGCTTCATACTCCACTTGTGATTTCTTGGCTGGCCACAGAATGCTAGACCAACTGGATTTTGCGTCTGATCTAGCAGGGCTCTCTTTTAAGTTCATTTAGTCAAATCCAACCTGTGAATTTGCCAGTAAGTCATCCCATGCTTTACATTGGTAGGTGGATCAGGATAAAGGAAGCTGTACATGTCTCGTTTAATGCAGCATTGTGATGCTATCTTGCATGCCCAACCATTATTAAATATTTTATTGACCTGTTAATACATAATGGATACAATCTAACCAAAGTAAAGTGCTTTTTTAAAGTCCCAGTTTCAGCGAGAGAGCTAAGTATGCCCTTAAATCCCTTCCGTGGAAACCAATGTGACTTCAAAGTGCTTAACTTTCGACCAGATGGAGTCTGACTTCATAACGGTTCATTGAGATCATAAATAATAATAGCAATAATGAAAGGAATCCAAGATTGCCTATGTTTAAATGTGTTGCGTCAGTCCTATAAGTTGGAATGTTCAAAGTGCTTCACAAACTTTGGCTACATTTTGGCATCACAGCAAACCTCTCTTTATGGCTGTGCTTAGAGAAATGCACATGAAAGGTTCCTGGCTGTGTATGCCTTGACTCAAACATTGAATTTAATACCATGGGACAATGTGGGCAGCTGATCTCATGGGTGTTTTTTTTCCTCCTCAGCATCTGGCAATGAGGCGTGCTGCCTCTGAACCCAGAAGCCCCATTTGGCTACCAATAGACCTATCATCCATAAGTATGCCCCCCCATCCATTAATCATTGCTGCATCTTGTGGCAACGAGTTCCACAAGGAAACTACCCAGTTTGTAAAGGAGGACTGGCAATGAGGCATGCTGCCTCTGAACCCAGAAGCCTCATTTGGCTACCAATAGACCTATCGTCCATAAATATGCCCCCCTCATCCATTGATCATTGCTGCATCTTGTGGCAATGAGTTCCGCAAGGCAACTACCCAGTTTGTAAAGGAGGACTTCCTTTTTGTCTGTCTTGGAATCTTCTGCCGTTTGGATTCAGAGGGTGACTTTGATGTCTAGTGTTGAGGGAAAGGGAGGATAGTTTCTCTGTCCACACAATTACTTGAGACCTCTGTCACGTCCCTCTTTATTACTATGACTTCTCCTCTTGTGAACTTGCTTGTTCCTTTATTTGGGGAAAAAAATCTCCCCTTATCCGGGTTCCTCTTAACACTGATGTATTTCTCCAAATAGAAACTGGTTCCGCTGTCTGGTCCGCAGGCGATGCCTACTCGGGGCCCCAAGCCAGCTCAGAGACCGACCTCCTGAACAGATTCATCTTACTGAAGCCAAACGTTCCCAAAAACAACAAGAATGAAAGCAAAGACGCCAATCCTGCTTCCCACTGACGTGGCCCCGGAGGGAAGGGGTCGGGATTTCGGCTCTATCGAAGAGGAGTGTGCGCTCGGCACCTAAGACTTTTTTTTTGTACTCCAGTGCCTGGTTTCCCTCCTTTTATGAGGGGGCTGTGGTTTGGGGACAGCTAGTTTTTTGCTGCAGGAAAAGGGGGTGGAATTTGCACAGAAGTAGCTCTGTGGAAAACGTTCCAGATTCAGGCGTTGGACCAGAATCGTCTGCCCAGCGGGTCAAATCTTGCTAGGCCTGGCATGAGGACAAGAACATAGAGAGGTGGAGGAGGACGTCGCTATATATTGTCAAAATGATTTTAAATATATACTATGGCTTATGCATATTCTATATATCAAGAGGGGTCTTTTTTTTCTCACACAAATGCACATTTCGTAGCCACGAAGGCGAAATTTTTAAACGGTCCGAGGGTGGGTTGGGATTTTTTTTTTCTTTTTGTAGGGACTGCAACTACAGACCAAAGGGGAGAACATTTAGTCAAGAAGGGAAAAAAAGCTTCCCAAATTGGAGTTGGAGAGCAGAAGGACTGGGTTCTCTAGGAGACAAGAAGGCCTCGTGTCTAGTGGCCTGTGAGGAAAACTCGCCAGCAAAGGCCTGTAGAAAACAAAGGTCATATTACAGAACAGCCTGGCTTCTTCTGGGAAACACTTGTCTCCAACGTAACCCTGGCCTCGAGGTGGTCAAAGACTAAACAAGATGAGCAGTCCTGCCCTTTGCCACAGTCCTGTGAGTGAAAACGAGCATGTTTGGCCCTAAAGGATTTGCTTGGGAACTTTGCGAGTTCAAAGTCAGAGCGAGGTTTGCCCTGCTCCGAAACATGTAAACCTGCTCTTGCGTGCACGCAAACACACAGTAGACTTTTGCGATGTCTCAGGAGAGTGCGGTTTTCTTTCTGGGCTCTGACTATTGCACAAGTCTCCGTCCCCCTGGCCTTTTGGGGGGAGGCGCATGCTGTCTCAGTGTGGGGCTGCCAACTCAGGACAGGTGGTGAAGGTGTTTCACTCAATTGTGCGTGTGTCAGCTGTCCCTCGTGATATTTATGAACAGATCGCTAATTGCAAGGGTGGGTTCACCTTCCAATTTCAAGTTTGGGTGCTATATAAAAGAAATATGCACGTGGCCCATCCAAACAAGGCCGATTCCACACAAATATTGTGTGGGGGACCCAGCTGCGGTTGCTTTGTTTAGCAGTGGCTTATGAAAAACTTCTTGTTGCCCTTGCTCTAGGAGAAGATTCCCTTGCCTCAGTCTCTCCTCTCTTTCCACAACCCCCTCCTCAAGGCAAAGCTGAACATTCAGGCAGGGGCCTGTGCCATTTGCTGCATCTTTTGTATACCTCCAACAGGCCTGCCAAACCCCATTCTGAATATTCTGCATGGTGCAGAAGTTAGGGCCAAACTACAAGTGATGCCTGACACTAGTTGGACTCTTGTCAGCTTCCCTCAAGTTTTGATGGGAAATGTAGGCAGCTTGGCGGTATGTTGGACAAGTGACAGTTGAAAAGTCCATTGGACAGCAGTCGGACAGCCAAACTGCAAGACCAGGATGCCTACATTTCCCATCAAAACTTGAGGGAAGCTGACAAGTGTCCAACTAGTGTCAGGCGTCACTTGTAGTTTGGCCCTTAGTTTGAACCTTCCTTTGACTGGCTGGAGACAATCAGTTGCTCACCAGGGTGCCAGGGGTGGGCGGGTGGCGGGGGGAACGACTATTTCTTTTCCTAGACTCCACTCCCTCAACCCCACGCCAGTAGCTGCTGCCTCTTCTTTAAGGGATATCCCAGCAACTGTGAAGACAGTTAGCTATCAAGTTGCCAACTCTTTTTATGAGTGGAAAACCAAGCCTTAACCCTGCACCTTTATCGGGGGCTTAATTTGCGGGCCTTAGCAGACGCTTATCTCAATAGTAAGGGAACGTTTAACCCGCCGATGTCTGCTCTTTGAGCCACTCCTGAAGCTGCAGGAGCAGGCCAAACTAGATTTTTCCTGGTCATTTGGTAACCTAGTTTTCTAACCCTTCTCTGATCCTTCCGCTCCAAAGGCCAGTGTTTATCCCAGCAAAGATTTCAGCCATTTTTTCCTTTGCTTCTGCCTTCTGCATTTTCTCCTTCCCCTTAGCTAGTTAGTAAAGAAAAAGGAGTGAAACACTTTCACGCTGTGGTTGGCTTTTTCCTATGCTGACATTTAAAACTCACACAAAAAGCAATTGATTTTTCTAGTTTTACTATTTATTGAATACCTTTTAGAAGGGCTATCTTTTTATTGTAGTAACAAACCTTGGTATCGTGGTTTTGTTTTTTTGTGTTCTTTTTTTAAGACAAAAATTAATGCTGGAGGTACTTAACTTATACTATCGTGGTCTGTCACGTGTAAATAACTGTGTTTTTGGATCCTGTGTCTACGTGAGGAAAAAGGAAAGAATTTTCCTAGCAGATCTGCTGAAAAAATTCCAAAAAAGGGGAGAGGCCATCAACTGTCCAAGCTGTCTTGTTCCAACTTCAAAAATCTTTTAAAGGGCAGAATCTTGGAGGAGAGATCCATCAGCCCTGAAGAGCTTTGTTTGCAATGTTTGTTGAGAATAGGAGCACCTCCGTGCCCATAATTGGCCGTTAAAAGAGCTGCCCATTTTCATATCAGACTATTTATTCATGTATATACAGTTCATCAGTGGAGACCCACAGTGGCTCACAACAATCTTAGGCTCTGTGTGTGTGTGTGTGTGTGTGTGTGTGTGTGTGTGTGTGTGTGTGTTGGGTTGCTAGCCTCCAGGTGGTAGCTGGAGAGCTCCCAGAATGGCAACTGATCTGCAAGCCAAAGAGATCAGTTCCCCTGGAGAAAATGGCTGCTTTGATGGGTGAACTCTATGGAATTATACCTCACTGAGGCCCCTCCCCTCCTCAACCCCTGCCCCCTCCCGGCTCCACCCCCAAAATCTCCAGGAATTTCCCAACCTGGTCCTGGCAAGCCCCACCATGCAGCCATTTCTGGTCGTTGTGCCATGTTTATGGAACTTGAGCCTCTTGGGGTGGTTTGCCAGAGCTCTAGCTTGAGTGGGGTGTGTGGATCCTTCTCTGTGAGGAATCCTTGGAGATTGAGAGGGCAGAGGTAGCTCTGCTGATGTACGCATTGCCTTCTTGTAGTTACCGTGGTTATCTTCTCTGAGCCAAAGGTAGAATGTAACCCCCATAAATAAAGCTAGCAACCCACTACTCCTAAGGCAGTTTAAGCCAAAGGCCATCCCAAGAGTTTTTCCCCACTGCCTGATTTTTTTCCATGCTCCATGATCTCTCTTTTTCAACCTGCACCCCTAGTGTTAGGCTGTATTCCTTAGTCCAAACCTGCTTCTGAGAAACAAGGCCCTTCTGCTCCTCAGTCTAGGGGAAAGTGCTCTATAAGCCTTGCTTCCCCTAACGCCAGGGTCTCTCATTTTTCTCGTGATAACAACTACAATGATTACAGAAGTGGCCAAGTGAACTGCATGATGGTGGGTGGGTAGTTCTATTATTAAATTCCCCCCCTATAGAATATATCCCTTTAAGTAGAAAACTAGCACAAGAGGGAGATACCTCTCCCACCTGTGCTGGCTTTCTGCTTGAAGGGTGTTTACGTTTGGGAGTAGTAAAAAAAATTTATTCCCTCTCACTCACACACCTGAAGACTGAACTGGTGCAGTCTATGCTTTCCCCCCTGCTTTTTCACTCCCATATTGAGTGCAGCCCCCACCCCCAGCTTCATAGATGCAGTGCTGAGATAGGGTGTGTGTGACACTGAAGGGTTGTATAGGTGGTTTTTCCGAAAAGGCTTGTGGGCGATATCTGGATTGTTCAGAATATTCAACCTGATGTTATTCCAGAGCTGGCCCCTAGAGTGAGGCAGCCATTTTAGGCAGGAGATTTGAAGTTACATTAAAGGGCGTCAAAGTTAGTTATTTGATTCATTATATCGACTCTTTGCAGGAAGAGGGAGGGGCTATTTTCTGATGTACGTTTCTCCACTTCTGAGCATGTGGGAAGCATCCTGAATCGATAGCAAACACTTCCTAGAAAACTACCCCCAGAAAATGAAAGTATAAGTGTAAATCTATTGCTTCGAATAGCATAATTTGGTCTGTCTTAGCCATGTTGGGGGGGGGGGAGAAAACATCAGGAGGGCTCTGGGGCTTCCTCCACAACCAGTGGAAATTCTGCTGCCCCCCTGAGCTGGCAGGAAACCTGCTAGGTGTAACCCAAAGCTGTTTTGCAAACAGGGACTAGCAGGGCTTTTTTTTCTGGGAAAAGAGGTGGTGGAACTCAGTGGGTTGCCAGCACAGGGGGCAACTCTTGGCGGGAGGTGGTGCCCCTGGTACCACATGTGCACGCGCAAAGTGTACGCATGCTCCCAGGGCCAATGACGTCACTTTGGGTCAGCTGGAACAAGGGGGGAGTTTTTAAAAGTTTAAATTGCCCTCAGCGAAAATGGTCACATGGCTGGTGGTCCCGCCCCCTGATCTCCAGACAGAGGGGAGTTTAGATTGTGCAGTGCAGAGGGCAATCTCAACTCCCCTCTGTCTGGAGATCAGGGGGCGAGGCCACCGGCCATGTGACCATTTTCAAGAGGGCAATTTAAACTTTTAAAAACTCTCCCCTTGTTCCAGCTGACCCAAAGTGATGTCATTGTGCAGTCCTGAGTTCCACCCTTTTCCCCCAGAAAAAAAGCTCTGCATCTGTATATATTGTCACTGCAGTCTTGGTAGACATGAGTGCACAGACCAGAAAGATCATAGATCCAGAGGAGTTAGCCGTGTTAGTCTGTAGTAGCAAAATAGTAAAGAGTCCAGTAGCGCCTCTAAGACTAACCAACTTTATGCATCTGACGAAGACAGCTGAGGCTCTTGAAAGCTTATGCCACGATAAAGATGGTTAGTCTTAAAGGTGCTGGACTCTATTTTACAGACCAGAAAGGGGCAGCAGGACCCAATCCAGCTGACTTCCCTGGCCCTCAAAGCTTCGAGAGACAGCACCAACATCCTCATAGTATGGGAAAATGCTCTGTGTGCAGCCCTCCCCCCCCCCCCAATTCCAGGCACCACCTTCAGCATTTTTTTTCAAGTGTGCTTTTCCATGTTTGTGTCTTAAAAGGACCAAAGGAGTGTGTAGGAGGGGATGGGGGATACCCCAGGTTATTAATGCAGAGCACGGCACAGCGCCAGGGATGTAATCAAAGTTGGAACAAGGAAATGCTTGGACAGGGGAGCTCAGCAAGGCTGGCCCTGGATTATATGAAGCACAGACAAGGTCAAATGATGACGAGGAGCTCAAAGGGTTTGCCAAAAAATGTTTTGGTTTTTTTTTTTAAATGGAACTGCTCAGTCAATAAAGAAACATTACTCACTAGCCCTAATCTAGTTTTGTGTTTTAAAGTCAAGCTGTGTTTGAGAACAGGTGAGAGGTTTGTGGTGTAATGAGGTACAGGGAAATATGTGTGTTATGGGCTGTCAAGTCGCCTCCGACCTATGGCAACCCTATGACTGAGAGACCTCCAAAATGTCCTATCATTAACAAACTTGCTCAGATCCTGCAAACTGGAGGACGTGGCTTCTTTTATTAAGTCCAGCCATCTCTACTCTATACCCAGCAATAGCCCTGCAGAGAAGATTAGCATATCAAGCACCAATCCATATGCAAAAGAACCTCCTCAGGATACAGTGAAGCCTCCCTCCATTAGCATTCCACACCCTGGGAAACACTTACAGGATGACTCAGCCCAAACCCACCTTCCTGAGTAGATATAAATTACCTGCCAACTTCTTTTCCACACTGTGACACTGAGAGATCTCTGTCTTTTGGTGCTACACCTCTGAAGATGCCAGTCACAGCTGCTGGCGAAACGTCAGGAACTACAATGCCAAGACCACGGCTATACAGCCCGGAAAATCCACAACAACCATCGTTCTCCGGCCGTGAGAGCCTTCGACAATACATCCAGCCATCTCGTTTTAAGTCTTCCTCTTTTCCTACTGCCTTCTACTTTTCCTGGCATTATTGACTTTTCCAGAGAATCTTGTCTTCTCATAGACAAGGAAATATTTGCCCTTTTATAGCTATCACATTCCACCCCCTGGAAATCAAAGCAACATACATTTGTTCTTCCCTCCTGTTTCATCCTTACAACAATCCTGTGAGGTTGGTTAAGCAAATTGCAACTAGTCCAAGGTCACTGAATAAGCCTGGACTTACCACTGTATGCTTGTTTTTAAAAGAAAAGGAAATTAGAGCAGAGATTTTGAGGAAGCATAATTCTGCTCTTCCTCCATTTTATTCTCACAACAACCCTGCGAGGCGGGTTAAGCAAACAGCAAGTAGCCTGGACTACACCATTGCTTGTTTTTAAAAAAAAATTAGAGCAGAGGTTTTGAAAAAGCATAATCTGCACCTGGGACTACACTGTAATTTTTTTCTGTGCTGCTGCACCTTGGACCAGTTCCCATAGGATGAATTATCCCCAAAAACAGGCCGCAGATTCTTCCAGTAAAAGGGCAGTACTGCAAATATTACCAATAGTCATGCTATGCCTTTATTTTAAAGCAAGACGGCATCTGGCCTGATCAGCATCTCTCAGCCACTATAACACAAAAAGAGAACAAGGAGGCCGAAATGTCTCAAACCCATTTCAGGGATAGCAAACCACACCTGAAAAGCCTTATTCAATGTAGCAATGTGTGTGCGCGTGTGCACATATGAATTTTGAAAGAGTGTTCCACAACATCCCTCTTCTAAATTGGGGACACTTGTTTCCAAATCCCAGTGTGGGCCCGACAGCTGAAGAAAGGCTTGATCAGGTAAGAGCCAAATGGCTGGTAAGGCACAGGCTGGCGAAGGATATCGGCCTCCCGCTTGCTTACTCACCCCTGCGGGCAACAGAGTTTCCTCCTTATGAGGACGCTGCGGTCATGCTCAGAAAACCCCAGCATTGCAGGACTAGAGCTCTGCCAGGTAAGAAGTTCCCAACTGCCACCTTTTACGTAGTGTACCATGTAGCTCCCATTAGGGCCACAGCACAGCGGGTGGAAGTACAGGTGTATGTGGATCTGCTTCACACTGAACACAGAGTTCCTAACAAAAAAGGAGAACGACACAGCCCCCACAAGAAAATGCATGCTTAGTTTTTAACGCCCAGAACGCCTCATGCCTGTGTTGAACAGCTCCTTTAAGGAAGCTCTGAAGTTTATTTGGGGCATTGACACGTGTGCTGCTCCATAGGAGATGTCAAAGCAAATGGATCCAGCACACAAGAACCGGGTCCATCATCTGGCAGCACGTTGTTCAGAATCTTACTTGTTCGAACATTTCTTCAAGGAATTAGACCAATTCGTGGATCAATGGACGTTACCTGATGGCTAATGGGAAACACCATGTTGTGCGTGGAGGCAACCTCAGAGAGAGGCTTGAGCCTTTGGGCCTGTTTGTGGAAAATTAAGGGGAAAACACAATGCTGGAATAGAGGGGGCATTGTTCTGGTGCCGCAGGGCTGCTCTTCTGTTCCTCCCTGCATCGCAAAGCTGCCTACAATCAGTTGAAGATAAAAAAAATAGAAATACAATTGATCTTAGAAGCTAAAGTAATCCACGTTGTGAGCAAAAGAAGCTCACAATCCAGGGATATTAGTGAGAGACCCTCGTGGAAAAGGAGACCTTTACAAACTCTAAAAGTAAGTAAGGAACAAAGGTGTCTTTAGCGTTCTTTGATAAAGCATTTCACAGAACTGGGGGCACTATCAAAAAGGCAACCGCCCATCTTGCTGTACATGCACATAGTGTCAGCAGAACCTGTTAAGCGGGCCTAAGTGAGATCATGGATGAAGAATTAGAACTAAGCTACAAGAGACAAATTACATGAGGAGGAGCACATGAAGGGAGTCATAATGTTAGCCAGGAAGCTGAGTTTTAAAAGACAAATTGGAAGGCTCTGTCCATTTCCCCTCTCTACAGAACCAGGGAGCTCCCTGCTCAGGTTTACTTCCACTTCCCCTTAGAAGGGGAGGTGAAACTGACAGAGCCTTCCTGAGGCAGAGGAAATTAACAAACCTGAGCAGCATCTCCCTGGCCCTGTAGAGAGGGGAAATTGACAAAGCCTTCTGATCTCTTTTAAAACTCAGCTTCCCAGCTAACATGTAGCTTGGCTCTTAGTCCTTTGAGGATGAGGTTCTCAGGTTGTAAAGGACTTTAAACAGTGGACGTCAGTTTGAATTTTGCCTGGAAGCCAATGAAGTTGTTTCGAGAGAGACTTAGTATGCGTACACCACCCAGTGCCAGCCATAAGGCATGCAACTCTTGATTACTGGATGACTGCTAGCCAACGTGCAAACCAACGTTGAACAGCGCTTTGTTTGAAGCAATACCTGGAATATAAATTCTCTCTGTTGGCCCATTCACACATGCTAGTCATCAAATGATGAGCACGGATGTGTGAAGCAGCCCTTTTTTAACTGGAAATAATCTCAGGCCTTAGTACGGATCATATGCCTCTCCTTTCCTGCAGTCTCTGGCTGCTAGTTGTGCCAAGCTTGTCTTTAGCTTGATGACTGTGGGAGCAAAAAAAAAGTTACCTTGTGCAGTTTTTTGCCCGTGCCTGGCAGCTGAGTCTGGACACAGGGCTGTGTGCGCAACATTAGCACGCCAGTGAGATGCCCGCCTAAGCTCCAGATCACTGACATGCTAATATCGTACAAGTAAGTCATTAAGGGTTCGGTTCAGACAAGGTGGTGGGTTTGTGCAAAGCTGCACAGGCAGTGCTTTTTTGGAAAAAGAAAAGAAGTACTGGTACTCATATATAGGGCTGCACCGATTCCCCCGAGGACTAGGAAGTGCCCCCCAAAAGGTGCCAGTACTCAGTACCAGAGAGTACCACCACCACCACAAAACAAAAAAAACCCCACGCTGTGCATGGGTACATTTTCCAGTCTTGTTGGTGGCATGTGTAACTCGGGTCACAAACCACAGCACAAGCCCCTTGCTAACAGCTTTCTGAAAGCACTTGTTGCATGTAGTAGTAGTAGTAAACTATTGCTGAGGAAACTTTTTCAATGTTCTGTTTTACTGAAACACTTCTAAGCGATTCACAGACACGGGCATCTGAGAATCACACTTGCAAAGAGGGCTGGATCTCCCTTTGACAATGAAGAGTCATTACTGGGCTGGTTTTTGGAGTTCACAGTTACTTGGAGGTCAGGAAAAGAACTGGAAGCAGAGAGAATGCAGTATCTCAGTGAGTATCTGCAACCATGCAATCGTGGGGGAATAGGAAGAAACAAAAATCAGTTTTGCATGGTGCAAGGAGACTAGTCCTCATCCTTTCCAAAGATGCTAATGATGTATGCACCGGGTCTCTCTGGATGGAAACAAGATATGCTGTGCCCCCCACCCTCAAAGTTACCAATCTTCATTCACATAATATTTTATAAAGTGGAGCCTGTGCATTACTTTTTGCTGGGAGGGCAGACAGAACGAAGAGAAATGTTTGATCTGGCATGATTTACACGGCCCCAAAAATGTAGGCCCAAACCGGGTTGATGAACTGTGTCATGTGCTTTAATAGCACTAAAAGATGTGTGACAGTTAAGTGTTCTTAGAATAAGATTTCGGCACTCTGTGTCCCATTTAATAGGCCTCGCAGCTCTTCTGCTTCATCAACGCTGGCTTAGTCCTGTGAGATTCTTTATCTGTGGAGTACACAAAAACAATAGGGAAGAAACATTTTGGACACTGAGAAAAAAAATCACATGCCACAAACATGCAGTGTGGGACCACGCCACTGCTCCTGAGACCTTGGGATGACATACTCTGAGGCAGAGGTTTTCAGTTCTCTCACAGCCATCAGAGGTTTTCAGTTCTCTCATAGCTGTCCATCTATATCCTGGACACCCTCATGCATTCTGAGAAGTATATCCAGGATTTCTCAATGATTAGATCAACAGTCAGGAAAGTTTACCTGACAGATCTTCCGTACAATGCACAACATGTGTTTTAGAAGACGTCATAGCCCCCTTCACGTGCCATAGTGAATGAGACGTGTACATCTTTAATGCTTTACCATCTGCAGTCTTGTCAGGTAGATATGCCGGTATTTCGTAAGAGAGAACAAGCAATTGCGACCTTAATTGAAATTAAATCCATTGACCACATACTTTTAAGCTGCCCTGAATTTTTTAAACTCAGACAGGAGCTGATTTTCACCCTAATTTGTAAAGATTCTGCTTCTCTAACTGTTGAGACTTCCAGGCTACTGAGCAATGAAGATGGATGGGTTACATAGAGGGTTGCTAGAGTTTTGGCTGCCATTTTAGAAATACGGAAACTTTCTAAAGCAACTGCATAAACCCTATCATTACATGGGTAGGTTCCCATTAGCTGCCTAAACAAACCTTCAGCAGCTGTTCGAGACCACTGGGTCGAATAGAAAGTATGTAAGTGCCTACATCTATTTATAAGGAAAAATCAACGTGCAACCAGGGACCAATGTAGTGTTTGAACAACACATTTGGCTGTACAGGTGTTGAATGTAACATGAAAATTACAAAACAAGTGTTACACTGTGCATAGATTGTATGCGCGTATGTACTGTAACTTGTGAACGGGACTGCAGTTCACTTGGGGTGACAGAAAGATCCAATAGGCATTGGCCGGTGCTCCAAATGAACTGTGTGCCCCACACTATGCCCAAATGTGTAGAGGTTCCTCTGTAGGAAAGAGCCCCAATACTGAAAACCAGTGAATTAGAGGAAGGGAAACTGGTTCCAATGGATTATGGGAAAAATTCCCAGAACCTTCATGCTTATTAAGCAATTCAGCAAAACCTTCCATTGGAATCAAAGGCTCTTTCCTGTGTCACGTAGAAGCCCTTGCTCAGAATCAACACAATCCCATTACATTAACTGGGGTAGAATTATTTGGGACAGATATTGACTAGCATTGAGGCTAGGGCCAACTCCCGCTGCCAACCTCACAGCATATTGTTTGGTCCTGCTCTTGCACTGCAGAAAACGGAAAAACGTGACACCAAAACTGGTTGTCCTTATCCTAGGAAAACCCTACAAAGAGATTTTACCGTACAGATCCTCCCTTTAAAAATGCATCTGGAAAACTCATTCTGATGAGAAGTTTTCCATTAGTTTCTCCACTGGAAAAATGACAAAAGTATTCCTATACAGAATTCACTATATGCAGGGCTTTTTTTCAGCAGGAACACGGTGGAACAGAGTTCTGGAACCTCTTGAAAATGGTCACATGGCTGGTGGCCCTGCCCCCTGATCCCCAGACAGAGGGGAGTTTAGGTTGCCCTCCATGCTGCTGAGCGGCGCGGAGGGCAATCTAAACTCCCCCCTGTCTGGAGATCAGGGGGCAGGGCCACCAGCCATGTGACCATTTTCTCCGAGGGCAACCCACTGAGTTCCACCACCTCTTTTCCCAGAAAAAAAGCCCTGACTATACGTCTCTCACATTTTTATCACACCCTCCCTCCAAGGAGTTGCCCCACGTAGCTCTCCCCTCCTCTATTTTACCTCCACAACAACCCTATGAGGCAGTCCAGTTAGAGAGAGAGGGAGGGGCCAAAGTCACCCAGTGAGCTTCACAGCTGTGTGGGGACTTCAGCCCGGTCATCCCACACCTAGTATGACACTTTAACCACTATACTTGGGACTAAAGCTGCACAGCTCTCTAGAATTCATCCTCCTGCTGGAGAGCCAATGTGGTGTAGCAATGAAGAGTGTCAGACTAGAATGTGGGCCACTCAGGTTTGAATCCCCTCTGCCATGGAAGCTTGCCAGGTGACCTTGGCCTGCTCACACACTCTCCGTCTAACCTACATTGCAGGATTGTAGAAAGGGTAAAATAGAGGAGAATGATGTAAGCCACTTTAGGTCCTCACTGGGGGAAAAAAGTGGGGCATAAATGAATGAATGAAGTAAATGAAACAACAGATGTTCAGGTCACAAAGAAGAGGCGAGTGAGAAGGATGAATGGCCAGCTTCTGTATGAGGACACCAACCTGACGAAATTTTGCTTCTGACATTACTTACAGTCACAGCGGCACCCATGAGTCCCTGGACGAGCGCTGCTCCTGTCGCCTGCACCTAGGAAACACAAGCACAGGGGCTCTCTTACCATTCTTCCACACTTATTGATAAACCAAGCAAGAATCGTTGGCATCAGCACAGCCAGCTAGTGTTACTGAGTTGGAAGGGACTCTGTAAATTGGAAAGGGCACAGCAGAGGCATCCAAATAGGATCCAATTGGGATCTCAAGATAGTGATGACGCAGCAATGCTCTGGGCAAATGTAACTAGGCAGCTCTGGAACTAAGTGCGGTGAAGTTAAGCTTGCTCAGAAATCTCCAGGAAGAAGTGTCTCAACAAATGCAATGAAGTGTGCTGCTGCTGTTTAACAATTGCATTTTGTTCTTTTACATTTTGTAAGCTGCCCCATGGGCCATTTTAATCAACTGGTGAGCTAAACATCTTCTCAAATGTTTATTCTTTTAGATGTGCACAGCCCTACATACAGCTAATGCAAAATATGAAATGAGAAGCCGTTTTCAGGTGATTGAAATGTCAGATGCTAGAAATGTTCAGTGGACCCCAAAACCCTTAGCATCAAGGAATAAAAGACAGTCTAATTAACGGCAAAGGTACTGCATGAGCAGTTAAGTGAAGTTACTTCTGATTTTAAAAGAAGAAAATCTGTAGGTGAATCTGGCCAACACAACAGCTCACATGATCAGTGCAAGAATACATTTCTTTTAAAACCTGGCATTACTGCTTCACCTGCTTCGCTGTGTGACCCATGTTCATGGCATCGGCAACTCGGTTTTCTAGGAAGGACCAGGTCTCCTCAAAGTCAGGAGAAGAGTCCTGAAGCATCACCAGCTCTGTAGTGTTGTAAATGCCAGCCAGCACTGCCCGGCGGGTATACCAATTAAGCTGCAAAGGCAAGAGACCAACATTATGCAAACATCAGCAAGAAATTAAGATTTCAACAGCAGACGGAGAGAAACGCATACATGGTATTTTCCCTCTTGTTAGCAATAGGCCCAGCACTTGGTATACTCTGCACTATTTACAAAATATCCAAAATTTCTGTGCTTAGCATAGCACAAATTTCACAGCAAGAAATTATGAACCTGTAAAAACATATGCAAACTAAACAAGTTCACAATTGTGCTTACTTTGCAATATATAGTTCTATTTTGTTAGTAACGGAGAGGAGAGCGCTACGTGGGCTTTAAAGCATCACTCCATGAACAATATAGCCAACTCTTGAGGAAGGCTATATTTGGACCATTGCAAAAGTCTATTTACCTAAGTTACATAGCTTAAAACATACCCCAAAAACCTGGGTGAGTATGAAAAAAAAATTAAAACCACCTTTGGCTCTTGTTTTTCTGGCTATTCAGTTGGCAACCATAACACTGACCAAAAAAATACAACTTGGCCTCCTCTGGCCTTAAGATTTCACCAAATGTTATCCACTTACTTTCAAGTTCATCTGAACAAGCTTAATGGCTAGAAATTTATTTTTAAAAAGCCGATTCTTGAGATTCTGTATTTTTGTATCCAGTATTAACTTCTGCACTTCTATAGGCTTTTATAAACAGAGATGTAATCAAGAGCAGCCCAATAACAAAATAATAATTCATTAAATCAGAACGATGAGCTATACAATAGTTTAGGGATCTCTCTTACAACAGTTCTTAGATCAGCAAGAACTAGAAAAGTTACATCATCAGCAGTTATTACTTTCGTGAATGATCTCGGCTCTTATCTTAGTATCTGCATGGCTGGTACAGAGGAGGGGCAAGCAGCTCAGTGGCAGAGCATCTCCTTGGCATGCAGAAGGTCCCAGGTTCAATCCCCAGCACCTCCAGTTTAAAAGGATTAGGTAATAAGTGATGTGAAAGACCTCAACCTGGAACCCTGAAGAGCCACTGCCAGTCTGAGTAGACAATACTGGCCTTGATGGACCAATGGGCCGATTCAGTATAACAGAGATTTATGGGTTCATGTGAGATCAGGAAGAAAAACCATAAACATTGGGGCCAGAAGGCCACTAAATGCTAGAGGTATGGTCTGACGTTTTGAGACCATGTTCAGATTGCCTACAACTATTTATTGTTGGATCACACTTCATGCTCCTGAATAAGTGGGTTCTGGTTCACAAAAACATGTACCGCAATAGATCTGTCAGCCTTTAAAGTGTCACCAGGAATCCAGGACTCTGTTGTACATGCTACAAACTTGAAAAATAATCTGAGATCTACATCCGACTTCAGAACATGATCTTTGCCTCTCTGATGCCTACACGGTATCCAATATTCATATATTAAATGCGCAAATGTAGATTAAACATCAAACAAGACACCAACCAGTGTTTCTATGAATGAATGTGGTTCTTGGGACAGTGCTGGGAACGCCTCATCCTGAAAACTCACCTGTACCTAAAAGGCTTCCAATGAAAATAAAACTTCTGTTTATCACATGGCTTCAGTGTGTCAGCCAAGACTGCAGAGAAAGAAGTATTTTTGGCTGCTTGCCTAACGCTATTTGGCTTGGCGTTGGGCAAGCAGCCAGCCACACAGCCAAATGTTGCACATCGCTGCACTGTAATATTCTATGATTTCCAGCAGTATTTCAAGGGATTCTCTGACAACGAGGCACATCCATCTCAGGGACAGAAAATTCTTTCATTCATCTAAGTTCTTTGTAAGAGTGTCCTTTGTGCTTTAGCAAATCTAATCCTGCACCTCTGGATCAGCGAGGAAGTGACTTTCTCTCTGGACCAATATCTATTGGACGTATGCCAGCGAAAGTGAACCAATTACTGAATCTCTGCCATGTATAAGAGAGCTGATAACGAATCACCTTTTCATTCAGTCTACCAGAGTAGCAAGAAACTTAAAAGGCACGCGCGCACCATTCCTCAACAGAAACCAATCAGGCTGGCATTCCCTCACCCACCCATCATCTCTCTTCAGTGTGGCACATGGGATCAGTTTGCAGCTCCTCAAAGATCTAAGTAGAACTGCTCGCTAGTGCTGAACAAAGACCTGAAAGTTTATAGGAGGGATTGTGGCTCTGGGGAGAGAGCATCTGTTTTGCAAGCAGAGAGTGCAAGGTTCAGTTCCCAGCATCTCCAGTTAAAAAAAGGATCAGGTAGTAGATTGTATGAAAGACTTGCACCGGAGACCTTGGAGAGAGTTGTTGCCATTCAGAGTAGACAATACTGACTTCGACACACCAATGGTCTGAATCCATATTAGGAAGCTTTAAATGAGCAATCTTTTCCCACATAGTCTTTGGGACAACTGAAAACAAAGTAAACTAGACCTAGCATTCTATGATCGATTCTTAAAAGCACAGCCACAATTTGCAGACTCCAAAAACTTTTGTTTCCTGGTGCGAGATCACCATCTTTTATTTGGCTTCCTGGTTTATTTCTTTAATTTGCCTCTGTGATACTTTATTTTTTCTCTGCAGCGGCTGCTATTTTATTTTCGCACATGTTTATTAAAGCCATTCATTAGAAAACAGAAGTTCTTCCTACCCCTTCTCATGTTTATAATGGATTGAGTAATTCATTAATTGCTTTAATTAAGATATAATTTACTTTGCTTTTATGTCCTGTCAAAAAGATGATGGCTCTTATAAGTCCTGGGTATTTTTAGGCAGCTGTTTAAGAATGGCTTTCGACTGGCTTTTATTTTCTGTCAGCCCAGCTGGGGGCAGAAGACCCAAGCAACACAGCTGAGTTTTGAGCTGGTGAATGCCCGAGTTGTCCCTGTGTCATTTAAAATAAAGAACCCTCCCTGTTAATTCTCTAAAAAGAAAACAACTTTATAATTAAAAAGCCTAATACAATAGGAACTGTTTTTTTGCAGCCAGGTTTAAATATATCCCCTTCTAAAACCTCCGTTTCATTTGCATGGTTCCTTTTTGCATTATTATTACTGTTGTTTTTAATGTGTTTTTTAAAATAAATCTTTTATTGCATACCACCTGGGTATGTTCAGAAAGAAATGCAATACATAAATAAGGCTGACAGGTACACGGCTGCACATTATCAAATGTGGTCACTATGTTGGCTTGCAATGCAGCATCTGGCTCAGAGACTGGCCTTGTGAAAAGCTCGCCGTTCATTACAAAAAGAACTCCATTTTCTAGTCTCCGTGGGACCAGTGGAGTCATAACGCTGCCCAACCTCAAAATCGCAGATCAGAAGTGCTCCTTGCATTTGTCTGCTTCTTTCTCTCATTTCCCTTGAAGATGCTCCAGAAACCTTAGCTGATGCCAAACGCAGCAGCCTGTTTGTTTCCAGAGACTAGCCAGTGTGACCATATTACTCCCATTCCAACGTCCCATAACTGGCTGTCTATTTGTATCTGGATCCAGTTCAAGGTGAAGGTGCTTATCTTTATTGACTTCATGCATTCCCCACCATTCTCCCCAACGGAGATCCAGAGCAGCCTACATCATTCTTCTCTCCTGCAGGTTGGGCTGAGGCTGTGCAAGTGGCCCAAGGTCACCCTGTGAGCCTCCGCGGCAGGGTGAGGATTTGAACCTAGATCTCCCAAATCCTAGTCTGGCTCTCTAACGGCTACATTACATCAGCTCTCAGGGCTCTTTAGAACCCTTCAGGCCCACATGCCCGAAGGACCACCTCTCCCTGCATATTCCCATGGGGCAGCTTTGCTTCTCCCAGTAGGGTCTCTTGTCTGCACCTCCTCTGTCCAGGATTTATTCTCCAAATGCCCAAGCTCAGACCTTTTGGTGACTACCCTTTACTTGAGGACTAGCCTCCTGGAAAAGGTCAGGGGGGGCTTCTACCCTCCTGGCTTTTCAGCAAAGCTGTAAAACTGAATTATTTTATAAAGCTTTTAGAGGCAGTTGCAGCCCGGGCAAACAAAGAAGTATTTTCTGACCATGCGTACAATGCCCCCACATTGGTTATTTTAATGCAGTTTTCATGTTTTGATATTTATTCTACTTTGTGACATGGCTGTTATCCATCTTGGGTCCTGATTTGTCAGGTGACAGGCAAGCCTGGAATTTCTTCCTCCTTTTTGGAACTAACCATGGGGAGTGTTAGATGTGCACCAGTCTTAACACCAACTACGGTAAAGGTGAATTTACATCCGTGGTTAGACCTATGCAAACGCTCAGCAGGTGAAACCTGCATGCTGTTCTCTCCTGCCAACATTTGCTGGCGACGTAAGGGCAGCACAAATGAGCAACCCACAGTCCACACTGATTAATGAAGGCTTTTCTTGCACATCACAGGGGGCCCTCTTATCTGTAGGACCCCCTTCCAGTCATTTCAACTTCTGTCATTTCAGTTCCTGTTCCATTCACATTTATCTAATCCACGCTTATCTAATAGGGAGGCTGATATGATGGAAATTGCCCGTCTTACTGCTAATGGAAAGAGCTGGCATGATGTAGCAATAAAAGTCTCAGACTAAGATCTGGGAGACTCCAGGTTCAAGCCCCCACTCTGCCATGGAGGCTCCCTGGGTGACCCGGGGCTAGCCACACACTCTAGCCTAACCTACACCACAGAGTTGTTGCGAGGATAAAATAGAAGACAGGAGAATGTCTAGGCCCCACTGGGGAGAAAAGTGGGGTATAAATGAAGTAAATTAATAAATAAAAATAATGCAATAGCAACGTACATGTTATACCATTATTTATTGAGCCTACTTCTACGCTGCCTTTTCAGAATCCTATGTAGGCATGGAGTTGGCACACCACACAGTCTACACGCTGACTCTTTACATTTCTACATTCCTGGTCTCCTGGTCAGTTGGCATGCCACACAGGAAGAATCAGGGAGTAGTTTAATATGTTTCATCTAAGTCTCTCATCCTTCTCAGAGCACAATATTCCCATACACTCTAAGTAATATTCTTACATGTCTTAAGGTCCACTGTGTTCCTCTCGCTATGCTTCATAAATAAGACAAAAGCCTGATCACAGCATATTTGCTTAGTTGGCTGCGACTGGTTTGGAATGTGTAACTGCTGCTATAGACATATTTGGTCATTGCTCTTTTCCGGGACTTCCTGAAAACTTTCCAATAAAGCCCTCGCCTCTGAAAGGAGGGACAGACTTTGCATCTGGATCTGGGTCTCGTGCCGTTACTACAATCCTACTTGAGGCAGCTTACAATTAAAAACCACCTATGAACCACAGACGAAGCTGCCTGAATCAGATCCTCAGTCTATCACAGATAGCGTTGACTACTCTAATGGGTGGCAGCTGAGGCCTCAGGCAGAGGTCTTTCACATCAGCCACCACTTGGTCCTTTTAAATGGAGATGCTGGGGACTGAACCTGTGACCTTCTACATGCCAAACAGATGATCTGCCACTGAGCCACGGCCCCTTCTCTTCCATCATATCCAAAGCTTTTTGGTGGAAACTTCAAATTTGTTAGACAAAAGCCAGTGCCTTGAGCGCATAATACACTCAACCCATCATGGAAGGCTGCTTTCATGCAACGCAAAATGCTTTCCATTTTCCTGTTGCATTCCAAAGTTCTTTAAAAGACACCACCTGCGTAACATTTCGACTTACATCAGTGGATTGGTCCCCTGCGTAGTGCCACATGTCATCCACCATGCTTGTGAGGAGGTTCAGGCTAGCTGGGATATTGCGTGGCAGCAACAACACACTGATCGCCTAGGGAGAAGGAAAAGGGCACGGAAATTAACGAGGCAAACAGAGACCTCCATATTCAGTAAAACCCTGGAATCCCAACACTGAAGGCAACGTCAGGGAGAGGACTCGGCCTCCACGCTCTATTTGTTGGCCCTACAAGGTGTGAAACAGGTTGCTGGGTTGGGTGGTCTACTGGCCTGATCCAGCAAGGCTCTTCTTATGAGACACTCTGAACCCATTAATTTATTTATTTAGCCTGTTTCCAAGCTGCCTCTCCACACATCCTGCTTGAAGCAACTTATGAAACACAACGTAATTAAGAACATGAACACCACAGAAGTTGTAAAAAAAAACCCAACAACCAGCATTTTGAAACCCAGCAAGAACAGAAGAACATCTGAGAGCGCCCTTAGAAGGTGTCTCATAACGCATTTCTCAGGATGGAAACAGGCTGTGAAAACCAGTGAAAAAGATCGTCCCCTTAATTAAAAGCCTTGGTAAAAAAAGAAACATTTTAGCCTGATGCCTGAAAGAGAATAGCAGAGCTGCCACGCAAGCCTCCAGGGCAGGCAATATGCCACCAATGGAAGAGCCCCGTCTCTGCTTGCCTGTCTCACCTCTGAATGCAGGGACATGGACAGCAGAGCCCCTCCCCTTAATTTAGCTTTCTTCTGCACTTTGAATATCTCCCCACTGTGAACTTCTATTCTATTCTATTCTATTCTATTCTATTCTATTCTATTCTATTCTATTCCCAGTGGACTCCTTGGCACTATTCTAACCCCAGTGCTTTCTACTGCCTTCACTTAGATCCTGTTGGGAAGCTGACTTTTGATTCAGAAGATATATTTGCCCCTCTGCTGAAGGAATCCTTGTATGAAGTTCCCCAAGTATGACATCCATATACCAGTTGCCTGATGTTCCGCAACAGAGCAAATTAAGGGTTTCACAGCACCACAAATGGCTCTGTTGCATTCAAAGAGCGGTTATTTATATTCTTTATAGTCTGCCCCTCTCACTTGCGACTCAAGGCAGATTACACAATATAAGTCAATGCAACCAAGAGGATTATGATTACAGAAATCTGAAGCAAAGCACATGTATCAAGTGAGGAGGTACCAAGAAGAAAAAAATTGACACAACGTATTTATTGTTAACTTGCTTCCTAATGAAACATGGGCAGCGGGGGTCACTCACTAGTGTCAAGAATCCAGAGAGGCTTAAAATGACAGGGGGGAAAACAGCCAACTGCCTTTGCAAGGTTTGTGTACCAGTGGGGCTTCCCCCTGCAGTAAATGCATTAATGTGTCAGACCCCCTAAAAGGATGCTGTAATGATTTCAAGTAAATGTGTGCATGTATCTTTAAATGCTTGGTGTGAGATAGGTGAAGAGTGGGGGTGAAAGAGAGGGATATGATTGGTTGATGACTGAGAGTGGGCGGAGTGAATGCAGTTTGAGACTGAGAGTGAAGAGAGAAAGGTTTCAGACAGAAGAAAGCAGGCTGGCTGTGGGCTGCCTGAATATGTTGAAGCGTTTATGTGTGGAACCTGAACCCCTCGCTGCCTGAAGAGACAGAGTGAGCCTAGGGCAACATCAGCTTTTGCAAATTGTCTTGCTGGGGGGGGGGGGCAGGGGGCGGGGAATGCTCCGGAGAAAGCTGAGAAAGTTGCAGCTGCCTACCCCAAAGATCATTGAGAGCAGGCTTGTGACTGGAGGAACGATTTGCAAAAGTTGCTGTTGCCGCAGGCTTTCTCTGTCTCTTCAGGCAGCGAGGGGAAGGAACAAAAGGAAAAGGGGTGGGGGAGAGGGACTTCAGTTCCCAGAAAGACTTGCGAAAATGATCCTTTATCCTTCACGTGTAAAATGTCACTTGTAGCAAGGCTCTCAGTCAGGGAAAGGGAGGCCAGCTGTGTGCTGCCTGAGCAGGTTTAATATTTCTGTGAATGAGAGTCAGAGAAAGAGAGGCTAGCTGTGTGCTGCCTGAGGAGTTTTAAACATTTCTGTGAGAGAAATATTGAGTTGAAGAAAGAGGCTAACTGTGTGTGAAGCCTTAGAAGAGATCAGTGTGAATGAGGTTATAGGAAGTAACTTTAAGAACCGAGAACTACATTTATGAAACCAATACGCTTCTTGACTAAATAAAAGTTTATTTTGTTTTGCTATATCCCAGTGTAGCTGTCATTGCTATATCCCATTCCTATCCTCAGGGCCACATAGAACCACGAAGGAGCCTGACGCTTAAACATGTTACCAAAGGGAAAATTTAAATAAAATATCTTGGAATAATAGATTCCTGGTGGCAGCAAACTACCCAGAGGGTGTAAGGGGAAGATTAAAGGCAAAATCTACCCCAAAGAAAGTAAAGATCGTAACAGATGCATTTAATCATATTATAGCATTGCAACTTGGAACCAAGTATCCTTGCATTCTGCAGGGTCCATCAGTAAGAGGCAGTAGTTCCTATTCTAAGACAATATTCTAGGACAATATTGGGAGCGCTCAATTTTCAAACAGAAGGGATACTGAAAGACAATGTTCACATTGTCTGCATGTCTTGGCATCTCCAGTTAAAAGGATCAGGTAGACTAGTAGGTAATGTGAAAGACATTTGCCTGAGACCCTGGAAGAAAATTGCCGATCTGAGCAGACAATATTGACCTTGATGGGCCAATGGTCTGATTCAGGATAAGGCAGCTTTGAGTCCAATTAAAACAGAAACTATGCAATGTAATCAGAAGTGGTTTGTTTTGATGACACACTGCCTCTGGAGAAAAGGGTAAACCCATGCATGTGCAAAATTCTTTTTTGTTCAGATCCTCTCATAGCAGAACACATACTGTACATGGCAATGTGACTATGCCTTTAATCTGGCGATTCCATGAATGTGGGAAACGTGGCTACACAAAGAAAGGACCAGAAAAGCTGGCAATGCACCACTGTATGTTTCATGGGGCAGCTGAACCCTAAAGCCACTCTGAGACCCCTCAATCATATGGAGATTCTCTTTGGTATCAAAGTGAAACTTGGAATTGCCTCAAATGTGCTTGAATGGAAGAAACGCATTATCTTTTGGAACTGCAAGGAAGATCCTTGGAAAAAAGGCAGGCAATGTGGGACTATTCATTCCTAAAAGGACTTGGAGGGGTCAAAAAACTGGCAACTCTAGATCAGCTCTGAGGGCCAGTTTGGTGTAGTGGTTAAGAGTGCAGGACTCTAATCTGGAGAGCCGGGTTTGATTCCCCACTTCTCCACTTGAAGCCAGCTGAGTGACCTGGGGTCAGTCACAGCTCTCTCAGAGCTCTCTCAGCCCCACACACCTCACAGGGTGATTGTCATGAGGATAGTAACAACATACTTTGTAAACAGCTCTGAGTGTGCATTAAGTTGTCCTGAAGGGCGGTATATAAATCAAATGTTATTATTAAAGTCATGAATACAAATGGAGCTCTATGGAAAAACATATTAAAGGGTAATCTTAATTTTGTACCTGGGGCCATTTCTCAATATATGGAATCAGCATCCGCAGTCTGGCTTCCACAGCATCCCTTAAAAACTGGTCTGTCTTCTTCTTCCTTGAAGAAGAGAGGGGGGCGGAAAGAGCATTTACTGTAATTTGGCTGTGATTTTTATTCTTCAATCAAGTTCAGTAGCTAAGAAGCACAAGGAAAGCTACTACTACAAACATCCCAATTGGGACAAAATTCCAAGGTGTGTTTTTGGACATGTAATATTTCTGCCTCCAGTGTTGGTGCAGTTTTTAACACAGGAGGAGTCATCAACCTTTGATAATTAAAGATCTAAACTACATCAACATTCAGAGCAAGAAACCAACAAGGCGCCAGCGTAGAAAGATCATTTGCATAAGGGAAACTGAACATTACCGATAATTGACATATCGAGTAGCGTTCCTACAGAGCTTGTTGCAAGTGTTTTATTAGAGGCGGCATGCATGAGATCCCACCACCGTGACGAATAAATAAATATACCCAGGAGCATTCTGGGCAATTGTTTTAGTCACTGGCACAAAGGTGCACATGGTTCACACTTGGATTCCTAGCCACTGTTCTCCATTCCTTTTTCTCTAAAGCATCTCTGAGAAACCCTTTAGCCCCATACAAATCTTTGCCTGCTACTCCCTTCGCATCTCGATTACTCCAGCATCCCACCTACCTCCTCCAATGTACCTTAAACTTAAAATACCTCATTTTCTTTTGCCAAGAGCCCCAGCTTGCCAGCTCCTGTGTGAACGCATGACCTCCCCGGAGCAGCATGGGACTTACTCTGCCTGCCCCAGCTGCACCAGCTTGTGCTGCTCCTCCAGAAGTTCGGAGAGCTGGGAATTGCACTGGGACACAAAGTGGAGGATCAGTTCGCTGCTGTCGTTCTGAAAGAGCCCTGCTGCGGCAACAGAGAGACCCAGTGACTAAAAGAAGGAAGGGAAACAGGTTGACCATTTAAACTAGCAATTCAACTGAAGCCTCACTCAGATGGCCATTCTATCCTGGGCTGATTACTGTAATGTTCTAGTTTACCAGTTTTCCAGACTCTCAGTTTAAATCCATTGTCTCTGTTTTTATGACTTCTGTTCATTTCATTTTCCATTCTTACTCATTTTACTCACAGTCTGCCTCTCCGTTTCTTTACTGGTTTTCTCTATTATTTCGTATTAAGTGCGAACTCCATCCTTTGACCTTTAGCAGGATTCTGAGTAGATCTGTATCGCATTCTGCTTGTATTCACATTTCTGCAATCCATATCCCATTGCAATGTTTTTTGAATCTCCAGTCACAATGACCTACACTGTGTAATCCGCCCCGAGTCTCAGTGAGAAAGGAGAACTATAAATAAATACCTACCTTGCAAGGCTGATGTATGGATTACTGAGATAATGTCTGTAAACAGTTTCAAACCTCCTACAGCATGATATAAACACCAAAGTACGGTCACAAATCCAACCTACCATAAGCTTTGAAGGACTATCTTAAGCGGGAATTCCCTCCTTCCCCCTCCATCAGCAAACCACTAAGCCTGTAAAATTTTGTTCCTGGGGGTCTCTGCAGACCTCAAGGAACAGAACAGAGAAACGAAGTGCATTTGAGAGGGTCTCTTTGCCAAAAACTGCTGCCTCCCTTTTCTGCAGATGGAAATGCCATCCAACTGGAGAAACCGTGCAGTTTAATACAAGCCATCGGCATTCCCCTTTAATTGTTCTCTGGTCACTTTCATCTCGGATTTTGGCCCCACGTCATCTACTTTATTTTATGTATGTCACTGAGGCTCAAGGCGGATTACACAGTGCGAGATTAGTACAGTCAGTATCGAGGACAATTTCATAAACAATGCAATCTAGAAGTTTGCTGAGGCTGTGCTCTGCTGCACTTGATGAAGGATCTTGAAGCAAAATCTATTCAGTCCTGATTTCTGCTTTGTAAATCTGCACCCAAAGGACTCACATTAGCAAAGGTCCTCCAAATTAAAGACAAAAATAGTTGCCAGTAGTCCAAAAATAAAATCCCAAACCCCCCAAAACACAACCCACATAATAACTTTCATTAGGCCCAACCGCATGACACACATGCATTTCCTAAGTAAATACAGTGACCGTGACCAGCAAGAGGCTTTGTCTGTCAGAATGCAACATGAAGCAAAACTACATAATTTGGACTTAATTGACTACAAACCAATGTAACCTCTCAAGTTTACCTCCAAAGCTAACGCAAATATTGTAGTTTAATTAAGGAAGAGTAAAATGGATATATTGGTGGATTAGTGATTTTAATATAGTATATATATAAAATAATTTGAATATGCTTAGAGTAAGAGATATTATGATATATTATGTTATAGAAGAATATAAGTGAAGTGAAGTTAAGTAATAAGAAGGATTAAGGGTTGGAAAGCTGTTGGAAGTCGATAAGGAGGGGGGAGGAAAGGGTGGGGGTTAGAGTAAATTAGATATGATGGGAATGTATGTATTAAACATGAAATATAAACTCACCAATAAATTTTTTTTTTAAAAAAAAAGCAAATATTGCCAAGTGTTTTCTTAGCTCTCTCCTGAAGAGAGATGTCAGTTTTCGTTTGCGGAGAGACGTTAGGCAGGCAAATAGAGTGCTGCTTCAGCAGAACGTAACTAATTTTTGGCCTCTTGCTGATAAAAAACCTGAGCGTCCCTGGATACCAGCATTAGCTCCACGTCTAAGATCCAAGCACAAAGCAGACTACATCAAGACTTCATATCATGTCCAACGTCTTTCTTTTCCTATTTGTTTTTATAGCATCCAGCCTGAAGAAGACTTGCACACTGTTATGTGTCATTTGATTGGTCCTAATAAAAAGTGATTATGTGGTTTGCGTTCTGGGCGTTTGGGTTCCTCCAGATTACTGTCTGCTGTGAACAAAAAGCAGAAACAAGCAAAGCCTACAAGGAAAGGTTTTAGCACAGGCAAGGTTTTACTCCTGAGATCAACACCATCCACATCATGGAACCCTGGGAACTGCTGTTCTGCGAAGACAAAGGTGGGGCTAAAGTTTTCACCAAGAATTCACAAGTCACTATAATAAAACAGCACCAACAGAGTTCTTTGGGGAGCCCCTTGCCAGCTAAGGATGTCCCCCACGGTCCCTTGGAGAACTGGTCCTCTTGATGCATACCTTGGCACCCTCAGCAATTGCGTCCGCCGTCCAGCCATGGGTTGGCACAAACTCCAGAGCTGCTGTCAGGATCCGATGCTGCAGCTGCTCCTCACTTTCATAGCCTTCTGATTCTTCACCGCCCTGATCAGTGTAACTAGGAGAGAGGGGGAAAAAACAACCTTTGTCGCATGTTCATCCTGCCTTTCGCCCAAAGAGTTCGGGGTAAAGATCACTGCCCTCTCCTCCACAATTTTATCATCATAAAACATCCTATGAGGTAGGTTGGGCTTAAAGAGCGTGATGAGGTCAGAGTTTCAGATGGCTGAGCAGCAATTTGAATTCCTGTTCAACACTCTTTTATACCACATTGGCTCTTAAAAATAACATGTGGAAGCAACAAAGTCACACCCTGAATACTATAAAACATCTAAAAAACCCCTTTGCATCTTTGGTTACCTTGATTCCCTTTTCCATAACCATCTTATATACTTATAGCCATGATCTGTGGATACTTAAATCCAGCTACGGGAGCCATGAACGGACAAGACAGCTCTTCCTACACACTTGATTCATCCAGGCCTGGCTGCTTGCTACTGTTCAACAGCAACACCCCAAAGCCAGTGTAGTGTAGTGGTTAAGAGTTTCAAGGTAGGATCTGGGAGACCCAGGTTCAAATCCCTACAATATTGCTTAAGTTCACTGGTTGACTTTGATCCAGTCACACACTCTCAGCCTAACCTACCTCTCACGGTTGTTGTGAGGATAATATGGAGATAAGTAGAATGATGTATGCTGTTTTGGGTCCCCATTGTGGAGAAAGGCAGTATATAAATGAAGAAAATTAAGATATATAGATAAAGATGGGTGGCAGATAAAAGATAAGTTGGAATCATAGAAACATAGGGTTGGTAGGTACCTCCAGGTCATCTAGTCCAACCTCCAGCACAATGCAGGGAATTTACAACTACCTCCCCTTCCCCCCCACACACCCAGTGACCCTTGCTCCACGCCAAGAAGATGGAAAAACACTGTCAGGATTCCTAGCCGAACTGGCCTGGGGGAAATTGCTACCTGACCCCAAGGTGGCGATTGGCATTACCCTGACCATGTAAGAAATGGCCACAAGAACTAAGTTGTTTAGTGGGTTTGAAGGAGAGAATGACGAAGGGAAAGTTGAACATATGGAGGCGGCCAGGAGGTGGGAAAGAAGAAATGGTGTGCGGAAGGGGGTTAAAGGGAATAGTGAAGTACTACCTGCATATCTTTACAGGTTTTCCACCATGCCACTGGGTCTGGATCAGTCAGCACTGCACAACTGGGCAATAGGGAAGACGCTGCCCAGAGGGAGCAGAAGGGAAAAGCTGGAGACAGAGCAGGAGTCAAAGGTGGGTGGGAAAGAGGGAAGAGAGCAGGAAAAGGGGGAGAGACTATGGGGGGACAAGGAAGGGAAAGAAAGTATGGTGGGGGAAGGGAAAATGAGATGCCATTGCAAATCCTTACAGGTCCCTACTTGTAATTTCTAGTGCCACAGGCCATTAAAACGTGCCCAGGAAAACAAAAATTGCAGCCCAGGAGCACAAAAATCCTAAATCGGATCAGAATAAGATTTCCCAGTTTCCTGATATGCACGCTCTTGGCTAGGAACGTCTTTGAAGGAAGAGGGTGATTCCGTTAGGGAAATGCCCCCCCAACACCTCTTACTTCTCCAGCTAGTTTTTAAATGTTTAAGAAAAAAACACAAGGAGATCCAGTTTGCCAGTGTGGTGCAGTAGTTAGAATGCTGGACTATGATCTTGGAGACCCAGGTTTAAATCCCCATTCTGTCACAGAAGTTTGTCAGATTACCATGGACCAATCACTCCCTCTCAGCCTAACCTACCTCTCAAGGCTGCTGCAAGGATAAAAATAGAAGGTAAGGAGAATGACGTTGTAAGCTGCTTTGGGTCCCTGTCAGGGAGAAAAGCAAGGGATAAGTATCTCAATAAATAAATACATTTACAGCTTTCTCCACACCTGCCTGTAGGCGGGCATTGGAAGAACTAGCAATAAGATGCCGTTCACGTCATTCCAAGATTATGACCTGGGGAGGAAGTAAACAAACCAAGAAGACACTGAAGTCAAAAGGGTTTGCATTTCAGAGGATTACCCTGGAATTGGCTGTGCGTTGGGGAAAG
This sequence comes from Eublepharis macularius, assembly GCF_028583425.1. Lineage (NCBI taxonomy): Eukaryota > Metazoa > Chordata > Lepidosauria > Squamata > Eublepharidae > Eublepharis > Eublepharis macularius. The sequence continues at coordinate 18,906,445 of NC_072805.1, read as the reverse complement.
AGAGACCTCACAGACTTTTAGCTGCAGAGGTTACCTGGGGCGTGAATACGGAGGCTCTTGATCATGCTGTTCCCCCACTGGCTCGGATGCTGAAGGCTGCTGGGCAGAAGGCTGCTGTTTTGGCTCCTCTGAAGTTCTCCTCCACACAGTGGCAGCATGGAGGGCACGCTGGGCTGGGTACAGCTGGCGTCTGATGACTGAAACACAGACCGGTTCAACAAGACAAATTATTACGTATGGTACTACGTGACTGCAGGCTGTGGAACTGTTTGATTGTTAGTATGGCTTTATTATATGGTGAACCACCTTGTGGGCACAGCCCTGGTGAAACAAAAACAAATAAAATACGAGGCTCTGAAGATGAAAGAAAATGAGATTGCTCCATGGCACTGGGCAAGTTAGCAGAAAAACCAAACCAAACACAGGCCCGAGCCTTCATCTATTAAATTATACTGCTTTTCTATAGTGGCTCATTCACATGTGCAAGTCTTCAAGCAAAGGCCATGCATGGCATAAGGCCCTAACTATACGTTATGCTGCTGATAATGAGCCTGCCGGTACCTGTCAAGAAGACAAATGGCGGAAGTTTCCCATTGAAATTTAGATTCTCAGGTGTGAGGGACCTGATTCAGATTGGGGCTGCAGGATATGGGGAGATGATGCTCAAGCCTCACCCCATTGCCATCTCCCGGACCTGAAATTATCACATGGAGCTGCTATTTGCAGTACAGAGGAAACTCGGTACACTCATTTATTGAGAATATTTCTCCAGGAACCTGCCCCCCAAAACTTACAAAATAAAAATAAAAACATTAAACCAATATTAATTAAAATCTTCAGCCAAGAGCTCCTAACAGACATGTTCTGAACTGGACTTGGGATGGACAGATGTGTACACAGTGTTAGGCCCTGGAATGGGATTTCAGTACAGGTGCTGGACTCTACAACCAGTTTCTGGTGGGTAGCCATACTGGCATCTGACAAAGGGCACTTGGCTCTCAAAGATTATACCCTAGAAATGTTGTTGGCCTTTAAGGTGCTTCTGAACTCAAATCTTGCTTTACTTGCTGGATTTTAGAGCTCATGTATCCTCATTGCCAACCACACATCTTCAGCTCAACCTACCTTCCAGTGCTGTTGTGATAAAATGGAGAAGGGATTTATGGCACCCCTGAGCTCCATGCAGAAAGGGAGATCAAAATGTGCTAGATTCATACACACAAGCACATGATCACACTTTGAACCCATCCTCCAAGTTGTCAAATTATCATTAAATTGTATATGGCCTTAAACATCATAAAAATTTTATTTTAACTCTAAGATGTAAATACTGCATTGCAGGTCAGCCATTTCCTGCTACATTTGACTGTACTTAAGCTTATACTTTTATTGTAATTATGTCGCAGCTAAGTAACCACCTTTCGTCAACGAGACTAGAAAATGTTATGAAAATTTAAAAATAAAAGTTTTTTAAAAAATCAGGCATGGGTATCGTACGTTAGCACTGTGCACCATTTCTAAAGAGCAAAACTCACCCTTGCAAAAAACCCCAAGATGTGGCACTTTTTATGGCAACACGCAAAGACTACAGGCAGGGCTTTTTTTTCAGCGGCAACGTGGTGGAACGGGGTTCCGCCACCTCTTGAAAATACTCAGCAATAGTGCTTGAAAATATGATTTCAAAGAATCCTGTGTGTTTCTTCCTCATTTCCCTCCAGAGTTCTGCCACCTCTTTTTCCAGAAAAAAAACCCCCTGACTACAGGTAAGGTAAGCCTTCCAGGTAAGGTAAGGTAAGGCTTCTGTACATGCTCAGAAGCACTCCTGTCTGTCTCAGTAACTCCAAGCACTCAAAACAGATTGAGGGGGTTGGGTGGGCAAATCTTTGGCAAAAAGACCTTTGGAGTCACATAAATACCTTCCTGGGGGGGGGGGGAGAAACCCACGTGTCCCTCCTCCCCGCCCATCCCCAACTGCTGTTTGCATGATGTACTTAACAGGCTAATTTATGCAAATAAGCCCCTGCTAATCTCCTTCGACGATGGAAGAAAAAGCAACCCGAGTTTCTCCGCCCACACCTGTTTGCTCTCCCTCAACAGGTTAATGTATGCAAACGAGCCACTATCTGCCTAGCGCCTCTTGCCCTTCACCTCACCTTTCCCACCTTAACCCGCCACAGGAGGAACCTTCCCTACTTCACGGGTCGTTTCCCAGCGTCGGAGCCAGGACGGGCGGCCCCCTCCGGCCCCGTTTCCCTCCTTTCCCCCCTACCCGAGGGCCTCACCCGCCTGGCAGCGCAGCAGCCCCCAGCCCGCTCGCCTCAGGCTCGCCGCGGCCGCCGCCATCTTTAGAGTGGGCAAAGAGGCCGCGGGAAGCTCCTCAACAGGCGAGAGCGGCCGCCGCCATGTTTGAAATGGGCAGGAATCAACCGAGACGCCGTCTTCGGAGACAGCGAGAAGCTACACGCGCCTTGTTGTCAGAGAGGCCATTTTTAAACCGGGCAAAGTGAGGCGGAGGAGGTCGGGCCTAGGCGGGAAGGAAGAGGCGGAAAAGGCCCGGCTAGAGGGAGCGAGGAGGCGGCTGACGGAGCTGTGTGGTACGGAAAAAGGCGGAGGACGGCGGGTACGTGAGGGGATGTTCAGGCTGTTTCTTCTCCGGCCCTTCTGGGTGGGCTCGTAGGGGGGTGTTCGCTGCTCTGAGGGGAGTGAGGGGCTAGATTAGAGGAGGGGAAGCGCCTCCACACAAAACAACACGAAAGGACCCATCTCATTGGCATTGCGTTGCTGACCTCCAGGTGCGGCCTGGAGTTCTCCCGGAATTCCAGCTGACCTTCAGACTAAAGAGATCAGTTCTGGAGGACCAACAGGTTTAGGGTGGTCTCTATCTCTGTGGTATACCATAAAGTCTAGGCGAAACAGAATTCCAAGAGTGACAAAGCATCCCTGCTTAGCCCCCTCCCCAAAGTTTACCCTCCCCAAGCTCCACCCCATCACCAAAGTTGGCAACCCTACTAGCTAGGCCTTTGTTGTTTGGCAGAGGGGGGAGGAATGAGAAGAAAGCAAGTATGGGCGGGGGGGGGGGAGGTCAGGCGACCGTGTCCTTTCAAGGGGTGGCTTTGGGGGGGGGGAGGAAGAGATGGTGCCATTCCCTCTCCTTCGCCAACGATTTTCTGAATAGTTGTGCTTCCATTCATAGACTGAGGCGTTAGTTTCATCCATAAGACTCAGTTTGTCTTAAAAAAATTTTGGTGGAGGGACTATAGACAGGGTCTCCCAGCAATGATTGCAAAGGGAATAGTGGAGTAAGTCTGTTGTAGCAAAATAAAACAAAAATCTGGTGTCGCACTGTAAAGCCTAACTATGTTATTTTCTGTATGACGATTCCTGATCTTCCATGAACATACGAAACTGACATAGGCTAAATCAGACCGCTGATCTATCAAGGTCAGTCGTGCCTACTCTGGTTCGCAGCAGATCTTTTGCATCATTAAGTGGTGATGAGCAACGAGGGTTGAACCTGAAACCTCCTGCATGTGGAGCAGATGCGTTACCGCCAGCTTACCAGCCTTTCTTTAATCTGCTCTCTGCTAACTGAGGCCGTTGATCTATCAAGATGAGGGTGACTGTCAGCAGCTCTGTGGCATCTCAGGAGGTGGTTCCTTTTAACTGGAAGAAATGGCAGGCATTGAATTTGGTGATTATGCAAGCAGAGCCACCTTAGAGTGAGTCAGATCACGAGTCTGTTTAGGTCTGTGTTAACTTCACAAGGCTTCTGTAGATGAGAATGCAGCAAAACAGAATTTTTACTGTTCATTGTTTCTAAAAGTACTGCACACAACACAGAATGCGATTATTTATTTAGTTTAAAAATATCCTGCCCTTCCTCCTCCAAGGAGCTCAAAGTGGCAACCCCTCCTCCGTTTATCCCCACAACAACCCTGTGAGGTAGCTTAGGCTGAATGACTGGCCCAAGGTCACCCAGTAAGTTTTATGGTAAATAGAGATTTGAAGCTAGGTTGTCCTGGCCCAGTACTGTAACCACTATGCTGAGTCATTTTAAATCTTGGATGATGGTCTTGCAACTGGTAACAATTGTAATTAATATAACAACCATGTAAGAAATGTTAGGTCTGTATTATTATCCCCATGTTGTGGAGTTGGGGAGAATGGATCATTTTTGAATTATTCAAAAAGGCCTTTTTCTCAGCTAAGAGGGTGGTATTGTAGGAAAGGTGTCCCAGATGTTTCACTAATGAGTCAGGAACCATAGACTTCACTATTATGTTGCCTTACATATTATCTGTTGCTTTAAATATGTACTCCTATATACTACCTGTGCTTCATGTTGTTTAGTGTAAGTCCTAGAATTGATTATGTTCTGTTTCAGCAATTCTTCAACCCCATATTGGATCCTTGCTAATACCACGTCTTTGTAAACTTGTATTCATTTACCCTATGACGTTGTTTATGGAAATGTTCTTGACACTGTATGGAAATGCCTGCCCTCGTCCTTGCCACTGATTATACTATTCTCACACTATGTAATCTGCCTTGAGTCTCAGTAAGAAAGGCGGAATATAAATGACATAAATAAATAATGCAAGGCTACCTTATGAGTTCATATCTTTACTGCAGTAGAGTAACACTGCTACCCTCTGGAATCTGTAGTACTGGCAGGTTTGAATCAGGGATTTCATGATTTGTGGCGCAGCCTCTTCACCACTGTATCAGACCTTAGGGCTAAACTATGCAAACAAACACAAAGCAAAATAACCATCCAAGCAGCAGTTTCTCTGGCTCCTGTAATTAAAAGAAGTCCCCACCTGCCTGTGAAAGGTTGCATTTGAGCTGATCTTGACCAACCTACTTCAGCAAGAAGCTCCACAGAGCCCTGTTTTTCATCACAGCTGTTCTCTTAGACTCAAATCCTGAAGGAATTCCTCAGAATAGAGCCTTCTCCATTCCTTTATGTATAAGATTTATTAGCTGCCTTCACACCTATATTGCAGCATAATATAGCTCGACCATAGTTTAAAAACCATTAAAACAAAACAATGGTATTTAAGCTTTTAAAAAATCCAGTATTTTCACTAGAATAGGCAAGTGTAAAAACAAGAAGAGCATACAAGCTCAAAAAATGGAACGGCCCAATCAGTTAAAAGCAGAAGAAAGCAACGCAATGCAGAACGAAAGTTTTTAGTTCTCAGTAGGACTGGCCTCATTTTTATAGATGATCAAATCTTTCATGGTAAGATATTTCAGACTTCTGCGGCAGCTGTAAAGAAGGACTTGCTAAGTATGGGTGTCTGTCCCACCCCTTCACATGATGGTGATTTAAACAGGCCCTCCCTGGCTGATCTTGGTTCATGGATTCAAGGTTTTGGTATTAACCTATAAAGCCCTAGGTGGACTGGGACCAGCGTATCTGTGGGACCGCCTCTCCCCGTATGTGCTTCATTCCGATTGGGGGATAAACAACTACTGGTGATCCCTGGCCCCAGGGAAGCCCGCCTGGCCTTGACCAGAGCCAGGGCCTTTTCGGTCCTGGCTCCAACCTGGTGGCACTCTTTTTCTAATGACACCAGGGCCCCGCTGGACTTAATATCCTTCTGCTGGGCCTGTAATACAGAGATGTTCCGCCAGGCATATGGTTGGGGCTAGGCTAGGCCTCCATCAGCCTAGATAGAGGAGGAGAAGGGAAGATTGGACCCCTCCCACCCAGAGGAATCCACCATCCAGTTTTTAAATTACAGTTTGAGTGGCAGTTTGATTGCTTCCATTTCGCTGAGTGCTGCTACCTTGTATATTTTTAATCCTGCTTTGTACTGTTGCGCTGTCGTTTTTAAGTAGTTTAAAGATGTAAAGTTTTATAGGTATGTTTTTATTCAATGTAATCTGCCCTGAGCCTGCCTGTGCAGAGAGGGTGGAATAAAAATCGAAAGTAAATAATAATAATAAATGGAGGAAGGTGTCTATATGGGAGTAACAGCTCTCTAAAGGCCCAGAACCATCAAGGCTTTAAAGGTTTAAACCAACCTCATGCCTACTAACTGTCAGAGAAAAGTGCCTGCAGCATTCTTTACTAGCTGAAGTTCCAAACTAGAGCCAGGGTGACGTAGTGGTTACGAGTGTCAGACTGGGATCTGAGAAACCCAGGTTCGAATCCCTCCTCTGCCATGGAACTTGCTGGGTGACCTTGGGTCAGTCACACACTCTCAGCCTACTTGGCAGGGTTGTTATGAGTATAAAACGGAGAAGAGGAGACTGTTGTAAGCCACTTTGGGTCCTCATTGGGGAGAAAGTTAGCATATAAATAAAGTTAAAAAAAAATAGAAATTAAAGGGCAGCTCCACACGGAGTGCTCTACTGTAGTCTAATCTAGTGGTCACCAAGGCATGGGTGACAGCATTGAGGTGCTTTCAGCAAAGGGTACAGCTCATAGATCAGACAAAGCTGAAAAAGGCACCTAGGCCACTGATGCTACTAGGCACCCGGGAGCAGGGAAAGATACAATTATTGTTTGTTTGTTTATAGTCCACCTTTCTCACTGAGCTTCAGGGTGGATTACAGAATATAAAACAATGCAGTAAAACAGTGTAAGATGTACAGGAAACAGCGTGATATGATTTGGTCATAGAACTGGAGAACAAAAAACAAATCCTGTGCCCTTTATAAAAGCATCCTCCTGAAAAATTCCATTTTACCATAGCCTTATTCCTCTTTAAAAAAAACCAAAAACCTTCCAGAACAGTTCTGTTTTATATGTTTGGGGTGCTTTTCCCAAGCCATGAATGGGATGTCTAAACCAGAGTTGTCCTACCTATGATAGCCATTTTCTGTTCTTGCTCGATGAAATAGCTGAAGGCATAGAAGGGGAAACACTTGAGTCCAGATACCTTGTCTCTCAGCTATTTAGCAGTCTGTTTGTGAAAAAGAGCTAGGAGACATTCCTTAATCATTCAGCCTTCATATATTTCATACATGGAATATAGTAGATCCTCATCACATGCAATTTCAGTTCTTCTCTGTCCAATCACACGATGTCGTCTCCAGCCTGTTTTTTCTTCCACCACAATATCGTCCTAATTATTACACCATCACATTTTGCAGGAAAGTTTGTTGTTTTGCTACTGGGAGGCAGTAGGAGACCCGTGTCTTTCAGTAATTGTGGATTTTGCCTTTTGTGGGAATCCTGGGAATGGGCCCCTGCAAATGGCAAGGATGTGCTGTAAATACTTTTTAAAAATCCATAAAGTAGAGAACATATTTCTGTAGAATATATCCATAGCTTTACTTCCTCCTTCCCCACATCTGTTCCCCACATCTGTTCATTAGAATTCCTAGATAAACAGCAGCTACTGGCGGGGCCCATACAAGAGATACAAGAAGCTTTGCAACCACAGCATAGAGCCACATTGACTGTAAAGTTCCTGGGTACCTGTAATATTGGGAAGAGGCACAAAGCGATGTATTCCTCTGAATTTAGCACATGAAAGCTTTAGATATGGAAAAAGCGTGAGGTATTTTTGGCATGTCTGGTAATATTCAGCGTAGTGCCAATTCACCTCTTGTTAGCCCAGCATATCCATCTTTGTGCTCGTTTTGTGCCTCACGTAAGAAGCTTCTGCAAAGCAGAGAGAGAGAGAGTCCTAATTCTTCAGAAACAATTGTTGTGAATTGTGAGTTTGTCCTTCAGTTATTAAGATGCTGATACTCTGTTACTACCTGAACTGCCTTTTGGAAACTGATTGCTTTCTAGGTAAAAAAAAGTAAAGGTAAGGTTAGTTCCCTGGGCAAGCACCGAGTCATTACTGAGCCATGGGGGACGTCACATCACAACGTTTTCTTGGCAGACTTCTTATGGAGTGGTTTGCCATCGCCTTCCCCAGTCATCTATACTTTACCCCCAGGGAACTGGGTACTCGTTTTACCGATCTCGGAAGGATGGAAGGCTCAGTCAACCTTGAGGCGGCTACTTGAACTCGGCTTCCGCCAGGATTGAACTCAGGTCATGAGCACAGCATGGACTGCAGTACTGCTGCTTCCCACTCTGCGCCATGGTGTGTTAGCGCAATTGGTTCTTTATAGAATGTGATGTCTTTCCTAAACCTGCTGACATGACAGCATTCTTGTAGCAACTCCTATAAAGTACGGTGCGGTATGCTGTGGATGGTTTAAAAAAGAAAGTAGAATTACAGTGCAATCCTAAGTAGAGTTACTCCAGTCTAAGCCGATTGAAGACAGTGGACTTAGAATGGAGTAACTCTGCATAGGGTTGCACTGTTACTCTGGTCTAAGCCCACTGAAATAAAATTGGCATGAAAATGCAGTGTAAGTTTCAAAGCGAGGCTTGTGCCACTCCCTGTTGGCCCGCCAAGATATCAAGATATGACAGAGGGGTTCATTGTAACTCTTCAAAACTTAAAATGAAAATAAAGGCCATATGCTGAATGGCTGCAACCATATTTGTTTGTTTATACTGTACCAAATCTGTCATGTTCAGGTTTAAAGCCAAGGTAGAATTGTCTCTTGGAAGACTTAGTCCTCCACCCTCTTTGCATGAAGGAGCCTTGCTCTTCAAGTTCAGCAGCGTCGTTTTCAAGGTCTTAAGGCCAGGCAGGGATGCTTAGTTTGAAGCTGGCTTCAGATGTTGCAGTAGAGAAAGCAGCTAGAGAGAACTCTTGCTCCCTCCCCCATAATACTGGAATTTGTGGGCACCTAAAGAACTTAATGGACAATGGGTTTAGAGCAGATGGAAGGAAGCTCTTCTTTATTCAGTGAGTAATTACGTTGTGGAAGTCACTGCCAGTGCGTATACTGATAGCCACAAGCATAGGTGACTTTAGAAGGGGCTTAGGCAGATGCATGGAAAGTAAGTCGATCAGTGGTTGCTAGCCACAATGACTAAAGTGAACCTTCCCATTCAGACTTCTGAATGCCAGTGCAATATTGAGAAAGGCCTTGGCCTCTGTGCTCTGTTTATTTGGCCCTCCGGGGCAACTGGTTGGCTACTCTGTGAAACTTGATGGACCACTGACTGGTCCGATCCAGCAGGACTCTTCTAATGTAAGTGTTAGAGAGAGGAGGAAAAAGTCTCGGGACTGATCTTGTTCAAGCGGCAGTCTGTGATTGAAACTCAAGACCTTAACTACAGACCTGTTGCCTTCTTCCACAGCAGAGAACTCCAGTAGAAATGGAAGCCCCCATGTGTTTGTATGTTTGATTTGTATCCCACTGTTTGACCGGAGCCCTCAAAGCAGCCCTCAACTTCTGCAAATTCAATTTTTTTAAATTAAAAACCCTTTCAATTTAGGGAAGGGTTGATCCACCTGAACCAGGAACTAGCATGGTGTCTTTGCCTCCTTCTGGTTCTCTCACATGGGGCAGTTGGTCTTACTGTAAAACTTAATACTCATATTTAGTTTTGAAACTTTCTGTGGTGCTTCCCACTGATACTAGACTTGAGGTCGCTCAGCTTTCATTGGCTATGTAAGATCTCTTTATTGCTAAGGTTTGGTTTGAAAACTTTCTAAAATTCTTTTTATCTTTGGGGAAGATAACAATTCTCTTCAGAGATCAGTTAGGTCAATATGTGCAACTGAGATAAGAGGAGAAACGTTCCAGTTCTTGTTACCGCAAAAACAGAGTTCTGTAACTGAAAACACATTTATTGATTGGGAGTTTTGAAAAGTCCTGACAAGGAGAGGGAATTCTTTCCACTCGTGCTCCCCAAATTTTTTTAAAAAAATGCTTTTATAAAGGTTTCTTTTTCATATGTTTGGACAAACTGGATGATGTTAACCCTTTGGCAGTATCGCTGCTTTAACAGAGCAATAGAAATTCTACAAAAGAATCCTGCATGTGAATCTATATTTTCAGTGCTCTGCTTCTTCCAAATGTCCTTGGGATTTTGTCAGCAGCTTTCTCTTTCTTTCAGGTTCAGCAGTACATCTTAGGCATGGCAGACCACAAGATCTCTCCTGGTCAGCAAGTGGCAGTCATTTGGGATCGCCACTCTTCCCCTGAGGCACTCCAGAATTTTGTACAGAATATTCAGGCTGCTGTGGGAGCTGAAGGTCACGTATCAGTAGAAAATCTCAATCAACTACTGCAATGTAAGACCTGAGAAATATTCATCTTGTGCTGAGTAGACATGAGGTAGACATTGCGGAGTGTTCCATCTAGAGATGAGTTAATAATGTCCCGTGTGTCTCTGACAAAACGCTCCTTGCAAGTAGCAAGGGGCAAATGGTGAGCAGGACAGGTCGTGGGGGTCTGAGGATAGGGCTGACCAATCTGTTTGTGCAAGGACTGTGGATCTCCTCCTCTCAGCAATCACTTCTGGACCCAGGAAAGTTGATTCATGGAGTCGTAGGACTCGCGTGAAGAAACAGCCGTGCGAGTCAGGGGGATGTAATGAGGAAGGGCAAAAGAGGGTGCTCCCCTTTCCATCACATCAGTGGAGCTCTGCTGATGGAACAGACCGGAAAGGCATATTTCCTGTAACTCCAAGAATCAACTTTGCTGGGAGGAGGGGAAAGCAGGGAAGATCTGCAGCTGTAGGTGTCTTCCGCTAACACATCTGGATCCAATCCTATGTGTGAGATGGCAGATAACACTGCTTGCGCCATGTGACGTTTACAGTCTGTTGTACAACGTGGGTGGGACATGACTGTAAATGGGAAGGTCAATATGTATTCTTTTGATACTGACTTATCTGCGTAGCATAATTCTGATGTTGCAAGTTTTGTCTGGTGGTTGGCTTACACTATTTGAAAGTGAACTAAACTGAAGCTTTCAAGAGTTGATACAAGAAATGTTTTCCCAAAGCCATTTTGATTTCTTTCCCAGTTATATGCACCATGCCACCTTATCATGTATTTTTTATAATAGGTATATGCAGGAAGAAAGAGCATAGAATGGGTATCTTCTGAACTGGATATGTCCACATTTTGTCTTTTCAGCATCCCACAGGGAGTCCAGTTTTGATGTGGTACTTTCAGGTCTGACACCCGGCAGTTTGACAGTGCACAGTACAGAAATTCTGGCTGAAATAGCTCGGATTGTCAAGCCGGGGGGGCGTGTCCTTTTGAAGGAAGTGGTAACAGCTGAAACAGGTAAGGAGGAGTTGGGCCCTTTTCATGCTTTTCAACCATGGATTTAAAAAAATTAGTTGAAGAAGAAGCAAAAGAGCTGTTCTTGGATCTCGGGCAACTTGATGATGAAAGTGTGTATTGAGGTCAGGGCTGAATTAATAATAATAATAACATTTGATGTATATTCCGCCCTTCAGGACAACTTAATGCCCGCTCAGAGCAGTTTACAAAGTATGTTATTATTATAATTGAAGTTGATTTCATCAGCTGCAGTTCGACAGTATCTGTACCATAAACATCTGATTGCTTCGATAAGCACCAGAAGTTGTGCTGCGCGGGTCAAGTTGCACCACTTTGAAGATGGCCTTTCCTGTGCTTAACAAAGGACAAATAAGGAACTGAGATGTCAAGATAACACTCACTTGACCATCACAGTTACAGTGTGGTGTCGAGACCAAAGAGTGAGGGGTTTAGGTTTGGGGTAGGCCACCAATGTGAGCAAAAGTGTTGTCTTTAAGTTCAGGCACAGCTAAGAATCGCTGGTCAGATGCAAAGGCGATGCGAGTCCTGTGATATCGCACAAGCTATTGTAAACGACAGGGTAGACAAGCCCTTTCTGAGATCCAGCAAGCCTGCTGCTTTACAACACGGCTTTTGAGCAGGTTTCTAATCCTGCTCCTGTAAAACACAGCGCGGGCAAGCAAGATATGGTAAACTCACTGGTGACCAGCCTGGTAACTGGTGGAGAGGTGTTGGGATTCAGCCTCTAGAAAGTCTGTTGAATTGCCTTAGTGACAACTTGGGAATCATTCAATCTTATTAATAGATAGATCATCTTCCGGTAGTGCCTAAAGTGATTCAGAAGCATCTAAACGAAGGGCAGGCTGAAGCGTTCTTTCCTTCAGAAATTCTGTTGGGTTGTCAAGTTCTGTGCACCACACCCTCTTAATTACGGGCTTTGCTTTCTACTTGTCCCAGGTAACAACAGCAGGCTCAAGGCAATAACCAAGCTCCCCACAGCCCTGACACTCTCTGGATTGGTGGAAGTGAAGGAGGTATGCATAGGAATCCACAGTGATTTTTATAACAGCCTCTTTTGGGTTTACATATATCAACCAGCAATGGTATTGAAATGCTTTACTTGGGATTGTGGATGAAACTTTTACCAAAAAACACAACATGTTTATACTTTGCCTTTTCAAGGATAGTGCATGTTGGCTAACAACATGCTTTTTAAAAAATAGTCTTTTTTTAATTAAAGTGATAATTGATAACGTTTCTGTTGGGCAAGTTGGGCTTTGCCGCAATAGATTTGAACTGTGTTAACAACTTGCTTTGTCTCGCTTTCCAGTTGCAGAAAGAGCCTTTATCGCCTGAACACACACGGTCTCTCCAGAAGCAGCTAGGATCTCAGTGCAATGAACTCTTCTCTGTTGAGATAGAAGGCAAGAAGCCCAACTTTGAAGTGGGATCCTCAAGTCAACTCAAACTTTCTTTTGTCAAGAAACCTGTTCCGTCAGGTAAGAGGGAAGTGGGTGGAGGTCTCCCCTCTTCGCACTGTGCATATGGGCAAATACATACACTGTAGAGATCCAGGGTAGTATAATAGTTTCAGATGACATCTGGGAAACCTTGAGTTGAAATCCTTACCATGCTATGAAGGTCACACTGAGACCTTGGGTTGAGATAGAAGAGAACGTCTAAATCACAGGGTTGTTGTGAGCAACCTGAATAGCCCAGACTAGACTGAGCTCATCAGAGTTTGGAAGCTAAGCAGGGTTGGCCATGGTTAGTACTTGGATGGGAGACCAGGGTTGCTGTGCAGAGGAAGGCCTTGTCTGTCTCCTTGAGAACCCCATGAGGAGTCTCCATAAGTCAGTTGCAACTTGACGGCACTTAATTAATTTGTGGAGGTAGAATGGCAGGGAGAGAACTATCAATAATAGTCATAATAAAAATTAAATGGATAAGAATCTAAACTTGCTGAATTCTTCAGTAGGAGACATAATAATAGCCTGGAAGATTATTGGAAGGTTACTTTTGAAAGCTTGGTCCTCTGCTGTTCTCCAGTGTACAACATGGTGTTGCTCATAGCTGTGTGATTTTCAAAAGAGTCGCCGGCCTGACAGTGACGAGCTTTTTGTGTTGCTTTATTAAAGACAACTTGCAGTAACCCAGCGGACACCACAAGAGCACTTTTTTGAACCCTGGCATTAGATAAGCAGCACTCTAAGATTTGGCCTTCTTAGCCTTTGTAAATGTTAAGGTGGCCAGCTGCCTTTCAAAGCATACAAGAAGTAAGAAATTCTAGAAGATGCAGAATGAGAGTGGAATTCGTTTTTAACTTATATATCTATATCTTATATATCCTTTTGCTAAGGATAACAGAACTTGGGTAAAACCAGTGGTTGGAATAGGTGGGTTTCTCGGTGAGAAAGGTGGAATAGAAATAAAAATAGATAAATAAAATAAAGTAAAACAAACACATCATAACTAAATTACCTTGGACAGGATCTTGCCGCTCTCTTCTGCTATGGGAACACCACTTCTAGCTTTCCTTTATATTTTTTTTCCCTTTAAAATGCATGTAGTGGCAAGGACATAATATGCCAAATCTTCCAAAGATGTTTTTGCAAGCTTCATCTCATCCTCCATTCCCCCAGTTCCTATAATGATTTCAGAAGATGCTAAATGTCTTGTGACCTGAGTGGGAGAGAGGTTATTATTAGCTCTGGGACAACCGCCAGCAATGCCTTTATAGGCAACTCCAACTGTCCTGATGGTATTGGGGAGGGGGCAGGTGGTGGCTCTCAGCTGGGCAGAATAATCCTTGGAACAATGGAGAGGAGTCAGTTTAAATAGTACATTTGGTCCAAGCCAAACCAGAGCTCTCTTACTCCACCCTTGTTGCTACCCTCCCTCCAGAAATTGGCCTTCAGAGGTGTATATGAAAGCCATCATGTACAATTTGTCCCATCCCCTTTTAAAGTCACCCATGTTAGACTCTGTAACAATGAATCTCACAAGTTGTGTTTGTGCTGCATGGCAAAGTACTTTCTCTTGTCCCTCCATTCTAGTATATTCTGAGAGGAAGAAAAAAATCTATTTCCATTTTCTTAAGACCATGCATAATTTTACAAATTATAATAATAACAACTGTGCTTATATACCACTCTTCTAGACAGATTAGTGCCTCACCCAGAGCGATGAACAAGTTAGTGTTGTTATTATCCCCACAATACAGCTGGGGCTGAGAGGCGTGGCTTACCCAAAGGCCACCTACTGAGTTCATGGCAGTAGGTAGAGTGCTGATTCGCAGCTGAACCACTTAACCACTGTGTTACCCCAGCCCCTGTTAACTGGATTTTTTCTAAGCTGAGAAGTCCCGTTTTTTGATACAGAAGGTTCTCCAACACTTTGATCATTTTCATTTTTCCCCCACCCCCGGCACTTTTTCAAAATCTAATGACATTTTGGGAAGATCAGAGCTGTATACTGTATTTCCAGTGTGATTGCACCATAGGTCTGTATGAGGGCATTACAATATTTGCAGTCTTATTTTCAGTTCCTTTCTTTATACTCGAAGCATGCAGTTTGCTTTTTCTATCACTGCCATGCAGAGTCAATGATGCAGAGAAGTTAGCCGTGTTAGTCTGTGGTAGCAAAATCAAAAAGAGTCCAGTAGCACCTTTAAGACTAACCAATTTTATTTTAGCATAAGCTTTCGAGAACTTGATTCTCAAAAGCTTATGCTAAAATAAAATTGGTTAGTCTTAAAGGTGCTACTGGACTCTTTTTGATTATGCAGAGTCAATGTATTTCCATTGCGCTATCCACTACAGATATCCTTCTTGCTTGTCTCTTGCAGTTTAAATCTCAGCTGCATGCATGTAAAGTTTTGGAGGTTTTACTCCAGTGTGGATCACTTTACACTTGAACCACGTTTGCCCTATTGTTGCCTACTCGGAAAGACCCTCTTGGAGCTCTTTGTAGTCTGCCTCGGTTTTCACCATTTTGTTTCTTGTGCTGTGTCTCTAGCTGCCAAGCTTTCTATATAATAATCAATGAAAGACTTATCTTGGATGTGCTGCAGTAGATTTTCCATAGTTACATTTGAAAAATATATTTAACGAGGTTCTCTTTTAACAAGCGTTATAGAACCATTTAGCTTCAGCCCAGTTAAAGATCCCCAGAATGGCAATAGTTTGACCTCTTTTTCTTCCTTGTTGCGGTCACATGAGCTGCATCATTTCACTACTGCTGTAGTTCCCCCCTTAGCCTCAAATTGCTCCATATTCTTTTCTTTTTTTCCAGAAAAGCCGTCTGTGGATCCTACTGCTGCAAAGCTCTGGACTCTTTCTGCCAGTGATATGAATGATGAGGACATGGTAAGTGTGAAAAGACTTATTTATGCATTAATTTTATTTATAGATTACCTTTTTCATTGAAACTTGTGGCCGATTACCAAAATTAAAAATAATGCAATAGAAACAGGGTAAGACATATTGTAAAAATGTAATAAGATTGATTACAAAATTAGAAAGCTGTTCACTAAAAACTGTAGAAGATAAGACATATAAATAATGCAATAACTGGATTACAGATGTTAAAAAGCAATGCAGTAAGAACAAGGTAATAGAATAAACAGTGCGATATACAGCCCTGTTCTCTTTTATAATAGTGCCCTTGTGAACAATTCCATTTTACTACAGCTCTATTCTCTTTATAAAAATACCCTCCTGAACAATTCTAGTTTACATGTTTACCGTAAAAGATACAGAAAAAAGCAACATCTGCTAAAGCAAACAATACATTTTAGATATGATCTCACTGTGAAGTAGCCATGGGATTTTGCAGCAACACAAGTTCTACTGTACCTTTCTAAAATGGAAATGGTCATCAGTTTCATATCCTTAACTTCTTGGCTGTTAGGATCTCCTGGATTCAGATGAGCTTCTGGATTCTGAGGATTTGAAGAAGCCAGATCCTGCTTCCCTGAAAGCCCCTTCCTGCAAAGAATCTGGAAAGAAGAAAGCCTGTAAGAACTGGTGAGTCCCGAGATCTGTGCGGATACTCAAAGTACACACAAAGAAAAACTGTACACAGATTGTATGTGCGTTCACCGTAATATGTCCACAGGGCTCCTGTGAAGTAGGTTATACTGAAGTGACTCATTCAAGATCATCTCGTAATCTGCCGCCGAGTGGGGATTTGAAGCCAGACCTTTCTGGTCCTATTGCTGTTTTTAGAAGGACACGTTGGGAACAAATGTAATGTGTGTTGTTCCCAGAGTGCAAGGGTATCCCCCATGCAAAGGTGTCACTATAGGAGTCCCACACCTCGTTGCTTTGGAAACTGCTGTGTAATGGCTACTCTGACCAATCAACTTGTATCCTCCTGTTTCTTCTGTAGCACGTGTGGTCTTGCCGAAGAGCTGGAGAAGGAGAAGGAGAACTCGCAGCCAAAATCAGCTTGTGGAAATGTAAGGGATGTACATTCACTTCACTTGTTCCTAGAGGAGTTTTTTTTTTTAATCTAGGAGTGTTTAGGATTTAATGCCAGCTACATAAGACTGTTCATGTGTATTTGTTTCATTTTTATTCCTGCCATTTCCTCCAAGAGGTTCAGGATAGCCTTATACCATTCTCCTTTCCTCCATCTTATTCTTGAGGTAGGTTCAACTGAGAGAGAGAGAGAGAGAGAGAGACTGAGCTCAACTGGCCAAAAGTCACCTAGGAAGCTCCTGGTCAACTGGGTATTTGAACCTAGGTAGACCTGGTGCTGATGCTCATCTGGCACCTTAACCACTACACAACCACCCTCACAAAATTCCTTACTACTTCAGTGTAGGGAATAGCATATACCTTGCAGACGTGATCAGTGTGTCTTGAAATATAAAGAACAACATGGCTACATCAGACCAAATGTCCATCTGGCCCAGCATGCTGTTTCTCACCGTGGCCTCTGAAAAAGCTGTCAGCAGGCATGGTGGTGGCAGCCTTCCTTTGCTGTTGGTTTTCAGAGCTCTCACTGCCTCTGAATTTGAAGGTTCCACTTTGCCATCATACCAAATAGCTGTTGAGAAGTTCATCCTCTGTGAGTTTGCCTAGTCCCCTATTTAAAGCAATCTAAGAGCCAAACTGCACAAGACACCTGATAATGTGTTCTTCACGTGTCAGGTCCCGCAAGGTTCCCTGGGTAGTGTAATCTTACAAAGAACAGCCTTTTGATGCGATTCTCCGCCAGGGGAAGAGCAATGGGAAAGATTCTCTCTCTGTCTCTTACAAAAAGCCTCTGCTTGGGTTTTCCTCTGGGAGTTCAGGAGTGGGTTGCTGGTGGTGGACGTAACAGGAGGCAGAAAATCCAGGGCCGTTTTCTGCAAGAGAGACGGGGAGAGAGAATCCCCCCACGCAAGCGCGCACACACCACTTTTCTCCTCGGTGGAGAATTGGATCGCAGATTCTCTTTCTTGCAAAAAGCCGCCCAGGGAACCTTGCAGGACCCGACACGCACCCAGGCATCTCTAAGATTGTTATTTTCGCTAGATCTTGTGGCAGTAAATTCCTGAGCTGATTGTGTGTTACGTTAAGAAGCACTTGCTTTTTGTGTGTCCTGAATCTAGTCCCTGACAATTTCATCAGATGACCCTAGGTTCTAATATAGGGGAAGGGTAGATTTTTCTGTCCATGATGTTCTTCACCATGTATACATGTGGTATGAAGCACTACAGCTTCTATAGGCTTGTACACACAGCAAAATACACACATGCATTCATTACAAGTGACACGGAGTTTGCTACACAGAAGTGAGAACCTTTGGAAGTACTGGCCATGTGTGAAGTGCCAGCAGCACAGAAAATATAAGTTGCATCCTCTTTACTTGGCCATCTCCATGTGGTATCATGTGTGTTTGTCCCTCATCAGGCCCTGGTTGGCTTGTCCTAGGTTTGGCTAAGAGTTGCCCTAGTAAAGGAACCAAACCAGCAGTGGCTGATTGACTAATGCAGGGTGTTATGGATGATTCTGGTTAGGCCTGATAGGTGTGCACTTAGGAAGCTGCAAGCGTCTAGTTAGCTTTCCTATATCAAATAATTTAACTCCCTGTAAGAGGTAAAATGCCACAGATAATGTTTTAGGTTCGTTACCTGATAATAGTACACAAGTAATACTATCACAGAATCTCTGCTTCCGTTCTAAGCCTGATGATTATTTAGTATTCTTAATAACCACTCTATCAACAGAAAATCATACCATCCGTTGTAACAGTTACAAAGACCATTAAGGAAATCAATTACATGAGTCCCCCCCGCCCCATCCCCCCCAATCTTACCCAAAGATAATAAGGTCACAGGCAAGGAGCCCCTTTTAGGATGAAGTTTCTGATCAATTCAACTTGTCAAATTTATAGGGTTACAGAACTTATCTCCTTACAATAGCTATCTGTCCCACTTCAAAGGGACTCACATTCTTGGCTAATTTATAACTTCAAACACCAGATAAGGTTATCCAAATTTGGAACAAAATATATAAAAATAGTTCATTCTTGCTACCTCTTACCTTAATCAAGACTATGCAAAATTAGTGATTACAAGTCTTCTCATGCACGTGAATATCTTTTGGTCCTCAACTAACATATCTATCCATGAGTAATATCACCAGCTTCTGTGAAGTTAGACCGTCTTGCCATTTCCAGACATGCTCTGCACCTGAGCCTTACTATATTGTATATAGTGACATGAGTTAGACGGCTCTTCTAATCTACATGAGGGCATACAACTGTGTTATACTCCATTGTTTCATGCACCTATCCAAGATTGTTCTATTCTAGGTCTCTAGACTCCCTCTGTGGCATGTCTAGTTATGGGGTTTGGCTAGCCCTGTTTCTTTGTGCGAAGCAATCTTCTATGACTTGCTTGATCATATCCAGCAACTGTTTTCCTATAGTTCAAGCCATATCCATGACAAGGGCTTCCTAATCTTGTTGAGCCTGTAGGCAGGTTTTGAAATTTGGATACCGGTATTGTCACCACCACCAAATGGCTGTTATGAAAAGTCTTTTCAATGTGCTTTAGCAGGGTTTTTAGAGCAATATCTAGTGCAAGCCACTCTCTGCAATGAAACCAGTGAAAACGGTGAAACTGTACTTCTTTGCCTCTGGAGTGAAGCTGACTCTCTCTCTCCTCTGTGCAGTGTTACCTGGGGGATGCGTTCCGCTGTGCCAGCTGCCCTTATCTTGGCAAGCCAGCTTTTAAACCTGGGGAGAAGATCCTCCTGAACGAAAACAACCTGCATGATGCCTGAGATGGGTGATGATACCAAAGCCTCTTTTTGGCCTGCAGCTGCTTGATGGCATTCAGGTGCCTTGCTCTGCTGGCAAAACTCAGACACAAAACTTCAGGCAGCCTGAAGACAGATGGACAGCTGTATGCAAATAAGGGGAAACTCGCATTCCAGACTAGCATCCATGTAGCAGATACATCATCAAGATACAGTTGTGAATATTAGTGGTTCTTAACCTAAGCACTGGCCATTGTGACGTCCCTAGGCGACGGGGTTGTCTCTCTTTACTGGCAACGTGCCCTTTGTTTACCCAAGACCTCTAGAGCAGGCACCAAGGGCTGCTGTGCCTTGCTGAGCTGCCGTCCCAGGATTTTTTGTGTGTGCGCCAAATGCAGAACTGCAAAAGCATAATACTGAGACCACCATAGGAGGATCCAGAATTAAAGTTGTGAGTAGAACCATCTCCGTCCCACCTCTCATTTCAGGGAATAGACCATCCCCGCTTAGCTGACGTTTTGATTTCCACTGGTGAAATAGCAGTGAAAGCCTATCACACTGGGAAACTTACTGACCAGAATAGCGTGATGATGAGTTTTTGAGGGATGGTGCAGTCCCATGCAGTTTTACTCTGGGCTAAGTCTGTTGGAATCAATGGGCCTAGGCCAGCCATAATTCTCCATATGATACATGCTTGGCACTAGTGGTATTTTGCTGAATAGTTGCCGATGGCGGCTTCTTTAGAGTTAGTATAATTTTTTTATTATTCAGTAGTGGTAGCCCAGCAATGGATTCTTCGCAGCAGAAGGGAGTGGAGTTAAGCTCTTTTTTGTTGTTGTTGTTGTTGTTGTTGCTGCAAAAACATTTTTTTTTTAATTTTGCGTAGTACAATTTGTCATGGAGGGAAAAGCCAACTGTCCCTTTTATGGTGCCTGGTTCTTGCATGTTGCCACTAGGCAGGGGGCAGCCTGGGAAGCAGCTTGCTCGCTCAGGAGGGAAGCTCCATAGCATTCCTGTGTTAAAAAGGCAGCACCCTTTCTGCAGCCACCTCAGGATTGGGCAAGGAAGTGCTCCTGGGCTTTTGGGGTCCAGAACCTTAAGAGCAGATTGGGTACCTTGTCTGAGAGCCCATGTGAGGTGTCTCCTCAAAGACTGCTGTCTGTGTGGATGGGGCTGATGTCCAGCACCTGTAAGTTCCTTTTTGGTTAGTACTTGTTCTCTTTTTATTTACTTTAGCTTGTAACCTTTAGACTGTTTGCATTGTACTCTAAGTTGAGGCTGTAGTAAATGAAGTTGTTTGCAATGATTCTTTCTCGCACACCTGACTGCAAAGCCAGAGCTACCGAAATCCTTCTTAGGGCAGTTGCTCCCCAAGTCAAGTGCCCTGGAACTGGGAGAGACTCCCAAGGAACAGGGAGGGCTAACAGTCAATGGCAGTGGCAGCAAGAAGAGGGCCTTCCCCTACTTCAAGAGTGCTTTGCCAGTCTTCACATGGATGCTTGGTGTGCCACTGTATTTGAAGTTGGCAGGGGTGGGTGGGGGGCAGACTGAAGAATGCAGTAGGTTGACTGTATCAGCTGCATCCATTGTAGCACTGTGAACTGACCGTGACTATTCCAGAATAAAATTTTGTGTGAAATCAATTTTGGATGTTCTAATGGAGATGTTCTCTATCATCTTGCCTGCTGGTCCTCCAGGAACATGCAGGCGGTTTTAGGATGCCCCATCCTCTGGTGTTATGGCCAAGTGTTGCTTGAACTCAAAGCAGAGCTTTGTTAACTGTACTGGAGATTGATTTTGCATTGTGATAATGAAGCAGCTGGTAAAAGAGTTAATAGAAATCAAATGGAGTCATATTACATATTGAACACAGGTTTTTCAGGGCAACAAATACAAGTCACCTCAGTCACCTCAGGATTGGGTATTATACCTATACTCAGGGCTTTTTTCCTGGGAAAAGAGGTGGTGGAACTCAGTGGTGGAACTCAAGACCGCACAATGACATCACTTTGGGTCAGCTGGAACAAGGGGGGAGTTTTTTAAAGTTTAAATTGCCCTTGGCAAAAATGGTCCCATGGCCAGTGGCCCCTCCCCCTGATCTCCAGACAGAGGGAAGTTTAGATTGCCTTCTGTGCTGCTTGGCAGCGCGGAAGGCAATCTAAACTCCCCTCTGTCTGGAGATCAGGGGGCGGGGCCACCGGTCATGTGACCATTTTTAAGAGGTGCCGGAACTCTGTTCCACCATGTTCCCACTGAAAAAAATCCCTGCCTATACAAGAATCATGGAATCATAGAGTTGGAAGGGGCCATACAGACCATCTAGTCCAACCCCCTAGAGTTGGGCTACAATGGGGTAACATCCATGTAAATGAACTGCTACCAGAATACTATCTCAGGCTTCATGCCTGGATAGCAGAAAAGGGGAGAAATGAGGTGACAAGACTTGTGATGGACACACTAACTCAGCAATACGTGGTTTATTGTTACAATATAGGGCTGTCAACCATTCACACTGGGCACTCCCTGTTCAACCTTAGATTCTCAGGGGCAAGGGACTCTGTTTGCCCCAGAAACACAAAGACAGGCTTTAAGTCTTTCATACTAGCGTCCTAAACTGAAATGGCCCCATGAAGATGATTTTTTCCCCACTGGGCATCAGTACACAAAAGGTTCCCCAGTGAGGTAAATATTGATGCACCTGCCTCAGGAGAGGTGGTTTGTGACGGCATGCTTTGACTCTGAAAGGGGCCAGCCCTTTAAAAAAAAAGGGTGCCTAAAAAGGCTGCTGTCTTGAGGCTGGAAAAAATTTTCTCAGTGTTAATTTGAACATTTTTCTAAAGGTTAACCAACTAAATGCAACTTGAGGCACAGGGCTCAGAATTTTAACAACATTCAATTTATATGCCACCTTTTGGGACAACTTAACACCCACTCAGAGCAGTTTACAAAGTCTGTTATCCCCACAACAACAATCACCCTGTGAGGTGGGTGGGCTGAGAGAGCTCCTAGAAACTGTGACTGACCCAAGGTCACCCAACTGGCTTCAGGTGCAGGAGTGGGGAATCAAACCTGGCTCTCCAGATTAGAGTCCTGCTCCTGCTGCTTTTAACCACTTCAAACCGTGTCATGTTTCCTCCCTTCTGTTGCCTTTTATGGCCAAATCAATCTTAACTTTCCAAGAGTCAGTGTCATGTAATAATAATGCCAACTCTGGATGGGAAGCTCCGCTTTCATGAAAAAAGAACATGCTTCTAGGTTTATGTTTCTGAGAAAATTCTTAAGAACTTGTGGCGGTATCTGGTAATCATTTAGTTGGGGACAAGGTTGAACATCGTTCGCCTCCCCCTAAGTAACAAAAGTTACAGAACAACCTGTGCCAATTTTATTTGTGCGAAGTATAAAACTGACAAGCCCTCTGCAAAGAAGCTGCCTTTGACCCCCGTGTTTTACAAGGCATTCTTAACTGGCTGGCTGCAGATCTTGGTCTCATACTGTAGGGTAATATTATTTTACCCACAGTAGTAGTTCTAACAAATGACCACAAGATGGTGCAGAAGCTCCATATGACTCCACCTTTCTCTTGTGCCTAATTAACCCAGGAAATAGATGAACTAAAGTAAAAAAGAATGCCTTGGTGTGTTCACCTAGTAATAAAAACCAATACTTGTAGATTCTAGATATGCTAACCAGGAAAATATTTTTTATACCAAGTCAGATTTGATTGGTTTAGATCAGCATCTACTGTGACTAGTAGTGGATGTCCAGTGTCTCAGGCGGGGAAAAGTCTTCCACAGCAGGAGAGACCTAGAACGGAAAACTTTTCTGTATGGTGCAGGTACTCGGCTCCCCTAGAATGTAAGCTCCACCAGGGATTGCACTCATCTTGCAACATAAGCATACCTTGGATGCCAGTTCAAGATCACGCCAGACAATGCTGAATGTGTTGTGATTTCTGCTAGTCGCTCTCGGGCCTCGCTATGTCTAGCCAGTGATGCAAGGTACTTGGAAGAAAAAGCCCCTCACAAACCATGCTGAAAAGGCTACAGTTTGGGGCCAATCACCCATATTAGTAAGCCCCGTGGCGTGGAGTGGTAAGCGGCAGTACTGCAGCCCAAGCTCTTGCTCGTGACCTGAGTTCAATCCTATCTGAAGCCGGGTTCAGGTAACCGGCTCAAGGATGACTCAGCCTTCCATCCTTCTGGGGTCGGTAAAATGAGTACCCAGTTTCCTGGGGGTAAAGTGTAGATGACTGGGGAAGGCAATGGCAAACAACCCCGTAAAAAATCTGCCAAGAAAACGTCGTGATGCAACGTCCCCCCATGGGTCAGTAATGACTCGGTGCTTGCACAGGGGACTACCTTTACCTACCCATATTAGTGCATGTGAAAAGCACTTATGTTTAAAAACACAAACACCACCATGCAACTTGCCACAAGTAGGCACTTCATAGGTGTACACATTATGGTAGAATACTGTACATCGCAACAGAGCTGCCTGCTCCCCCAGTTTCACATGGTTCATCAGTTTCAACCTCCAAGAGACTGGGGTGGTTATATACCTGTTAACCTCAAGATCATCGCAATGCACTTGTGGTGGGTCTTTGAAAATGGTACTTGGCCCAAAAAGGGGCAAGACCGTTGTTTTGCACTCTTTCTCCGACAACGTCATCAAGCAGGGCAGCACACACACACACACACACACACACACACACACACACACACACAGTTTAAAAGGTTTATTTTCCAAAATATACACAATCTATGTACAATCAGGTCAGGTATATTTTTTTTATATATAACTTTATTCCAAATTTTAAATATTTATGCAAAAAAAGGTGGGGAGAGGGAAGAAATCACAAGGTCTGGGAAAAATGCATTTCTTTGCAATGGCTTTCATTGGAGTATTTTTTTTTTTAAAAAAAAGTTTACAAAACCATTAAGGCACGAGCACTGGTAAGTGTGCGCACGCAAGGTTAGAAAAGACAGGGGCCCCAAACCCATGAGATGTTCTCTCTACATGGGGAGAAGGGAAGAAAAAGGCGGCTCTTTTTTTAAAAGCTGCAGAAAGAAAGCAAGGTGGTCGTCCTGTGGCTCAGAGGTCACAGCCCTTCCCCAACTAGCTTTATCGTCCCAGGTCCCAGAAGAGAGAAGGGACACCCAGCAGCATTCTGAAGGACATCAAATTAATTGGAGCTGCTCTTTGGTTTTTAGAAACCCTTGCAAGGCCAGTTGGAGCTACGCTCTTACACAGCTGGGAGAAGCCTCCCTGGCAATAGGAATTTACCAGCCATTCAGTTCCCTGTGGATGCTGTGCAGCATGAAGTCCAATATGAGCAGCGAGCTGCAAAGTCCATTCCCAAATGATACAAGGGGGTCCCAGAAAAGATGGATCAATCACTTTCGTGCAGGTTAGCAAAGACACCTCACACATGGAGCCTTACTCCAACGCTTCGGTTTAACAGGCTATCCCCGTATTAACTTCCGCACCATCTATGCTACAGACTTGCAAGAACGGTAACTTTGAAAGTCTGGGCATCTTTTCCAAAAGGAAATGCCCAGAATTCTCAGGGGGACAGAACAATTAAACGGGTATACAAGCTGATGCAAAGTTTGCAGAGGAAGGCGCTTAAGGGGAGAACTTAAAAGCAAAGGGGAAGCCTGATTACAGACTCCTCTTTGGAGGAGTTTTTCTACCCCCGAGTGGCAGGCCCAAGCAAATGGTCTGACTCAGTTCCATTTCTTTCTGGAATGGTTCCATCACTCCAGGATGGCTACCTTGTGAAGCAGGACGCAGGAATATATGGCCCGTTGGTCTGATCCAGCAGAGCACCACTTATGTTCTTGAAAGGGAGAGACTTCTTGTCCTGTCTCTCCCCAGAGATAGCCTTGTCGTTTTGTAGCTCAGAATCCTTGTGGGAGAAAGAACTGTACAGGTGTAGCCAATGGCGTGTGCGTGCCATACGGAGGCAAGGAAGTGGCTCCAGAATAATAAGTACCACAACTGTTTGCTTTCGTACATGTGAACGTCATCGGGGGTGGGTGGGACAAAGGGTGGAGGGAAGGGACAAGAAGGGACAAATTTGGCGCTTCGTCTGTCAGGAACGGGTCTCTCTCTGAGTGGCATGGCTCAAGAAGCCGGATTTGGTGCGGGGTACAATTTAGGGGAGAAAGAAATTCTGCAGAGACTGGCGAAAGATTGCCTCTTCCACAGGAGCCAGCGGTCACACAGTTCCTGCTGTGGTTGGACTCCAGAGGGACGGCTTCTCCCTTACCCAAAAAAGGGTCTGAGAGGCTGATATCAAAGGGCATCCCAGTCTGACAGGGCACATGCCAGAACCCTTCCAACTCTTCCCTCTTGAATTTACCCCTCCATTCCCATCCCACAAGGACACAACCCTCTGGCTCCTGGAGTCACTGGCAAAATGACAGCACAGGGCTGCAAACAATTTGAGGTGCCGGGTAGGCCTGCTGTCTCTCTCTCTCCAAGCTCCCATTGCTTGAAAACAATAACAAAGCGACCTCTGAAAGGTGGTTTGTTGTGGAGCAAATTGGACAGGTGCTGCTAGAGGGACAGGGCATCATACCGGTCTGAGGAGTGGGGCACAGCATTGTCATCGGAGATATCCAAGAACACAAGCTGTGAGGGTAGTTCCAGCTATAGTTGCCAACCTCCAGGTGGGGCTAGAGGATCACCCACAATTACAAGTGATCTCCGGACTAGAGGGATCAGTTCCTCTGGAGAAAATGGCTGCTTTGGAAGATGGACTGTATGGCATTATACCCCACCGAGGTCCTCCCGTCCCCAAACCTTGCCCCCTCCAGGCGCCATCCCCAAATCTCTAGGAATTTCCCAGTCCACATCCAAGATACAGCAGAGGCGATTGCTGGTGGACTTTGGAAAGGAGTGGGGAGTCTCCCCCCAATTAATAGGACAAAAATGATACATTGTAGAATTATATGACCTGCTGCTCATTTGCAATCTCTATTGTTGCTGTCTGTAATTATCCATCTGTTGTAGCATCACTGATCAAACCGTTGAATTCAAAGCATATATGAAAATGGGTTAAAGCAGTGCTAGCCACTCAATGGCCCGGGAGCCACATGTGGCTCTTTTGACTTGCAGCTTATGGCCCTTTTGAACACTGCTCCCCAATGTGGCACCTGCCCTGAGTCTCAGGGAAGTGGGCAAGCAAGACCTTTGCCCCAGTGGGACTTGTGGCTGGCAGGTGTTTCCCACCTTGAAACGGCTATCACCAGAGGAACGAGTAAGCTGCGAGCTTCCTGGAGGTGAAGACTGCTAGCCAGGAATGGAAGTGAACAGGGCTTTTTTTTCTGGGAAGAGGTGGTAGAACTCAGTGGGTTGCCAGCAGAGGGGGCAACTCTTGGCGGGAGGTGGTGCCTTTGGTACCATATGCGTGTGTGGAAAGTGCATGCGCACTCCCAGGACTGCACAATGACGTCACTTTGGGTCAGCTGGAACAAGGGGGAGTTTTTAAAAGTTTAAATCGCCCTCGGAGAAAATGGTCACATGGCTGGTGGCCCCGCCTCCTGATCTCCAGACAGAGGGGAGTTTCGATTGCCCTCCATGCCACTCCAGCAGCGCGGAGGGCAGTCTAATCTCCCCTCTGTCTGGAGATCAGGGGGCGGGGCCACCGGCCATGTGACCATTTTCAAGAGGTTCCGGAACTCCGTTCCACTGCGTTCCAGCTGAAAAAAAAGCCCTGGAAGTGAACATGTCTCTTTTGGTTCATGGAATGCAAGCTGTGGAGTGAGTACCACTGACTGTCTTATGGGGAATGAAGTGCAATGGATTCAGAAGGCAGCTCATGAAGAAACTGATATGGTCTTGAGAATTAACAGGCTGCGAAAAATAAATAAGGAATCCAGGATCAGAGTCATCCGACACAGTCATAGGAGAATGTACAGTATTCCTCAGCATATTTTTGGATCCCTTTTGCATTTGACCACAGCAGAATGTCATATCTGTGTAATTCTACAAATATATAATTTTGGTCGAATGGTTCCGAATCCGGGGGTATTTGGAGGAGAGGAGCCCACACTTCTTTCCACCTGTTCAGATCTTGGGAAATTCTCTTCCCCCCCCTATTCTGCCAATTTCCTATTCTCTCTCTCTGCCTTCATCTGCTCCGATCCACAACCCGCCAAAGCCCCGCCACAACCCACCAAAGATTTCAAATGTGATGCCCATGTGGCATTGTGTCGTTTCCAGTCTCTGAGTCAAGAAGAAGCGGCATGAGTGATGGGAGAGGCACCAATCGAGGGCACTTGGTGCAAGACGGCCGGTCTTGGGACAGGAGAGCGAGGCTTAGCTGATCTCTTAGACCTCACACTGCTATTGTTCTGCATCCCAGTCCTGGCACTGGGCTAATAAACCCAAGGAATTGATGAAGCCCCGTCTTAAATGTGTCAGGATTGCCTCCAGGTCCAAAGGGATGGCGGCCACTGCAGATACCCAACGAGTTTACTCGCTTATGCAGAACAAATGCCCCTTTCCCTTTGTCGGTGATGCATTGAGCTGGGTGTAGATCATTGCCCAGAATTAACAGTTTGGTATCTCCAGAGCTCTCCTTCATTCCAGCGTGCAGTCCTTTGACCACCACCCAAACTGTTTGGGCTGTGCCCTGATAGCAAGAGCGGTTTGGATCATGAGACACGAGTTCCCCACCAAGATGGCTACTGCATATACCGTCTTTAAAAAGTAACATTTCTGGAGTATTTCAAACAGAGGTCTCAGCTGGGGTGCATCTGACCCTTTCCTTGTGCTCTCACCCTGGCTACAGCCCAGAAGTACAGCCCTCCTCCTCTCCCCTCCATTCGCCTCTGTGGGGCTCCAGGGTTTCAGCCACCTCATAAGGCAGCCTGCCTCCTAGAAGCAATACCTTACACAGAGTCACCGGGCCACAGGGGAAAAAATGAAACCAAACCCATACTCTTCTCTCTGAGGGTCACAAGCCTCAAAAGTCCAACAGTTCTGCAACACACACACACACACACAAAATCTTGCTGATGATCACACAGGAGAATGGCAGCGGATGCTAGTCTTCTTTCTCAAAGGTTTCCTCTGGGATTAGCGTCTGGAATGGATAATCCCATAATGTGCTGGTGATGCCGAAACCTGGAAAAAGGAGTGAGAAAGATACGGGTTAGTTGCTTTGCGGCTAGAAGGCAGGTTGCTTTAGAGGAGCAGGAAAGGGGAGAAAAGCTTGTATTTTTTTTAAGTACTATGTTTTTCTTAACACTTGGAAACATCACAACACAGTCATAATAAACACAAGGCAGATAACTACTAATCAACTACCTAAAATCAACAAAGCCAAGTGGGTTTTGAAGTGGGATTTTGACAACAATCCCTGACAAGCTTTCTGCCTTGAGGGAACGGTTGCCACAGAATCCCTGCACCTTGTGGAGGATTTGTGGAAACGTCCTAGGTGCCGTATCAGTTGGACTTCCCCATTGCCTCATGTGAATCAAGAGTTCACCCTACAGTATCCCTAATTTTCACCCGCAGCTGCCTGGCTGAGCACAACTGTGTTCACCTTAGGAATTCTGAGAAGAGGAATGGATCCAAAATGGCTACCACAAGGGGGGGAATCACAAAATGGCTGCCAATCATAAAACACAGAGAAGCTGCAAGCCAGGAATCCTCTTGTGATGGGAGCAGCTGTTTCCTAATCGGCATTCCTTGCGGACCCAAAGGGGATGCTTTCTCAGTACTTCTGAAGTACCTTCTGCCTCAACGGGGTGGAGGGTTGCCATCTCCAAGTTGGGAAATTTCTGGAGATCTGGGGGGTGAAACCTGGAGAAATCTGAAGTGGGGCTTGGGGAGGGAAAGGACCTTGGCATGGTATAATTCCATAGTGTCTACCCCACAAAGTAGCCATTTTCTCCAGGGGAAATGATCTCTGTGGCCTGGAGACCAGTTGTAATTCCAGGAGATCTCCAGCCACTACCTGGAGGCTAGCAACTCTAATGGGGTGGAGGAAAGCCAGGTTTTGGCTCCTGGCTTTGAGGAAGAGATGCTTTGACAATGCACTGAATGGGCCCCAAGAAACCCATCAGTGGGCACCAGGAAGTTCATGGGCACCACACTAGAGGTCACTGGTTTAGACACTTGTATCCCTTCCTCAATGTTTGGACCCTCAACTTGGGTCTTGCTAACTTACCGTTTTCTTTGCTTCTGTCTTGCTCTGTCTCCTTGGCCTTTTGCCTTTCCTCCTAACTTGCATAACATTTGGATGCCTGGAGTGACAGGATCTTTAGTAGCCCTCTAGTAATTGACATAGAGTATGTGATATTATTTTGATTGCTCTTGATATGCTAATTCCCTGATACTGCTATTGTTCCCCTTAATATTTGATGCCTGGATTTGAGGAGGAGAGTGTCTTGGTTTAGCATCTTGATGTCAGACTGTGGCTTGCTAAAAGTTGCAACTCAGCCGGCCTATTGCAATAAGACAAAAGTCCTTTGATTTCAAAAGGCTTTACTGAAGATAAACAACCATTAGAGTACACATTCCAAGATACACGGATCTTAGCTGAACTTAAAAATTGTTACGAATGCCAAGCAAAAGCTGAGGTACAGAATATGCAGTTCCCTGCAGGCCCCATCCTCCCCCTCAGTTCTCAAAACAATCGGCCCAAGGGTGAGAAAGTGAAAGTTTCCCAAGGGTGTCGGAAAGGCAGATATATGTAGACACAACATTCCTCTTCTCTCTGTAAGCATTCATCATTCTTTTGCCATCTGCAAAAGAAACACTTAACACACAGACATGAACAAAATGGAGTCTCTTTGGTTTAAACACAATTAGAACCTGACATTCTGCCCCGTCTAAAATGGTCCTCCCCCAGGTTTAAGAGGATACTGAGTATGAAACGTTTTTAACAATTTAGGGGCATGAATATGAATAGATTCTACCCATTCATCATGACCAGACTCAAAGTCCTTCCACCTAATCAGGTAAAATAACTTATTGTGTCGAATTTTGGAGTCCAGAATTTCTTTTACTTCATAGTGGACTTGGTCATCAATCAAAGTAGGTATTGGTGGAGTGGTGGCGTGCCATTGGTTTGCAGGGGAAACCTTTTTTAACAAACTAATGTGGAAGGTAGGATGGACTTGACGTAAATTTTTTGGTAAGTCCAGTGCTACAGTGACTTTGTTGATTACTTTGCGAACAGGAAAAGGTCTCAAAAATTGGAGAGCCAATTTACAGCTTGTTTGAGCCACCCTTAAGTTCTTTGTTGAAAGATAAACAAGATCTCCTGGATGCAATTCCCATTCGGCCACACGATGGCGATCAGCGTATTTTTTGTAATCCTGTTTGCCCCCGGCGCAGGGGCAGGTTCCCCCGTTGGACAGGGAACCGCCGGTCTTACCGGACGATGAACAACAAGAACCGGCGACGCCACCGCCTGACCCTCCGCAAGGTCCACCGGACATCTTACCAGAGGATCTTCCACAGGGGCCTCCTCAAGATGATAATCAACCGCCAGGACCCCCGAGAGACAGGAACCAGGAGAGACCTCAAGAGCAACCCCCTCTTCAACCACGAGAGCCACCGCTTCAGCCCCAAGAGCAGCCTCCAAGACTCCCGCCACCGCGGGGACAACTGCCGCGTCATCCTCCTCTGAGAGGTCCAGCACCACAACCCTTTCAGCCGCGGCAAGTACCTCAAAGCCCCCCGCTGCCAAGACCGCAGGGTCCTCCGCAGCCGAGACCGCTGGGTCCCCCACCGCCGAGACCTCAACAACCACCAGTGCAACCTATCCCGCAGCGACCAGACGCACAGCCCAGACCGAGGCCAGTACCTGTACAGTACTATCCGTTACCAGCTCCAGCCCCGGTCGCTAGACCTCAGGAGTTGCCGATGGGGTGGGTGAAGTTGGAAGCCACGTTTGATGGAGACCCTTTGAAACTAGGGTTTTTCTTAGTACAAGCACTTCAGTTTTTCAATCGTTGGGGACATTTATTCGAAGACGAAGCTAGCCAAATGGAACATCTAGGATCCCGGCTGCAAGGGAAAGCGGCGGAATGGTATGTAACTTTGTATGAATTGGGGGCCCCAGAGCTTGATACCTTGCAAGGCTTAGCAGCGGCTCTTCAAGCACAATATGAGGACCCGCTAGAAGAAGATAGAGCCCGAACGGAATTACAAACCATTAGGCAAGGCAATCTGTCGGCCAGGGATTATGTTACTATATTCCGACAGCTAGCCGCCAAATGCCCGAGATGTGAGGAATCCACAAAAATAATCTTGTTTAAACAAGGCATAAATCCTAAATTGTTGGACCGGGCCCTTATGCAAGACAATCCCCCAACATTATTGGGTTGGATTCAATTGGCATGTGAAGTGGAAAACCGTATACAGGAAGTACGTCTAGTAGAACAACAGCAGGCTTCGGGGCACCGAAGGACCTCGATAATTGTCCGAGGGGGAAGAGGAGCAGGATACGTGGCTAGAGGAGCGAGAGAAGCTAGATGGCGACAAGGACTGTGTCTACATTGTGGTCAAAGCGGCCACTACGCAGCGCAATGTCCACTCAGGCCTGTGCAACGAGCTCCGCTCCAGCCAGTACGTACAACCTCTACCACCCTTCCCCCACCATACCGCCCAACGCCAGCTCCCCGAACTGCTAGAGGGCGCGGTGCAACCCGCAGAAACCCTCCGGAAAAAGAATTAGAATTGGAAGAAGTTATGGACCTGGATTCAACCGCTTTAATTGGAGAAGAAGGACCTGAAAGCCCGAGTTCGGGAAACGAGATGGATCTGTCGTAAACGGACCCAAACGACAGATCAAAAATCAGTCCATTCCCATAGTGGACAGACCCCGAGGGTCCATCTTATTCATGCCAGTTACGTTAGTCAACCCAGAACGGAAAACTCATTTTCGTGTACAAGCGCTTATTGATTCCAGATGTTCGAGGGATATCATTGCACCCGCTCTGGTCAACGGACTAGCACTTCCAATGAAGGAACTAGAAACTCCGGTCATCTTTGAACAAATGGATGGCTCCAACATGAATCCAGTAACCACCGAAACCATACCTGTGATTACAGGAATGGGTCAGCATTGGGAAACGAGGTCATACGTGATTAGCTCTACTGCCAAATACCCTCTAATTTTAGGTAGCAGATGGTTGTGGGATCACAACCCAGACATTGACTGGCCGGTCAGGAGCATTACATTTAGACACGACGGTTGTAAAAACCACCGTTGGAACCAAAATTGGGATACCGATCCTACCCAGATGGAGAAAGCACTACTAACCCAAGAAGAAATCAATCAAATACCGAAGGAATACAGAGCCTATCTGCAAGCCTTCACTGAAGAAAAAGCAAATGCCTTACCTCCTCATAGGAGGACAGATTGTGCAGTAGAAATCCTCCCAGGAGCCACTCTGCCCAAGGGCAGACTATATCCAATGAGTCCTATAGAAAGGGAGAAACTACGCAAATTTATCGATACCAACTTGGAAAGAGGATTTATTCGACCTGCCAACAGTCCTCATGCAGCCCCAGTACTGTTTGTAAAGAAAAAAGATGGAGGACTAAGACTATGTACTGATTTCAGAGGACTTAATGCTGTCTCCTCCACAAACGCGTATCCAATTCCCCTAATCAGAGATCTGCTCAACGTCGTGGCTCAAGGTAAGATCTTTACAAAATTGGACTTAAAAGATGCTTACTTCCACGTCCGTATAAGAGAGGGGGATGAATGGAAAACCGCGTTCAATATGCCCTTAGGGCAGTATGAATATTTAGTTATGCCTTTTGGCCTATCTGGAGCACCTTCAGTTTTCATGTCCATGATCAATGAAGTTTTACATGAATTTCTATATAAAGGAGTGGTTGTTTATCTAGATGATGTGTTAATTTATTCAGAAACGGAGGAGCATGTAAAATTAGTTCAACAAGTATTGACCACCCTTATGCACAACAAGCTACCCATCAAATTATCTAAATGTGAATTTCATAAATCTGAACTCAGTTATTTGGGATACTGCATCTCCAAAGATGGGCTAAAAATGGATCCAGGCAAAATTAAAGCAGTGCAAGAATGGCAACCCCCTACTACTCGTAGAGAATTACAATCCTTTTTAGGGTTCGCCAATTTCTATCGAGAATTTATAAAGAATTTTGCCCAAATAACTCTCCCTCTCACAGAATTACTAAAAACAAAGAACAAAGGGGAGCAAGCCAAGAAACCCACATCCAAATTAATTTGGACTCCAGAATGCCAGTTGGCTTTTAATAGATTAAAGCAACAATTTGTATCTGAACCAGTCTTGCAACACCCCGATGAAAACCGCCCATTTATTGTGCAAGTGGACGCCAGCGATACGGCGATAGGGGGAGTCCTATTGCAAAAAGGGGAAGACAATAACCTGAAAACTTGTGCTTATCTCTCACGCAAATTCTCAGAATTGGAGAGAAATTGGAATGTTTGGGAAAAGGAAGCGTTTGCAGTCAAAGCGGCGCTCTCTTCTTGGAGGCATTGGTTAGAAGGGGCCCGACATCCTTTTGAGGTGTGGACAGATCACAAAAATTTGGAAGCATTACGCAGCCCCAGGAGGTTAAATGCCAAACAATTGAGATGGGCTGAATACTTTTCTAAATTCAATTTCACCCTGAAGTTTTTGCCCGGCAAAACTAACTTTTTAGCTGATGCTCTTTTGCGCATGCCCCAACTAAAAAGCAAGCGGGAGGAAACCATAGACACAGTATTCTCACCAACGCAACTAGGAGGCGTGGTCACAACGCGCAGTCGCGCAGCACAGCAGACTCAAGCTGAACAGGGGTAGAGACAAAAACTGAAAAACGAAGTGGAAAAGGAGGGGGAAAATATACCCAAAGATAAACTAACTCAATCTGCGCAAGGGGAATGGCTTTGGGGCGATCGTTTTTATGTACCCGCTAGTTTAAGAAAAGAAGTGTTGCACCGTTGTCATAATGCCCCAACTGCTGGCCACTATGGATATTTGAAAACGCTTCATTTAATACAAAGACAGTTTTGGTGGCCAAGCTTACGCAAAGACGTCTCTCAATATGTGGCATCTTGCCCAATATGTCTCAGTGCTAAAACTAAAAAAGGAAAGCCCCCAGGACTATTACAACCCCTTGAAACTCCAAGCAGACCTTGGGAAATCATTTCTATGGACTTTATTACTGATCTCCCTCCCTCCAAAAACCACACTTGTATACTAGTTGTGGTGGATTTATTTTCAAAGCAAGCCCACTTCATTCCTTGTACCACCATACCGTCAGCAAGAAAATTAGCAGACCTTTTTGTGAAACATATTGTAAAACTACACTCTTTTCCATCAAAGGTGATATCTGACCGCGGCGGACAGTTCGTTGCCAACTTCTGGCGGGAGCTTCTTATGGGCGTGGAGCAAGGCCTTGGCTCCACCCACCATCCGCAAACTGACGGACAATCAGAAAAAACTAATCAAATATTAGAACAATTCCTACGCTGTTATATTAATTTCCAACAAGATAATTGGATTGACTTGTTACCTTTGGCCGAATTTTCCTATAACAACAGTGTGCATGCCTCCACGGCAGAAACGCCCTTCAAAGTAGTGTATGGATATGATTTTAAACCATTTCCTTTTGAAGCTCTCCCCCCTTCAACAGCTTCCAAAGATGTTTCGGACTGGTGGGGAGAGGCTGCGCAGCAATGGACTCTGATTCAAGCAAATCTTGAAAAAGCCAAACAGGATTACAAAAAATACGCTGATCGCCATCGTGTGGCCGAATGGGAATTGCATCCAGGAGATCTTGTTTATCTTTCAACAAAGAACTTAAGGGTGGCTCAAACAAGCTGTAAATTGGCTCTCCGATTTTTGGGACCTTTTCCTGTTCGCAAAGTAATCAACAAAGTCACTGTAGCACTGGACTTACCAAAAAATTTACGTCAAGTCCATCCTACCTTCCACATTAGTTTGTTAAAAAAGGTTTCCCCTGCAAACCAATGGCACGCCACCACTCCACCAATACCTACTTTGATTGATGACCAAGTCCACTATGAAGTAAAAGAAATTCTGGACTCCAAAATTCGACACAATAAGTTATTTTACCTGATTAGGTGGAAGGACTTTGAGTCTGGTCATGATGAATGGGTAGAATCTATTCATATTCATGCCAGTTTGGTGTGAGAGCCAGTTTGGTGTAGTGGTTAAGAGCACGGGACTCTAATCTGGAGAGCCGGGTTTGATTCCCCACTCCTCCACAAAGCCAGCTGGGTGACCTTGGGCGAGTCACAGTTCTCTTGAGCTCTCTTAGCCCCACCCACCTCACAGAGTGATTGTTGTGGGGTAATAATAACACTTTGTAAACCGCTCTGAGTGGGCATTAAGTTGTCCTGAAGGGCGGTATATAAATCGAATATTATTATTATTTCCGACACCCTTGGGAAACTTTCACTTTCTCACCCTTGGGCCGATTGTTTTGAGAACTGAGGGGGAGGATGGGGCCTGCAGGGAACTGCATATTCTGTACCTCAGCTTTTGCTTGGCATTCGTAACAATTTGTCAGACTGTGGCTTGCTAAAAGTTGCAACTCAGCCGGCCTATTCCAATAAGACAAAAGTCCTTTGATTTCAAAAGGCTTTACTGGAGATAAACAACCATTAGAGTACACATTCCAAGATACATGGATCTTAGCTGAACTTGAAAATTGTTACGAATGCCAAGCAAAAGCTGAGGTACAGAATATGCAGTTCCCTGCAGGCCCCATCCTCCCCCTCAGTTCTCAAAACAATCGGCCCAAGGGTGAGAAAGTGAAAGTTTCCCAAGGGTGTCGGAAAGGCAGATATATGTAGACACAACATTCCTCTTCTCTCTGTAAGCATTCATCAAACGGCTTGCCATCTGCAAAAGAAACTTAACACACAGACATGAACAAAATGGAGTCTCTTTGGTTTAAACACAATTAGAACCTGACACTTGAAACGGCAGCTGCAGAGGCTGGAGTGAGAGGACGAAGAAGGAAGGTAGCAATCTCAGTGGAACAGGCTTCCTCGGAAGGTGGTGGGCTCTCCTTCTTGGAGGTTTTTAAGCAGAGGCTAAATGGCCATCTGACAGCAATGCTGATTCTGTGGATCTTAGGCAGATCATGAGAGGGAAGGCAGGAAGAGTTACATCAATGCTTAGTTCTTGTGGCCCCTTCATACATGCCCAGGGTAAGGCTGATTGTAACCTTGGGGTCAGGTAGCACTTTTCCCCGGGCCAGTTTGGCTAGGGATCCTGACAGTGTTTTGCCATCTTCTGGGCATGGAGCAGGGGTCGCTGGGTGTGTGTGGGATGGAGGAGGAGGGAGTTGTGAATTTCCTGTACTGTGCATAGGGTTGGACTAGATGACCCTGGAGGTCCCTTCCAACCCTATGATTCTGTGATCCTTATACCCTGCAATTTCCTAGTGTGGCTCTGGGGTTCAGCTGGAAAGCAGACCGTATTGACATGAACATGTGTCTCAGGTACACACCTCTTCTGACCACACATGGGAAGAAGGTGCATGGCAGGACCACATCCTAGATGGGTCTCACATTTTTATATAGGGACAAGGGTTGTCTTTTTTTATATCTGTGAATATTTTAGGCAGTTTTCATTGCATTGTTCATCACCGTTGTCATAAGTTTCATTGCAATAGCTCACAGCCTTGACAATTGACGTCAACCACATCAAGATTATGATACAACTATCACTGTCACTGTAAATACTCTTAATATATCTTACAATTTTATAACAATCATTAAAATCACATTAAGTTTAAACTAAAACCAGCATCAATTCAAGCAATTCAGTAGATAGTTGGCAAAATACATGAGTTTATCCATCAGCCACAACAGCTGTGGATGATTTTAACGAGGCCTTTATCACCATTGCAACGAATTGTGCCTGTTGCATCATTATTCATTTAGTTTTGTCAGCAAGTAGTAAAGTTAATCTATCGTTATCCGCTCTCCCAGGATATTATAATAAAATATCCCCAAGGTATCTTTCATATTTACCAATGCAAATCTTGGACACGTTGCACTGTGTATTGTAGATATTATCCTGTCTTTAGTTTTTTAATCCACAAATGTGACGGACAGTGCATGTTTAGATAATCTATTAAAAGACGAATCTTTAGCCACTACTAAGGCAACAGCTAAATTTTGTGCAATGGTGATCAAATTACGCAACAAACACCAACCAGGCGTATCCGGGCTTTGATTCAGACCACTTTAGAAGGTTACCATATGGTGGCTGTTTAAGATCTCTGCTTCCTAATTTTAAAGTGTTTATGCGGGGCTATATTTATATTTATGATAACTGTTGTAAGATATGTGATGTATGCTAATTAGATTTTATAATATTTATATTTGTACTATTTTAACTGAAGTTTTAACTTGTATAATTCTTACCAAATAAGAGAATGTCTTATTTTACTAGTTTAAAGCTGGTCGTGAACCGAAATAAATAAACTCATAATCCACAAATTAAGACCGAATGGTATTTCACATTTGTTTCCTGTCTCTTAAAGGCTGCACTTTCTTTGATTGCAAAGCCTAATGAACGATGACTCAGCCCGTACTTCATTATGTAGCTTAGCTATTGCCTTCCACTTTTGAAGGATTATTCATTCAGCAATTGCCAAGAGTCATTAAGAGCCAGTTGCAAACGGCAACTTCACGGAGATTTTAGAGGGTTTGTAAGGCAGAGCTTATGGATGCAGATCAGTTACTATAATGGCACATACGGCTTGTTCTCTTGTTATTTGGGTTACAGTATATCTGGTCAGCTTCTCACTCCATCCCACCTAAATTACCCCACTTCATTACAGCCCCTGTCCCACGTTCCCCAGCGTAGCCCTTTCCACCTTCAGAAAAGCTGGCGACCCACGAAATTTTTGTGAAATGAGATTTTAGCGGGCTTTAATGATGCACGCTGAAGAAAAGCAGGATATAAATATTTTAAAACAGGCATGCTAAAGAAATCAACTGCCTCGCGTGGCTGGGTGGGCCGGGAGAGGAAGTGCTAAAGCAGTACTGCCAAGCCCTGAAGTCAGAGCTGGGCCAAAGCACACACCAGTCGTCAGCAGGGCAAATTGACTGCAAAGTACAGTTTTTTGGCACACATGCGTGGCAATTCAGGAAAGCACGAGGCTTTGCCCAAAGGAAAAAGGAACACGAAGTGCAGCACCCTTAACCTGGCGTATTCAGGGACGACAGCCATTCCCTTACCTGCTTTCTGGTGTTCAAAGTGATGTTTTACGTGATAGGCCTTCAATCTGTGCAGGTAAGTGCCTTCTTTTGGACAGCCGTAATGCAGGTAATAGTGGGTCATGTCGTAGAGAACGTAGCCAAAAAGTCCTCCAGCAAAGAGGGATGTGGCAAATGCTTCCGGAAACAGAAGATTGGCAAGCAGGTAGAACAAAAAGATGGGCAGGGATGCTGGTACAGGCGGGAAAACTAGGCGCGAGTCATCAAATGGAGACTGCAAGGGAAACACAAAAAAAAGGATCGTAGATCCAGAGGAGTTAGCCGTGTTAGTCTGTAGTTGCAAAACAGTAAAGAGTCCAGTAGCACCTTTGAGACTAACCAGGGGTCATTTCGTAGAAAAAGAGCTGGAGGAACTCTCTAGCATAATTCATTAGCATAACTCATTAGCATACGTCATGCCCCTTGACATCACCGGAAGTGTGTCATTAACATAACTGATTTACATATGCCTCATCCCCTGACATCACCTATCCTGGCTGTTTTGGACCCAATCCTTGCCATTCAGGGCCAAAATTGGGCCCAAAATGGCAAAAAGTGGCTGAAAATGGCCGAAAAGGAGCCCAAAATGGTCAGGATCGGACCACTGCTGAGCGGGAGAGTAATCCACCACCCATCAGAGGCCCAATCCGGGCAGTTTCAGCCCCAATCCAGGCCGAAATGGGCCCAAAATGGCCTCGAAATGAGCCCTGAGACTAACCAACTTTATTGTAGCATAAGTTTTCGAGAGCCACAGCTCTCTTTGTCAGATGGATGGCCATGCATCTGACAAAGAGAGTTGTGGTTCTCGAAAGCTTATGCTACAATAAAGTTGGTTAGTCTTAAAGGTGCTACTGGACAAAAAGGGAGTTGCAAATTAACCCCCCTCTCAAAAAGCCAGTTCATAGGCCCCCGCCCCTACATGATGTGGAGACCTGCTTGGCAGTTTCGTATGTAATAAAATGCAGTTGTTGCTTGGGGGTGGGGCTTGTGATATGACCCAAGTAGGGGCATGGAGGAAAGGGTCATGGTAGCGTTAGCCAGTGTGTGTTTCCGTCACTCTGCCACGGAAACTTAAAGGGGGATCTTGGGCCTGCCACACACTTTCAGCCTAACCTACCTCACAGGGTTGTTGTGAAGACAAAATGGAGAAGGGAACCATGTAAAGCTGCTTTGGGTCCCCCTTTGGGGGGAAAGGAGGGGGTATAAATGAAGTAAGTAAATAAATAGAACACCATGTAGCTTGAATCACTGGTGACAACAGAAAGTATCCCAAACCAGAGATTCTCAGCTGTCAAGAGAAACTCCATATGTGTTTTTCACATCAGAAAATGCGGTTGCATGTCTCTCTCTCTCTTTTTTTTTACTTGGTAGCCTATATTTGCTTGGTTATATTATTATTATATTATTAGCCAACTTTGTGAAGATCTGGAAACCTTTCATGGACTTTCTGTATGTAAAAGAGCAGAACGAATTATTTGTGGATTTGAAAATTAGAATTGTAAGGTAGGCAACAAATAATAGGCTGAAATATGGAAAAATTAGGATATCTTCGCAGTAAAGTCGAAGTTATATATTTAGTAAACATATGGGTAATATGGAAGAGTTGCTGATTATGTAACGAGTTTAAAGAAATTCTGTAAAATGTCCAAAATGGTATGTCTCCCTCTATGTTTTTATTTATTGACTATTTAATGAGTACCCAGTTTCCTGGGGGTAAAGTGTAGATGACTGGGGAAGGCAATGGCAAACCACCCCGCAAAAAGTCTGCCAAGAAAACGTCGTGGTGCGACGTCCCCCCCATGGGTCAGTAACAACTCGGTGCTTGCACAGGGGACTACCTTTACCTTACCTATGTTTTTATTTATTCGTTTGTTTTTGTTTCTTTATGTGAATCTTTGTTAGTTGTTTGCTGTTGTATGTTTCTCATAAGAGGAAGCATTGCCAGTCTGCATAAATCACATTCAGATGCTAATTTGTGTGCATTCCAGCAAAGACACGCCTGCCCTTCTCTCAGGAGTTACATTCCCTCCCCCAGCCTTTTCACCAGAGACAGACGGAGCAACTGGTTTGTTTGTTTTTTTAAAAAGCCTACTCTTTGTATGATGCATCTGACCAAAATGCTAACATTCAAGATTCCCTGAGGCAGGGCTGTAGATATGCCGCAAATATCTGGGAGCACAGAAAAGTTGCAAAATGAGAAATTAGCTGTGGAATTCAGCTTCCTAAACACCCTAATTCTGAAGTAAAAAAACAAAATGTAAAGAATAAACTACAGTGGAAATGGTGTACATTTAACTTGCCGAGTTCAGCTTTTGTTACAAATTCAGCTTTTGTTAGTAGTCCATTTAGATGGTTCAAGGACAGAATTTTGATTTTCTATTTTGCCTGGATGGAATTCACATGGCCCTTGATGACAGGCAAGGATAATCCCACTCTTAAATACTTTATTGTCCATATTCTCGTCCAATGGGTTGCGCAATTAGGTGCGCTGTAATCTGGTTGTTTTAATGATATTTGTAATGTTGATGGTTTTACTTTGTTTTATACTGTTCCTGTTTTATCTTTTTATTTAATTTACTTATTAATGTTATCTGTTCTGAGCCCACTTACGGGGAGAGTGGAATATCAGGTGTTGGTTCTTACCTTTAAAGCCCTGAGCAGGTTGGGACTGGCATATCTTCAGGATCACCTCTCCCTGTATGTTCCCCGGAGACCGCTTCGATCAGCGGATAAATGTTTACTGGTGGTTCCTGGCCCTAAGGAAGCCCGCCTCGCTTCAACCAGGGCCAGGGACTTTTCAGTCCTGGCCCCAGCCTGGTGGAACGCTCTGTCAATGGAGACCCGGGCCCAGCAGGACATATTATCGTTCCGCCGGGCCTGTAAGACAAAGCTGTTCTGCCAGGCGTTCGGTGGTTGAAGGGGGCGGTGCCATGTCGGCCTCCCACCTTTGGGGTGGGGGGTTCTCCCCACCAT
This sequence comes from Eublepharis macularius, assembly GCF_028583425.1. NCBI lineage: Eukaryota > Metazoa > Chordata > Lepidosauria > Squamata > Eublepharidae > Eublepharis > Eublepharis macularius. Next base: position 18,864,839 of record NC_072805.1, on the reverse strand, counting down.
TGCACCTTAATGTATTTGGTTAATTTATTTTATTATTGTTTATTGTATGTTGATTTTAGAATTATTGTTTTTTTTTTGTTTTTATTGATTTTAACTGATGTTCACCGCCCAGAGCCCCTGAGGATGGCAGTTTATAAATCGAAGTAATAAATAAAATTAATTAATTAAATACATAAATAACAACAACAATAAAGCACAGCGGCTTGAACTTCCTGTTTGGGATCCATGGAGGTCTAACGCAGCTCCACTTGCGGAGCTGACCGGACTGCCGTTTTAACCGGCCGGCGGGGTGAAAATAGCCCGCGGCCGACTGCTCTCAGGCGGGGAGCAGGCAAAGAACGCTCAAGACCCTAGGGTGAGCTAGATCTCGGACGAGGGGGGGCTCCACACAACGAGTCTCCCCCCGATCCTTGAGGTCCCACCTTGCGACGGGTCGGCTATAATCTCTGCGGCAGTTTTGGGGCCAATTCGGCTGGCATAAGACCTACATACCCAAGCATCGATTGGGGGAAGAAGCTGAGAGGAGAACTTAAAATCGAAACAGCGATTACAACCCGAGAAAAGTGAAGAGAAGGTAAAGATCATTATCTTCTGAGACGGGACAGATTGATAAAAACAGAGAGGAAAAAAAGTAGATTTTTAAACTGCAACAGACTAGTGAAAAGGAGGGGAAGACTCGGCAGGAATCGAATTTAAAAAGAGACTAAGTTTAAAGAAGTTATTAAAGAAATGGGACTATTGTTTTGAATACCTGTGGCTTTGGAGCTGTGAGAAAAAGACACCATCGCGAGATCTGCTGTGGGAAGACGGGAGACAGGAAGTGCGTAATAACAATAGAGTGGCTGGAGAGAAGCGGCCCTTGCTGGAGGGCAGGAAGTAGGGAATCGCCATTTTTGAAAGGGGAAGGGTCGCGGCTTCAGCGGAAGAGGAAGTAGGCCATCTTGGATTACAAAATCATAGAGAAACCATAGAGAAAAGACGCCCGACATTTTGGACTCTTTAAAATTTAATTTCTATAAGAAGACCGGGACATTTAAAATAGAAAAACGTTAAATTTTACGCCACGGAGTTAAGGAAGAGAGCGGATTCGTGGGAGCGAGCTAAAGCAAGCCCCACGATGTCAAAAAAAGAGTGGCAATCGGCAATAGAAAACCTGGATAAAAACCTGGACAAAAAACTTTTAGATATGATTAAAGAACTTAAGGACACGAAATTGGAGCTGATAAAAGAGGTTAAAGAGGTTACACAGACAGTAAAATCGGAGCTGTCAGAAGTGAAAAAAGGTATGGAGACAATACGAAGTGAATTACAAGGAACGCAGCAGAGAGTTAAAACAGTAGAAGACGCGATGGAGAATTTAGCAGACACGCAACAAACAGAGATGAGATTGGTGAAGGGGAGAATGTCAGTTGCAGAAACTAAACATATGGAGAAGCAGCTACGTTTTCGTGGCTTGCCAGAAGTGGAAGGAAAGTCAGCGCAAGAACAGATGACTGAGGTGTTGGCTGAGTACCTGGGGAAGGAGGAGGAGGAAGTTGTGGCTATCCTAGATGTGGCATACCGTGTGAATTCGAGAATAGCAACCCAGAGGAAACTACCAAGAGATGTGATTGTGCAGTTTACAACACGAAATATGAAAGAGAGGATTGTGACAAAACAGTTTCAAGATCCATTGGAGATTGATGGCAAGACGATTATTATAATGAAGGAACTGCCCAGATCAGTGTTACTGGACCGGAAAAAATATAAAGTGCTAATTCAGATTTTGAAGGACATGAAAATCAGGTACAGATGGGAGTTACCGGAAGGAGTGTCCTTTGAGTTTGGAGGGGCCAAAAAACGCATCAGATCTGAGCGAGAGATGGAGCGATTTATTAAGGACAATGAAAAAGACTTACCAACAAGATCATGAGTATGGAGTGTAAAGTATTATCTTGGAATGTAAATGGACTAAACTCACCGAATAAGAGGAAAAATACTTTTCACTGGCTACTAAAACAAAAATGTGACATTGTTTGTTTGCAAGAGACCCATATCAGAAAGCAGGATGTAAAATATTTAAAATCTGGAAAATTGGGCAAAGAATATGTAGCGGCCTCCAACAAGAAAAAAAGAGGAGTGGTGTTGTACATAAAAGAGGAGCTACAGCCAAAATTTGTTATGAGAGATGTGGAAGCTAGATTTGTAGCAGTGGAATGTATTTGGAATTTAAAGAGAGTGTTGGTAGTCGGACTTTATGCACCTAACGGTGCAAAAGAAAGCTTCTTTGAGGATTTAAGGAAGCATTTAGACGATCTTGCATACGACCAGATAATTCTTGCTGGAGACTTCAATGGAGTGACAGACTTGGAACTAGACAAAAAGACTACAACGGCACAAAAGAAAAGAGGACTATTACCAAAGCTTTTTTTTGAGTTGATTCAACAAGAGACTCTTGAAGATGTATGGAGGAGAGAATATCCTAAAAGCAGACAGTTTACTTTTTATTCTGCAAGGCATTCTACATTATCAAGAATTGATATGATCTGGGCCTCAAAAGACTTAGCATTATGGACTAAGGAGGTAGAAATAATGCCTATGGTAGGCTCAGATCACAACCCAATTATGTGGAAATTTGGAAAAAAGAGAAAAAGGAAAGCATGGAGAATAAATGAGGACTTGTTACAGGAAAGAGAGAATATGGAAATACTGAGAAGAGAGACAAAGTTTTTTATACAATACAACGTGAATAAAGAAGTACCAACCAATAAAGTTTGGGATGCTTACAAGGCGGTTGTAAGGGGCATACTAATGGACTTAAATGGTAGAGCAAGAAAGAAGAAAGAGGAGAAAAGACAAGAGATTGAGGAGAAAATAAAAGCCAAAGAAATACAGCTAAAAAAGAGACCAGGGAAAAAGAAGGTATACCAGGAAATTAAAATACTTCAAGAACAGCTAACAGCAATGAGCAATAAAGAATTGGAGTGGAATCTCAAAAGACTGAATCAAAAAGCGTTTGAGGGTGCTAATAAACCTGGGAAGTACCTGGCATGGCAATTGAAGAAGAAAAGGGAAAAGAAGATAATAAATAAAATTTGCGAAGATAACAAAACGTATTTGGAGCAGGCTACCATTAGTAGAGCCTTTTATAAATTTTACGCTAAGCTGTATAATAAAAAAGAAGTAAACAAAGAATCAATAGCGTCATATTTGGAGAAAACCAAACTTCCAGAAATCTCGGAAGCTTGGAGAAATAAGTTGAATAGTGAAGTAACTGACGAGGAAATAAGTAAGGCAATACAATCTGCAAATCTAGGAAAGGCGCCAGGGCCAGATGGACTTACGGCTAAATTCTATAAGACAATGGCTAATGAACTGGCACCATTCCTAAAAGAGGTGATGAATGGGGTTTTAAGGGATCAAAGGATTCCAGAAACTTGGAGTGAAGCGAATATATCATTGATCCCAAAAGAGGGCCAAGACCTGACTAATGTGAAAAATTATAGACCTATATCGCTACTCAACAATGACTACAAAATTTTTGCGAAGATATTGGCGGAGAGATTGAAGGGGTGGCTCTCGGAAGTCATAGAGGAGGAACAAGCAGGCTTTTTGCCAGACAGACAAATAAGAGACAACTTAAGGACAGTGATCAATGCTATTGAATATTATGACAAGCGTTGTGACAAAGAGGTTGGTTTCTTCTTTGTTGACGCTGAAAAAGCGTTTGACAATTTAAACTGGGACTTTATGTTTGCCACTATGGAAAAGCTACAATTGGGAGAAAGATTCATCAGAGCAATTAAGGAAATTTATAGAGACCAGACTGCAGCAATTGTGGTGAATGATGAATTGACCAAGAAATTGACGATAAGTAAAGGAACAAGACAAGGTTGCCCGTTATCTCCATTGTTGTTCATTTTAGTATTGGAGATTCTGATGATACAAATACGTCAAGATGATGAAATTCGTGGAATAAAAATAAAGGACTATTCATACAAGGTCAGAGCATTTGCGGATGACATAATGTTAATTGTAGAGGACCCATTGGAGAACATGCCAAGAGTGATAGATAAGATCAAGGAGTTTGGAGACTTGGCAGGTTTCTTCATTAACAAAAAGAAGTCAAAGATATTATGCAAAAATATGACTAAGCAGAAACAACAATTGTTAATGGAAACAACGGATTGTGAAGTAACAAGTAAAGTGAAATATTTGGGAGTCAAATTAACTGCAAAGAACATAGATCTATTCAAAAACAATTATGAAAAACTATGGACTCAGATAGAGAGAGACTTGATTAAATGGAATAGATTGAATTTGTCATGGTTGGGCAGGATTGCAGCAGTTAAGATGAATGTGTTACCAAGAGTAATGTTTTTGCTACAGACAATACCAATCATCAGAGACTCCAAACAATTTGAAAAATGGCAGAGGAAAATATCAGATTTTGTTTGGGCAGGCAAGAAGCCTCGAGTGAAAGTGAAAGTTTTACAAGATGCAAAGGAAAGAGGCGGAATGCAACTGCCCAATCTGAGACTTTATCATGATGCAATCTGCCTAGTTTGGTTGAAAGAATGGATGACATTAAAGAACAAGAAACTATTAGCCCTAGAGGGATATAAAAAAATATTTGGATGGCACGCATATTTATGGCATGACAAAGTAAAGGTCAACTCGATGTTCCTGCATCACTTTGTTCGGAGAAGTCTATACATAATCTGGAAGAAGTACAGAATTTATCTACAAGAAGGAACCCCTTTGTGGGTGGTTCCATATGAGGTGATAGACCCGAGAGCTGTTGATAATGAACAACAATGTTTAACGTATAAAGAAATAACTAAAACTGAAGCATCCAAACTTAGAATAAAGACACAAGAGGAACTATCACCTAACTACGATTGGTTCCAGTATAGACAGATCAGAGACTTATATAATTCGGACTCTGTAAAGGGAGGTATACGAATAGAGAATTCGGAACTAGAGCAGACCCTTCTTAAAGAAGATAAGAAAAGAATATCCAAGGTATACCAAGTACTGTTGAAGTGGTATACCGAGGATGAGATAGTTAAAACACAAATGGTGAAATGGGCTATAAACTTTAATAAAGAAATAACAATGGAGGCATGGGAATACTTGTGGAAAACTACAATGAAGACAACGACATGTATTAATATCAAAGAGAACATTTATAAAATGATCTATCGTTGGTACATGACACCAAAGAAGATTGCGCTAGGGAATTTGAATACTTCTAATAAATGCTGGAAATGTAAGAAGCATGAGGGCTCCCTCTATCATATGTGGTGGTCGTGTGAGGTAGCCAGGCAGTACTGGGGGGAAATAATAAGAGAAATGAGTGAAATTTTACAATTTCAAATTAATAAGAACCCAGAACTCCTGCTACTGAACTTGGGAATGGAGGGAATTCCAGCCCAACACAGGACGTTGATATTTTATATGACAGCAGCAGCTAGACTTTTGTATGCGCAAAAATGGAAAGTACAAGAAGTGCCAACTATTGAAGATTGGACTTACAAATTGCTGTATATGGCTGAAATGGACAAGATGACAAGAAAATTGAGAGATCTGGACTCAGGGCAGTTCAACACAGACTGGGAGAAGCTGAAACAATACCTGGAGAAGAAATGGGAGGTGGGAGGAAAACTGTGGCAGTTTGAGAACTACTGAAGTATTGAAGTAGAGGGGGGAGACTTTACCGGGGGGAGAAGAGATAAATGTGAATTAATAAGCAGTCAGATTAATAGATTGACATATATATAGATATATATAGGTTAACAAACAGAACATAGAGAAAATAATTAATTATAAGGACTAAATATAAGGAGCGATTAACTAACAATATTTTCTTTTTTTTCTGACAAGTTTTGTACCAAACTGAATGTCTGAAGATATAGATGGGTCAAATTGATTGACTACGTGAGGAGAGATATATAGAACTATTATAAAAAGATAGAATGAGTAATATATATAGAGAATAAGTCAAATTGTTTGATATAAACGAATGTATGATCTATATGGTTTATGATATATAGAAATACCTGAAATTGAAAAATTGGGATAAATTGTTTATCTAAGATGGAAACAAAGGCTTACAGTTTGGGCATATAATGTTAAAAATAGTTAAGGATGTACTGCTTAGAATAATGGAGAATATATATTTGTTTTAGATAGAGGAAGCTAATAAAAGTAAGGGAAAGGGGACAAAGGGTTGGAAAGCTGTTGGAAGTCAACAAAAAGGGGGGGGAAAGGGAGGGGGTTAGAGATGAAAAAATTGGGGAAAATTGAATGTAAATGTGGAAATAATGGATTCTAACCCAATAAAAAATTTTCAAAAAAAAAAAAAAAAAGCACAGCGGCTTGTTACACTTTCTCAGGCTGGTGGCCCACTACCAACCTGCAGTAAACTACGCATACAAACACAACTCAGAAATCGTGAGAAAAATCACATAACAGAAGGTTGATCCCATTAACAGTTTTAAAACAATGTATTCCTCCCTGTTCACTTGCCCTCCACTCAATCCACTTGCCGTTCAAGTGTCATTCGTCACGTGTAGCTTGGCCCTCAGTTAGGCATGTAATAAAAATATCACATCTGTCAGATAAAAGCCGAATCAGGGTCCTCAGAATCAAATCTGTCCACTTGATTTTAGAACTTGGTCGTGATGTTTTAATGCCCAGCTCTCAATCAAACAATGGCCATTTCCACACACGGTAAATAATGCACTCTCAATGCACTTTAGAAATCCTTTAGAAGTGGATTTTGTGTTTCACACATGAAAACTCAGTTCCAAATGATCATTAAAGAGCATTGAAAGTGCATTATCCAATGTGTGTGGAAGCAGCCCATGTGCACACGAAACTGCTTTAGACAGAGTCAGCGGACCATGCCTATGAAGGCGGGCATAGTTTATGCTGACTGGCAACAGCTCTCCATGGTCTTGGGTCTTTTGTATCACCGGCTATCTGACCCATGTGGTTGGTGATCCCGGGGCTTGAACCTGGAACCTTCTGCACACAATGCAGACGCTGTGCCACTAAGCCATGGTCTTCGTTTCCCCCACAAGTGCAGAGAGAAGGCATGACTAAGGCCATTATGCTGGGTGTGTCCTGGTAGAGACCCCCACACACAGTTTCAATGGGGGGGGGGAGTACACAGGTGGGAAAGGGTTAAGCCGCCCCAGTTCATGACACTGCAGCTCTGTTTTAAGCCTATGGAGAAATGCTTTTTATTTGCACGTTGGGAATGTGTCAAAACCTTCACACACACCCAGTTTAAAAAGCATCTCTTAGCTGACAACAAGTAGGAGAGGGGAAAGAAAGCCAGATGCTTTCCAAGCAGCACTTAGCCTTGGGCTTAAGTCATGCAGATGTGGCCGGAAGACTTTGTGTTAAAAGCTTACCCTCCCAGGGGACATAGATCCAGAGGAGTTAGCTGTGTTAGTCTGTAGCTGCAAAATAGTAAAGAATCCAGTCGCACCTTTAAGACTAACCAACTTTATTGTAGCATAAGCATTCGTCTTCGTGCATCTGACGAAGAGAGCTGTGGCTCTCGAAAGCTTATGTTGCAATAAAGTTGCTTAGTCTTCAAGGTGCGACTGGATTCTTTACTATTCTCCTCCCCGGGTGTATGTGGGGAGGGGACAGAGACTTGGAGGACTAAAATGCCAGAAAGATTTCTTCCTAGAACCTCCAGAAAAAACCTCTCTGACCTGCACCAACGACCTACCCAGGGGGTGGACAAAGGGAGAGAATAAAACCTCCGGGCACAGGAAGGAGGGTCTCTTTGGCTGATTGGAGCTGGGAGCTGAAGGTGCTGAGGGTTGGCTCCTTGCAGGTGACGGTCATTGGCCATATGGAGGCTGGAGGCCTGAACCAGGAAAGGAATGAGGGCTTCTCAGTAAGCAGAGAGTCTGCCTAAACAGAAGATCTGAGAGCCAAGCTACAAGTGATGAATGACACTTGAACGGCAAGTGAACAGACTCCTGTGTATTCCTCCCTGTTCACTTGCCGTTCACTTGCGCTCCACTTGAACAAGTGGAGAGCAAGTGGATGGCAAGTGAACAGGGAGGAATACACGTGAGTCTGTTCACTTGCCAGGCAAGTGTCATTCATCACTTGTAGCTTGGCTCTAAGTTCGGCATGTACAGCTGGAGGGGCAGAGGAATTGTTTTTACCCATTTCTTTTTGAGTTCCCTTGCTTGCTCTGGCGTTGTGTTTAAAAATATGTGAACATTTTTTTTCTTTAATAAATGCTTTTAAATTCTTAAATACTGGTAGTGGTTCTCTATACCACATAGCCTCCCACTGCTCAACCACGCTACCTAAAACAGGTGTCACAGGAAGGGGGTGGTCTGTTCACACAAGCGCAGTAGACACTCCCTGCAGTAGCCAGGTGCTGGGTAGCAGGAGACCAGGCAGAAGGCAGAGCTCAGAAGGATAAGCCTGCCCTGGGGAGTGGGGAGTCCAGGCCCTCTCCATGGGCAATTCCCTCAAAGGCCAAGTGGTGGTGGCGGGGGGCAAGAGAAAAAGAGTAGTAGCCCCTCTGAGTGTTGGTGGGACACCATGTGGGTGGTATACATGGTGTATACGTGGTATATGTGGTGGACTATCAATGGTCACCCCTAGGCACCCCAGAAGGCAAGGGGGGCAATGCTCATGGGTCAATGGGGCTGTTCCACCACAAAGCCTGAAAAAATTGCAAATCTTCCAACATCCGAAACTGAATTACTTGAGAGAGCTTTTTTACACTAGCAATAGGGCCGCACGGAACGGAAATGGTTCTGAAAGATGCTTTGGCAAAGGGGTATGGTCTGTGGACTATACTGCTGTGCTCTGCCTGTTGCTGATGTCCTCTTTTGCCTGGGTGGAATTACCATGTAGTTTTTGCATCGTGTAACATGTCAGGTTTAAATTGTTTATGCTTAGTTTCAGGTTGTTGGAACTTTGTTTCAGACCTTCTCTTGTTTTCAGATTTTTGTAGCCAAGCTCTACTACTATGCTTTATTAGAATCATAGAGTTGGAAGGGACCTCCAGGGTCTATCATCATCATCATCATCATCATCATCATCAATTGCATTTCTAGACTGCCCTCCCCATCAGATGGGCTCAGGGCAGTGTAACAGCATACAATTTGATGTATTGTCGAAGGCTTTCACGGCCGGAGAACGATGGTTGTTGTGGGTTTTCCGGGCTGTATTGCCATGGTCTTGGCATTGTAGTTCCTGACGTTTTGCCAGCAGCTGTGGCTGGCATCTTCAGAGGTGTAGCACCAAAAGATAGAGATCTCTCAGGGCCAAGCTACACATGACGAATGACACTTGAACGGCAAGTGGATTGAGTGGAGGGCAAGTGAACAGGGAGAAATACACTTGCTGTTCAAGTGTCATTCGTCATGTATAGCTTGGCCCTCAGTGTCAGTGTGGAAAAGAAGTTGGCAGGTCATTTGTATCTACTCAGGAAGGTGGGTTTGGGCTGAGTCATCCTGTAAGAGGATGACACTGTGACACTGAGATATCTCTGTCTTTTGGTGCTGCACCTCTGAAGATGCCAGTCACAGCTGCTGGCGAAACGTCAGGAACTACAATGCCAAGACCACGGCAATACAGCCCGGAAAACCCACAACAACCAGCATACAATTTGTAACATATAGTTTAAAAACAATAAAAATATTATAAATAAACATTAAAACACTAGTCTAGTCCACAATGCAGGAAATTCATAACTACCTCCCCCCACATGCTGTTTATTGTATTTAACCTACACGATGAAATCTGTCTTGAGTCAGTAGGAAAGGTGGACTATATGTAACATAGAGAAATAATTAAAAAAACAGTTCTGTTCTCTGACATCATTCCACCCACTCAAGGAAGAAGGGAGTTGTGTGTTAGAAGTGAAGGAGTTCTCTTTGCACCACATACAGCAGTGCTGTAGAGGGGGCAGTCGATCTAGCAAACTGGACAACTCAAAAGATCCTTCTGCCTCCTTTCCCTCGTCTGTTTTGCTGCAGCCCATTTGACTGCAGATTGCTGTTCTCAGGGGCTTCCTTCCTTCGGGCAACCTCTTCCATTTTTGCTAGATTGCTAGAACGCCTTTGTCTCCTTTCCTATCACAATACGGATTTATTTAACAACAAACAACATCCATTTCTTTCCTAAACCCTCAAGCCTCCTGCGGAGTTTATTTTAAAAGCTGCCTCCTCTCCACTTGCGCACGGCCAGCTTGCACTAAAATTGCGCTCATGAACCAACACCCTAGGCGTGTCACTTTGCAAGAGGTGTCGAGAACATACACCACACCTACTTGGCTGACACCCCAGAGGTTTTACCAGTGCTTTCTCCCCAGTGGCATTCAGAGGCACCCAGAGTTTTGCAAAAAATTGCAGCCCTCAGCTTGGGTTTCTTCCTCCACATATTGCATCTTGCTTCTTGGGGTGGCTTCTACTATGCAAGCTTTTGCTTTCCAAGAAATGCTGCCCAGGGATCCCACCCAGTTGGGGGCTGCCGGTTCTTTTTTTTTTAATTATTAAATATTTTTATTGAATTCAAAAATAATTATACAAAATATGCAAGTTATATAATATGTTTAAAACATAATGATACATTTTGTTAACTATTTCTATCGTATAAACCCAGGTCTTTTTTTCTGGGAAAAGAGGTGATGGAACTCAGTGGGTTGCCCTTGGAGAAAATGGTCACATGGCTGGTGGCCCCGCCCCCTGATCTCCAGACAGAGGGGAGTTTAGATTGCCCTTGGAGAATGATCTAAACTCCCCTGTCTGGAGATCAGGAGGCGGGGCCACCAGCCATGTGACCATTTTCAAGAGGTTCCGGAACTCCGTTCCACCGTGTTCCATCCGAAAAAAAGCCCTGGTATAAACCAATAATAATAAATATTCAATAAGAATCAATAATAAACTTTCAAAAAGTAATATAAATGTGTGACATAGCTTACTTTTTTCTTTTTATTCCGTAAAAAATCTTAATCTTGAGATTTATACAGATAATCAAGTTGCTCCTTATAAACTCTTAATATAGTTTGTTATATTTTGGGGTGGTTGCAAGTTGTTCTTAGAAATATAATCAAATAAAAGTTCCCATTTTATTGTAAAATTAGTTTCGCTTGGGAAATGCTCTGATCGAAATATGTTATCAGACATTTTTTCTTGTACATAAAAATCCCAAATTCTGGCCATCCAAGTATCAATTGTTGGAGTTGTCTTTGATTTCCAATGTTTAGAGATGAGTATTTTAGCCACTACCAATAATGTACTAATTAAAGGGGCTGCCTGTTCTTGCTTACCTTGTGATGTTGGCCATGAAGCATGAAGTGTAGGGTGATGAGATAATAGTTGCTGGCGGGCGGCTTCATGTGGAACAGGAAACGGTGGATGGTATATTCGATGAAGGACCAGGTAAACATCCCAGCCATGAAGATCACTGGGAAAAAGTACTTGTGAACACGGATGGAATACTCTGCGTGACAAGAGGGTGGGAGGGAAACAGGGTTGTCACCAAACTTCACCTGCTGCGGGATCTCCTTGTTCATTCAGATCCAAGAAAAGCCCGGCTGGAAGAGACTGAAAACGTGCATATAACCTCACAGACAATTCCCAACATTGGCCCACAAGAAGTCTACAAACAGGGCAGGCAGGCAACCAACCAGCCTGATTTTAATTTTTAATTTTTAATTTTTACTCTGCCTTTCTTCTCAACGGGGATGCAAAGCTGCTTACATCATTCCATCTTCTATTTTATCCTCACAACATCCCTGTGAGGTAGGCTAGACTGAGTGCGTGACTGGCCCAAGGTCACCCAGCAAGCTTCCATGCCAGAGTGGGAATCTGAACCTGGGTCTCCCAGATCCTTGTCTGGCACTCTAGCCACTACCCCACTGGCTCTTGTCTGTCGATTGTCCCCAAGACCTGGCATTCAGATGTATGTGGCCTCTGAATAAGAAAGTTCGTTTAGCCTTTAGAGGCTGGGGCCATGGCTCAGAGGCAAAGCACCTGCCTCGCATGCGGAAGGTCCTGGGTTCAGTTCCTGGCATCTCCAGTTAAAAGGATCAGGCAGTAGGTTATGTGAAAGGCCTCTGCCTCCAGCCCTGGAAAGTCAGGATAGATTCTGTTGACTTTAGTAGACCAAGAGTTTGTTTCTGAATAAGGCAGCATTGTGTGACAGTGGCGGCAACAGGTGATTATTTAGCACACCAAAGCCATTTCTACCTTTTCTGGAAGCATGGGAAATAGGATTAAAAATAACATTAAAGAAGAGGTGCTAGATTTACAGAAAGATCAAAGCTACTTTCGGAGTTCATTGTGGGACATTACAAACTAATTCCAGGTCACACACACGGGCCAGTTTGGATGAGGACCTTAGAACACAATGCACACTCGGAGAAGCTCCCAACGGGACAGCATATTCAAGACAGAAATACAGAGCAGCAGGGTAGAATTGCAAGTGCCATTTTGGTCGGTGGGGGGGGGGGAGAAATTGGAGTCTGAGAGTCTCTCTACACAAGACAGCTTACACAAGGATGCTCAAGTGTAGGGAGATGCAACGTTAGCCGGAAAGCGTAGTTTAAAAAGACAGAGCTGGCGGAGATTGCTCCTTGGAATGTTTGTTAATTTCATCTTCACCTTGGGAAAGTGAAATTGACAGACCCTTCTAGGAGGCAAACATGAAATTAACAAACCCTCTGTGGAAGGGTGGTGGGGGAGGCGAAGATGAAATTAACAAACCCTCTGAGGAGCAATCTCCCCCAGCTGTCTTTTTAAACTATGCTTCCCGGCTAATACTGCGTCTCCCTACACACGTGAGCTTCCTCGTGTAAGATGTCTCATGTAGAGAGACTCTGAGTCCCAAGTCTGCACAGCAGACTACTTAAAACTGTACAGTGTGATTTCCCTTGCAGGCTTCGCATCTCCTCCCAACCTCTGGACTGTTCTAAGACAAGTCAGGAAACATCATACTGGGAACAGTCTCGAGTCGCAGAGGGAGCCAGGCGGGGACTCTTGCCAGCAGGAACGGTTGGGGCAGGAGGGGAGCAGAATGGGCGGCTTCCCTGCCCCCTGAAAATAGCTGAGGCTGGCACCGAATGGCACTCCCAATGAAGAGAGAACAAGGGACAGACTGGGCCTCGGACTGCAGGTGCCGCTAGCTGAGGGCTGACTGGGGAGATTCAGGCTGCCAGCTTTGCACAAGGCCTTTCTCTGTGCAGAGTGCATCAGGCTGTGGGAGTGGAAGAGAAAGGGAGCGACGGCTGGAAACAATAGCAGCTTTCTGTCCTCCTGGACTGAGAACTCTCCATTCTTAGAGTGAAAGCATTTTTGCATGCCTAGAAAAGAAGCTCAGATCTTTTGGGGAGTCGGTTCTAGCCAGCAATGGGAAAAGGCACTTTGCGCATGCTCCAAGGCACCCTTCTCATTATTACTTCCCCTTCTCCTGGGCATTGAAGCGATGATTAGTGGTTCCCCAGTGGACAACATCTGTCTGTTCTGCCAACAAAATTGGCCTGGCTTGGCCCCAACTGATATGCTCTGCTAGTCCCAAAGGCAGCATCGGGCAAAGCAGCCAAAGCACAAACACATGTGCCATTCAAAAGAGGCTCACATTCCCCTAAAGCCCCTTTTAAAAACAATAAAGGCCATTTCCAGAAGGCACCTGGGATCAGGTAGGCAGCTGGTGGGAGCTAGAACAGAAAGAGAACTCCATAATGAATTTCCCATCCACCCTATGTTAAATCACCTGCCAGCAACTACTCCCTCTCATTATTCCTTGAACACATATGTACACATGTTTACACATGAGTACATAGACACATTCTGAATTTTGCGGGTGGGGGTAAGGAAACCACCTAGGGTTAGCTCCTCTCCACCCCAAATAGTGCTGATAAAAAATGGGGTTCCCCTCCTGTTTGGAAAGGTGCATTGGAGCCACACATCTGCAGTCTAGTTTGGCCCGGATATTCAGCTTTTCATTCAGTCTTTTTTCCACAGGGTATGCAAACAGTATTAAGGGCACCGATCCAGAGGAGCTAGCCGTGTTAGTCTGTAGTAGCAAAATAGTAAAGAGTCCAGTAGCACCTTTAAGACTAACCAATTTTATTGTAGCATAAGCTTTCGAGAGCCACAGCTCTCTTCATCAGATGCAGAATATGTATCTTCAGGATGCATCTGACAAAGAGAGCTGTAGTTCTCGAAAGCTTATGCGACAATGAAGTTGTTTAGTCTTAAAGGTGCTACTGGACTTTTTAGTATTAAGGGCACGGCTGCAAAGCAAGATTGCTCCCCCCATCCCATCACACACAGTGAAGGATGCACATCGTGCTAAAGCAGCATGACTACCTGCAAATCTGCACTCTCTCCTCCCACCCCCTGAGATGCTGGCAGACTTACCTGTTGTGAATGAAGAAAAAAGTCGGGTGTCGTTTTTGGCAAGAGATGTATAGCAATACCAGATCAGATAGAGCACCACTGGAATCCAGACAGCTATGACCATGTACCTGGAAGAAAGATAAAAGTCATTTGTGTTTGTAAGGTCAGTTGTCTCCTGCCAATGAAGAAAAATCTTAGTGACTGGCCGTTCTGTAGGTGTGCAAACCTAACCTGGACAGCAGTCTAATCCTTCTCTGCTGGCTACTGACTCTATGACAATGTGCCCTGGTGAAGCTCAATGAAGGGCAGGGACAGAAAGGCACATGACCCCATGAAATGATCCTTTGCCATATCACAGAAGGATGCTGTAGCACATTGTTCAGATCATGTGCTAGTGTGCGGGAACTATTTCTGTCCGAATGGCCACCAGAGATGCTCACGTGGTCGAGACTGGCCCTGAAGGCAGTCGTCCCTTGCCAGTTACTGAGAGCCAGGCAGTTCCCCGCACTGTGAATTTGCCATGTGTTGCATCACATACCCTGCACATCAGAGATGTTTAACAGCCACACCCCACATCTGAAATCATCACCAGATGGTTTGTTCCCTTCAGTGATTGGGCACGGGGAACAAGCAGGGCTTTTTTTCAGCTGGAACGTGGTGGAGCAGAGTTCCAGCACCTCTTGAAAATGGTCACATGACCATTGGCCCCGCCTTCTGATCTCCAGACAGAGGGGAGTTTAGATTGCCCTCCTCTGTTTGGAGATCAGGGAGGCGGGGCCAACAGCCATGTGTCCATTTTTGCTGAGGGCAATTTAAACTTTAAAAAATTCCCCCCTCCCCCTGTTCCAGCTGACCCAAAGTGACGTCATTGCATGCGAGCACTTTGCGCGTGCGCATGTGGTACCAGGGGCACCACCACCCGCCAAGAGTTGCCCCTTGTGCTGGCAACCCACTGAGTTCCACCACCTCTTTTCCCAGAAAAAAAGCCCTGGGCACAAGGGTCACTTTCTCTACACTACGGCAGAGACTGTTATCAAGCAGGCACAGACCAGCAGTGCAAATCCTAAGCAGAGCGATACCTTTTCTAAGTCCACTGACACGTGGGCTTAAAAGGTTGCAATTTTGCTCAGGATGGCACCGTGGGCATATTTCTGCTCTCTAGATCACCCTAGGGCCAAGACTGGACTCTCTTTACAGGGCTGTGTTTCTGCTCCAAAACCTGTTACCGGGTTGAACGACCCCCAACAGCATTCTTGAGAATGGCGAATTCAGCCTACGAGACAAAAATAATGGCCATCCTGGAGACCAAACTGCTGTTTCAGTGGGTATTTTGCCTGTAGCGCCTGTTGGCCAGATGCATCTAGGGAAGAAGTTCCCAAGGAGGACTTGGTGAGGACCGACTTCCTTGGACACTTGTCCCCAGCATCAGGTAATCAGGGAGAGGCTGCCATGGACCAAGGAGGCTCCATTTATGGTCGGTGATGGTTAACATACCTGCCCCTTTTGATTTGCCTAAGCCATCTGAAAGTCAATCAAGCAACTGGTCATCACCCCATGATACTTCTCCCCCACGTAGCCCACCTGCCAGAGCAATGGCTTGCGCCCAATCAGCCGTAGGCTGTCCTGAACCTGCCAACAGTCAGTTCCTTTGGGTGGTCTTGGCCTTATAGTTGTATAGCAGAGAAAGGGTGGGGGAACACATTCCATGGGAGAGCAAGAAAATTCTCTCTCTGGCCCCCTTTGTATTTCATAAACTGCAGAAGGAACAGGAAACTAGGGCCAGAGGTGGGTGCTGGTAGCTAGGAAACTCCAAAGGTTCCTCTAAAAGGCTCGATGGGTCAGGTTCAGTTTTTGCTCATGTCACTGCATTTGGGGTTGGGAATGAATTCTCCTCTGCCTACACAAATACACAGCCATGAAATTCGCCTTGTTAATTTTCCTTGGCGATTGTATAGCTTGACTTGCTAATGTGAACGAGTCATGAGACACTATTTGTGGGGCAGTGCGCCAACTCTTTGCTAATTATTAGCACATGGCACTGGCAAATGGCACATTTTTTGCTTGGGAGTAGGGTTTTGGTCTAGAGACCCCTCTGCTCCCTTGCAAATCCACAACTCTGCAGCTTCTGTAACAGAGTCTTGACAGCCAGGAGGAAAAGAGTTTGAACTGCAGACCCACACAACCCAGTGCAATATATCTTCTACCTAATCAGCATTTCAGCTGGATGCCTGATGGGGAGACACACTTAGAACCTCACCATGCTGTTTTGGAGAGAGACTCTATGAAATCCGAGTAGAACAAGCGGATCGGCCGGTCCACGGGCTGATGTACCCACTCATCATACTTCTCCCCCAGGTAGCCCACCTGCCAGAGCAATGGCTTGCGCCAGTCCACAAGATCCTAGAGAAGAGAAAGGACACAATCAGAGGTCACAGTAAAAGCCAGATACCTTTGCACTTGCTCTTTCCCTGGCTTCCCCAACAAGGTGCCCATGGGCACCATAGTGGCTGCCAGTACTTCTCCCAATGCCTGTTGAGCTTTTTCAGAAAAAGGTTGTGTTAGCAGTCAGACCCCTCCTCCTGCTGAGGGGCAGTTTATAGATATAACATCATAAACACCCGTGCCTCAAATATCATAAACAACATGGATGCCAGCCAGGGAAGAGTCTGGGAGAATATTTTAAAAGGAGAGTCAGAGGGGTTGGCTGACTAAAGGCCCCCTCCACACCCCCAGAGAGAGATATAACTTAAAACAATGAGGCTCCCAGCAAACTGCAGCCTCATCTCATCAACACCTGACCTCACTTCCCATCACAGGTTTACCCTAATCGAACAATACTCAAGCTATTCAGCAAACCTGGTAGCTTTCCCCATCCAGTACTTACAAGAGTCATCAAGCACATTTACACCTATAGTTCACCTCAGGTAGACCCATTAAGCTTCTTCTAACTTATTAACAAACATTGTCATTGTTTTGGGGATCAATACGTCCGCTTGCCCCAGAGAGCATTTTGCCTGATATCTGGACTCCCCAGACACTAGTGTGTGTATGTGTGCTCTGGTTCCGTCCATACACCCCCAAATCTGTTTGGACCTTCTTTTCTTTCTGTGAAATGCTGGTAGTTTCGCCGCTGCTTCCATGGACCTTCATCTTCGAGACTGGTAACTATAGTCCTCCCCAAAATTACTTTCTCTCCTTTCCTCCCTGATTTCCTCTTAGCTAGCCTCATATATGCTCTGTGTGTGTTTGTTTGCTCTTTTTATTTCTCTTTTAATAAAACAACCTCTCCTGTAGAACTTCTGGCTGATTTATTTTGCGAGTTCTCTCTAAAGAACGATCCCCGTAGACATAGGTGGCGAATCCCAGTTACCCCCTCTTGCTTTGTCTCCTTCAAGCTAATCCCCCCAACTACTTAAGAGACTGCCTATTTTGGTAAAAGATGGGGCCACTGTAGTAAGAAAGGCTGCCTTCGTTCAAATGAAAGAATTCTCCAGTGGCTGTGGCTGCTATTGCAGCCATGGAAGATCAGGATGACCAGGGGGACTGGTACACATCTGAGCTTTCCTTAGTTAGCCTGTGCTTCCATTCTCCCTTCAGGCTTTCCTTCTTTTTATTCCCTCTTCTCTTTCTCCCGTCCTTCCCCTGGACCTTTCCTTCATTTCTTTTTATTCCTCTTCTGCAATTCTTTGGTAAAGCAAGGTGGGAGGGATTAGGTTTGGCTCCGCCCCCTGCAGCAGCCATTCCGGATTGGTGCTTACCATCCCCTCTCAAAATTCTAAAGGTGCCTATAGGCTCAACAAGGTTGGGGACCAGTCCTATAACCATGTGGTCAGATCCATTACCCAGGTTACTCCATTGGGCATACAGAACAAAGTACAGGACGTGGAATTCATCTTCTAGAGAATCATGGCTTCCTTTTTATAAAAAAGTGGCAAGCTTCTTGGCCTTGTGGATGCAAATGCCCACCAATATCTCAGAGGGGTGATGAATAGCATTTTTAGGGGACACAGGAGGTATCTTCCTCTTTCCCATGCCTCCCAATGACTTACCTGTAGTGACACAGAGACCAAAACCTCCTCTGTTGCCATTCCCCAACCTCCCACACAACTGATATTCAAAAGTGCACCCTTCCATAGCATGATGGTTCAGAATAAATTATGCAAAATTCTTATGACACACAAATGACATACAAATGAGAGAATCTAGGAATAGTATTCCATTAAGCTATTTCAAAGCAGCAATTAAAAATTAAATTGACACATAAGCAATGAATTTATGAACTGCAATTTGGAGGCACCTGATAAAGTTGACACCATGACCTGGATGGTCCAGGACGGCCCGATCTTATCAGATCTCTGAAGTTAAGCAGGATTAGTGCAGGATAATACTTGGATGGGAGACTACTAAGGGAGTCCTGAGTTGCTATGCAAAGGCGGGCAGTGACAAACCGTCTCTGTTCATCCCTTGCCTTGAAAACCCCAGCAGGGGATCGCCATTTGTCAGCTGTGAATTAACAGCACTTTACACACACAATAACACTGAGATGCAAAAGTCCTCCAGCGTCAGCACAGAATTAATTTAACAAACATAACACTATGGGATGTAGTGATGGTCACTAGAGTGGATAACTTTAAAAGGAGATTAGACAAATTCCTGAAGGAGGGATCCATCAGTGGTTATTAGCTATTCACACCAAACCTCTCTACCTCAACTCCTGACTTCCTGTAATTTTCCCTATAAGAATTCCCAAAATGATTTTCTTCTCAGGTATCTGAAAAAGTGGGTCATAACTCATGAAAGCTCATACCAACGGGTTGAAAATAAATCAAAAGAGTTTTCAGCTAAACATTAGGAAGAATTTCCTGATAGAGCGGTCCCTCAGTGGAACAGACTTCCTCAGGAGGTGGTGTGCTCTCCTTCTTGGGAGGTTTTTAAGCAGAGGCTAGATGGCCATCTGACAGCAATGCTGATTCTGTGAACCTAGGCAGATCATGAGAGGAAGGCAGGAATGGTTACATCACTGCTTAGATCTTGTGGCCCCTTCTTACATGCCCAGGATAAGGCCAATTGCATCCTCGGGGTCAGGTAGCACTTTTCCCCAGGCCAGTTTGACTAGGGACCCTGACAGTGTTTTGCCATCTTCTGGGCATGCAGTAAGGGTCACTGAGTGTGTGCGTGGGGTGTGTGTGTGTGTGTGTGGGGAGTAACTGAATTTTCTGTATTGTACAGGGGGTTGGACTAGATTACCCTAGAAGTCCTTTCCAACCCTATGATTCTATGATTCTACACATATTGACATCAATGCAATTATCATTAAGGTGCCATTGTATATTTATTTTGCCGCAATAGACTCACAGCTACCACAATACTATTAGCCACAATGACTAGATGGAACCTCTATATTCAGAGGCAGTGTATCTTTGAATATGGCTTATACACAAGACAGAAGACTGTGGCCTTTGTGCCACAGCATAAAGATCTTCTGGGAGCATCTGCTCGGTCAGTGTGTAAAGCAGAGTATTGGACTGGATGGACCACTGGGCCTGATCCAGCAACAATCTTCTGGTGCGCTGCAGCAAAATGGGGCACAGTGTCCCACTGGAAGAAACAGAACACATCCCCGTAGAGATATGGAGTGCAATCTCCAGATGGAGAAAGAAAGTTTATAAAGAAATAAATGCACACTGTTCTTTTTCTCCAGGCAGAAGATCCAAAAAGGGGTAAAAAGTGAGTTCCGGCTTATGCAGGGAGCAAAGGAGGTTCGTTCCTATTTTCCCCTCAGGTAGAAAACTACACAAAAATGTGCCCACAAGTGGATCGCCCCAAATCACACAGGCCGCAACTCCACAGACATGCACGGGTGCCAATCCAAAGACTGGTTTTGGAGCAAACAACGCCTATTTGAGCTGCCTCCAAGAAGCTTGTATAGGGAAGAAATGTGAATAAGGAACTGGAATGGCTCCATGCCCTCTATTGGGCAACCAGTTTATTGGGAGGGGGGGATTAAATGGAAAGGTATACTGAAGTTTTATTGCTTTTTGTTCAGTTAGTCTTCAGTCTCTAGTTTACCTTCTACTAGCAAAGATGCAGCCAAGTTAGCCACTTCTTATTTTTTTCCAATGTAACCTTTTATCTTTTATATAGTCAGCTATTGTTATAGAGCTAAACACTGGAGTGTGTGTGTTCTCATTAAGTCCAATGCACATTTCTGCTTAACTCTGCTTATTTAAGTTTTAAGAATATTTGTCTACAAGGGGGCAGGTAGCTGTTCTGTTTTCTTATTCGCATCTCTTCCCAATACAAGCTTCTTGGAGGCAGATCACAGAGAATCTCTTTGCTTCAGAACCAGTCTTTGGATTGGCACCATCACACGTCTCTGGAGTGCAGGGCTGTGTGACTTGGGATAATCCAAAGATTGTTTTGGAGTGTAGCTTCACCCCCCCCCCTTCTGTCTGTGCATTTGTCCTAGGGGCACCCTACTCTAAAGCAGTTAACACAGGAATTGGGCTTTGGGGAAGGACCCAGCACAGGTCCGTTTGGAGGGCTCAGTCCCCTGAACATTGAGGTATATGACATGTGCTCCTCCAAACTTTATTTTGGGGTGTAGTGCTTTTTAATTTTCCCCAATATTTGTGTTTGGATTTTGCAAATAAGGAACTAGGAACTGAGAATAAGGAACTGGGAACCAACTTCAGCTTTGTGAGAGGAGGGACATAGTGTAGATGTTTGCTTCCTAAACTGTATTTTCATTTATATACATGAGCCTTGCTTCTCTCTTCATTACACCCAACAACTCTTGCAATAAATTACGGCAAAACTTTTCAATCAAAACTTTGCAATCAAGAAGTTAATAAAGGAAGCATCTTGCCTCTAGGACAGATAGTCCTGCTATCCACCATAAAGGTGCTTCACCCAGCCTGCTTAAAAATAACATAGCCAGAGTGGATTTAATCAGATCAATTATGATTTTAAAAGAATAGGAGCAATCAGGGATTTTTTTCAGCTGGAACGCGGTGGAACGGAGTCCCGGCACCTCTTGAAAATGGTCACATGGCCAGTGGCCCCACCCCCTGACCTCTCCAGACCTCCTGTCTGGAGATCAGGGGGCGGAACCACTGGCCATGCGACCATTTTGTCTGAGGGTGATTTAAACTTTAAAAAACTCTCCCCTTCTTCCAACTGACCTAAAGTGACATCATTGCGCAGTCCCAGAAGCGTGTGCACACTTTGCGTGTGCGCACGTGGTACCAGGGGCACCACCACCCACCTGGAGTTGCCCCCTGTGCTGGCAACCCACTGAGTTCCACCACCTCTTTTCCCAGAAAAAAAGCCCTGGGAGCAACCATAACATAATTTACATCGAAATCCACAGTAAGAAATATCCTGGGCACGTTTCACTGGGCCTCCATCAAGAGACAGTTTCCCTCCACCTGTTTACTTAAGGTAGGGGCAGACGGGGGAGAAACCTAGGCTACATCCAGACATGCTAGCAAGTCTGCAGCTGAACCTCAGCTGAGCATGAACACCTTCCGTTGTTGTGCTCATGTGTGTGTGTGGGTTCCCAACCTCCAGGTGGTGGCTGAAGATCTCCCAGAATTAAGAAATCAGTTCCCCTGGAGAAAATGGCTGCTTTGGAGGGTAGTCTCTACGGCATTGGACCATGCTGAGTCCCCTCCCCTCCCCAAACCCCACTCTCTCCAGTCTCCATCTCCCGGATTTCCTTACATAGAGCTGGCAACCCTCACATCCCTTGTCCTTCCTCTATTGATCCGGAACTTTTTGATTAAACTCCCCATTCAATGCAAAAGCTGGGGATTTGAATAGAGGGATGTAAGTTTTACACTGTGCAAACTGGGATTATTTTAGAATCCTCTCTTGCATGCTGATCTCATACACACAACCCCTCTTCCAAATCCTCTGCAGCCTTTTAACCCTGACCAAACTCCATCCCTCAACAGCAAAATCTTTTACACTGCCTCTATAAGAGGCTCTGTTTCAGACTCTGCCTTGCCTCCACGAACAGAAGAATGCCAGGGTTCTGGGAACCCATTCCACACACCTCTTCTCCTGTGCCCGATATACAAGTTTGACACCCGGGCGGTATAACCAAACAGAAGAGAGAATCACAGTAGTATAGGCAAAGGTAAAGGAACAATAGCCGTGACAAACTAACTACCTCAAATTTAGTAAAATTACAATATCAATCAAAAGTCAAAGTGAAACATATGTATAAAGCTCAATTTTTTATATATAACAATCTATGCAGGTAAAGATGGAGTGGTATATTCAGAAGTAACAATCAGGTTACAACTTACAGGCTACATATGTTTTATACATATGTTTGACTTTGTCTTTTGATTGATATTGTAATTTTACCAAATTTGAGGTAGTTAGTTGGTCACGGCTATCGTTCCTTTACCTTTAGCTGAGTGGTATAGTCAGGGAAGAAGGCAAATGTCGCAATGAGACGCAAGACAGAGGGCCAAGCTACAAGTGATGAATGACACTTGAACGGCAAGTGAACAGACTCACGTGTATTCCTCCCTGTTCACTTGCGCTCCGCTCGATCACTACGTATTCCTCCCTGTTCCTGAACAGGGAGAAATACACATGAGTCTGTTCATTTGCCGTTCAAGTGTCATTACTCACTTGTAGCTTGGCCCAGAGAAGCCTCTTTCCCCTAGGCATGGGAGGCCCAAGCTATTTAAAGCCCTCCTCCCTTCCACAGCCAACTGTGCTTGGAGAGCTCGGGGAAACTGCCCTCTCGGCTCATTAGCCCGGAGAAAGGTGCTTGTTGTGCCCCCGTAAGAAGGACAGCAAGGCCTGCCAGCAGGGCATTCAGGGAGGGGTTTTTTTGGCTATTTATTTATTAGACTTTTATACTGCCTCTCCCTCGAACAAAGCCCAAAGAGGTTGACAGTATTAAAACAACAATAAGTATTACATATTAAAACTTTTTTAAAAATCACTACAATTGAGGGTTCCCACAATCTTCACAGGTAGGCTTTGTTGACCGACACCCGGTGTTGGAAGCCAAACCAATTTTTAAAGACAAAACACGATGCCGGGATCCCACCAAACAGTGATCTGGTGCCCCTCTTCCAAAAGTGCACGAATAGCTATTTCTGGAAGAACTGCATTCCATATAGTCCGAGGGATGTTGAGCAAAACCCAAGTGCCACAACAGAGACATTAGAGGTATGCGGCCAAGGAGAGACCACTCCCAAAGCCTCTCCCCAGTAGATTGGCTCATGTCATTCTCCAGTGTTGTGCAAGGTGTTTCCCTGAACATCCCCAAGCCTGTGAAATTTCTCCATTTGTACATATATGATGGGAATAAGGATCGAGGAATGTGCACTTCGCAATATGCTTCCCACAACACTAATCTTTTCTTCATACTAAGGGCTCAAGCGTGTCTATTCCCTCAATTTTCCTCCCCTTTCCTCCTTTGACTAATGCTCAGCCAACAGCAGCATTCTATGGCTCATAGCACATGCTCAGTGCTCATCAGACCTTTATAGAATCTCTTTCTTAAAATCTACTGGTTCAGTGTTCTGGACACGGGGAGGTCCTCTCTGCTATGCAGAAATTACCACCTTATCTGTGGCATGACTGTCTCCTTTTTGCTGCCCTACTTGACCAAGAACATCAATACTGGACGGAACAAAGTGGCGGGCTTGGACCGGGCCGGATCAACGGGAGGCAGGGGGGGTAGTCTGCCCCCAGCGCTGCCAAAGAGGGGCGCCAGGCGCAGCTGCCAGCCCCAGAAGCGCACAGGCGGCAGGACAGGGGGTGTACTTGGTGTACGCCCCCTGTCCTGCGGGGCAGGTGAAAGGCAGCGCAGGGCAGGCAAAAGGCGGCTCGGCCACCGCCGTCCTGTGGGGCAGGTGAATGGCGCTGGCGGCCTCCCAGCCACTCACGCTGCCGCCGCCAGCTCCATGGTGCGCTGGGAAAGCCGGCTTGCCGAGGGGTGGCACGTGCCGCCCTGCGTGATGATGTCACGGAATTGACATCATCACGCAGTGCCGGGAGCGGGTGCACGCAGCGCGCGCGAGAGAGTGGCCGGTCTTCAGTTGCCCTGGGCGCCGGCAACCATAGATCCGGCCCTGGGCTCGGAACAGTGGGTGCAAGAATGCAAATCTACCGCTGACAGTAATAATTAATTAAAAGGTTACAACAAGGAAGGATAATGGGTGGGGAGGGACAATGACCAGGAAGAGGATTAGTGTGAAATTTCTGTCTAGATAATTTATCAAAAACTGAAACAGTTTTATACCGAAAACCCGGGAAGGAGAACGCAAGCCCTGATAGATTCCAGAAGCAGACCTCGTGCATCTCTAATCAGTCCCTTCAGTGCATACTTCTAAGCACCCTCCTGTCTAGAAGAGCGAATAGTTCAGCTAATTGAGTGCACCTGGTGTTGTGCTTAGACTAGGCGGCTCCTCCTCCTGGCTAAAATAGGGTGGCGTGGGTGGATGGGGAAAGCAAGCAAAGCTGAACCACGGGGAGCACGCTGGTTTAGCAATCACTTGTCTAGATATTTTTAGGCCAGGTTAGACTAAGTTTCTTTGCTCTTGTCTCCAGAGTGGCCTCTGTTGTTTTTCTAAACCCTCTTTTCACCTAATAAATTATTATTTTGCCCGTGGTTCGAGTGTCTGGTTGCTGTGTTCAAGATCCTTCAGACTAGAACCCAGAGACTGGGGGGGGGGGGGTCTCACATGAAACAGGTGAGGTTCACCCCTCTAAGAGGGCGCTTAGATCCCGGGGTGGCTGTTAGCAGCACCCAGGATGGGGGCCAGAGGGTGTACCTACTCTAGACACCTCCCTCCAATATTTCTTTTTAGCAGAAGTTAAAAGAACATGGAAACTTGTTGACAATTTTTACCAGCCTCATTTCTTAGTGTGTTTCGGTTTGAATAGAGCATGGCTTCAGATTCAACCATCACAGGAGAGGGAAGGAAGGATGACACCCCACGGAAGGCACACACCTTCTCCTAGCAAGCATGGACACCTCTGGCATCATGAGAACCCATATCATACCAAGACAGCTCAGCACAAGAGAGTTTAAGCCAGTCTTGATGGTGGAGAGTGCCCTCAAGTCATCGTTGTCTTATAGCGACCCCTGGTGGAGTTTTCATGACAAGAGACTAACAGAGGTGGTTTGCCATTGCCTGCATCTGCAGCCCTGGTCTTCTTTGGAGGTCTCCCATCCAATTACTAATGAAGGACAGTCTTAAACTGGGTGGAAAGATGGCTGGATATGTTACCATAAATGTAGGGGTCTGTGTGTGAGTTGGGAGAATTAGTATTTAAGGAGAGGCAGCGAGAGGAGATAACCAGGATATCACAACCAATGTATACCAGCAGGGCCGGCCCGCCCATTGAGGCCGGTGAGGCCGCTGCCTCAGGGTGCTAAGGCGCCGGAGGGGTGCCAGTCTGGGGGCAGGGGCGTGTACCACGGAGCTGCCGCTGCCACCGCCCAGGAGCGCATGCTGGCGGCGGCAGCGTGGGGCAGCTGAGCAGGCAGCCTCCCGTTCAGTTGCTCTGCGGGCAGGGTGGCCAGCTGCGCCTGTCCCACAGAGCAACTGAATGGGAGGGCTGGAAGGCCCCCCCGTGCGCGCACCAGCCCCTGCGTGATGACGTCACATGCAGTGACATCATCACGCAGTCTGGTGCGCACGCACACACACACAGAGGCAGCATTAAGCTGCCTCAAGTGCCGGCGACACTGGAGCTGGCCCTGTATACCAGGATTGTTCCCTTAGAGAACTCTCGAGCGAACAGGTGGGTGTACAACTGGAAAGGTTTCTTTAACAGAGCAGTAAAAGGCAAGCACATAGAAAAAAATGCACAGCACACACACAGAGTTAACTAAGAACCTCTCTACATGAGACACTGGGGCATGTGTCCATTAAGTGTCCATAGACACGATGTTAGCCGAGAAGCAAAGTTTTGAAAGAAAGAGCCAGTGGAAATCGCTCCGGAAAAGGATTCTCTCACAGACCTCTGCTGCCTCTGGCTTGCCAGACTGTCTCCCCTTCTGGATCTTTATCTTGCCACCCTCACTACTTAAAACTTTGAAATAATTGAGCCTCGGTAGGCCAAAGGCTCTGGAATGGGAGACAGTTCGGCATGCCAGAGGCAGCGGAGGGCTGTGAGACAATCTGTCCCCTCTGGAGTGATCTCCGCAGGCTCTGTCTTTCAGAACTACGCTTCCTGGCTAACATTGCATCTCCCGACACATGAAGAACATGTGTCAAAAGTACTGTGTAGAGAGACTCTAAGGAGATAGGGAGGAAAATGGGAGAAAGAGAGTAGTTGGGATTGGGTGATATTTACTAGTCTCAGAGAGGAGGAGGAGAGGATCCCCAGAGGAGTAGCAAAGCGACCTGCTCTTCACAGCGAGAAGGAGGCTCAAGCAAACTTGAGGGCATGTGGACAGGTACCAAGGCGCACACAATGCAATGAGCATAAGGGCAGTCTAGTTATAGTCCAAAATGTGCCCTGGAGCAGGACTGGCCCCTTGCCTCCAAAAGAAAGGCTTAATTGCTTGACGGAGGTAGGATAATATGCTGGGAAAGGTGTGATATGATTATCTTGGGCTGGACTATTGGTAAAATATTGTTTGATGACCTGCTAATTACCAGAGAGGGAGGCTGTCAGATGCCCCAAATAGCCTCGATTAGGTAGATGGGAAAGGAAAGTGTTGATGGGATTAAGAAGGGAGTTCCCTCAGGAGGCCTCATTATCTCTGCGGCTCTCCAGGGTGTGGGGACCACTCAGTCAGTCATCTCTTATGACTCACATCTTGGTATTTTTCCAGCTCCAGGCAGGCTGGCAACCGTTCTGCTTACTAGGTTGGCCGTGTGCTTACGGCATACAAGGAAGTGGTTTATGATATTCCATATCCATAAACTGCCCTTCTAGTGAGAGACAGGGTTTGACCACTAACAAATGCAAAGAGTTTTTCCTGTGAAAAAGGGAGGGAGACGTCCTCTCCAATCACCAAAAAGGCTATGCTGAGTATTATGGGACCCACATGAAGCCATGTGGTACAGATGCTATAGTAGAGAGGGGAATTGGGCGACACTGAATGAGAAGTTGGTGGGATCCAACCCAGGAAGCCCTCCAGAGAAGGTGACATTCCATCAAGTTTGTCAGGAAGTCGTGGTAGAGCCAAATTCTTTTGGGATCCCTCAGAGTGCTCGTTCTAAAACAGGACTATACATGCTTCCAGAAGTATTTCCATTATGAATACTCTAGCTAGTTGGTTCTCATTAGAAGCAATGAAGTCTTCTTTACAATGTGAAGGGAGAAAAAGAGATATTGAAATCTGTCATTGCCCTGCTATCCATGAATTTGTTGACGGCATTCTCCTTCCTAATTATTTAAGAGCACATCTATGTCTACATGGGAAGTCTTTGTAATTGCCAATAATCTGCAACGCCTACCACCTCACCTCCCACACCGCTGTTATTTTCTAGCTGTGGTTAATTGCTGATAAAATCGCTCAAATCCACTCCAGCTTCAATTAACAGAAGTGACTGGTGTAATGTGTGATCCTATTTTCAGAGACTTTTAGGCTGCTCTTATGAAAGTTGTGAAGGCCGCCACTAGCAAGCTTAATTGATTAAAGCTTGTCGGGATAAAATATACCCATGTTGGAAAATGCCAATGTAGGGCTCCACAACTTTTTATTAAAGAGCCAAATGATGTCAAAAGTCAGAGTGAGAGATCAGTAATGACCTGGTATAATTTATTTCCCGGGGGTAAAGTGTAGATGACTGGGGAAGGCAATGGCAAACCAGCAGTTCGTCAGAGCCCATTTCTGACGAACCACACGAACTTTAGGCTGGTTCATCGTTCATAGGAGATCATTCACAGGACCGCCATATAATAATAAAATAATAATAAATAAATAAATAGGACCACCATACATTGGAAGCAACTTGACAGCACAGAACACACTAAATAAGTCTCTGTAAGATGCCTCAAAAGAAGCACAAGGAACTTGTCAGTAATTTCAGAAATGTGTTCTCATTGTGATCAGGAAGCTTCCTAGAAGGAAATTGAGGGGGAAGACGGCGGGTCAAGATGTTTTTCGGCTTGGTAAGCAGACTCCAAGACCTCTAGCATCGGGCACAATGAGACGCTCTTTCATTTCTTGGGCAAAGATATATGTTGACTCAAATTTTGATCCTAGATCGTAATAATAAACTTGAACTTCTTGGGCAAAGTGGATTTTTTATTATGGAGAGAGAGCCATCAGTTTCTCCTGGGCCCCCTTTCACCTCAGGGACAGATACTACAACTGGTATAGTTAAGGCTCCAGCTGTTCAGCCTTTCCTTATTAAATGAGAGGTGGAAAAGGCAATGGAAAGATATACTGACATTGTGGGTATTGGGTATTGTGGGTATCTCCCTGTATGGTCCCCGGAGACCGCTTTGATTAGCAGATGTTTACTGGTGGTCCCCGGCCCTAAGGAAGCCCGCCTCGCTTCAACCAGGGCCAGGGACTTTTCAGTCCTGGCCCCAGCCTGGTGGAATGCTCTGTCAATGGAGACCTGGGCCCAGCGGGACATATTATCGTTCCGCCAGGCCTGTAAGACAGAGCTGTTCCACCAGGCGTTCGGTGGTTGAAGGGGGTGGTGCCATGTCGGCCTTCCACGTTTGGGGGGCGGGTTCTCCCCACCATTGCACCTTAATGTATCTGGTTAATTTATTTCATTATTTGTTATTGTATGTTGATTTTAGAATTGTTGTTTTCTTGTTTTTATTGATTTTAACTTGTTCACCACCCAGAGCCCCTGAGGATGGGCGGTTTATAAATTGAAATATAATAATATAATAATAATAATAATTGACAAGCTGATTGTATTGAATTCTATGGAAGTATTGGTTTAACCCGGACTATTTTCTATTTATTTATTGCATACCTTCATAATGCATTGAGAGGCACTGGCACTTTGAAATAGTCTACCGAGGACATAGGAAGTTTGTATTTATTTATATATTTATTTATTTATTTATTTATGTATTGTACTGGATAAGTAAGCACTTGCACTTTATTTGCTGAAGATTCTTAATTGACTTAGTAACTAAGTGGTTAGTGTTCTCTGTCTGAACTATTCCAGGCTGCCCTCAGCATGGTATTGAATTGATACATATATAAGATATCGTTTCTAATAATAAATAAGAATACAGTTTTGATTGGAAAATGAGCTTGATTTCATCTTAAGGAGGATATAAATGATCAATATTGAATTTTGTTTTCGTTAGTTTTCATGGCTGTTTGCTTTATATAGTTAAGACTCCAGCAGTTCAACTTTCCTTATTAAATGGAAAAGGCAATAGAAAGATATATCTACAGGGCTCATTTCAAGGGGGAACGCACAGGAACGCAGTTCCGGCAGTTCCCCAAAGAGGTCACGTCAGGTGGCCCTGCCCACCTGACTCTCGGCCATTTGGGGCCTGCTTCGGCCTGGATCGGGCCTCTGATGGGTGGTAGATCACTCTCCCGCTCATGAGTGGCCCGATCCTGACCATTTTGGGCCCCTTTTCAGCCATTTTCAGCCCCCTTTTGCCATTTTGGGCCCAATTTTGGCCCTGAATGGCCAAGATTGGATCCAAAACAGCCAGAATAGGTGATATCAGGGAGTGTGGCATATGCAGATCAGTTATACTAATGACACACTTCCGGTAATGGCAAGAGGCGTGACATATGCTAATGAGGTATGCTAATGAGTTA
This sequence comes from Eublepharis macularius, assembly GCF_028583425.1. Taxonomy (NCBI): domain Eukaryota; kingdom Metazoa; phylum Chordata; class Lepidosauria; order Squamata; family Eublepharidae; genus Eublepharis; species Eublepharis macularius. The sequence goes on along the minus strand of NC_072805.1, from coordinate 18,834,716 downwards.
TGCTAATGAGTTCCTCCAGCTCTTTTTCTACAAAATGACCCCTATAGATCTACATTGTGGGAATTCTGGCCTTGAGGGTGTGGAACTGCACGGCCATGAAATGCATGGGTGTTGGAGGAAACACCTTTTCTTCATTCTTCTTTGTCATTCCTGACAAGTCAGACTGCATAACACCTCCAGAGCGCTCCCTCTTCAGTGCTTGGAAGGACGCCAACTTTGCAGAAAAGCTATTTCTCCCCTCCCACCCCCATATCCCAGTATACTGCCCCGGTTGGCAGGTGGGGTGGTTCTGAAAGTAATCCAGCTGCACACCAAATGACTGCCTGAAGTCTCCTGAATTTTTTCTGACACATGGCATGGCATGTGGCATACGTGCAAGGCCCTTCTCACAAGGTTATTGACGAGTGACAGAAGTGGAGCTTTATGGTGTGACATAACAAGATGTCCCTGTAACCTGCATGCTTGTAAATTTCAACAGCATGTAAAATGATGGGGGAGGCGGATAATGAGGACTGAATATGAATGAATGTGAATATGTCATCGTTGGCAGGAGATTGTGGAATCTAGAGAGGGTGTAAACCATACAGGGTAGAAGGAGAGGGACCAGATTCAGATTTGTTTTATTGTATACGGCCATTGGCCTCCACAATGTCAAAACACTCTCGAATGTCAGTATAATACATAATCAAAATGATCAGGTAATCAAACACTTCAAAACCACATAAAATGCCCTACTAAAAAAACTTTAAAATTAATAAAACCTTCTAAAAGCAATCACAGCGAAACAATGGCTGATTCCTTTGCTCTGATCTTCCTAGCAGCTAAAGCAAAAAGCGCCGATTTCAGAGCAGAACTACAAGTGACAAAAGGCACAGGTTGGACCCTTGTCAGCTTCCCTCAAGTTTTGGTGGGAAATGTAGGTAGCTTGGCGGAATCTTGGACAAGTGACAGTTGAAAAGTCCATTGGACAGCAGTCGGAGAGCCAAGCTGCAAGACCAGGACGCCTACATTTCCCATCAAAACTTGAGGGAAGCTGACAAGTGTCCAATCTGTGCCTTTTGTCACTTGTAGTTCCGCTCTCAGTGAATAAAAGAATCCTTGTCGGACAGCATCGTGACAATTCAGACAAGGGATGTAGAGGAAACAAGATCTTAGCCAGGAATTTATTCCTAGGTTCTGCGTATAAAGGGCAAGCCAGGATATAATGAGGGAGGTTCTCCACTGAATGACCACATATACAGGAGAGGGGCCATCAGCAAACAGTATGCCCATTTGGAAACTGAAATTCTTCCTCAATTCCATCAGTAAATGAATTAAGGAACCAACATCTAGTCTTTCATCCCTTGCTTCTAGAAGTTAACACAAACAACTTTTTTGGCAGTTTGAGGATGGTGCAAGAGACGTGCTTGGTGGATTGTGCTCTATGCTGTTAATTTAAAGGGCCCAGCAAAAGCAGAGATTCCCACCCAAACCGTTCCAACCCTTGCTCCCCTCTCCTCAATGAGCCCACAAACTGTGATACCAAGTGTGGGGTAGTGGTTAGAGTGACTAGGAATCTGGGAGACCCAGGTTCGAATCTCCATCTGCCATGAAAGCGTGCTGTGTGACCTTGGGTCAGCCACACATTCTTGGCCTAGCCTATCTCACAGGGTGGTTGTTGGGAGGATAAAATGGAGGAGGGACGAATGAAGTTGTAAGCCGCTTTGCTGCCCCTCTGGGAGAAAAGTGGAATATAAATATCTAAATAAAGTCTGATGTGATAGTTGATTGGCGCAGATCCTCAGAGCACGGTTGAGTACCACCATGCAAGAGGAAGGGGACAGGGGCTACTGTCAGTATGAAAATGGCACCAGCAACCTCCACGACCTGCCATCGGCCCCACCCACCTCCTCAAGTTATCACAGAGCAATAAAACTGGAAATCACACATTGCTTATTATCGTTAATTGCAGAGCCTGGGAAGGCAGAATTCCAGCAGCACCCAGATATATCAGTATTCTAATCAGGATGTTGGAACCATCTAAATGAAAAACAATCAAAAGGGACACAGAACAAAAATCAACCACAGCTTCTTAAAACCCAGCTTTCTTCCAACTCAGTCTAGCCTGAAAGATGATCCCCTACTTTGACACGGCTGATTTAGCCACATGGGTCCATGCCTCGGTAAAATAAAGTTTATACTGTTGTAATGAACTCTACATAGGTCTCCCTTCAAAGTCAACTTGAAAACTTCAGTTGGTACAGAACATATATGAACCGTGCATGCATATGAACACCATTCTGCAGTTGCTCCCTTGGCTGCCCGTCAGTTACCGGACTCAGAGCCAAACTACAAGTGACGCCTTACACAGGTTGGACACTTGTCAGCTTCCCTCAAGTTTTGATGGGAAATGTAGGCGTCCTGGTTTTACAGCTTGGCTCTCCATTACAGCTGCAAGACCAGGATGCCTACATTTCCCATCAAAACATGAGGGAAGCCGACTAGTGTCCAACCTGTGTAAGACGTCACTTGTAGTTTGGCTCACAGTTTTTGGTATTGGCTCACCTACAAAGTCCTTCATGGCTTTGGTCCCTCATATATGCAGGACTGCCTCTCCCTCTTTGCTCCACCACGACAGGTTTGCTTATCTCAACGGGGCCTTCTGTAGGTGCCACTCGGCAAACGGTGCCACTCGGCAAAAAAACTCGGCAAACGGCAAACGGTGCCACTCGGCAAAAAAACGGGGCCTTCTGTAGGTGCCACTCGGCAAAATCAAAACAGGCCTTCTGTAGGTGCCACTCGGCAAACGGGCAACACACACCCGTACACACGCCCTTCTCTGTTGTGACTCGCACCTTATGGAACGGCCTGCCTAATGAAGCCAGGAAAGTTCCCACTCTCTTGGCTTTCTGCAAACTACGAACAACTGAATTATCCAGGAGGGCTATCATACACAGGTAATAGGACTATAATGTAATGGAATGTTTTTCAGAAAGTTGTTTTGGTAAAAGGAAAAGGACTGTGGCCTGTACTATCACGCCTAGTGTGTACCGTCTGTTGTTAAAAGTATGATCCTACTATGTACTTTCTGCACCATTTAACAGGTCATGTTAATGCTTATGTTTTGTTTCAGCCGCATTTCAGCTCTGTTATCGTATTTCTGCTCGTTTTCAGATTTCTGCTATCCAAACTTCTATCGTATTGCTTATACGATATCCCAATCCTGTTGGTTTAAATGATCTCAAGCTGTGTGATCCACAGTCTCAGTGTGAAAAAGGTGTCAAAAGAGGCAGACACCGAGAGCCAAGCTACAAGTGATGAATTACACTTGCCTGGCAAGTGAACAAACTCACGTGTATTCCTCCCTGTTCGCTTGCCATTCACTTGCGCTCCACTTGATCAATTCGTCACTTGTAGCTTGGCTCTCAGCTTCTGATTCCTCTTCTGTTCCAGGTATTTAAGCCTGGGTGCAAGGTGAAGTGTAAGAATTGAAAGGCTCTTGGCTTGCAGCCAGTATCCTTCAGATGCAGGCAGATCTAGGATCAGGCCAGGCGTTAAGAGTTGTACCATACATGTGTTGTCATTGATGGCCTAAATTATATTTCTGTGTTTCGTCACAGAGGGGAGAAAAGCCGCAACAGGATGTGAACAAATGTCTGCAGACCTGCAAAACAATCCTTATTGCGCATATTGCACTAAACGGGAAGCACAACAGCTAGAGCAGTATCAAGAGCCAGCAGCATCCCTGAAAAACAGCTACCTCCACCTTTTCCCAGATGGTCTTCCACCCAAGGGACTACCTTCTCCCATGGGAACCTGTCCAGTACCTGTGGTTGCTGATGCCCTACTTTCTCCCTCCCCTTCTGAAATTAGCTCCCCGAACAGAGGCATGTTCTGTAATGCCACCCCATTTTATTGAACTGCCTTCCGAGGGAAATTCAGATGGCATACATACTCCTTTTTCTCGTGGTGGCAGGGGAGGGGGGATGAAGTCTGACAGTAAAGACTGTCCTTTTTCATGGCTTGGAGGAGGGGATCTTCTCTGTTAAACCAGCTGTTGGTGCCTGGTGCCACTGATTTTTATCTGCAGTTTAATATATATATTGGCGAGATTGATTTTGTTAAAATACTTGTGTCATGATATTATTAAACACTTAGTCAAAAAGCAGCATACAAAACGCAAAAGATATAATGGAAGCCATAATTAAAGAAAGTGTCTGTCCTTTTCACCCAGGGTCAGCCAATCTGCTGAAGATTGGCATAAAGCCAAAGCTTAATCTGGTTGTACCAATTAAGCCTCTGCAACCCCCCCTCTCCAGTCCTAGAGAATGCTACATCCCGTATTCTGGTGGCTCCACACAATATCTATGGCACATGACTAACTAGGCTTCTGGTTAGTGCTGCTGATCAGACAGATTTTAGAGCCAGTTATGTGACAGTTCTGTGTTACTGGCCCTTGCATGGTTTAATCCCACCAGGCACCAAAAACTCAGGTTCATCCCTGTCCATCAGCGACAATACATGACTCTACTGGAATCCAGTAGCAGGTATAGTATATTTCACATAGCCAGCAGATAGGAGGGGAAAGTAACAAGCTAGTCAGAAAAGAAGTAAACACACAAAAGAGTCGATAGCTGAAGTTGACTCTCCCGGCATGCAACTGGTTCAAAACACTCCCTGCGAAAGATTACATTGAGGGTGGTTTCTGGCCTTTCTACAGCTCAGCTTTTAACCTACATTGCATGCAGTTCAATATTAACTTTCTGCCCTCCTCCTTACCTTATCCATATCAACCGCCTGACACCGGGGATCCATCTTCCTGTTCGTCTTGGTTGCTGGTGGACAGGTGGAGGTGCATGTCTCGACACCGCTCTGGGAGACAAAAGGAAGCAAAGAAGAGTCATTGTAAACTCCTGCTTTGGGGGGGGGGAGATGACTGGCTCCCGTTTCGTTCCTGGCTGCCGGCTGGCCTGTCTGCACCAGGCCCAGTCACACATTACACAGTTTCTGGGGCTGCCCTGGGTCTTGACATACAGTTCTGTGCAGGGCCGTATTATTCATAAGGCTGACTAGGCCGAAGCCTAGGGGCCCCGGCAGGGACTAGGGGCCCATCAATTTTTGCGGAGGCACACCCCCACATAAATTGCACTTAATTGATTCTCTTATATAACCTCTATTAATAAGATAATTAGCTACTTTCCTTAATGAAGCAAAACAAATTGTCTTTTATATTAAAACAATTATCCATAAATTCTATATTTTTAATAAATAATAAAAAAATTATTCACTTCAAAATATTGCAGTATTGAACAATTATACCCTCAAAACGTGCTTTCCTGAAGCTCAATAACAATATTTTTAAAATTGTGAACAGAATTCTTCAGGAGCCCCTCAAAATGGATATAGGGCTATGTACTGTGGCCTAGTACCTACAGGGCTGCCAGCTCCAAGTTGGGAAATTCCTGGAGATCTAGGGGGTGAAACCTGGAGAAACCTGGAGAAAGTGGGGTTTGGGGGAGGGAAAGGACCTTGGCATGGCATAATTCCATAGAGTCCCCCGCCCCCGCCCAAAGTAGCCACTTTCTCCAGGTGAACTGATCTTTGTGGCCTGGAGACCAGTTGCAATTCCTGGAGATCTCCAGCCACTACCTGGAGGCTGGCGACCCTAAGTACCTACCATACCAGGGTCAGGCTGTCAGACAAAGTGTGGTGAAAGACTGAAGTGCCAGAGGGGGCCCGAAATACCTGAAAGCCTAAGGGCCCGGCCATGGGTTAATATGGCCCTGGTTCTATGTTCAAAGTTTCCACTGATTTTTTAAAAAATTAATTCATGGGTGTTTGGGAATATGATTTGGATCAGGACTGCCAAGAAAGTGGACTTAAGTCTCCCTCCCTGTACCTTTTTCTTGACTGAAACAGCCCCGGGGAGGGGGGCTATTTGCCCCGGTGGGGAAACTTGTCTGTACTGAGCTTCCCTGGGGTCACTTCAGACTGGAAAAACTATGCGCAGGGCAGGAATAAGCACCCTCTCTGTGGTCCTGATTCCAACTGGGCCCCCAGGTACCTAAGAAGTAACTTTTAAAAAAAGCTCCAAGCAAGTGGTTTGGCAGGGCTCTGTGAGGGCCCCGAAACATTGTACTATGCAACTAGGTAGAAATAGGAGGGGCCAGCATGGGGAAATGGGAGCACATTCAAAAACTATGCCACTTGGAATTTGACTTGCAGAGTATCTTTGTCTAAGAAGGCGGCAAGATTTTAATCCTCATCTTTGGTCCAGGCGGAGGGGGTCAACGAAAATTCATCACAATATGCCGTTAGCATCCTGTGAGGTCCGCTACCAGAGGAAGCAAGGCAGGCGTTGTGACCAAGCCCTTCCAATAATGCCCACCCCCCAACCTGCCTCACTGTTTTCAAGGTCTGTGAACTCCCATCCCCACAGAGAGTGGGAAGGGAAACTCTACATGGAGTGGGAGGGAGTGTTGGAGGGTAGGGCACAGGGAGCGCCATCACTGCAAGAGAGCAATACAGTGCTGGGTTCTAACAGCTCAGAGCTTTCCTTTGGAGGAGCTGGAATCAATCTTACAGCCCCTACTGATATGGATATTCTGTAAAGTTTCTGCAGCCCAAACATCAGCTGTTGTAAGTCTATGATTACAAAATGGCACACGAGGTCTCACAATAAGTGATGAATACACCCTGCTGTTACCCTGCTGTTACCCAAATAGGCAGTCTCCTAATTAGCTGGGAGAAATTAGCTTAAAGCAGACAAAGCAAGAGGAGGTAACTGGAATTCTCCACCAATGTTTATGGGGATTTTTCCCTAAAGAAAACTCACAAAATAAACTAGCCAGATGTTCAGCTGGAAAGGTTTTTAGTAAAAGAGAAATAAAAGGGCAAGCATACAAACACACACAGAACCTCTTGAAAATGGTTACATGGCTGGTGGCCCCGCCCCCTGGTGGCACCGCTCAGCGGTGCAGAGGGCAATCTCAACTCCTCTCTGTCTGGAGATCAGGGGGCGGGGCCACCACCCATGCGACCATTTTCTCCGAGGGCAACCCACTGAGTTCCACCACCTCTTTCCCCAGAAAAAAAGCCCTGGTTATATTAACATCCCACCTACCCCTCCTGTATATCTTAAAAGATTTTATGTCCTTTTTCAAAGAGCCATATTTGGTTCTGTACCAAGCCACACTTGGCTCACGAGCCACAGGTTGCAGAAACCTGACTAAAAGGAATCTCGACATCTGAACACCAATGCTACATCAAGGGGAGGTCTCAGCTTCTGTGCCCTGTTTGTTGGCCCTCCAGGACACAACTGGTTGGCTGCTATGTGAAGCAGGATGCTGGACTAGATAGACTACTGGTCTAATCCAGCAGGGCTCTCCTTACATTCAAGCACACTCAAGAGAACTCAAAACGTTCTTCAAGTGACACATTTGAATTTGGCCTCAATGCTAACTAAGTAAGCCTGCATGACTTCTTGTCGTCAAAGCTAGGGAAAAATCTATTTTGGCTCAAGGGACTGTCTTCTAAGGGGCTTCTTTGTTCTTCCAAGAGCAATGGGACACAGTCACTCTACCCGTTACTTCTTTTATGAGTTCTGCATGGAGACAACCCGTGCTCTGCGCACACACACATCACCTTGGGGATTGGTGGCTTTTTTTCAGCGGAAACGTGGTGGAACGGAGTTCCGGCACCTCTTGAAAATGGTCACATGGCCGGTGGCCCCGCCCCCTGATCTCCAGACAGAGGGGAGTTTAGATTGCCCTGTCTGGAGATCAGGGGGCAGGGTCACTGGCCATATATACATATATATACATATATACATATATGCAAAAACATGCAAATGGACTCAGAAAGCTGCCTCTAGAGGAGGGAAAGCTCCTGACTTTCTCCCAAGCCTTTTTGCCCCCTGCCAAAACAGTATGGGGAAGGAGAGTTTTCCCCTTTCTGCGGTCACACATGCACACAATACCTCCATGTGGAGCAGCAGAAATGGGGAAATGCCTCCCCTCCACACTGTTTTTGCACGGGGAAAATAGTCAATCCCTGAGGTAATGTGTGCATGTAATTAACTGGATATCCAACCACACTATGGTAGAACAATTTAAAAAGAGTACCAAGTACCTAGAATGGGTTGTTTCCACATGTCTTAATGTCGCCCAATAGTCACAGAACGAGGACATCTTTCTGGTGCAATTTCTGATGTCATCACCCCATGAAAACAGGATTGTTCCGTGAGTGTCGCACGATGGTAGGACATGTGGAAACAACCACGGCGTCATCAGCCCGCACTCTGAAGAGGTACAGTCCACTCTACTGCCTTAGGATTCTAGCACATCGTCCTGTTCTTTGAGTAAACCAGAACTTACCTTCAGGCAGCTCTAAATGACAGTTGGTGCTAGAACCTCATTCCACACACCTACTCTTGTTCCAGAATAGCGTCTTCCTTCTTTTCCTTTTCAGAGCGCCTATGATCAAATGATCTTGTGCAACAACTAATAGCACCATCAATTAATTTTTAAAGGAAAATAAGCTAGATGGGAATTTAGCAACCAACAAGGTTATATTTAGATCACTATCTAGCATCAGACGAAAGGGCTCTTCTGCTTAGGTAAACAGATAACCTGAACACATGAAACTGCCTTCTTCCGAGTCAGACCTGTTGGTCTATCAAGCTCAGCACTGTCTGCTTTGACTGGCAGCAGCTCTCCAGGGTCTGATATTTTTAGCTGGAGGAGGTGAGGATTGAACCTGAGACTTTGCGCATACAAAGCAAACGCCCTGCACTGAGCCACACCCACTCCTACAGGCTTTCATTAACAGGCCTTAAAAGGAAGCCGCATCTATTTGAGTAATATCCCATTTGTGCAAAACTATTAACTACTGCATTTACCCAAAAGGAGGACTAGATTTTTTTTCCAGGTGCGCTATTAAGGAAAAAAAGAGCATTGTCTTACGTTCACATGCAAGTTACGAATATGTACTGTTGTGTATTGGGCTGAGTTAAGCCAGACAAGGCCTCTACTGTATCATATTAAATGTTATGCACTGTGCTGAGCTTCATGACATGTCAAGGTTCCTAAAGGAAAAAGGTAAAGGTAGTCCTGTGCAAGCACCAAGTCATTACTGACCCATGGGGGGACGTCGCACCACGACGTTTTCTTGGCAGACTTTTTATGGGGTGGTTTGCCATTGCCTTCCCCAGTCATCTACACTGTACCCCCAGTAAACTGGGTACTCATTTTACCGACCTCAGAAGGATGGAAGGCTGAGTCAACCTTGAGCCGGCTACCTGAACCCAGCTTCCGCCGGGATCGAACTCAGGTCGTGAGCAGAGCTTGGGCTGCAGTACTGCCACTTACCACTCTGCAACACGGGGCTCTAATGCACTTCATTCTCATTGGTTACATTTGCCTTCACTTCATTCTCATTGGTTACATTCATCTGCATATCCATTGGTTACTTTCAGGGGGCAGCAGCCAATCGGTCCTCTCAAATAAAGACCAATCAGTGGCCTGCCTGTATAATACATTGTATATAGTTCATGCTAATAATGGCATTCTAAAGTACGTGTTCCTATTGATCACTGGCTACTCTTGGGGTGGAGTTTATGTGTATATAGTGAGGGCTTTTGTTCTGCAGTGTGTCTGTGTAGTGTCATCTAGTAGTGTCTGCTGTCGTCTGTCTGTTCTGGCTTGCAATAAAGAACCTTCTTTTGGCTGAAATCACTCTGGGCCGCCATCAGTCTGAGCTCCAGGCTCAGTACACAACATGTACAGTAATAAAAAAAAGTTTTGAATAACATTTTTATGAGGGTCGTATTATATTCAGGGTTACCTTACATTCAAGGCCATCTTCCTTAGGGGTAAATCGGTACCTGGAGTAAATGCCCCAGATTTCAGGTCACCTCATACACAAACTACAAGGCGGCACCTTTGTCTGCAGCAGGCCAACTCCCTGTGGCTAAACCAGTGCGTGATTTGCTGGTATGCGTGTGCACTGGCAAGTCATAAATCCAGGATTTTTAAATCCTGGGTGAAGGTTCAGTGTTAAAACACTGCCTCTGTCTTCGTGCTCAAAGTAAAGCTATGCTACTAAAGTCCTGTACTTGCTTTGCTGGGAGTCTTTGCCTCAAGCATTGGACACAGCTGTGTTCCCTTCAGCTCTGCTACAAAGACCTTCTCTGGAATACTGGGCACATTTCTAGGACGTAAAGGGTCCCCTGAGGGCAGCTGGTCTCCACGCAGCGGCGTGCCACTGCATGTCTCTTCTGCAGGCAATTCCTCATCAGTCTACCCATTAACTAAAAACACAGCCTGCAGCTCTGCCAGGCACGCTTCACTCTATTAATTTCATGGCACAGTGGGTAAGGGCCAGGATGAGAAAAACTTGAAATGAGCCTATGCGCCCGTTACCATATCCATGTGAACCTGCATGCTCAGACTGGCATGGGAATTAGCTTGCTTGTATGTGCAAGGAGTGGGAACGGAGATCTTGTTTGCCAAGCCACATATCTGAGAAAAATGAGGGCCAAGCTACAAGTGACGAATGACACTTGTCACTTGTCACACGAATGCTCGTGTGTGTTGGGAGGACCTCAGGTAAAATGTACTTATGGTTCATGTAGTTGGTCAACTCTTGGTAAGTACAATTGTAATGGAAAAAACATGAATGAGGACATGCTCATCTCAACCGCTGGGCTTCAACCTTTCCAGACTCAAGATCCCTTTTAACTCCCGGGTGTCATGGGCCCCTCTGAGACACAAGCCAGTGATAAGAAGTCACATGACAGGAAGAGGAGGAGTCTGACTTATTGCGTCACGTGGACCAGCTCCACACCACAAACGTGTGCAACTGCAGAGCATTGGAAGACCAACTGGAGAGAAAGGGATAGCTGGTTTAGGGAATCCTGGGTAGGGGTAGGGTTGCCAACTCCGGGTTGGGAAATTCCTGGAGATTGAGGGGGGGGGGAGAGAAAGGCCTGAAGAGGGTGGGAATGTGATGCCATAGAGTTGGCCTTCAAAGCAGCCATTCTCCAGGGGGAACTGATCTCAGTAGTCTGGAGATCAGCTGTAATTTTGGGAGGTCTCTAAGCCCCACCTGGAAGCTGGCAAGCCTAGGCAGTAGGAAGATAGCCTAATTGACCTTTTTAAGGGGGGTGCACATGAACACAAGCTGCTTTAGACTATTGGTCCATCAAAGTCTCTATTATCTACTCAGATTGGCAGTGGCTCTCCAGGGTCCCAGGGAAAGGTCTTTCACATTACCTACCATCTGGTCCTTTTAACTGGAGACGCTGGGGATTGAACTTGAGACCTTCTGCATGCCAAGTGGAGGCTCTTCCACTGAGCCACGGCCCCTCTCTGAGGGGCAGTGGTCTCTGAACCTGCCTGCTGTGCTGACCTTGCCTCAATGTTCTAATCAGAGTGTATGCATGCAGAGAGACAGGAGGGTAGCAACCATGCTCTCTAAGCACGTGCATCACAGCAGATCTTTCCAAAAAGCGCCCCCCCCAAACCCTCAGTGACATCACTGTAGGAGCTCACCACCCAGCAGGAGGGACTCTGTGACCCACCTGAGGGTCCCAACTCCAGAATCAGACCACTGGTCAAAACCCGTAGAGGAGTTAACAGCTTTGCTGGAAAGAGTTTATCTTGGTGCTTTCTTATTCTTAGAATGTATGCACCTGCAGTCCATAAATAACAGATACCGAGGACCGCATTGCACAGTAACTGTGGCAGGAAGTGGTGAAAGAAATGCCTACAGCTCGACAATGGGGAAAATAAGTCAGCTAAATTACATTTGCTAATCAGTAGAAAGGGAAGGACAAAAGGTGCCATCACGCCAATGAGAGACTGATGAGCGCTTGTCAAGGATTGGAACAATATAAGACAGGCTTAACCAGGCATTTGTTCACCTTTCATTAATAGCTCTTAGGGATTATGTCTAATGCAGGTTAAAAAAATTAATGTAATCTGAAGAGTTTATAGCTGCAGCCACCCTCACACTCGAAAAGACTACTTGGAGGATGGTTGGCTCCTTAGATTGAAAGACTCAGAATCTCTCTACAAGAGACACCTCAGTGCATATTTGTCAAGTGTAGGAAACTACGCTTCCTGGCAATTTTAGCCAGGAAGCGTAGTTTAAAAAGACAGCTGGCAAAGATCACTTCTCAGAGGGTTTGTTAATTTCATCTTTGCCTCCCGAAGGCTCTGCCAATGTCACCTCTCCAGTCTAAAACTGTGTGAGATCACAGAGGGCAGCGAGGAATGGAAATAGGGCTGGAGCTGCCTTCCAGAGCCGGTCTTGGGGAGGTTATAATGGGCTAAAGTTTCCCTTCTGGCATTTCACAGCCCCATCACACAGTTCCAGTGTATAGCAAAGCCTTTGCCCTGCCGCCAGCTCTGTCTTTTTAAACTACCCTCCCCAGCTAACATTGCATCTCCCGACATGTGTTCTTCACATGTCAGATGTTTCGTGTAGAGAGACTCCTAGATTGGAGCCAATGTGCAGCTGCCTTATACTGAATCACCCTATTGGTCTATCAAGATCAGTCTTATCTCAAGCGTTTCACGTCTTTCTCATCATTTAATGCCTGATCGTTTTCGCTGGAGGTACTGAGGACTGAACCTTGGACATGCTGCATGCATGAATCCAACCATCCTCCAAGTAGCCTTACTCCAGCCAGAGGAGACTTTCTCTAACTCAATTAGCTCTTCCTCCAATAGAAGAGCAACTTAATTTGAATGGTCATAGATCCAGAGGAGTTCGCTGTGTTAGTTTGTAGAAGCAAAATAGAAAAGAGTCCTGTAGCACCTTTAAGACTAACCAACTTTACTGTAGCGTAAGCTTTCAAGAACCACAGTTCTCTTCGTCAGATGCATTTGACGAAGAGAACTGTGATTCTCGAAAGCTTATGCTACAGTAAAGTTGGTTAGTCTTAAAGGTGCTACTGGACTCTTTTCTATTTTAATTTGAATGATGACTCCTGAGATTGGAGGAAGGCTTCAAACTTGTGCCAAAAGGCGAAGAAGGATATGCATATTTTAATAAACAAACAAACTTCGCTCAGTGGAGTAGTAGGGTTCATCCTACTGAAATAATAATGCAGAGATTCAACAGGCAACTTTGTCTGTGGGTGGGCGCTCAAGAGTCACCAGGTGCCTGTACATTTTTCAGGCAGGCTAGTCCTCCTTGCATGGCACAGTGGAAAGAACTGCCGCCCAGAAGAAGTACCAAGCAAGATCTCCAAAGGACAAATAAATAAACCAGATGGCCACCTGCAACAACTCATGGAATGTGCCTCTGCCGGAAGTGTGACACACCAACTAGCCCCATTCAAGAAGTGCCTGCGATACTTGCGTGGCGGCATTCCATGCCACAATGTTAATGGCAATGAACTGGGGGGAAACATTGCTAACCCCCCCTCATTAAATAAAAAAAATATAGCATTTGGGCTGATTGAAAGATGCATGCCCAGTGCTGAGGGGCTCGACTGAGACTCTGGTGGGTCAGAACTCCTGTGGTTCCTCCTCCCGTGAGGGATACTGGCCAGGCAGCAGGTAGTCCAGCTGGGATGCTTGCCTAAAAGCCCAGAATCCTCCTGAAAGGGGTGCCAGGAGAGATCAGATGGCCAGAGTGCTTCTGAACCTCACAGATAGATCCGCTGCCTTCCTTCATTCTGGGCAGCCTGTCAACAAGGGAGATCTCCCCTCTCCACCACCAGATTGAAACTGGCCATCTTCCTGCTCCTTCAGATATTGCATGGGATACTTGGCTGTGCAAGAGCCCCGTGGCGCAGAGTGGTAAGCTGCAGTACTGCAGTCCAAGCTCTGCTCACGACCTGAGTTCGATCCCGGCAGAAGCTGCCAGCCTCCAGGTAGTGGCTGGAGATCTCCTGGAATTACACAACTGGTCTCCGGGCCACAGAGATCAGTTCACCTGGAAAAAATGGCTACTTTGGGGGGTGGACTCTATGGAATTATGCCATGCCAAGGTCCTTTCCTTACCCAAACCCCACTTTCTCCAGGTTTCTCCAGGGTTCACCCCCCAGATCTCCAGGAATTCCCCACCTTGGAGCTGGCAACCCTAGTGGAAAAGGTTATGCAGTTTGCTTTAATTGCATTGTTTATCAGAGGTATATTTATTTGTGATTTGCTTTGTTTATACCCCACCTTTCTTCCCAGGAGACTCCAACGTCCTCTCCTCCGTTTTATCCTCACAACAAACCTATGAGGTTGTGTCCAGAACTGTCCCCAAGGAGAAGCCCTGAGAGCCAAGCTACAAATGACACCTTACACAGGTTGGACACTTGTCAGCTTCCCTCAAGTTTTGATGGGAAATGTCGGCGTCCTGGTTTTACAGCTTGGCTCTCCATTACAGCTGCAAGACCAGGATGCCTACATTTCCCATCAAAACCTGAGGGAAGCGGACAAGTGTCCAACCTGTGTCAGGCATCACTTGTAGCTTGGCAGACTCAACAGACGCTGGCTGGGGGCTGCAGAGGGAGGTAGCAGTCCCAGGACCCAGCAGACTGCAGCACCACCACGGCACGAGGCTGAGCAACAACTCCAGCCCCCTAGGAGCCTCCCAGGTAGGTTAGGCTGAGAGTGTATAACTGGCCCAAGGTCACCCTGTGAGCTCCCATGGCAAAGCAGGGATTCTAATCTGGGTCTCCCACATCCTAGTTTACACTCTAACTGCTACATCACACTCGTTCTCAATACTGTTATTATACAGCTTTGATTGCCTTGTTTCCTAATTCTGTAGGTCCGTAGTGTTGCATTGCTTGTCATACTCTTTATATTGCATCATTTGCTAATCCCATAATCTGCTTTGAGTCTCAATGAGGCTATAAACAAAGGTAAGTAATTGACCATCATAGAAGCATACAGTTTGCATGTGCTAATTGACATCCTTGGATTCACATTTATACATAATTACTAGGATTTAAATAGAAATGCAGCTCCACACCACATCTGCTATGCATGTGCTGATTCTTTAGGAGCATCTTTACAAGGCCCCTCCTGGTCCCCCTTCTTATAGCTCATCCTTTTTAATCCCCACCAAACAGCCTGGCTGGGCTGAGCAGCCCTTCTTTCAAAGGCAGGTCGCTTTGCATACTAGAGTTGCCAACCTCCAGGTGAGGCCTGAACATCTCCCAGAATTAGAACCAATCTCCAGACAACGTAGGTCAGTTCCCCTGGAAAAAGTGGCTGCTTTGGATGGTGGACTAAGTGGCATTATACCCTGCTGACGTCTCTCCCCTCCCCAAATCCTGTCCTCTCTAGGCTCCACCCGAAATCTCCAGGAATTTTCCAATCCAGAGTAGGCAACCCTACTGGGTACCTGTGGCTGCTCAGGAATAGTCTCTACAGCCCATTTTACTGCACAGAAGCAGAGCCCAGGTCTCAAAAAAGAAGACTGTCTCTGAAATAAAGGGCTTCCAGTCACCCTTGTGAGACAGAGACCAACATAAAGTCATTCCTTCTGCACCAAGAGGGAGCCCTAAAGTGCCTACTGTTGGAAATAGCAATGTCTGGTGTACTGCAGCAGCAAGAAGGAAGAAGAGCCTTCTATGCAGGGGGCAGCAAGGATCACTTAGTTAAGACAGTGAGAGCAGCACCTCTCTTGTTTCCTGGGGGTCATTTCCTTGTCTTGTCTCCTATTGGGCTAAACAGGGCAATATCCTGCTTCTTCTCTCTCCTGCCTCATTCACTCTCTCTGCAAGATGTAGTCAGATAGCAAGGAACCTCTCTCTATCTCTCATCTTCACTATCAAGTATGTATTTCCTCAAATAAACTTTTTGCCTCTTTAATCAGCACAGTGTAACTTCACTGCTCTGTTTTTGCACTCAGCTAACACCTACAAGGTGCCAACCTTGCTGTAAACCTTCCTATTCAGCAAAGAATTACTTTAAAATTTATTTATACCCTGCTTTTTCTCCTCAATAGGGACCCCAAATCATCTTACAACATGGCTGTAATTTATTCATTAATATAATTGTTAATTATTAAGAGACCAGCTCCCGTATCAATTCAAAAGAGTGAAAGATAAAAACACTCCTAAGAAACTTCTAAGGACCTGGATGGTCCATGTAGCCCTTTCTACACAGATCTCAGAGCCAAGCTACAAGTGATGCCTTACACAGGTTGGACACTTGTCAGCTTTCCTCAAGTTTTGATGGGAAATGTAGGCGTCCTGGTTTTACAGCTTGGCTCTCCATTACAGCTGCAAGTCCAGGATGCCTACATTTCCCATCAAAACTTGAGGGAAGCTGACAAGTGTCCAACCTGTGTCAGGTGTCACTTGTAGCTTGGCTCTCAGAAGCTAAGCAGGGTTGGCTCTGTTCAGTATTCGGATGGAAGAGAACCAAAGAAGGCCGAGGTTGCTAGGCAGAGGCAAACCACCTCTGAATGTCGCTTGCCTTGAAAACCCTGTGGGGTGGCCATAAGTTGGCTGCAACACAATAAAAAGGGGAAGGGGAACAGTAGCCATTTCCAGGGCAATAAACCTGCTTTTCCCTTTCTTGATGCACGGGAGACACCATGATACTCACGGAACATATGGAATAAGCATCTTTTGGTTCTACCTATACAAATGAGCAATGGAATAAACTGAAACACGCACACACAAACCCATATAGCATTGCTCTTTCCCCATACCTTGCAAGATTCAATATCGTGTAGTGGTTAGAGTGTTGGACTAGGATCTAGGAGACCCAGGTTCGAATCCCTGCTCTGCCATGGAAGCCTGCCTAAGGTCAGTCACACCCTCTCCGCCTGAGCTACCGCACAGGGCTGTTGTGAAGATAAAAGGGAACCGATGAGAACAATGCAAGCTGCTTTGGATCCCCACTGAGGAGAAAGGCAGGGGTACAAAGTAAATACATACATAAATGTAGAAGAGGTTTGAAATTCAACAAAGAAGAACAGCATCTGCTGTCAATCCATTGGTCCAGAGAGGCACAGTAAACCCGACTCTGGCAGTGTGTACAGTGTAATTCAGTCTAGGAGTTATGCCTGCTACACATCTTACATCACAATCCACCTGCCATGTCCCACGCAAAGATTAATATTCTGCAGAGGAGGACACAACAAGAGCCACCCTGGAATTGCCACCAAACTGGCTCTTCCCTTTGAAGGATTAGTTAGCTCTTCGACGAATAAGATAGAAATCAGTCCATTCACTTCCGGCAAAGGGATCTGAAGATCAGAATGCAAATTTGAGAGTCACACCTCTGACGACAAACACTTGATTTCATTGCCAGATCCAATAGGCAGGGGAGGGTTATTTCATGCCACTGGAACAGACACATACAGAATTCACTGGCCTGCTAGAAGAATACATAAAGCCTTAACTTTAAATCCAGTCGTGAGCCACATAGAGTTATGGCCAGGTGGGATCTCCTTGAAGTTCCAGTCCTAGTTTCTAGTCCTAGTTTCCAGTCCTAGTTTCCTCCAAAGGAGGCTAGATCTACCTATGCACCCTACAAGATGAGGGAGGAGATCATGTCACTTCCAAGTGGCAAAACAATATTCTGTAATATTTCCCCATCTGTAATATTCCCCCATCTGCTCCCTGCAAGCAGAAACCTAGTGCATCAGGGAGAACTATTCTAGCCTATGTCTCCCTGCTGCATGGAAGGCTCCTTGCTTTCTAAGAAGCTTTTAAACACATGACCTGTCCTGTCTACAGGCTGATGTATAGCTCTGGCCAGCACTACAAAGCCAGGATAAATTCAGTAAGTCACCTAGCAGCAGAATCCAGCACCCCAGTGCCCAAGCCCAAGCCAGGATTTAATCTAGTGCATCACCACATTCTACATGTAATGAGGAGGAAACATTGAGAATAGTTTACACTCTCTCCAAAGGGAAAACCACACGTGTGGCATACAATGGAACTAGGCAACACATGCCCAGTTTGATTTGTACAGTATCCCAGATTCTCACAAGTGTTCTCTCTTTTTTTTTTTAAGAGAGGAAAAGGGTTGTGGGAATGACTTGCACCACCACACTGCGTAGGTGTGAGTTTACTGACCAGGTATTTCGGCATCAGGGAGGTGCTCACACAAAGAATTTGGGAGCCTTACAAGACAATTCTGGGAAGCACCTATTCTGGCTCCACGACAGAAAACTGTTCTGGAGAAAGGCCAGTGGGAGACACACAGCCACCTATTCATTACAGGAAGGCAGGTGTGTGGATTACTTAGCAAAGGTATGTCCTGTCTTTCAAGATATTGACTGAAAGTAAAGTCCAAAGCCATCCACAAGCTCTGGGCCACAACTTTCCTCAAGGGTAGGGATGCCAATCGCCCGCTGGGGGTGGGGATCACCCGCTCCCACCCTCCATCCCCACCCCCACTTACCTGGCTGGCAGGGGGGAGGGAAATGCATCTCTAGGGTGTGCTCCCCGGCAGCAAAGCGTGTTCCCAGGCAGTGCAGCGGCCTGAATTGGGCCCAATTCAGCTGGATTTGAGCCAAATCGCCCCCCTGGGGAGCATGGGAGGACTCCCAGGGCACCACAGGACCCACACGATGACATCACTTCCCAGAATGCACAAACCAGGAGCACACATGCTCCATGTATGCATAACGGGGGAAACTATAAGGTAGGTGTCAGGTCTCCAAACTCCCGTCTGGGGTCTGGGTCGGGGGATCTGGCAACCGTACTCAAGGGTTTGGTTCATGTGTTACAGTGAACATGCATCATCCTGCCTATACATGCATATAGGTAAAGGTAAAGGTAGTCCCCTGTGCAAGCACTGAGTCATTACTGACCCATGGGGGGACGTCGCATCACGATGTTTTCTTGGCAGACTTTTTGTTACGGGGTGGTTTGCCATTGCCTTCCCCAGTCATCTACACTTTACCCCCAGGAAACTGGGTACTCATTTTACCGACCACGGAAGGATGGAAGGCTGAGTCAACCTTGAGCCGGCTACCTGAACCCAGCTTCCGCCGGGATCGAACTCAGGTCATGAGCAGAGCTTGGACTGCAGTACTGCAGCTTATCACTCTGTGCCACGGGGCTCTTCTCATACATGCATATATCTGTTTGTAAAAAAGAGGCAATGCACATTCACTTGACAAATGAAACCAGGGACCAGTTCCTGGATATATGTGGCATTTCAATCATACGCTTAGCTGTAACATTCTAATTACTCATTGCACATAAAAAGAAAAAATCTAGTGTACCCCATATCAGATTGTATATGTGTTTGTAACAGCTTGTGAACAAGGCTAAGGGACAGACGAGGACACCCTCCACATGTCCAGCAAGCCAATCAGTGAGTGGTGCCAGAATATTTGGAAACAAGGAGTGGCCATCCTAAGTCTTAAATCTTTCCAGTTTTACATACAGCCAGGAACAAAGTCAATTGCTGTGCAAAGAAGACTTGTGCGAGGGCGGTGTGAATAAAGATCTTTTACAAGAAGCTGCGGTCCTGCCCAATGAGGGAGGAACTCAAGAGCAGGGCAGGCGACATTGCAGAAGGATACGGCTAATGCGATTCCCTGCCCTCCGTTGGCCTTGCTGGATTATTCAGATTCTTCACCTACACACCTCTGGATCCAGGGCTGGCCACGCCAACTTTGCTTCGGACACCCCCGGCTTCAATCCATACGAGCACAAAAGCTGCTCCAGTCTCCAGACCCGTCTCTGGACCAGAGACGGGTCAGTTTGCCTTTTCAGAGACCCTACGCTTTCATTTTGGCACCAGCAATTTAAAGAAAAAAGACAAGGAAGGAGGAGGCACCAACTCAGAGGGACTATTGTTCAAGGATTAGAAGCCAACGGGGACCTCATTTGTTAGCACACAAATCCCATTTTATGCCTGCTGGCAACTGCAGGGTGTCCAAAATGCATGGAACAGCTTCTCCCACAGAACTGAAGCCTACACAGTTTGGCTTCGGGAGGAGAAAAGAAGTAAATAAATATAAAGGAGCTGAAAAGAAGAACCAGAAGATGGAATTGATGGGGTTTGCATAGAGACGTCAAATTTCCAGAAATTTTCAAGCTACGAGGGTGGGGCGGGGGGAGATCCCCCCGTTTTTTACATGGAAATTTGGGGGGAAATTCAAATATATGCAATAACTTTCCTATCAAGCCTAAAACTACACTGCAGCTTGAACAGAATAAAAGGCATCATTTAGGTAGCATATGAGTTGTATTTATTGGCATGTTTATGGCATTTAAAAGGATAAAGGCCTTAGTCTGCGACAAGCAAAACTGCCAAATACTGAACCCAAAAGCAATAGGCTGCAACTTACGGTAATGCAGTACATTTCATTCATTCCACACACCCAAAAAATGGGCAGGGCGGGGAGAACAGGGGAGATTATAGGAATTTGTCTGCTCACCAACATTTTCACTGAAAAAAATGGAGGGGGGAAAAGTCCTCAGACTTTATGCTATACATTTTGAGATATAAAAACCTTGTCTTGAAAAGCATTTCAAAGAAAAAAATCCGTTTTTTTTTCACTGCTTCTAAAAGTTCCCAAAGAAAAAAATTGAAAAACTCATCAGAAAAAAAAACACAGGGCTTTCTTCCCTGCAAGTTTTCCTGATTTTTATTCCCCCCTGGGCTTTTGTATTTCTATGGTGGCATAAATCCCAGCCTTCCGAGTTTTCACTTGGCAAACACCTGTATGTCCAATTACAGGCAAAGGGAAAGACACAAATGTGGTTCACTGCAGCCCAGTTTAGCAGGGCTGGTCTTAAGTTTACTAACCTCCAAGTGGGGCCTGGAGATCTCCTGGAATTGCAACAGATCTCCAAACAGCAGAGATCAGGTCCCCTGCTGGCTGCTTTGGAAGGTAGACTCTATGGCATCATACCCGGCTGAACTCTTGCCCTTCCCTAAAATCCCACCTCCCCAGGCTCCAGCCCAGAGCTGGCAATCCTAAGTGGTCTTGTTGGCACATTGAAAACCCTCACTTGGTGGCGGGTGCTATTTTGAGGGAAAGGAATGGGGGTCATTCCCCAGCATCCACTAAGATGTGGCCAGGAATCCTGGGCCTCGACATTCAAATTAAGAGACAGAATATTCATGCAATGTGCCCAAACCCCCATGGAAAGACAGATCAACTTAACAGTCTGTGCTAGTCTCACCTTAGCTTCTCAGGATGGACTGTGGCCATAAACCACAAAGTTTTCTCAAATCCTAAATCCTCCCCACACACCCATCATCATGACATCACTTCCAGGTTTTGCAGGAACCAATGTTGCACACCAGCACAGTGCTGCCCTTTCTCCGAACTGCCATTTTTTTTTGTGCCGGAATGGGAGACCTGGTAAGACTAGGTGTAAATCAACGAAAGGACCACGGTGTTTTAAAGCTAGTGTAAAAACCAAATATCACAGTGCTAGGCTGAATTCCAAAAGATTTATAATATCTCTGTCATATATTTCTGTATACAATTATGTTACAATTATATCCATACACAATTTCTTAGCAAAGTAAAACAACTTTCCACAGATAAATACAGAGGTAGTTAGAGTCTCTAACTGGTGTCTGTTTCTCTTACAATTCTTTAATTACAGCTTCCAACTCTCCAGCAACAAACAGGCCACCGGTCTGTGCTCGTTTTCATGCGCTTCCGCAGGTTGCTTATCTTATGCAAATGTCTTACGGAACTATAAATACAATTGATGTTATTAACACAACACTATATATTCAAAAGCCGTATTTAAAAATCTCTTATAACCACCTGTGTTATAAATCTAAAGCTTACCCAAAGCTCTGAATACTGTTTCCGGACAGCAATTTGCTCTCCACAGGAATAATTCCTCAAAGAATAAAGGCGACTGTCCGTTTCCTTCTGCATCTCAATGGAAATGGGTGGCCAATAGTAAATAAGTGTTTGGCGGATTTAATACTCTTACTAACTGAAAAATCCATTGAGGAAACTGCTAAGCTTACAGCTGAAATTACAAATGTGGAGAAGAATCCACTTCCGCTGACCAATGTGAAGTTAAACTGACGGAATTAGGAAATAACGTCAGAGATTCTGAACAAAAGATTAAGGATGTCAAACCTACCAGAGATGCCAAGGATTATGAAAATTGTAGAATATATGGCTGGTGTTCTTCTATCCCTTTAGGGAAGAAAAGGATGTTATGGTCTGATCTGGATACCTCTAACTCTGAAACAGATAGTTGTTGTGGGTTTTCCGGGCTGTATTGCCGTGGTCTTGGCATTGTAGTTCCTGACGTTTCGCCAGCAGCTGTGACTGGCATCTTCAGAGGTGTAGCACCAAAAGACAGAGATCTCTCAGTGTCACAGTGTGGAGAAGATGTTGGCAGGTAATTTATATCTACTCAGGAAGGTGGGTTTGGGCTGAGTCATCCTGTAAGAGGATGACACTGTGACACTGAGATATCTCTGTCTTTTGGTGCTACACCTCTGAAGACGCCAGCCACAGCTGCTGGCGAAACGTCAGGAACTACAATGCCAAGACCACGGCAATACAGCCCGGAAAACCCACAACAACCATCGTTCTCCGGCCGTGAAAGCCTTCGACAATACATCTGAAACAGATACTAATAAAGTGGAGGAGTTGACAGCCTCACAGGAGAAATATTGCGCCCGAAAGACTTTTTTAGAACATGGCACAAAGAAAAGAGCACGGAAAAACTTGGGCCCAATACCTACCCCACAAGAAAAAACGGAAAACTTAGTTCTCAATTTGTCATCCCGAAGTTTGTCTGCAACTGAAAGGAAGGTGCTTAATTTGGGATTGGGGTTTGTACCAACAGCACATTACAACGCAGTCCAAACTAGGGTAGATATATACTTACTGATTAGACAGCTAAAATTACGATTAATGTTTGGGGAATCTGAAGAGTATAATTAACCATAAATGCCGTATTAAATCAACCTATGTCCTTCCAATTCATGACCCAGCTATTCAAACTTTTGAGAAAATGGTCTTAAGAGACCTAAACGAACTGGAAAGATCATAACAGGGTAAATTCAAATATAATATTACTCGTCAGGAAAGGGAAGTACTCAGCTCTTTAGCTTGTGATTCCTCTATTATCATAAAAGAAGCAGATAAGGGAGGAGCCATTATTATTATGGATAGAACAGACCATAATTCTATGGGTCTTACACTATTAAATAACCGCAGGCATTATAAACCTCACAATACCCCTCCCCTCCTTGTTTATATTTTGGTTGAGAAAGAGTGGAGGGGGCTGCCGTTTCGAGATTTTGATTGTATATATATATCGATGACTCTGGTTTTAATGTATTTAAACGTCTATTTTTGTATTGCTATATTGTATTATTATATTTTTGTATCATTACATTG
The DNA here is from genome assembly GCF_028583425.1 of Eublepharis macularius. Classification (NCBI taxonomy): domain Eukaryota; kingdom Metazoa; phylum Chordata; class Lepidosauria; order Squamata; family Eublepharidae; genus Eublepharis; species Eublepharis macularius. The sequence continues at coordinate 18,811,415 of NC_072805.1, read as the reverse complement.
CTGTAACTTGCTCTAAGCCTGCCTGCGGGGAGGGTGGGCTATATTATTATTATTATTATTATTATTATTATTATTATTATTATTCACATTCTGAGATTAATCAGAATTGTTATACAAGAGGCAGCAAATCTGGTATATATTAATGATTCCCAGACTAAATTTCTCATCCAAGAATACCCAAGTGTTCCTATTTTTTATGCCCTTCTGAAGATTCATAAATCTGGAAATCCACCCCCAGGCCGATCCATAGTCTCGAGGACGGGTTCTTTGCTTGAACCACTGGCACAGTTTGTAAATCAATTCTTACAACCCTTTGTTGAAAAATCTGTTTCTCATATAAAGGACATCAAATATTTCATTTCTTTTATAGAAGGTGTGCCTGTCTCCTCTAACACTGTTTTAGTAACTATAGTTGTGGGAGCATCGCCTGCCTCTGCATAGTGACCTAATTTTCCTTAGTAGTCTCCCATTTACTAACCCAGGCAGACCCTGCTTAGCTTCCGGGATCAGGCTTACCTTGGCTATCCCGGTCAGATGGAGAAAAGCTCACAGACAATTACAACTCGCTCACGCCCTGTGCTCTTTTGCAGGTTTCACAGACTGCAAACCCAGCTCAGTTCGACTGAGCGTCAGCACCATGTAGTCAGATATCAGTGACATGGGCCAGATTCACCCTGCCTACCACCAATCAATCACATAAGATGATAGATATTCTTTATCGAACTTTATTATTCTTCATTCAACACCATCAAGGTTGACGGGCCATTCACAAGTATGGAACGGAGACCTGAGAAGCAATGAGCTCCTCAGGGCCTCTTGACATATCTCGTAAAATTACCACTCCTCCCAATGCCACACTTTGCATTCTTGCGTAGCACCCCTATGCTCTCCATAGTTTCAAAGAAGCTCAGACATCAGCCCACTGCCGTAAAGATTAACAACACGTTTATTCACCATTTCCAGTAGCAAAAGGACACATCATAGGCTGGTGGCAGCACACAAAATTAAAAAGGTACTAAGAAACCAGCCAGAGTCCCACACGAAAGGGACAATGCCCTCCGGCAACCCCTTCCGGCACTGCCTTGGCAGTATCAGTAGGAAGTCAACCTGGAACCCAACTGCACCAAGTCAATCTGGTTGCTTATGTGTTCTTCGCATTCCAGATAGGCAGCCTCTCCCTCCCTCCCTCCTGGCTGATGTCCCTCACCGCTGTCAAATGCTCCAAGAAGGGAAACAGCTGACGGGTGGGGGGAGAAGAAAAAACACTAACTTCCATTGCTGATGATCAGGCAGGTAGCTACACTGCTCCTCCTACACACCAATAAGGAAAATCTTCTTAAACAAAATACATCCCGTTTTTACAGTCACTCTAACGTTACTTCTTTAACGAGTTCCATATGGACCCAACCCGTGCTCGTTGTAGACACGCATCACCTCAGGAATTGGTGCAAATGGGCTCAGAAAGCTGCTGCTGAGGGAGGGAGAGCTCTTGCCTTTCTCCCAAGATTTCTTCCCCGTGCAAAAACCGTGTGGGGAAGCAAAGCTTTCCCCTTTCGGCTGCTGCACGTGCACACAATACGTCCATGCGGAGCAGCAGAAATGGAGAAATGTCTCCCCTCTGCAATGTTTATGCACATCCTTCAAGAGGGCAGCAAGTGAAACAAGCCCAGAGTGTGGTCACTAGTCTACTAAAATCTCTGACTAACCACAACTATGTTGTGGTTGGCCAAGAGACTGGGAGTCCATATTCCTTTGAACTTTGCTTAGAGGAAGCCACACACCAGACACAGTTCCTGTGCTAGACTGAAATCCCCAGCAACTAAGAAATGAGCCATATTGCGTTTGGTCAAGGGGGCGATGTTACTATTTGGCAGCATCTCCAGTTTTGATTCCACTGATTCGGAAGTGTGCTGCCGTTACACAAATTGCTTTTACTCTAGAAATCAATTGCTTCTGCTTTCATAAGGACAACGGCCATTTCCACACTGTCCTATTTTAGTGCATTTCTCCCACCTCAAAGCCATGTCTTCCCAACTTGCCTTGAGAACTCACTGTGCACATGCAGCGCCCACAGGCATGATTTGTGTGTTCACATCTTGCTTCCAGAAGTCCATACGCCGCATAAAACGTGCCTTTCTTTAAAGGGATTCTCCTGCGCTTTTGTCACAATCGATGCAAACGCATTCCCGATTCCCTTAAATCAGATTGGGTAATGGAGACTGCAAGGGGCATAGATTGGCCAGTTGCTGGAGAGGCGGAATTTGCATGCTGTTGGGTTTGAGAGTGGCCACTCAACAAAACCAACTCAACCGTTACGTTCCCACTCAAAACTGACTGTATCATTAATGTATGTGGGGAAAGTAACGGAGTAGAGCTGTTGCACCGTTCTCATTTTTTTAAAAAAAATGATTGGGGATGGCATTTTGTTCACCAAAACAGGAGCATAGAAATCACTGATAATTGATCTAGAAATTATGGAGTAGTTTGCCATGCTGTCTCCATAACAAGTACACACCAAAGGAGTATCACTGTAACCAGGGCTTTTTTTCTGGGAAAAGAGGTGGTGGAACTTAGTGGGTTGCCTTCTGAGAAAATGGTCACATGGCTGGGGGCCCCGCCCCCTGATCTCCAGACAGAGGGGAGTTTAGATTGACCTCCGTGCCACTCCAGTGGCACGGAGGGCAATCTAAACTCCCCTCTGTCTGGAGATCAGGGGGCGGGGCCCCCAGCCATGTGACCAATTTTTTAAGACATTCCGGAACTCCATTCCCCTGCATTCCAGCTGAAAAAAAGCCCTGACTGTAACTATAGGTAACAGAGACGAAACAACGCCCCCCCCCCCCCGCCGCAATAAACACTTCGTAGGGAACAGATGTTTCACTAAAGCAAGAACAATTAAGGAATTACAATTTGTCATTGTAGATCCATGTTTATGTAAGCTGCTAGTGCAAAATATCAATTAGATTCACAATGATCCACCATCAACTTCCTATCACAATTCAGGGGGATATCCAGTAACAATATACCATCCATTTCTGACTTCCATTTCCAACAGAAAGGTTCCAATCTGACAAGTAACAAGGTTAAGTCCATCTACAGTCCAAATTTCCTTCAAATATGTTATATATTTTGCAAATAGTCAAAGACTGCTATACTGGATCCAGCGCTACTACTAGAAAAACAAATTAAGGTCGCCACAAAAAATGCTTTCTACAACCTCACTCTAGCCTGGAAGATGGCTTTTTATCTCGACACAGCTGACCTGGCCACCAGGATCCATGCTATGGTAACATCAAGGTTTGACTACTGTAATGCTCTATACATAGGTCTCCCATCTAAGTTAACTAGGAGACTCCAATTGGTGCAAAATGTTGCAGCTTGACTATTATCAGGAGCGAGCAGGAGCTTGAACATCACTCCCATCCTACAGTCACTCCATTGACTACCTATCAGTTACCATGCTCAGTTCAAGGTATTGGTTATTACATACAAAGCCCTTCACGGCCTTGGTCAGGCATACCTACAGGACTGCCTCCCTCCCTATGTTCCTCCATGGCCGCTTCGCTCATCTGAACAGGGTCTCCTGCAGGTGCCAGCCTGTACATGGGTGAAATCAACAGTCCGTACAAGGGCTTTCTCTGTGGTGGCCTCTACCCTGTGGAATGGTCTGCCTGAGGAGGTCAGGAGAGCCCCCACTCGCCTGGCTTTCCCGCAACCGATGCAAAACTGAATTATTCAAAAGGGGTTTTTACTCAGATAGGAGAGCTGTGTTGTAGGGACGGTGTCTCAGATGCTTCACTAATGAGTTAGGGACCACAGACTTCACCACTGTGTTGCCTTACATACTATCTGTTGCTTTAAATATGTACTTCTAGGTACTACCGTGCTTCATGTTGTCTAATGTCAGCCCTAGAACTGTTTATGGAAATGCCCTTGACACTGTATGGAAATGTACTTGCTATAAAAAGTAAAGCACCAAGTGCAAACACTGAGTCATTGCTGAACATGGGGGGACTGACCTATGGGGGCACTGACCTCTGTTGAATTACGACCCATGGGGGGACTGACCTACGTTGCTTTACGACATTTTCTTGGCAGACTTTTGTTATAGGGTGGTTTGCCATTGCCTTCCCCCAGTCATCTACACTTTACCCCCAGGAAACTGGGTACTCATTTTACCAATCTTGGAAGGATGGAAGGCTGAGTCAACCTTGAGCTGTCTATTGAAACCTGGCTTCCGCCAGGATTGAACTCAGGTCGTGAGCAGAACTTGGACTGCAGTACTGCAGCTTACCACTCTGTGCCACGGGGCTCTTACTTGCTATACTGTATGGAAATGTACTTGATACTGATCGTAGTAAGCTCATACGATGTAATCCGCCTTGAGTCTCAGTGAGAAAGGTGGACTATAAATGACATAAACAAACAAACGATACGGAGACTGTAGTAGCCATGTAATTCAACAGGGAGCTTGGCTTGATCCTTGTTTCGTGATCTTTCTCAAGAGTGCCACAGGCTTTGCTCCTGATTTAACTGGTCATTAATATGTTGGTTCCTGTTTAGAAAGTGAAAGAAAGACATTGTAATTCTTTAATTGCTCTTTAAGTGTTGTAGTAGTGAAACGTCTATTCCCTATTAAGTGTTGCACTAGTGAAACGTCTATTCCCTACAAAGCGTTTATTGCGGGGTGGGCGGTTGTTTCTTTTCGGTTGTCTCCATAACGAGGTCAGGATTTGAATGTAGTGTCATCTTATCTGTTTCTCACTGTAATCGCGCAAGGAAAGTAGATTTAAGGAGAAAAAAATACATGAGTAGTTAACTCGCTCGCCAAATGCAGAGTGGATCACAGTTCAGAAGGAGGGGAAAGCACGAGAGGAAGTGTGGTTGTCTGTGTGTGGGCGGCCTCCTCCCAAGGGCTTCGAAGTGTTCGCATGCAAGAAATGCGCGAAAAACCAGCATTCCAAAAGAAAAACTGGTCCAAGCGCATTCTCGGAAGAAGCACGACAAAAGCGGAATGATCACAAGGCGCACATGGCTGGCTCTAACAACAACGTGTGGATCAATGAGAATAACATCACAAAATTTCAAGGATGTACCATTCCAGTAAGGATGTGTGGAAACGGCCAACGTTAGGCCAAACTGAATTAATATACGTGAAGTTGCTTTATCCTGAGTAAGAACCTTGGTCTAAGTCAGTGCTGTCTATTCTGACTCGCAGCAGCTTTCCAAGATCTTGCACATCAGTTACGACCTGGTCTTAGGGGGGTGGGGGGTTGAACCTGGGACCTTCTGCTTGCAAACCAGATGCTCTCGAGCCCTTCTTCCTCCAAAAGAATTAAAGGGACAGCAGCTGTAAATCTAATTCTAAGGACCTTTTTCTGATGATGGGAAATTCCTTTAGCCATATGACAGTATAATCAGAAACCCAGAAGAGAAGAATCTGAATTCATTGTTCTACGGCATCATATGGCAACTGAAACTTTTGTTATTTATACGGGGATGTTTAATCACTTTGAATCATCTTATTTATGGGTAGCTTGATAGAGACAGTAAACCAAGCAGATGGCGTACAATGAATGGAATTGTTCAAAAGTGCTTGCTCCTAGATTGATTTTTATAGGGATCTCGTTCCCCCGGTGGGTATAGGGGATCCCCCACTCACACCTTTTGCCCCCTGCCACTACTTACCTGGCTGACCGGGGGGGGGGGGATGGCCCTCCCAGGCACGCTCCTGGGGCCAGCGCAATGATGTCATTGGTGTCATCGAGTCACCTCGAGAGCATGCATGTGCTCCACAGTGGGCCAATTTAGGCCAAACTGAGCCTGTTTGGAGCCCAAATTGGCTCACTGCAAAATGTGCACGCTTCCCCACCGTATGTGATGACATCAGTTTCTAGAATTGACATCATTGCACCAGCGCAAGACCACACGTACACGAGGAGCATGCCGGGAGCAACAAGATAAGCGCCGGGTCCCCCTCCCACTGGAAGGGTAAGGGGGCTTGGCAACCTTAATTCTTTATTATATGCAAATGTGCAGCAATTATTTTAAAAAGAGCAAAAAAATGTTATTATTGATTAGGGGCTAACGGAATAATCTTCTATGTTCTAAACAATTATTCCCAACTGTTTTGGAAGCTTACTCCACAATGCGAATGTATTGAATTCTAATAGCCATTTGTGGCCTACACCCAGCGTTCCTCCTTGCGTTAGGTAATCCCAACGTTCTGCTTGTCAGAATGAGCCATAAAATGTGAACGCAGTCTTGCCAACACTGCCTTGGCCAATGCTGGGAGATGCCTGAGGAGGGTGGAGGTGGGTCTTTACTGTAGAGATCTGTGGAAATTGTTAGAGTGCCATTATGTGGAGGTTATTTTTTACTCCAACTCATCAATTCTCTAGGGGTGGAAAATTGGGGCTCATAATTCCACTCCGCACAGGCAGGTAAACTTGATGCCTATAATTAAGGCTTTTCTGGAATAAATGAATGGTTTTGCCAGTTTACAAACTTTATGAAGCCAAAATTACAGCATAGCTTGAGGGCCCTTCTTGCCGACAGCTTTCAAAGTACCCCAAAACAGATTTCTTCAAGCTATACTTCGGGTCACCAAAGAAACAATGTCTGCTGCAATCCTCTCAGAAGTGGGACTCCACTAACTGGAGTCCAGAATAGGCAGTTTAGCCCTAAAATCCAGTTGAAACTGAGAAAGGGAAGAGAGGTCCCTCATCTCTTTTGCTTAAGTTACAACGAAAGACCATTTCCATCTCATAACCAGGAAACTGTATCATCAGAGATGCATCTGACGAAGAGAGCTGTGGTTCTTGAAAGTTTATGCTGCAATAAAGTTGGTTAGTCTTAAAGGTACTACAGGACTCTTTACTATTTTGTGGGGACAGCGGCTTACAAATTTAATAAATACATTCAATAAATACATTTTAATAGATGGTTAGAGGAAGATGCCTCGTTTTAAATTTTAGGACCCTTTAGTTTCATGTAAATTTTATTCTGCACATGAAGCAGCCTTATACCAAATCAGACCCTCGGTCCATCGTCATCAGTACTGTCTGCTAAGACTGGCAGTCAATCAATCAATCAATCAATCAAAGAGTTAAAGATGTTCTGCTTAATATAATGGAGAATATATATTTGTTTTAGACAGAGGAAGTTAATAGAAGTAAGGGAAAAGGGACAGAGGGTGGGAAAGCTGTTGGAAGTCAATAAAAGGGGGGGAAAGGGAGGGGGTTAGAAACGAAAAATTAGGGGAAAATTGAATGTAATGTAATGTAAAAATATTAATGTTCTAACCCAATAAAAAATTTTTTTAAAAAAAAAAAATCAATCAATCAATCAATCAATCAATCAATCAATCAATCAATCAATCAATCAATCAATACTTTATTGCTTCAGCACAGCCATAGCAAATAACAAGAAAAGTACAATATTATTAATACAAATTACTACATCATAAAATTTAAACCGAAATTGACAAAACTCCATCAAGATCTTTAAATCCATAAAATCCATAACAGCATGTAGTATAATATAATACTACTAAAGAGAACTTATTAATACCTTCAAGTAAATTAAAACTTACTTCCATAGTCTTAACTGTATTTTGTTTACTGATGTTACAAACTTTGCCACTTGCATTGTAATCCATTTATCCTTATCTGCCAGCAGCAGCACCAATTTATCTTGCTCTGACCCCCCCTGGCACCAGTTGCAGAATATTTCTAAGATATTTCTCCCGAATAGTTACAAATCTCGGGCATCGAAACATAACATGGGCCATATCTTCAATGGATTTATGATCGCAGGAGCACACACAATCAGCAAGTGGGGTCTTGTTATAACAGCCTTTCAGAACTGCCAAATGAAGTATATTCATCCGAGCCCTAGTAAACGACGTCCTATATTCTGTGACCGTTAGGTCATCAAAATAAGCTGGCCGGGTTATAGGATGGGATATAAAATGATTATATAGAGTTGCTGAACTCATAATACCTAGCAACCCCTGATCTTGTTGTGCACTTATGTCTAATAATCTTTGTTTAATTAGACATCTAGCAGCTATATAGTCATAACTCCTTAAATATTCTTCAAATAATCCTAATTTAGCCAATAGGGACAGTACCTGGGATTTCCATGATGTATCTTTCATCTCTTCGTATGCCATTGTTACCAAAAGTGATGCTTGGGAGAAAAAAAATCTTCAACCAAAAATATATAACAAGTTTATGCACTGTCGTCGTTATTGGTGGCAAAGCCAACTCTGATCTTACCATAACTGATGATGTGGAATTTGGGACTGGCAGTAGCTTTCCATGGTTTCAGGCCAAGGTTTTTCACATCACCAACTACCTGATTGTTTCATCTGGCAATTCCAGGGATTGGACCAGAGACCTTCTGCGTGCAAGCAAAGGTTCTTCCACTGAGAGCCAAGCTACAAGAGACAAATTACACAAGGAGCACATGAAAGGAGTCACAGTGTTAGCCAGGAAGCTGAGATTTAAAAGAGATCGAAAGGCTCTGTCAATTTCCCCTCTACAGAGCCAGCAAAAATGGCTCCCTCAGAGGGTTTGTTAATTTCCTCTTTGCTTCTGGAACGCTCTGACAGTTTCACCTCCCCTTCTAGGAGGCAAAGAGGAAATAAACCCTCTGAGCAGCATCTCCCTTGGCTCTGTAGAGAGGGGAAATTGACAAAGCCTTCCGGTCTCTTTTAAAACTCAGCTTCCCGGCTAACATCGCGACTCCCTTCACGTGCTCCTCCTCGTGTAATTCGTCTCTTGTAGCTTAGCTCTGAGCCACAGTCCCTCGTCTCCCCATTAGACTCTTACCATTCATGGAGCAGCACTAGTGTGACCCTTGCTTACACAGAGATGACGTTCTGCAGTTTTAATACTGTACATGTATCTCTTTTTGTGTGATGCTGCCATTATGGCAACAGGTAACACAATCCAGCTTTATAAATGTGTAACTGCAGGCACCATCAAATGGAAAGATCTGGTCTGCTGCCAATGAGTAGCTAACAACTATAAAAACTGACTTTTAAAAACAAATGGCAGGTGTTTTCCTTCTGTTATCATTTCATTTTTTTTACTGTTATAACTGCAAGCCATCCCTGGTGCTCTACTGAAAGTCAAAGAAAAGAACTTTTCAGTTAATGGTTCATATTTACTGTTGCTTGGGAGCACTGTGCAGCTCTTTGGCACATTGCCCCCATGGTTCTTCTGAGCACCATTCCCCAATGTAGCACCTGCCTTATGTTTCAGATAAATGGGCCAGGCCTTTGTCTGGTCAGCAGGGTTGCCAAACACCAGGCGGGGCCTGGAGATCTCCCAGAATTGCAACCAGTCTCTAGACTGGATGCTCTCAGGCACATTGTTTTTACCCACAGGCTTCGAAAAGGAAGTCCAATCCATGCCAGGCCATCTTGGAATCTGGCATGGAGGAAATCTTCCCTCACATGTTGGCAGAATGATACTGAACAGAGAGGATCCCCCTTGCTGTGAGCAGTAGGGTCGCCAGGTCTCTACACCCTCCCGGCAGGAGAGGGGGAATGTGACACTTACTTCGTGTCACATTCTTTGCCTGCGCACAAAGAGCACATGTGCCCTGGTGCTTGCACGACATCATTTTGGGAAGTGATGTCATCACGCCAGCCGCAGGAGTGCTCCCACACTCTGTGCGACAAATTGGCCCCAAATGAAGTATGGGAATGCTCCCATGGCTGACGCAACAATGTCACTTCTGGAAGTGACGTCATCTCCCCTGCCCCCCCCCGGGGAGTGCACGCGCACTGCGCATGTTCCTAGAGTGCCTGCCAGTGGCAGTCGACCTCCTGGGGGCTTGCCGTCTCCCAACAATCACTAGTGGATCAGTGGGCGAGGAAGTAAATCCCTAGGAGTTTGCTCGCCATTGGCGGGTACCTGGGAACCCAATCTTTTCAAAGCCCGTTGACCAATCTGGGCACACTTGGCTAATTGGCAATGCTAGCAAGAGACGTTAGGGAGCGTAGATGGAGGCTGATTCCTCCTGCCGCCCAAGGGCATTTCCTTGGGTACAAGAAAGCTCTAAGTGCAACTAATTAACAGGCACGCACATTCCTTTCCCAGGACAGGCTGAACGGGGCCTGTGGTGGTAACTCACAATCCTGAACCACAGCGAAGAAGCCAGGTTACCTATAGAGTTTTAATGGCTCATCTTGACACTAACCTACCTCACAGGGTTGTTCTGAGGATAAAATGGAGGAGAGGAGAGCAACATCTGCTGCTTTGGGTCCCCATTGGAGAGAAAGGCAGTGGACAAATGAAGCCAAGACATAAAATAATAGCCACCAGCGTCCTCCGGATCTGCCTCTGCAGTCAGAACAAAAGGCGCCCGTTGTTTATAAATCTTCTTTGCCTCCTCCTCTTCATGACCCAGCACAAGTTATACAAAACCAAGCCCTGTTCCATATCCTGTGAACCTGCCTGTTTGTAAACAGGGCCTAGAAACAGTTCCCGTAAGAATCATTCCCCTCCTGCCAACCACAACTCTCAAAGGCAATCCACCCAAGGATAATTTTCCTTACTGAGCTTCACCAGTAGCGCCGCTTGCTTCCAATGCTGCCCATCCAAAAAGCCATAACTCATTACAAAGGGGTGGGGGAGAATAAAACAGCTTCCCTGGCAGCCAGAGCTCTGTTGCACACAGAGGACTTGGTGACTACAGGATTGGGGGAAAAAGCCTGCCGGAACGCTAGAACAAGTGCATCGAACACCTGCAGTGGTTCGGCAAGCTTCTCGTGCCCGCTTGCAAAACCAACCTCTCCGAAAGGCCTGTTTCCTTTTACAAGTCCATTTCCACAACCTTTACGTCTAGAAACACACAAGGGAGAGATTCTCAGGCTCTAACTCCACTCCCAAATTCTGTGCATTCACAAAGCAAAGATTCACTGCGCATTCAGCCGAGCCTAAAGGTACTCTTTCTTCCTTGACATGCCCTCTTGCTCAATCCAGCAGCCACAAATTACTGGGGTGGTGGTGGTATTTTTACCACCGAGGGGGGTGGGAAGTTAGTCCTCCATGAAACCCCTATAAAAACAGATTCCTCTAGCCGCACACACCGCACAGCAGTGAATGTCCATGAAAGAAGAGATCCAGAGGTCGAACTCTGTAAGAGCTATGCAAAAAACTAGGCGTTGTTATGAGAAGTTACAAGGAGATCGCTGTCAGGGCTTAATGAGAAAATATTGGAGCGTTAGGAATATTAGCATATTAGGCACACAAACACAACAGAGGAACTCCTGTCCGTTAACCTCCGTCAGATCTGGAGGAGCAGCAATTCCAAAGCAACTCTTCATCCAGTTCACAGGCCTAACTGCCCGCACTCTTCCAAACTGCCTTTTCTCAACACACCCGCATTCACCCCTGCTTCTTCCACTTGGATAGATGTCCCCCTTCCCTACTCAGGAGTAGCAGCTGTGTTAGTCTGTTGCAGCAAATATAAAAAGGAGTCTTGCACCCCCTTAAAGACCAATCAAATTTGATTACAGCTTAAGCCTACGTGGAGTAGAGCCCACTTCTTCCAATGCAATGAAGAAGTGGGCTCTAGACCTCAAGGTATATAAATAAAATCCTGCAAGTCTTTAAGGTATCACTTGACTCCTGTTTATTTGCCCCACTTACAAGCTCTGATGGGTAAATGCAACACACCATCTTCTAACCCGGTTAGCCTCATCTTCTAACCTGGTCAGCCTCCTTTGACACTATGGAGTCCATCTGGAAACAGCTACTTCCCCTGTGGGACTGGCCCAGGCAGGAAGATAGGAAAATCTGCCCTGTCCACTTGCACATTTCATTCGGTGTGGCACTTCACCAACCTCACTGTGCTCATCCTCAAAACAATTTCTCGTTTATTCCTCTTTCACATAGAACCCACGTTATTTTATTGATTGGCTCCATTTTTACTGTTTTACTTAGGGTTGCCAAGCGTCCTGACCCCACGGGCGGGAGGTCGGCAGCCCAGCACCTCGCCTGTGCAATGACATCACTTCCGGGAAGTGACATCATCGCATAGCCCACATGCCGCCCTGGGAGCGCCCCCGCACTCCACAGCGGGCTGAATTGGGCCCGATTCAGTGGGCAGGTAAGAAGAGCGGTGTGAGAGTGGTGGATCCCCCACCCTCAGCAGAGGACTGGCAACCTCAGTACTATTAGAGCGCTCAGGACAGCTCTCACTGTATAAAAACCAAAAAGGACTGAAATAAAGGAACAGTCCACACGCACGCCCACTGACCACTGTGTTCCAAAATCAAACTGGAGGCCAGAAGTACATACCAGGCAAGGCAGAGGGTGAAGCACAACTCCCTCGGATAAATCTCCACCCTCTGTTTTCTGTACCTCCAACTCACCTCAATCAGATCTTATGGGGCAAGAACCCTAAAAATAATTCAACACGGAGAGATAAAGACTACCTTGTGAATCCTGGAACGGTACTTCCCCAACAGTAATTGCATGACGATGACGTAGAGACAACGCCCAATTGATTCATCACAGCCGCACTGTTTACTAAGGTGCCTCCCAACCCTGTTTTTGCAGAGTTTGGGGCCACCCTGTATTGGATCTCGTGGATCTGTTCTGTGAACAGCAACACTTCCTTTGGGTAAATTGATCCTTCCCCTGTGGTGAGAGGTTAAGACCATCAGGGGAAGGCTCCTTCCACCAGAGGGAAGGGGTGGAAGATTCAACCCAATGTTTATTAAAAACGTTTTTAATAAACGTACATATGCACAGAAAGTATAACATCATATACTTATCCAAATCATACCTCTACAGTCATCCAATCCTTCAATCAATAATTATCTGGATCATGTATGAATCTAAGCACAACATCTAAATCCTATACAAGAGGAACATAATGGTTTATTTACTTTCTTTATACCCGCCTTTTTCCCAATGGGGATCCAAAGCAGCTTACATTGGTCTCTTCTCCCCCATTTATCCTCACAACAACCCTGGGAGGTAGATTAGGCTGAGAGAATGACCGGCTTAAGGTCACCCAGCAAGCTTCCCTGGCAGAGCAGGGATTCGAACCCGAGTCTCCCTGATCCTAGTCCAACACTCTAACCACTACACAACGCTGTCTTTCAATGCTGCTTGGTTTCATGCCAGTATCTAGCATATTTTTATCCTGCCCTTGAGCCACGGAGTGACATACACAGTTCTCCCTTCCCTGTTTTATTCTCACAACAACCCTGTAAGGTAGGTGAAGGTAAGAAAGTGTGTGTGGGGCCAGGGTCACTCGGAGAGCTTCAGGGCAAAATGGAGTTTTGAACCTTTTTCTTTCAGATTCTAGTAGAACATTCTACATCCTAACTCTCTAACATGATACCCCTTCTCCCTTCACACCCTCAGGTAATCCTTCTTTGGAGGCCTAGATAACGCAGGTCTCCTTATCCTACAAATACTGGACATCCCCATTTACTGGAGTCCTATTCCTTCCTGCTTGTCCAGTTAAAGGTGGGAATTGCAGTGACCTTTGTCACGGTATGGAACAGTAAAGTAATAATAATAAATCCTCCTTTCCCCCGACACATGTCCTGTTCTGCCTCTACCTTTTGAACATTTTTTCCATTTTTGAAATTATTTTCATTCAGTTTGCGTTCCGGACTGCATATTCAGCAGTCCTGACTAACACAGGCTGTTTACATAGTTTACGGTCCTCCCCCCGCCCCGCACCCGATTTTGCACACACCCACTTATCGAGCAATCTCAAAGGCATGCCTCTCTGAAACTCTCTCCTCTCCCTTTACTCCAATCCCACTCAGCCGCATATTTCAGTAATGTGCAAAGCTGGCTCACAAGAGGCTTGTATGCGCAGAGCACAAGAAAGGCAGGGCCAGGGCCGCGGTGTGGTCTGATTGCTTCCCCTAATGCAGTGGGGCATCTTCGCAAGTTACTCTCCAAAACCAAAGAACACTATGCGAAACATACTGAGATATGGATCATACCAGGGCTTTTTTTCTGGGAAAAGAGGCAATGGAACTCAGTGGTGGAATGCAGGACTGCACAATGACGTCACTTTCGGTCAGCTGGAACAAGGGGGGAGGTTTTTTTTAAGTTTAAATCGCCCTCGGCGAAAATGGTCACATGACTGGTGGCCCCGCCCCCTGATCTCCGGACAGAGGGCAGTGTAGATCACCCTCCGTGCCGCTCCAGCGGCATGGAGGGCAATCTCAACTCCCCTCTGTCTGGAGATCAGGGGGCGGGGCCACCAGCCATGTGACCATTTTCAAGAGGTTCCGGAACTCCGTTCCACCACGTTCCAGCTGAAAAAAAGCCCTCAATCATACAACAATTTACAATTAGGGGTGCCAGGTTTCCCTGACCCTCTCAGCAGAAGGGCAGGGAACCCAGCACTTACTTCTTCATCATTCCTGGGGGCTCCTTGCGCGCACACTCCTGCAGCTATGCAATGACATCACTTCCGGGAAGTGACGTCATTGCACGGGAGAGCAATTTGGCCTGTTTTGAGCCAAAATTAGCCTGCTGAGAAGCACAGGAGTGCTCTTTGGGACGGTGCAATGATGTTCAGAGGTGATGTCATTGCCCTGCCCCGGGAGTGCAACAGGGGCGGCGTTCCCCCATCTTTCCCCGCTGGCCAGATGAGTAGAGGATGGGGGTGAAGGGTGGGAGCAGAGGGACGGCATCTCTAATTACAATCCATGGCAAGTCTGCATTGACTTCTGAGCCACACTGCCATGAGAAGAAGCAGCCACATGCATCCCACGTAGTAAGTAGTGCATTTAGCATAAACAGGCAGGCAGGTCCGCTAGGTTATCACTATCAGAATGATCAACCCAGGCAGTTACGGCATGAGTCAGCAGAGATTGCATGAAGACGGACATTTACTGTTCAGTGAACATATGGCGTTGCCTTATACTAAGGGAGTAACTACACAATACATCTGAAACATGCCGGGCCATGGGTGTGCTACTGGACCCGCAGTCAGACATACATTGGTGGAACTCACCTTAAAAAGCATCCGTTTGCACTGCGAAGGGGAAGAAGGCGCTCCAGTTCTCCTTCCGCTCCGCTTTCACCAGTCCCTCCCCGTCCTTTCCACTGGGGGAGGGAAACTGAAGCGCCTTCTCCCCCTTGCGCTGCTCTCTCACAGTTCTGAGCGAACAAGAGCTTTTTACGGTGAATTCTCCCGACGTACGTCAGACCGTGAGTTCGGTCGCGCACCTGTGACTTGGCATGCGTCTGGCATATTGAGCTGCTTAGCCAACCCATCTAACTGTAAACTGCATCCTCTTAACTAGCGGCAGTTCTCCAAGGAAGGACTTCCCCAGATGCATCAAGAGGAGAGGTGAAAGAGCCAACACAAGGACTTCTGTAGGAATAGCAACAGTTCTTCTGGCAATTGGTTTCTTAAAAGAGTCAGCATGGCTTGCCACACAGAATTCTGCATTGCCACCATAAGCCATAAGCCACGTTTCTCCACCAGGAGACCAAACATGTTCTTCAAAACACTGGCTTAATTCATGTGCTGTGGGTAGATTTCAATAAAGTTCTTTTTAAAAAAGAGAAAGTCAGTGCAGTGTAATGGTTAGTGTACCAGACTAGAGTCAGCTTTGGAACCCCCCCTTTGCAATGGAAGCTTGCTGGATGACTTTGGGCCAAACACCATCAGCCTAAACTACCTCGCAGGTTTGTTGTGAGGGTAAAATGAAAAAGGGGACAATGATGTTAGTTGCTTTGAGTTCCTGTGCTTTGAGAGAGGATACAAATGAAATAAATAATATGTAACGTAACGTTCTATAGAAATGAAATAACGTGGTATGCACTTTGGACCAGTGGAGCTCAATATCTTCCAGTATAGTTGCAGGACTGCAAGGTCAGGATCCAAGGCTAATGGCGGACCAGTCTCCTCTCCTTTCACTCCACTGTGAGTAGAGCAGGCCTGCACATTTTATGGTGGGCAACGCTGTAGTCTGACCTCCAATTTCTATGATCCTTACAGACTAGGAGGTGAAATCCTAGAGCGTTCCTTGAATGGCAGCCATTTTTTCTCCCACTCCCTGGTCACTTCAGAGTGAGAGTGTCACGTGTGTGGGCGCCCCCTTGCGGCGGGGGTGGCGGCGGGTCGGCGCGGGACGCCCCCGGCGGGTCCGTGCTGGGTCCCTGTCAGTGGGTGGGGAGAAGTTTCCCCGGGTGAGGGCCGGCTTGGTCCCCGGGCGAGTCCCCCTCAAGGCCTCAGATGGGCGGCCACCGTCTGGTCTGGGGTTGCCAGCCAGCAATTAGCTCCACCCGACCAGTCAACCTTCCAACAGCAGGATGAACTGGCCCAGTCACATGCGACTCTCTCCTCCTCGGCCTCGGGGCTCACCTCCCTAAATACCTCCGCCCCTTATGGCCAACCCCACCCTTCCCTTCCAGTGCCCGCCCCCAGTGCCATTCCCACCACCTGGGCCAGGCGTGGCCACATCCTGCTGCCCCATCCGCCCTGGCCCCATTGGTTGCCTTGTCCCTGCTCCCTCCCTTCCTTCCCTCTGTCCCGCCCCCTGTCTCTTCCTCCCCCTCTAGCTGGCCTTGCTGGATGGCTGCCCGGGCTGTCCCTCTGCTGGCTGCTCCCGCCCCCTCCCTTGGCCTGCTGGGGGATGCGGTTCCCCTTCGAGCTCTGCGCCGGCGCGGGCGTCCCGCCGCGGCCCGGCTTCCTGGGCGGCCGCGCTCTGCCTCGCCCGTGGCCGCGGCGTCCTGCCGGCGCGGGCCCTGGTTGCCGGGGTTGCGGTTGCGGCCGAGAGGACGGCCTTCCCCCTCCGCGGCCGCTTGCTGCTCGGCGCCGGGCTCCTGGCCTCGGCGGGCCGGCGGCCGCGGCCGTCAGCTCCGCCGGGGGGTCGAAGGGGCCTCCTCGTCTGGGCGGCGCTCCCGTGGCCGCGCCGGTGTTCCTCCCGGCGTGTCTCCCGGCCGTCTCCAGGGGCCGCAGGTAGGTCTCTTCGCCGGCGGGGGCGAGGGAGGGGGTGGGGGTCGCGGAGTCCGAGGGCGTGGCACCGCTGCCCCTCGGACACCCCCCCCCTGAGCGTCGTGCCGGGCCTTCCGTCTTCGGCGAACATCCGGGAGAGGAAGTCGGCATTGGCGTGCAACTTCCCCGGGCGGTGGCGGATCGTAAAGCTGAAGGGAAGAAGGGATAGATACCACCGTAAGACTCTAGCATTATGGTCCTTTAGCCGGGACATCCAGAGAAGGGGGGCGTGGTCCGTCACGAGGGTGAAGGGGTTATTGACAAGATAGTATTGGAGGGCCCCGACGGCCCATTTAACTGCCAGTGCCTCCTTCTCGACAACGGCGTATTTTTGCTCGGCGGGCTGCAGCTTCCGGCTAATGAAGAGGACGGGGTGCTCTTGACCTTCGTGCTCCTGCGACAGGACAGCCCCGAGCCCTGCATCCGATGCATCTGTTTGCAGTATGAAGGGCTTGTCGAAGTCGGGGTTGCGGAGTACGGGGCTCGCGGACAGGGCGGCCTTCAGGTCCTCGAAGGCACGTTGGCCCTGGGGTGTCCATTGGACCCGGTTCGGCTGGTCCTTCCTCAAGTAGTCGGTTAGGGGGCTGGCGCGGCTGGCGTACTGGGGAATGAACTTACTATAGTAGCCGACGAGCCCCAGGAACCCGCGCAGCTGCTTCTTCGTCCCCGGTCGGGGGCAAGCCTCGAGGGAGGCCACTTTGTCTGGTAGGGGACGCAACTGTCCGCGTCCTACCAGGAATCCCAGGTACTTGAGCTCCTGGAAGCCGAGACGACTCTTCGTGGGATTGGCTTTGAGGCCTGCGTCGCGGAGAGCCTGAAGCACGAGCCGGAGGTGGCGAAGGTGAGACGTCCAATCTGGGCTGTATATCAGGATGTCATCGATGTAAGCGGTGGCAAATCCTTGACAGTGGGTTAGTGCCCGGTCCACCAAGCGCTGGAAGGTGGCCGCCGCCCCGTGCAGCCCGAAGGGCATCACCTGGAACTCGAAGAGGCCCTGGGGAGTGGCGAACGCGGTCTTTTCCTGGTCCCCCGGCGCCATGGGGACCTGCCAGTACCCCTTTGTCAGGTCTAGCGCCGAGAGGTAGCGGGCTGTGCCTAACTGGTCAATCAGGACGTCGGCCCGGGGCATCGGGTATGCGTCAAACTTCGCTACCTTGTTAACCTCCCGATAGTCGACGCAGAACCTCACTGACCCGTCCGGCTTTGGCACGAGGACGATGGGGCTCCTCCACTCACTGGTTGATGGACGGATTACCCCTAGGCGTAGCATCTCATCTACCTCGCGGGCTACGGCGTCCCATTGTTTCCTGGGCAAGGGTCTCCACGTCGATCGGGCGACCTGCCCCGGGGCCGTGGGGATGGCGTGCTCGGCTAGATTGGTGCGTCCGGGCCGGGTCGAGAAGCAGCCTGGTACTTCGTCCAGGAGCGCTCGGAGTTGCTCTTGTTGCTGGGGGCTTAGGGCAGCGTCCATCCCTGGGGAAGCGGTTTCTGGCTGGCGCGTCGTCCAGGGGAGCTCCCCGTCTGGTGGTTCCAACGGGTCATCGGCCAGCTGGCATTCCCCCGCCGATCGTTCGCACCACTCCTTTAGATCATTGACGTGCAGGCGTTTGTTCTGCCGAGGGGATGGCCCACACTGCACCTCGTAGGAATGGGATCCTAACACTCGATTGACTCGGAAGGGGCCCTGCCAGGGGTCCCCTTGCTTGGACGGCCCAAAGACCCGGCGGCTCACTAGAACCCGGTCGCCCTCGAGGAAGGTCCTGGCCCGGGTTCCCCGATCATAGCGGGCCTTCTGTGTGGCCTGGGCTTTCTCCAGGTTCTGTCGAGCCAAGGAGCGAACGGTCTCCAGGCGCTCTCTGAGTCCCCGGACGTATTCGGGGGCCGGCTGGCCCGGTTGGGCCGGGGTCGTGGCCCACTGCCCCTCCATTACCTCCAGGATCCCGCGTGGGTTGCGTCCATATACTAGCTCAAACGGAGTGAACCCCGTCGATGCCTGGGGCGACTCTCGTACGGCAAAGAGGAGAGGATCGAGGAACAGGTCCCATTGGGTGGGTCGGTCGTGGGCGAGCCTCCGGAGCATCTGTTTCAGGGTCTGGTTAAACCGCTCCACTAAGCCGTCTGTCTGGGGATGGTAGATCGACGTGAAAATTTGGCGTATCCCCATGGTGCGGCATAGTTGGCGGGTGATTGAGGCCGTGAAGGGTGTCCCACAATCCGTGACGATCTCACGGGGTAACCCCACTTGGGCGAAAAACCGAATAAGGGCTCGGGTCACCCCCGGGGCCTGCATAGTCCGCATGGGTATAGCCTCAGGGTATCGGGTAGCGTAGTCCATGAGGACGAGGATGAAGCGGTGGCCCCGAGAGGTCCGGGGTAAGGGTCCCACAAAGTCCATAGCTACCCTCTCGAAGGGGCTGTGGATCACAGGCAAGGGGGCCAGGGGGGCCCGCGGCGGGTGTCTCCCCGAAGTCCGTTGACACGTCTCGCAGGTCCGGCAGTGGCTCTTGACAGCCTGGTCTACCCCCGGCCAGAAGAATCGTGTCAGCACCCGGGCCAGCGTGTTATGAGGTCCTTGATGTCCAGCCCAGTTATGATCATGGGCGTGCCGCAGGACGATCTCGCGATACTCCCGGGGCACTAAGAGCTGGCGGACTTCCCTACCCCGCTCCGTCGTGAGTCGGTACCACACGCCCCCTTCTTGGACTATCCGTGGCAGTCTCCCCGCCCGCCGAGGGTCCCGTACGATCCCTTCACTCACCGCCACTGTGTCTCGGAGCTTCTCGAGAGTAGGGTCGGCGGTCTGGCTGGCGACGAACGTTGGGTCGGCAGGCCAGTCAGGGAGGTCGGCCCCTGGATGCGGGGTGGGCCCCGGCTGGTTGTCTTGTCTCTCCACCGGGAGGGCCTCCTCGGGGCCCCGGGCGGCTTGTAGGTGTTGGTGGAACTCAGGAACATCTCGGCCCAGAAGTACGGGGTAGGGGAGGTTGGTGACCCTGGCCAACTCTACCTCCCAGGTCCGCCCCTGGCATGATAAGGGGACGCGGACCACTGGGTATGTTTCAGAGTGGCCGTGGAAGCAGGCCACCGTGGCGGTCCGGACGACCGGTAGCCCGGCGGGGAGCAGCCGGGTGCGGATCATGGACACCGAGCTGCCGCTGTCCAGGAACGCCGACAGCCGCCGTCCCGACACCTCCACCAGAATCAGGAGTGGCGGGGGCCGGGGAGGCGGAGTTGTAGCCGGGAAGGCCTCTTCCCAGCCCGCGTCGCACTCCATCAGAGGGCAGTCACGTATGTAGTGGCCGCGCTGGCCGCACCGGAAGCAGGGACCTCGGTCATCGTTTTCCCGGGCGGTCTTTGGCGCCCCGTCTCGGTTGGGGCCTGGTGGGGGGCGACCCCACAGGCCCTCGCGTGGTGGCGCCGATGGCGTTGGCCTGCTGGGACCGCTGGAGCCTTCTCGATTGCCCGGTCGGGCCCTTCCGGTACGGGGGGCTTCGGGTCCCCGAAAGCCCGGACCCTGGGGGCGACTTCCGCTGCCCCCTTCGCGGGGGGGTTCCCGGGGGTCGGCTGCTGCCGTGAAGTTCTCGAGCAGCGCGGTGGCCTCCTTCAGGGTCGCTGGCCGGCTGCAGGCCACCCACTGTCGGGCCTTTGGCGGGAGGATGTTCAGTAGTTGCTCCAGAACTACCTGATCTACGATCCCCTTCTCCCCCTCCGTCGCGGGTCGTAGCCAGCGATGAGCCGCGTCGCGGAGGGCGTTGACCAGGGTCCGCGGCCGGTCGACCTTCCGATAGGTGATAGCGCGGAACTTGAGACGGTAAGAGTCTGGGGTCACTTCATAGCGGTCGAGGATGGCAGCCTTGAGTGCCCGGTAATCGGCGCCCTCTTCCTTGGGCAGAGCTCGCAGGGCCGCTTGAGCTTCTCCCGTCAGGTAGGGTCCGAGGATGAAGGCCCACTGGGCCTGAGGCCACTGGGCGGCCTCCGCGGTTCGTTCGAACGCCTCCAGATAGGCATCGATCTCGTCCGTCTCTCCCAGCTTCGTCAACTGGAAGGGGGTCCCTCGACTTGGGCCAAGCGGTGCGCCGGCCCCTCCTCCGCCCAGGGCTTGGGCCAACCCACGCAGGAGGGTGGCCTGGGACTCCTGCTGTTGAGCAGTCAGGTCTCGCAGGAGCCGCACCTGCTGTTCCGCCATCCATTGGCCCAGCTGGCCTAAGTCTGGGGCGGGCGGACCGGTGGGCCCGGGGGCCGCAGCAGCGCCGGCGACGGCCTGATCCATGGGCTCCGGAGGGTCGGTCCGGAGGGGAGTTCCTGGCGGGGACGGCCTGAAAGTCGACGGGCGCAGGTAGCTCCGGGCGCGGGACCACCCTGGCGGGGCGGGTAGGCGTGGCACCGGCCGCTTCACAGCAGGATCAGTGCCTGCATTCTCCACCACTTTGTCACGTGTGTGGGCGCCCCCTTGCGGCGGGGGTGGCGGCGGGTCGGCGCGGGACGCCCCCGGCGGGTCCGTGCTGGGTCCCTGTCAGTGGGTGGGGAGAAGTTTCCCCGGGTGAGGGCCGGCTTGGTCCCCGGGCGAGTCCCCCTCAAGGCCTCAGATGGGCGGCCACCGTCTGGTCTGGGGTTGCCAGCCAGCAATTAGCTCCACCTGACCAGTCAACCTTCCAACAGCAGGATGAACTGGCCCAGTCACATGCGACTCTCTCCTCCTCGGCCTCGGGGCTCACCTCCCTAAATACCTCCGCCCCTTATGGCCAACCCCACCCTTCCCTTCCAGTGCCCGCCCCCAGTGCCATTCCCACCACCTGGGCCAGGCGTGGCCACATCCTGCTGCCCCATCCGCCCTGGCCCCATTGGTTGCCTTGTCCCTGCTCCCTCCCTTCCTTCCCTCTGTCCCGCCCCCTGTCTCTTCCTCCCCCTCTAGCTGGCCTTGCTGGATGGCTGCCCGGGCTGTCCCTCTGCTGGCTGCTCCCGCCCCCTCCCTTGGCCTGCTGGGGGATGCGGTTCCCCTTCGAGCTCTGCGCCGGCGCGGGCGTCCCGCCGCGGCCCGGCTTCCTGGGCGGCCGCGCTCTGCCTCGCCCGTGGCCGCGGCGTCCTGCCGGCGCGGGCCCTGGTTGCCGGGGTTGCGGTTGCGGCCGAGAGGACGGCCTTCCCCCTCCGCGGCCGCTTGCTGCTCGGCGCCGGGCTCCTGGCCTCGGCGGGCCGGCGGCCGCGGCCGTCAGCTCCGCCGGGGGGTCGAAGGGGCCTCCTCGTCTGGGCGGCGCTCCCGTGGCCGCGCCGGTGTTCCTCCCGGCGTGTCTCCCGGCCGTCTCCAGGGGCCGCAGGTAGGTCTCTTCGCCGGCGGGGGCGAGGGAGGGGGTGGGGGTCGCGGAGTCCGAGGGCGTGGCACCGCCGCCCCTCGGACAGAGAGATAGGGTTACCAGATGCCTGGTGCTGCAAGCTCACCGCAACTAGCTAATTAAGTACAGAATCAAAACCATTTCATACCAATTGATATAATTGTTACAATCACTACTCAGTCCAGCAAACATGCAGCTCGTATATTTATGGATTCACAGCGGTACACATTCCAAATATGCAGATCTCCAGGGCTTTTTTTTCAGCAGGAACGCGGTGGAACGGAGTTCCGGAACCTCTTGAAAATGGTCACATGGCTTGTGGCCCCGCCCCCTGATCTCCAGACAGAGGGGAGTTGAGATTGCCCTCCGTGCCGCCGAGCAGCATGGAGGGCAATCTAAACTCCCCTCTGTCTGGATATCAGGGGGAGAGGCCACCAGCCATGTGACCATTTTCTCCGAGGGCAACCCACTGAGTTCCATCACCTCTTTTCCCAGAAAAAAAGCCCTGCAGACCTCCGTGTCTGCATGCAAAGTGCAAAGTGTCAATAATTATGTAAACTGGAAATGAATCCAAATACAAAACAATCAAGTGATAATTACAACAAACAAAGAATAATTCCAATTCATACAACCAGTGTCTTCAAGTCCAGGGCATTCCTGCAATAGTCCTTCTCCTGGGAGCTCATTCTTGGGCTGTATATTCAACAGGTAAATCCACAAGTAATTAAATCTCTAGGTTTATGTTGTTGGTATTTTCTCCCGTTTGCGTTTTCAGTCTAGGAGAAAAAAATCCCCATGGCTCCGTCCAACAAGGAGCCGGCTTGCTCTCTCGCTTCAAAGACCTTTGTCAAGAACATGCCATATCTGATCACCTTCTCCCAAAGCTGCAGAAATCAACAAACATTACCACCTATGACACAAAAGTTATACAAACATATTAAAAGGATTCACGAGTATTTCTTGATACAGGTCTTGATATAGGGGAATGGTGTCACATTGTTGTGTGATGTCACTTCTGGCTAGGAACCCGGAAGTGACATTGCTGCAACGCTCTAGAAATTTCCCCAATATCTATGGTTTTTACCATGGAGCTTCAAGGAAACCCTAGAGCACTGTGCAGCGCAGTGCTGAAACTTCCAGTTACGCAAGAAGAAGCGGAGTTGTGGTGTCACGCAATGCCATTCTCACCTATCTTTCCCTCCCATGAGTCTCCCACTGGTTGCCAGCCAAGGCACACATGCAAGGCTGTGTGCCTTGGCTGGCAACCAGTGTTGTTAACACATGCAAGGCTGGCATACCTTTCAACAGGGGTCATTTTGTAGAAAAAGAGCTGGAGGAACTCATTAGCATATGCCATGCCTCTTGCCATCACTGTGTCATTAGTATAACTGATTTGCATATGCCACACCCCCTGACATCACCTATTCTGGCTGTTTTGGACCCAATCCTGGCCATTCAGGGCCAAAATTGGGCCCAAAATGGCATAAAGGGGCTGAAAATGGTTGAAAAGGGGCCCAAAATGGTCAGGACTGGGCTGATGATGAGCGAGAGAGTGATCCACCACCTGTCAGAGGCCCAATCCAGGCCGTTTTGGCCCCAATCCAGGCTGAAACGGGCCCAAAATGGCCGAGAGTCAGGTGGGCAGGGCCACCTGACATGTGACCTCTTTGGGGAACTGCCGGAACTGCGTTCCTGTGCGTTCCCCCTCGAAACGAGCCCTGCCTTTCAGGGAGCCAGGCCTCAGAGTAAGACCTTGGAGATTTCAGAGATTGCTAGAGTGCCAAAGCGAGATGCGATATAACTTCTGGCTACATTGTCAGAAGCATTGTTGCTGTGCTACACAATGCCTAGTCCCTGCCTGTGCATGTACAGCACACAAGGTGTAACAGCCAAAAGGAACACAAAAATACGCTACATAGGACCACAAGGGCAAAGATTAGAACAGACTGGTGCAAAGCTGAACCCACAGCTGGAGACGAAGGACAGATGTCAAAAGCCTCGCAAAGCTTGTCCAGAGGCAAGCTCAAGAGAGAAGCTGATATGGTGCCATTTTAAAACTTTATCTCTAGGTTTTTAAGTAGACTGTGTGTGTTGCTATATTGGTTCTCTGTCAGTTCCTGCATCGACAGAGGCAGCCAGGACTGCCAGTTTCCCTACGGTTCAACGATATCATGAACTTAAGTTCAAAAGAATGATCTTCATTCAGAAATATGGAGCCCCCAGGGCTGAACAAAGACATGGGATTCTTATCTTATTACATAATTTCTGCTGTAATCAGGCTGTATTATACCTTCACACACTGTTGTCCTTCCTTACTATACCCCTCCCACCTTCTGGATAGGATATTAAGTTCAGGGATCTCCGTTCTTACTCGTCTCTAAGAGTCTCTCTACACAAGATGCTTTGGTGGGTGTTCCTCAAGTGTAGGGAGATGCAATGTTAGCTGGGAAGCGTAGTTTAAAAAGACAAAGCCAGCAGAGATTGCTCCTCAGAGGGTTTGTTAATTTCATCATCACCTCTCCAAAGGCTCTGTCAATTTCATCACTCTAGTCTAAAATTGTGTGGGATGGCAACCAGAGGGCAGTGAGGAATGGAAATGGGCTGGAGCTGCCTTCCAGAGCCAGGCTTGGACCTGGAGAGGTTATTTTTTGTGTGTGAAAATTTTTATTAAAACTGTAAAACCCACGAAAATACCTGGAGAGGTTATAATGGGCTGAAGTTTCCCTTCTGGCATTTCACAGCCCCTTCACATGGCTCCAGTGTATAACAAAGCCTTTGCTCTGCTGCTGGCTCTGTCTTTTTAAACTACCCTTCCTGGCTACCATCACTGCATCTCCCAAAACATGTTCTTCATGTGTCAGACGTTTCATGTACAGAGACTCTGACAAAGAGAGCTTTGACTCTCAATAGCTTATATCTTGAAAATCTTGTTCGTCTTCAAGGTGCTACTGGACTTAAATCTTGCTGTTCTACTGAAGACCAACATGATTACCCACTTGAAATTACTGTTGACTCTAATTAACAGCAGTTCTCCAGGTTGAGGTCTTTCATACCTCTTTTTCACTGAAGATACCAGGAATTGAACCTGGGACCTTCTGTACACAGAGCATATGGTCTGCCACTGAGCCGTGGTCCTATATTACAAAAGGGAAGGTCTAGCTTGGGACATCCCATGACCAGGTACTCTGTGTCTTTCCTGGCCTCTTTAGAAACATAGTCCAAGCCCAAAATAGAGAGCCAGGCCCCAAAAGTACACACCCGTCATCGATCTAAGAGATTGAGATTCGAGGGAGATATTACGTCAGTGAGAGAGAGCAAAATCAGATGAGTTTAACCAAAGGGCTCACCAGGTTAATAACCAAACTCTTCACAACCGTCTTTTCAGATTTAGGCTTCACTGGCTATTGCAACCAAACTCCAGCATACAATTATTACAGTAGGAAAAAGTGCAAGAACACAGAATTACTGCCAAGCTGCCATGGAATACAGCCTGGTTTCCCATCCCCTGCCCACAGCTGATTTTTTTTTTAACACATACAATAAAAATATTGTACAAACGAACAAAAGGGTTTATTGATTTTGGTCAAAAAAGAGTACTGCAAGTTATCAAATTAAAAAGAAAATTAGAGACAGTAAAAGACAACGTTTAGAAGAACAGAGCCCAAGACCATAAGAGTAATAAAAAACATTATAGCCCGAGCTTCCTGAACTAAAGAACAGATAATTTAAAAAACAGAGTTTAGCTTTACATTTTCAGAATACAAGCATAAATTCGTGAGCCTTCTTCATCTCTAACACCTTTACCCATGTTGCAAAGTCTA
Source organism: Eublepharis macularius (assembly GCF_028583425.1). NCBI lineage: Eukaryota > Metazoa > Chordata > Lepidosauria > Squamata > Eublepharidae > Eublepharis > Eublepharis macularius. Next base: position 18,785,263 of record NC_072805.1, on the reverse strand, counting down.
TTCCTGTTCAGGTTCAAAAAGGTAAGATCTTTTTTATTATTCAGAGGAGTTAGCTGTGTTAGTCTGTAGTAGCAAAATCGAAAAGAGTCCAGTAGCACCTTTAAGACTAACCAACTTTACTGCAGCATAAGCTTTCAAGAATCACAGTTCTCTTCATCAGATGCAGAGGAGTTAGCCGTGTTAGTCTGTGGTAGCAAAATCAAAAAGAGTCCAGTAGCACCTTTAAGACTAACCAATTTTATTGTAGCATAAGCTTTCGAGAATCAAGTTCTCTGCGTCAGATGCATGTGACGAAGAGAATTGTGATTCTCAAAAGCTTATGCTACAGTAAAGTTGGTTAGTCTTAAAGGTGCTACTGGACTCTTCTCGATTTATTATTATTATTATTATTATTATTATTATTATTATTATTATTATTATTATTGTGGTTTATTTATAGTCTGCCTTACTCACTGAGTTCCAAGACAGGTTATATACTGCAGCTGCATACATTATAAATTATCAACAGCTAGGACATTCACAAAGCAAGAATACAATATGCTCAGCAGTTTGGCAGTTCAATGAAAACAGGATATGGCAGCTGTAAATTTGAAAACTAGCATCAAGCCAAACACATAGATGAAACCTTTATGAATTAAAGCATGAGTAATTAACATGGTATCTTTAAAAAGGTAAAGGTAGTCCCCCATGCAAGCACCGAGTCATTACTGACCCATGGGGGGACGTCGCATCACGACGTTTTCTTGGCAAACTTTTGTTATCAATATCAAATTACCCAGTAGAAGCATATCTACATATCAGCAGACAGTACCCAAATAGTCTAGTTCAGTGTTTCTCAACCTTTTTCCGACCGTGGCCCCCTTCTGACGTTGTTTCCTTCCTGTGGCCCCCCTGTCCTACCGGGATAAAGGTAGCTATTTTATATGCCAATAAAGGTGTTGTACTTGAAGGTAGCTATTTCAATGGCTTGTTTGTAAATAGCCACGGGTTACACTTGCATGAAGAAACAGCACCCCACACACTGTCTTTTCTGTTTTCTTTTCTCGGTCACTTCTGTTTTCTTCACTTCTCACTTCCCTCTATGGCCCCCTAATCTTGTGCCATGGCCCCCCATTTATGCAATTTTTACCTGTGGCCCCCTTGGAATATCCTGGGCCCCCCTGGGGGGCCATATGGCCCCAGGTTGAGAACCACTGGTCTAGTTAACAGTTCCTTCCCCTTACCAAGGTATCTCTTTGAGATGTTTCTTGTGATACCGCCCTATAATCCAAGTAGAAAGCCTTCCTGAATAATTCAACCTTGCAAGTTTGTGGAAAGCCAGGAGAGCGAGAGCTTTCCTGGCCTCCTCACAGAGTCTATTCGACAAGGTGGGAGCTATCACAGAGAAAGCACGTGAATGGGAAGTTGTCCTCGTTGCCCACTTCCTAGAACGACCACACTTCAAACTGGTACAAGAAAGCTCTCCAGGCAATGGAAAACTGAGCAGAAGAAGCCAATGTTTAATTATTGTGTGAATCTGTACAAAACGAAGCTCTCTTGGGGTTCTCTGTAGTAAACCTGCTTCAACCTCCAGACAAATTGTTGGGGGGGGGGGTTGAAATTAGGCTGGCAATGCCTCCCCATCAATACAGATGCAGCCTTTTGACAAAAAGCATAGCCCCCAATCACAAGCGGAGCAGCCTTTATCAACATGGGGTGGTGGCAGAGAGTGCCCTTAAGTCATAGCTGACTTACAGCAAGCCCTGGTGGGGATTGCACAGTAAGAGACTAACAGAGGTGGTTTGCCATTGCCTGCCTCTGCAACCCTGGCCTTAGTTGGAGGTCTCCCATCCAATTACTAACCAAGGCCAACCCTGCTTAGCCTCTGAGATCTGACGAGATCAGGCGCACCTGGGTTATCCAGGTCAGGGCATCAACTCAGACTAGGAAAGATGTTATTGGGAACTGAAACAGGCTGCCCCTGAGTTCTGTCATCTCCCTTACGCTGTTTAAATCAATGTAGGGCCACTTAGAAGATTTACCCAGAGTTTGAGGGTTGGGTGTCATCATGAATACAAAGGTGACTCCAACTGTACCTCTCTCTAACAACTCTCCCCAGACCTATTTCAGCTTAGGGAAATGGCATGAGGGAGAAGACAAGAGACCCACCTCAGCAACAGTGCAGTGCCAAGTTGAATCCGGCCCCCTGCATTATTATTTTTTATTGATGATCTCTACAGCTGTTATGCAACTTCAGGGAAGTGAATCGGATCCAAGGAACATATTAAAAACATATTGCGGTGTTTGGGTCAAAGGCTCCACATGTGGGAGACTCAGCTCAGGAGTATGTCTTGGAGACTGAGGCCAAGTGGCTAGTCTGAGCTGAATCTGGGCAAGATGGAAGGCAACGTAGTTGAAAAGGCCAATGTTCTGAGAATGGCGTATTTATCACCATTGCATGGTGGTGTTATGGTTTTGTTGGATTCAGTTAAAAGCCTTTCGATATTCCTTGTGGTGGAGAATCAGGTCAGTATAGTTGCTAGCCAGGCTTTTTTTCAGTGGGAATGCGGTGGAACGGAGTTCCGGAACCTCTTGAAAATGGTCACATGGCCAGTGGCCCCACCCCCTGATCTCCAGACAGAGGGGAGCTTAGATTGCCCTCTGTGCTGTGGCACAGAGGGCAATCTAAACTCCCCTCTGGCTGGAGATCAGGGGGTGGGGCCACCGGCCATGTGACCATTTTCTCCTAGGGCAACCCACTGCATTCCACCACCTCTTTTCCCAGAAAAAAAGCCCTGGTTGCTAAGGCTGCATTACTCCAGTTATATCGAGTGTCCCCGCTCCTGGATGTATAGCTGATCTAGCTATACTGATTCACGCTATTGTAACTTTTAAGATTAGATTACCGTAATGGGCTCTGCATGACTTGCAGACTTTTATTAGGACAGAAGGCAGCTGCCTGCTTGCTGATGGGAGCTAGCAAATTTACTGAAATCTTGAAACATCTACACTGCGTGCCAGTTTGATCCTGGGTTCGAGTCCAAGTGCTGGCTTTAGCCTTGAAAGGTCTTAATGGCCTGGAATCGACATCCCTGCTAGACTGCCTCTGTCAATATGAACCCATGAGATTGCTCAGCTGCATATAAAGCCCATGGGAAGTTAGGACAATTTCAGCTTGTATTCAGCTTTTCGAGAGCAGCAATAGTCCTTTGGACCAGGCTGCCTAGAGAAGCATGAAGAAGTGTCATCTCTGGGGAACTTTAGGAAAAAATGCAAAGCTGAACTATTGAAAGGGACTTTTGGAGGTGACCCACTGTTGTGTTGATTGTTTAAATCTATAGTTGACGGTTTAATTTTAATGGCAGTGTGGTGTACTGGTTAGAGTGCCAGACTAGGATCTAGGAGACCCAGGTTCAAATCTGGTTCAAGTCTGGTACTGGTTAGAGTGCCAGACTAGGATCTAGGAGACCCAGGTTCAAATCCCTCCTATGCCATGGAAACTCTGTAGGTGACCTTGGGACAGTCAGATACTCTCAGCCTAACCTACTTCACAGGGTTGTTGCTGTGAGTATAAAAGAAAGGAAGAGAGAATGACCTCTGACCGGCAGCAGCTCTCGGAAGAGAGCTTGTTACACATTGATCGATCGATCGATCGATTGATTGACTGACTGATTGATCGATTGATTGATTGCCTGCCTTTCTCTCTGAGACTTGAACCAGATTACATAGCATAAGACAGTATGATCAACAAGTGCGTGTTTGTCAAGTGTAGGGAGAAGCAATGTTAGCCAGGAAGCGTAGTTTTAAAAGACAGAGCTGGTGGCGATCGCTCCTCAGAGGGTTTGTAAATTTCATATTCGCCTCTCCGAAGGCTCTGTCAATTTCACCTCTCCAGTCTGAAACTGTGTGGGATGGCAACCAGAGGGCAGCAAGGAATGGAAACGGGCTGGAGCTGCCTTCCAGAGCAGGACTTGGACCTGGGAAAGTTATAATGGGCTGAAGTTTACCTTCCAGCAGTTCACAGCCCCTTCACATAATTCCTGTGTACAGCAAAGCATTTGCCCTGCTGCCAGCCCTGTCTTTTACAACTACCCTTCCTGGCTAACATTGCGTCTCCCGTCACGTGTTCTTCACGCGTCAGATGTCTCATGTAGAGAGACTCAGACATCCAACAAACAATACAATGAGTTATGGTTGTTGGGGGTTTTCCGGGCTGTATTGCCGTGGTCTTGGCATTGTAGTTCCTGACGTTTCGCCAGCAGCTGTGGCTGGCATCTTCAGAGGTGTAGCACCAAAAGACAGAGATCTCTCAGTGTCACAGTGTGGAAAAGACTGCACTTTGTCAGACTGCACAGGGAAGCCATTGAAATTCACAAGCATAAGCAAAACTTCAACAGGAAAGAAGAAACCTTAAGAATGAACAGAGCATGGGCTCCAGTTCTGAAAAACACCAGGCCAACAAAACACTCCACACCCGACAATAGCCCTGCAGAGAAGATTAGCACATCAAGCACCAATCCATATGCAAAAGAACCTCCTCAGGATTCAGTGAAGCCTCCCGCCATTAGCATTCCACACCCTGGGAAACTCTTACAGAATGACTCAGCTCAACCCCACCCCTCCTGAGTAGATACAAATGACCTACATCTTTTCCACACTGTGACACTGAGAGATCTCTGTCTTTTGGTGCTACACCTCTGAAGATGCCAGCCACAGCTGCTGGCGAAACGTCAGGAACTACAATGCCAAGACCACGGCAATACAGCCCGGAAAACCCCCAACAACCATCGTTCTCCGGCCGTGAAAGCCTTCGACAATACAATGAGTTATGTTTGGTAGAAATTTGAAAACGATGCATCAAATTTGAATACAGGAATACAGAGATGAAACATTGTTGAAACAAAGCGTAAGTAATTTGACATGATAAATTAAACAACATGGAAACTACCCAGTAGGAGCATTATCTATATCAACAGACAGTACTCAGTAGTATAGTCTACAGTCTCTGTCCCTTCAACAAAGCATCTCTCTTAACCATTACCTTAAGGAACAGCCCTAATGCCTGAGTTTAAAAAAGCCATCACAGATCATTCAGTTTTGCATAGTTTGTGGACAACAGCTTCAGGCTGGGAAATTCCTAGAGATTTGGGGGTGGAGGCAGAGTTTGTGGGGGATCTCACCTGGGAAATAACACCAATGAGTCCACCCTCCAAAGCAGGCATTTTCGCCAGTGAAATTGATTTGTTGCCTGGAGATCAGTTGTGATCCCAGAAGAGCTCCAAACCCCACCTGGAAGTTGGCAACTCTGTACATACAGAATGCAGTTAGGTCCTAAAGAACCAGGTATATGATGCAAAAATTACACAGGCAAACTGGTTGAGTATTGCATTGGCATTAGCTTGTATCTTGCTTGTAATTTGCTTATTGCACATGAGGAAATGGTTGCAAAAATCCCGAATGGGTTTTCAAAGCTTGGGAAATACCCCTTTAAAAATCTACCCTGTCTTGCACGGAATTTGCAACCTTTCAACAGTTTCTCACTACCCATAGCATAGGGAAACAGCAATAAGCAGGTGCACATTCAGTCTGGAAGCTGGGAATGGAGCCCCAATTCTCTAACTCAAAAGGGGATGAGTCCAGTAGCACCTGTAAGACTAACAAAATTTGTGTGAGCTTTTGTGAGTCACAGCTCATTTCTTCAGATACCTGAAGAAGTATCTGAAGAAGTGAGCTGTGACTCATAAAAGCTCACACCCTACCACGAATTTTGTTAGTCTTACAGGTGCTACTGGACTCTTGCTCTTTTCTACTGCTACAGACAGACTCACACAGCTACCCATCTTGATCAAAAGGGGATGATGATGTCTGAATGTGGGGCTTGAATACCATTGCACCCCAAAACAAAAACTTCATTTTCCTCTCTCATTGGACAAGCCCAGCTACGCCTCTCTTCAAATCCATATACCTCATTCTATTTTGAGCAAACCCTCTTAACTTCCTAACCAGCTCAGAGTGCTGCCCTTGTTTTTGCCACAACCCTTTCTATTAATTCACACCTGCCCTGCTGATATCTGAAGTAGGTAGCTTGGCTTTTCACTTTCACAGGCATGGGCAGCCATCTAAGTGGCATTACAAAACAACCCTCCAATTCCTGTTCACCACCAATACAGGCCGACTAATACTTGCATCACCTGAGCCACCTAAAATCAATACCTATATGCAGAGGCAACAAATCTAGCTCTTTAGCAGAGGCAACAAATCTAGGTCTTTTTTATTTTAAATTAATTGTTATTAATATCTTACATAATACAGAAAAAGCAAGTCTAAGTTACAAATATAACATATCATATCTAACATATCAACAGACATGAACAACAACAATTAAGAAATGTAAATAACAGATAAGTTTTCGCAGTTAGAACCTTCATACAGTTATTATTTCTGTGAAATGATTCAAGAAATAAGTATAGATTTGAACAATTCTGAGTTAGGTTGTAAATTATTCTTTTCTATATAGTCAATGAATGGAGACCATTTCACTAAAAAATTAGTTTCATTTGGAAAACGTTCAAACGGATAGATTTTATCATGCAATTTTTCTAAGATTAAGTGGTCCCATATTTTGACAATCCAATCATCAGATGTCGGAATTTTCTTTAGCTTCCAAAAAGTCTCTGGCCAAGCTACAAGTGATGAATGACACTTGAATGGCAAGTGGATTGAGTGGAGTGCAAGTGAACAGGGAGAAATACACTTGCCGTTCAAGTGTCATTCGTCACTTGTAGCTTGGCCCTCAGTAGAGCTTTTCGCTGCTGTAAGTAAAGTAAAGTAAAATCTAGGTCTTTATTTAACCCACAGACCATTCAACAGCCATGCCTCAAGATCTTGGGGCAGAGAAAGAGATGGGTCAGTGTAATGTATTGGTCGAACTGTAGCTGATAGAGAACTCAAGGCTTTGCTATCAGTGGCCACTAAGTACGGGTGTCAGCAAATCAGGAGAGCCAGATAAAGACCAATCACTGAGCTGTAAATAAGTTACAATGTATGTGAGTTATGCAAACGAGGGTATTCTAAAGTACGTGTTCTCATTGGCTATAACTCTTTGGGAGGGAAAACTGGTATGTATATATATTGAGGGTTTCTGTCAGTTGTTGTTGTTGTGTGTAGTTATACTGAATAAAGAGCTGTTGGTTTACTTCAAGTCTGAACCCACTATTTAATACTGGCGACGAGGATGGGATCTCTGATTGGGTATGCAGCCCCAATACCAGAGCGATATCACTAACAAGGTGCTTGGGTAGGCAGCCCCAAGACCTAAGCTGAAATCTTAAGCGTGAGGAATTGTCACCTCCACCATCCGACATACGCTCGCGTCGTCCAGAAGGCAGACATGGCCGCTAAGGGCCACTTCGAACCGTTTGACTCAACAGCCGAGGACTGGGAATCCTACATTACCCGCTTCGACTTCTACCTTGAGGCGAACAAGATTGAAGACACAGATCTCGCGAGAGCAACGTTCTTCAGCGTGTGTGGGCGTTCCACGTTTGATATAGCACGGGCACTAGTGGCGCCAGCCCAGCTTCAAACTACACCGTTCGACACAATAAAGAACAGACTCAAAGAACACTTCTCACCACAGCCATCAGAAATAGCCAGCAGACACGCGTTCTACAACCGCAACCAAGCCCAAGGGGAATCCATAGCGGCATTCGTCACAGCCCTCCGGCAGGCAGCCCGGCAATGCAATTTCCCTGACCTAGAGATGGCACTTCGGGACAGGTTGGTGTGTGGGCTGCGAAATGAAAAACTACAAAGACGACTCTTTGCGAAGAAAGAGCTGACTTTCAAAACAGCGCATGAGGAGGCACTCGCTGCTGAAGCAGCAGAACAGTCTGCAAAAGAGGTCCGGCAGTCGCACACTTCCCCATCATCCTGCAGGGCCGAACAGGTACATCAGGGGTGTGTAGAGGACCTGTCATCATCAGAGGATGACGAAGAAGAGGTCCTGAGAACTAAGTTCCACGGCAAGCAACCGGGGGGGGGGGCACAACATTTCAGGGCACCCCTTGCGCAAGCTGTGGAGGACCTCACTGGAGGAAGTCCTGCCGGTTCCGGGAAGCACAATGCCGGAACTGCGGGAAGATGGGACACATCGCTCGAGCCTGTCGCTCTGCAAAGAACCAAGTCGGATCGCCCAAGTCCAGCCACAAGTCAGCACTGGGCTACAACAAGGCACCCAACCGCAAGAGCGACTGCCATACAGTCACTATACGCCACGCTAATGTAGCCCAGACTAGTGAGTCATCAGTGCAAGCATTACGACCTCCAAGCAGCAACAAAATAAAAGTAACCGTGAAAATCCAAAACATGCCATGTCACACACCCTCAAGCTGATACGCAGAAGGTCATCCACACCTCATCTTGAATCAGCAAACATGGTGCTGAAAGACTTCCAAGGCCGCCGCGTGCCGATCATGGGCATCGGCACATTCCAAGTAAAGTACAAGGACTTTATTGGCCCACTACGATTAGTGGTAGTTCAAGGCCGCCAACCTAGCTTACTTGGCCTCGACTGGTTCCGCCCTCTCGGCATCCAAATCGCAGGCGTGCAGCGGCTGCATCGTGATGAGGTAGCATCAGTATGCAGAGAGTTCTCAGCAGTCTTCGACGGGGCCCTTGGTAATTACACAGGACCGCCTGTCTCGTTTGACTTAGACCCAGCCGTGGCCCCCATCTGCCTGAAGCCTCGCAGGGTTCCATTTGCGCTCAAGCCAAAGATAGATGAGGAACTGGATCGTCTGATCGAACAGGGGATCCTGGAGCCAGTTTCTCACGCTAAATGGGAAACTCCCATAGTAACCCCACTGAAACCCAATGGAGCGGTCCGAATTTGCGCAGATTATAAATGCACAATCAACAAAGCACTACAGCAACATGCCTACCCAGTACCAGTCGTGAGCCATCTCCTGGCATCGCTTCAAGGGGGAAAGATTTTTGCCAAGCTTGATCTGGCACAGGCTTACCAACAACTACCTGTGGACGAGGCGACGGCAGAAGCCCAAACGATCGTGACACACCGAGGGGCGTTCAAGGTTAAGAGACTACAATTCGGCGTCAACGTCGCCCCAGGAATTTTCCAAGGCATCATGGAAGGACTTCTACGCGGAATTCCAGGCGTCATTCCGTACTTTGATGACGTCCTAATCGCGGGGGAGTCAGAAAGCGCACTTGCAGAGAGGCTTCGCTGTGTCCTTCGCAAACTACAAGACGCCGGCTTAAAGGTAAAGAGAGAGAAATGCCAATTCGCCGCTGAGAGTGTGGAATTCTTGGGATTCCTCATTGACGCAGCCGGTATTCATCCCACATCAGCAAAGGTACGGGCCATTAAAAGTGCACCTCCTCCAGGATCAAAGAAGGAACTACAATCCTTCCTGGGCCTATTAAACTTCTACCACGCATTCTTGCCACATAAGGCCTCAATTGCAGAACCCCTGCACCGCCTTCTAGATTCCTCCGCCCCCTGGGGGTGGGGCAGAAGAGAAGCCGCGGCGTTTGAAGCAGTAAAAAAACTACTGTCGTCAGAGAGCGTGCTGACACACTTTGATGAGAAAAAACCACTCGTACTCGCCTGCGACACCTCCCCATATGGTATCGGAGCCGTCTTAAGCCACAGAATGCATACCGGGCATGAAGCACCCATCGCCTACTTTTCAAGAACCTTGTCGGCCGCGGAACGAAACTATGCCCAAATAGACAAGGAAGCTCTGGCAATCGTAGCTGGGGTGAAAAAATTCCATGATTACCTCTACGGCCGGAAGTTCCTCATCGCAACCGACCACAAACCACTCCTGGGACTACTCTCTCCAGACAAGCAAACGCCTCAAATCCTTTCGCCCAGAATGCTGCGGTGGACGGTGTTCATGTCTGCCTACTCCTACAACTTACAGCACCGCCCCGGCAAAGCAATGGGACATGCCGACGCCCTGAGCCGCCTGCCACTTGCTGACCAGGGGACCGACCCATCTCCAGCTCATCACATCATGCTGCTGGAAGACTTGCCGAGTCCACCACTTAGAGCCTCCGACGTGGCGTCACACACTGCTAAAGATTGCACCCTCAGCCGCGTTCTCAACTGGGTGTGGAGGGGGTGGCCATCAGGCCAGCTGGCCGAAGAGTTTCGGCCGTTCCTCATTAGGCAGCACGAACTCTCAGTGCACAAGGGCTGTCTGCTATGGGGAAATAGAGTTGTAATTCCCAGCAAACTGAGACAACAAGTGCTGGAGGCACTACACAGCGGACACCCAGGCATAGTCCGCATGAAGGCAATGGCGCGCAGCTATGTTTGGTGGCCAGGCATGGATAGGGCTATCGAGGAATGGGTCCGTACCTGTCAGCCGTGCCAAGAAACACGCCCAGCTCCAGCGCAAGCCCCAGTACATCCTTGGGAGTCAGCGAGAGCACCCTGGTCGAGACTCCACATTGATTTTGCAGGGCCATTTCAGGGACAAACCTTCCTAATAGTTGTGGACTCTTATTCAAAATGGCTAGAAGTTGTTCCCGTCTCCACAATGACTACTGCTGTGGTCATTAGGGCCCTACGTCAGCTGTTTGCAACACACGGTTTGGCTGACACGGTAGTGTCAGATAACGGAACACAATTCACGTCAGCGGAGTTCCGGCAGTTCCTGGCCAACAACGGCATCAGGCAAGTCACGTCTGCTCCGTTCCACCCTTCCACCAATGGGCAGGCAGAACGGATGGTGCGGACAACAAAGGACAGCCTTCGGCGAATCAGCCAAGGAGACTGGCAATCGCGATTGGCTGCGTTCCTGTTACAGCAACACGTCACGCCACATTCTACGACAGGGCGTAGCCCCGCTGAACTACTAATGAACAGGAAGCTCACCGTGACTCTCGACAGGCTGCACCCCGACCTAGCGGATGAGGAAAGACCCATGCCGGAAGGAGAGGTAAGGACCTTCCAGCCGGGGGATCTCGTATATGCCCGCGACTACAGCGGACGTCTGCCATGGGTGCCTGCGACCGTGGACACCACAACGGGACCAGTGTCATACGCCGTTGTCGCTGCGGATGGCAGGAAACTACGAAGACACATGGACCAGCTACGACGCAGATGGCCGACCAGGACAACGGGAGCCGAGAGCTTACCAACGCCCAGTGAACAGGATACCATCCCTCCAGAAACGGACAGTGAAGCTATACCACAGCAGGCACCAACGGTCAGCTCACCGGCTGCAGAGGCAAGTACTACCCCCGAGAACCAAGCGGAACTAAGTAACGGGCTACCAACTGCCCAAACACCGGCTCAATTGTCGGACGCACTTTGTCCCTCGCCTCAAGTGACCTTACGAAGGTCCCAGCGGACTCGGACTACTCCCAGCCACCTGAAAGATTATATTTGTTAGGAGGTCAGTTCTGACTTAGGGGGGAGGAGTGTAATGTATTGGTCGAACTGTAGCTGATAGAGAACTCAAGGCTTTGCTATCAGTGGCCACTAAGTACGGGTGGCAGCAAATCAGGAGAGCCAGATAAAGACCAATCACTGAGCTGTAAATAAGTTACAATGTATGTGAGTTATGCAAACGAGGGTATTCTAAAGTACGTGTTCTCATTGTCTATAACTCTTTGGGAGGGAAAACTGGTATGTATATATATTGAGGGTTTCTGTCAGTTGTTGTTGTTGTGTGTAGTTATACTGAATAAAGAGCTGTTGGTTTACTTCAAGTCTGAACCCACTATTTAATAGTCAGCAAGTGCCCGGCAGTCCCCTGATGCTCTAAAAACTCAGCTGTGTCTTGGAGAGAAAGAGGAAGAGAGCAACGGCTGCGTATGGACTGGGTGAGGCCCTCCATGTTATAGAGGATGCAGTTAAAAGCTGGACGATTCCTAGTGGCTGCCTGGGGCACAGACAGAGGAAAGGGAGAAGATTAAAAGACTGACATTATTTCTAAAAAGGGAAATTAACAACAACAGTACCATCATCGATCCAGAGGAGTTAGCCGTGTTAGTCTGTAGTAGCAAAATTGAAGAGTCCAGTAGCACCTTTAAGACTAACCAACTTTACTGTAGCATAAGCTTTCGAGAACCACAGCTCTCTTCTTCAGATGCATCTGACGAAGAGAGCTGTGTTTCTCGAAAGCTTATGCTACAGTACCATCATCGGCTTCAATTATTTGATGTGCTCTTGCTAAGCAGCAGTGGTGACAATTATAAATTTGCCTGAGGACAGCAAAAGCTGTTGGGTTCGGCTCACCAGTCGGCATCTTGTCTTCTCACTCTGCTCGCTGGTTTTCTCATTGGCCGAGACCTCACATTCTTAGGAAAGGGTTCTGAACGATGCTTGCCTAGAGGTATGGCTTCATCACAGCCTCGGGAAGGCTGTGCCAGCCAAAGCAACTACGGAAGCTACGTCGGTGGTCTGCAGGGTTGCCGTCTCCAGGTTGGGAAATTCCAGGGGATTTGGGGGCAGAGCATGAGAAGGGCAGGAAGGGGAGGGATCTCTGGGGGCAGGGGGTAAAGTATCATAGAGTCCATCCTCCAAAGCAGCCATTTTCTCCAGGGGAACTGGTCTCTGTAATCTGGAGATCAGTTGTAACTCTGGGAGAACTCCAGGTCCCCACTAGAGGCTGGCAACCCCAGTGGTCAGGCCAACTCCGTCTTGGTTTCACCTTTTGATCCAAGATCGTTTCACAGTTCATTTGAAACTGGGCATCTGGAGGGCAACGTAGCCTGTGCCCCTTTGCCCTTAACTAAGTTCTTACGATAGGAGCAGGATCTTGAACAACTGCCATGTTCCCTTTTGCTTGCATATTAGGAAAGCCACCACCACAAAAACTATTTCAACAACTCACTGGACTTCACCCAAACAAGAACATATGAGACAGAGGCAGAGACAGAGACAGAGAGCAGAACCACAAGTGACAAAAGGCACAGATTGGACACTTGTCAGCTTCCCTCAAGTTTTGATGGGAAATGTAGGCGTCCTGGTCTTGCAGCTTGGCTCTCCGACTGCTGTCCAATGGACTTTTCAACTGTCACTTGTCCAACATTCAGCCAAGCTGCCTACATTTCCCACAAAAACTTGAGGGAAGCTGACAAGTGTCCAACCTGTGCCTTTTGTCACTTGTGGTTCTGCTCAGAGAGAGAAGATGACCAGCTCCATAAAACACACTTATTGTTTTTGAACATTGCATGATCTAGGTGTGTACTACTGAAAAAGCGTAAGCTTGCAAAAGGGTGTAAGGAGCGGAGAGAAATAGTGTGCATACTTCAGCTCCATGGATGTCTGAGATGAAAAAGGATCAGACGTCCCACGGCTTTTTCAAGCCTGATGAACGATTCATCGGACAAGTCGCCAAAAGGCAGCGGATCCAGCAAGGTGGCCTTCCAGATGCCTGTGCGCAGGGCTGCTGCCTCTCTGGTGCCAGCTCCCTTATCTAACAACAAAATGCGTTGCTAGAATGCAGTCGAGCAAGTACTGCCGGCGCAGGTCTAGACCATTAAAGGCAACCAGATGAGCCAGCCTGTGCACGCAGCCCCGCAATCCTGCCTTCTTCACTCGCGTCTTGTGCTGCCAGAAAAGTGCGCCACCAAGTTTAACTTAAGCAGCTGCGCCTATTCCATCAGTTAGAGCATCACAGTTGCATCAGTGGATGGGAAGGGGTTGAGAGGGCTTAGGATACGGAGAGGCCCCACTGCTCCCCGGCACGCCCTTCCCCAGCACTGCCCATTTCTGGCCACCAGTGCTGGATGCAAACTGCTTCCTTGTCCCCTGCTCTCCTTCAGTTAATGCCCAGGCCGACTTAGAGCTCCTGTGGCAGTAGGCACTCTTCCAAGGGTCAGGCAGGCCGCAAGGGCCATACATGGCTTGCTGAGTTACGCCAAAGAGAACCTGCTCTGCCTCTCTCGGTTCAAAGAGGGAGCAGGAATTAGGTGCCCTCTCCTCCAGTTCTGCATTCCGGGGAAGCCAGGCAGCAACAGAGCCGTATCTTGGCTTGTCAGCACCTGGGGCAACCCAAGTCTGGCAGTGCCCCTGTCCCCAGGAGTGTGTGAAGATGTCACTTCCGTGACATCATCATGCAGGGCGCCCCCCCCCCCCCCGGAGCATGCCCACTTTTGTAGCTGCAGCAGCTCTCCTACCCTGCCGCACAGCCCCTCATGCAGCTGCTGGAGGGCCGGGAGCATATGGCAAGCCAGCCACCACGTCAGCTTGGCAGGCACCCAGTGTGGCACAGGCAGCCTCCTAGCCCTCCCGCGCAGCTGCCTGCGCTGCTGCCGCAGGGCCAGGAGCATTCGACAAGCCGGCCCCCCTGTCAGCGCGGCAGGTGTCCAGCGCAGCGTGGGTGGCCTCCCAGCCCTCCCACGCAGGTGCCCTCGTTGCTGCTGGAGGGCTGGGAGTGCGCGCTCCTGGCCAGCCGCCGCTCTGGCGCCCTCTGTTTGGCAGCGCCAGGGGCAAGCAACCCCCCCCCCCCCCCGCCCCTGCTAGATCCAGCCCTGGGCAGCAATGCCAAGGAAGGGGCCCATTTGGGCCAGTGGCTCAACTTCACAATGGCTGGGAAAGGTGATGGGACTGCCAGATTCTTGGCTTACTAGGATATCAGCCTGTTAGACCAAGGAAGCCAGCAACGCTGTCCCAGAGAAAGAGGGAAGTCTGAATACAGCTTCATTGTACAAAGAAATCCAGCTGTCCAAAATGATGCCTTTAAAAGAGCAAACTGGAAAGGGAGGGTTGACCATCAAAAGGGGGGATTGACCATCAAAAATAAGCCATAATAAAGAGCACTAAGTAAAATAACCATATATTGTTTGTGTATCTAACACTTGGTGGAGCAAGACTTGCTTGCAAGCCTATATACCCCAAGGACCCCCAAACCCTGAGTATCATAGGGACAAAGTGGGGGGGTCTGCAGAAGAAGGGGGAATCAGCAGAAATCCTTTCCCCACCTCCAGCAAATGTAATATAACTCCACTGGAGGATTGTAGTCGTTCGACACATGAAGCTACCTTGAGCAAGATTCTGGAGAGGCCACACGGCTATCTTCTAAATAAATCATGACATGCCTCTAAATACAACACAAAGGCTTGCTAGTATTGTATGTGTAATTTAGAAGAATCTTCAAAAAGATTTCCTTTGCTTCATGATTAAGTTTTATGTCAAGACACTGACATCCCATTGAAGTTCAAACACAATGCCATTATTCAAATCCTTTAATGTTATTACAGCCAAAATTCAGAATCTGAAATCCAAGTCCCTCCTTTTGAAGCCGAGCTCAGAGTTCAGCGTTACCAACCTGACTGAGCCCAAGATGACAGAGCTTCTCTGCAGAGTTTCATAATGTTTGCATATCTTGTTTCACCTTACTCTGTATTTTCAGCTGGATATTTCTGCATAGCCCTGTAAATTTTGCATATGTGAACACACACGCATGCACACACTTCTGATATCGACATCTACCCACAAAGAAAGGCTACTACCCCTGAAAATACACTCCTGGACAAAACTTGCCACTTTATCTCCACCCGTAATTACTACCTTGCTGATAGATTTTCAGATTAATGACACAGCCATCGGTGAGAGCACAAGCCCACATGGTGTAGATCTAGGAGACTGAAGTTCAAATCCATGCTCTGCCATGGGAACTCAATGGGTGACCTTGGGTCAGTCATACGCTCATCTTAACCTACCTCACAGGGCTGTTGTGATGATAAAATAGAGGAGGGGACGGGGAGAATTATTTTAAATGTTTTAGGGGAGAAAGTTGGGGTATAAATGAAGTAAATAAATAACCAAATATGAATGGCTGATTTACAGTGCAATCCTAAACAGAGTTACACCTTTCCAAGCCCATTGATTTCAATGGACTTAGAAGGGTGCAAATCTGCTCCGGACTGCACTGTTAGAGAGACACTTGCCCACAAAAATCTCTCCCCGACTTGAAATCTGATAATGACATTTTCGTCATCTGGACACGTGCAAAGGCAGCTCTGAAGAGACTCCATCAAGATTTCAACTTTCATCTCACCATCAACCTGAGCCTACGTCAATACACAGAAAAGGTCCAATTTCCAGGCAAACACCTCCTTATACTGAAAACCCACCAACTGTTACACAAAGGGAACTGCTTCCAGCTAAACAAGATTTTTACCCTGCCTTCCTGCCCTCAGAAGCCCACCAAGGCAATATTGTTTCAGGACCCAATAACATCAGCCATACTATCTGGGGCTCACCAGCTTTCTCATTCTTCAGTGTGATCTATACCATCATATGCCAACAGTGTCTTTGTGCTCTCTATATATGACAAACAGGACAATCACTACACAAAAGAATGAGACACGAGTCTGCTATTAAAAACGGCCATCTTCAGAAACATGGGAGGATTATTACAGTCTCCCAAGGCACATAGCTGCCGATTTAAAAGTCATTCTCCAGAAAAAGAACGTCAAAAGGAGACTCTAGTGTGAAACGGCTGAAGACATGGAATCAAGAAGTTTGAAACTCTCTTCCAAGGACTTGGGATTCTCTGGTCATTACAGATGTTACTTGGCTCAGCAAGTGCAGGGAAATGATGTTATCACTACTTAATACTAGTACAAAAGGTCTCTCTGTACTCCTTTTAATTACATCTGAATTTTTACACAAGTTTGGCACTAGACTAATGTTTCTGTAGGCAGGGATTTCCACACACGGAACATGACTTCCCCAATCCGAAATGCTCTCCAAGATGCTATTCCTGGGGGTCCTCTCTCCTCCAAGAATGGGGGGGGGGCATTTCAAGCTGCCACGGTGGGATCATGCTCCACGTGAGAAAAATCTTTACACCTGTAGAAAATGTAAGTCTGGGTTCATGCCACAGTTCAGGGGTGGGCAATTGTTTTGGCTCGGGGGCCACTTTGTGGGAGCGGAGGTTAGCGGAGGGCCGCACCTTTTAAAATGATTGCATTCATTAGTTAACTTTGCATTTCAGAAAAGGTATAAATTGTACCATAAAAATCAATAAATATAAATTAAATAAAATAGTGGTAGTTTTATTCAATTTATTTATTGTGCTAATTTCATATCATCTATAGCTGCAAGCACATTTAATTTTAGGATCAGTTTAATGAGACAAATGTACCCTATCACCCTTTTCGACTGTCTTGGCGGGCCACAAAAAACTCTGTAGCGGGCCGCATGTGGCCCGCGGGCCGCAATTTGCCCACCCCTGCCATTGTTACATCTCATCCGTGACTTCCTGTATTCTTGTGGCCCATTGACCTTGCTGTTGACAACTGGTTTTTTCTTCATAATCTCCTGTAAAAGTGCCTGAGAGGGACCCCACCCAGTGAGTCTCCCACCAGTTACCAGCCTTGGACTAGCAAACCGACAGAACAACGTCCTTAGGACCACAGCCAATGTGCAGAATGAATAAAAGCAAACAAAAGACCCGCGTAAACTTCCTAATAAACGTGTTTGTACAAATGTGGAAATTTAATAAGCAATTGTATGCTTGTTATATAGACAATAAAGGCTAGCAAGTTACTATGACTCTCAGAACACAGGTGGAGCAATCATTCATACAGGTGCTACATTTAAAGGACCCCATACCTATGTCTGCATAAAGTGCTGCTGCTAAAGTGCTGTGGTAAACATGAATATATCCAATATTGCACATTCATATTAAAGTGCAAGCGCATCAGTTAGCATCAATAAGGCAAGCATACTACCATATACATACAATCTAAAATCATTCATTAAAAACAGAATAAAAATACAATACAGATATAGTTACATACATATAAATAAAATTACTATAATGCATTTTGCCTAAAATGTAAACATTAAACAACATTTAAACCAAACGGTTTCTAATCTATGTCAGGTGTTTGCTCTCCTGGCTACCACATTTGCCCTTATTTTCCTAGCAGCCAGGGCATAGAGGGCCATCCTATTCGAAATAAAAGGGTCTGTATCTGAAAGAACAAAATTTAAATTATCAAAGTCAGACAGAAGATGGAGACTAGATAAAATATTTGCGAGAAATTTTCCCCTTGGTTCCTGGTATAAGGGACAATTTAAAACATAGTGTGGTAAGTCCTCAATTGAGGTTCCACAGATACATATACACTGATCGATGGGGTTTTTTTTGGAATTGTCCAAGTAGCATCTCAGTCGGCATAGACTGGAAGCGTAATGATGTAAACGCTACCCTGAGCTTATAGACTGTGATATCAGTCAGATAATGTGCTCTAATGTGGTCTTTTTGGATGGTTTTATACCATGGGGTAAATTTTGTTTTACTGATTAAGTATACATAGAATAAAGCAGGGAGAGTATTACAAGTTTGTGCCAGGCCCAAAGAAATGGGGCTTGAGTTATTTCCACTGCTTCTGCATTGGTTTCACCACCCCTTGCAAGTCCACTTGGTCAGCATGGAGCAGAAGGACCCCACATCCTTTCTTGGTCTCAATGTGTGGTTGGGCTACCACTGCATGCATTTACCTGTAATGGCTAATTTGGGCCTTAGCTTCTATTACCAAACATATCTGCTAACCAGGATCTTTACGTAGGCCCTTCTTGTACTGCAGAGACCCATTTCTGGACTCCCACCATATTCAACCATAACCCACCATGTGAAGGATCCCACCTATGCGTCTTGAGTCAGCTAGCAATTCATTCCCGCAAGACCATTCTCTGTTCCTCCTGCTTCAGACAACCAGCTCAAGACTAGGTATTCCAAAGGTAACTTTGCAGGATAAAATAAAGATGGAAACAATCCACTGAAGAGCTATACAAAAGAGATGGCTGGATGACAGATTCCTTCAGTTGGAAGGCAGTAGGAAAAGAGGAAGACCTTAAATGATTCAATAAAAAGAAGCCACGTCCCCAAGTTTGCAGGATCTGAGCAAGACTGTTAATGATAGGACGTTTTGGAAGTCTTTCATTCATAGGGTCGCTATAGTTCGGAGACAAACGGACAGCACATAACACGTCCCGCTTTGCCGTATACACCATCCATTCCCTTCAGAGCCCAGTCTTGGGCGGATAGACTCAGAATTGCAATTTATCCTTTTTTCCCTTCTAGTCTCGTGATTTCTTTAAAATCAATTACTCTTTCTTGTATGTGTATTCATTTTAATTGCATCTTCCTTCCCGCTACCCCCAAGCTGGCCCACAAAACCACTTCCGACACAATTTAAATCAATCCGCTAACATCTAAATAAAGTCAACAAAGACCAAACAAATCTCAACAGTCCAGCAAAAGGCCGAACAAAAAGGCCAAGAGGACTAAGATTAAAAATTCCCGAACACCTTCTGGAAGAGGTCAGGCCATCCCAGAGTCTTGGGCTGTTTCCTTATGGTGGATTAGCTCTTCCTGGGCTCTCAAAGAGGTGAGGGGGTTTTAGAGGGCTTGTTCCAGGGCTTTTTTTCAGCTGGAACACGGTGGAACGGAGTTCCGGAACCTCTTGAAAATGGTCACATGGCCGGTGGCCCCGCCCCCTGATCTCCAGACAAAGGGGAGTTTAGATGGCCCTCCATGCTGGAACGGTATGGAGGGCAATCTAAACTCCCCTCTGTCTGGAGATCAGGGGGTGGGACCACCAGCCATGAGACCATTTTCTCCAGGGGCAACCCACTGAGTTCCACCACCTCTTTTCCCAGAAAAAAAGCCCTGGCTTGTTCCAATGTTTCCAGAACCTCATCTGTTCCAGTCCTTCTGGAAACATCAGACTGAAATTGGCTCATAGTATAGATGGGAATAGATCAAGATGAGTAGCCATGTCAGTCTGTCTGTAGCAGTAAAAAAGAGCAAGAGTCCAGTAGCACCTTTAAGACTAATAAATTTGTGGCAGGGTATGAGTTTTTGTGAATCACACAGCTCTCTTCTTCAGATAAGAAGTGAGCTGTGATAGAAGTCCACACCCTACCACCCATTTTTGTTAAGTCTTATAGGTGCTACTGGACTCTTGCTCTTTTCTACGGTGGATGGGAAGGTTTCTAAACCTCCCCACCTCATCCCGCCCCCAGCAGGCTTTTAACACTTCAGGGATATACCTATTACTACGGGTTAAATAAAAAGCCAGTGAAAAGGTCTTTGGCAGCAGCGGAAGGAGGTAAATGGCAGTTGTGGGGCAGACTGGGAGGAAAGGACAAAAAGAATCACAGCAGCAATGAATCCACAATGGGGATTTGCACCCATATGGAAGCAGCCGTTGTGCTGCCAGCCCCACTTCATCATTCCAGAGTTTCGGAGTCACCACAGCCCTATCTAGGGTTGCCAGGTCCAGGTTGGGAAATTCCTGAATATTTTGGGGGTGGAGCCTGGAGAAGGTGGGGTTTGGGGAGGGTGGAGCTTCAAAATGGTATACTGCCATAGAGACTCCCCTCCAAAGCAGCCATTTTCTCCAGGGGAACTGGTCTCTGTCACCTGGAGATCAGTTGTAATTCTGGGAGATCTCCAGCCATCACCTGGAGGCTGGCAACCCTAGCCCTATCAGGTCAAGGCATTTCAATGTTTCAGGGCCAATGACCTGCCAGATCTCTAATGCCAGCAGTGGAGAACTGAAAACAAACTGGTTACAATAATTTTGTTAGCAATTGCTGGGATAGAGATTGCCAAGAAATGGGGAAATGAGAAAGGGCCCTCACTACAAAATTGGTACGATTCCATTTGGAACCATTTTATATTGGGTAAAGTGGATTGCTCTATAGGAATTCAGAATTTAGAAGCTTATCAGAAAAATTTTCAAGCAATTTGGTTTCCTATTGGGCAATTTTTGCAGGAAAAAGGAATTGTTTCTTCTAACATTCATTATCAAGAGCTATTGAATTTCTAGATGTATGGAACTCTTTAGGAGTTGTTATATTTTGGATTTTGTATGGTTACGTTTTAAGTGAATGTGTACAAAGAAGAAGTTTGTATATACACTGGTGTTGCTTTGGTATTGTCATATTTTTTTAAAAAAAAACTTATTAAAGTTTTTAAAACATGAAGAGAGCTGTGGCTAGAGATGGGCACGAACTGGAAAAAAACTGAACCATGTGGTTCATGGTTCGTCAAATTTCATGAACCACGAACTTTCACGAACCTGTCCCTGGTGTGCCAACTGGTTCGTTTGGTTCGTGAAAACGTCACTTCCGGGCCAGAAAATCATCACTTCCGGGCCAGCAGAAGTTCATTTCCAGGTCAGCAGAAGGTCTGCAGGAAGTCCATCCCCTGTTGCCTAGAAAACTGATTGATAGGCACCAGGCTGTCTGCAGTGACAAACCAAAAAACGAACCAAACAAACCAGCCTAAAAGTTCGTGGCAGTTCGTCAGAAATGGGATCTGACGAACCGTGGTTCACGAACCACGAACCGGCCTGGTTCGTGCTTAATTTTGGTTCATATTATAGTTCATGCCCATCTCTAGCTGTGGCTCTTGATAGATTTTTTTTTAAAAAAGGGGGGGAAAGAAAACATGGAGCAAAGCAGACTTCAATGTAGGCACAAACTGGTACAGGAAGAGGGAACCCTCAAGGTACCCTGGTCCCAGATTGTTCAGGGCTTGAAAAGTAAAACCCGGCACCTCAAACTGAGCCTGGAAAGCAGCTGGTCCCCAGTGCTTTCAAACCCAGAATGATACAATCGTCTTGGCAGGGTCATTAGTAGCAGAGCAGCTGCAATCTGAACTAGTAGCAGTTTCAAGTGCTCAAGAAGAGCAGCGCTTCACGGACTGTTCAGTTGCAGAAACCCAGTCCAGAAGTCTCTGCAGCACGACCACATTCAGATATCATAACAAGTGACCTCGTTCGTGTGCTATACCTTCTGCATAAGTGCCTGTCTTCTTCCTCTCCTCGGGCATGAACTCACAAGCGTCTTGGCTTGGGAAGCCTTCAATTGGCAAACTGTCCACATGCCTGCATTTGGACATCAGATATGCAGGGCAGATAAGTTCTCATCTCTAAACTTCTTTGCTGCATAACATTAACGCCAGCAAAGTGATGCCATGGCCAATACACGCTTGGCAGGTTCAAAGTTGTAATTAATATTTTCCCGTGATTACCTGGAGGAGTTGTGTGGGAGACAACATATGTTTGATTGATCTGTAAACTGGCTAAGGGGGGGGGACCCACATATTCCTATAACAATCCACACTTAAAAACAAAGTTATTAATTCACCTGCATTGTGGTGCAAGGCAAATCAAACCCTAAGAGGGTATTCTTATTCATGTATCTTCTCTCCCATGGAAGGGAACACTGTAATCTCCAAGCTGATAGACAACTAACAAGCAATAAAAGTGATGCTACAGAAAGTGATGATGAAATGGAGGCATCGCAACATCCTCTGTGTAAGACACTTAAATTGTTGAAATAGATAAGTGGACAGCTAAGGGTTGGATCCAACCAGCTTTTCTGCTGCTGAGAAAGGAAGGAAGGGCCCCTTTCTGAACGCCACAAAAGGCTATTCCGGGAATGATACAACTGGCTTGTACAAAAGCCACATGGAATGAGGGCTACTAAGGACTGGGAATTGGGTGAGATTGAGAGCCAAGCTACAAGTGACGCCTGACACAGGTTGGACACTTCTCAGCTTCCCTCTAGTTTTGATGGGAAATGTAGGCATTCTGGTCTTGCAGCTGTAATGGAGAGCCAAGCTGTAAAACCAGGACGCCTACATTTCCCATCAAAACTTGAGGTAGGCTGACAAGTGTCCAACCTGTGTAAGGCGTCACTTGTAGCTTGGCTCTGAGTGGGGGAAACGGCTGGATCCAATTCCAAGACTTAGAGTGTATCGTGCTGAGTGAACTTTGCATATGCTAAAATTAGCATATTAACCCTTTTGAGGGTCTTCCATTCCATTTCTTACATTTATTTATCTAGGCATTATCAGCCATTTTTCTTCCCCCTGGGGATCCAAAACAGCCTGCAAAAACCACAAACAAATACGATTTAAACAACTGAAAAAAGGAGGAATACTCAAAATGCATGGCACAGTTCCTGGGCTGGTCCTGTATCCACTGAACCAGATGACTTGTGGTTGCAGACTATAAACCACCAGCCATTATCCTTGTATCCTGCCAAAGTCTTATGCCTCTGGACCAGTCCAGGTTTAACATCTGCAAGTAGGAATCACAGCCTTGATGTTATTTAGCCAGCCGAGATGCTCCTCCCTTGCCAAACAATTTTTACAACTTTTATTCCAATAAAAATCCTTTCCATGTAAACCTTTGAAATCATTTGAGTATAACGTTTAAATTGCACTTGATTTATTTTTTTCTCTATAATCAAATTATTTCAGTCCTAGTATTTGTTGTTTGGGGAATATAAAGCTTAACATGAGGGTGCTTTTTAAGTGTTCCTTAATAAATACAAGTCAAAATCAACACACTGAATCACGTGGAACAAGGGCAATGTGCACATTTGCTAAAGCTATATGCTCGTGGTAAATTGTCCTGATTCACACAACATACCAACAGCGTATATCAGGAAATTTGTAGGTAGCTTGCATCAGGGGTCATTTCGTAGAAAAAGAGCTGGAGGAACTCATTAGTATAACTCATTATCATAACGCATTAGCATATGTCACACCCCCTGTCATCACCTATTCTGGCTGTTTTGGACCTAATCCTGGCCATTCAGGACCAAAATTGGGCCCAAAATGGCAAAAAGGGGTTGAAAATGGCCGAAAAGGGGCCCAAAATGGTCAGGATCGGGCCACTGCTGAACAGGAGAGGCCTGATCTGGGCCATTTTGGCCCCAATCCAGGATGAAATGGGCCCAAAATGGCTGAGAGTCAGGTGGGCAGGGCCACCTGACATGTGACTTCTTTGGGGAACTGCCGGAACTGTGTTCCGGCACGTTCCCCCTAAAAATGAGCCCTGGCTAGCATTCCCATTCCGCAAAGCTGGTAAGGTCCTCGTAGACATGACTGCGACCAGAAAAGGTCTATAGAGCTAACAGTCATTCGTCGCTTGCTAGCATTGCACCCCAGAGGTCCACATGGCTCCACCTAGCATGGGAATAAGATGGATCTTTGCACGGTTCTAAAAACCAGTGGGTTTTTGTGACCCAAATGCAGACTGCAAAGCAACTCTCTCAGAAGCAGGTCACCAAGTTTAAACTCCTGAGCTAAGAGAAGTTTCTGGGATTCCTTTCCTCCTTATAGTGGGAAAGGGCAGCAATGCCACATGCTCCTCCCTTGCCTTGCTCTGCACTCCCATTCATTCTCAGGGACTCAGTTCACCCCCAACCTTCTGTGTTATGGGAGGGGACAGGTACGGCCATACCTCCTGGACCTACACTGCTGGCACTAAGTAGTGGGCCACAAAAGGGAGCGAGTTTTGAAGACTGTCTCCACTTTGAAAAGTGTGAGAATCATCTGAGACTTGGAGGCAATGCAATATAGTCCTTCCTAGGGTTGCCATCCTCCAGGTGGTCGCTGGAGATCTCCCGGAAATACAACTAATCTCCAGCTGACAGAGATCAGTTCCCCTGGGGAAAATGGCAGCTTTGGAGGGTGGATTCTATAGTATTATACTCTGCTGAGGTCCCTCCCTCCCAAACCCCACCCACTCCAAGCTCCACCCCCCAAATCTCCAGGAATTTCCTAACCTGGAGCTGGCAACTGAGGTCCTTCCCAATACCATCCCAGAAAGGCAGTCTATAAAGATGACATCAGATAGAACAGAAAGCTGATGAGAGGCCCAGGGAACATTCCCCTTTTATCTCCTGTAGAGCAAAACAGTTCACAGCCAACACCAAATTAGAAGCCAAATTGGTAACAGTTTAAATGGCTGTACCACGCCTCCACACATTGCGGGACAATTCACTAGTGTTACAGGTGATAGCTACAGTGCATCTGGACTGGACTGTCCACACTGGAAAATGATGAGTCTTGCTGGGTCCTCAGTAAAAGATCTATAGGTGGCCTGTTCCTCGTGTCTGCAGTTTCTCCCTCCAGTCTATTTGCAAAGTATGCCCCAACTACGGGGTTTCCATTTACTAGGCAGGAATGAGGAAACGCCTGCCTCAGCCACCCGCCCTCACTCCGGCAAGCGGCGGAGGAAAATGTGGGGCTGGAATGGTGCCCCTGATGTCATTTCAGGCCGCATAACCAGAACTGACATCAACATGTTGCCGACTGCTCTAGCATTCACTCGAAACTCTAGTTTCAAGGGAATGCTGGAGCGGAAATCAACACAGCGACCTGGATACGCGGCAAGAGTTACCTCTTTTTGAAATGGCTCCATTGCTCACAATTCAGCTTTAACGTAGCTATTTTTCAGCTTACCACATACCTCCGTATATGAAAATCCAATCATGAACTGTAGCAGGACAGTCCTTTGCAGATATTCAGCCGCCCGTATCAGAACCATGTAATATCATAAGCCTGATAGGAGAGGTCACCATTCTGTCAGAATAAGGCATCACACACGTTTCCCAGGTTTGCTAGGCATGAATGCAAAACCTCTGAAATGGCGGTTTCAGGGAGCATGGCTTGCTGGAAACTATGTGCAATGCTCTGTTCAGATAAAACGGCCAGGAGGTTGGTCTATAGTATGCACAGGTTGCAGGGCAGTTCCCTGGTTTTGGCTCCTGGTTCCCAGGGAGACACTTCCCAGTCCCCCCAGCCCCCACCCCATGCCCTCCTTGACCAGGGATGGATTCCAGGTTTGGAGCCTTAGGTAGACAGTACCTAGAGCAGACTGTTCATCACCTACATTTGCCTTCCCATAGTAATGCAGGCCAGCCAGGTGCATGGGTATTAGGAGTTTTCCACGTCATTGGGTGAACTGACGGTGTGCCTGTTAAATGACTTTGGATGGTTGTAAATGGTTGCTCCTGAGGAAGTCCGTGGGGACGAAGAACTAGTTGGAAATTGCCGGCCTTAGTTCCGGGCACCATTGAAGGTTCCACTTTTCATCTTGGAACAAACCATGAACTTGTTTAACCAGCTCCTGAAAGGACTTTGATATAGTACAAGTCATTAATTTGCCGCTGCACCCCTTGATCCTCCTGGGGAGGATTCTTGAATGATATATGTAATATAAATTATATGCTGAAACTTGTAAAATGAAGATAAAAATTGGCTGCAATATTGTAATATGCTATATTAAAAGAATGATTATGTATATGTAATATATGATTGATAAATAATTGTTTTCCCGTTGGTCTTAGGACCTATATTTCTGGAAGTGTTACATCGGGAAAAGCCAGTTTTTTTCACAGGTGCATGGGTATTAGCAGTACTTTTTTCCAGCAGGAACGCAGTGGAACGGAGTTCCGGCACCTCTTGAAAATGGTCACATGGCCGGTGGCCCCGCCCCCTGATCTCCAGACAGAGGGGAGTTTAGATTGTTTAGAGATAAGGGGGCGGGGCCACCGGCCATGTGACCATTTTTGCCAAGGGCGATTTAAACTTTTAAAAACTCCCTTGTTCCAGCTGACCCGAAGTGATGTCATTGTGCAGTCCTCAGTTCCACCACCTCTTTTCCCAGAAAAAAAGCCCTGGGTATTAGAATGCATCAAGGAAACAGATGGGAAAGGGGACGAAGGCGGCAGAGGAGGTGCATGGGTGAGGATTTATTTATTTATTTTTATTTTATTGCACTTAATAGTCTGTTCTCCCTGCAAAGCAGGCTCAGAGCAGACCACATCAGAGTATAAAAACAAGGTAGCAAAAGAGATGAAACCATTCCTGTTCATAAAATTCAGCAACATTCATATTGCACAATCCTTCAACAACCAAAAGTCATGTGGTGGGTGGCAAGCTGTTAGATGTTATACAAACCGGGGGGGGGGGGGGACAATGTTGCTCTCGTGGCAGGAGGCTGGTTAAAGGGGGGATCAGCTGCAGTGTGCCCCAATAGAAGTCCTGGGCCATGGCAGCAGGTTCACCTCAGGATAGGGTTGCCAGCTCCAAGTTGGGAAATTCCTGGAGATCTAGGGGATGAAACCTGGAGAAAGTGGGGTTTGGGGAGGGAAAGGACCTTGGCATGGCATAATTCCATACAGTCCACCCCCCCCCAAAGTAGCCATTTTCTCCAGGTGAACTGATCTCTGTGGCCTGGAGACCAGTTGTAATTCCGGGAGATCTCCAGCCACTACCTGGAGGCTGGCAACCCTACCTCAGGATATGTGGACACCAGGCCTATCCCCTTCCCGTCCGCTCACCTGCATGCCTCCCACCCTTCCCCATATGCTCGCAAACCCTCCTACCACTCATGCTCACAGCTCTCTGCAACCCTTTCCCCAGAAGCACTGAGAAGCACATTCAGCTGGGATCCCTAACACAAGTGATGGATCACTAGTGAGTGGGTGGGGAGGTCAGCAGCAGTGGGCCCTCTCAGAAACCCTGGGCCCCGGCAGCCACCCCACATCAGGATATGCAGAGATCAGCTCCGCACAGTTGGAATGACCTCATAGGGCAAGCGATAGCACAATATCCCGCACTGTGCGGACGCAGCCTTCTATTACAACACACACACAGGGGGTTGTACAGAAAGTTATGCTTCTAGAGGAAAAGAAAAGGGCTGAATAAATGAGAAGCAAAAGGGAAATGCAGAAGCACTCCAACGGCCAGGCCAAAGCGAGCAGCCGCTCTGACTTTCCACCGAGTCCTCCCGAAGTGTTGTTTAGTCAGGCTTGGACAAGGGCAAGATAAGGCGATGGAGGAAAAGCTCCAGGCTAACAAGCCGTTCCTTTGGTGCCAGGTCGCGCTCGTGCCACCGCTCGCATTGATACCCCATCAATGGCATTTCAAGGGAAAAGGAATAAGAACTCGTTTGTCCAGCTCCGCTCATTCACTGAACTCGCCGGACCGGTTCTGCCGGCCTGGACACAAGGGGAGCCCCAGGGGCATGCAAGAAAAGAAGCCTAGCTGGTGGAAAGAGGAGTTCATTGGTAGTCCTTCCCTGACAGCCTCTGCCTCGTGCTGACTTGAGGCAGAGAACTTGGGTTTCAGTGTCTTTAGAATGGATCGTCCCTGGGAAAATAAGAATTATCACCTTACAAGGCCTCCCCAAAGAGCATCCTTGTGAATGTTGTGCAAGAGATAGCAAAGAAAAGTCCATGGCACTGAGGGGGAGGGGTGAAATCAGACAACTTTCCCTTGCGCTTACCTATCATGGGGTTATATTATTTTTTCCTTGTATCCTGTGATATGGTTTAAATCAGCCAGTGTTTCTTATTCATTTGTTCAGAAAATGTATAAGCTGCCTCTCCAGAGACCTGCTCGGGGCAGCTCCCGGAGTAAAGCGACAAAATCATAAAAGCAACCACTATGAAATTATCAACATTTATTGATTTATTTTCTTAAATTTATAGTCCGCCCTCCCCAAACAGGTGGGCTCAGGGCGGATCTCAACAACTTAAAACACACGACACAATTTATCAGCAGTGACCATTAAAAATATAAATAATGCATAGCATTCATTTAAAAACATATACTACCACTATATAGATACAACTATAATAATAGAGAGCATAGCAGCACGTTAGACATTCACCTATCACCGTCCATAGAGCAGTTTACAGCAACCATATAAAAGATAGGAGGTGACATTGGGCGGGAGAGCACAGAATTAAACATTAAAAGGAAATCCAAAAGGTGAGATTTGAACCCAAGTCTTCCACTCCCAAATCTAACACTCTGCCGACTACAGCCTACAGGCTTTCCCTCTCTGACATTACTATTTTTCTGGAGCCATCTGGAACTCCCTGCTTTGAGGGCCGAGCTGGATTAGGAAAGGGGCCCATAGCCCCCGGCTTTATCCATGCCACATGGATAATGAGAGTTTCTCTACACGAGGCGTCTTGCACGAGGACGCTCAAGTGTGGGGAGACGCAATGTTAGCCAGGAAGCACAAAGCAGGGCGTTCCAGAAGGCTTTGAGGGCCATCTTGAGTGTAGGCCTGATTCTGCCACCAAAGGAGGGACAGGCTGTTCGATGCCGCATCCAGCAAGTCCCAGGCACGACTGGAGACTGAAGCCTCCTTCCTTACCCCCATCCGCACACTACATTTCATCATCCACACTTGTTTGGCATTACACACCTATCATAAAGCCCCATACCCCTGATGTTTGCTATGGGGAGGATTCTTGCATTTCCTTTTAAGAAGTGTTTGTAAGCTCTTACACTTCTGCATATAATCACCTGCTACTGTCTCCAAGAAAAATCTCTCTTCTGCAATCACGGAAGGAAGCGCCTTTTCCAACGATTCCCTGACCAATAGAGCATGCTCATTTAATACGCAGTGATCATCCTTCTCAGGACACATCTGCATGGAACGTTTGATACGGCGCGCCCAATATCCTCTATCACTGCTATCTAACAAATTATTATTTATTATTAGTTTATTAAATTCGATTTTTAGCCCGCTCTCCCCACGGATGGACTCAGGATGGGGAACAATAAAATGCTCAGTAACATTTAAAAACATATAAATACATTTAAAAATCCAAAAACATGAATACATAGAACAGCATCTTAAAACAGAGGCCCCCTCCAATTTCTCCAGTCATAATGTAACCACAAGGGGGTGGGTGGGGCCACAATTAATAATATTCTAGTGACTGCGTTCAGGGGGGGGCGCGATGATTTCATCGCCCCCCTGGAGGGACACCAGTAGGAAGGCTCCTAAAATGATCAAAGGCTGGCCTCAACTGTATGCCTGGTGGAACAACTCTGTCTTACAGGCTCGCCGAAAAGATATAAGGTCTTGGCGGGCCCGGGTGTCTTCCGACGGAGAGTTCCACCAGGTTGGGACCAAGACTGAAAATGTCCTGGCCCTGGTTGAGGCCAGCCAGGCCTCCTTGGGGCCAAGGGCCACCCATAAGTTCTTATTTGCCGATCTTCAGGGCTTTTTTTCAGCAGGAACGCAGTGCAACGGAGTTCCGGAACCTCTTGAAAATGGTCACATGGCTGGTGGCCCCGCCCCCTGATCTCCAGACAGAGGGGAGTTGAGATTGCCCTCTGCACCACTCAGCAGCACGGAGGGCAATCTAAACTCCCCTCTGTCTGGAGATCAGGGGGCGGGGCCACCAGCCATGTGGCCATTCTCTCCAAGGGCAACCCACTGAGTTCCGCCACCTCTTTTCCCAGAAAAAAAGGCCTGCCGATCTTAATGCTCTCCGGGGTACATACGGGGAGAGACTGTCCTGCAGGTATGCCAGTCCCAGTCTGTTTAGGGACTGCATCTGTGGCATGTACCATGTCCATCTGACCTGGCCGATTCCAGACGGGCACAAATAGAGCGAGTGCTTTCGCTTTTTCAGCGACCTCACTCGTAAAAACCCGCAATTTCCTGTCCCGGCTTACCTGCGGTCCATGGCGCTCAGTTGCGCTCTATAAGCGGACGGTGTGAACGCGGTATTGCGGGTTTGCACGCTTCTGGACGCTTCGTCGCCGCAGAGAGGCCCTCCCCTTTCCCTCCTTCCTTTGCCGGCCAGCCGGCAACAATATTCCCTTAATTTTTTTTTTTTAAACCGGGCACCATTTGCGCAGTCGCACGTTTGCGCACATCAAACTGCGCAAATGTGCACAAATGCACAAACCCACAAAAGCGCACAAAAGTCAATGCTGCATATTCGCATAACTGCATGTTTGCGCATTTGCACAAAACACGTAAAAAAATTTTTTTTAAAAACCCGAAATGCGAACCAATGAAGGCCCCCGACGTCAACTGTGACGGGGAGGAAACAACCAATCCCGGGTACCTCAGTTGGCCGTGCGAACATCCAGAAGCGGGACGGCACGGCACGCTGCGAGACAAAGCGGATGGAGACGAAAGTGAACGCGTGGCCGGTAAGCGATTATTTCCGCAGAAAAACCGCAATTTCTGGCCATCTGGAATCGGCCCTGGATGGCCCAGGCTAACCCAATTTCATCAGATCTCAGAAACTAAACAGAGTCAGTCCTGGTTAGGACTTGAATGGTAGAGCTCTAAGGAAGTCACGCAATGGCGAACAACCTTAGTTTGTTTCTTGCCTTGACAACTCCACGGGGTAGCCGTAAGTCAGTTGCTACTTGACAGCGAGGGAAAAAATGGTGGGCAGACGCATATGCCAAAATACCCAAGAACTCTGCACACCAGAGGAGATTTCTAGGGAAATTCCATCAAAGTTGTTTTTATGGTTGACGAGGCAATCCACATTCTAGGTTGCTTTTGAAAAATAACATGGAGAGTGAGTGATTTGCTTGCCCTCTTCAGAATGAAGTTTCAACTGCAAAGTTTCAGCAAAGTTAGTCTATTCTGGAATAGGTTGAACGTAATCCCTCTGTCAGCCCTTTCTCATCTCCTCCCTCGACTCTCATGCTCGACATCCAAGCAAAGACAACTCCAACGTAGCCCACTGCACAGCTAATTTCTGTCGCTGCCCTCTTTGCTGCTCATAGAATCATAGAGTTGGAAGGGGCCATACAGACCATCTAGTCCAACCCCCCGCCCAGTGCAGGATCAGCCCAAAGCATCTCTGACAAATATTCATCCAGCCTCTTCTTGAAAACTGCCAGTGAAGGGGAGCTCACCACCTCCCTAGGCAGCTGGTTCCACTTTTGAACTACTCTGACCGTGAAAAAGTTTTTCCTAATATCCAGCCGGTACCTTTGTGCATGTAGTTTTAGCCCATTGCTTCGCGTCCTACCCTCTGCTGCCAACTGGAACAGCTCCCTGCCCTCCTCCAAATGACAGCCTTTCAAATATTTAAAGAGAGCAATCATGTCCCCCCTCAACCTCCTTTTCTCCAAACTAAACATTCCCAAGGCCCTCAGCCTTACCTCGTAGGGCTCAGTCTCCAGACCCCTGATCATTCTCGTAGGGCTCAGTCTCCAGACCCCTGATCATGCTCCTTTAAGTACCTGCAATGGCTTTCCAGATATGCGCTGTCTGTTTCCCAGTCTTGCATAAAGAACTTCTCTGTGAGACTTCCTCTTCAAAGGCAGCATTCTTGCCCGATCAGTTCCTTATACAGCAGCCAGCGATGGCAGTATGTCCTAGTGGTCTCAACAGACCATGGCACCCTTTGATGCAAGAGCAAAAGACCTAGCCACGGCCTGCCTGTGACCACAGCACCTCGAAGCATCACTCCAATCATACAGAGCAGCATTCCCCAACATGGAGCCTGAGCATCACATGGTGCTTTTCTAGGGCTTGCTTCTTCCCCAAAGCAAAAAGCCAGTCCCAGAATTTTTTTATTTAAACATTTGAATGCCATCTTCCTGCCCAAAATAGGATTCCCAAGGCAGCGAACATTAAAACTCTAACAATTTAAAATGACATTTTAAAACAATTTAAAATAGTATAACAAACAATTCAATAAACATGCACGAAATACACAACACAAAGAGCAGGGAGAAGGGCCAGTAACAGTTATTGAGGGTTTTCTGAACAAAACAAAAGAGCCTTTGCCTGCTGGAAGAAGAAAGCGATAGAAGGGGACAGATGAATCCCTCTGGGAAGGGAGTTCCAAAGTTCTGGGGCTACGACTGAGAAGGCTCTCTCATCACACAAGGAGGTTTGGTTAGAAACTACACTTTCTGAACACACAAGCACTTAAACCAAAGGTCCTTCCGGAGATGATTTTCACATTGTCTAATAAATGCACCGCTATGATCAGATATACAGAGGGAGAACTTTGTAAGCTACCCTGAGTTCCTTCAAGGAAGGGTGAGATGAAGGCTGCCAGCCAAGTGCTGGCAACTAGTGAGAGACACGGGGGGAGGGCACAAAATTGTCATCATGCCAATGCCACAATGTCAAATCCGATAAACTCAGAAGTGACATCACCACGTTGGGGCCACACTCTAGGATTCACCCCAAAAGCTACGGTTTTAGCAGTGATGTCACTTCCAGGTTCATGCCAGGAGTGATGTTGCAGCATTGGCACAATGCCAAGCTCCCCCCCCCCCAATTTTGCTTCTGCTGCTCCACTGAGCAGTACGGTCCAGGGCAGGAGGCAGGGCCAGTTCCAGGTTTTGAGAGGCCCTTGGCAAACTGTTCTCAGGGGGCCCCTCCCCTCTTCTACATCCCACCAGGTCTCCAAACATGCCCTCCTTCCCTCCCACCTACCTGTGTGTCCTTCCTGCTCACCCGTGAGCTCTCCCACTGCCTGTGCTCATCGCTACCGGCAGCCCTTTCCCCAGCAGCTCTGGGCAGCGTGCATAGCTGGAAGCACAGTGGAACATTAGCAAATAAAAGTGGGGAGGGGTCAATAGCAGTGGGACCTGCCAGAATCCCTCAGCCCTGGTAGCTGCCCCATCTCAGGATATGCTGATGTCAGCCCTGGCGGGAGGTCTTCTGCTATAGCAGGGGACCTGGCCACTTCAGGAGAGGTAAAGATGTGATCACTTCTCATTTGTTACAGCGGAGACTGAGGTCCATAGTAGCACTTCTGCTGCATTTTCCCAATCAAGTCATAATATTGTTGTGCGTTGGCCTCTGACCCATCTGTCCTCTATGGCAAAAGGAATGGTAATGTGTCTTAAAGACCGTGCCTATGTATCTCCTTGACAAGTCTCAACGATGAAGAAACCGTTTTCTTCCAAGGACCCATCGGGGCCTGGAAGATGTAGCCTTCTTGCTGAGCAGGAGGGAGGGAGCCAATTAGTGTCAGCGTAAAAAGGAAGTGCAGTTTTTAGATGTCGGGAAAGGCTGAGAGAGAAGCGGGCAGACTGCTTTGAGTTGGCTGAACATCTCAGGAGTGCAAGATCTCTCTTTCCCTCTTTATCTCCCGGAATCTGCTACTCAGGGCTTTTTTTCAGCAGGAACGCGGTGGAACGGAGTTCCGGTACCTCTTGAAAATGGTCACATGGCCGGTGGCCCCGCCCCCTGATCTCCAGACAGAAGGGAGTTTAGATTGCCCTCCACGCAGTGGCGTGGAGGGCAATCTAAACTCCCCTCTGTCTGGAGATCAGGGGATGGGGCCACCGGCCATGTGACCATTTTCACCGAGGGCAATTTAAACTTTAAAAAACTCCCTCCCCTTTGTTCCAGCTGCCTCAAAGTGATGACATTGTACGGTCCTGAGTTCCACCACCTCTTTTCCCAGAAAAAAAGCTCTGCTGCTACTCACAATGAGCGGCCCTATCAGTGCCCCACCTTTAAATAAAGCAAATACTACAAGAAGGTGATATATTACCAGGGGCAATCCTTAGGACTTCTTGTTCAGGGAAGTGGAGAGCATGTCACAATTTCTGGTCATTGGGAAAGTGCAATTCCTTCCCCTTGGTAAGCAAAGGGGAGGGGCCATGGCTCCGTAGAACAGCATCTTCTTTGCACACAGAAGGTCCCAGGTTCAACCCCTGCCCCAGCATCTCCTGTTAAAAGGGATCAGGTTGTAGGTGATGTGAAAGACTTCAGTCTGAGACCCTGGGAAACCACTGCCACTCTTAGAGCCAAGCTACAAGTGACGCCTGACACAGGTTGGACACTTGTCAGCTTCTCTCAAGTTTTGATGGGAAATGTAGGCATCCTGGTCTTGCAGCTTGGCTCTCCGACTGCTGTCCAGTGGACTTTTCAACTGTCACTTGTCCAACATTCTGCCAAGCTACCTACATTCCCCATCAAAACTGGAGGGAAGCTGACAAGTGTCCAACCTGTGTCAGGCGTCACTTGTAGTTTGGCTCTCAGGAGACAGTACTGACCTGGATGTACCAAGAGTTTGACCCAGTATAAGGCAGCTTCATGCAGGCATGCATCTTAGGAGAGGGGTTGTGGGTCAGTGGTAACAGCATCTGCGTGGCATGCAGAAGGTCCCAGGTTCAAGCCTCATCATCTCCAGTTAACAGAGTCAGGTAGTGGGTGGTGTGAAAGACCTCTGCCTGAGACCCTGGAGAAGTGCTACAAGTCTGAGTGAACAAAACTGACCTTGATGGACCAAGGGTCTGTTTCAGTATGAGGCAGCTAGCCACAATATTTTTATCATCATCTACAAGTTGACTGATTTTGCCCCTCTTTGCCACCCGTTTAGGATGACTTACATGGCATTTTTTAGAGTGAAGCATATGTCTTTCCCCACAAGGATTCCCAACAAATTCACAGACCTTGTCTTTTATCCGCCTCCTTTTACCTAGTTCACCACCACCACTGGAGGAAGGATCATATCACCCTAATTTTGTTTTAAAAAGAGGTACACTCCCTCTTTCATTTCCCAGGAGATGTGCAATTTGCACAGCACACATTAAAATGAGAAATGCATGTCTTTAAAAGACCACCTGGAAAGCTCTCCAACCCGTTTCAGAACTGCCTAAACAAAACCATTTCCCATCAACCACATACATCTCCTCTCCTTTAGGGAAAGCTGACTAGTTTGTGGAGGAAGGGCGAGCAAAAAGTGTCAACGTGCGGCACGGCATAGCTCTGGGAAAGCCCTTAGTCGGAGAGGCAATGCCGTGGATAATGATTAGCAACACGGTGCCAGCAGTGCCATGCCGCGCAGGGCGTATAACATTTACTCAAGCACCCAGCTCACCGACTGCTTTGCCCTGCCACACCTTTCACCAGTGACCGAAAGCGTGCCTGCTCCAAGCAACGGAGCAATGGGTCAAACATATGACACACCATCTCATGGAATTCCATCCCAAAATAAAATAAAGGAGAAGCTACCACACGAGTCAGCAATCCTGACCCAAAGATCAGAGAGGGGGAAAGGCTGTGATTTTCTCCTCCACCAAGTCGCTTTACCACTCAAACTTGCTTCTTCTATCACCCAGGCCAAGTCTAGGCAATAGGCTTAGAGCCAAGCTACAAGTGACGCCTTACACAGGTTGTACACTTGTCAGCTTCCCTCAAGTTTTGATGGGAAATGTAGGCTTCCTGGTTTTACAGCTTGGCTCTCCATTACAGCTGCAAGACCAGGATGCCTACATTTCCCATCAAAACTTGAGGGAAGCGGACAAGT
The DNA here is from genome assembly GCF_028583425.1 of Eublepharis macularius. Taxonomy (NCBI): domain Eukaryota; kingdom Metazoa; phylum Chordata; class Lepidosauria; order Squamata; family Eublepharidae; genus Eublepharis; species Eublepharis macularius. Next base: position 18,749,406 of record NC_072805.1, on the reverse strand, counting down.
GTCCAACCTGTGTCAGGCGTCACTTGTAGCTTGGCTCTTACTGAGCTAAATTCCAAGTTGTTTATTGCCTCCTATAAACCAAGGCCTGCCCATGAGAAGAAAGACAGCTACTTCCTCTAGGTTTACAGTTGAAGTATAGGCACCCCACGAGAAGGAAGGGAGGTTAGAAAGAGCAGAGAGTTTAACTAGGAAACAACACACCTTCCCAAAAAAACAACAACCCCAAACAATTAAAATGACGTTGGGACATCAGGGTACAAATTTTCACAACATTTTAAGAAAGGAAATAACTGCCACGTTGCCACATTGTGCGGAAGGTTGATTCAGATTTGGCCCACAAAGAGGAGGCAAGGTTTAACCCTTCTTCCGCCACATCCTTTCACTGACAGTCAAAACCAACTTTGCCAGCTTGTTGCAAGCCCTAGAAAGAAAAGGACATTTAAGCGACCTTCTTTTCCTCTTCCAGGGCCAACAGCCGAGGAGGTCCAGAATGAATTTCTATTAGCAGAATAGCCGAAGGGGAAGGGGTTTTGTTATCTCTACCCCCCTCCCACAAAATAAACCCCCCAAACCTGGGAGCCCATACAGTTGCTGTTGAAAACTGCTAAGAAGATCTATGCAGGGATTATTTCCCACCAACAATCCCAATTTGGCCTCGGTTGTTATAAGTGGACTGGTTCCCTTTTCTGATAGAAAGGGACAATTCAGCACAGAAAGACAACATATGAGCATCTCCAACACAAACATAAAAACAACCCTACCAGATTGTAACAGAGGTCCACCTAGTCTAGCAACAGCCAGATGATTCTGAGAAGCAACCGTTTCTTCCCTGGTATTCAGAGGTATACTACCTCTGAACATGGAGGCTTTATTTAGCAAATAGTACTAAACAAACCTATTCCCTGTTATTTTGTCAACCCCTTTCTTTAAAAGCCATCTAAATTACAGGCCATTGGCGTGCAGCAGTGAGTTCCACTACTCTACACTGCACCATGCACATACACACAAGAGAACCTGCCAATTATCCCACTGTGTGGGCTACCAGATCAGCACAGCCGGCACAGCAACCTTAGAACGGCAAGGGCAGCATCAAATCTCCATATGAGCAGAGGAGGGAATTCAGCCTAGCCACCCTTCTTCCGAGGATCCAAGATGACACACACGGTTCTTCCTCATTTTATCCTCAGGACAACCCTGTTAAGTCAGGCTAGACTGGTAGAAAGTGACTGGCCCAGATCACACTTTCATGCTACCAGGCAGCCCCCGCCCCCTTTAAAGACTGGCCATGAGTTCCAATGACCCACCTTGGGATCCAAAATTCTCTACAGAAAAGCAGGCACATAAATATTCAAAATAAGGAATGATTCCGTGTAATCCCTGTGAGCTAGTTAGTCCAGCCCTGTAGAGCACAGAGACTGGAGCGGAGCAACCAAGAAAGAGGCTGGCTGCCGGGAAGCTTGACCACATTTTACCTGCTCTTATCCCCTTGAAAAAGGGCTGTGATTTTTAAGAAGGCTGCAGCCTGGGTTCCAGTTTGTTCCTTCAGTCAAGAGGACTGGACGCAAAGACCCTAGAACTTGGAGGGGCAGAAAAGCTGGACTTTACTCATCCCAAAGTGTTACCAAGAAACTACTAGTCGCTTAAGTGAAATCAAAGACGTGGGTTGCTGCAAATTACTGCTCTCTGTTACATCTAGGTATTGAATTATTTTTTTAAAAAAAAAAACTAGTTGTGTGGTTCTGACTGTTGAAAAGTTTTGACTTAAAGAAATGTCTTGACTTTCCATCGACTTGCAAGTTCAGTTCCTAATTCAGCCTGGCAGAACCCATCCAGAAAGAGGTCAGGTCAGCACTGCCTATACCACACCATCCGTCTGCTTCGCCCTAGTCTAGTGGGGCCAGAGCAGCAGAGGGACTCTTTGCTCTGCAGGGCTCCTTACAAAAGAGGGGGAAGGAGCCAACCGCCCCTCAGACAAGCCCTTGCCCCCCTGCCAGCTGAATGTTGGTGGCCACAAACCCGCCCAGCAGGAAGGCAGTGTGGCCCCCTATACCCTTCCCCCCTCACAGAGACGCCTCAGGCAGCCAGCAGCAGAGGACCAGCAACTCCTAAACTCTTGGTGCCACACGTGTTTTCCTTTCCACACGTGCCCGTGTACTCGCCCTCCGTCCCCGAATTTTTCTGACCAGTTGCACGAAAGGGTAGAAATTAGGCAGGGGAGGCTGACCCACCCCGGAGAAAAGGCAGGCAGAGCTGGGCGGCACTACGGTGGTGTGTGTGTGGGGGGGGGTCTTTCCCCTGCTAGAAAAAGAGGGCGAGGGCGAAGGGCTGCCAATACAGCCTCGCGAGACTCCGAAAGCTCCCCCAACCCCAGCCCGTCCCGTTGCACGTCCGAAAGGGCGCCCGAGTTCGGCGCGGCGCTTGTCCCGCGTTTCGAGGCCCCCCAGAAGGCTGACCTGGCCGGAGCCTCCCCGCCGCGGCGCCTTACCTGCGCGTCTCGGGCGGCGGCGGCGGGGGCCGGCGGGGGCTCGCGGAGGTCGCCCAGGTAGTACTGCTCGAGCCAGCGGCGCGCGTTGTCGGAGTGCCGGTGCGGCGGCCCGTCGAGCGCGGCGCCGATGTCGCTGCCGGCCCGCTGGAGGAGCAGCTGCGGGCCGCCCGGGTGGAGGCGCACGAAGGGCGAGAGGTCGTAGAGGCGGCGCCCGCGGAGCACCAGGCAGGAGCCCTGGGCGCAGCGCTGGCGCAGCTCGGCGCGGCTGAAGGCGCGGGGCCCGGCGCGGAGAGCCATGGCCGGCCGGGGCGGGCGACGACGGCTGCTGCGGCGGCTGCTTCTGCCACTGGCGGCCGCCGGACACCTGCCGGCCCGCCCGCCTCCATCGCCCGCATAAGCCGCGGCCCGCCGACACGCCCCCGCCCTCCCGGGGCGCGGCGCGGCCTCCCATTGGCGGCACCCGCGGCGGACGGACGGACGGGGCGCGCCGTCGGGCAGGGAGGCCGGGGCGCGCGGGGACTCTCCCGGGGCTCTCCCGGGCCTGAAGCGGGAGGCTTCACGCGGCGTCTCTTTCCGGATCCGCGGAAGTAGCGGTGCCGGGCAGGGAACAGCCGTGCAGCTGCTGCCTTACTCGGAACCAGCCGCTGGTCCACTCGGAGTTCTCGACAGGAGTCGGCTGCTTTGGAGATGCGGCGGGAAGGGTAGTTGAAAAAGATGGAGCCCGTGGCAGGGCAAAGGCTTTGCTATACTCTGGAGCTGTGAAATGCCAGAAGGGAAACTTCAGCCCATCAGAACCTCTCCAGGTCGAAGCCCGGCTCTGGGAGGCAGCTCCAGCCCACTGCCACTCCTCGCTGCCCCTCTGGTTGCCTTCCGGGAGACTGGTTGCCTGGAGAGGTGAAACTGACAGCGCCTTAGCGGAGATGAAGTTAACAAACCCTCTCAGGAGCGATCTCCGCCTCTGTCTTTTTAAACTACCCTTTCCAGCTAACGTTGCATCTCCTTAAGCTTGACCAACACCTGCCGAGACCTCTCATGTAGAGGGACTCTCAGACTGGCAGCAGCCCTCCACAGTCTCAACTAGAGATCTTTCACATCACCTCCAACCTGCACCTTATACCTGGCCATGCCAAGGACTGAAGCTGGAACCTTCAACGAGCAGAGCAGGGGCTCGATCGCTGAGCCCTAAAAGAAAACGCCTTATACCAAGACAGACCCTTGGTCTATCCTTTGTCTGGCAGCGACCCGTCAGGGTTTGAACTCGAGGTCTTTCACATCACCTCTGGGTGGAGGAAAGTGCCATCAAGTCATAGCCGACTTATGGCACCCCCTGCTGCAGTTTCGAAGGTCAAGAGACTCGCAGAGGTATTTTGCCATTGCCTGCCTTTGCAGATTAGTAATCCTGGTCTTTTGGAGATCTCCCATCCAATTACTAACCAAGACCAACTCTGCTTAGCTTCCAGGACCTGACAAGATCGGGCTTGCCTTGACTATTCTGGTTGGAGTTCATGACCTCCTCCCTGATCCTTTTAACTGAAGGTGTCACAGATTGAATCTGGGACCTGCATACCAAGAGGATGCTGTGCCACGGAGCGCCAGGTCCTTGACTGCTGCAGAAGCAGCACGCTTGCAGCCTGTATTGCAGACAGCTGCTCACCCAGTGGAGAGCACACAGGTTCCCCTGCTGATCCTGTAGATTTGGTAACCCAGGAGGTTGATTCCCTTGGGCACCAGATTTTTGGATCAGATGGGAGGTGTCTAGCCCAGGCAAGCCCAGTCTTGTCAGATCTTAGATGCACCTTCGTTTTAGCCCTGGGTCTGTTTACTGCTGAGGCAAGAGTGCCCTTGAGTGAGTGCTGCCTTCTAGGCTAGGATATGGAACAACCAGGTTGGAATCCCTACGCCCAGTATGAAATCCCTCTTGCTATGCCACCCGGGCTGGTTAGGCACTGAGAGCCAAGCTACAAGTGACGAATTACACTTGCCTGGCAAGTGAACAGACTCACGTGTATTCCTCCGTGTTCACTTGCCATTCACTTGCTCTCCACATCAAGTGGAGAACAAGTGAGGAATACACGCGAGTCTGTTCTCTTGCCAGGCAAGTGTCATTCCTCACTTGTAGCTTGGCTCATAGTGACAATCCCTCTCAAGACACATCTGCATGGAACGATCTCACCAGATCTTGGAAGCTAAGCAGGGTCAGCTCTGGTTAGTACTTGGATGGGAGACCACCAAAGAAGTCCAGGGTTGCTATGCAGAGCCAGGCAATGGCAAACCACCTCTGCCTCTAGCCTTGAAAATTCAATAGGGTTGGCTGGAAGATTGGACCCCACGTCCAATTCTGTGGGCCCCTGAACAAGGTGCCCCCTGCCACTCCATTTATTCCTATTGTGGGGGGGGGGAGTCCAAGCTGACTCCCACTGCAGAAACACAGGGATCAAGGCTGCCAGGGCTAAAGACACCCCCGCCCCCGAATGCAAGATCCACACCATACAGTCCAACAGCACCAAACTGAAGGCCTCCCATGACCCTAGTACACCCGCACAAGTTGCCCAAAGCCACTCTTCATTTTTTCCAATGATGGGTTTTCCACTGACACACACGGTGTGTCGTTTTCTACACATGGTGTGTTGTTTCCCTCACATCTCTTTCTGACTCTTCCCATCCCTGTGGCAAAAGAGCAACATTCCTGGGGCCTCTTTTCTCAATTATCTGCACAAATTTGTGCGGACGTGGGCTGGTGATTTTGCAGTGGGAAAAGTGTTTTTTTTTTTCCACCTCCCTAACACAGACTCGCAGAGGATACAGGCCACACAGTGGGCTGACCAAATGCACCCTAGAAGTTCAGAGCTGGGAAACTGAAGAGCGGCACGTTGATCTTCAGGAAGACCATCTGCTCAACTCTTCATAGGAGCAGGTGAGTGCGATGCAAGCTGACAGTGTCGCCTGCATGGGAAAGACATGCTCGCTCTGCACGCTTGTCAGAGGGCATGAGAGGAGCCACTGAGCCACGAGAGGGAGGTCTGGCCAGGTTGCCTCTTCCTTGGCCCAGTAACTCAGAGGATTGGTGAAAGCAACTTGCAGGGCTCTGCAAAATAGTTGCTGACTATTGCCTCTGCCAAATCTTGGCTCATGCGCCTCATGCTTCCAGAGGGGCCAAGGGCATACCAGAGAATCTCCATCTCCATGGACATCCTGGTGCTGGCTGTGGAGGGAGCTTGCTGAGAAGGGGCAGGGGAGGGCAGCAGAGTTGGGCTTCTCCTCTCCTAGCAGGAAGCTCCTCTCTTGACCTGCCTACATCACACCTGCAAAGAGGGAGATCTCGCATGCTGTTGAGGTTCTCAGCCTGCTTGGCAAAGGTGCCTTCGATGCGCAGGTTGCACATGGCCACCAACATGTAGGACTCCTTCTCGGTGAGAAGCTGTAGCCAGGACATGATGCCCTGCTGCAGCCTTCTTACGAGGGCGTGCACCCTGGAACAAGGTCTGCACATCCTGTGTCTGGGACTGGGAAGGAGACCCTAGCTCTCTGAAGTATGTGCATCAGAAGAATGAGCAGACCCAGGGGCTCCATGTCAGGCAAAACTGTGACAGTGAATTCCTTGAAGGGCCTCAGGACCTCCAAGGTCTGGGAGATGGTGAGCCAAGCCTCTGGGCTGCCCTCCTCCACCCAAGTGTCACTCTCCAAGAGCCACACCGTGAGGGCAGCCTGCTGCTCCACCAAATGCCCAAGCGTGGCACAGGTGGAGTTCCAGTGAGTGACAACGTCAGTGATCTGGCAATGCTCTGGCATACCTGTCCTGGCCTGCTTCTGGCGCACTTGGTGAGTTGCTTTCATGCTATGCGAGAAGCGACTCATGAGCTGCCAGCATTTCTGGAGGAGACACTGAACTTATGAGCTGCAGATTCCTCTGCAGGTTCCTCGGAGGAACCCAGACCAAGTGTGTCTTTCACCACGAGTAAATGCACCTGAGGTCCACTTGCACAGCTTCTGCCTTCATGTTTGCGCCACCATCTGTTGCCATGTATCACGTGGTGATGCCGTCCTCACTTACCCAGTCCAGTTATTCCCTCTTGATGGTGACAGCGATGTTCTCTGTCATGTGTGCCACATCGAGAACCCAGGCATGGAACAAAGCCTTGCAGTAGCCGGCCGGGTGGTCCCCCATCTGACCTTGCCTGACACTGGTTGTCCCATCTCCACCCTGAAGGTCGTTGTTGCCACCAGTGCGTAATAAGCAAGAGGTACACACGCTGCAACTGAGAGCAGGTCCGGATGTCCAACATGAAGTACACAGTTCACCCAGTGGCGTGAGACAACCATGCCTTCACACGCTCCTTGGCCATCCTGTAAAGAGAGGGCACCACAGTCCTGCTCAGCGTAATGTGAGCTGGGGGTGTGTACCAAGGACAGCCCCCGGAAGCCAAAACTCTGCTATGGAAAAAGGGTGCCTATCTACAATGATCATCTTAGGAGCCTCCCTACTGGTCTCCCACCAGGGGGGCCATGAAGTCATCTGCCCCCTGTAAGTGCACTCACCAGATTATTACAAACTGTGGCCCCGCCCCACCCCTTCTGTTCTGTTCTGCTTGTTTACATAATGATTGGGGAATTGGAGGGGGGATGCCATCCGAAATGCTGTTTTGCATGTATTCATGGTTGGTTTTTGGGTTTTAGCTGTATTTATTTGTTCTAATGCCTATTTAGCATTTTATTGTAGCCCATCCTGAGCCTGTTTGTGGGGAGGGTGGGCCATAAATCAAATGAATGAATGCATGAATGAATGAATGAATGAATGAATAAATGAATGAATGAATGAATGAATGAATGAATGAATGAATGAATGAATGAATGAATGAATGAATGAATGAATGAATCTCCATTATCTTCTAAGTGATGAGCCTAGATGCTTTCTTGATCTGCCCTCTAGGCACGCTCATGGGACATGCACCAAACATCTCTGGCAGTGATGTGTGGCATCCCTTCCCTACAGGAGACCTTGGGGGGAGAGCACTAGAGGAGGTCGTGGGACAACCCCCCCCCCCCTGCTAGCTTGCTACCAGCCATATAGTGCCAGTCTCTCTCTCTCCCCAAAGAAGCACTGCCTGGTGAAAGGGGGCTAGAACTGGCAAAGGGTTAAAACCGGGGAGTCCATAACAGGCTGGGGAGGAGACAGTAGTGGTTGGCCAGGGCTCTTAGGGACTAGAATCCACCCAAGAGAGCAAAGGGGAGGCTCGGGTGACAATACAACCTGCCCCACTCTCTTTCTGAGGCCTGCAACCTTCCTGACCTAGCCAGCTGGGTTTTAAAGGATCTTTAGACCCCTTTTCATAAAATTCTGTTCTGAGCATACATTTAAAGCTGTGTACTTACTGTCCTTTGACACTACCAAAATGCAAAGATGAACAAATGTTACACTTTTTCAAGCCACATTTGACAATCATCATATTAATCATATTAATGCAGCCTGAGCTCTGACAACTTTTCTCATCTGAGCAATTTTTTAAAAAATTGGACTAATGGTATTATAAAAATGGGTTTGCAATGGACACTGATTGTATCAGCCAGGTTGTAGCCAAACACAGACAACCTACATGACTGTGTACCCTGTTTGGTAAAGAACTTGTGCAACTCCGTAAAAGGGTTTGGATTTTAGTCACCTCTTTTATTCTCAGGCAGATGTCTCAGATTTACTGCCTTGGATACAGAGTGAGCTACACAACTATGTGCAATTATGGTGGCAGCATTATTAAGACATTATTGAGTTTGTGGAAACCTTGCCCCAAAATCGGAGACATTGTTATCTGGCCTGGCTCTATTCACCTAATCAGATAGTGCCTGAGTTGCCAAAATTGTTGCCTCTGCGCTACAGGACTGTTTTCACATGCACCCGTATGCATCCAGAAGATCGCAATGACATCAGAAATCGCGCCATTAAAGGTTCCAGAATCGTGCTAGGAAGACACTTTGTGCCATGAGTTTCGTGCAATCTTCCAGAGGCTTTGGACATGTGAAAAAACGGCCTAGGTTTGCTGTGAGAACGCAGATCTTCTAGCTTTAATAGGGACAAAATTATATAGATTGACTTTGGCCTATGGCTTTTATTCCCTGTGCAGAAAGAATTAAATTGTGGGGAAACAGCTATTTTAAGACTCCATACTGTATTTAAAGCTTGTGACTTAACACTGAACTTCAGCACTAGCAGCCATATCCTTTGAACAGTTTCAGATAAGACAGAAGGTAACGTAGAACCGTTTTGCTCTAGATTTTATTCTAGCTGCATAATAATATAATAATAGCATTTGATTTATATACCGCCCTTCAGGACAACTTAATGCCTACTCAGAGCGGTTTACAAAGTATGTTATTATTATCCCCACAACAAACACTCTGTGAGGTGGGTGGGGCTGAGAGAGCTCTGAGAGAGCTGTGACTGACCCAAGGTTACCCAGCTGGCTTCAAGCGGAGGAGTGTGGAATCAAACCCGGCTCTCCAGATTAGAGTCCCGTGCTCCTAACCACTACACCAAACTGGCTCTTAACCACTGCACCAAACTGGCTCTTGTGTTTGTGCTCGTTTGATCTGAATGCTGTGCGAATTAGTGAAAAATTGTGCCAAACACCTGATTTCCACTGCACCTTTTGACAATGGAGACAAACCAATTTGGGATGATTTCCTTTGGTCCTGGCTTCTTGACCTTCCTAGATGGACTCAGAAATGCCTTATGGGTCTTGTTATCGCAGGTGGAAGCCTGTTAGTTTTACTTAAGGGATTTTGGTGTTTCATCAGAGGTTCACCTATGCTGTGTAGAATATTGCAGAGATCTTTCCAGCTGTCTCTGGATGTTCCACAGGAGCATGGTAGTGACTTTTATATTTTATGAGCTTGAATGATGCTCAAAGGGGAGATCTGTTAAAGGATTTTTAGACTCCTCATAAAATCCTGTTCTGATCGTACATTCAAAGCTGACAGCACACAAAACATGTAAACACATAAGTTAGGCCTTGCTCCAGTGTCAAAATTCTTCCTCTGAGATATCCTGCTTGTCCAATAGGTCTCTATTGAGTGGAAGGGTCACTGAGAAAGGTAGATACATTTTCTTGTTTTGGTACTTATAATTAAAGATGAGTAAGATTTTAACCTTGGCTGTTTCCAGACGGCCCCCCGCCTCACGAAACGTCACGCGTCGTCGCACGTCGTCGCGCAGAAAACGCGAAATATCGTGTTTTCTCGCGCGAGAAAACGCGATATTTCGCGTTTTCTGCGCAACGACGCGCAACGACGTGCGACGTTTCGCGAGGCGGGGGGCCGTCTGGATATGGCCCTTGAATGAATTCCTTCCCCAAAGGATATCAGATATATGGCTCCAGCTTCTCAAATGTTCGTATAATTCATTTGTCACTCAGACTTCTCAGTTGGCGTGCTCTCTGGGAAATGCTTCGTTCTGTGTCATTCTGATCTAGTGCTTGCATCATTCTGACACGGTGTTTACTTTAATCTTTGATCTTTTATTCTGTAAACAAACAGCAATTATTCTGTAACAATCAGTCCTGAAAGTATGTAAAGCTCACTAATCCTACCGGTTCTTACACATTTGGAATTGGAGATGTGTGTCGTGGGTTTATTCTATAAACAATAAACTCATTTTTCTTCCGTAATCACTGAGTTTGGAGTCTTGAAATATATGTGGGTAAGTGATAGTAGGAGAAATATGAATTGGCGGCAGAGTACAATTTAAAAATCCCCTTATTACTGGGGCAGGCGTCAGCAGAGGCGGACCCACAAACTGTTTACCCATCAGGACTTGTGCTGATGGGTTGTTAACCTGTGACGATGAGTGGTGTGCATCTCGGTTGCCAGCAAAGTACTTTTTGTCACAGCATTCCCTCGTGGGTTGGAGGAAATGTGTTCGAAAGCACATCTCATCTGGAACAGCTTGAATTCGTCAGCTGTGGACTGAACAGCATTCTCTGTCGCAACCGGTGTGGGAATCAAAGACTTCAAACATCTCTTTGACTTATGGGTTACGCTTCTGACATGTCATACCAAGCCCGGCATCTAAAATGCTGTATTTTAATATTTATATCCACCAATTTTAATTGTATATGGAATAATGTTTTAATGTTTTTATAAAGTTTTTGTTTTTAATCTTTATGTAAAAATCGTAGGTTGTTATACCACCCTGAGCCTGTCTGACGGGGAGGGTGGTCTAGAAGTGTAATAAAATAAATAAATGAATAAATGCTATTCGAAATGTATTATTTCTATTGAGAAATCGTCAAATCTAGCTATTCCCCTATGGTTGCAAAGATCAGCAGCTTGTCTCTTCCAGGTAGTGGCTGGAAGAGGCATTATGATCAAGAGCAGTTTATACTACAAAATTCACACGTAAAACCGTTTAACCAATAGTTGATTTTTTTGAATTTTCAATAAAATGCTTCCATTCTTTTTTAGCTTCTTCTACCCAGAAGGACAAGGTGACACCCGGTCAACTTTTCCTCCAGGATTCTTATGAGGTTATGGCCTGAGACATCTTTCTGCTCCCTCCCCACCTTTTAAGAAAAGTCCAGCCTGATAAATCAAGTGGCCCCAATACCTCCGACAACAGGATATCCACCAGTCCCACCTCTTGCTCAGAGCAGGGGCTGTTGTGTTTATTCTCAGGCATGTAATAAGGTTGCCAGGCCCCTTTACCCTCCATGCGGGAAGCGGGAGACTTGTCACTTACCTGTTTAGATGTCTTTGTGTGTGCACTTTGTGCACACGCATTCCCAGGCTGCATGATGATGTCATTTCCGGGAAGTGACATCATGTGCCACCCTGGGAAGCACTCCCACAATCCACAGCTGGCCGATTTCAGTGTGACAGGCCCTGGAGTGCTCCTGCACTTAACAGTGGGTCAATTTAGGCCTGAAATGTGCCCGATTCAGCTTGTTTGGGGCCGAAATCAGCCCACTGCAGAGTATGGGAGCGCATCATGCCACCCGGGAGCGCATCCCTGGAGGCACGTTCCTCTGCCTTTTCCCCCACTGGCCAAGTAAGCAAAGGTAGGGGGTGGAGGGTGAGAGCAGGGGATCCCCCACCCCCAGCAGAGGACTGGCAACCGTAGTATGTAGTGGTTCCTCGCCCAGCCCCCATCAAGATCCTCTCTGTGATATCTGAATGTACACCTTTAAGTGAGACCTCACAAACTAGTTTCCCCCCTCGAGGCTTGTATGGGAAGAGCCTCAGTTGGGTTCAGTTCTGTGTGCGAACTGGTTGCCGTTCCCTGTATAGCGCAGCTGCTTTTCTCCAGTGGGAGCAATAAAGACGTCTGTTGTTGGGACCACCCATGTCTCTGGTGTGCTGCCTGGATAAGTCAGCCTCCTCCTTGAGACACAGCCGGAGAGGATGCTATGCTCTCACTAGCATGCAGCCTCAGCTGGAAGACAAGGAAGGAAGTCAATCTTTTTAATGCCCCCCCCCCACACACACACACCAATTACATGGGGATTCTGGAGTTCTCCTTCAGGTCAGCTGTCACCTCCCCTGGAGTGTGTCCCCCCTTCCATTAGGGACGTTCCTCTGTTCCTTAGCAACTGCCCAGAGGTACAGCTGCTCTGGGGTTGTTTTCAATTGCACCAGCAAGTGGTTGGAGGACGTGAGGTAGGAATCGAGGCAATACTTCTTACTAAAACAACTTTATTACTGCAGACACAACTCTAGGATAAATTACAGTACAGTTCTAGCATTTAGATTGGAACATGAAACATGGAAATAAGTGGAAATGGTTATAACAACAACAACAACAACAACAGCAATAATAACAACAACATTCAATTTATATACTGCCCTTCAGGATGACTTAACACCCACTCAGAGCGGTTTACAAAGTATGTCATTATTATCCCCGCAACAAAACACCCTGCGAGGTGGGTGGGGCTGAGAGAGCTCCAAGAAGCTGTGACTGACCCAAGGTCACCTGGCTGTCTTCAAGCAGAGGAGTGGGGAATCAAACCCGGTTCTCTAGATTAGAATCCCACCTCTCTTAACCACTGCACCAAACTGGCTCTTACAGTTCTGGGTGCCCTGACCTGGATAGCCCACGTGAGCCTGATCTTGTTGGATCTCAGAAGCTCAGCAGGGTTGGCCTTGGTTAGTAATTGGATGGGAGACCTCCAATGTTGCCGAGCCAGGCAACGGCCAACCACCTCTGTTGGTCTCTTGTCATGAAACTCCCACCAGGGGTTGCCATAAGTCAACTCTGACTTGAGGGCACTCTCCACCACCGCCGCAGTTCTGAGCATTTCCCCCTCCCTTTTTGGCTGGAGAAAACAGATGGGTGCAGGCATGGTATGGAAGCTGGTCATTTGTTTTTTTTAATGGTGAGACACCCACAGAATCAAATATACATACACATCTTCACACATGTATGCACGCACACACACACACACACACAAAAGGACAGCATCTCCTCAGAGTTCCTGCCACATGTGACAAAGAGACAAAATCCAAAAGAGAGTGTACTCACAGGAGCATACAAGTTGTAAATTTATAAGTCAATTAATCCAGTACATTTGCTACATATTACTCATAAGGAGTGGCCTCATTCATTTAAGTCCATTAGAATCAAGATGAAAAACAAAAAGTTCATTAAGTGTTGTTCCCTTGTGGTTTCTTCTGTATCAAATTAAAGCAACAGTGTCCCAAACGAAATTCTTCCCCTTCCTCTTCTCCGGAAGGGTTCCCAGTATATTACGCCGCGGTAGTATTCCAAATGATGATTAATGCCCAATCTTACTGCCGGCTGTATAAGCTCAGATTTTGTTCATTTGCTTCCTCAGGGGCATTATATACCGCTGTAATACATACATATATTCATACATAACCTTTGTATTATCAATACAGCAAATTAAATAATAAATATTCCTCGTCATTTTACCCATACAGACCTGTTGCTTTCTTGTGTTTTCTGAATTCCCTTGGAAAGGGAGGACACCGGTGGCTGCATGTGGATTCGCGCAGCCTCCCTATTGTCCGTCGGTATCTCTTATGCAAATTCTTTAGAATCAACCATTTCATTTAAAGGGACCGTTTCCAATTCTCAAGTAAAACCCTTGTTCCCACAATTGTGGATTCATTTATCAGAAAACCATTTACAAAAAACAATTCAAAGAAAGTTCATTATTCAAGCCTAAAGGTTTAACCGTTTGTAATTCATGAATCCAAAACGCCTCCCTCCGTAAAAGAATAGTTTGATCTGTTACCTCAAGGGCCGCAACTTTAAAACATCTCTCATTGTGAGTTCTTTCCACAAAGTGCTGAACTAAAGGCGCTTCCAATATTCTGTTCCGGATTCGAGACATGTGTTCCAGTATACGTACTGTAAGGGGTCTAGTAGTACATCCAACATAAAATAATTTACATGGGCATTCAATTATATAAACCGTATTGTAAGTTTGACAGGTAGCAAATTGTTTCAGTATCAGTTTCCTGTCTCCAATCTGTATCTCCTGCCCCTCCCACTACAGTGACCACATGTGACAAAGAGGCATTCACCAATCTGGGCTTCGGATTTTGTCAGAGTGCTTCCACAAGCACCCCGTTCAGTCTTTATGAAATAAAATGTACTGGCATAAAACATCAGTCCTTAGCGCGCGCAACAGAGAGACTGCCTTTCTCCCCAATGGGTACTCAAAGCAGCTTATAACATCATTCTTCCCTATTCCATTTTATCCTCACAGCAACCCTGTGAAGTAAAGTTGCCCACTGAAGGGTTGGGGAGTGAGTGATGTTGACTATGTCACAACATGCGCTAGGAATCAACAGAAACTCTATGGTAAAACCATAAAACCACATTTTATCCCCTGGAAGTGACATCATGGTATAGCCAATGTCACTTTTTTGTTTTTAGTTTTTTCCCATTGCCACCATGAGCAGCAGTGGATAAACAACGTCACAGTAGGAGGCATGACAGCCCTATGGACTCTAACTACGGCCGTTTCCACACGTCCATAAAGGGGCGGCCCACTCATTGAATGCTGTCAGCTTTCCCCCTTCACTCCACACGTCTCCGATTTCAAAATGGTAGCAGGCTGTTTGGCTTCCTTTTCATTGGAGCCTCTTCGGGGCCCGCAGGAAAATGCATTATCAGAAAAGGTGCTGAAAAACCGGAAGTCAAACAGCCTGTTACTGTTTTGAAACTGAAGATGTGTGGAGTGAAGGGGAAAAGCCGGCAGAGTTCAGTGAGTGGACTGTCCCTTTAAGGATGTGTGGAAACAGCCACTACACCATGTTGGCTCCCCCTCCAGTAATTCCTTAAGGTGCAACCAACTATTGATACATATTAGAAGCCACTCTTTCTAGTGTAGTCTCTACTAGCTCCTTACCAACATTGCCCTCACTTTCAGAGCATTCCTCCTGCGTGCAAAGTAAGATTTGCATTCTTGAAAAGTAAGTAAGATTTGCATTCTTGAATGGGACTCTCTCTTCCCCTTTATCTGACTTTTATGTGCACTAGTCCCTGTCCTAAGGCAAACACATTCAGAGGGCTTGTGTGAAAATGGCTCAGGTGCTTTGCAAGATGATATTATAAAACCCTGGCGATAAAAGTGACGAGGACTGAAAGACACAACACGACTTGCATCAAGGATTTGGTTGTTTTAGGGAAACTACCCATAATATTCTGGTCACTTGCATCACATCAACAGCAGTAATGAACAAATATTCCAATAATCACTCTTCCCGTTAGATCACTCCCTACAAGACTTAGGGCCTTAATTAAAAAATAAATAGAACATTTGTTTCTTATTTTCTCCTGAAGTATTACTTCTGCCCTAGACGTACACTTCTTTGCAAACTGTTTGGTACACCAAGTGTTCTTATGTGCCGTGCTTAATGATGGGTCTGGATTCAAGTTGAAAGCATGTCCAGTTGCTGATGTGAAATTAGATGCAAACGGAAAGTCCAAAGCTGTGCAACACATATAAAAGGAACAAAGAAGTTGAGGAATATGAATCCAGGTAAGTTTAAAATCATAAAACAAGAAATGGAATGTTTAAACATTGTGATCCTGGGTGTGTGAACTGAATTAGGATATTTCCAGTCAAAAAATTACTAAGTGTTTAACTGTGGAAATGACAAATGTGGAAGAATCGGTGTTGCTTTTATAGCGAGGCCAGACGTGGCACAAGGAATCAGGCGCAATAATGCAAATTTGACCAAATAATATGAATCAGATTTCATGGAAATATTCTGGTACAACAATATCATCATCATTCAAGTGTATGTCACAACTACAGATGCTGAAGAAGAAACTGAAAGCTTTTGCACAAATGTCCAAGAAGAAATTGATCACAAACCTAAACAAGAGGCACTGATAATCATAGGTGGCTGGCAGCGCAATCCTAAACAGAGTTACTCCAGTCCAAGACCATTGGTTTCATTGGCATTTCAGTCTAAGCCCATTGCCAAAGCAAGACCAGAAACTCATTCTGGTACAGATCACCAATTGTTAATATCAAAAATTAGAACAAAGTAGAAGCGAAATATTAAGAGAAACACAATGCCAACAGTTAATCTAAATAGCATTCCTGAAGAATTAAAAGCAGAAAAAGCAAGAGACCAGTAGCACCTATAAGACTAACAAAATTTATTGTAGGGTATGAGCTTTTGTGAGACACAGCTCACTTCTTCAGATACAGCTAGTCCATCTGTCCTTATATCTTGGAGAATGGAGTGATTTCAGAAGCTGAATAACAATTGCTGGTGAAGGACAATAGCAGGCGTGATTGGATTAGGGGTGGAGAAATCAGACAAGAAGCTTAGGTCTCTATTCAATCCATGTAGATGCATTCTCTTTTTAAAATCAATTTTTATTGAATGGGTTAACATACTTTCCCATAATACATAATACAACTACATTTATCCTTTAAATCAGTATATATGCCCCCATGCCTTCCCCCTCCCCCTTTTCCCTTTTGACTCCCAACAGCACTATGACCCCTTTATTTCTTATTCTTATCTCTATTCAAATATTTGTCCCTATTATAAAAGGTAAAGTTTTACATATTCTTTATACATCTTAATAATTGTCCAGAGACCACAGCTGTCCTTTCACATCCCACTTGCTTTCAAGATACTCCTTAAATTTCCCCCAGTCGTTTAAAAATTCACTTGGATTTTGTTCTTTCAGTGTTCTTGTCATTTGATCCATCTCCACCATGTACAACAGTTTTTGGATCCAATCTTCAACTTCTGGTATTTCTTCTTGCTTCCAGTACTGTGCATATAGTAATCTTGCTGCCACCGTCATATAAAATATCCATGTCCTATCCTTCACGTTAACTTTTTGCATATTCAATCCTAACAATAACATTTCAGGGCTCTTCAACAAATTACATTTCATAATTAATAACATTTCCGTATATATCTGTGACCAAAAAAGCTTGGTCTTGTCACACGTCCACCACATATGATAAAAAGAACCCTCATGTTTTTTACATTTCCAGCATTTGATTGACATATTACTATTTACATTTGCTAATTTTTTCGGTTAGATACCACCTATACATCATCTTGTATCCATTCTCTTTCAGATTATTCCATGTAGATATCTTCAGTGTATTCTTCCATAGAAATTCCCATGTCTCCTTTATAATTTCTTTATTAAAAATTTTTGCCCACTTCACCATTTGAGTTTTAACCATCTCGTCTTCCACATACCATTTCAGTAAAAGTTTATACACCTTAGAAATCAATTTTTCCCCCTCCAAATAGTAGCTCCTCTAATTCTGTATTTTTAGTTCTCATGTAGATGCATTCTCTTGAGCTTCATTATCAATTGTCCTAGATCCTAGCCGTGTTAATCTGTAGTAGCAAAATCGAAAAGAGTCCAGTAGCACCTTTAAGACTAACCAACTTTACTATAGCGTAAGCTTTCGAGAATCACAGTTCTCTTCGTCAGATGCATGTACGCGCGTACGCATCTGACGAAGAGAACTGTAATTCTCGAAAGCTTACGCTGCAGTAAAGTTGGTTAGTCTTAAAGGTGCTACTGGACTGTTTTCAATTTTCAGTTGTAATTCAGAAGTCTCTCTTTTACCTGGAGATGCTGGAGATTGAACCATTGGCCTCTGAAAGAGAGACTGCTGAATTACAATGCATTTCCAAGGCTTTCCAGGCAAAGAAAAACTTAAAGAGCAACCCCTTGCCAAATGCCAGTTCCAATCCAAGTCGCACTCCCAATGCAGGCAAAAGCTAAAATGATAAAACTAAGAATATCATACTTTGGTTACATCAGGAGAAGGCAAGACTCTCTGGAAAAGATACAAGGAAAAGGAGAAGGCAGTAGGAAAAGAGGAAGATCCAAAATGAGATGGCTTGACTCAATAAGAGAAGCTACAGCCTCCAGTTTGCAAGGTCTGAGCAAGGCTGTTAACAATAGGACGTACTGGAGGTTGTTAATTCATAGGGTTACCATAATCTGGAAGCGCACATAACACATACACATGCACACCACACTTTGGTGAGAAATTGTAGAGGCACTAATCAGCCAAGTTCCATTTCCTTTGGGTAAGAGTACACTGAAGATTCTTTGGCCGCTTTGTAGAATGCTCTAACCACTGCACCATGCTGCCTCTCTCCCCTCTCCATATAATTAAATTAAATCTAAGCCTCCAATTAAAATTAATTTTCTCAAAGCAGATCAAGACAAAAGAGGTCTGAAAGTTGAAGGGGATAATTTGATTCTAACGAAAAGGATAGTCTCCATGGCCAGATTGGATTTCACTGGGATTATAGAAACGGCAGCAGTAGATTATGTCCCATCTTGATATACCAGAGTTTAAAAAGTTGCACCTCTTATAGTTAACAAATTCAAGGTCCAAAACTTGGCTCACTTGTGATGACTACCTTTAAAAAACCACACGTAGTTGAAACTCTGGTTGCTGTTTTGAAATCTAATCCTATAAAGTGTGAAAAGCGTTCAGTATTCTGTAACAGGAAGTGGAGAATAATTTCTACAGACACCAAGGTTAAACAACAGTTAAAAAGGTCTAGAAGAAACGGAACAAAAGGACGGTACTGTGGATTAAGAGTAATTGTCCAAATGATTGTTTAGATCGTTCACTATATTGTGATGTGCCTGTTTTGTCAAAATAGGATTGAAATGCCTAAAGTTAAAATGCCAAAATGATCGGATCATTAAAAGGGATAGAATAATTTAAAACAGTGCTTGGATCTTCTTTCCATGTGTGCCCCATTTTGTCTGTTGTGTACATTATCCTCAAATGTCTTCAGCACTAGGTGCTGTCTTGATAATTGAAGAATTTTGTGTCTGTTTATTACTAATTGCAAGACCTCATGTGTGCCGCTTCTTAATAAAGGATTCACAAGAACCAGTGTTTGGGCTGGATTATGAATTATTCATCCACATGTCAGTCATCAGGAATGTTAAATTGCATCAGTTATGAAAATGGGTTTTCTTATACCGACTCTTCGTTGATAGTTAAGTGGGTAGCCGTGTTGGTCTGCAGTAGAAGCAGAGCTTTTTTTCAGCCAGAATGCGGTGGAACAGAATTCCGGCACCTCTTGAAAATGGTCACATGGCCTGTGGTGCCTCCCCCTGATCTTCAGACTGAGGGGAGTTTAGATTGCCCTCTGTGCCGCTCAGCGGAGCGGAGGGCAATCTAAACTCCCCTCTGTCTGGCGATCAGGGGGCGGGGCCACCGGCCATGTGACCATTTTTGCCGAGGACGATTTAAACTTTAAAAAACTCCTCCCTTGTTGCAGCTGACCCAAAGTGATGTCATTGTGCAGTCCTGGGAGCGTGCGCACACTTTGCATGTGCACATGTGGTACCAGGGACACCACCTTCCGCCAGGAGTTGCCCCCTGTGCTGGCAACCCACTGAGTTCCACCACCTCTTTTACCAGAAAAAAAAGTCCTGAGTAGAAGAGCAGGATTTTAGTCCAGCGGCATTTTAAGGTGCCACTGGACCAAAATCCTGCTGACTCCTCGTTGACTTCTTACCTTGAATGTGGACATTGTGTAATCTTCTGTTATAAAAAGTTGCTGACCCCCAGCCTATAGAGTCAAACAAATGAAATACAGAGGCCCAATTCTTCCTATTGTAACTTTGAGTGGGATATTATTATGAGTGTATATTATTCTATATTATTCGATATTTCTAAATAACACACTGATGAAAAGCTTGGGAAAATCATACTTAGAGCAATAGGTGGGGATGATAAACTAAACTCTTATAGCACATCCCTCTGCACACTGGAAAAGATATTCTTTCTGAAGCAACTGATTATTGCTAGCATTTTGTCGCCTGGTTGTCATGTTACCACATCCCTGTAAAGATGTGAACGCGTGTCTTCAGACTCTCATGAGGAAAACTTGCTTGTTTGTGCAGGGAGCAGAAATTGGGATCTTCTACCTAAAGAGGGAGCTATTGGGAGTCTAACTAGTTAGGAAAAGGACAGCAGCAGCTGATTTAAAGGTTTAACAAGAAATAGGGTTTTTAAAAAAGGGATTTGGTTGCAGTATTAGGGAGCAGGGGCGGGACTTTTCTGAGCAAATACTAACTCAAAGCAAATAGCACAGCTCCTTATCCGAAACAAATACTAAATCAAAGTACAAGCAAATTACACACTGGGAGCCAGAGGAATTACTTCTAAGATAGAGATGTAAATGTGAGGAAACGGAGAACGGGACAGAGAAGTGAGTATCGAGTCTTTCCAGCTTTGAGTTCCTAAAGAAGCAAACTGCCAGCCCTCTGTGTGGTGTAGTGTGAGTGGGAAAATAAGGGGAGATTAGATTGAGATGGAGAGGAAAGGATGTATCTTTTCTATTCTGCATAGCAATCAGGAGGAAGGAGTGATCCAGTGTGTTGGGAGCCTGTTGTAGTCCATGTGGAAGCCCAGAGAAGTCTGGGTGATTTCAGCAAGAATAGACCGACCATGGGGTTGGGGTAGCTGGCTCCAGAAACCAGCTACCAAAATTGGCTTTTATGCCGAGAGGTGGCTTTTATGTACCATTAATTGCACTGAGAAGGGAACAGTGTCTCTGCTGCAATGGGACTGGGCCCAGGCTAGAAACTGAATCTTATTGGAAGGTTTGGATTTTAGGGGAGTGAAAGCAAGGGAAGACACATCCCCATCTAATACTTAACATACAAGAATACAGACCTGCCTCTCACCTGGGTCTTGGAAAACATGAAACATTGATCTGGCTTCCTGCTGTTTTGTCACTCCCCCAATCAGCTCTGAAATTCCAATCTGGCCTACTGTTGAGGAATTCAAAACTTAAGTCTTACATCATTACCCAGGTTGAAGCCTGTCCCGACTGAAGATCTAATCCGTTGAACGATTACGGCAAGGTGCCAAAGCCCTGGCTTGAGGCAGAACTCTTACTTTAAAAGGACACCAGGCTTTCTTTTTAAACTACCGCTTCTACAGCTGTTTTTCATAGCCATCCAGTTGTCCTCTTTGATACTGCTGGGATGGAATATTCATCTTTTAAAAAATTTGCTTTCCTTTTACAAAAAACATAACACTTACCTCTGATCCTACCCAAAACTTGGTACAACTATCAACTATGGATTATTTATTTATTTGCTTACATAAGAAAGAAAGAAAGAAAGAAAGAAAGAAAGAAAGAAAGAAAGAAAGAAAGAAAGAAAGAAAGAAAGAAAGAAAGAAAGAAAGAAAGAAAGAAATTTAACAGTGTTGAAGCACAGCATAGACAAATTCCATGACTGATATATTAAACAACATAGAAACTACCCAGTAAAATCATACTTATAGCAATAGTAGAGATATATCTGTTGTGAAGTCTATTGTTTACAACAGTAGTAGTGAAGTCTCTGGTCCCTCCTTAACCCTTTACTGATGGGTTCCCTATCCTTTTATTGATAGGTTCCTTTTTTAAAAAAAAAAATATTTTATTAATAGAATTAAAAGCCCAATAAAAAGGGCAAAAAGCAAAGAAAAAAGAAAGAGAAAGTAAAAGAAGAGAGAAGAAAACAGAACTTAGAAATAAAATAAAACAATAATACAAATTTTATTTCCATTCTTCTTTACAACACATCTTATTTTAGCAAACATCATACCTAAAATGTAATCTCTCCAAAATTTTCTTTTCCACTACTGCTTCCCTTCTCTTTATTTTTTTTCCAGATTTATCTTCTTAAAGAGCAAAACCAAAAATAATCAAAGCACAATTCCTTGTTTCATGCAGCAAGTCAATAAGAGGATTCCAGTTAGCCAAAAAAGGAGCCAATTTTTTAATCTCTGATCAAAGCTGTAAGTTTAGCCATCTCTGCTAATTCCATCGTTTTCCTAAAACAGTCCTCAATTGAAGGCTACTTTTCCATTTTTGAGCATACAAAAGCCTGGCTGCTGTAGTCATATATAAAAATAAAGTCCCGTGCTGATTTTTCAACTGTGTGTCCATTAATCTCAACAAAAACGCTTCTGGCTTAAACTGTATAGTAGTCTTTAAAAAAAATTGTATTATCATATGAATATGAGTCCAAAATTTTTTAGCTTTACGGCAAGTCCACCAGAGATGATAAAATGTTCCTTCTTGTTTCTCACATTTCCAACATTTATTTGACATACTTTTATTCATTTTAGCTAATTTATCAGGTGACATATACCAGCGATACATCATTTTATAAATTTTTTCTTTAACACTCAAAGTAAATTTAAGCCCCTTTACTCTCATATTTTCCCACTGAGCCATCATTGTATTATACCCACATTTTTTAGCCCATTTTACCATACAATCTTTCACTGTTTCAAATTTCAGTAGCATCTTATACATTTTGGAAATAATATGTTCATCATTTGAACAAAGCTCTTTTTCAAACTCAGTCTTTTCATGTTCAAAGCCCCAAAGTTTTTTTATCTAATTTGAATCTTTCTAAGAGTCGAACATAGGAAAACTATTGACGTTTATAACCTTTAGCTATTAAACCTTCCCTTGTCTTCAGTTTGCAGTCTCCTTGTGAGAATTCTAATAAATCTCCGTAAGTCAACCATCCCTGTTTGAAAATCATCTTCCTTCTGAAAACGCTTCCAAACTGGTGTCTTCTGTGTTAGTCTCAGTTTACATTTGTTCCAGATTCTCAAAATGGCTCTCCTAATATAGTGATTTTTAAAGTCTGCATTGGCCTTTACTTAGTCATACAGCCTGTAATAAATGTATAAGACTCTCTGCTGTGAATTTTCTTTATGCATGAGTTGGAACATGGCATTGCATGCATAATAATGCATTGCATTGCATGCATAGTAATGCATTGCATTGCATGCATTATTCTTTATGGATCACTATTTTGGTGTCTTAATTACTGGTGGGTGACGGCTGTTGGGAAATATAGTCTGAACGCAGAGCACCTTTAAGAAAATTTTCCTTAACAGCAAGTAAGAAAATTACAATAAAATATAGTATCAGTACATTTGGGCGGCAACCCAAATTGCTCAGCCTCCCAACCATAAACATTCCCTGAGATGGGAACAGGCCTGTAATGTTAGTATTCAGTGGAAAACTAGGGGGGCGGAGTTAATGTTTGTATACTTATAAACTGAAATAAAATATATTTAAAAGGGGAAAAAAGAGAAACCTCGTCACAGACTGGACACTTTTACGTGCTGATTCAGAATCTCCAAGACTGTATAGGTCAGCTCCATTTTGGTACTCTCAGATTATGATCACAGTCACCCAGACAGCATTTTCCTGGAGGAATTCCTCTCTCTGTCTCAAAGCCAATAATTTCTTGCTATTGAGCAGTTCTATAGCTCCCATTTCCCTGAACTACGGAAGTTGGCAAGCCCAAAACAGATGTAATTAATCCTATAGATCCTTCCTTGTGTATTATCCCATAGGATGATTTTGACTGGCTCGTGTCTAAAATGAACCCCTGATAAATATCAGTTCCAGCCAGATATTAAAAATTAAACTGGAGCAGACTGGACGGAGCTAGAGGCAATTTAACAGTACAAGCCCAGATGTATATATTTATTTACTTTATTTATAGTCCACCTTTCTCACTGAGACTCAAAGCAGATTGCGCAAATTAAAAACAATGGCGTAATGACAATCAGGAATGTATTTAAGCTGCATTTGAAAATTCGAGCACAGCATAAATGGCATAATATGTATACTAAAATGATAAGACGCATAGAATTTTGCCAGAAAACTGGCTTACAGAATTAGAAAAAACAGTGTAACTGTATAAACAGAGTTACACCCTTCTAAGCCCATTGACTGAAATGGATTTAGAAGGGTGTAACTGTGGTTAGGACTTTACTGCGAGACAGTTTTCGATATTCTTTGCAGAACTGGCCATCCACAATATTTATTTGTGTTAATTTTTTTTATCCTGCATCTTCAGCTGCACAAAACAGCTTACTAAAAAACCAACAGTTCCCCCCAAAATATTACACCACCCTAAAAAAATGACAGCCCCTCCACCAAGTCAATGCCCCCAAATGCAAAAAATTACTATCTGCAAATCAATCAACTGCTTAGACTCAAATAGTGGAAAGAACTGTCAAGTCCCAGCAGTTTTATGGCGACCCCATAGGGTTTTCAATACAAGAGATGAGCAGGGGCAGTTTTCTACTGCATAGCAACCCTGGGCTTCCTTGGTGGTCCCCCATCTGGGCCCTAACCAGGGTTAACCCTGTTTAGCTTCTGCGATATGATGAAATTGAGGCCTCCACACATGCCACAGAAATTTGAGTTTGTGTTGGACCAATCCCCACCCCATCTCATGTTTAACATGCGTGACTATAAAATTTACCTTTAAAACAGTAGGGAGGGCACAATCCGTAGTGCCAATAGCCCTCCCTCCATAGCTTTACTTGGTTTTAAAGTGTGTGGGGTGAAAGGAGGAGGTGTAGAGTCTCCTTCTGCCCCTCTGTGTGCATGGGACATAATTTGTGGGCCTCCACTTTAAAGATAAGCTTCCATTCACACGTTAAACATGAGGTAGTTTGGTATTTTCATCCAAAGCAAACTTGAGTGTGAGGAGGCCCTGTGGCTAGCCTGGGCCATCCATGTCAGGGTCAGACTCACATACCCAATCATAAACCTCTCAGAAAAACACTTCAAAAAACAGAATCCTACAGAATGGTTGCAAAGAGCTTGATGGAAAAGTGTTGGGATTTTTGCAGTCTCCTACGTTCAGTCATGAAAGAGTTAAATTGTTATTCTGTTTGTTTAGTCAGATAGCTAGTTAGCATAGGACCACTTAGGCCTCGAATAAAAGTTCCCACCATAGAAAGGGGAGACTTTAGTCCTAATGAAGGAATCTAGGATTGTTTATTGGATGAGCCAGTTTATTGGGGGGCAATTAACTAGTTCAGTGTGTCTAAGGGCGAAGCTACAAGTGACGAATGACACTTGAACGGCAAGTGTATTTCTCCCTGTTCACTTGCCCTCCACTCAATCCACTTGCTGTTCAAGTGTCGTCCGTCACTTGTAGCTTGGCCCTAAGTCTCAGTTCTATCTCAGTCTTTCTCTCTAGCCCTCAAGATGTAGCTAGTTAGATATTCTTTATTTTCTTACCAAATGTACCCTTTCCCCGTGTTATGTAGTAAATTATTTTTGTAGAGCTAAAACCACAGACGTCTGTTTACTTATTTCCAATGTGCTAGTATCAAATTCTGTTACTTTCTTTCCTTTTTAATTCTCCCAACCAACCAAAGGCCTCAGGTGGTTTAAGTGACCGTTCTGTGTGTTCTTAGCTTGA
Source organism: Eublepharis macularius (assembly GCF_028583425.1). Taxonomy (NCBI): domain Eukaryota; kingdom Metazoa; phylum Chordata; class Lepidosauria; order Squamata; family Eublepharidae; genus Eublepharis; species Eublepharis macularius. Next base: position 18,724,180 of record NC_072805.1, on the reverse strand, counting down.
TAAAGCAAGGTATTTTAAAAAGGAAACTCGAAGACTTTCTGATTCGCGCTACCTTTCCTGAGGAGACGACCAGAAAAGCAAGGAACCTTGGTGAGCTTATGCCAGGACGAAAGAAGACAAAGCAATCTACACATCAAAGAAATTCAAAAAGCCATTACAAAGCAGCAGCCATGGAAGGGAACCAAGGACTGCTAGCTCAAGAGCTGTGGGTGAGGCTCAAGCAATTTCTTCATTTATGCAAAATAGTAAAGAGTTGGGTAACACCTTTAAGACTAACCAAATTTATTGTAGCATAAACTTTCAAGAGCCTCAGCTCTCTTTGTCAGATGCCACAGCCCTCTTTGTCATGTATGCACATTCCCAAATTAAATGAGCAAAACTTATCTAGAGTGGAAGTCAAGAATTTTATGTGCCTTAGATGTTCAGGATGTAAAACATTTAATCTCAGAAGACCAGGGTTCATTTCATAGAAAAAGAGCTGCAGGAACTTATTAGCATAACTCATTAGCACAACTCATTTGCATATGCGACACTCCTTGCCATCACCGGAAGTGTGTCATTGGCATAAGTGATTTGCATATGCCACACTCCCTGACATCACCTATCCTGGCTGTTTTGGAGCCAATCCTGGCCATTTAGAGCCGAAATTGGGCCCAAAATGGCAAAAAAGGGCTGAAAATGGCCAAAAAGGGGCCCAAAATGGTCAGGACTGGACCACTGCTGAGCGGGAGAGTGATCCACCACCCATCAGAGGCCCAATCCTGGCCGTTTTGGGACCAATCCTGGTTGTTTGGGGCCTGATCCTGGCCATTTGGAGCCTGAATTGGGCCGTTTCAGCCCCGATCCATGCCGAAACGGGCCCCAAATGAACGAGAGTCAGGTGGGTGGGGCCACCTGACATGTGACCTCTTTGGAGAACTGCCGGAACTGCGTTCCTGTGCGTTCCCCCCTCGAAATGAGCCCTGCAGAATACCCACCTGAAAACCAGGCTGAAAGACAAAAGTTCATGAAACTAGATTCTCAGGCTAGAATGATCATATTGAATGCAGTTGGAGATGATGAGAGCCCTTTAATAATAAGTGCTGGTACAGCCAAAGATTTGTGGATGCAGCTTGAGCAAAAGAATTCACTTCTTAGGATGAGACTTTACAGCCGAAAGTTCCAGGAACATGGTAATTTTGAGAACCATTGGAAAGAGATTATGCAGATTGTGGGGCAATTGAATTTGAGATCAGCAGGAGCTGAGGTCAGCGACTCTGAAATTAATGCAACTATCCTAAACAGTTTCCCCAGATCCTATGCAAATTTGATCTCGGTCCTTGAAGCTAAAGATAAAATTGATTTCTCTTATACTCTCAACTTTCTAAGAGCAGAACCACAAGTGACAAAAGGCACAGATTGGACACTTGTCAGCTTCCCTCAAGTTTTGATGGGAAATGTAGGCATCCTGGTCTCGCAGCTTGGCTCTCTGACTGCTGTCCAATGGACTTTTCAACTGTCACTTGTCCAAGATTCCGCGAAGCTGCCTACATTTCCCATCAAAACTTGAGGGAAGCTGACAAGTGTCCAACCTGTGCCTTTTGTCACTTGTGGTTCTGTTCTAAGAGGTGAATCCATTAAGAGATCTCTTAAAGAGACAGAAGGGAGAATGAGTGTGCTAAAAGTAAATGACAGACCCAGAGAGAACATTTGTCATTTCTGACAGAAGGTGGGGCATTTCACCAGACACTGCAGACAAAGAGAGGGACCACAGGGTCGTTTTGAATATCAAAACAGCAGGGGACATTTCAATGCACATAATAACAAAAACAAATCATGAGACTTTGCTTGCACCATATCAAATAATGATTTTAAATGAAAAATCTCTGGTTATTGGATTCTGGCTGCACCAATCATTTGACCTCTAATTTAAACACCTAAATTTGAATAAAGAAAGAGAGGCTCTTTTCCAAGCAAATGATGATTGGCTCCAGATCAAAGGGATTGGAGTTCTTAAGCTGAAAGCTTTTGATTCAGAAGGGGATGCCGTAGGGTTGATTCTAAAGGACTGCATTTATTGTCCACAGGCAAAACAAAATTGCCTTTCTATGGGAAGGACACTTGATGCAGGATTTAAGATTTCAATAAGTAAAAATGATTGCAGCATCTATATTACTGAAGCTGGTGTAGAAATTAAGGCACTGAGAATTGGCAAGAGCTTTTACTTAAGAAATGCTAATTCTATGTTGATATGGCAGTGTGGATCGGAAATGAATGCCTGTGAAAATGCAAATGAGAGGGGTGACTCCGCAGCACCACTCAGCCAGAGAGCTAATGAAATCTCTTTTACCGATTTGGCAAGACACCTACCTGACGAGTGGGATGCCAACATGCAGGGAGAACAACAAGCAGTTCCTCTGCCAAAAGGGAAGGCAGAAATCCAGGGTTCAGAAGGGGCAGGAAGGGCAGACCCAAAGGAGACTAATATGAGTCAGTCCCAAGCAGTACAGCCACTAAACTTCCAGCTATATGAAAATGTGCAACCAAAGCCTAACGCTGTTAAAACTGCTGCACCCATCACTAAATATATTGCAATCAGAGCTATACTCAGTGTAGAAATCCTCAAGGAAATGCATGTTGATTACTAAAAATCAAAGTAGAGTTTTCCAAAGAGAAACTATGTTATTAAGAAAGTTAAACTTCCAACTAGGAGAGGCAGAGCCATGCCGATTTACAAAATTAAAAAATGGATAGTATCAATACCTGTTAATCTTGGACGAGAATTTGATTTTGTGTTGTACAAACAGAAAGGATGCAAAATAAATTGCTAAATACCTAAGTAGAGACATTGACATAATACTTCTTGGAAAACTGAGTAAATACCTTGGATTACAAATTGATAGGACAAAAGATGGAAGTTTTCTCCCAAGTCAGAAAGATGAAATCTTGAACCTTGTACAATCTCTGGAAATGCAGAAAGCCACAGGAACAAACCAATGGAACAAGGGCCGTTTCCACACACGTTGAATAATGCACTTTCAATGCACTTTAGTTATCCTTTAGAAGTGGATTTTCTGTTTCACACACGAAAACCCAGTTCCAAATGATCACTAAGAGCATTGAAAGTGCATTATCCAACGTGTGTGGAAGCAGCCAAGCTTATTTCAATCTCACTGATGGAATGCAACTTGAAAACAACCTGAACAGCTGGACAAGCGAAAGGCAATCTCTAGTCATCAAGTCTGCCACGGAAGCTGAATGCATCTCTGACACACAAGCCTGAAGTGAGCTTGAATGGATCATCCATCTACTCAAGGACTTTGGCATAGATAAACTTAAACCATTTTCTCTATTTTCTCATCAAACCATTTGAGAAGTCTGAACAGTTACGCAAGAAGGCAAACCTTCATGACTTCAGCTTCTGACACTTGAGAAAGGGTTTGTTGGGATTTTTGCAAGTGTCCTTCGTTCAGTCATGAAAGAGTTAAATTGAAATTCTATTTGTTTAGTCAGATAGCTAGTTAGCATAGGCATAGGCCTCGAATAAAAGTTCCCGCCATAGAAAGGGGAGTCTTTAGTCCTAATGAAGGAATCTAGGATTGTTTATTGGATGAGCCAGTTTATTGGGGGGCAATTAACTAGCAACATATACTAAGGTTTTACTGCTCTTTGTTCAGTGTGTCTAAGTTTCAGTTCTAAATCTATCTCAGTCTTTCTCTCTAGCCATCAAGATATAGCTAGTTAGTTAAATATTCTTTATTTTCTTACCAAATGTACCCTTTTCCCCTGTTATGTAGTTTTGCTTGTGGACAACAACATAACTGGAGAGCCAGTTTGGTGTAGTGGTTAAGAGCGTGGGACTCTAATCTGGAGAGCCAGGTTTGATTCCCCACTCCTCCACTTGAAGCCAACTGGGTGACCTTGGGCTAGTCACGGCTCTCTGGAGCTCTCTCAGCCCCACCCACCTCACAGGGTGTTTTGCTGTGGGGATAATAATGACATATGGTTGTTGTGGGTTTTCCGGGCTGTATTGCCGTGGTCTTGGCATTGTAGTTCCTGACGTTTCGCCAGCAGCTGTGGCTGGCATCTTCAGAGGTGTAGCACCAAAAGACAGAGATCTCTCAGTGTCAGTGTGGGGACGGCAAGGCAGGCAGCGTGGCGGCTCACAGCAGGGAAAGAGGAGAGAGAAAATGCAGCCAATGTTGTGGTCGCAGCTGCTGCCAAAGCAGCTTAATTTAATCTGTCAACCACATCTCCGAGGGCTAAGCAGAAGCTGAGATGGGGCAAGAGTTCCACCTGGCCCAACCCACTTCTTTAAAACACTTGGTGGGCACCAGGGAAGGTGCTGGTGGGTACCATGGTGCCCAAGGGCACCTTGTTGGGGACGTGGATCTTCTACCTCATAATCTTTTGAAAAAAGGGAAACTAGAACCTTCTGCTCCTCTGCCTTTCTGTGTTACTTCCACATATAATGGTGCAGCATTTCATAAAGACCCAGACATTTTATTTTCAGCACAATCCTTTCAACGCCATTTCTGCATTTTGATCATTGTTTGCTATTAGAGTTCATAAAACAATCCACGCCCATGAGCACAGTTTGCACTCAAGATGCTAAAGAAGCTTTGGTGATTTTAAACCACTTTATGGGATGGGAATTTAATTCAAGAGATTAGCATAAACCATTACAACACCACAAGGGCTGTCAGTGCCTTCAGGCATTTGAGCCAGCAGCAATGGCAAAAGAGGCCTATTGCATCGTTCCCATCTTATTGCTCCTCCACTAAATTTGGAAAAGCTGCAGAGAACTTAATAGCACTTGTAGGAAGACCAAGCAGGGCATAGAGCAATGGAATAAATGGATATGGGGCTGTGGCTCAGTGATAGAGCATGTGCTTTGGCCTGCAGAAGGTCCAAGGTTCAATCCCTGGAATCTCCAGTTAAAAGATCTGGCAGTAGGCGATATGAAAGACGGTTGTTGTGGGTTTTCCGGGCTGTATTGCCGTGGTCTTGGCATTGTAGTTCCTGACGTTTCGCCAGCAGCTGTGGCTGGCATCTTCAGAGGTGTAGCATCAAAAGACAGAGATCTCTCAGTGTCTCAGTGTCACGTTTCGCCAGCCACAGCTGCTGGCGAAACGTCAGGAACTACAATGCCAAGACCACGGCAATACAGCCCAGAAAACCCACAACAACCATCGTTCTCCGGCCGTGAAAGCCTTCGACAATACATCGATATGAAAGACCTCTGCCTGAGACCCTGAAGAGTTGCTGCCATCTGAGTAGACAATACCGAGCCAAACTACACGAGATGCCCGACACGTGTTCTTCACGTGTTGGCTCCCGCAAGGTTCCCTGGGTAGTGTAGTCTTACAAAGAACAGGTGCTCGATGCAATTTTCTGCCAGGGGAAGAGTGATGGGAGAGATTCTTTCTCTGTCTCTTGCAAAAAGCCTTGGATTGGATTTTCCTCTGGGAGCTCAGAGGAGCTCAGCTTTTTCCAAAAGAGAGAGGGAGAGAGAGAATCTCCCCCACCACCACTGCTCTTCTCCCAGCAGAGAATCACATCATGGATTTTCTTTCTCTCTTACAAAAAGCCATGGATTTCCTGGCTCCTGTTATGTCCCTGCCCACAAGCTCCTGGAGGAAAACCTGAGTCAAGACTTTTTACAAGAGACAGAGAGATTCCGTGGTGGAAAATTGTATCGAGCAGCTGTTCTTTGTAAGACTACACTACCCAGGCAATCTTGCAGGACCCGACATGTGCCCAGGAGTCTCGTGTAATTTTCCTCACAGACTTTGATGATCTAAGGGTCTGATTCTGTATAGGGTAGCTTCATATCTTTATAACAAAGACCACCAGCCGAGAGCGAACTGAATCGGGCATTCTATTTCCTAAATGGGTTTCTGCAAAGCATCTATAAATTGCATCCAAATCTTTACCTGCCATTCCATTCTCACCTTGATTGTTCTAGCATCCCACCTATCCTTCTGATAGACCTTATCTTTTAAGTTTGATTTTCTTTCCCATTTTTAAAAGCCATAATTTGACTCTATGGTGAGCCACTTTTAGTTCTCCCAAACCATAGGTTGCAGACTCCTGGGCTGGAGTAACTGCACAAACTCTACAGAAATCTATCTTCCAAGTGAGGCTTACGTATGTGTGCCAGCAAGTCACAACCAACTCATGACATCCCATCAAGGGGTTTTTCAAGGCTTGTGAGGCAAAGAGATGGTTTGCCAATGGGCCTTTCCTAATCTGTGCTGGAAATATTAAGAGTCTCTCATCTTTGTTGTGTGGGTCGGAGGCTCCCTCCAGAAAAGCATGAAGCTTGGCTGAACTTAGAAGAATTCTAGTATTTCAGTAGAAAAGAGCAAGAGTCCACCTATAAGGCTAAGAAAATTTGTGGTAGGATATGAGCTTTCATGAGTCACAGCTCACGTCTTCAGATACAGCTAGAATGTGAGTCCATGTGTCTTTATATCTTGGAGAGTGGAGTGATTTCAGATACCGAATGACAAAAGCCGGTGAATGACAATAGCAGCTGTGATTGGATAGGGTGGGGTATGTAGGGAGCAACAAAGCTCAGGACAATGTATCCACCTGGATTGAATTGAGACCTAGGCTTCCTGTCTCATTACCAGTGCTGATTTCTCCACACCCACCACCCTCCTGCATATCTCACCCTATCCAATCACGCCTGCTATGTTCATTCACCGACTATTGTCATTTGGCCCCTGAAATCACTCCACTCTCCAGGATATAAGGACAGATGGACTCATTCTATCTGTATCTGAAGAAGTGAGCAGTACGAAAAGCTCCTACCCTACCACAAATTTTGTTAGTCTGACTTTTGCTCTTTTCTACTGCTACAGACTGACTAACACAGCCACCCACCTTGATCTAGTATTTCAGTTTATACTGAAGCTGAATTATATTATTCTGTGGTCAGGGAATTCGGATCAGGAAGTTTTAGTTGCTCAGAGATTCATCCCTTAACATCTACTTGAAGTATGGGATCAACAGCAGTTTCTGTTTGCTCCAGCTTTTTTTCCTCTAGAAACAATCTCTAAAAGTTCTCCGCTGAAATGATACAGGGATGATAGCATTGTTCACCAGCTGAGGAAGGCAAGATATTTGTACACTGAAAGATGCAATAGATACTGGCAAATTTATGATGTTTGAAGAGGTTGCTAGGTGATGTAACAGTTGGACACTGCTGTGCAAGGCTTTTTTTCTGGGAAAAGCGGTGGTGGAACTCAGGGGGTTGCCCTCGGAGAAAATGGTCACATGGCTGGTGGCCCCGCCCCCTGATCTCCAGACAGAGGGGAGTTTAGATTGCCCTCCAAGAAGGCAATCTAAGCTCCCCTCTGTCTGGAGATCAGGGGGCGGGGCCACCAGCCATGTGACCATTTTCAAGAGGTGCCAGAACTCCGTTCCACCGCGTTCCAGCTGAAAAAAAGCCCTGCTGCTGTGGTTCTCCACCCTTAGATCCTCAGATAGTTAATGAGGTTGCCTCCTAGCTGGAAATATTTGACACTGATTTGACTGTCCTTTTGCATTGGCATCTCACCCCTGGCAATTTTTCACAGAACATTTAAAGCAAACACTTGCAGACGTGAAGAGTGTGCTGCCCTGGATGCAGATTTCCCCCCCTCCCCGCCCCGCCTTTACTCTTGTATGCAATAGTTCTGTGGACACAAGTTACTTCAGCGATTCATGCCGTTATTAATATACTCATAGGTTTCAAGCTGTTGCATATTTGATTGAATTATGTTCCCTTGGGCTGTCAAATCATTTCAAGTTGCTGTTAGTAAATCTTCTGGCTGTAGCCACAATTATATGGTGGCTGTAAGCGCTGGAAGAATACCATTCCAGTGACGCAGGAATGGCTTAATAAATTTTGGGGTGTGGTGGAAATAGACAAGCTCTTGGTGTTCAGTGGGAGACAAATCCTTGCCTTGGCCAGAGGCCACCCAAAGATGGTGGATGGGGGTTGTATTTAAGGAACTGTCCCAAGTACCTGATTGCCTGCCATGGTGGCAGCAGCTGGAGAGGCTCAGTCCCAACTCATCTCAAGAAGAGGTATCCTAGTAAAAGGCCAAAGTGGTGGGTAGGCATGCATCATTTGTCCTGCTTCCATCAAGAGGGCCCAGGCAGGTGCCAATGAGGAAGCATTTAGTGAATCACTCCAGGTTGTATAGGATCGGGGTTCCCACAACACCCCCTCCCCTTTCAATCTGAGGTTACTGGGGGCATGAGTCTTTGCCACTACAGAGTATCTGGCACAGAAGAGTCAGGGGAGCAGAGATTCACCAAAGTGGCATCCCCATGATGCCACAACATCACTTCTGGTTCCATATCTGCAAACAACGTCACCATGTAATGGAACGCTCTAGGATTTTCCTAAAACTCTATGGTAAAATCCGTGGAGTTTGAGGGAATCCTAGATCATACTGCAACACAGTGACATCACTTCCAGTTATACTGCTGGAAATGACATGTGGTGACGGGATGATGTTCCAGCCTCCCCATCCCCTACCCCTCACCAGAATGAGGGCAGGGAACAGAGAGTAGGGGGAATTTCCCTATCCTCAGTTGGTGCTTGGCAATCCTAGTCCGGCAGCATCATGGCGCAGCATTCCATCCTAGATATTTAGGCACAACCAGTTCCCACTGGTGCCCATATCCTGTACTTTGTCCCATTTCCTGTACAGTACATCAATTCCTAAACTCCAGACTGTCCCACCAGGAACAAATGCCTTAATCGTGTTATTCAGAGAGCAGCACAGTGTAGTGGTTAGACGAGAATCTGGGAGGCCCAATTTAGAATCCCCACTCTGCCATGAAAGCTTGGTGGATGACCTTGGGCCACTCGCACACTTTCAGCCTAACCTTCTTTACAGGGTTGTTGTGAGGACAAAATGGGGAAAGGGAGAATGGTGTTGTAAGTTACTTCAGGTTCTCATTTGGAAGACAGTGGGATATAAGGATCTAAATATGATTTCGCAAGATGGTTGAGTTTTCCAAACACACACAGTTTTGATATTGTCCAGGGATGAGCTACCTACACACCCCGGACTTACCACAGCCACAACACCTGGGGCCTGCAGGAAGCATACTGCCATCACAGCGAGTGGAGAGCAGTGGAACGCTGGTGCCCGGGGGAGCCCTGGAGGTGCAAGAATGCAGCCAGCGTACCCTGGGAGACTTAGGAGCAGCCCCAGATGAGCCCCAGACCCCTCCCCAGGTGCTAGGACCCAAGGAGCAAAGCAGGCAGGCAGGCAAAGCACATTGGGTGGGGCTGGCCAGCTGGAAACGCCACCGGCCCCAGGGACCTGTCTAACCACAAGCATGCCCAGAGGGAAACGGCTACCAGGCCATCTTGCCTGGAAAGGCCCTGCCAGCCCTATCCTCCAGGTAAGGAACAAGGAGAAAGGGAGAGGCTGGAGCTGAGGAGAGACACCTGGAGGCCTCCCCAGCTGGCCTAGATCAGGAGTAAGCATCCCACAAGAGGAAGGGTGGAGGGCAGGGCAGGAAACCCTATATATATTATATTGGGAAACATAGTATATAGTTAGGCTGAGTTGGGAGCCAGGGGGTGGAGAGTGTAGGAGTGTATTGGGGTTTGGGAGAGGGAGAGGCTGGAAGGGAGATGAAGGACAGGAAGAAGAGCAAGCCTGAAGGAGGGTGGAGGCTTTGGAAGGCGAGGAGAAAGGGGAGGCAGCCGGGACTATGTCAGGTTGAGCAGGCCTGCGAGTGGACTGCCAGGGAGCGAGGGTGATGTATACCACTCCTCCTTCCACGGAGTGAGAACCTGCACTGTCCTTGATGGCTTCCCAGAATTGAGGTCAGGTGTGTCAGCGCCCGGCATAACGGCGCCCAGGGCAGAACCTGACAAATATCATGATCCACACTTTGCAAAGTTGTGGCCATTTAGGAGCCCAACCTTGCAGAGTTGCAGCTTCTGCATTAGTGAGAATTGCGGCCTCAGTGACAGGTGTCTGAGCTCTTGGGACCCTGGCGTTTCTGCTGAGCCACTGACGCTTTGCTTTCATGTCGTGGGCAGTCGCTCGCAACTGTTCACAAACGAGGACTTCAGTTCAAGATGTCTTTGTTGTGTTGCTTTAATCTTGGCAGGTGTGTGATAGTGAAGTCGTCTTCTTTTGCTTCTGCAGCCACTTGCTTACTGGTTCTTCAAGGGCTTTAAAATGAACGACCAGTTGCAAGAAGCAATGGTTTGTTCTCACTATAAACATCCTCCCCCACAGATGATGGAAAAAATTTGTGGACTGTACAATTGCGAGAAGTTCCTTTCTCATGGTGCAATTTTTTCTCCCCTCCCTCTCTTTCTCAACATTTATGCTTTTCCTGAAATAAGCAATTGTGCATCAGTGTCAATAGAATGGCAAGCTTCAAGCCCAGTTGCTTAAAGACCAGCACAATTTCCAAAATATAAGTTTTTGATAGTCAAGCATCCTTCGTCTGATACAAGTAGGTATGGAGATCCCTAAGCCTTTACATCCCAGTCAGAAGGTGGGAGGGATGTTACAAAGAAGGGAGTCAAGATGCATAAGTAGGATGCAAAATGTAATTAGCTTGATCAGAGCAGGGGAGATTCGCCTGGGAGTAAGAAATGCATGGAGAATTAAATGGGTATTGAAACATGGGTACACTAAGACTGGAGCATAAGTGCTTTTTCCCCAGTGTCTTTGGTTTGGTTGCCACATCAGGGTTGGGACATTCCTGGAGGTGAAGCCTGGGTAAGGGGGGTTGAGGAGGGGGGACATCAGCTGGGTATAACGCCATCCAGTCCGCCCTCCAAAACAGCCATTTTTCTTCAGACAAGCTGATCTTCATTAGAGATCAGTTGTAATTCTGGGAGATCTCAAGGTCCCATTTGTAGGATGGCAACCATACATTCTAGTATCCAATGGGTAATCCTTTCTGACAAGAACCCCTTCTGCACCGGTCAATTTCATTGGTTCAGTTCCCATAGGGTAGCGTTTTTTCCTGACCGTTTGCACCAGATTTGCCGCCATGCGTAGTCACTCCTGCCACTATACAACTTTTCAGCAGATTTCCTGGGAGCGCTTATATCACGATTTTTTAAAATTGCTTTGTGGCCTGCTGTTTCTCCGTGCACACTCTTTATTCCATTTTTGGGTGTTCCACCCTCTTCCCCCACCGCCGTCCCTTGCCTGTCCCCAGCCACTGTGATTGGCTACGCTCGTCATCATCATCAAAATAAAAAGGAAGCTGAGAGAGGTAGGCCATGAAGCTCCGTTTCCACCAACCTTTCAAAAGTAGCAGGGACACTGCACAAAACAAAGGGCTGTGACCCTAATTTGCCACTCCCCACCCTGCTGTTAAAAGTGTCTTTTCCTCATCTCTGGGAGTAATTCCCACCTGTCGGGATTCACTTGTCAGACTCTCTGTGGAGAACCACGCTGATTCTGCCACAACAAATCAGGTGTCATTACTCAAGGCATGGGGGGGGAATGTAATATTTTATAATTTTGTTTAATTTCCCAGTGTTTACACACAACCGAATGTTGCCATCTTTTTCTTAACAAGGGCAGTGATGGAAGGTCAAGGAAGGAAGAAGGTTCATTTATTCCCCCAGAGTCAGTCTTTTGCTGTTCCAGTGCCATGCATCTTATATCTGCGTCCAGTTAGTAAAAATAAACCCTTTGTTTCTCAGAGCTTTTAGTTTCTCCTCACTAAGAAATTCTGCACTGCACCAGAACTGCTAGACTTGCCATTTGCCCATCTGCAGTGTGTGAACCCCTGCCTTCTGCTCCAATATCTCACTTTGAGAAATGAAGGAGTGAGGGGAAAAAAATGGCCTCCACAGTGACACTCCAGGAGTTTCCCTATGTCTCTATGGCCTTTACCACAGAGATAATAGGCAAAACTCCTTGAGGTTCAGCTGGAAGTGCCATCTTGTCCTCCTAGCAACCCTAGGTATAGCCCACAGAGAAACAAAGGAAGCTTCCTTTGGGGATGGATCCACAGGGTTCTGCACCAACCACCAGCGATTAGTCAGGTTTCCACTTTGCCACCATTAAGAACGAATGAAATCCTGCCCTCAAGTCATAGCTGACTTATGGCGACCCCCTAGTGGGGTTTTCATGGCAAGAGACTAACAGAGGTGGTTTGCCATTGCCTGCCTCTGCAACCCTGGTTTTCGCTGGAGGTCTTCCATCTAACTATTAGCCAAGTCTGACCCTGCTTAGCTTCTGAGATCTGACGAAATCAAGTTGGGGATTCTTTAGAAGTCAGATTGGCATAGGTTCCCTGGAAATTTGGTGAAGTTTGATCAAAAATGATGCCCCGCCCCAGGCCACTGGGTGGAGCCCTGAATTGAGTTTCGCATAGGAAAGAATTGCCAAAGTTAAGCTAATTCCACCAATTGGGTAACATTTATGTTCTACTGCTGATCCACAACCTCACCCCTTATAATGAATACATGAAACTGCCTTACAGTGACACAGACCATTGGTCCTTCAAGGTCTGGCAGTGGCTTTCCAGGGTCTCAGGGGGAGGTCTTTCACATCACCTGATACCTGATCTTTTTTTAAAACCAGAAATGCCAGAGATTGTACCTGGGACTTTCTGCATGCCAAGCAGATGCTCAACCACTGAGCCACAACCTCTCCCCTCTTCATTGTATCCAACTAACAAGGTAGGCTGGGCTGAAAGAGTGGACAGAACCATTGCCCGGTGGTGGCATGGTGGCATGGGTCTGAGATGGAACTTTTGATGGGGTGGAGAGGGACATTGCAATGTCACTTCTGGTTTGTACCTGGAAGTGACATCACAATGTAGCGTTTCATCATGCGGCACTGCTGCCCACCCCCTTGCTCCTTGCTCCCAGTGTGGTGAAGAGGCCCCGCAGAGCCTGGAGGTAGAAGCTTGCATGCTGCCTCAAGAGGATAGCAAGCCTAGTCTGAAAGATAACAGATGAAAGCTATTTAGGTTTCTTCCCACATTGCCTCTGTGTTACCTCCTACACCTCTAGAAGCTGGCAGTGTACCAAGTCCAGCACCACAGTCTGCTGCTTGGCTCAAAGCCAGCTGCTGATAGGACAGGTTCAAGAGGTGACAGGCATAGGGCACCAGCATGCCACCTCCCACACAACTAGGACTTGGTTTGGTTGGAGAACTTGCACATGGAATGTACCCCTTGCACATAGCCGCTGTGATGCTGAGTAGACATGGGCACGAACAGAAAAAAAATGAACATGGTGTTCATTGTTTGTTGCCATCCACGAACAACGAACACTGACGGACATGACCTGTTCACGAACATGTTCGTTGTTCGTGGGGGCCAGCAGGCTCTCCTCCAGCCATCAAGATCCCTACCACACCACTCCCAGAAACCTTACTTGAGCAGGCAGCATGAAAGGTACCAGTAATAAATAATAGCTTGGCCCAGAGCCTGGCAGCAGCCCTGGAACTTGAAGGGGTAGATCCCTATCCCACCACACACAAAGAAAATTGGAGCTCCAATGCACTCTCCCTGTCTCTCTCTCAAAATACCAACAACAACTGTCTCTCCCTCACTGTCTGTAAAACCAGGGCAGGGAGCCCCCCTCCCCCCTGCTCTTTGGTTTCTTGTAACAAATTTGGAGCACACGTGGAAGAAAGACCTGCCTATCAAGCTAAATTGGGCTTAGATTGGGGTTTCCAGGGCAACAGCAGGAGTTCAGACAGAGTTCATACAATCCCTTCCTGAATTGCCATGGGAATTGATTGCTGGTGCCAAACTGTCTGGCTTGATGAATAGCAACGAACCAGGCTTGCAACGACCACCTATTCGTTTAGAATGGGGCCTCACGAACAGCTTGTTCACGAACAGCAGATTGGGCTGTTCGTGGGTTTTTTTAGTTCGTATTGCTGTTCGTGCCCATCTCTAATGCTGAGTCTCTCTTTCTCCCATCTGAGGGAATACAAAGCAAAGGAAGGGATGCAATCGCTCATCCTTTTCTTGCACCAGGCAGACCCAAAGCCCCTACTCCCAGCTCAACCTGTACCTCCTCTACCCTCCCAGTCTCATTTTCCACTTTTGAAAGAGTCACAACCCCACTTTTGAGTTTCAAGCTCACACTTTTAAATCCGTTGCCCTGCAGGCCTGAAGAGAGGGCAGCTGCAGAAACTGCAGTGGAAAGCCTCACCCCCTCCACGTGGCACATTTTTTCTCCTCAGAAAAAGGTCTTCCTTTCAGAACAGACAGAAATCGTCACCTGAAAAGCTTAAAATGTTTTCATACATTTATAAAATACACTTTGGGTGAACGAGTGTCTGCAAATACAGCTTCAACTGCAGCAAACAAACAAAACACCAACTTTCCTTGGTAACATATTCAATTGAAGGGTTCAATTTTGTATACTGTGGAAACTTCCTCACAACAGAGAGCCAGTTTGGTGTAGTGGTTAAGAGCGACGGGATTCTAATCTGGAGAACCGGGTTTGATTCCCCACTCCTTGGCTTGAAGCTAGTTGGGTGACCTTGGGTCAGTCACAGCTCTCCAGAACTCTCTCAGCCCTACCCACCTCACAGGGTGATTGTTATGGGGATAATAATAACACACTTTGTAAACCTCTTTGAGTGGGTATTAAGCTGTCCTGAAGGGTGGGGTAAATTGAATGTTGTTGTTATTATTAACACCTACAGTTATTTCATTAAAGTCACAGAGGCTGAGGAGTGACTTCATATTTGCTACCTTTTCAGGAAGAAAGTCCCCTGGCTGGGAGTCTTTCCAGTATCAAACCAAGCAATCTGTGAACCTGTTTCTTAAGGCCGAGCCCACTCTTTCCCCACGTCCCGGAAGGATTCTCTTCAAGTATATTATCAAGTCATTTAAAGCTAGGGTTGCTTAACTTCTCAGCGGGGTGGGAGGACCCAGTGCTTACCTTCCTGGTGCTCTGGAATGCTCTTTGTGTGTGGCCCCACTTTGGCACAAGTATGAGGAAGATTTCTCGAAGGCTTGGTCTACAAGGAAAGGGCACCGATGAAACGCTCATAAAAACAAATGGGATGGTCCAAAACGACAGGGAGGGAAGACGTGGCCCAGACTTGCTTCACATAGTGACCGAGGTAGTCTCTTTCACAGACCCCAGCCCCATACGTAAAAAAAACTTAACTCAAAATACTTAAAACAATTCACACACATCCTTCTGTAGAAGGTAAGGCATTAATATTACAGAGCAAAAGGATTGGCCAAAGCACATAAAACATGGAGTGAGGGGATCTAATCTAGGGGTGGCAACTTTAGGATGGGGAATTCCTGAATACCTGAAGGTAGACCCTGAGGAGGACAGGGTTTGGGAAGGTGAGGGACCTCAGAAGGCCTCTGTGAGCGGCTGTAGCACAGCGGTTAAGTGGTTCGGCTGCGAATCAGCACTCTACTGGTTTGAATCCCACTCCTGCCATGAGCTCAGTAGGTGGCCTTGGGTCAGCCACTCCTCTCAGCCCCAGCCCCCCAGCTGTATTGTGGGGATAATAATAACACTAACTTGTTCACCGCTCTGGGTGAGGCACTAATCTGTCTAGAAGAGCGGTATATAAGTGCAGTTGCTGTCGTTATAATGCCATAGAAGTCACACTCCAAAGGAGGCATTTTCTCCAGGGGAACAGATCTCTGTTACCTGGAAAGTAGTTGTAATTCTGAGAGATATCCAGGTCTAGGTAGGCAAGCTCAGTCTAATCTTGAGTGCAAGGGGGTTTGCCCCCGCCCCCGCCCATGCACTTGCCACTAACTTTCCTGTAGCTTATCCTCCCAAGTCCTCGTCTCTGAGCCTAGCTGTGGAAGTGTGCTTTGCAATGGTGTCTAAATATACATTAAACTTCCTCATCATCTCCCTCCCACCCCTGGTCATGTCAACCAGATGTGCACTGTGACTTCTGTGCTCAGAACTTAATTCCCAGGCATGCAGGAGCCCAATTTGGAAGAGGGGAATAAGGGAGCTGCGGCTTTCCCTCCCACCATTTTCCTGGACACCTGCTATTTTCTCCACAAAGGAAAGTTAAGTGTAACTAACAATGGAGTTGCCAGCTAGAGCTACAGCTGGCAACCTGGCAAGAGAAACTGAGGAATGATGTCGATGTGTGATGTCTCTTTCAGGTGCAAAACTGGAAGTGATGTCATCCTCTCAGGGTAGGGTGGACAGTGGAAGACCACCAACCATCTGCAGCTGTTGCCTACCTCCACTCACCTGACTGGTGGGAGGAAGTTGTCTGGCAAAATGGGTGGTGATAGGCATCCCTGGAACTATCCCTGGAAGTGACATCATTATGTCAGATGACACTCTATCATCCACCCCTAACTCAATGGTTAAAATATAGTTTGCAGACAATGCCACAGCATCACCATCACCATGCTGGCGTGATGTCACTTTTGGGTCACGCAAGAAATGAAGCTATTGCACAGGTGCCAGGCTGCCTGGAAACCCTGTAGCAATGCAACACGGAGGAGATTGTTGCATTCCCGTGCAAGCAGCAGCAAGGAACGGCAGGTAGGGCAAGGATTGGATATATCAGGTGATCTGATCCCCCCCCCCCAACTGAAAAGCTACTCAAAAGTTTCCTTAGAGGGGAAAAAGATAGCTCCCTGGGGCCATTTCAAGTTGGGAAAACTGCATGGGGGGTCCTAAATAGAGGTGGGCATGAATCGTAATACGAATCAAAATTATGCATGAACCAGGCCAATTCGTGGTTCATGAAAATGCGGTTCGTGAGGCCACGTTTTCTACGAACTCCATGACTTTTTGGCCCAGTTCATGAGAGTTGTGAATGGTTCGTGAAGACAGACATGCTGGCGCTGATCAATCGATTCTCTAGGCAATGGAGGCCTGGAATTTCTGCAGACCTTTCGTTGCCGTGGAAACCCCAATCTTAGCACACCTAACCTTGATAGGCAGGTCCCCCTTCCAACTGTGGAGCTTCCATTCTGTGACATGGGAGCCAAGAGCAGGGGGGAGACCGGCCTTCTGTAGCCATGGGAACTCCAATCTCATCCCTCTAAACCCTGTTAGGCAGGTCTGACTCTCAACCAGAGAGCTCCTGTTCTGCTCTATGTGACCCTTTATTATATCAGGCACAGCTCTCTGCCTCCTGCTTTCAGTTTCAGCCAACAGTGGGAGATGTGGTCACACGAAAAAAATGTAATGTGTTGTTAGGCCCCTAAAGTAAGAAGAGACTTGTAGGGTATGTGATAATAATTGTGTGCCACAGAGGTTAGGGTGGGTTTTGGTTGGTGGGCGGCCATGTCTTCTAGGGCTGAGGGGCCTTACGCTGTTGAGATCATAAGCATGAAACTTGGGCTCCCAAGTCCCGCCACCTCTGAGAAGGGAGGCAGCCAACCGTCTCCCTGAGCCTTCGAGGAGGAGGTGGCCACTGACATCACCCATGCGCCAGACATGAAGGTGGCCAGCCATTGGGGCATGTGGGCAGGCACAGGGGGGTGCTGCCAACCGGCAACCAAACCTCCTGCCCCCCGAGAAGGGAGGTGGCTGACAGCCTCCCCAAGTCTGTGAGGAGGAGGCGGCCACCAACATTACCCACATCTGGGGGACCATCACTTCAAATGGAGCCATAAGTCAATTGGCATTGATGGCTCCAATTCTATCGAATGGGACTTTCCTGGGGGCGCTGGCTTTGAGAGTCTATAACTTGGAGATCCGTATTGCAATCTTGACCAAACTTGGAGGGTGCCTGGAGAAGAGCCTACTGAAAACTCCCTGCAAGTTTGGGCTCTCTGAGTGTGAAGGGGGCCATTCTGGGCTCCGACTAACCATGAACCGGTTCGTGAACCAGGTCAAGTTCATCCAAGTTTGGAGTTCGGGGTTTGTGAAACTGAACAAACCTCGAACCTCGCGGTTCATTTTTTTTGTTCTTGCCCATGTCTAGTCCTAAATCATGCTCATACAAATCAGAACTCCATGCACACGTCTGGTCAAAATGACTGGGGGCATACTCTGGGGGATGTGGTCACACGAAGAAAATGTAGTGTATTGTTAGGCCCCTAGAGAAAGAAGAGACTTGTAGGGTATGCTGCTAATGGAGAGAAAGTTGAGTGTCTCTGCTTTTTGCCACTAAATTGGCCACACACACAATCTACCTGATACATGAGTAGGGTAGACCTGGCTTTAAACAAACAGCCCTTCACATCTGACATAAGCACCAGCAAAGTGACTCTACAATTGTTTCTTCTCTTCTTCCAAATGAATCTTCATCTCTGCAGTCAAGAAGCACAGCAACTTTGACCTCATTCCCTGCACCACAGAATAAGAACATGGGGTGTCTATGTCAGACGGTTAACCTGTCTAGCCTAGAAGGTAGAGAAGTTACATAGTTGCAATTTAGTTTTCTAGCACTGAAAGGCTGTCAAAGCCAAAAGTTCCATTCCGTAGGAAAAGGGGAGGGGTAAGTCTCTTCTTACTCAAGGGGCCTAACAATACATTATATTTTCTTCGTGTGACCACATCCCCCAGAGTATATAGTCAGTACTGTTACAGTTAAACAGTCATTCTCAGCCATTGCCTTCTGTTAGTTGGTTGTACTGGAATTCCTGAATAAAACCGAATTACTGAATCTGCCTCTGCCTGGTCTGATCGGGGCAGATATTTTGAGAAGATCCATTGAACAGAAACTGATAGTCTAACCTACTCCAGTCAGCAATGATACTGAGCACCGCTGGCGCCAGGGTTTCTGGCGCTGGCGGCCACCCTCCCATGCATGCGCGCACAATGCGCACGCCCCCGGACTGCGTGATGACATCATCATGCAGCAAAGCTGGGCCCATTGGCCAGTGGGTAGCTGGGGTGGCGCAAGGAGGCTGCCTGTGCTCCGCGCACCGTCCCGGCCACCTGCCATGCCTGGCCCACGGCTGCTGTGCCCGGCCGAGGGCATGTGGCGGCAGTGGCAGCAGCGGTGCAGGGCTGGCCGGCTGCAGCAGCAGCTGCAGGCCAGGCACACCAGCTCCGTGGCACGCACCTCTGCCCCCGGCACCCCCTCCAGCGCCCCCTCCAGGCCCACGGTGCCCAGCTCACTGCTTCAATGGTGGCGCTGGCCCTGATACAGAGAGAAAAGAGTTGTGGTTGGCAGGGGCTAAGAAGAGCAGAGTCATATTTAAATATAAATAAATAATATTACAATCTCCCTCAAATAAATCACTTCTGTATGCCATGGTCTACAGGTCTAATTTGGAATCAGGAATATGGGCAATTTTTTAGGGTAAATTTTTCTGGAATCCTAGACTGACAGAGGGTTAAATCTGCAAAAAGATTCCAAATGAAACACACTTCCTGGCAGAGTTTGAGCATCACTTTTAGAGGAAACTCTCCAGACTTCCCTTCGACTCATCTCTGGTACTGGCAGAGCCCCTCAAACTGGCAACGAGAGCTACAGAATGGTTAATCATTGAACTCTTGATGCCTGAGGGAAATGCCTATAACTGGGAGCAAATACTAGGAGGAAACATTGCCGGCAGTTTTGACCTCTTAAAAGATTTGTCTTTGTTTACTGAGCTTAAAGGTCATAAGCTCAGCTCATTCTTGAAAAGAACTTGGAAGAAGACATTTCTGAAACCATTTGAAAGCAAGTATTTCAGTTGCTTAAACATTCAGGGGAAAGCGTCTCAGAGAAAAGTCCTTGACGACACCTGAAGAGGGCAGCCTGCTTGGAGTGTGTGTGAGGAAGGTGCTGAATAGCTCACCCTGTGCGAGTCTCTTGTTTTTACAGGAACTCCTTGTCATATAGGAACAATATTAATTTTATTTGCTGGCCAACACGACAGACTTTTTTAAAAATTCCTGGAATAATGAAAATTGAAACCCTGCCACAAGCTAACTTGTGACGACCCCTGGTGGGGTTTTCATGGCAAGAGACTAACAGAGGTGGTTTGCCATTGCCTGCTTTTGCAACCCTGGTCTTCGTTGGAGGTCTCCAATCCAATTACTAACCAAGGTCAACCCTGCTCAGCTGCTGAGATCTGACGAGATAAATACGGCTCTCCTGGGCTATCTAATAATCAAGAGAAATGGCTCAAGTTCATGGCAACCAGAAGTTCTAAATGCAGCTTTTCCTGTTCAAACTGTGTGGCCTATTACAAACTTTGGGCTAGGCTCCTGTTCTTCATGCTGTAGTCTAGCTAAGTTATGCTTAAAAAGGTAGAGGTAGTCCCCTGTGCAAGCACCAAGTCATTACTGATCCATGGGGGGACATTGCATCACATTTTCTTGGCAGACTTTTGTTATGGGGTGGTTTGCCATTGCCTTCCCAGGTCATCTACACTTTAGCCACAGGAAACTGGGTACTCATTTTACTGACCTCAGAAGGATGGAAGGCTGAGTCAACCTTGAGCCGGCTACCTGAACCCAGCTTCCGCCAGGATTGAACTCAGGTCATGAGTAGAGATGGGCACGATCGGAATCACAATGTGAACCCCGCCCCCGATAATGGTGTTTGTGCCATCAGGACTCAGCTAATCGGTTCCGTCCACGGCAACCGTTCCAGCGTTCGGGGGGGGGGCTTGATTGGGGGGGGCATCGTGATCTAATCGGAGAGCCAGACACTCAGGCGCCAATAATCTATTCCCCTAGCAACGGAGCCAGGGGAATGCCTGAGCTGTGTTTGCCCTCCTTCTGTCACTCTGGAAAACCGAATGGAAGCCCAGCTTTCCTTGATTAGCAGGCTTCCTTCCAACCACGGAGCAGCAACCCAGGGGAGGGAGGGGGAAGGGGGTGTTCTGCAGGCAGAACACCCCTTCATGGGCCATGGGCACAAAGGTTTTTTGCTTTAAAAAAAACCAGGGCTTTGTAGGAGGAATGGGTGTTTTTCTGTCTGTCACTCTCTGCAAAAGGCAGCGCAGGTGGCTGAGAGGCCGCCCACACCGTTCGTCTTTCCCCAGGACAAGGGGCGCGCGGGCAAGCCAGCCACCCCTTGTCCTGGGGAAAGGCAAAAGGCAGCGCGGGTGGCTGGGAGGCTGCCCGCACCGTTCGTCTTTCCCCAGGACAAGGGGCGCGCGGGCAAGCCAGCCACCCCTTGTCCTGGGGAAAGGCAAAAGGCAGCGCGGGTGGCTGGGAGGCTGCCCGCACCGTTCGTCTTTCCCCAGGACAAGGGGCGCGCGGGCAAGCCAGCCACCCCTTGTCCTGGGGAAAGGCAAAAGGCAGCGCGGGTGGCTGGGAGGCTGCCCGCACCGTTCGTCTTTCCCCAGGACCACAGCTGGATCTACGGTTGCCAGCGCCCAGGGCAACCGTAGTCAGGCTCTTGCACATGTGTGCTCCTGGGTCACCCCCCCCTCCCACGCAGCAAGCTGGCTGTCCTGGTGCGCTGAGGAGCTGGCGGCAGCGCGAGTGGCTCGGAGGCTGCTCGCACCGTTCACCTGACCCACAAGACAAGGGGCGGCCAGCTTGCCCGCGCGCCCCTTGTCCTGGGGAAAGACGAACGGCGCGGGCAGCCTCCCAGCCACCTGCGCTGCCTTTTGCCTTTCCCCAGGACAAGGGGCGGCTGGCTTGCCCGCGTGCCCCTTGTCCTGGGGAAAGACAAACAGCGCAGGCGGCCTCCCAGCCACCTGCGCTGCCTTTTGCTTTTCCCGCAAGCTGGCCGCCCCTCGTCCTGCGGGAAAGGCAAAAGGCAGTGCGGGTGGCTGGGAGGCCGCCCGCGCTGTTCAACTTTCCCCAGGCACACTCCTGGGGCTGGCAACTGTGCCCAGTGCCCCCTCTTTGGTGGCGCTGGGGGCAGACTACCCCCTGCCCCCCCGTCGATCCGGCCCTGCCCAGGACAAGGGGTGTGCGGGCGAGCCGGCCACCCCTTGTCCTGGGGAAAGGCAAAAGGCAGTGCGGGAGGCTGGGAGGCTGCCCGCAGTGTTTGCCTTTCCCCAGGACAAGGGGCGCGCAGGCAAGCCGGCCACACCTTGTCTTGCAGGGCAGGTGAACGGCGCGGGCAGCCTCCGAGCCACTCATGCTGCCACCAGCTCCGCAGAGCACCGGCACAGCCGGCTTGCTGCATGGGCGGGGGGGTGACCCATTAGCGCGCACGCACAAGAGCCTGACTACGGTTGCCCTGGGCGCTGGCAACCGTAGATCTGGCCGTGGTGTGAATGTCCCCTCCCTGAGGGGAGGTGGCTTATTGCCGGGTTAAAAACTCCCCCCTCTGCTCTAAGTGTGTGTGAACGTCCCCTCCCTCCCTGAGGGGAGGTGGCTCATCGCCGCCTCCCCGTGCCCGCCAGGCCTGGCGGCCGCTGCCACCAACCACCGTTCCTATATCGCTGGAAACAGCGGGGCGCCCTCCCCGCTTTGGCCTCCCTGATTCCCGATTCTGGTTCGGAAACGGGACTTGATTGGTTAGAATCAGTGACCTGGGTTCGGTGGCGGCCTGAATCCGCGAACGGCTTGATCAGTATTTTTTTGGGGATTGTGCCCACCTCTAGTCATGAGCAGAGCTTGGGCTGCAGTACTGCAGCTTACCACTCTGCGCCATGGGGCTCCTAAGTTATGCTTAGTGTACTTACATTGAAATCAGTGTGCTTAGACTGGAGTAACTCTGCTTAGGATTTCACTGTCTGTGTACTACTAAGTAGATTACTGAGGGCCAAACTGCAAGTGACAAATGGCACAGGTTGGACACTTGTCAGCTTCCCTCAAGTTTCGATGGAAAAATGTAGGCAGCTTGGCGGAATGTTGGACAAGTGACAGTTGAAAAGTCCATTGGACAGCAGTCGGAGAGCCAAGCTGCAAGACCAGGACGCCTACATTTCCCATCAAAACTTGAGGGAAGCTGACAAGTGTCCATCTGTGTCCTTTGTCACTTGTAGCTTGGCTTTGAATCTATCTTTTTGTGCTTAGGTGTTTCACAATAAATAATTGTGTTTTAATTCTCCTGTTTTGAAGGCTTCGGTTCTAACCACAAACTTGCCTAACCTGCTCAATCGTACTTGTCCGTATGGTGTTTAGAAATTGGATTCTTTGCTTAGACTAGACGGACTTTGTAAACAAACTGGGGACAGCAATACATAACAAAGGAGATTATGGCTCAGTGGTAGAGCATCTGCTCTGCATGCAGAAGGTCCCGGGTTCAATCCCCAGCACTGCCAGTTAAAAGGATCAGGTAGGAGGTGATGTGAAAGACCTTGAACTCAGACCCTGGAGAGCTGCTGCCAATCGGAATAGAAAACGTTGACTTTGCCAGACCAGTAATCTGACTCAGTGCAAAGTAACTTCATGAGTCACATACGCCAAGATGTGAACGCCTCTTGAGCCTGGATTCCCTGAACCCATCTGATGTGTTTGAGGCCCAAACTCTACCTATGGGCAGCAGAACTGCATAAGGACATGGGTCTTCTTCTTTACATTTAAAGTGATGGGAGATGTACGTGGAGTCCATAGGAACCAAAGATGAAAACCGGTAGGACCCAAACCTTCTCCTCTGCACATAGGGTTGCCAATTTCAGGTCGGAAAATTTTTGGAAATCTGGGGGTACAGCAAGTGGGGAAGGTTAGGGGAGGGGAGGGACCTCAGCAGGGTATAATGTCAGAGCGTCCACCCTCCAAAGCAGATATTTTCTCCAGTTGGACTCATCTCAGATGGCTGCATCACCCTTATCTATCTATTCCAGCTAGGGTTGCTTAACTTCTCAGCGGGGTGGGAGGACCCAGTGCTTACCTTCCTGGTGCTCTGGAATGCTCTTTGTGTGTGGCCCCACTTTGGCACAATGATGTCACTTCTGGGAAGTGACATCATTGTGGAAAGTTGGGGAATGCATGCGTCACTGCAGGCCAATTTGGGCACCAAATGAGCCTGATTCGGCCTGTTTGTGGCCCAAATCAGCCACTGCAAAGTGTGGGAACACATTCAGGGCAACACGATAACTTCAGTGACATCATTGTGCCGGCCTCCAAGAGCGTGCCTGGGAGGGCCCCATTTCATGCCAGCCAGGTAAGTGGTCACAACTATCTAACGAGGCTAAACTCGGTGTATCCTGAAATATAAAGAGTGGGATGAACCCACCCAGGAATCACAACAATTAATCTCACAATTAATAATTCTGCTTATAACAAAGTGTCCAGTGCTCATACAACGAATCCAAACTTCTTATACAAGTCATGGCAAACAATTTCATAGAGTTCATGTAATCAATACATATGAGTCAGTTCTTGTACTTATATACCACTTCCTCAGGGGCAACTGTCGATCTGAACTGTTTGTTCAGATCTGGTTGTGCCAGCTGTAGGGGGGTCACTCCCCGTTGGGGAACTTTAAATGTGGGCACTGTACTGTATGTCTTTTAATTATTGAAGGCGACAGGATTGCTTTAAGTTTTCCTGTGAGACAGTTGCACTTTAAACACTTTGCCACATGTCAAACTTTGGGGGCCATATATTTAATTTTGTGCTCCTGTCCTAAGGTATATGTTGAAACAACTACAAAGTCAAGGAGTGATGGTTGTTGTGGGTTTTCCGGGCTGTATTGCCGTGGTCTTGGCATTGTAGTTCCTGACGTTTCGCTAGCAGCTGTGGCTGGCATCTTCAGAGGTGTAGCACCAAAAGACAGAGATCTCTCAGTGTCACAGGGTGGAAAAGATGTAGGTCATTTGTATCTACTCAGGAGGGGTGGGGTTGAGCTGAGTCATCCTGTAAGAGTTTCCCAGGGTGTGGAATGCTAATGGCGGGAGGCTTCACTGTATCCTGAGGAGGTTCTTTTGCATATGGATTGGTACTTGATGTGCTAATCTTCTCTGCAGGGCTATTGTCGGGGATAGAATGTTTTGTTAGCCTGGTGTTTTTCAGAACTGGAAACCATGCTCTGTTCATTCTTAAGGTTTCTTCTTTCCTGTTGAAGTTTTGCTTATGCTTGTGAATTTCAATGGCTTCCCTGTGCAGTCTGACAAAGTAGTTGGAAGTGTTGTCCAGTATTTTGGTGTCCTGGAATAAGATACTGTGCCCTGTTTGCGTTAGGCTATGTTCAGCCACTGCTGATTTTTCCGGTTGTCCAAGTCTGCAGTGTCTTTCATGTTCTTTTATTCTTGTCTGGATGCTACTCTTTGTGGTCCCAATGTAAACTTGTCCACAGCTGCAGGGTATATGGTATACTCCTGCAGAGGTGAGGGGGTCTCTACTGTCTTTTGCTGATCGTAGCATCTGTTGTGGGTCTGCATCGGGTGGGTCTGAATACTGCTTGAAGGTTATGCTTTTTCATAAGCTTTCCCATCTGATCAGTAATTCCTTTGATATATAGCAAAAACACTTTTCCTGTAGGAGACTGTTTTTCCTTGGTTGTTTGATTCATCCTGGGTTTGATTGCTCTTCGGATTTCATTTCTGGAGTAGCCATTTGCCTGAAGTGCGTGGTTTAGATGATTAATTTCCTCATTGAGAAAGTGCGGCTCACATATCCGTCTTGCACAATCCACTGATGTTTTCATTATGCCTCTTTTCTGTCGGGGGTGGTGATTGGAGTTTTTGTGTAAGTACCGATCAGTGTGAGTTGGTTTCCTGTAGACCTTGTGACCTAACTGAAAGTTTGCTTTGCGGATGACCAAGGTATCCAGGAATGGGAGTTTTCCCTCGATTTCTTTCTCCATTGTGAATTGTATGTTCAGGTGGATGTTGTTGAGATGATTCAAAAACCCCATCAATTCTTCCTCCCCATGGCTCCAAATGATAAATGTATCATCCACAAACCGGAACCATACACTAGGTTTGTGGGGTGCTGATTCTAGAGCTGTTTTTTCAAAATGTTCCATGTAGAAGTTTGCTATAACTGGGCTGAGTGGGCTCCCCATGGCCACCCCATCCATCTGTTCATAGAATTCGTTGTCCCATTGGAAGTAACTGGTTGTCAGACAATGGTGGAATAAGGCTGTTACATCCTCTGGGAAAATCTGATTAATAAGTGCAATAGTGTCTTTTACTGGAACCTCTGTAGATGCCAGCCACAGCTGCTGGCGAAACGTCAGGAACTACAATGCCAAGACCACGGCAATACAGCCCGGAAAACCCACAACAACCATCGTTCTCCGGCCGTGAAAGCCTTCGACAATACATCAAAGTCAAGGAGGTGGAATCAAAAATGTATACACAATATAGATATTTATCCAAAATCTTTTTCAGTATTTTAAAGTGCAAAGTGGAAAATATAAACCATGCAATTCTCTATATGCAAGTAATACAGTACAATTATAACAACCAACTATCAAGAACCAAATCATTCATAGAGAATATTCATATGCCAACTGGTGAAAGGTTTTTGAAGCCCCCCTGACACAACACTTCATTGAACAGCGGCACACAGAGACCGACTTTAAAGTTACAGTTTTATACGTGGCACGTAAAGGTTCTGGTCAGGACTTACAGAAAGAACTATTTCGTAGAGAGGCTCAGTGGATACATTACTTAGACAGCATGAAGCCACGAGGTCTTAATAACGAGCTCTTGTTGAATTGCTTTTTGGGATAAAGGGTTCATATTTGTGTCTGTGCCTTTAATTCTTAGCTGCGTTGTTAGTTACACAAGTGCTTGTAATTTCACTTAGGCCACGCTAGACGGATTGTGTCAGCGTCACCCTCCTGATTGTATGAATGGATAACAATGAGTATGGGTAAGCTGCATATGTGAGAAATTTCTTTATCATGATTTTGGTGGTGAAATGTTTATTGAATTCATATTCTGCTTGTTATCGTGGACCATCTTTATGCCCCTGAGGAAGTCCGCAAGACGAAATCTGCGTGATAGATAGCCTGCCCCAGTTTGGGCACAGGGTTCGGATTTCCACCTTTCATCATCTACCAAGTCGACTGTAAAGTAAAGAATGAAGATACACATTATTACAAATTAAGAGGAACTATCCTTTCTTACCTTAGACTTGGAACTGGAGTTTCTCTCCCTGAGTTTGTGTCGCACTGGGGGAGCGGTATATAATTACAAGAACTGACTCATATGTATTGATTACATGAACTCTATGAAATCGTTTGCCATGACTTGTATAAGAAGTTTGGATTCGTTGTATGAGCACTGGACACTTTATTCTAAGCAGAATTGTTAACTGTGTGATTAATTGTTGTGATTCCCGGGTGGGTTTGTCCCACTCTTTATATTTCAGCCAGGTAAGGGGTGGCAGAGGGCAGAAGGTGGCAGTGGGGGATCCCCTGCCCGCACTGGGGGATCCCTATTTCTAGCCCACCCAGAAACAGGACTAATTGGCGGGAAAGCACTTGAGGAAGGGGCTGTAGGGGTGATAGTTTTGCATTCATCTGCCACTTTAAATCACTGATGTCATCGTGTCGCCGATTTGAGTCCATTTGAAGCCCAAATCAGCTTGCTGTGAAGTGCATCTGTACTCCTGCGCCTACACATCACTGCAAGTGCCATCATCACGCAGCCGTGGGACTGCACATGCTGCAGTTCTCCATGAGGTCCAGAATATCTGGATCCAGCTGGCAAACCCACATGCTAAATGGCTCTAGGCAAGGACTGGTCCTCTTTCGTGCTGCAACAAACAATGTAAATAATTGCAGCTCTTATAAATGGTTACACAACCAATTTATTCAGTTCTGGTAAGACAGAATCCTTCCTGCCCATCTCCATTCTGTGATTTTGTTTTTTTGCCTGTTAGTGACAGGGCTTTTTTTCAGCTGGAACGCAGTGGAACGGAGTTCCGGAACCTCTTGAAAATGGTCACATGGCTGGTGGCCCCACCCCCTGATCTCCAGACACTGGCACGGAGGGCAATCTCAACTCCCCTCTGCCCGGAGATCAGGGGGCGGGGCCACCAGCCATGTGACCATTTTCTCTGAGGGCAACCCACTGAGTTCCACCACCTCTTTTCCCAGAAAAAAAGCCCTGGTTAGTGATATTGTTGTTTTGATATTTTGCTTTGCAGAGTATTTCTATTCTCTTTTGCTTCTCTTCTGCCTCTGACCTTAAGATGTTAAATTTCAATATATATATATATATATATATATATATATATATATATATATATATATATATATATATATATATATATATATTTAAAAATGACACCTGTGAACGGATACTTTTATGGGGACCAGTATCCTTTCCTTGAGGTTGATCATCTGACACTCTTTCTCCAAACGAGGCATGGCATTTCTGCGTGACAAACTGCTGATGGATCGGATCATGTCTGCCACTCCAACATTTTTGCC
Organism: Eublepharis macularius; assembly: GCF_028583425.1. Lineage (NCBI taxonomy): Eukaryota > Metazoa > Chordata > Lepidosauria > Squamata > Eublepharidae > Eublepharis > Eublepharis macularius. The sequence goes on along the minus strand of NC_072805.1, from coordinate 18,696,041 downwards.
AGGGCTTTGAATGAATGCCATCATTAAAAACACAAAGAACCCTATGGCTTTCCAAAGCTCTTCTTCGTGGGTCTCTATCAACACCTACTGTCCACAGGTGTCTGGGGGGAGACAAAGACCCCCTCAGAGTTTCCATCCAAATGCTAGGACTGTTTGCACATAACTGTTTAGTGGCTAGTACACTTTCAACCCAATCTGTAGCATGAGGCACGTGCTAGGAAGTGATGACGATTGGATTGGATTGAGATCACTGTGGAGTGTAAAGTATCTGAACTCAGAAGGAGGGCTACTTTGGTCATGAAATATGTATGCTCTGTCAACAGCAGGTTAAGTATGTACAGATGTATCCAAGACTCTGTTTAACAAGCTTCTTTTTTCAGTCCAAAAGGAAATCCAGGAAAACATAGCTGCAGTGAGCCTATGAGAGTCAGTATGGTGTACTGGTTAGAGCATCAGGCTAGGATCTAGAAGACTTAGGTTTGAATCTCCTCTCTGCTGTAGAAGCTTGCTGGGTAGCTTTGGGTCAGTCATATTCTTTCAGACTAAATTAACTCTCAGAGTTGCTGTCATAAGGATAAAACAGAGGAGGAGAGAACAATAGTGTCAGCTGTTTCAGATGCCAAAAGGCAGAGAAAGGTGGGTTGTAAAATAAATCCTGTCTATCAGGCCAGTTGTGAAATGCCAATAATGGGTTGTGATGGTCTTTCCATAGCAAATAAATATCATCAATGAAGGACCACTATAAAGAGTACAAAACAGTCTTCAAAATGACCCATATACAGATTCGATATCTCTGTTGGAGATAGCTTTGAAAAAGAATGACTTTGCATTCAATGAAAATTTTATCGGCAGTTGCACCAGAGGTAGTCATTTTGAAGGACACTTTGTACATTCCACTGGTAATTCTTATTTGGAATTTATTATTACATGATGCTTCTCCTACATCATTAATGATATTTTCTTGATATGGAGTCAGGAACAGTTTTTCAAATTTCACAACTTGTTTTATGTAGAGGGTGAGAACAAGAAGTTTGCAGTGCATGTAAATGATAAATTAATTTCTGGACATTATGATGATAGCCACCATCCACTTCATATGAAGAAGAATTTGCAATACAGCCAGTTCTTAAGGATCAAGAGAAACGGTACTAATTTACAGGATTTCCACAGGGACGCTCTTATTCTAGAATAGAATCTGGCAACCATATATTTTCACGTGTTCTCTTCTGCTTATTGCAAAGCTACTGGTTGCAACAGAAGAGGTTTATTACAAAGAAAGAAAGAAAAACTGGAATTGGGAGACTTGCGTGCAGCCTGTGAATCATATAAACATTGGCCTCAATATACCATCTTTAATAGTACTTGGAATGTACTGTATGCTTTTCCTGTGTGTGACAAGAAACTAACAATTTCATTTAAAAGAACACCCAATTTGAAAGATCAGTTAGAACATGTATTAACCTGTAAATTCCACCATCCTGCCCACCAGGGCTTTTTTTCAGCTGGAACGCGGTAGAACGGAGTTCCGGCACCTCTTGAAAATGGTCACATGGCTGGTGGCCCCGCCCCCTGATCTCCAGACAGAGGGGAATTTAGATTGCCCTCTGTGCCACTCCAGTGGGGAAGGCAATCTAAACTCCCCTCTGTCTGGAGATCAGGGGGAGGGGCCATCAGCCTTGTGACCGTTTTCACGGAGGGCGATTTAAACTTTAAAAAACTCCCCCCTTGTTCCAGATGACCCAAAGTGACGTCATTGTGTGGTCCTGTGATGGCAACCCACTGAGTTCCACCACCTCTTTTCCCAGAAAAAAAGCCCTTTTGCCCACCATCCTGTTTTAAATGTATTGTTTTTAATGAACATGATTTTTTAAATTTTTTTTATTATGAACATGAATTTTTAATTGTATTTTTAATATGTTGTTATCCGCCCTAAGCCCGCTCGCGGGGAGGGCAGAATACAAATTTGAAATAGATAAAAATAAATAAATAAAATAAATTCACATCAAACTCTGCTGGGATCCAGCCTGCCGATAGGACATTTTCCTTGTGGAAACTGCTCATCCTGTAACTTCACAAGCAGCACAGCAAGCTTCGTTAATCTACACATCAAGAAACAATACACCCTCTCGATAACTTTATTCCATGCCATGCTTCTCTGGTAAGTGTATATTATTAAATGCCCTTGTAAGAAATTGTATGTTGGAAACACCTGAGGAAACAGAATAATGTCCACCTTTGGTTCAGCACTTTCTAGATTATAACCAGGATCGAAAAGAGTTTACATTTGGGGCTATTTTCAGATCTGAAAGCCATAGGGATAAAGTGCTATTGAAAAAAGAGGCAGAACAGATTCAGAAATTAGCAACTCTGGTTTCTTGAGAGTTAAATGAAAACTTAGAATTGTTCTCTTTCATATGAGATAAAAAGTGAGTCGGGTCATGGTATTTCTTCCTCTGAAATTCTGCTGCTGTGGGACCTATTAGATACAATCATACTGGTTCATTGTATTCTAACTTACAGAAGTTTTGGACCATCATACACAAATTTTGTTTTAAGATCTGTGTATCCATGACCTGAGTTTAATCCTGGCGGAAGCTGGGTTCAGGTAGCCGGCTCAAGTTGACTCAGCCTTCCATCCTTCCGAGGTCGGTAAAATGAGTACCCAGTTTCCTGGGGGTAAAGTGTGGATGACTGGGGAAGGCAATGGCAAACCACCCCATTAAAAGTCTGCCAAGAAAACATCGTGATGTGATGTCCCCCCATGGGTCAGTAATGACTCGGTGCTTGCACAGGGGGCTTTACCTTTACCTTTACCTTTATTCAACTATATATTGGACCTGTATTATATCTGTCATGTGCTCATGGATTTGTGGTTCTGGATACATTTATGCTTTTTTCACCGCTCACTATTTAGTCTTTTGCAATGTGTTTTTAATTCTGCTTTAATGGCAATATATTTTTTTCGTTTTTATTTATATTCTTAAGATCTCCCCGAAGAAACATTTTTAATTTATTTATTTTTATTTTATTTTTTCAATTTATATACTGCCCATCCCCAGGGGCTCTGGACGGTGAACAGTTAAAATCGATAAAAACAAGAACTAAAATCAATATACAAATAATAAAACAAATTAACAAAGTGCAGTGGTGGGGAGAACCCTCCCCCACCCCAAAGGTGGGAGGCCGACATGGCACCGCCCCCTTCAATCACAGAATGCCTGGCGGAACAGCTCTGTCTTACAGGCCCTGCAGAACGATAATATGTCCCGCTGGGCTCGGGTTTCCATTGACAGAGCGTTCCACCAGGCTGGAGCCAGGACTGAAAAGGCCCTGGCCCTGGTTGAAGCGAGGCGGGCTTCCTTAGGGCCGGGGACCACAAGTAAATATTTATTCGCTGATCGAAGCGATCTCCGGGGAACGTACAGGGAGAGGCGGTCCCGAAGATATGCCGGTGAACCAACATGTCTACTTGCTTGCCCCCTAAATCCTGGATATTTTTTTCTTAGTGTCATAAATGCAATAACCCTTAAATCATCAGATTTTCAGAGAACTATTCTTGATCTGGACCATTTCCTTGGATTTGGAATGATTCACACACGGCCCTTTTGTGGGAACATAACGGCTGACAATAATTAATTGATAGCTCCTTTCTGCTCCTTCCAGCGGCTGGGTAACAGGAGCCGTCAGAGGTGGCCACCGGCCTTGCTCAGAGAAACCTGACCGGGGATGAAGTCATTGAAATAGAGGAGCGGAGGTATCTGTCAATCTTTTCTCCAGGGGTGGGGGGACCTATAAAGCCAACAGCCGCAGAGCCAGGGGCCGGCAGACTTTCAGACACCTTTTGGGATCTGTCCTGCAGCGAGGAAAAGAATGGCCACCTTTGTCCCGGTAAGAAACTGTAATGCTTCCTCTGTATCTTTTGATTTATGTCATATGATATCTGTGGCAGGTTATGCACCCATTTCCCCCCCTGGGATGTGCCAAAGGTACAACAAAATACTGCAGTGTATCCTCCAAATTGTACTAATTTGGTTGCTAGAATATCAGATCCAAACAACCAGATTCGTATACCTTGGCTAAGGTCACGTATCGATGCTAGATTTTGTTCAGTAAATTGAAAATACAAACTGTTGGAGCTGTCAGGCCTGTACCTTGTTCATTGCCTATCATTCGTAACAAAATGTCAGACCTGTGGCTAAATAACAATTGTAATCCAGACTACCTTCTGCAATCAGACAAGAGTCCGTTGTTTTCAAAAGATTTACTGAAAAAAGCAATCATTATAGTCCACTGGCCCAGATGCAATATCTGGGCTGGTACATGTGTATTGTTACGAATGACGGGCAAAGAACAAGGTACAGAGTATCAAACCCCAGCAGGCCCAGCCTCCCCCCATAGTTCTCAAAACAAGCCGCTTGAAGCTGAGAAAGTGAAAGGTTCCCAAGGCTGGAAAAGCTGTAGTCAAAACATTCCTCTTCTGTGAGATAGCTGCTAGGGAACGTCTTGGCACCTGTGAATAAAGCACTCAGAATACTAAAAGAATTAAAATGGAGTCTCTTTGGTTAGAACATAAAGGAAAGCATTCTGAACCTGACATGAGCAGTGGAATATGCAGAGGTGTTGTAGGGATGCTAAGGAAACCTTAATGAGAATATTAAGACTTCCAAGACCCTAAAAGTAGGGGAGGGTTGCCAACTCTGGGTTGGAAAATTCCTGGAGATTTGAGGGTAAATCCTGGGAAGGGCAAAGTCTAGGGAGGGAAGGGGCCTTTGTGATGAACAGTGGCTCCAAAGCAGCCATTTTCTCCAGGGGAACTGATCTCTGAAGCTTGGAGATCAGTTGTAATTCTGGGAGATCTCCAGGCCCAACCTGGAGTTGGCAACCTTAAAACGGGGAGTGATGCTCACTGTCTTCTGAGAGAGTTTTCCCCACTTTGTTGTAAGGAGCTACCTTTTCAATTAATATAAAACCAGCTTTCCTCAAACAGAGGGCCTGAGCACATGGAGAAAACCTGACATGGGTTGATAGGAAATGGTAGCCGGTCGGTTTCAAGAGCAAAGGCAAGGCCCGCTGTGTTGCTGTTTGGGGCCCACTCTTAAAAGGAACCACAGCCCTAGAAGGGAGGTCCTCATTGTCCTCTTTTACTTGGTACCTGCTTCTCCCCACAGAGGGACAGCTCAAGCGGCAGCTTTGCTTGCAGAAGGGCCCAAATTCTATTCTTTGCATTCTTGCGGGAGAAGAATCACGGGCAATAAGCAGCGAAAAAGACCACCTTTTGCCAGAAACCCTACAGAGCTGCCACCAGTCATGGTGCAAAGCAGTAAGCTAAATAGACCCAATTCCGTATAAAGTAGCTTCATTTGAGAGCCGGTGTGTGCATTGGTTAGACTTATGAACTGGGATGCTCAAATCTCCATTCTGTCCTGGTATCTTGCTGAGTGGCTTTGGGCAAGTCACACACACACTCAGCCCAACCTACCTTAGAGGGTTGTTGTGAGGATAAAACATAAGAGGTTTTGAGTCCCCACTGGGTAAAGAGGCTGGGTATAAATGAAGGAAATAAACAAACTTGGGCCAAATGAAGTGTCTTATCTCCGTCTGCATGCATTAATCTCTCTCCCAAGAAAGTCACCAATGCAGCTCTTTGAATGGAAATGGCATTGAAACTATGCCTAAATAACACGGCATAGAGAAATCTTTTGCTACAAAACACCGTATTTTGCGCTAGCTTTTTCATGGTGTAGTAGAGAGCAAGTTGGATTAGGATCTGGGAGACTGGCGTTCTAATCCCCGCACTGCCACAAAACTTGCTACCCATCGAAGTAGATAGAAAGAAAGAGAACATACTCGGCCTGGGTGTCTCTCCCCTCCCAGGACCACTTGTTACAAGAGAGAGGTAAAAACCCAGGGGGGGAAGAGCCTGCAAAAATTGGATTAAAAAACTTGTGAGATAAAAATGAACGTTCAGAACTGGAGATCTTTCAAAAACCAGTTCCAGAGAAATAGACTTAAGGGTAGCATTTTGAAGGATTACTGTTTAAACCTATGCCGCTGTTTAAGCTTGTGACATTTACTGTTTAAATGGCATAGGTTTCACATGGTCAGTTTTGCCTATAGTTCCCCATGCATCATGAATACAAGATTGCACAGATCCAGATTGTTCTAAAAAGTTTAACTCAATATCCAAATTTACTTAGAGGCCTTAGGACAATGATCTCTTAAGACTGATTGACATATTATAGTTCACACAGGTGGGATCGGGGACTTTACCTTGTGCCCTAACAGCCCTATGTGAACTGCACAAACAGGAAGTGAGAACAACCCACAATTCACGGCCGGATGTCAGGAAGGACACTGGATAGGGATCCCAAACCCATCCGGTGTACTTTATAATGACTACATTGAAGTCCAGCCTGGAGGCAGATACTGATTTCCACTCTTGAGACTTGGAAGCAGAGAGACGTGTAAAGTACAGTAACCCTGCTAACACCTCCAGCAAAAAAAAAAAATGCACTACAAGTTTTCGTGCGTGGATAGCGTTGGTTGCACAAAAAGAGATCAGTGTTTAAATACAGATAATGCAAATGTGCTTTTGTTACTATCATCTTGTTATATGTGCCCCTCTGCAAAGAGTGAGAAGGTCTGACACGTCCTGGATTGTTTCCCTTTGGAGGAGAAAGCGCTCTAGCCACGGTGGCTAAAAAGAACCTCCACATTCAGAGGCAGTCAACCTCCGACTTCCAGTGCCAGGAGGCAACCTCAGGGGAAGGCCCAGGCTCAACGCCCTGTTGTTGTCCCCAGGGCCAGTGTGTCCATTGAGGTGGTGCTGGCAGCTGCCTCGAGCGCTGACCGGGGGTGGGGGCGTGCGCTGCGGGGCTGGTGGCGGCAGTGCTGGTGGCTGAACTGGAGGGCTGGGAAGCCGCTCCTGTGTGCCGCCCTGGACGCCTGCCGCGCCTGGCCCGTAGGTGCCCAGCCAGGAGCGCGTGCTGACAGCAGCAGCGCGGGGCAACTGAGCAGGCAGCCTCCCAGCCCTCCCACTCAATTGCCCCGTGCTGCTGTTGCCGCCGCCGCTGCCGCCACCACCACCAGCACACAGCTGTGGGCCAGCCAGGCACGGCAGGCGGCCAGGGCGGTGCGAGGCAACTGAGCGGGAGGGTGGGAGGCCACCTGCATGCCGTCCCAGCTGCCTGCTTTGCCAATGGGGCGGTCGGCTCGCAGTGGCATGTCCTGCGTGATGATGTCACGTGCAGTGACGTCACCACACAGTCCGGGTGCAGGGTAGCAACACGTGGGGGTAGCAGCCCCCAGGTGCAAGTATCTGGCCTCAGGTGCCAGAAAACCAGGCACCAGCCCTGGATGGTACTAGACGGACTGCTGGTCTGATCCAGCAGGGATCTTCTTACGTTCTTACGACTTAGCAGCATTGGTATAGTATCTGCTTGCTTTAGAATCACACAGGAGAAATCACAGAGGCACCCCTTCAAGGCAGCAGGTTGGTTATCCCCACCTCATCTCCAGAGAGAGGGGGAGATCCTACACTCCCCCAACTTAAAGCAGAGTCTGTCCATTGCTCTCTGTCCCTTGCAGCATCTGAACGGCCCTTTCTTTTCACAGCCATACTTGCCCACTCTCTTCAGTGAAGAGATGGGAGCTATCTCCTCCAAGCCCTGATGGGCAATTTGACAAGGGTAATTAAGGCCCGTGCCCTGACCTGGATGGCCCAGGTTAGCCTGATCTCATCAGATCTCTGAAGCTAAGCAGGGTTAGCCCTAGTTAGTACTTGGATGAGAGCGCCTACCAAGGACCTCCAGAATTGCTATGCTGTGGCAGGCAATGGGAAACCACCTGTTAGTTTCTTGCCCTGAAAACCCCATGGAGGGTCAGCTGTGACTGGACAGCACTTTACACACACATATCGCCTATGTAGGTGATATCTACAACCTTTCAGACCCATTACTCTTCCTTTTATCATGATAGGATAGACTGATCTGTTGTGATCAGAGGCCAAGCTCACAACACTAGTTTTAACTGTTTCCCCAGCTGTCCCCAAGATTTGCCTTAGCAATCTCACAAATCCATTGAAGGGGACAACTCTGTGTAAGATAATAAATAATAAATAATAATAACTGCGCTTATATATCACTCTTCTAGACAGATTCATGCCTCACCTAGAGTGGTTAACAAGTTAGTGTCATTATTAGCCCCACAATACCCTTGTCAACTAGAGAATGAATAAAACTATTTCTTCCACTTTGCATAAACATGCCAAACAACACAAGCTTGTGGTTGGACTATGTCATTCATACTGGATTCTATCTTCTTAAAGTAGTTCGCTGAGATTTGATAAGAAAATGCATAGATTTCAATCCCCCAACTTTCCCTTTAATAAAATAAGGGGTTTCTCTCTCTGCCTCAACATGTCCAGAAATTTTGTCTTGACAGTAAAGCATGCCTAAGGTGTCTTCTACAGATACCTAGGTGAATTAATACATTATTAGTTTAACACATCAAACCTGGTTATTATGCCCAGCCCACAGCACATGTGCTTCCACGGGGCATATTCTTCCACCCATGTTGTCTCCAAGGCATGCTTCCTTTCTGCTGCACTTCTTGGATGAAACAAGAGCACTGGGGTAGATCCAACCAGGGCTTTTTTTCAGCAGGAACTCGGTGGAACGGAGTTCCGGCACCTCTTAAAAATGGTCACATGGCCAGTGGCCCCGCCCCCTGATCTCCAGACAGAGGGGAGTTTAGATTGCCCTCCGTGCCACCAAGCAGTGAGGAGGGCAATCTAAACTCCCCTCTGTCTGGAGATCAGGGGGCGGGTCCACCGGCCATGTGACCATTTTCACCAAGGGCGATTTAAACTTTAAAAAACTCCCCCCTTGTTCCAGCTGACCCAAAGTAACGTCATTGTGCGGTCCTGAGTTCCACCACTGAGTTCCACCACCTTTTTCCCCAGAAAAAAAGCCCTGGATCCAACTAGCTTTTCTGCTGGTAAAAACAGAAGGAAGGGGCCTCTTGGACCTCTTGAACCACAAGAGGCCTCTTGGCCTCTTTGTGGCCTCTTGGACCACAAAAAAAGCTATGCTGGGGGCTCTACCTGGACAAAAGCCAAGTGGGTTCGTGACTGCAGTAAGGAAGGGAATTTGGTGAAATGTAGTGAAAAAAACGGGGTGGGTTCAGTCCTGTATTGTACCACGTTCACATTATTTACTTCACTTACAGTCTCCTTTTCTCCCAATGGGGACCCCAAGTGGCTTAGATTGTTCTCCTCTCCTCCATTTTATCCTCACAACAACCCTGCAAGGGAGGTTAGGCTGACTGGCCCAAGGTCACACAGGGCACTTCCATGGCAGAGTGGGAATTTGAACCTCGGTTCCCCCAGATCTTAGTTCGATGCTCTAAGCACTACACCACACTGGCGCTCAAATAGTTCCTTGGCACCAAAAGATGGGGACACTTCTGGATATTTGGAGGTGGTGCCTGGGGATGGATGCCACAGACTCTGCCCATCAACAATGCCATTTCCTATGGGGAAATTATTTTGCTTACAAAAGATAAAATATATACGATGCTTCAGTTTTGCAAATCGGAACAAGATTATATACTGATTCATTGTATACAATTTATAAGACGTTATAGTATAAAAATGCTGGAAATGTTTGGACATATAATAGGTGATACATATTATGGTGACAAAGGTCTAAAGTTAATGATAAGTAGAAATGATTTTTATACTAAAAGCCATGTTCATTAGTTATATTAGGAAATAAGTTGAGATATTGTAGTACTAATGGGAGAGGAAGTTTTTTTTTGTTCACCAATTTTTATTATTGATTGGGAAGAAGGAGGAGGTAGGTATGCAGTTTGTGTAGCATAGAGGGAAAATATATATTAATTGGACTTAATAATGGGTGTAATCTTCATTTCAATATGGACAAATATTGATAAAGGTTAAGCTCTTTTTTTCCTATTTGTGTACTCTGTATTTTAATAATACTTGTAGCGAATAGTTGTAAAATCCCTGTGACTTTATTACTCCCTTCTCTTTTTTCTTTCTATACCCTTTCTATTTTGACAAAATAAAAAAAACCCCTGCTATTTCCTCCAGGGGACTTCTTTATGTTGAGTGGAAATCAGTTGTAATTTCAGGAGAATTCCAAGTTCTGTTGGGGAAATGTACATATAACAGCCCATTGGGATATGTTCAGTTTCCCCCAGGAGACAAACGCAACTTCTCAGGGGTATTTCAGGGTGGGAAAATGGCACATGGGGGAACGGTAAGTCTTGACCTGAGCCTTAGAGCTCCCAGGGCTCATCCCAAACCAAACCAGGGAATTAATTCCAAGTACTGAACTTTGTAACATGGGATTAGGCCGTAAGTAACTATCAATTCCAGGGCTTTTTTTCCTGGGAAAAGAGGTGGTAGAACTCAATGGGTTGCCAGCACAGGGGGCAACTCCTGGCGGGAGGTGGTGCCCCTGGTACCACATGTACACGCTCCTAGGACCGCACAATGACGTCACTTTGGGTCAGCTGCAACAAAGGGAGAGTTTTTTAAAGTTTAAATCGCCGTCGGCGAAAATGGTCACATGGCCAGTGGCCTCGCCCCCTGATCTCCAGACAGATCTTAACCACTACACCAAATCTCAGTCTGGAGATCAGGGGGTGGGGCTACCGGCCATGTGACCATTTTCATGAGGTGCTGGAACGGAGTTCCATCGTGTTCCGGCTGAAAAAAAGTCCTCCATCATTTGCACACCAGGTAAGCCTACAGAGAGCATCCTGGCATTCACACTGAAATATGACGTTTCATTTAACAGCACATCACAAACACTATCCTCGTTGGCTAACTATCATGAAGTAACTTCAAAAAACCACGAACTTCCAAAGTATAGCTTTATATTTGAACAACTGACATTCGTTTTCTTTCTGAATGTCAGTTTGTATGTAATTTGACTCTACAGCATGTTAACTATGACGGAGTGATGTGATATTTTTAAAAAGGAAAAAAAGGATGGAGAGATAGATAGAGAACACAGGAGAGATGAGCAGAAGATATTCTTCCTATGAAGACTTAGGTCATAAGAGCTAGTTTGGTGTAGTGGTTAAGAGCGTGGGACTCTAATCTGGAGAACCAGTTTTGATTCCCCACTCCTCCACTTGAAGCCAGCTGGGTGACCTTGGGTCAGTCACAGCTCTTTCAGAGCTCTCTCAGCCCCACTCACTTCACAGGGTGATTGTCGTGGGGATAATAATAACATACTTTGTAAACTGCTCTGAGTGTACACTAGTGGCCAAAATTGTGGAAACCTTTCGAAAAAGTGTATTTTTGAGGTTTGATGGCTCATAACACCACTTTTTTTTTTGGAGTAATAACATAAAATTATATATCAATGGAAAGATAATTTAATCAAGAATGTAATGCAATAACTTTTATGAAGGAATTTTTTTTAGAACAGTAGTTATAAAGAAGAAAATTGAAACACACAGAAAAAAATGAGTGATACAACATTTCTCACCATGTCAGTTATTACTTAGTTGGGTAACCTTTTGCTTTAATTACGGCCTTACAACGCCTTCCCATGGAGTGAACCACGTTTTTTAGTTCTGCAGCTGTTATAATGTGAAACCACGACTGAGTTATTGCTTCTATTAATTGCGTTTTGTTGCTGGGTTGCTTCTCACTAACCAGTTTCGTTAGTCGGCTCCATAGATTTTCGATGGGGTTAAGGTCTGTCCCATTCCCAGGCCATTCCAACAGTGGGATATGATTGTCTTGAAACCACTTTTTGCACACAACAGCAACATGACGTGGAGCTGAATCTTGTTGAAATGTAAATGCTTCGTTATCTTGGAAAAGATCACGTGTGGAAGGCTTCAGTTTGGGCTCAAGTATTTCATTTATGTATTTTGGGGCATTTATATTGCCGTTTATCACGCAAATTCTGCCCACACCTTTTGATCTCATACAACCCCATATCATAACACTAACTGGGTGTTTCACGGTAGGTGTAATGCAATCAGGATGCAAATCTTCTCCGATTCTTCTTCTCACGTATTTTATGCCATCACTACCAAACAGGGAGATTTTGGTCTCATCACTCCAAATAACACTGTCCCATTGTTCCGCTGTCCAGTTAACATGGGTTTTAGACCAGTTTAATCTTTTCAACCTTTGTTTAAGAGATGACAATGTTTTTTTTCGTGGAATTCTAGCATTAAGACCAAATTCCTCCAGTCTGCGCCGAACAGTCCCTGCACTCAACTTCACATTGAATTGCGCCATTTCGTTCTGTAAACACCCCGGTGATTTTCTTCTGTCACTTAGGCTCAGTCTCTCAATTCTTCTATCATCCCGTGCTTGTGTGCGCCTTTTCCTGCCTTTATCAGTCTGGTTTTGTCGTGACTGAGTTGCCTTATACCTCTTCAAAAATGTAGAAATGCCACCTTTGGTTAAGTTTCCACCAATTTTTCTTCTAATTTCTTCATAACTGTAGCCTTGTTCACTTAATAGTACTATTTTACATCGCTTTCTGGGTGACCAGTCAATTCTTTGTGTCATTTCTTTAATTGTATTATGTTTTACAAGCTCACTAAATGAAAAAACACAAAACAAACAAACCAACTTGATAGCAATCACATTTTCCTGGTTATTTGGCTATAACATTTGATAGAATACAGATAATTGAACAAACTTTGCTGCATTACATTCTTGATTAAATTATCTTTCCATTGATATATACTTTTATGGTATTACTCCAAAAAAAGGTGGTGTTATGAGCCATCAAACCTCAAAAATGCACCTTTTCCAAAAGGTTTCCACAATTTTGGCCACTAGTTTATGTTAAGTTGTCCTTGAAGGGTGGTGTATAAATCGAATGTTATAAGTAACTATCATCTCAGTTACTTGACCTGTTTAGGAATATGAGAAATGTTGAAAATGTAACATAACAGAAGTAAACTGGACAAACGGAAGATAGTAAAATAACCCCACAGAAAGCATACACACACACCCATGTAGAATAAATAATACTTCATGATATAGCCTTAGCAACATAGGAGCTTCAAGACACAAGCTTCCCAAGTTCCTGCGTACCACAGACATTCCCTGTTTTTTGGTATCTTGGCTAAAAAGCTGGCAATTTCTATACAGCTTCATAAAAGGCTCTTTAGACATGCGCTAAACATGGGTTTGATTAGAAGAAACCCCAGCTCGGCTCACGTTTAACATGTGACTTGAAGCTTACCTTTAAAAGGGAGGGAATTGTCTCCCGTGCACGCTTGGAGGCAGAAGCAGCATCTTTATCCCCTCCTTTCCACCACATGCCTTAACTAGCAGAGACGAGCCATGGGGGAGAAGACTATTGGTCTTACTGCCAGTTCTATGCAGCGGCACCAGCAGTGGAGAAAAAACACAAGCCTATGTAAACCGCCACACAGAGGGTTTCTCTACATAGGACATCTTACACAGGGACGCTCAAGTGTAGGGAGACGCAATGTTAGCCAGGAAGTGTAATTTAAAAAGACTCGGAGCCGGCAGAGATTGCTCCTCAGAGGGTTTGTTAATTTCATCTTCGCCTCCCCAAAGGGAAGGTCTTTTTAAACTACCTTCCTGGCTAACATTGCGACTCTACACTTGAACATCCCATATAAGATGTCTTGTGTAGAGAGATTCTGACCTATTTTGCTTTCTGGGTTGATGTGGGAGCTTGGTTTAAAAATTCCAGAGTGGGGGTAGCCATGCTAGTCTGTTGTAGCAAAATTAAGCAGGGATGCTTTAGTGCCTGAAAGACTAAGCAAATTTATTTCAGCATAATTTTCAGCATAATTCCAGTTTATGCCATGATAGTTAATCTTCAAGGGGCTATTAGACTGGTGTTTAAAAATGTTGCTAGACTCTACCAATTCACACAAGCAGGGCTCATTTCAAGGGGGAATGCGCAGGAACGCAGTTCCAGCAGTTCCCCAAAGAGGTCACATGTCAGGTAGCCCCACCCACCTGACTCGGCCATTTTGGGCCTATTTCAGCCTGGATTGGGACTGAAACAGCCCCAATTGGGCCTCTGACGGGTGGTGGATCACTCTCCTACTCAGCAGCGGCCCAATCCTGACCATTTTGGGCCCCTTTTCGGGCATTTTCAGCCCCTTTTTGCAATTTTGGGCCCAATTTCGGCCCTGAATGGCCAAGATTGGGTCCAAAACAGCTAGAATAGGTGATGTCAGGGGGTGTGGCATATGCAAATCAGTTATGCTAATGATAGACTTCTGGTGATGGCAAGGGGTGTGGCATATGCTAATGAATTATGCTAATGAATTACATTAATAAGTTCCTCCGGCTCTTTTTCTGCGAAATGACTCCTGCACACAAGAATGCTCTCCTTCCCCTTCCATCTCCCCAGACCCACTTTTCCAGGGAATAAGGCTACAATCCAAAGAATATTTTCATTTCCCATTCAATAAAATGGGACTTATTTCTGACTAGTCCAGGTTAGGATTGCTCCCTAAGTATTATGAAATGTGGTTGAGTGGCAGTTGTTTCATACGTCTAGGATGAGAATGAACGTTCTATCAAAGGATTTGCTCAGCTTCCTAGCCTGCCAAGTTTCAAAAGGCAGAGATACCAATGCAAAGTAAAAGAAAACAATAAGGGGCTGAAAACCGTGTGGGTTGGACAATGACCCTGAGCCAAAATATCGGAGTGGTATAAGTTTCACTATTTCAGGGTATGAGTTTGCACAGAGCTGGCCGCAGCCTACTCCTAATGGCCCCTGCCTTTCTTCCCCCATTTTCAGTATGCCTCCTGTTACGGGAACAAGCAAGCAATGCAGCTACTGGGCAGAAACAGTTATTTCTCCCTCTTTGCCAACCCCCCATGCCTGATCAGTCAACGGCAGCGGCTGGCCTGCCCGGCTCCAGAGATGACTCTACGGCAGATCAGCCAGTTGATTCGCATCTTACGGCAATTAAACCTGCGAGATGCCAAGGGGAACCAGCTGCCCAATCCACAAAGGTGAGTGGCTTAGACAGGACCAGAGAAAGCTTGCCATCCACGTGGGAGAGTCTCCATGCTCCCTTCACCATCACTGCAAACGCAACAGAGAGCTTCGACGCTGGCTTTTCTTGTGCACTTTTCTCACTCAATAGTAAAGAGTCCAGTAGCACCTTTAAGACTAACCAACTTTATTGTAGCATAAGCTTTTGGTTAGTCTTAAAGGTGATACTGGACTCTTTACTATTTTGCAACTACAGACCAACACAGCTAACTCCTCCGGATCGGTTTCTCGCTCAGTTTCTCACAGCTGCCGTTTGCACTGCGTTTTGTTCATTGCTGCACCACCAGAGATTTTTTTAGAGGATTATTTTGTCAATCAGGAATGTCTACAGCAGAGGGTTGTCGACCTCCTAGTTGCCTTGGAGAAAATGGCTGCTTTGGATGGTGGAATCTATGGCATTATGTCCTGCTGAGGTCCCTCCCTCCCCCAAACCCCACCACCCCCTGGTTATACCCCCAAATCTCCAGGAATTTCCCAAGCCAGAGCTGAAGTCCCAACTCCAGTGTTATGGTGGTGGTGGAGAGTACCCTCAAGTCATAGCTATGGTGCCCCCTGCTGGGGTTTTAATAGCAAGAGACTAACAGAGGTTGTTTGCCATTGCCTGCCTCTGCAACCGTGGTCTTCGTTGGAGGTCTCCCATCCAATTACTAACCAAGGCCGATCCTGCTTAGCTTCTGAGATCTGACGAGATCAGGCTTACCTGGACTTTCCAAGTCAGGGCACTACAGTGTTATAGCAGTTTCCAATTTTTTAAAGCCCTATGGCAACAGAGAAAGTGGTGGCCGTGATAGGCAGGAAAATGGTGCTGGGGTAAGTGGGACCCTTTGAAAATGCACGCACCTTGTTCAGATGTCATGCTAACATGCTTGGACTGCATTCTTCCCCAGAACATCAGAGCAAAGCTGTTTTGGGAAAGAGCATGTCAAGGAGGGAGAAAAGGACAACTGGCATATGATTAAAGCATGACATTATGTGGCTGTTCCCCTCCCAAATATTCTCTAGTATGTAAGCTGAGCCCCATCCTATATAGCTCAAGAAAGTTTGATCTCATCAGGTCTCGGAAGCTAAGCCGGGTTAGCCTTAGTTATTAATTGGATAGGAGCCCTCCAAGGAACACCAGGGTCACAATGCAGAGGCAGGCAAAGGCAAACCACATCTGTTAGTCTCTTGCCTTGAAAAACCAGCCCGGAGTTAGCTATGACTTGATAGCGTTCTCCACCTCCATGGAAGCTGAAGCAGAGAGAATGCAAACAGCCAAAGCAGATTGGCTGGGGCCTGAAAAGGACTCGAGGTAACTGGTGGCGACAGACAGGGTCACCTTAACCAGAGAGGTAGTGCAGGGAGTTACTAAGAGTAGCAGAATCTCCAGGGCTCTGAGAGCCAAGCTACAAGTGATGAATGACACTTGCCTGGCAAGTGAACAGACTCACGTGTATTCCTCCCTGTTCACTTGCCATTCACTTGCGCTCCACTCGATCAATCTGAGCCAATCAGGAAACCTCGCACATGATAAGCCAGATCTCCAAACACTTGGGATGACAGGATCGAAGGGGCAGAGAGATTCCTCAATCTAATTGGCTGTAGCCTGTTTTCTCTATCCCAGAACATGGGGATACAGGGGAAGAGTCCTATTGCCTTGGGGAAAAATGGGGTGAGATGGGGGTAGGGAGGGGATGAGGAAATCCTTCGAGGGTTACGCAGTTCTTAGCCTAACTCACAATAAACACAGGAAGTTGCTTTATGCCAAGTCTATCCCTGTTCCTATCTGTAATTTTAATCTCATTTTGTATGGAGTTTCGGTATTTAAAATTTTGTATTTTATATATGCCAATAAAGGGTCGCTTGAAATGCCAAGTCTATCAAGGCTGGTCTGGCAGTGGTTCTCCAAGGTCTCAGTCTCCTCCTAGCTGATCTTTTCAACCAGAGATGTTGGAGACTGAACCCGGGACCTATCTGCTTACAAAGCATGCTCCTGAGCCAGGGCCCTACCTCTTAAATATTTATTATACCTTCCTTTTCTAGAAATGGACATACAACCAGGCACTCGGGAACCTCTTGCTGCCAGTAAGGGGAGGGAACATAAAAGTCTTCCTGGGCTAATGCCAGGTCCAGCAGCACAGCTCACACAGGATTGCAAGACACACGCCAGGGGCTAAGAGCCGAGGACAAGGACTTCTTTGGCTCTTGCCCTCCAGCACACGCTTTAGATGAGCCCAGGCTTCAATTACCTGTAAACAGGATGAATAGAAGATGCTCGGTCGGAGGCCTCGTTCAGCCGGCTTGGATGTCGAATAGGACATGATGCTGGCTTTGAGGGCAAGGAGGCACTCCAAAACAACAGATTATAACAAAGCTGTCAGAGATCAAGTTGTATGAACAAGATAGGGTTGCCAGCTCCAAGTTGGGAAATTCCTGGAGATCTGGGGGGTGAAATCTGGAGGAAGTGGGGTTTGGAGAGGGAAAGGACATTGGCATGGCATAATTCCATAGAGTCCACCCCCCAAAGTAGCCATTTTCTCCAGGTGAACTGATCTCTGTGGCCTGGAGATCAGTTGTAATTCCAGGAGATCTCCAGCTACTGCCTGGACGCTGGCAACCCTAGAACAAGAAGCAGTACAAAGTAGAAATTTAGGCCTCGCTCTTATAAACAGCAGCGAAGATTTCCCAACAGCAGATAGGGGGCTCATGGGACAAAAGTTTCTGAGTTGTCTTCAAAGCAAATCAATTAGCTCAAAATTCAGCAGCTCGCCTTGTGGCTGGAGCAAGCTGGCATCAACACATTAAACCTGTGCTAGATCATTGTGAGAGACAGCATGGTATGGTGTTGGACTAGAATCTGGGAGACCCATGTCCAAATTTCCCACTCTGCTATGGAAGCTGACCGGGTGAACTTTGGCCCATCACACATGTTCCATCTAACCTACCTCACAGGATTGTTGTGAGGATAAACTAGAGGGAAGACCAATGCACACTCCTGAGCCCTTTTGAGGAAACATGGAGGAAAAAAATATACTAGAGAAGGAGAGAATGCATAACTGAGCTGAATATGGCTATTGTAATGTTTCTGATATGGGCTTTTAAAAAAAACTCTGAATTGTCAAAGAGGGTTCTATTGATATTTTATCGTGCTTTTTTTGTATGTCTTATATTTGTCCGTAAGATGCTTATAGCCCTTTTTTGGGAGAAGCAGGGTAAAAACATTTACAAAATAAGTAAATGCCCTTCGGTACAAAAAAGAGACAAGCACACAGAAAACTAGTGTTTAAGGGAGAACCGATGCTAGAAACCTTCTCCCTGATATTTGTCTTTCTATGTCTATGGAGATTTTTTTGTCCTTTGGAGGATCACATAATCTTACACACACACACAAACCTCCATTTTGAGTAGTAAAATGGAGTCCTCGGTTACTACCTCACCTGCTGTTGGTGACAAAAAGCCCCACCAGGTAAGAGCTGTTTGGGCAAAAGATCTGCAATGGGTAGAGGAACCATAGGGGAGCAGTAGGTGGCAGGTGGCAGGAGGTCTTACGATGCAGAAGGGGAGGGGACTGAAGTGGGAGTGGGAGGCAGGCTCTATGGAGAGCAAGATACAAAGAGGGTCACCAGCCTAAGGAAACGCCAAGCTCTCGCTACAAGGGATATATCATAATGCAGACTGTAAAGGGAGGCTGGAGCCATGCAGGCTAGGAAAGGGGACTTAAGATACGCCTTCTGAGAACAAGAGCAGGGCTCTTATCTCCGGGGCAGCCGGCAGGTCAGGTTCTTCTTACCGAGTCTGGCACCGACTCTCAACCTTGGTGACCTGCAGTCTAGACTCTGCTACCTATGTGCTTTGGAAAGCAGCAGGTGCAGCTGTTACCACCCAGGGGTCACTAAATCATGCCCCTGAACATCCCCAAATGAGGGCTTGGAAGCTTATCATGAAACAGAGGATCGGCTGGTATCAGGCCGTGCTCCGGGGAGGTGGCTGTCCAGCGTAGACCAGACCTCCAATGCCTGAGGGCTGTGCCCTGCTGGACACAGGTTGTTTGATCTTGGCTGCCTCTGTCACTGTTTGCTCTCCAGGAGCCGCTCGAGCAGTTCCTCCACGGAATCACAGCAGTCCCGAATCTCAGACCAGCACTGCCTGTCTTGCTTCCAGCCACGCCGTAATTCTGGCCCACCATGAGCCTGACGAAGAGCCAGACGGCCAAGAGACCGACGCGTGAGAGAGACTGAACTCAACCTGCTTGCTTCCGGCCACCACTTCTTCCTCCCAAAGCAACCCACAAAGCAATCCTACTCAAGCTGAAGAAGACCAGGGGCAGAGTCCTGTGGCATGCCTGAGAACCATAGATTGATTGTGGGGCCTGTATCCTACTTTGTCAGATCCTAGTTCTGTTAGCAGATATGTGTAGCGTTGGCTCACCCATGGGCATGCATATAATCATAGGCAGACCACACTAAGACAGAGGTAAAACAACACAAACTCAAAGGTTCAGTCTCCTCACTGAGGGGCTCCTCTGGCTGATGTCCGATTCTTTGCTCTGACATCCGGAGACAGCTCCTTCTGTTGGAGCAAAAAGCGCCTCCTCTAGCAGAACAGAGCCATAGGATCAAACTAGGCTGGCCCCTCCTGCTGCCCCTTGTAGTTTGATCTGCTGCAATTACAAGCAATTTATCTCCATGCCACGAACAGCTTCAGCAGCTCAATTCCACTCATTAGAACACTATTAAAGGATAGGATGTCCAGCGGAGAATCCCTCAAGTTCTTGAGGTAATGTTACTTTCTTCTTTAGGGTGTGTTTTAAGGATAGGTCTATGCCGCAAAGCAGGGTCTACTCCGAGCAACTATGCTCCGTAATCTTCAGAGCGGGACCACAAGTGACGCCTGACACAGGTTGGACACTTGTCAGCTTCCCTCAAGTTTTGGCAGGAAATGTCGGCAGCTTGGCGGAATGTTGGACAAGTGACAGTTGAAAAGTCCATTGGACAGCAGTCGGAGAGCCAAGCTGCAAGACCAGGATGCCTACATTTCCCATCAAAACTTGAGGGAAGCTGACTAGTGTACAACCTGTGTCAGGCGTCACTTGTGGTCCCGCTCTCAGGATGTCCAAAGATTCGATGCATCCTTGCAAGGGGAGGTCAGGACATCCCACTTGGATCTCTCTCACCCATACGGAGCTCCCTTGGCACCTCTAAAAAGTCACTACCCCAAGCAACAATTAGTCACTTTTGCAAGGTGCCTTTCCCAATTAGATGGATGCTAATTTAACACCCACTCAGCATCCTTTAACAAGTTAATAGTTTGCACCATGTTCCTACCATTTGCAGATATTCAGGTGGATCCCGTCTTACAACTCCCCTGGTCCATCCACCCACCTATCCATCCCATCCAGGCTCAAGTATGAAGTCTTCCTCCTGTCTAAGGAGCCTTCCTCCAATTTAAGCAGCTCTTCCGTTGGAGGAAGAGCCACTCAGAGAATGGCTGGATTCGCCCCATTAAACAAGGAACCTAATCCACGTATGACATCTTCACAGGGAACTGGAGGACACATTTTACTAAGCTTATACCATGAACTATAGAACCCTGTAGCCCTGGCCCATCTAATAACAACAACAACATTTGATTTATATACTGCCTTTCAGGACAACTTAATGCCCACTCAGAGTGGTTTATGTGTTATTATCCTCACGACCAGGGATCATTTTGAGGGGGAACGCGCAGGAACGCAGTTCCGGCAGTTCCCCAAAGAGGTCACGTCAGGTGGCCCCGCCCTTACTGTCGGCTATTTTGGGCCCGTTTCAGCCTGGATTGGGGCCAAAACGGCCCAGATTGGGCCTCTGACAGGTGGTGGATCACTCTCCTGTTCAGCAGCGGCCTGATCCCAACCATTTTGGGCCCCTTTTCGGCCATTTTAACCCTTTTTTGCCATTTTGGGCCCAATTTCAGTCCTGAATAGCCAGGATTGGGTCCAAAACAGCCAGGATAGGTGATGCCGGGGGTGTGGCAGATGCAAATCAGTTATGCTAATGACACATTCCCGGCGATGTCAAGGGGCGTGGCATATGCTAATGAGTTATGCTAAAGAGTCCCTCCTGCTCTTTTTCTATGACTCCTGCTCATCATGACAATCACCCTGGGAGGTGAGTGGGGCTGAAAGAGCTTCAAGAAGCTGTGACTAGCCCAAGGCCACCCAGCAGGCTTCAAGTGGAGGAGCGGGGAATCAAACCCGGTCCTCCAGATCAGAGTCCCACCGCTCTTAACCACTACACCAAACTGGCTCCTTATCTGGTTATATCTGGCACTAGCGGCAGCTCTTTCAGGTCTCCCAGTGGAGCGTTTCATCAGCCCTGTCTGCTAGCCACAATCTTTTCCATTACAAAGGGCAGGGATTACCCAGGGGGTCCTCTTCAGGCAAAGCCTATGCGCCGATCCCTGAGGTGCTGCAGCTCGCGTGGCACTGGGACTCTAAAGTGAAGCCCTGCAGGTCAAACGCCTGTTCCCTAGTGGGCTGTCCATCTGCTCACAAACAAAGCAACATTTCCTGTACACCAATGACGATGGCCTGGGGGTGGGGGCGTCTTCCTACATCGTGTGATGGAGCCCTTAGATATTAGGGAGGATTCCGGGTGCCCGTGTCACGATTTCCTAGTGGGAATGCCTCGTGCAACTTGGGAGCAGCAAAATCTTTTGCTGATTTTATGGAAAGCTCACCTTCCGGACTTAGCTACATGGCCAACATCTCTGTGTTTCGGCCTTCGTGGAGCTTGTCTGCCCCTTTGTTCAAAGGAAGTAAAGACTTGACCCATGAGAGGTTCAGCAGCTCCCTGCCCCACAGCTCCCTGCAGCCCCTTCAGTTCATAGTGTGGGCAAGAGAGCTTTGGGCTGTTGGGGAAATAAACCCCTTCAGCACTGCAGAAGTAGGTAGCAGGGAGAGGGCCACTCCAGCACTCCAGGGCCACTCTCTCTCTCTCTCTTGTCCAGGCAGGCTCGAGAAATAAAGGTTTGGTATCTGCAAGTTGCTTTTCAAGGACTGTTTTATTGACTCCAATGTCTGGACTGTAAGAGGGTGTAAGGGAGAGAAGGGTGCAAGACTGGGCTCCGCAGGGTACTTTGGGAGACTAGACCACATAGAACAGTTCTGGACCTTTTTTTGAATTTTCAGTCCTCGTTACAAAAAGAGTTGCTACCCAATTGCCAGAGGGAAAGCAAACTTGCTCCAATTTGAAACAATCTGGCAACGGCATTACGATAAACAACAGCGCTGGAATTATTTTTCCGTTAGAAAACCATATCCAGTAAAGAGAGCATTAGCACCTTTGAGGCTAACGAACTTTATTGTGGCATAAGTTTCGAGATCCACAGCTCTCTTCGTCAGATGCATGGAGGGTATGAAGAAACTGGCCAGATATATATAGGTGGGGATGGGGGAGAAGATCAGTTGCAAAAGTCATGAAAGAGATGGAGTGCACAATCCAGGCTGCGTGTGACCCCTCCCCTCCATAGCTGAATCCGAATGAAATGCCTGGACGGCAGTTACTTCTGATAATGAGATAACCATCCAGAGTCTCTATTCAGTCCAAGTCTGACTCAATCAGACTTGAGGAGGGGAGGGGTCACACCCAGCCTGAATTGTGCACTCCACCTCTTTCATGACTTTTGCAACTGATCTTCTCCCCCCTCCCCTCACCACCCATGTGTCTCTGGACAGTTTCTTCATACCCTCCCTGCATCTGATGAAGAGAAATGTGGTTCTCGAAAGCTTATGCTACAATAAAGTTGGTTAGTCTTAAAGGTGCTACTGGACTCTACAAGACTGACATGGCTAACTCCTCTGGATCTAAAAACATATCCAGTGAAATATAACTTTAAACATATTAGGTTCTGACTATTCAGCATTGATGTTCCCCCCTCCCCCTGCTGTGTACCTTTGGACCCCCTCAACACAACATTCTTACCTGCGGAGCTACAAGTGCTAATTCTATTCCTTTTGGATATGAAGGATACCTCACAGGAGCTTGCCCACCATGTGTCCAGGTCCGGGGTGTTTCCTGCCTGTGCCTCTGGGGAAGGATTAAGGTGGGTGGGAAGGGGGCAAAAATCTAAGCACCACAAGCCATAACCCCTAAGATTTAATTCTGGTTCCTGAAGTCTGAATAAGGCAGAAGGGTTTCTTCTACTTATGCCATTCTGCACAGATCCTGGCCCTCAGCCTCTCCAATCTAGGTGCAGCTAACATTCCCTCCAGCAAGGGGTCCCAAGTCAGAGGTTGTGATGTGCAGGAAGGCTTGTGACCGTTCAAGCCTGGGTGGGAATTCCCTCTGGTTTGCTCACCTGGCTGTGCACACTGAAGGAGGAGGAATGCATTCACATCATTTCAAAGCAAGGAAAAGAAGGAGGGGAGGTTGAAGGCTGCAACCTGATGTTGATTTACCTGGTGGTGAACTCCACTGAACCTAACAGGGCTTCTAAATAGACATATGCAGGTTTGGTGGATTGATGGTTTCATCCCCATTTTAGACTGTATTGTAGACATGATCAGGAAAGCTACTGGATAAGAACCGCCAGAGACAATGGACAAGGGGGAACTATTCTGACTTTAGCAACAACACTTGTGTGAAAAAATATAATGGGATCTGGAAAACTGATTTGACAGGCCCCTCCCAGCAGCAAGTGGGCACCTCGCAGCGGCCTGGAGGCCAGAGCGGGAAGGCGCTGAGGGGAGGTACGGAGTCAGCGGCAATGCGCCTGCGCGAGGATAAAAAGTGAGTCGTCACCAATACGGCTTGCCTTTTTTATAGTAGGATTTTTAGCAATTCGTATGTTTGAAGACATCCTTCATTGCAGGGATTTAATCAAAGACAGTGTGAAAATATGATTGTGTTTCCCACCTTTTGTTTAAACAGTTCTCCTTGCACCTGTAAACACACTGGAACGCAAAGTGCTTCTGAGCATGGGCAGAATGCTCACCGCTGAATGACCACTCACCTGCTCTCCCAGTGACCACTGGAAAAGAGCAATAAGCATCGCCTGCCCTGGAGAAACCCTGACACTTTTCACAAAGAGAGAGGTCTGGGGTGCAAATCTGTTTGGAATTCACCCCTCACAAACAAACTTCCTCAGTTCTCGGAACCAGCAGACGTTATTTGTCAAATGTGCAACCTGTACTTTGAGGGTGAAGCAACTCACCTATTAACGTCTGAAGCTGAGGTGTGGGACTGATGAGAAGCAAAACGTCTCAAATTGCCCAACTGCACCATTGCTGACTCCAGCTTCGCTCCTTGCTCAAAATAAAACTCATCAAATGCTGATGAATGAACAGCTCCCACAGTTGATGTCTTGACTGCTCCCATTGTACCACTTCCTGAGCAAGCTTTGCTCTTGCAACTGAACCGTTGCAGATGGGAAGAGGAGATTCTAGCAAGCCGTGTCCAGTCAAAATAAAAGGACTGACCCCATGCTGCCTTAAAAGTATCCTATTCATTAGTCCTCTGTTTTAGCCTTGGGAAATAATTGACCGAGGCCTGACTGCTTGAAGTTATCTAACCAATTTGCACACAAAGAATACACTGAAAAGCCCACGATCCCAGAATTATCCTGCTGTTCTTCCAACGTGATACACACAATTCTTCAACCTCTACTTTGTCCTTACAACATCCCTGTGAGGTAGGTTAACTTAGCAGGAGGGAAAGAGAGTAACTGACCCAAGGCCACCCAGTGAACTTCCTGACGGAGGACTTGCAGTCATGATTCCCCAGTCTGATTCCGCTATCCTAATCCCCACTCCAGTTTCTTCTCTGAACCAAGGGCCTTGAAAAACACATTGTTGGTTTGCAGTCCAACAATGTCAGCTTGACATCTTATTCCTCACCTTCCTCTGCAGCCATCAGCCTGTGCACGCAGCCAGGACAGAGATCTGAATATCTCTACCCACCACACCGGTGCTCAAAGCCGCGCAATACAAAGGGCTTTCCCAGAGACATCAAGATGCAACCCAACCCATTCCTCTCTCGGCAATGACCTGCAGACTCCGGCAACTCGCCAGGTGCCTTAGAAGAACCACGCTGAAACCCCATCATGGTCCTACCTCTTGGCTGGAAGGAAGACATGATTTTTGATAATTTCTTTTCAAGAGTAAGCTTTTAGATCTTGTGGGTCAGAGAGGGGTTTTTGGTCTGAATTTGCAATCTTTTGCATACAAAGCAGATGCTCAGCTACTGAGCCATAATAGATACTCAAACCCACCTGGAAACACAACAGACTCTTCGGCAACTGGGGGCAACACTCCAGGGTAGCAGAAGAACACAAACAGTAAAAAGGATGCAATGAGAAGCTAAAATGCTTCCAAAACAACGGGGCACGCTCAGGGCCATATTATTCATAAGACTGACTGGGACGAAGCCTAGGGGCCCGTCAATTTTTTTTGGCTGAGGCACACCCCCACATAAAGTACAATTATTTGATTCTCTTATATAACCTCTACTAATATGATAATTACCTGCTATTTCAATTGCCTGCTACAGAGTCAGAGCTGGTCTATCAAGATCAGTCTTGTCTCCTCGGCCCAGCAGTGGCTTTTCAGGGTCTCGGGCTGAAGTCTTTTCCATCACCTGATGCTTTTAACAAGACGTGGCAGGGATGGAACCTCTTCTATGCACTCTAATGCAAAGCAGTTGCTCCACCACTGAGCCATGGCTCTTTAAAGAAGCAGCAGCCGTACACTGACTAGGCAATCCAAGGTCAGGATTGCCTACTCCAAGTGACAGCAGCTGTCCAGAATCTCTCAGGCAGAGGTCTCTGGCATCTACCTGGTTCTTTTAGCTGGAGCTGCCGGGGGATTGAACCTGGGACTTTCTGTAGGCAAAGGGCTCTGTCACAAAGCCATGCCCCCCATAGCTGTGCAACCCCCCTCTTGTCAGCACCGAGGAAAAAAGTGTCTGACAGTCCTGCAATGCAAGTCACAAGATCAGTCCCCAGATCTGACCAACATGCTGGCGCCCCACCTGCCGGCAGCAAATTAAAACATCCAAGCTTGATCCGCTGCCGCCCCCTCGAACAGACAGGATTAACTGCTGTTTGACTCCAAGATGGTTACCAGCCCCCCCCCCATTTTTACTTGCACACCCCCCTACTCCTGGCCTGAATGTGGAACACTGTGAGCAAGCTTCAGTCACTGAGAGGCAGGCACAGAACAGGGGAAGCACCTTTGTGTCTCAAGGTAGACACTGCAACTGTAATGCCAGCAACGGCAATAATCTTGCGGCAGTGACAACTTTTAAAGGAAAAGCCTGTTTGCAGGAGAAACTGGGTCGGCCAAGGTGCAAAGCAGGACTAATGAAATGACTCAATGCCATACCTTCAGTTAACCCCTGACGTTCTGAAAGGACTTTCTATTCTGAACTCCAGCTACTTTTGAATCGTGTCCATATTTGGAGTTCTTCCTACCTTCTACTCCCCTAAAATTCAAATGTTCCAAATAAATTCAAAGTTTCTAGCTTGGTTGTTGTGGGTTTTCCGGGCTGTATTGCCGTGGTCTTGGCATTGTAGTTCCTGACGTTTCACCAGCAGCTGTGGCTGGCATCTTCAGAGGTGTAGCACCAAAAGACAGAGATCTCTCAGTGTCACAGTGACACTGAGAGCTTGGATCCAATCTAGTCACAGCAGAGAAACTGTCCTGCCCTCAATGCAACTAGGGGTGCCTAAAAGCCACCTCTCGGCTCCCAAAGTTTTGTAGCTGGTTTCGAGATCCTTCATGCTATGCTAGAACCGCAGTGGGCTTATCCTTGATGAAATCACTTAGTCTCCTCAGGGCTTCCCACGGATAGTAGGCCTCCAGTACACAGGATTCTTCCTTCTTCCTCCTGATCTCTACCCAGACTAGAAAAGTAGATCTCTGCTCCCCTTGTTTAATCTATCTCCCCTTATTTTTCAGTTGATTGATTGATTGGGTTTTTAGCCTGCCCTCCCCACAAGCAGGCTCAGGGCGAGTTACAATCATATAAAACCAATAAAACAAACAAATAAAACCAATAAAATACAACTCAGTACCAACATGGATTTCAACATTTCAGGTGGTGCACCCTTCCCCCTTTCCCTGCCCACCATACACAAGAAAAGGGTGGCGGTGTGGGTTGGTGAACCTCTAACTCCTCAAGCATGGGGAGGCAGATGGACCATATGCTCCCCCCCCCACTGGCAGGAGACCGGCAGGGAGGCTAATTAGATGGATCCAGTGCTGGCCTCAACCATACGCCTGGCGGAACATCTCTGTCTTACAGGCCCGTCGAAAAGATACAAGATCTTGGCGGGCCCGAGTGTCTTCCGACAGAGAGTTCCACCAGAGAGTTCACATTGCGCCACACAGAGAACCAACATTCTGTTTCTCTCTGCTAGATAAAAAGACTGGACACTCACTTATTTTCTGTCCTGTTCCCCCATTTCCCCCCATCTTAGGCTCAGAGGGAACTGCTGCTCCAATTGGAATTGGAAGAGTTTTGGTTGATATTTTATGGGTCTCGTTAGGGAACATGCTATTTGGTTGCGCTTTGTTTTGAATATGTACTAGTATTTACTTAGGATAAGTCGTCCCCCCCGCCCCTTCCCGATATTGTACCCCAATCCCTCAATAAACTCCATATTCTTTTTAACCCTTAAAAATCTGTTTCTGTTGTCCTTTTCTGGCGGGATCACGCTCCTCACAGCAACCTCGTTCCCCACTCCCTGCACAAACAAGCGAGCTAATTCCCCATACTTGTCTGAACGCGCACGATCACAGGTCTGCAGGGCTGTGGTAACAAGCCCAGCCCTGAAACAGCAAATCCCCAAAGCAAGGGAATTCTGTTCCTCTTCAAGCTGCTTCGGAGTTTTCAAAGAGAGATGTGTGACTGCCCTGCTGGTTCGTATCTGTAAAGAGGAGGCAGCCGTTTCTTTTCTCAGTGCAGAGGCGGAATGCACCTCACTCTGCTTTGAATGAAACCCAGAGTATAGGGAAGCACGAACACTTCCTCCACGCTGCTTCCAGGGAACATACGAAGCCGCTTTGGGGCTAGGGAGAGCAAAACAACTTTAGCCAAGGGAAAGACCCAGATAAGAGCAGCGGGGGATAGATCTAGTGGGTCAAACTAGATCCAGCACCTGGGGACAAGGGGGAGAAATCATTACAAAAATCCAAACCCAAGAGAAAAATTCAGACTTGTTAATAAAACTGACACACAATGCCAACAAGTACCAAGCCTGCATCGCAACAGCAAATTCTGTTTGGACGCCATTACCAGGATCTCATCTTGGCTGCTGACGAGACCAAGGAAAATATACAGAAAATTGATTTCTGTAAAAATAGCAGCTTTGTCAATTAAAAAAAAATCATAATAGAAGCTAAAAATAAGTATAAACTGGCTGTTACTTATCAGAGTCCAAAGCTAATGGACTGTGCTACTGTGATGTCACTAAAACCTGGAGTCACCTGAGGATGGGGGGGAAGAGGGGAGATCTAACAATATCACAAAGTTGCAGTTAGCAAGATGGGAATTTTGCATTCACACTACACAGAACTGCCCCTTACCAACTGCATTTTCAATCCTGCCCAACCACCAAGGACTTCAAGAGAAGTGTGGTGTGTTCTTCCCTCTCTTTATTCTCACCACAACCCAGAAAAGTAAGTTAAGCTAAGAGGGTAACGGCTCCAAGGTCGTGAGCTTTGTGGCTGGCCAGGAGTTTGAACCCAGGTGTCCCAGTCCTTAATCCACCTCTCTTAGCAGTTACATCAACAGCAGAATGGCAAGTGGTGTTCGGCTACAGAGAAGAGCACAATTCACAAACCGCCCCGGCAGACGTGGTAGAGTAACAGGACTTTATAAAACATTCGTTCAAAATAAAGGAATAACACACAACCCGCTTCCTCGGCTGCAAAGCTTCAAGAATGGCGTGAGTGGTTTCTACTCCCCACCCCATGGGCTCAGCCAGCCTGGATCCAGGTACTGAATGGTTAAGCCCAAAGTGAGAGAACTCAGCTCAGACCCCGCCCCCCGCCCCCCATTGCATCACAGGATATTTAAGTGCTTGATTGCAGAAGAGGCGACTCCTCATCCATTCCACCGGGGCTGGAATGCAACTCAGCATCGCAGAGTCCGATATTTGAGCCTGAAAACTGCAAACCGCCATCGCTCCTCGTGTCAGGGCTCCTTCACATGCCTCGTAGATGCGCTTTTTAGAATCCATTCCTGCACTTGTCTAATCGATTCCAGCGATCCTGGAGGGAGGCGTAACAGGCTGCCTCAAGCAAGATCTGGCCCGAAATAACAGCCCTCATCTGCTTCTTTTCCTTGGAAAAAAGGAACAAATAGTTCCGGCCCATCGAAATCCCTAAACGAAGCTGCCACCAAGTCCCCAAAGAAGCAGAAATCCATTGCCCAGAGGAGAACTGATGGAGTTCCAGTGTTCATACCCTACTCTAACCCCATTCCACTCACGAGGAATACTTCTAACTTATGCCGTTGATGGGGCTCTGGTGTCTCTGTATTTGCACAGGAGGCTCTCTCTGGGAGTTCTGAGCCTTCCCTTCGTAGAGAACTTCACAAGGCCAAGGAATGGCTATTCAGGGGAAAGGGAACTCGAGTTTCCAGCCTGGGGCATGCTTTTTTCCAGGCCTCCAAGTGGGTGACCCAGGAACAGCCTCACTTCACTCTTCCATTCTCTTATTGCAAGACCTGAGATCCCCTTGTGGTTCAAGAGCTATTTCACCGTACCGACCTATGATGATTGTCCTTTGCATATTACTTCTTTGCCCTTGAGGAAGACTCTGCTGAGGCAGTCAAGTCCAAAGACGAACTTGCAAGAGGCTCTTGGACATCCACCAGCCCCCCGCCCGCTTTTCCGCTAGACATCACAGAACTCCACCAGCAACTAAGCTGACCCGTCACCTCTCCCAGAAACATCCTAGGGGGAAATGGCGACCTCCCTGCTTTCCAAGAGTGATCCCAACATGGACTCATCATGCTGTTAAGCTCCAGGGACGCTCTGTCAGAAGGTGTTCTCCAGCAAGCAGTGGCACCCGCAGCCGGTGGGGCACACTTCCTGGGTGCGGAACCATTCCATCATGTGGCTGGTGTGTCCTCCGTGACCGCATGTCAAGCAAAAGTTGGAGGAGCCTCGCACGGCCACGTGGCAGATGGCGCACTGGAACGCAAAGCCCTTGCAGAAGGCACACTGAATGCCGCGCACCTCGCTGCGGCAGTGGCTGCAGTAGACCCCAAACTCTGCAAGAAGAGCAAGAGGCCAGGTTATGTCAGGGGGGTGACAAGGAGAAGGGGGAGGAACTACTTTGCATATTGTAATAAAAAGGAATGCACGATGGTTTTACTGACAAGCTGGAGCCCAGAAGCTAGCTGCTGACTGAAAACCAGCTGTATTTTATCGTGAGCTGCTTGAATAGGTATCTGAAAAGGCACTCTGCAAGGGATATGTGTTAATGTAAAGTCTCTTGGCTTTGCCTGCCTTTTCAGATTGCTGCAGAGCTAGCTCTAGAATGCAACCCCTGGCCAGGTACCACTTCCAACGGAGAATTGAACTCAAAGGTTTCTCTGCTCCTCTGGACCAATCACATATGAGGGAGGAGGACAGAGGCCTGGCAAATCCTTGTCCAAAAGTCAGGTGTAGGAATCAGGTGCAAATGTAGCCAAGAGATGAAGCTGAAGGGAGGGGGCATGAAAAAAAACTGGAAACTCCTTGTAAAAAAACAAAACTGCAGTAGGATGCCCAGTGAATGAATTCTGGAGATTTCCAGACCATCTCATCTCAGGGATGCTCTTCAGCACTCTTGGCGTCTGCAGTTATGCTTGTTTATTTACTTTATTTGTAGTCTGCTTTCCTTGCTGAATAAACATGTGCTCCCCAGTAGGGAGTGCATTTTTTTAACCTGGTGAGAACCTCCTTCCTCTGCCCCCCCATCCCCGCCCGATCCTGGAAGAGGGTCTCTTCCACACCTTGCCCCAAGTTTTGGAAAGCAGGGAAATGCCTTGCTATTTTCAGAGTTTCTCCCAGACACTCCATAGCAAGGTTGATGTTCCTCCTCCAGGGACCTTCCTGCCCTTCCAAGTTGAACATCAGTGTATGGAACGGGAAGCATGAGATACTCTCATCTAGGTGCCCAAGACGATGTCATAACCTCCCTGCTACGATACACTGAGACAACAGAAGAGGACCCCCAACTCTCATAACCTCAATATATCCCTCCTCTACATAGGGGTGGCGCCGGGGTTTCTGGTGTCCGAGGCTGCCCTTACGCACGCCCCCCCAGGACTGTGTGATGACGTCACTGCGTGTGACATCATCACACAGCAAGCCAGCCCCATTGGCCGGTGGGCAGCTGGGACAGCACGCGGAGGCTGCCCGTGCTCTCAGTCAGGCGTGGTGGGTGGCTGAGGAGGTTCCGCACGCCGCTCCAGATGCCTGCCGCACCTGCTGTGCCTGGCTGGGGGTGTGTTGGTGGTGGCGGCGCAGGGCGGGCTGGCAGGCTGCAGCAGCTGTGGGCCAGGCACGCCAGCTCTGCGGCATGCACCCCCCCTGACGCCCCCTCCGGCGCCTCAACACTCAAGGCGGGGGCCGGCCTTGCCTCAATGGGCACGCCGGCCCTGCCTCTACACCACCCTTTTGCCCAAAGGAGTGCCTGCACTTCTCTTTCTCCCTTGCTGTGCCTTTCAGAACCTTCTCAAAACCCATCTCTTCTGCATAGCCTAAAACACACAGCTGCATTGGCTCACATTTTCCCCAACTTGTCTTTTGCTTGCCGCAAAAAGGGCCTCTCTTGCTTTTCCCTTGACTAATACTGTCATTGGATCCCCTTTTCAACAGGACTGTCACAAAACGGCATGCAGGTTCAAAAGGACAGTTGCCTACCTGTGTGGGTTAAGTCAGACTATGAGACAGGTCGCTACTGTTGCTTTTGGAACGGGACTAATGTAGAACCCTGCCTTCTTTGTCCGTCAGATTTAAAGCGTACAGCCACCACAAGATCCCAACCCTGCAAGCTCCCACTCACCAATCCCTTTGTGAGGCTCAGGGGGACAAGAGACGAACTTGAGGACTTCGGCTCGTTTCTCTCGCAGGCCCCAGCGATAAAGGATCTCCCCGTAGCACTTCTTGAAATCATCAAACTGCTGGGTGTTGGCTGGGTCCAGAAGCCTGGAGAAACAGCCCAGAAGCCTCATGCCCAACTGAAAAGACACTTCAAGTACAAATAACTGCATTGGTTTATATCTACCCCTTGGGATACTCAGCCCCTTTTCTTTTCTCCCATCCCTCTTGGCCATATCCCCAAGCAGGGCTTTTTTTCTGGGGGAAAAGGTGGTGGAACTCAGTGGTGGAACTCAGGACCGCACAATGACGTCACTTTGGGTCAGCTGGAACAAGGGGGGAGTTTTTTAAAGTTTAAATTGCCCTCGGCGAAAATAGTCACATGGCCGGTGGCCCCGCCCCCTGATCTCCAGACAGAGGGTGCTCCAAACTCCCCTCTGTCTGGAGATCTGGGGGCAGGGCCATCAGCCATGTGACCAATTTCAAGAGGTTCCGGAACTCCATTCCACCGCGTTCCTGCTGAAAAAAAGCCCCGTCCCCAAGACAGAAATGCAGATCATAAGCTCCTTGGGGCAGTAACCTCTCTCTTTTTTTGCTTAGGCTACTCTGCCTATTGCTATAATGGTAACCTTGTTACCTAACACCCCCCTGCCTTCTTGTGTAAAGCAGTACGCAGAAATAGCCTGGGAGGGAGGCGGATACCTGTGAAAATTGTTCATGTGATCACATCATGTTGGATGGAAGCTTTTTTTTTTAAAGAAAAAAGCTGATGGGTGCTCTGCAGAACCGTAGCTCTTCCTATCAGAGGGGTCACATGCACGGCCCAGGGGCACACCCATCCCACCAATGGCACTCAACCTCCGCTGGGATTACCAGCGTTTGTAAAAATAAATAAGAATTCAGTTCTGAATACTTATTTAATGAGTATTAATAACACGGGTCCTTTTTGCAATCTGATAATTTATGGTAGATGCACAGCAGTCAATCTTTGTTCTCCTCCTCAGTACAAAGAGTAGCAAAAGTAATAACCAGATTTTACCAAGGCAAGGGAGAGAAGTGCTTTAGGAACAGCTACACAGTGTATCAGGGGAAGGTCTGTATGTAAACGCCAAAGGAAGGGGACAACGCCCAAACAGACCCAATTTCTACAAATCCTCTTATGCTACAGGCAAGGATTATCCAAAACAATGTACGCTTAAAGAATCCACATCTTCAGTCTTTTCATTTCATCTTTATTCTTCTTATTTTCAGGGTAAATATTCAACCCATGATATGTTATGCTGTGAAATCGTCCTGCCGTGCCACCCCGAGGGGAGCTCCAGGCGGGAGATTGGCAACGGGTTCACTAGCCTCGGTTTTTCCTGTTTCACCACAACCGCTTCTTCACGGCCTTTCCAACTGCCTAAGAAATATAATTGCATAACAAATAATTCGGAATTCAAAAGTTTATTTGTTATGCAATTATATTATATGCCTTGCCACCCTGAGGGTGGCACAGCAGGATGATTTCACTGCATAACATATTGTGGGTTGAATATTTACCCTGAAAATAAGAAGAATAAAGATGAAATGAAAAGAATGAAGATGTGGATTCTTTAAGCGTACATTGTTTTGGATGATCCTTGCCTGTAGCATAAGAGGATTTGTAGAAATTGGGTCTGTTTGGGCGTTGTCCCCTTCCTTTGGCTTTAGGGACAGCATCACGATTTACACCTCCAGGTAGCTAATGGTAAAGGGTGCCAGGTGCTGGCAGGCCTGTCTGTGGGTATTTCTTTGGCCTCTTTCCCAACTGTGCTTGGTGCTGCAATGGGGAAGTGTGGTGTGGGCAAGCAGTCCTCAGTTAATCCCAAAATTGACACACACTACCGTTGTGAGGACAAGAGCACTGGACTGGGGTTGGGGATTCCCTACCAAAAACATTTCAGTGCCCACTCCTGCCACCCCAACTCGTCACAGGAGGGAAAACAAAACATATGGGGATTGACAAAAAGTGCATCTCTTGAGGAAGCAGACCAAGATTTCAGCTCCATGAAAAAAACAGTGGACAAATTGTATGCCTTAGAGATCCCATTCCCCTGCTCCCACCTTTTGCCTCTTGCCACTGCTTATCTGGCCGGCAGGGGAAAGACAGGGAATGGGCCTCCAGGGTGCGCTCTGGGGACAGTGCGACAATGCTGCTGACATCGTCGCTCCACTCCGAGAGTGCTCCGTGCTTTACAGCGGGCCAATTTGGGCCCCAAACGGGCAAAATCAGGCCCATTTGGGGACCAAATTGGCCTGCAGTGAAGAGCGTGCACACTCCCCAGCCTTGCTCAATGATGTCACTTCCCAGAAGTGATGTCATTGCGCCAGCGTGGGGCTGCACCTGTGCAAGGAGAGTCCCCGAGTGCCAAGAAGATAAGCACTGGGTCCCCCCTCTCCTGCGGGGAGGGTAAGGAGACTGGCAACCCTAGTATGGCCTGTTGTAAGGATGGGGAAATGCAAGACACGTGGAAAGAAGTAGTACAGCAAATCAGCAAGAAGAAGCAGGGGAGACAGAGAATCCAACGGTCTCCAGGGAGGTCACAAAACACTTGGGGAGGCTGTTCATAATAGCAACCCAGACCGTCCTCCAGCCAAGACCTGAGGGCCCAGCCGCACCTTTTGTTCCTGTCATGCTGGTCCTTCTCGCGGTCCCGGTGGTCGGCGTACACCAAGTTGCCAAAGCGGAAGTCGTCAGGCGAAGATTCGCACCAGGCTGCCGTGTGGTCCACCTCCTTGCTGGCTGCAGAATTCAAAAAAGGAGACCTCAGAGCTCAGAGCAGGGTATTATATAGGGCTATCCGGACCACTGGGGCTGGGAAGAAATGCTCCTTTGGTAGCAGGCGGCCAAGTGCAATCCCACCCCCACTACAAGAAATACTTATTGAAAAGATTTCTTTATCCCACCTTTTTCCTATATACAGTCCTTTAAAACATGCATTTAAGCAACTGATTAGCCATGCGCCTACACACAAAAGATGGTGGGCAGATGTTGTTTCAGTCCCCCCAGCCCAGTCTTCAAGGTGCCCCTGCTGCTGCTGATGCTCTGACTCTTGTTCCTCTTTCCAACCACAGTAGCTGTTGGATAAAAGCTGTCCCCTTCCTCACCCAGACAATGGATTTCCGGGCTTGCACTGAGTAGCCAGACGTGTCTCTGGGGCACAGGGAACAGAACACGGCCTCTCCGATAGGCCGCTGGATAGTGGTGGCAGGCTGTCCCACTCAGAATAGACACCCCACAGAATGCCTGATGGGAAGCTAAAGGCAGAGAGCACAGTTTCATCTCGTCCTGGTCTGATTCCTTTTAAGAAACTCAAGCAAGGAAATCGGCAGGCTTGTGCAACCTACCGCAGGGACAGAGATGGGGCAACTTTCAAGAGAAGGGCGAGTTAGGGGTGAATTTCCTTCCTTCCTCTGTAGCTCCAGCAGACACCACCTCCTGTCCTCATCCAAGCACATCAACAGCAGAGCAAGTTAATTACAAAGGTCGGTTAGAGCTGCCCTACCGCCTCTTTGTTAGATGGGATGGACCTACAGCTGGGGTACACAACTGCAGGCACGTGCACTGACAGCAGCACGCTAGACTAATTTTGCTTGGTATACCCACAGCCAGATCTCTGCCCAAGCAACCAAGGCGTTGGCATTACGGCTATGTGCAGTGGCAGAGGAGAAGACAACAGGCATGGCTTATGCCCACCATCGCCACCCAGACCTGCACCCAAGCGAATCCCTGAGATGCCGTCAGCGTCGCTGAGGCTCGGTACGCTGAGGCATCTTTCCAAGTACAATCCTCTCCCCCACCGCACCCACACAGCTCCCATTTTTTGGCCGTACAAACCACAAAAGGGCTACCTCTGGAAACCAAAGTGCTACCAAATAACAAGGGAAACTCTATCGGAGGACTAACAACAATACAATCAAAAATATTTTTCGTGTAATTTTTTCTATTTATAAAGGGGCAAAGTGCTTAAAGTGTTCTATACCGATAATAAATATTTATGATATAATAAATACAATAAATACAATTCCAAATATTATTATCAACCCAAATACTTCCTATCAATAAATATGCTAGGAGCTACTTATAACAATAAATAATGTATACATGAATTAAACACAGGCGCAGCGTCCAATAAACAAACTGGTGAGGAAAAATCCAGCAGTCACCAAATAATTCCTCACTGTCTGTTCTTCCTTTTCCTAGGTGTCATTTCTTCTTGGGAATTCTGATTTTCCAAAGAGCTGGTTGTGGATTTTAGAAGATCGCGTTGATATCCAATCGTCACTTGAAACAAGCCTAACGGGCTCCGTCGGAATGCGCCCAACTTGGTCATGTGAAAAAAGACCTTGTAAGACCTTGATCAAAAAGAGTCCAGTAGCACCTTTAAGACTAACCAATTTTATTGTAGCATGAGCTTTCGAGAATCACAGTTCTCTTCGTCAGATGAGACATCCAAGGTAAGACCTTGGATGTCGTGTCGACGATGAGCCTTTGATAAAGTTCATTACGAAACAGGATGCAACACGCTGGCATTGTTGTTAGTCCTCCAGTAGGGTTTCCCTTGTTATTTGGTACCCCATTTTTTGGCCAGCACACCAACATCTTCACAGGTAGATACTGCATTTTGGGGGGAACTTGGGCTAAAAAGGCTGCCTGCCCTGACCTACGGTCTTGCCAACAAACCCCTGCAGGATGTTCTCTTGCTTTTAACTGTACACAGTTCAGCATGGTAGGGAGCATCTCATTCCCCAAATAATTTTTTGAAAAAAGAAATATCCTGCCAGTACTCCAATGTACGTTTTCAGGCGAAACACTTGCAAAACAATGATGAGATACATCCTATACAAACGTTATCTAAAAATCTGCACCCAAGAATCTTAGTTTCTTTGCTTTTGCAAACCCTCAAGGAGGATGATCTGGATTCCCGGGGGGAGGAAGCACGAGGACGTCCTGTGAGTCGGAGCGAGAAGCCAACGTTTTCCCCTTCTAGGTCTTTATTAGTTAACTGCGCACTTTACCTAAGTTCCAGCTGCTGGTGCTGAGTCCAGGATCCGACATACTGGAACAGGAACCTGATGAGGTAAAGCTGGGCTGTTGTGGGAGAAAGAGGAGGAGATGATGACAAAAAATGGAGCTGGACGGCCTTTTTTGGGGGGTGGGGAGAGAGGAAGCAGCTGATACCAAAAATGTACTCGTACATATCGGCTGTGGCTGGAGGAACGTGGAGGGAAGAGTCCAGAGGGAATCGGGGCTCCCTGGGGCCGGGACTGGGCCTCAAACACGCTGCACAGCATGGCCAAGGTCTGCACATCGTGGAGCTGGCAATAATGAGCCACCCTTGGAAAGAGCAAGAAAAGATCAAGCAGGTCAAACAGCAGTTGTGGAGTCAAGGTGTAGTAGAGGGGTTACAGTAACAGGACAGGGGTCCCCAACCTTTTTCAGCCTTGGGCGCCATTGGAATTCTGACATAGGGTGGTAGACACAACCACAAAACGGCTGCCGCAAGAAGTAGAGCCATCCACAAAACGGCCAGCACAGAAGGCAGAGCCAACCACAGAATGTCAGGACATGATGATTAACTCTAGCAGTAACTCCTAAACAGAGCTTCTTGCAGGTCTATTGAACAGAACGCCTTTTAAAAGGAACATACTGTTTTAAAATACATTCTTGCATATACACACAGTTTACCTTCAGCCACTCAGTGAAGAGGCTTGTGTTATGGCGGCAGCTGTTCCAAAAAGAACGCTTTTGAAAATCTGCTCAGCCCATCTGATCTTCAGTGGCCAATCAGAAGCTCTCCTGGGCAGAAGCCCCACCTGCCCCCACTCACTCCTGAAAACACTTGGTGGGCAAGTGGGCAAGATACCCACAGACACCATTGGGGACCCCTGGCATAGGACTAGGATCCGGAAGACCCCGGTTTGAATTCCTGCCCTGCTAGGGAACCTTATTTATTTAATATTTATTAGTTTTGACTTTGATTCTGCCCTCCCCACACAAGCAGGCCCAGGGCGGATTACATCAAGTAAAACCATTTCTAATAAAACGTACATCTTTAAAAAGTTTAAAATCGATGGACAGCACAGCAGCACAATATAAAGTTAAAATATACAAGGTAGCAACAGTCAGCTAATCGGAGGCAATCAATCTGCCAATTTAAAACTGGATGGTGGACGCCTCTAATAGGGAGGGATCCAATCTTCCCTTCTCCTCCTCCATCCAGGCTGGTGGAGGCCTAGCCTAGCCTCAACCATACGCCTGGCGGAACATCTCTGTCTTACAGGCCCAGCAGAAGGATAGTAAATTCAGACAGGACCTGGTCTCACTGGACAGAGAGTTCCACCAGACTGGAGCCAGGACTGAAAAGGCCCCGGCTCTGGTCAAGGCCAGGCAGGCCTCCCAGGGGCCAGGGACCACCAGTAGTTGTTTATCTCCTGATCGGAGCATCCTCTGGGGCACATATAGGGAGAGGTGGTCCCTGCAGATACGCTGGTCCCAGTCCTCGCTAACGACTCTGGGCAGTCACTCTCAGTCTATCCCATTTTACAAGGCCATCGTTAGAGTATAATGGAGTGAGGGGAGAGAATGATCTTATAAACCCATTTAGGGTCCCCTCTGGGAAGTAAAGCAGAGTATAAACATCCAAAAAGAAAGATCTACCTGAAAGCCCAGGTACCTACAGAGATTCGAGGAGCTGGCGACCAAATGGGTGCTGAGCCCAGGGGGTCTCCAAGTCCGGGTCAGAGTTTGGGCCAAGGCAGATGTCAGTTGCAACTGTGGCCAGTGACCAGACCTGAAAGCAGGAAAAAAAGATGATGTTGGGCACCGATCTTCAAGAGATGGGAGAAGCCGGCCGCATCGTCCTGTGCTTCCCGGCAAGCCACACCAAGCCAGTCACCTCTTAGTGGGGCAAATGCAGGGCAGGACAGGCAGCCATGTGACTTAAGCGGAAAAGGCCTCTCTGCAGCAATGCACTATCCCGGCTGCGGCCCTCATCAAATGAACTTTGGCAACCAAACTGGGACCGTCTAATCAGCGAGCAAAAAAGCAAGGAAGTTCCTGCCATTATAACAAGGTGGGCTGCCCAGCAAGGGACGCTGAGCGATGAGGGCAGAACTAAAAACGCTCATGTGTGACTCGGATTTGCTGCCAAAAACAGCATCCCAACGTCGAGTTCCCTTCCCCCATATTATGTTACCACATTGCTCATTTTCGTGCCCAAGCTCCACATCAGACACACAGGTGGACAATGCGTATTGTGACCACATCACTAATGTAGGATGGGTATGGCAACAGCTTGAAACACAGGTGCTGTTTTCAGCGGCTGACCTGAGCACATGTAAAAAAAAAAAACCCATGTATGCACACAGCCGGTACACGCTACGCAGCCCACAGGGTAAGCATTATAACGGAGGCGGCAGAATTCAATGCAAGGGTGCTGCTTTCAATGTCAGCTCTGTGCCCTGTGTAATGCGAGTCCCAGGGAGTGCCCTGAAAGTTTTGAAATTGTGTATGTGCAAAGGTTGTCCAGTTTCTTTCATACACTGCAGGCAAGAAGATTTGAGAGCTGTGCATGTCTACAAGCTAGCCGGTGTGGTGGTAATAGCTAGGGCATTGGACTAAGATTCTGGGCAATCCAGGCTCGAATCTCCACCCTACTGGGAAGCTTGCTGGGTGACCTTCGGCTGAGAATGCATGACTGGCCCAACCTACCTCATATGGGAAGATAAAATACAGGACCTTGTCTGTCACCGTGCGCTCCTTAAAGGAAGTATGGAACAAAAATGGACTGCTAAATGTACTGTACAGAGGAACAGTAACTCAGCCCGTTGCCAATGCTGCAGCTTCCTTGCCCCTTCACATTCCTCTTCTCATCTTTTAGCTACACAAGGTTTGATGCCCATCCTAACTGACAATCTTCCCTTCCTTCACAAAAGCTGACTACGAATTGCTAAGTTCCCTGAGCAACTGAACATTCTGAGCAAGCCCATCAACTCAGCCAATCAGTGACAGAGGCTTCACCGCTTCAAACGCAATCCACAAACGGCAGCAGCAGTGGCGAGACCCATCACCGACCCACCCAGTCCCTCCCAGAACCGTACCTGCAAGAGGTCTCTGCGTCCCACAGTCACAGCTGAGGCAGCATTCTTCTGGCACGTCTCCTGAATGTCAGCCACATTCAGTCTGAAAGGAAAGAAAAGCAGCGGCTCTAGAAAAGGCGGGTTGGGTCTTTCTCACCTCAAAAAAAAAACTCTTCACTGCCCATCTATCTCCTCATGGTTTGTGGGTTAAGCTACAGGCTAGGGGAGACCTATGCCTGCTGCTGAAAATGGCTCCCCTGCATTGAGTTCTTCCTTTTCTTGTTGTAGTGTGAAATATCACTTTCCCTGTGTAAAGGCCTCGACACTGCCGAGAGACAGTCGGTAGCGATACGTAGAGGCAGGGAAACACACGTTATGACACGGGGAACACAATACCACAGGAAAGGGAAGCAGAGAACTCAGCCCAGGGATCCCGTCTGGCCAAGTCCCATGTGTCACGTGCAATGTACCGTTCTGACCCGAGATTCCTCTCCTCCGTGAGTCATTTTGGTTGTTTGCTAAATATTGAAGGGAGGTGGTTGCAATTTTGGCAGAATGCCTGGTTTGCATGCAGGGGGTTCCTAGATTTATTCCCTGGCATTTCCAGTTAAAAGGATCAGGTGGGAGGTGATGAGAAATTCCTCCACCTGAGACACAATGCTGATCTTTACAGTAAGACAGCTTTGCATGTTCCGAACCATCAGGCGTGGCTATCTGGCTTGCTTATGTGTGCAGAACCCTCTAGCGCATCTGGCACCACGTCCCCTTCAACTCAAGAGGGAGAAAGGATGGAGTTTCCAAGGCTTTGTTTCACTGACTCCCTCCCACGAAGAAATACACAAGCGGATCTGCAGCCGTATCACACAACCTACAGTCCTAAAGGGTGATTTGGGGCGTGCGCCATCTGAGGGCGAAAGCCTGTGGTTTTGCCAGCATCAGAATGTGTGCTCAGTACTGACTGACATGGATGGCTGCACATTCTGCCTGCACAGGCACACACTTGCCAGTCATATATTCTGGACTTCCATGGCTTCAGCTGAGGACAACCGCTCGTCCACATTCTGCAATCCATTCCAGCAAATGGCCGAAGCCATTTTGACATGCTGCTCTTTGCTCGCCTCCCACTGGGTCTACCTGGCTTGGCATGCTTTTCTTGGATCCGAGAAGCCACTTCCAGGGACACCAACAATTTGCAAAGAGGCGCAGCCCCCGCCCCCCTTTCCCCAGTCTTGCACATTTTGAAGACAGTTTCTAAGGAAGCGATGCTCCTGCTTCTCTGAGACAGGGAAAACGGATTTCTCCAACGTCCCTGAGAGGGTAAACAACAAGGGCACCATGCACTGCAGGGCTTAAGTTAAATGAAGACTTAGCTTTACAGTGGCTGAAATTGGTTTTGAGTTCCAGGGCTCGGCTATCTTAAAATGATTCCCCTTGGTTATAAGTACATTTAGAGTGTACAGCAAATAGCATCTCCCGTCCTCTTTTTAAAAGACACCTGGATCAGATGTTTTTATGACACACTGATAAGTAAAAAGACACAATAAGCAAAATACACCTAACTGACAGTACACAGAGAAACTTTAAAAACCTTCAAGGGAGGGGAAAAAACATTCCCCAATATATGGGCCATTTCATATGCCCCTAGAGCTAAATTCAGCCTCATTTTCAGACTCGACATATTAAAATTGCAGATCGCAGAACTACTTATCTGTTATCAACCTAAATGTTCAGTACGGCCTTGAGGACTGAATAGGTTTTCATTTTTGTGTCTAGAATGCAAATTCTTATGCATTTCTACCATGTGCACAGAAATGCAAGAAAGGACCAGATGCACGCAAAAACGGCATGGGACGATCACCTAGCTTACTGTTACACTCACCTGGGTTCTGCTCGCCTGTCCTAGACCCACTTCTCTCCCTCTTCTCCTCCACTGTGCTCCTTCCGTAAGCAAAGAGGAAGTGGGCCCCAGAAGGCATAGTGCTTTTCCTTAGGGGAGTGGTTAGAGCTGCTCGTTCATTGAGTTCTCCCTCTGGGCTAGGAGTCACCTGCTGAGTATCCTACCAGGCACTTTGTGGCTGCCCCTTTACCCGAAGGTGCAGCAAGAAACTGTGGATTGGAAACTGAGATGCTCTGATGGCTACACCACCGTGCAATAGTGGGCCCACATGATTCGCTCTGTCCTTCAGGTTCAGGCTAAGAAGCCAGGGGGGCAGACGTCCTCCAGCCATCACTTGAAAGTAACAGAATATGGAAGGGGCAAAGCAGGAGGTATAGTGGACAGACATCGGAGAGCCTTGCCATACTTCCTACCTTGGAAATGCAATGGCAGGGCACCCAGGGGGAGAATTTGGTGCCTGGCTGGCTCTTCCTTTACCAGAAGGACAGAGAAGGCGGCCAGAAGGAGTGCACAAAGCTGCCTGTTCCCTTCCGGTTAGTAAAGAGGAAGGCAACACCCCCCAACACACAGCCCCCAGAGCAAAACCGACACAGTAAAACGAGGACTAGAGAGACACTGTGAAGACCAGCAAGCTATCGCTCTCTTCATCCATTGCACTGGAATGTAAAGCCATGAAAATGGTGCTTAATGGATCTCCACTCCAGACAGCTAAACTTAGTGCCCTTCTGGCATGACAGTTCCACACGGGGAGCCGTGTTAGTCATATAAAGCAGGAGTCCAGTGGCACTTTAAAGGTCTTTTTTGTTTGTTTGTTTTGAAATTTTTTTTTATTTTTAATATCTAAAACAGAAATCTACAAAAAAAACTACAAAAGTACTAGGAAAGGGGAAAAGGGAAAGAAGAAAGAAAAGGTGGAAGGAGGGCTGGAAAAAAGGGGGGGTTACATACAAACAATAAACACTACACTACAATGTTTTCCCTTCATACTGCCATGGTTAAAAATTTAAGCCTTCATAAAGTAATGATGGAGTGGTTGACCTTGCAAAATACAAAATACAACCCATATTAAATTTTCTCCCCCCCCACCCCCGGGCCTCGGACGCAGTTCTCTCTGAGCAGCTACAGCCACTGCGCTCACTGCCTCCCCCCTCCCTTCAGGCTTCGAGTCTTCTTCATTTTGCATGGTATCTTGCCCGAATTCTTGATTTTTGTCCACAAAATCCCTTAGCTGATCCTCTGAGTTTATCTTGTAGGCTTGGCACTTTAAAGGTCTTTAAACACCTTTAAAAGACAGCCTTGGGTAGTCATTGATCCTCTATTCTATTTTGCCGAAAACTCCCTATCTGGAGTTTTCAGCATGGAAGGCTCTTTATCACATGCCTGCATTCTGGTGAGAGGGCTCGGGGTCACCTTCCTGCTCTGTTGGGATGAACCACGCACACCACGAAGGGCTGCCGACAGAAACCACTGGACAAATATCCAAGAGCAAGGGCTGCATCCTCAACTCCCAAAATAAGACTGCGGAATTTCCCTTTCAGCAACTACAGCAGTCATCCGGACCTCCCGGGGAAGGTTACGTGTACAGGGGCTTGTGTACTTACATATACATCTCCCCGAGTGACTTGTGGACAGGAAGCAGGCAAGAGATGTCCTGAATAATCACCTTCCCAGCAGCTTTGATGGGCCGGTTGCTGGTGTCGGTGCCCTCTCGCTTGCTCTTCCATCTCCTGGATTTCTGAGGGAGACAGAGCCGCGCGTTAAGAGAAGGTGACGAGAGAAAGGGCCGATGCAGTATTTTCTTGGAGGGCAGGGAATGCTTCTAGAGAACTACGCTCTGTCTACAGCCCTGGAAGCTCTGCTCTAGTAAACAAACGAGCAGGTAATACACTGGGGAGACTCCATAAAAGGCAAGCAAGAAGCAGTAAGGACAGAGAAGGAACAGCCTGGAGGGTTCAGTGGGCAATGCCTGGAGGAGAACAGACGAGGCTGCCGAAGCAATGAGAGAATCCCCTGCAGGTGGGCTGGGGGAAAGCCCTCCTCTAGCCCCTGCCTCGGCTGCAGGCCTGACGGCGGGAATGTTCTGCACTTACTAAGTGGAGAGCAAGCAGGGGAACAAACTTGAATCACTTTAGCACCATCTCACTAATTCTTATTTAAGGCTCCAAAAGGACAGTGAGTGGTCAACCGTATCAACAGCGTTTGAGAGATCCAGGAAGACTGAAAGGGAAGCGTCCCCTTAACCCATCTGCAAAACAGGGGATGGTCCGCTGGATCACCCAAGGCTGTCTCTGCCCCAGAACCAGGAATGAAGCCAGGCTGAGAAGGGCCAAAGGGCTGATCAAAGGGCTGATCAAAGGGCTTCCATGAACCGCTAGTTTGAGAAGCACGAACTAGCCCAGTTCGTGAGGAACTTTAGTTGTCTTGCAGTTCATGCCCAACTCTACTGCCTTGACTTATCTGGGTGAGCCACTCTCTGCCCCAGATGCGAATCATCTATTTTATGGAAGGGCTGATAGGTCCACCCAGAAAACCTTTTGCCACACTCTGCTCAATCACTTTCTCTTAAAAAAAAAAAGTAAATTAGAAACTGAGCTCAAATCAGCCATAACCTTTTGATCGAGATAAGACTTTTCAACAAAGGACACATTACTGCCCCTTTCTGAGGCTTAGAGACATCCCGCTCTGATGGGGGGCATTCATGGTTTTCGTCAACAGCTCTTTCACCTCATCTGTACTCC
The DNA here is from genome assembly GCF_028583425.1 of Eublepharis macularius. Taxonomy (NCBI): domain Eukaryota; kingdom Metazoa; phylum Chordata; class Lepidosauria; order Squamata; family Eublepharidae; genus Eublepharis; species Eublepharis macularius. The sequence continues at coordinate 18,651,192 of NC_072805.1, read as the reverse complement.
ATTTTAACCACCAGGGAAGGGCAAGGATCCAAGCGACATGAGTAGACTTCGTGCAACCCAGGATCTCTGCCAACGTTGCTTAGCAACGCCAAGCCAAAACTACCGATAAAGGTCCCAAGGGTGGTTCGGACACCCCTTCTGTGTGATCCATTACCAAATTGGAGTGCATCTGAGAGGTGATAAGCAAAACACCATGTGAAACCATCACTGGCGAATGGACCAATTACTACCATTCTGGGACTCAGACTGCAAGAGTCTTCTGATATTGAATGGTTATGGATGCAATTTAGGTAATGTAACACTAAGCGGAGAAGTGCAGCTTCTTCGCCACTGTCACTGCCATCCTCTAGGTCTTCAAGGGCACTCTATATCATGCTGTCAGATTTGCCCATAGTTTTCTGCCATCACTTTAAAATACAATCCCAACAATCTGTATTCACTTAGCTGGGCAGTGAACCCCAGGGACAGGGTCCTGTCCAAGGGAGGAAGAGGACACCAGGAAGCTACCTGACCTGTTTGGCCCGGGGAGGCTAGTGTTCTAGGACCTCACAAAGGTGTCTCAGCAGAATCATCACCATCAAAACTCCCACAATTCCCCTGAGTTCCTAATGGAAACATCAGTCTTTGAGGGTCTCAACCAGCCTGCTGCACTTGCAGGGAGAAGGTAAGGGTAACCATCTGTGCCTCCAACAGAACATGGTCCAAGCATGCCGCACTTTCGGTATTATGCAAAGCATTAACATCTTGGTAGGGACACCGAGTATCTCTCCAGCACAGAGAAAGACGTGTGTCTGAGAGCTCATGCATCACTCCATTTGAGTGACATGCAAGCCACAGTTGTTGACATGTGCCTGTGCAAGCACAGGAAGCACAAATCCACTCCACAGAAGTCTCTGTGCCTGCCTGGATCGTTAACACCCAAAGCTGCTTTGAGAGTGGCAATGAAGGCATAGAGAAGAAGACTGAAAAGTATGTGTGGGAGGAGCCCTGTGTAGACAACCCTACTGAAGCCCTGTGTAGACAACCCACTGGCGCACTGACTCACCATGTAGGGAAGTACTGGGCATGAGAGAGCTGGCTGTATGATGTGAATTGCACAAAGTGCCTGTGCACACAGCCCCTCCCCAAAACGAGTGATGCTGCTTTTCCAACCGTTGCTGATCGTGGGGAGCGGCCATAGATGCGGGCACGTCCTCTGCATGTTCCCACCATGCAGAAGACTCAGCGATTGGGTAGAGCTGGAGCCAGCATGCTCGTGCCACTCTTCAGCCTCATGCAGGTCACCCACACAGATTTCAACAGTCAACTACAGCTCACAAAACTCCGCCAGATATCCAAGGACGCTTGGCAGCCGATTGGCGTGGCAAGGCAGAACTGTATGCCTGGTTCCAAGTTCTGGGGATTTTTCTACACCTGTATGGAATGCACAGCCTGACTCAATACCTCACATGAGCATGACATGGCCTTGGTTGCCTGTTTATACCTGCAGGAGTAAATACACGGATGTGCCAGTGTTCTGCCGTGTCAAATAGCAAGACAGCCTTAGGTGAAGACTCTGGGTGTCCATTCTACAGGAGAACAGTGGGGACAGGCTTGTTTATCTTTACTTTGATGAACAAGTTCATCCTGGCTGCAGCAACTGGAGCAAGCAGACAGACAGCAAGCCACGAGGGCTGGGAATCTGAGAAATGGTTCTCCCAGGTAAGAACAGCACACACGTGAACACAAACTGAAGCTCTCCTTTTTTCCCCCCTTGCGGCTCTGCTGGATTCAGCCTTTCCACCAAGAAAAAGTTGGTAGGCTGGTTAAAGTGTAGATTTGTAAGAGGAGAAGCCCCAGCTATCGCCCAGTTAATTCCACAGGCGTTAAGGCCAATGTCAAGTTGCCTTCCTCTACCTTCGGAGCTTCTAGTTGAGAACTTGCTCCTGTTTGAGGCCTGGAGCTGAGACGCAGCTCTTCCCTTATCGACAAAAAGGAGGACCAAGGCAGGTAGACGGGGCTGTACTGCTGTTCCTTGGAGATCCGGCCCATAATGCTGTAATCTGCCAATTTCCTGATGGGTCCTGAGCAGATGTAGTTATCAGGTGGTGATAGGAGGCGGGGGCTAGGGACTTCATGGTGTCCTGATTTCTGCACTGCCTGGAAAGCTACACATTGTGGCAGGTTTGTTCTGTGAATACAGAGGCGGGCTACTTTCCCCAGCCGATACTGACCTGCAAATCATAGCACAGGCACGCAAGAGGGCAAGAAAGACTTCCGTGTATGCTAGGAAAGCAAAGCAAATGAAAGTCTGGATGTGCAGCTGATGGCTTGACAAGAGAAGCAGGGAAAGAGCAAGCAGAAACAAAGGGTCCCATCTTTGCCTTCTAGGCGTCAGGAAGGAGGACTCAACGACTCGAGGGACAATGAGGTGGGAGCGGAAATGGCACCGAACGACCACACAGCCTACATCTGCACCACCATCACCACACTGGACGGCCATGGCGACTGACGGATCACAACACCGAGTCAGCCCAAGAATAAGCCACTGACTGCTTCGTAGCAACTGCTGCGGTCAAACCCCCTCGAATTAGGGCTGACAGGATACATCCATAGAGAGCACAGCTCAAACCCCGCCCCCCCAGGTATGCACCAGGTGTGCACAGTTCAGCCCCTCCCTCGTGATCTATCAACTTCTGCTTGGTCTACATGGGCAGCAAGTGGTAACAAAGACCACACCACTTCTGAATGGAGGGCATCATCTCTTAACACCCCTTGGCGTAGGAACTATGCCACCCAGTCCACTTCTTGGTACGTGAGTTCGTGCAAGGAAGCATTAAAAATGTGAGCCCCTGTCTGAAAAGGTACACTCTATCACCTCATTTGTTCTGCTGGCTTGACAAAGGGGCCTCATCCTTTGAGTGGAGGTGCTGGGAATTGTTAGTGAACCTGGGATTTCATAGTGTGCGCAGCACCCCACCAGGTTTAATTCCTTCTCTCCTGCCCGCCTCATCCAAGGAAACAATCTAGCAAGTAGTTCCTCTGTTCTTCTTCTTTTTTTTTTAAAGGTTGGCATGGATGAGGCAAACGTGCCATTTTATGAAAGCCAACTTCCCACAAGGGCCAAATCCCCTGCCAGCTCGCCAAGTGGCAAGGGTGCTTCAAAAGGTCACACTGTGAACAGCTCAGCAGGCAAGGAGGAAGTGCTTTGCCCAGAGAGAACATGCCATGATCACAAACAGTCCAGGCACATGGACTGAACAGATTCAACTGCAGTCTGGACTTTTCACTAACTAAGAATGAGAAGAGCAAGATTGGAGCCCAGTAGCACCTTAAAGACCGACAAGTTTTCCGGGGTGTCCCAGCCAGAGGGCAGGAGGAGCGTCGCAATCCGAGACTGCTGAAACTGAGGTTGCTGAAGTTGAGTTCATTCGCAGATTCGGAACAATGGACACCCTGCCCCGCCACCCTCCGCAATGAACAGAGACATAGGATTCTTATCTCACTACGGATGCTAATTCCTGCTCTTATTAAGCTGCATCATACTATTGTACTTTTATATCCTGACACCTTTCCTTGGAACACCCCTCTCACCTTCTGGCTGGGATATAAAGACTTGGGGACCTCCATTCCTACTTGTATCTGAAGGGAGCTTTGACTCTCAAAACTTACACCCTGGAAATCTTCTTGGTCTTTAAGGTGCTACTGGACTTGAATCTGGTTGTTCTCCTGCAACCTACTTGGCTACCCACCTGAAACTAAGACTAAGAAGTCCACTCAGTATTGGTTTCTTAGGCTCTAGCCACCTCCATGGGCTGAATTGAACCTGCCTCCACCCCCAACTGGCATCAAGGGACCCAGGTTCAGGAACACAAAGCAAGATACAGAACGATGGTCCCTGGCCCCACTGTAACAGAGGCACAGACCCTATCAGGAATGGGTGTGTGTGTGTGTATGTGCGTGCACGCGCATCTTGCCAACTGACTGAAGCAACGAATTTCATTTTCAAAACCTGATCCGAACATCTCTAAACATCCCTCACTATTGTAACAAGCTCCAAATGGGTTTTGGAATGGGTAAATGTGTACTACAAAGGACTGCCAAACAGCAGAGAAGAAAACATATATGGGAAGGGGACACACCACGGTCAACTCGGCCGTGCCAGCCTCATAGCTTGTGCGTATCATCCATGCATGCTCAAAGCAGTAGGTCGAGGCAACAGGGGAGCCGTGCCGCCTTTGCAAGTGGCTCTCTTCCCGTAGAAAGGCAAGCACTGCCGCCATCAGCCTGAGCTCCAGGGCTGGTGGGGTGGAGGTAGCTCACTTGGACCAGCTCTGGGTGGAAAGAAAATTTTTCTAGCAAGTTCCCAACTCCTGCCCCTTATCCCGTCACCCAATGCAGGGAGTACCAGATTGGGAGCGGGGCAAACAGATTAAAGGCTTCCGGCGGCCTGTGGCTCTTCTCCACAGGGGAGGAAAGCGACAGCGCTTCTGGGGCTTGCTGCCGGGGTCTTTCCCCCTTCCAACAAAAAAGGCAGAAGGAAGGAAGGCAGACACAGGAGGCCTGTGGTGATGGGTGCCCTTTGCCCAGAAAGGAGCAAGCGGATCCCCCTCCAGACCCAATTGCCTGAGTGCTGCTGCAGTTGGTGACTTCCCCCGTCTTAGCCACATACAAAGAAAGGGGAAGAGTGGTGGAATGAGAAAAATACAGGGTGGGTCTGCCTCCACCTCTGCTTTACTAGGTGTTTCTCCAGACAGTTGGGACGTCCGCAGCCTCAAGAAAGAAAAGAAAGGACTGCTAGACCTCCTGCTGTCCCAGAGCTCCGGGCGACCGTGGCTTGACCTAAGGCTCATCATTTTGAAAGCAGATATTGGGCACGACAACAAAATGGCTGCCACGAGGGGGGTCCAACCACAAAGTATCGGGAGATTCCATGGCAGAGGCAGCTGACTGGTGCTTCCTGCAATCAGAGAAGGAACGCCTCAGGGGCTCCTAGTCCAATGAAGAGGAGAAAAGTCATGACTGACTCATAGCTTTACGGAAGAGATGCTCTAGAAGAAGCAGTTGGGCACCAGAAAACACATCAGCAGGAGCCATGGTGCCCACGGGCACCGCCTTGGGGACCACTGGTGTAAGGCATGGAAGTTATCCCCTTAATTCATGAGAAAATCATATTTAGGCATACCTCTAGGCTTTGGGAATTTGCCAGGCATTTCCCACACACTTCCTCAAGTCTACTTTTGAAGTCATAAGGGCCTTAGGACAGGGAAACTGTCAGAAAGCTGCATGCAACTCTAGCTTGAACAGATGAAGCTGCCTCATACTGGGTCAAACCCTTGGTCTATCAAGGTCAGTGTAAGTGTTCTACCTAACCAATGGTGACTATCCAGGGTCTGGGGTGGAAGTCCTTCACGTCAAGATGATGGGGATTGAACGTTGGGCCTTCTGCATCCAAAGGAGATACTCAAACACTGCGCCACGGACTCTCTCTATTCTTTGTGGATTTGGGGAGGGGGAGAAATCTCATTATGTAACCCTTCTCAAAATCCTATGATCCTGCCTTCCTCATGAATAAGGAGGGATTCCCAGCCATTCTACTTAATCCAAAGTCCCATCTCAGCCACACAAGATGCCCCCTACCTTGTTCCCTCTCCCCCAACTAAAGCTCTTCCCCAATTTTGGTCCAGGTTACACAAAGCCAGGAAAGTGGCAGGTTATTCTTGGGCCCAAGGGCAGCGGACAGAGTTAAGTCAAGGGCAGCATTGACACAGCACACGGTACCGGGAAGTCGTTAATCGCCTGTATGGACCAACGCCGTCTGGCAGAGCAAGGAGACATCTGCGCATTAGAATGTTATGCCCAGGAGGAGGAGGAAGAGGAGGAGAGAGAAGGAGAACCGTTGAGAAAAATAAGAAGAGGAAGAAAAGAGCACAGCTAAAAAATGACCAAGCAGAGGGACGGAGAGATTTCACACCACAGAAATGCACCTCTTCTGGCTGGGGTTTGAATCTGCTCACCAAGAAAGAGACCTTCCAGTGACACTCCCAGATCTCAAACAAGAGGCCTTATCGCTCTCATCCTTGAGGTATAGATCCAGAGGAGTCAGCCGTGTTAGTCTGCAGTCGCAAAATAGTGAAGAGTCCAGTAGCATCTTTAAGACTAACTAACTTTATTGTAGCGTAAGCTTTCGAGAACCACAGCTCTCTTCGTCAGATGCATGGAAGGTATGAAGAAACTGGTCAGAGATTTCAAAAGCAGAATCCAACGCGAAGCTGCTGAATTGGAATTCACATGTAAATTTGACTCAATCAGACTTGGACTGAATAGAGACTCTGGATGGTTATCCCATTATCAGAAGTACCTGCCTTTCAGGGCATTCTATTCAGATTCAGCTATGGAGGGGAGGGGTCACACCCGGCCTGGATTGCGCGCTCCGCCTCTTTCATGACTTTTGCAACTGATTTGCATCTACTCCCCCCTCCCCTCCCCACCTATGTATCTCTGGCCAGTTCCTTCATATCCTCCATGCATCTGATGAAGAGAACTGTGTTCTCGAAAGTTTATGCTACAATAAAGTTGGTTAGTCTTAAATGCGCTACTGAACTCTTTTCTATCCTTGAGGCATGGAAGCTACTGTGCATCAGTTGCTCTCCTGGGCTTCTCCAGTCTTATTAACCTCTTGCAACTAGTAACTGAATCTGTATCCCTCTAACATGAGATGCAACAAACCTCCTGAAGAAAAAGTAGTGGCCACCAGAACATGACTGGCTTACTTAAAAACTGGAAGTATGTCGACAGTAGCCCTTGGAGAGGACCCGAGTCACCCACCACCCTTCTTTCCAACCCCAGAGCACAAACCAATGCCACTGGCCATGACAATAAAATCAGAACCCCTGAAGGTTAAGGAAATTTGGCGCTTAGAGCAGACCCCCCCCCCCAGGGGAGAGTGTGCTCCACTCACAGATCATGACTGGAAAAGCAGCTCCAGTACTTTGCTCTACTGCAAACTCCTCCCTTCCCGACAGCCATTCACAAGATGAAACCCACCAAGCCTGCTTCTAGCCCCATGTCACTTCGGGGCCGTTTCACGTGTGATGTTTTCAAGCTGCACCTGCAGCACATTTGCTGTGGATCTGAATGCACCAAATGCACATATTTAACATGCATATGAGTTACACACGGCTGCTGTGACAGGATGGGCTGTGGCTTCCATGGACTCAGTGGCACCTGTGGGTCTGCTGCTGTGGAATAGGCGCAGCAGCCTTCTAGCAGATGTGCTTTCAAAAGGCTCCTGTTACTTCCTTTTACATGTTTTTACAAAACTCGCAGCTCGCAGAGCTGGTGTGTACCTCGGGAAAAGGCTGCTGCCAAGGATTTTAATTGCTCCCTGCCAATAGGCAGAGAAACTTGGAGATCACACAGGGAAGAGCTGCCAGGCCATTTTCCTCTACCTGTTCTTTCTCTCTGCTCATCACGTTCCATGATGGCTAATTTCCCCTAAGAGTTCTATTATGATGAGGGTGGAGGGAGAGAACAGGGAGAATAAGTGGCCTGGGACAGGGGAAACGAACAGACCAGTAAATCTCACTTCCTTGTAGTTCTACTTTGATCCCCCCCTTTCTTCTCCTCTGTCCCTGGCTATACAGAGCCAATCCAAACATTATGTATGCTGAGAAGGTGGAATTCTGAATTCTTAATAGGTGTGTAATATTTCAAAGGTCTGTTCACAGTTCCCTCCCCTACATAAAACTAGCACGTTAGGGAAAGAAGTTTAGCGTTTACTTCATTGCGTACAGAAAGCTTTTTACTTCACCTATTGAAAAATGTAAAGCTCCAGTCTGTGTATTGTCGAAGGCTTTCATGGCCGGAGAACGATGGTTGTTGTGGGTTTTCCGGGCTGTATTGCCGTGGTCTTGGCATTGTAGTTCCTAACGTTTCGCCAGCAGCTGTGGCTGGCATCTTCAGAGGTGTAGCACCAAAAGACAGAGATCTCTCAGTGTCTCTCAGAGATCTCTGAGAGACACTGAGAGATCTCTATCTTTTGGTGCTACACCTCTGAAAATGCCAGCCACAGCTGCTGGCGAAACGTCAGGAACTACAACGGCAATACAGCCCGGAAAACCCACAACAACCATACTCCAGTCTGTGGTCTGAAGACCTGAATTTTACCACCTTGTTCTGCATAATTCAGGAAATACCTCTGTTAACAAGAAGACTCACTGAAGAGAACCTGCATGGCACAATGGTAAGAATGTTGGACTATGACATGGGGGACCCTGGTTCAAATCTCCCACTCTGCCATGGACACTTGGATGAGTGTCCATGGGCCAGTCCCTCTCTCATCTTACCCTGACTCACATGGCTGTCCATAAAATGGAGGAGAGAACCATGATGTACGATGCTCTGGGTCCCCATATGCGAGAGAAGCAGAATATAAATAGGTAAATAAATGAATAGGAACCTTTCTAGACTCCAGGGTCTGCCATTTGTCAGGGCAGCTGGAACAGAATTCAGCTTTGCATTTGCCTCCTGTGGCTTTGGCACAACACATAGAGAGGCAGAAAATGGGGACTGCCTCTCCCCATATGGGAAAAAGGGGACCGCCTCTCCCCGTATGTTCCCCGGAGGCCGCTTCTATCAGCCAATAAGCACTTGCTGATGGTCCCTGGCCCCAGGGAGGTCCGCCTGGCCTCTACCAGAGCCCGGGCCTTTTCGGTCCTGGCTCCGACCTGGTGGAACTCTCTTTCTGAGGAAACTAGGGCCCGGCAGGATTTGTGACCTTTCCGCCAGGCCTGCAAGACGGAGCTGTTCCGCCAGGCATTTGGTGGGGGCTAGGCTGTCCTCTCGCCGGCCGTACCACTGAAGACCGCCCACCCCCCATGCAGGAGCTCATAAGTGTGACGCCGGGCATGATGCAAGAGCCGAGCCCTGCATCTAAAATGCTGTATTTTAATATTCATATCCGCCAATTTTAATTGTATATGGAATAATGTTTTAATGTTTTTATAATGTTTTTAATCTTTATGTAAAAATCGTATGTTCTTACGCCGCCCTGAGTCTGTCTGACGGGGAGGGCGGTCCAGAAGTGTAAGAAAATAAATAAATCAAACCCAGACCCTTTGCCCCGGCCCTTCCCCTTCCCGTGTTCAGAAGTGCACTGCGCCTCCCAGACATTTGGGTAACAGGACTTCGCCTTACAAGTGTTCCTTGCTGGTACTGCAGCTCCGGCAGCCCACTTGGCCCCCAAGTGAACCGAGGACCATTTCGCTGACTTCCAGAAGGATCACTTCCAGCAGCCTCTGGGCGAGTTGCCGCGTTTCCTGGCCACAGGAGAGGAGGATAGGCTGAATCTGGGTCCAGACCCCTACACTGCCGTGAAGCGCTTGCTTGGTGACCTTGAGCCAGTCGCACGCTCTCGGTTTAACCAACTTCAAATGGTTATCACAAAGGTGTAATGGAGAACGGAGGACCACGGATGCCCCCTTGAGCTTCCTGGAAAAGGGATATCTTAAAAACCAACTATAGAGGTAGGACATCTCCCAGTTTTGATTGCATGCTAAAGCACTGAATCAGAAAGACAGTGGAAAAGACCAGTGGGACTCTTGCATGCTTATTTGTTCTGATGGAGCAACCTTAAAAGTTGCCCAACAGCTGGCGCTTCCAATGGCGAATCAGATGTACATGACAATTCCTGGCTGCTTCCGAAACAAACAAGCTCAGTTCTCTAGCGACAGTACGCTCTGTATCAAAGCTGGCTTGTCTAAGATGGCAGACACTAAATGAGGAAGACACCTTACACTGTATCAGAAGCTGTAACCCTGACCCTTCTTCCAGACCCATTACAGGCCAGTGGGATCTCAAGCACAGCCACGACGCCTTCTGTGACCAGCTCAAAGCACATTTCTAAGTAGATTAATTTCCCACCCGTAGCAGAACTAAATGCTGATCCCAGAAGGAGTCACCTGGGAAGGAGGTACACTCTCCTTTGTTTTCTGCCAAGGGGCGAGATTGTTTATTTATGATTGATTAATTAAGAGTTGTGCTTTATATAGGATGTTTATGCTTATATTTGTTAACTACCTTGATTGTTCTTGTTAAAATTTGTTGTAACCCGCCCTGAGCCTGCTCGCAGGAAGGGCGGGCTATAAATCAAATGAATGAATGAATGAATGAAGTCACAGCTTGGTCCTAAATTTATAAGCCACCTTTAGCCACGAGGAAAGCCACAATATAAATGTTTTAATAAATAAATAAAAGGGCTGCCCTCGAGTAAGATCTGCAGATTTTCAAAGCAGGACAGGGAAGCCCCAGGTACTGCTTGGATGCAAGGGGAGCCTTGTTCGGGCTCTGCAAGGAGTTCTCTGGGATACCAAATGGACAAAGGCAAAGGGAAGTCCTGACCACAACCTTATCATTAGTCCCAGCTTTTTTGGAGGAAAGGCACAGGAGGGCCTAGAGCCATCTTGCTACCTGAGGGTTCTGTCCAGCGGGTATCTCCCCAATGAATGAATCCCCAAGCAGATCCCATGGTCCAGAGCAAAAAGCCCACCACACCCAATTCACACCCAGTGTAGCATGCACACGAATCCACACATCTGTCAGGGACTGCTACAGAGGTGACTGCTGGCTCTGTTGCAGTGTATGGAATTCTTTCACTGAGTTTTAGTCAGCTCAGGGAGCACGGGGAAAACTGCTGAAAGGTAAGAAGAGGCTTTTGCACAGTGAGTAAAAAAACAGCGGAGGCAATTCTCTGAACTTATGAGGAAGCAGCAGCATTTGAAAGAGGGGTCCGGAAATATGGGCTCTTCGCAACGCAGCTTCGCCAAGGGGGTTTCTGAAACCACCTTCAGTGGTGCCCGACAATGACGGGTTTGACCAAATGGCCGACGACAAGACATTGAGAAAGGGCCACTGCCTGTGCGCTTACCCTTTCTTTGTAGTAGAAGGAGCTGATGGAAACCTGTTCCTTCTCGCTGCGAGTGGGGCTTCCTCCGTACAAGATCAGTTTGCCGGGAGTCTCTGTACGCATCTTCATGGGGGTGATGAGGCCATTATGGTAGGCAGAGAGTGCCGACAGGGAACTGAAAACAAGAGATGCATTTCAGAAAGTCGAGCCTTCCAAGTAAATCCCACCCAGCATGTTCTGGGGGGACCAAAGAGAGCTGCAGCAGCACACGAACCTAAGAAAACATCTCGTATTAAGTCAAGCCATTGGGCCATCTTGCCCAGCAGAAAGGTGACAGGCAGAGATTTCTCCCAGTCCTACTTCCTGGAAGGTCCTTCCGACCAGAAGATTTATTTAAAATATTTCTATGACGCCTTTTCACCTTTCAACTGGAAGGTGTATTTATTTATTTAAAATATTTCTGTGCTGCCTTTCCGCCTAAATAGGCGCTCCCAGGAGGCAAATATCAAAACGTTTCAACATTAAAACAGCATGTAAAATAAAGTATATATAAAATAAACAATTCAATAAAAAACATACATGCGCAAACACAGCTGAACACCACACTAAAGGGGGAGAGTCAGTAACAGTTACTGGGAGTATGCCAAACGAAATAAAAAAAGTCTTCCTTGCTGGCAGAAGACAAAGATAGAGGAGACAGATAAACCACCCAGGTGAGAGAGAGTTCCAAAGTTTTGGCACCGTGACTGAGAAGGCCCTTTCTTGCACTTCTACCTGTCTGGCCTCCGATGATGGAGGCGCCCAAAGCAGGGCCTCTGAAGGTGTCATGGGCTCAGAGCCCATGACAGAAGGGGACCGGAGTGCCAGGGGCTGAACCTGGAATCGTCCACATGCAAACCACGCTCCCAGCCACTAAACTATAGGTCAAAAAGATGCTCTGCTGAAGCTTCCCAGATGAGCCCCGCTGGACTGGCCCAATCAGCCCAGCATACTCCTTCTGACAGGAGCCAGGGGGCAGGAAATTTTTGGGATGCTCTATTGTTTTGTATATGTGAGCCTTTGCGGTCTAAATTGACTAAAGAACGTATGAATAAACCCTTCCATCTGTTTGCTTATCATTCCATCCTGTATTTGGGTTGCAATAACACAAAGGCCTTGCTGCGTACATTCAGTTTGCACGGAGAACAAATGAAGGCTACATATGTTTCCTTCCTGTCTTGCTCTCAGCCTTGGGTGTGTTCTTCCTTAGCAATGTACATATAACCATGGAATCTTTCTGGAAAGTGTATGTTACATAACCCGAGAAGAAACAATCTCGACCTGTCAATTTATCATGTTCCAAACATCATGAGACATTCCCTGGAGTGTTTATGTAGTCTTGTAATAATCCTCTGTACTGTAAGCAATTGTTGTTTACTTGCATCATGCCTGTGTGATAGTATAAATGTAGGTGCCGCCTGTTTGTTGGCACGCACCCTGCTGTAATAGAGTCTGCATCTGGCTTATTTGAGAACTTCTCATAACAAACCTTTTCTGCTTCTAAGATCACTCAGTTCAAAGCCTATTCAGACAAGGAGGGAAGGGGGACTTCAAAACCGGCAAACAGAGGTAATGAAACTCTTCTCTAACAGCAAGCCAGATACTCTACAACCAAGGCATGGAGGTTAAAGGGCCCCCCTCCCTCCACAACCAATATTCAGAAGTGTACTGTCTCTGAACAGGAGGATTTCATTTGGCCATGGTGGTTAACAGCCACTGATGGAGTTCTCCTCCATGAATTTGTCTTAAAGCCACCTGAGGCCTGGCCTAAAGGGCTGCAAAACAGATGCTACCACTTCAGACTGCAGATAGCGGGTGCCGATTTTTAACCCTCCTGCCAAATACAAAGGCTAGCTTACTAGGGAGAAAGATACTAGCACAGCCCCCTTCTCGCTGATTTTCTGCTCTCAGGAGTGGGGGGGGGGGGGGTGGCTCAGCAGCAGAGCATCTTCTTTGCCTGTTCCAGGTTCAGCCCCTGGCATCTCCAGTTAAAAAGATCACGCAGTTAGTGATGCGAAAGACCTCTGGCCGAGACCCTGGAGAGCTGCTGCCCGCCAGAGTAGACAATGCTGACCTTGATAGACTAAGGAGCTTGCTGAGGATAAGGCAGCTTTATGTGCACTTGAGATTTATAAACAGAGGAAACATTTAACCTGTCTCCTGCGGTCTGCATGTGTACGTCCAACCTACTCTAATACTCTACTGTATCTCAATCCGCTGGATGCAAGCACAGATCATACCCCATACTTCCTGTGGCAGTGAGTTCCACAGTTAACCCCACCTCTCTCTCCCCCCCCCCACAAAGAACAGGCATTACTCCAAGATGAACTGTATTACACCCCCTCTTGCCACTAGGAGTGGTTGCCACAAACTCTGGACACTTACCGGGGGGTTGGTTCGGTAGGTGAGACTGCTCGGTGCATTGTCATTGGCCTTGTGAAGTACACCAAGTACCCTGCAAAGATGAGAGAGACTAACTAAGCTGAAGGGGACATCCTCTAAAGCAGAGGCTGGGGCCAACTATACAATCAGACTAGCCTTGCATTAGGGCCATCCATAGAGCTGGAGTGGCATACGGGTTAGAATGCCGGGACAGGATCTGGCCAGTTTGGTATAGTGGTTAAAAGCGACGGGACTCTAATCTGGAGAACGGGGTTTGATTCCCCACTCCTCCACTTGAAGCCAGCGGAGTAATCTGGTGGGAGGTGCATTTTATCAAAGGACACATTCAATGACTCCCAATAGCAACTGCATACGGTTTAGAATGTGGGGGGTGAGGACCAATCAGGCCACATATGCAAATGACCTCTGTTTTCCAGCTGTCTTGGGGGGGGGTGAGGTGTGGAATGTTGTGAGCCCCAATCAACCCACATATCCAAATTGCCTTGAAACGCTGGCCCAATCAGGGAAGAGTGGCTGAGCTGGCAGTGGGCAGGGGCGCAAACAGGCAGCAGTGAATTTCTTAAAATCCCATTTTAGTGGGTATTTACATCATGAAAGGAATGTTCTCCCCAAATTTCATGTTTCTAGGTCCAGGGGTTTGGGCTGGGCGTTGATGAATGAGTCAGGACACTTGTCTTTACATATGTATAGATGCAAATTAGGCATGCTTGCATAAGTTTCATTAGCATCGTTTTCCATAGGAGAAAAGTGCAAGCAAAGGTAAATCCCACCCTTCAACCCCTGGAAACCCCCATTCTCTCCACCCCACCCCCAACTGACTTCTGGTATTTGATCCCTTAGGCTGTGAAACCTGTGGAAGTATATAATCTTTTATTCCCCGTACCCAGTGCAAACAAGGTGTTTATTTATTCATTTGTTGTCCAACTTTTTTTCCCCGTTGGGAACTGCAAACTACCTTGCAATATCATTTTCTCCATCTGTACTTTATCCTCACAACAACAGCCCTGTGAGTTAGTTTCAGCTGAGAAAGAGTGACTGGCCCCCACGGTCACCAAGCAGGTGTCCACTGCAGAGCAGGGCTTCAACCCCAGATCCTGGGCCAACACTCCAACCACTATACCACTCTGCACTAAGGATGTGCAACTGAAACGTGTGACTTCACCTGTCTTCCCTCCTTCTGCCTGTCCCTTGTGGTGGGTTCTAGATTGTATGGGTATCAAGCTAGTAATTTATACACCGGACATAAGGGGCTCCATGCTGCTAACATCATGCGCACACATGCCCCTCTCTGGCTGGCAATTTTTGACACACGCTAATCTTTCTTCTCCACATGTAACGAAGACTCAACCTACCTGCTCCACAGAACCTGGCTCCTGAAGTACGTGGGAATGGGATGTTTGAATCCTGATAGGAGCCGTAAGCATTGGATACTCTGGGAAAGGTTGGCAAAGGAGGGGTTACTGAGTTTGGGAGGGCATAGGGGTTGCTGGAGTTGTTGTCTTCTTGGTTCTGAAACATAAAAACGCGTAAGAGTTGCATGTGCAGAGCACTGTACCCGGACATTTAAACTTCAGGATTAAAGCCCCAAATGTATCTCAATCGTTGCCAGCATGCTATGCAGGTCAACCCGAGGATGGGGCGGTCAACAGTATTCCCTTCCAAATTTCTCTCAAAATGAGACTGATTTGCTTTGCTTTAAGAGAAGCTCCGATGTTCCCAATGGTCGAAAACAGGGGTCTTTCCTTCTAAGGTGAGTCACAAGCCCATATAGGATGGTCGGGGCAAGGGATAGCTGGGCCATACCAGGGGAAGAGAGAGAAGACAAGGGCTGATTCTGCACACGTTGGATAATGCACTTTCAATGCACTTTATCAATCGTTTGAGGTGGATTTTTTGTTCCGCACATGAAAAAATCAGTTCCAAATAATCTATAAAGAGGATTGGAAGTGCATTATCCAACGTGTGCGGAATCAGCCAAGGAAGAGTTTTCGTGGGGGGAGAGGGACTCTGGATTTGCCCATGCTAAAAAGAAGGCAAAAGCATGAATAGCTCAGCTTGTAAGAGCTTGGAAGCTAAGCACGGTGGGCCATGGTTAGTACTTCTGTGGGAGACCACCAAGGAAGACCAAGGTTGCCACACAGAGGAAGGCAATGACAAATCACCTCTGTTCATCTCTCCTAGGAGGGTTTGCCATAAGTCAGTTGCGACTTGATGGCACTTAAGTACTATTAGGAAAGGAAGCCTCGTCCCTGCTCAGTGATGTTTCTTACATCAGATGATCTTTCTTATATCATGCAAAGAAGCAGATGATGTAGTGCTCTCGTATATGTAGGTCCTTCACAAACTGCAATTCCGTCTACCGACACTACCCGTGCTTTGCAACACAGCTCCCCTTCCCACCAATGAGGTCATCCTCCCAGCCCTTCCTCCTCCTCTAACATGACTCTGATGTCACAAGACCTCCTGCCATGTACTTGTAGTTTGGTGGGCTCCATACTGCTGCCTGGGCATTAAGGGTGGAGTCCAAGGTATGGAGAAGTTAAAGACCCCCTGGTCTAGAGCACTGAAATGGAGAGACAGACAGACTTGGCTGACCGTAATGTTCACTTCTCTTTCTCTCTCTCTCTGGGCTCCTGCAATACTGCCACATGACTCATATAGGAACTTGGTATCAAGGCCCAAAATGTAGCAACACAGCTCAACTAAACAGAGAAGACAGCTCTTGGGAGTGCAGGGGATAACATGAATGGAACTTTAATACTTGTTATCTTCCACAGTGGATCCTCTAAAGAATGCTCTCTTCCAATATCAAAATTTATCACAGTGGTAGGAGAACACAGGCAGGAGAGCATGCCTCAAAGCCTGGTAATTAGTCAAGGATCTTTTAAAGCTATTTCCAAATCCTGCAAACAATATCGCTGTATCTGGCCAGTCCACACCACAGGAAAGGGTTCAGCCACGCAGACATATACGCAGTTTCTGGTTTACAAAGTGGAGGGGACATTTTTGGTTTGAGGGTTGCTTCACACAGCAGCGGGGAAAACTTTTTTTTTTGGTAAAACTTCGGAGCCAGCAAACTTTTTAGGAGTCAGACAATGACAAGAAATCTGCTTCTTGATCTGCACAGCAGTCCAGATTGACCAGCCCAAATCTTTTAGAAACCAGAGGCTCTTGGGAGTCTGGATTTTGATTTCTGCATCTCTTTCCCAGGGCCTATTTGTGCTCCGGGTTTAAATGTTCCACAGCTAAAAATGGATACTTCCCCCACAAACGCTACCGTGTGAACGAGCGCTCCCCGAGCGCAAAGATCTGTTCTGTTGCAAATCTGACTGGGCGGTCTCAGGCAGGATGCCCTTGCTTAAAGCCTCATTGTTCTTCAGTGGGAAGTTGCGAAGCTACAAAACGCCATTCTTCTGACCCTGTTAAGACTCAGTGTAACAAACTAGAGATACTTTAGGGTTGTTTCTCATTTTTATCGTACGATCTGTTAATTGTAGCATGTCATTGTACTTATTTGTTGTCAGTGTTAGACCTGATTGCCATGAGCTGCTTCGGGCATATCAAAGTCACTCTCCATCAAGAAAGTTTTTAAACATAAAAATGTCACGTTGACGGTCAGGAAGGAATACGGCACTGCTGGAACCAAGGCAGCAACGAACGGGGGCCAAGAGAGACCCTGCCACAGGCAGGAGAGGGCTCATTCCCTACCACAACAGACTCTAGGCAGGAAACCAACTGGCGTAGGCATGGCTCCAGGCAGCACTGGTTCCGCTTCACCTTCTGCATGGATGTGTCCTTCAGGATCTGAAAGAGATGTAAAGAGGCGTTGGGAGGGGGGACGTGCCCCCCCGAACTCTCGGGGCTCCAGCTTGGAAAAGTCACTCACTCTAGGAGGTGGCCTGCTGGATCAGACCAGAGGTTCATCTAGCTTAGCATTCTGTTCCACACAGCAGCCAAGCAGTTGCCCAGGAAGGCCAACCAACAGGGCATCAGAGACCAAGGCTTTCCCCAGTTGCTGCTTTCCAGCACGGGGTTTCAGAGGCTGACGGCCTCTGGAGATGCAGGTTTCCCTTTAGCCATCTCGCCTGATAGCTGCTGATGGAGCGCTCCTTCATGCATCTTGTAAAGACACCTAAACCAGGAGCCATCACCACCCCGCCCTCAGAGATTGCCACAAGTCTTTGGACAACACCCTCACCAGTGAATTGTGCACTCTGCCTCATGCACACACAGGCTCACCTTCAACAGCTTGACCTTCATGGTGGAGGGGATGGTTGTCTGATTGACGAACTGAAAGGAAGGAGCAGCGTTGTTGGGATACTGTGCGGGGAACATCACCAGCATCTTGACCCGGTGGTTGCTGCAGTGCACAGAAACGGTGCAGCTACGGTTGACGGCGTCCATCTGCCAAAGAAAAGCATGTGGCACATGGCAGGAGGGGCTTCAGAGCAGGGCCCCCGACCTTTTTGATCCTATGAGTACTTTTGGAGTTTTGAAAGAGGGGGATGGGGGCCACCGCAAAATGAAGGGGTGGTGGTGTTGAACACACATGCAAAGCACACCCAGGAGACCACTAAGGGGAAAGGTCCCTTTATCTGTATGAAGGCAGCCAACTGCGGTTCCTGCTTTCACGTTAGTCCCATCCACTTCGCAGAAACACATGGAAGGAACCAGCGGATGTGCCAGAGGGCACCAGGGAACCCACGTATACCACGCTGGGGAAGAGTGCATGATGCTTGAGTCATGCTTATTCTTCAAATGGTAAACTGTGGCACACAACGGGTTGGATCCAGCTAGCTTTTTCACTCAATATTATCTCATCTCCCTCCTTACCGAAGTCCCAGCCCCACCTAGCTTTTGTCCACGCAGGTCCCATCACAGCCGTATTTGGTGGTCAACTTTTCCTTTTCCATCAGCACAAAAGGCGGCCGGATCCAACCCAAGGGGTCCCCAAGTGGGCCTCTCGACTCGGTGAGATGGAAAAGCAACCCAAGCCTCCCTCGAGGCAAAAGCTGCCAGGCATGCCGTTGGGAGGAAGACGCTCTGCTTTCTGCTCACCTCCATGTTCACGTTTCGAATCTGCACGTTGATCAGGGAGAACTCCTGCTGCAACGTTTGCGGCAGCCCCAACTGGTCCAGCTTCTTCCCCACCAGGAGGCTGTGCGGGGATTCTTCTCTCAAGGCTGCCAGGAGAAGAAAGGAGCCCTCAGCACGTGCTGGAGAAGCGGTGCCGGGAATCAGCACGGCCCCTTCTGCCCCAAACAGTGGCAGGACGGAGGTGAGACAGATAGAGATGGCTAAAGACCCCAGCCAGCTGACACGGGATGTGCTGGGGCCGTACAGGTCACACATGAACATGCATGAAGCCGCCTCAGACTGAATCAGACCTTTCGGTCCATTATAATCAGCACTCGGAATGCCAGCAGCTCTCCAGGGTTGCGCGTGGAGGTCTTTCCCATCACCTACTACCTGATTCCTTTAACGGGAGATGCTGGGGACTGAACTGCGGACCTTCTGCATGCCAAGCAGATGCTCTACCGCTGAGCCACAGCCCCCCTACTGGACCAGAACAGGAAACGTATAAGACGGTTGGGGTTTCTTTTTTTTTTTGCGAACCTTGATGCCATCCCGGGAGTTTTCGATGTAAGCAGAGCTACATTTTTGAGATCTAAGCCCGATAATATAATGTGTAACTTCACCGCTCAGTACAGCTGAGTGTAAGCAACTGCAGTAAGAGAATGTCCAAGCAGAAACGTGTAACTGCTGCGCGGACAGTGCGGTCCTAAACAGAACGGCACCCTTCCAAGCCCGCTGAAATCAATAGGCTTAGAGGGTTGTTAATTTGCCTTAGGAGGCCATTGCTGGGCAGGCTGCTCCCAGCGCCGCACTGCTTAAAGCAGCCTGCTGTAGCAGTCCGATGCCGGGACTAACAAAAAGAGGATTCTGGGGCCCCCCAAACAGCCAGCAAGAAGCAGCCTTTGAACTCTTCTGCTTTCTAAGCAACAAGCAGCATCAGCATCCCAAGCCCAAAAAACCTAACCTGGCATCCATAAGGGGCATCCTGGAAGACTGGCGATCTCATCCTAAACAATTTCCACAAAGCTCAGCCGCACCCTGGCAGCAGAGTGAGTGATCTATCAGGAGAGGATGGGATGGAGGGCTGGTGGCGAAGAGCAAGACTCATAAAAATGGGAATGGACAACCTTCTGATCTGGACGTGGAATAACCTTTTCTTGGCCTGCCCCCAAAAATGTCTCCATCAGCAAAGACGGGGCACCCGGTTAAGCCTACAAACCCACTCTCTCCCACTCGCTCTGTCTCACCTTCCTCCTCTCCGTAGTTGGAGTTTTGCTGGGGCTCAGAGTCTTGGACAGGCAGGGGCTTGTCCGGCTCTGGCAGGAGAGAAATCCCATCGATAAGCTCCTCCACCCCATCCAGAAGGTCATTGGAGCACAGCTGGAACAAGAGGCAGCAAAAGCAGGAACGCAGCCAGGCGTGGCAGGAGGCGGAGGATGCAACAGAGAACGCCGCGGTCAAAAACAGAACCTGGGATCCTGCGTCACTTTAAAACAACATTTCTCAGCTTGTTATAACCCCACCACATAAGTTTATTAGCCCTTTGGCGCTGCCACCAATCTACAGACCAAACGGGGTACACAAAGCAGCTGAACCATGACCAAAAAGGTTAATTTTACACTCAAAAGAAAGGAGAAATGGCAGTACTGCAATGAGTTGCCTAGTAGGCTAGATTCAGGAAGTGCTTCCTAATGGTGAGCCCAGCTGTTTGAAGGGCGTGGTGCAAGTGCCTTCTTTGGGAGGCTGTCAAGCAGGTGCTGTGCGCATCTAGGGGAATGAGGGTTCTAGAGGAACCCTTCCGTTGTTCAGTTCAGTTGAATCAGCAGTGCCTGATAAACCGCCGAGAGAGGCCTCGCCAGCAGACACACAAAAGGAGCTGCTCTGAAAAAGCGGGTTTGGGTCAGACCATGCACAGCTTCATAAAACTGGTTGGCAGGACCTCCAAGACACAAGAAGAAAGAAAACTGTTGTCTATCAGAGTTACCCTCTGCAGCTGGCAATCAACACGCCACATCCGCAGTGTCTGGTCTCGAGACCACGTCACCAGTTGGTAGTCCTTGGATCCTGCAAAAACAAAAGGAAAGACGTGTCAGACGCTTATTTAAAACCAATCAGCTTTAAAGTTGATTCGGATGAAAAGGAAGGGGAAAACTGGGGTGTGGGAGTCAAGCTGCAGGAAACGCATCTTATTGCCATTTCTCCAAACACAGATGGCATACTTGATTTTTGCTGTTTAGAAGGCAAGGTCAAAACAATACTTGCACAACATTATATGGGCCTTCCTTACCGGCAAGAAGGCCGTTTTGCAATAGTAGTGCTGCAACTAGCTCGCCTGCAGGTTGGAACGAACAAAAGGCCTTGATTGGCACAGCAGAACCATTACCGGGGTGTATGCAGAGTCGGTCTCACAGATATGAGGGCCCCAGGCTATGAAGAACTTTAAAGAAACAAGACCCTGAATTGTGCTTAGAAACAGGGAGGTAGCCAAGGCTGAGCTTGCAAAATAGGCGTGTCTTTATTGGCTCCAGCCAGCAGTCCAGCTGCAGCGTTTTCTATCAGCTGAATTTTGAGTAGGTCTTCAAGGGTAGCCCCATGGAGAGCACATTACAACAGTCTTACTGTGCCATGGATCAGTGTAGCCAAGTCAGCTGAATCCACTTATGGAAAACCTGTGGCCAAAGCGTATTAAAATCTTGGATTGATCAAGGCTTCAGGTTTTCAATGCACCATTCCCCAAACTTTCGAGTTCTGGGGTGTTGCTTTCTCCCACTGTAATT
The DNA here is from genome assembly GCF_028583425.1 of Eublepharis macularius. NCBI lineage: Eukaryota > Metazoa > Chordata > Lepidosauria > Squamata > Eublepharidae > Eublepharis > Eublepharis macularius. Next base: position 18,630,012 of record NC_072805.1, on the reverse strand, counting down.
AGAACTGGAGAAGCACAGTTCTCATAGAAGATCACAAAATCAACATCACGGGATCATGCATGAACACGGGAATTGTTTCTACAAACTGGTGGGAGGGGGATACGCCGGACTGCATAAGGATGCGAAAGTTGTGTGTGGTTACGCGCCCCCCCCCCCCCCAGTATCTTATGTCTCAAGAACCCTTGCGTGCAAAAGAAGAAGAAAAAGTAAGGAGTTGGGAGAGAAAAAAAGTAAGGCCAGGAGGGTTGGAAAGGGGAACATGAGTGAGAGGGCTGGAGGAGGGACACAGCAAGGAAGGAAGAAGGGGGAATTCCCACAGGTCCCCCCACTCAGTCTGTTTCTATTTTCTTCATCTGGACACTCTGCTATGATCAGACAGGGATACGGCTGTGCTTTCTGGGTATCGGTGATGCTCCACTTGTAGAAGACACTACAGGAGTGATTTCATCCCATTCCTTCTTGTCTGGCTGCTAGGAGTGGGCTTGAGAGCAACCACCGCCCCTTAAAAAGTCAAAAGCTTTGTCACTGAGCTAACACCCCTTTCACAACAACCTCCCCCCCCCCTCCCAGGGCAGGTGATATGTGCGGAGAGGCTCACGAAAGGCACGGCGCTGCAGCTGAAAGTCTGTGGCTCACTACAACTTGACTCTCTTGCCTGGGGAGAGGGCGCCACCTGGTGGCTGCAGACAGGAAGAGACACAAGCTTCTAACTGCTGCTGGCAGATTTCCCAGACTGCTTAGAGGTAGTTAAGAAAGAATATGGGAAGACTATTATTATTATCTAGGTATTTATATCCTATTTCTTTCCCCAATGGGAAACCTAAAGTGGCCTGAACACATGACACAGTCCTGTACTGAGTCAGATCCTTGGTCTATCAAGATCAGTATTGTCTACTCAACCTGACAGTGGCTCTCCAGGGTTTCAGGCAGAGGTCATTCATACCACTAGCTACCCACTCCTTTTAACTGGAGATGCCGGGATTGAACCTGGGACCTTTTGCAGGCCAAGCTGATGCTCTGCCACTGAGCCACGGCCCCTCCCCACACAACTTTCTTTCTCTTGCTTCCATTTTATCATCACGACAAGGCAGGTTAGGGTGGAACAGAGTGACCGGCCCAATGTCACTTATTAAGTTTCCATAATGGGGTTCAAACCTACGTCTCCCAGATCCTAATGCCCATGCTTTAACCTTAACCAAAACAATGCAATACAAGGGCAACACAATAAGCAGTCAATGAAACAAGATTTATATCTAAAGTAAGTAAATTATATCAAAGAAGTAAACAAGGTATAAAGTCTCCACACGGGAAACCCAGGCGGCAATAGGCGGTGCAACCAAACAAAGTAATAAAACGCAACACGAGTGCAGGAAGAGTCCATAGAAATCTTGCTTGCGGAGGGAGCCTCTTAAGTTTCCTTATTGTTATACTTGTTCTATAGCTGCAGGTGTCCAACGCCAAAAAAGGGGTTCACCAGGACCCCCACGACTCTAAAAGGAGCCGGCAAAGAACTTGTTCCAATTTCTCTTCCTCAGGAGTCGAAAGGAAGGCCTTAACAGTAAAAAAAAAAAGCACTTCGAATCTCTATTGTGGCAACACAGCGCCTACACAAACAGAACGCCTGTGTGTAGGCGCTGTGTCGCCACAATAGAGATTCAAGGTGCCTTTTTTTGCTATTAAGGCTGTCCTTCCTTTCAACTCCTGAGGAAGATTTCTATGGACTCTTGCTGCACTCATGTTGCGCTTTATTACTTTGTTTCGTTGCAGCGACTATTGCCGCCTGGGGTTTCCCGCGTGGAGACTTTATACCTTGTTTACTTCTTCGATATAATTTACTTACTTTAGATATGAATCTTGTTTCGTGGACTGTTTATTGTGTTGCCCTTGTATTGCATTGTTTTGGTTCGGGTTCTTTCGAGGGCTGCTCCGGGTTTTGTAATACTTTAACCTTAGCGCTATGATGCTTCTCAGGCTGGAAATTTTTTTTCTCCTGTTGGCAGCCGCAAGAATACTTCTAAAATATTTTGAAGAAATGCAGCCTTTTAAAAATATGGTGTAAGAGAAGTGGACAACCACCCAGGGTAGTTAAGAAAATTATTTCTATATATTACAGCAAAAAGCTCGAAGGTTTTGGAACAGGGCATGCAGTCCCTTGTTCGACTTTGACTGCTGAATTTTGTATTAATGTACCTATGAATGTTTTGTATATATGAATGCATGATATTTATGACAATTGTTGAGCACACCTATTGTATAAACCTTCGAGCTTTTTGCCTTAATATATAGAAATAATTTTCTTAATTTCCCTGGGTGGCTGTCCACTTCTCTTATACCTTGTCAGTACCGGGAAACTGCCTTGTCTTATTGACATTACCTTTTAAAAATATGGGGCAGGACTAACATATTTGACATGGTTAGATTCCAGGGAAGGCAAAATGAAGAACGCGTTAAGACAATGAGATACAGTCTTAAGCTTTCTAGTGATGTTCAGTGGGATTTAGGTGTGTGGAAAGACTGCCAATTAACTCCCTTACTCCTAGGATGCTATTCTTTATTTGTATTAGCTGAACAAAAGAACTCCCCTCTAAGGAAAATAAACGGATGAAAACCCGTAACATCAAAAAAAAAAAAACCCACCCAGAAAAATCACCCCATAATAATTTCCCTGGGGAGGTGGGGTCTTGCAACTTTTTATACCAGGTTCCAATCGGTTTTGAATATTCATCTTATTACAGCGATGCCTCACTTCCCTTGTGCCTATCCATGCTGCGTTTATGGAACTTTTGGTGCCAAACGAAGGCATCCCCGTGTATTCCTTGATAGCTAATTCTTATTCCTTGCCTGGTTTTTACAAGCCTCTACATTACTGTTTTTATTATGCCGTTGCTCTCGTTTTCATATCCAATCTTCTGGTTCGCTGTTAGGTTGTATAATGTGGGATATTTAATGACAAGTTTAGTATAACCACTGTTGTGGCTTTAAAAAAAAAATGTTCACTCGGTCCGTCACACACCTTCTTTCTGCTTCCGCCACTGGAATTCGAGCACCACATCATCGTGGCCGACAAAGGTGTGAACTGGCGTGTTCAGGTCAAAGATATTCCAGAGCAGAAGGCTGTTCTCTCGCCGTAGCTGAGGGACCATCACTGTCACCAGCCCGTTGCTGAAAGGCTGGCAAGAAGGAAAGGAAAGCTTAGTCACCCCGTGCTCAGCCCAGGGACTCTGAGAAGTCGGATAGCCCATAGTTCCCAGGAAGAACAAAGAAAGGCATGCACACTTTTTTGTAAGGGGTACATCCAAGGTGCACAGGTGATGGGGGGACAGAACAGGTTGTGTGAAATAGCCACTTCATTCAGTGACAACACTAAGGTGCTCGTCAGTTTTGCAAGCTTTCGAATATCTTTGTGAAAGAAATCACTTGAGACATTTCTGTCATCTCATGCTCCACATTCTGTTTTGTATTTGAATTCATTTTCACACTGAGAACATAATTTTGTCTTGAACTGTAGTCAGAAGGCTTGAAGTGGGTGACTGTTACTATCCTTGGCCCAAGAAGAGGGCGTCCAGTGGTAGGTGCCACCCACCTGGAATGGGAGCCATCGCGGTGGGCAAGTTTTACATACTCCCAGCTCTGCAAAAATCTACCCACTCTGCTCCAAGGAAATGCTAAGAAGAGGCATGCTTTCAAAGGCATTCCCAAGCCAGCAGGATGTTTGCATAAGCAAAACAAAACGTGGCAACACCGACCCTCTCTCTTGGCTAGTTGCAAACAGGGGTAAGAGAGGAGAAACTCCAGCTGGCAGCTCCTTCCCACCACTGGGCTCAGTTCATACAAACACAGCAGTGAGAAGAATACAGAGAAATTTCTAATTCACTCCAACTGGGCTAAGACTCTCAGTTCTCACTTCAATCTTGCATGGTTTATGCGGGGGGGGGGGGGGGTCCGATAGCCTACCTCTGTATGTTTTCAACAGAGCTGCAAAGTTTAGGCTGCAATCCTAAGAACACTTCCTGGGAGAAAGACCCACTGAATACAACAGAGTTTACTTCCAAGGAGACCTGTTTAGAATTGCACCCTCCCTCCCTTACAAAATGGGCCCTTACCGTATACCTGGCCTTCCAGACTGGAACCTGGCATGGCAGGATGTTGAGGTATTTTCGGGGCTGTCGGTAGTCCCAGAACTTCAACCAATAAAATAAAAAAAGAGACAGACAGGACAGTTCAAGAGGAGGGTGCTCAACAACAGCAACACATATAGTAGTCCTGGTAGATCACAGCACAGCACAGCACAGCACAACAGAGCTTGGGACTAGGCACCTCTTCAACAGCCCAGGACAAGGAAAGCCAGGGTGGGACAGAGGTTAGAGAGTCAGGCTAGGATCTGGGAGACCGAAGTTTCAATCCCCACTTTGCCATGGAAGGATGCTGGGTGACCTTGGGCTGGTCGCACATTCTCAGACGTACCCTACTTTACAGGGCAGCTGTGATGGTCAAATGGAAGAGAAGCCACATGGGTCAAAAGTTTTCCTGGGCTGTGACACTCTGGGATGACATCATGCACCCCTGTGTTGTCTCCCTCCCAAAATTGAGAGGAAAAGCTGGTTGGATCCAATCCACTGTATTACTATTATGACTCTTCTCGGTTGCCCTGCCCTATAAGGACTTGGGTCCTAAAGGATTCCCTGGCTAGGCTGAGACCTGGGCACAGCAGCTTCGATTGTCTGGCTTGGATCTACCAGACATTTCCTACTGATGGAAGGGATATCTGTCTCACCCATCCTTCTGCAGTCCCAAATCATCCCAATTGCTGCTCCTGGGCACAGGGGATTGATAATGGCAACAGAGCTCCTTTTGAACACTGTTTGAAAGCTACTGCTGGAACAAAAACCCGGCTTTGCCTCTTGCCAGGAGCAGGCAAGAAATAATGGGCTGGATCCAACCAGCCGTTCTGTTGGTGAAAAAGGAAAGATGATGTCCTCTTACTGCCCAAAAACAGCTCTGCTGGGGATCATGGAGCCTACATGGGTCAACGTCATGAAGGACGGAGGCTGTAGTTAGGAAGGGAATTGGGCAAAATTGAGAGGAAAAGCTGGTTGGATCCAATCCATTGTATTACTATTATGACTCTTCTCGGTTGCAGAGTATGTCTGAGAATGTCCAGGCACAATTCAAAGAGATGGTCACTAGCGAAGTCTTGAAAAGCCAAGGTCCATGGTATCATAAAGGAACACAGTCTGTTAAAATTCCTTACAGCTCCTTTCTATGATCTGCAAGATTCGGGTTAAGCAGCACCTTAAAGACCAACAAAATTTCCAGGGTATAAACTTCCAAGAGTCAAACTCCCTTCTTCAAATACCCGTGCCTCTCTCTGATTCTCAAAAGCTCATACCCACAAAATCTTGATGGTCTTTGAGATGCTACTGGTCTAAAATCCTGCTCTTCTACTGCAGACAAACTGGGCTACCTGTCTAAAACTGACTAAGATCTGGGGATAAGGTCCCACTCCAGATTCATGTTCCTGTAAAATGGTGGTAGTAGAGCAGATCTTATGACGGGGATTGTCTCGTTAAGAAGATAACCTGTCAGTATTCCACACCATGTATTAAATTCAGGTATTTATATCCTGCTTTTCTTCCCAACAAAGGCCCCAAATGGCTTACATCATTATTCGCTCCTTCCACTTGATCCTTACAACCGCCCTGTGAGTTATTCTAACTGGCCTAAGGGCACAAGCAAAATTCCAGGGCAGAGTGAAGATCTGAACCTGAGATCTCCCAGAGCCTAGTCCAGCACTCTAACTAGTATACAACACTGCCTCTTCTGGCATTTTGTGAGGTCTAAAAAGACTACTAAAACGTTGTTTTTTTAATTGGCATGTACATTTGGCTGTTGTGATGTCTAAAGGCAGTTTTATTTGCTGGGTTAATTTTATAGGGTTTTTAAAAGATTCATTAAGCCTTCCATATGGATGAAAATACAAGGTGGAATTAGGACTTGGGCTTTTGTTAATAAAAGAAAACAATTTTTAAAAGGCAGATCCAGTCTGTGTTCAGACTAACTCAAAGGCTCCCAGAGATGGCAATGAACAACATGTGACTCATGGGGCGCGTGGCACGTGACAGAGGAACATATTGCAGCACGCAGCTAAAAGTGTAGAAAGAGCCTTTGGGGGAACCTCTTTGCAGCCCTTCTCTCCAAGTCTGGAAGCCAGCCACACAGTGTCTCTGCACTCTCCTCATTGCCTCCCAATGGTCCCCAAGAGCAGGGAAGAACAAGGGCCAGCCCAGCTGAAATATCCCACCCAGCCCTACAAAAAGCAACATCTCCACTATTTTAGCGCATCTGAAGGATGTGCTCTTTGTCAGAATACATCTGAGAGACCCAGAAATCCAGCCCACATACCTACCCTGACGGAATTGTCTTGACTGGACGTGGCCAAGATGTTCTCATTATCTGGGTGCCAGTCTAGGCCGTGGATTTTGGAGAGGTGGGCGGCCAAGTACTCCACAGCAGTGCCAGGTTTCTGCAAGAAGAGGCTTTGCTTACAGGCTCCCCATCACCACAACCACACATAAGAGGCAGCAGCCGGACCAAGTAGGAGAACAGTGGTTTTCAAACATTCTCCTTTTAGGGAACTTCTAAGTCGCTACCCTGTGCTGAGTAATTCCAGCACATTCAAAAGATTCCGAGATATACTTGAGAGTTCGTGTAAGTTGGTGTGGCACGCTGGGCAAGCCTGCTGGGCTTTCCTTGCCACACCTGAACCGAGAGTGACTCTGAATCTGTGCATTGTTCCCATGTGGCTGTGAACTGCAGGGGAAGACGACTTGTTTTCTTGGAGCCTTCTCCACTAGAGATGGGCACTAACCAGAAAAAAATTGAACTGTGTGGTTCATGGTTTGTCACGTTTCACGAACCACGAACTTTCACGGAACTGCCCCAGTTCGCGAACTGGTTCGTTTGGTTCGTGAAAATGTCACTTCCTGGCCAGCAAATCACCACCTCTGGGTCAGCAGGTCACTTCCGGGTCAGCAGGTCTGCAGAAAGCCCATCCCCCATTGCCTAGGAAACTGATTGATTGGTGCCAAGTTGTCTGCAATGACGAACTGAAAATGAACCAAACGAACCGCCCTAAAGTTCATGGCAGTTTGTTAGAAATGGGCTCTGATGAACCACCCTTCACGAACCACGAAACGGCCTGGTTCGTGCTGAACTTTGGTTCATATTTCGGTTCGTGACCATCTTTATTCTTCACTATTACTGGTCTTCTTCTGGATAAAACCGTAAGAGGCTTCTGAGTCAACCTGGGCTTCGTTGAGAACCATTGCACAAAATTAAGGTGAGGACACTACTGAAAATTGATAGGTTTGGAGTTCAGCAAGAAACTAAACAAAGGGAATTGGTCTAAACTCATACTGTGGATGGAATCCACGAGATTCCAGGAGGGGAGTCTGCTGGTACAGCTGAATAGAAATGCCTATGTATTAGAAAAAAATCAATAAAGTTTGTGCCTTTAAGAACAGACCTCTGAGAAATGTAGTCGCTTAACCCCTTTTAAACAATTTCCTCTGGGGAAGAGCGGTAACTGTGTTGTATGATACCTTTTCCTCCCTTTGTACTCACCTGTCCCCAACCAGGGATGGAGGAATTCATCCTTTTCACCGCAAGTACTGAATGGATTTAGCTAATGAAAAAAGTACTCCGTTTGAACCATATCTGCACTGATATGAACTGTGAGTAGAACTCTTTTGAAAGCTAGAATCTTTAAGACAAGTGCATTGAAACTCTCCCCGAACCAGATCGATAGCTGCAATACGGTGATACACCATATATACCAGTCCCAGAAGAGAGAGAGCCCAAGTCTTATCTCTATTTTGAGCCATCAGGACCAAAGAAATCATGGCTGCTGCCCAAGCGGAAAGGTCATATGGCCTCTATTGTAGCTGGAAGAGCTGGAAACAGTGGCTGGGATTGAGATACTAGATCATACATGAGGCTGCCTTATACTGAATCAGACTCTTGGTCCATCAAGGTTAATATCGTCTACTCAGACAGGCAGTGCTTCTCCAGGGTCTCAGGCAGTGGTCTTTCACATCATTTTTTACCCGATCCTTCTGAAGGGAGACACCGCCTGGGATTGAACCTGAGACCTATAGTATGCCAAGTAGGTGCTTTATCACTGGGCTGCAGCCCCTCCAGATCTTGTGGATCAACTTAATGGTTTGGGCTTCATGAGTTTTGCACCAAATACCCCCGAGTCTGTTCCAACAACAGAAAAATTATGCACCATTTTATAAATCTGCCTTTTTTTGAGTTGTGCATCCATTACCTATAGGTGAGAGATGTGTTGTTACTAACAGCAAGAAAATCCCTACCCCTCTACCACTTGGCGGAACAAAAGATTCCATCAAGCCCTTTTTTACAAGAGAATTTCCAGAGTTAGGACAGATCTTCAGGTAGCAGCCCTAATAGCCCAGACTATCCTGACCTTGTCAGACCTTGGAAGCTAGGCCACGGTCAGTACTTGGATGGGAGACCACCAAGACAGACTGGTGCTGCTTCGCAGAGGAAGGCAAAACACCTCTGCTCATTTCCTGTGTTGGAAACCCCATGAGGTGGAATTTCATGGGGTCACTGTAAGTTGGTTATGACTCCTGCCCACTTTTTAATGGATATTCATAGGTACTGAATTCAACACTACAATCTATTTTCAAGCAGCATGACACACAGAGATGGGGGATTATTAACTCAGGCTACATCTAGCTGCAAGGGCTTTCGGCAACCACCGTTCACGTTTGTCCAACAATAGGGAGGTTACAGTCAAGTTATCCCTGGGGCTGTGTCCAAGAGGTATGCATTGGGCGCTCTAGACTACTCGTCGCTTGGGAATATTACGCAGAAGGAAGCAAGAAGCTTAGCAGAGCAACCCTACTAGAATCAAACAAATCATACTATGCTTCAGTCACAAGTGGAGGAATCTCTCCAGTTTAGAGCTCAGGGTGAAATGGATGCCGCAGATCTTAAGAGAGCTGCGCCATCTTGCGACCCTCAGAGCCATGTAGGAGACGGATGTTCGCCAGCTTATGAGGTCATCTCCATTTTCATTAGAGAAGGTGGCACCAACTCACCCGCTTGTCCCAAATGCGCACGTCCCCGTCGTGGCTGGTGGCCAAGCAGTTGGCGTTTTTCTTATTCCACTTGACCTGGGAAGCTCCGGCTGCAGAAGGAGCAGAGCACCTCGAGATCAAATACCTTCATAGAAAAGGCCTTTCTGCGACCTTCATAGAAAAGGCCTTTATGTGAGGCAGGGTGAGCAGAATACCAACCCTGCAGCAATGGATGGACTGGCTGTCAGTCCAAACCCACCCATGGGTACAGTGCCTGACACAAGACACCAGCAATGGATATACGACTCAGTTATCAAGAAAGGGCTAGTCAGTCACGCCAAAGGCCACAGCAGTTCCACATTCAGGAAGTTCACCGCATGATGCGGCTTCAAGGGAAAGCAGCTCAACAGTAAGCTACTGCAGTGGTGACCAACAACTGCAGTAGCCACAGTCTCTGAATAACGGGAGAGTACTATTCTACAGCACATACTGAACACACACCAAGACACTCCACTTTGTGCTTTGATGTGTGTTTTTTTGCTTCTTGCCACAGTGGAGCACAGAAGCAGCAGCAGGGACTGTGTTTGCGCCACAGCTAGACCCACTCGCGCTCCAGCACCTGCTCAAAAGATGCCCCGCAACCCATGCCAACGATGGTATGCATGCCACCCGTTGGGGACACTTATGGTCTACTGGATGACCTACACTGGAAGCCTTTTTGGACATACAGGCACCTTTTCTGCACTCAGGCACCACCCCCACGCTTTGGGGCTTCCAACCACACCCACAGCACAGGGACCCTTTGGCAGGACGCTGCTCAGGGCAGTCTTTCCATTTCACTTCTTTGCTTGCTTGCTGTCTTTGAGATATCCACTCATGTGCCTCCCCCCATCATTCTAAATTCAATTCGCTTCTTTGGTCCTTTTTGTCGTTTAATTTATATCACTTGAGCGGTGAGGCCTTTAAATGTCCGTATTTGAAAACTGATACCTTTGAAGGTGATTTATACGTGCAAGGGAGGAAGCCCCACGTGAACGTCTGCCGAGATAGGGTGCCTCATGCCTGTGGGTTGCAAGAAAGACCCAACACCCATCCACAGAGAGACGCAACCAGCACATGAATGAAAAGATTCCACCTACCCAGATAACCAGCACTTACCGACTGCAGAGAGCGAGACTGTAGGCTTTCGAGAGTCCCTGGAAAACAAAAATTGCATAAGCACACACACCTGTATCCTGATCAGTGTTTCCCAAAGTTTTTATAGCCAAACCACACTGTTTTTTCCAAAATTAATACTGGACACACTCTGACACTCAGGAAGCTTACATTTGTAGGGTGCGTGAATAAATCTAACTTCCACATGAGTAAACCTAGCTTGCTCTCAGAGGAACCCACAATGGCTTTCTGCACGAGTCACTGATCTCAGCCAACTCCCTCTTGGACAAAAGGCAAGCTCAGAGCAGCAACTCAGAGACATGGTGAGCAGTCTCCTCTGAGGGCGGGTGCCTCATTTAACAGCCCTGAACTGTTATTTTTCCAGTCCAAACCTGGTCAACAGATATGCAGCAGAATCACTTGTCTCCAGAGGCAGCTGGCTGGGAAAAAGTCCGAGACCCAGAGCAGGTAATCATGCAGAGGCACAGCCAGCAACCCCTTCACTGGACAGGTGCTTTAGGCTCACTGGTGTCTCTATTTATTTAGCTCAGAGGTCCCAACCTGTGAGCACCTTTGGAATTCTAACACAGTGTAGTGGGCACAGTGGCAGTAACCTTCAGTCACACAATGAAGATCTTTGTGTTGTGGGGGGAGCTGCTGCCAAAGCAATGTTTTTTTTAAAAAAATCTGCACAGCGTATCCAATCTCTAGTGGCCAATCAGAAGCCTTGCTGGGAAAAGCCCCTTCTGGCTTGCCTACTTTCGAACAACGGCAGGTGCCTGGTACAATGTCAGTAGGCACTGTCGTGCCCACGGGCATGATGCTGGGAACCCTTGATTTAACATTTCCCATGAAACGCCCATTTGGGGATTCCTGATCTAGGAGGGTAGCCAATCATTTACCCATGATGCTAACGACCACATTCTGAGACTGAGTGAATCATAGAAACCAGCTTTTACACCATGACAGTGACAGGTTATGCAAGCTAGTGAGATAAGCAAGGTCGATATGTACTACCAATGACCACTCCAATGGGGGACTCAGTTTGACCTGGAGGAAATCCCTTTTGGATCCCAAAGCATAAGGAAAACCCGTTCACCAAGTCTTCCCATGAAAAATCCCCAGGGACCTGACCCAACCATTCCTGGATCTAGTTTCAACATCTGATGCCCCCACAGGAATCTGCCAAGGCAGCCAGAATTAGCTCCTCCTACAGGACCCCGCTCTTACTTGATGTCCCAGATGTAGATGTACGTGTCAACTGAACTGGTAACCAGCAGATCTGGCTCGAACACGGCCCAGTCCAAGTCACTGGGGAGAGAAAGGCAGAGAGAGGGAATCAAAGATTTTAGCAGAAGGCCTTTGCCTTGGAAGGCTGTGGTCGCAAAGCCTGGCACAAGGTCAGTAACAACCTCTTTTGCTCACAGCTGGCAGAAGGCACAACACCACGAAATTAAGTGCAAATGAAAGGAACCTTGGTCTCTTCCTCCTACTTGCCCCCACCCAATCTCTTACCCCCTGTCCCATCACTCTGCCTATGGCTTCTCAGCTCCACATACCAGCCTTTCAGGCTGGGATCCCCTGAGAATATCTTTACAAGCAACTGAGGAAGTGAGCACTGAGACACAAAAGTGCATGCTGGAATAAATGTTGTTAAGGTGCTGCTGGACTTCTGCTTTATTTTTCTACAATAAATTAACCTCTGGACTTTACAAGTCCAGACAGAAATGCGAGCTACCTGAACAAAGATGTCCAGACAGCCACATCCCTGTGCTAACAACCTGGGCCAGTCGCAGGCCTCTGTGTTATGGATGGGAACTGAGGTTCCCCAAAAGCTTATCAGGGGCTCCCTGGTAGCTACCCTTGAGAGTTCGCTAGCTATCAATCTTCCCCCTGAGATTGCAAGAGAGTGTTGGGTGTTTTTAGGGTATGCCCTCAATTCATTCAAGGCTACAGGGAGACTCTGCAGCTTGAATGTGAATTTTACACCCTAAAACACTCACCTGAGTATCATGAACACACAAAACAGATACAAAACAGATTCAGAGCCAAGCTACAAGTGACGCATGACACAGGTTGGACACTTGTCAGCTTGCCTCAAGTTTTGATGGGAAATGTAGGCATCCTGGTCTTGCAGCTGTAATGGAGAGCCAAGCTGTAAAACCACGACGCCTACATTTCCCATCAAAACTTGAGGGAAGCTGACAAGTGTCCAACCTGGGTAAGGTGTCACTTGTAGCTTGGCTCACAGAAAAAGGTTTCGTAGAGGTAGAAGGCTCAAAAGCCAGTGCTCAACAGAACAGTGAGCTACCAGACAGAACCAACCCAATACTGCCAATGTCATTGTCAGAGTTGCAGGAGAGGAAAGTTATTAAATCATTCCCCATTTAATTCAACTTTTGATTCACCCTACAAATATGCGCAGTCACCTGCATGAGCGAGTTCTGGAGTTGCTATCCTAGGAAAGTATTCACAAAGCTGAGACCCCCGTTATGGCTACTGCAGTAGTATCTGCTGAACTTTGTGCAACAGCATCTTAAAGGCACAAATAGAGCTAAAGCTATGACCTCATTGCATCTGGGCTGAACTGCCTGACCAGAGCTGGTGTGGCAGGGCTCATTGGCCTCACCTGATAACAGAAATGCACCGGGGCGGGGCGGGGGATGGACATACCTGATCACACGCGTGTGCCCTTGTAAGGAGGTGCCAGCTTCCCCATGCCCATCTTTCCATTTATACAGGTCAACTCGCTGGTTGCTCTGAAATTAAACAGAAGATGTAAGTATCCACAATAAGGATGGAAGAGTAGGTAACAGCTACAGAATCAGTCTCGGGATGATGGCTGGAAGACAAATGGTAATAAAAAAATCTTGCTGAAGTTAAAAAGATCTAGAAATGGTCAGTGATTGAACAGAAGCCCTTCCAGAAGCCCCACCTTGAGTTTCATGATGAAAGGTGGAATATAAATAATCCAATCCAATCCTAGCGATTTAATCGTGTCCGATCCTTGGCTACTCTGTAGATCATATCCCTCCAGGCCTTTCTATCTCTGACTGCTGCTTTCAATTCCTTCATGTTCAGTCCAGTGTCTTTCATGATGGTATCCAGCCAGCGGGTTTTTGGTCTTCCTCTCTTCCTCATTCCACTCACCATTCCTAGCATCATTGATGTTTCTAGTGAGTTGGCCCGCATTACATGCCCGAAATAGCTGAGCTTCTGCTTTGTAATCTCCCCCTCCAGAGACATGTCAGGTTTTATGCGTTCCAAGACAGCTTGGTTTGTTACTTTTGCTGTCCAAGGGATCCTCAGGAGTCGAATATAAATAAATAGAAGTAAAAATCACTTGCTTCAAAGCCCATCAATTAGAAAAGTACATTCTCTGGCAACTAAGAACAGGGCCTTCACAGCTGTTCCTAACTTTCTTGTAGACTTTCCTATGAAGACTTTCTTAAATAGGTGTCTTGATGCTCCTTCCTTTTAAGTTATCACAACTAACATGAAATATAATTTTCTAAGGACAATGCTGGTCCTTTACCTTGGAGCATGTTTTTTTTAATTATTATTTACTTATTTACATGCTTTAGGGTTTTATTCCCTGGATGTTTTATGGGTCTGGACTTTGTAAGTCATCTAGAATTGAAGAGACAACTGCATAACTAAACCAAACTCTAGACATTTCAAAGACGCCGTCTTCTGGAGACCAGCTTTGAGGGAAAAAAGCGCATGAGATGGATCGGTCCTTTTTTGCCCAAACACACTGACTCAGTTCAGACATCTTGTGCCACTGGAAAAAGGCTGTTTCATAAAGAGCTACATCAAGAGCATTGCAGAGGGGGAAAACGGATTAAGTAACAATATATTCTGGTTATGCACATGTAATCTAGGGAACTTTGCATAAATTTCAATGTAGCTTGTTAACAGGTTGTATAACGTTAATACACATCTGTTTCTTCTAACTTTTTGATAGTTGTTGGATGACAGTATTTCAACAACTTTTGAAAGTAGTTGGACAAAAGTAGATTAATGATTCTTTAATTGCTAGGATGGACCAATAACCTGAACTTTTTGTCAACTTTTAAAGATCTATGAAACTTATCAGGAACTTGCATCATAACATCACACCAGGCTTTAGTAGAATGTCATGAATGAAAATCAAAGCAACTAAATCTAAGATGAACCATATCTTTACATTACTGTCACATGCGAAGGATCCTAGAGATGTCTTTATAGATGGCACAGTAAACACGGGCTTATTAGATTGTGGGAATGCTGTCAATGTAGTTTATCTGGATATCATTAAAGCTTTTGACAAGGTTCCTCGGGATGTTCTGATGGGTAAACTGGTGGACTGTGGACTAGTTAGATGGATAGGGAACTGGCTGGATAACCACACCCGAAGAGTAGTTTTCAATGACATCGAGTCTGATTGGAGGGAAGTGTCCAGTACAGTGCCACAGGGCTCGGTTCTGGGGCCAGTGCTTTTCAATATTTTTAGAAACGATCTGGATGAGGGTTTGAAGGGATTACTCATTAAATTTGCAGATGACACCAAACTGGGAGGAGTAGCAAACGCCCTTGAAGATAGGGATAGAAATCAGTGAGATTTGAACACACTGGAAAAGTGGGCAGATTTCAACAAGATGTGATTTAACATGGATAAGCGCTGGGTTCTCCACCTGAGAAACAAAAACGCACAGCAGACATACTGGATGAGGGATACACTTCTGGGCAGCAGTGTGTGTGAACGAGGTCTTGGGATATAGGTAGATGTGAAGCTAAATATGAGCAGTCAGTGTGATGTAGCAGCAAAAAAGGCAAATGCAATCTTTGGGTGCATCAATGAAGGCATAACATCCAGATCAAAGGATGTCATTCTCCCACTATATACTGTGTTGTTCAGGCCCCACTTGGAGTATTGTGTGCAATTCTGGAGGCCTCACTTCAAAAAGGACGTGGACAAATTGGAATAGGTGCAGAGGAGAGCAACCAAGATGATCAGGGGCCTGGGAACCAAGCCCTACGAAGAATGACTGAGGGATCTGGGAACGTTCAGTTTGAAGAAGAGGAGGTGGAGGGGACACATGATTGCTTTCTTTAAGTATTTAAAAGCCTGCCATTTAGAGGAGGGAAGGGAGCTGTTCCCGGTGGCAACAGAGGATAGGACTCAAAACAATGGGCTTAAACTACAGGAGGGAAGATACCGGCTGGATGTTTGGAAAAACTTCTTCACATTAAGATTAATTCAGCAGTGGAATCGGCTGCCTAGGGATGTGGTGGATACCCCCGCCCCATTGGCCGTCTTCAAGGAGCAAAGCAGAAAGAGAGCTCCTCTGAGTCTAGAAAGCTTCCCAATGAACAAGAAAAACCCCAGGGTTTTAAAAAAAATGTGCAAAGAGCACTTTGCAAAGTGCAAATTTTTTGTGCAAAGTTGCACATTTTTTTTAAAAAATATTTAATTTATCTTTAGTGTACCCCTGAGGTTCTTCTTGTTCATTGGGTAGTCTTCAAGGAGTGTCTGGATGAATACTTGTCGGGGATGTTTTAGGCTGTTCTTGTATTAGGCAGGGGGTGGACTAGATGGTCTGTAAGACCCCTTCCTGTGATTTTATGTCAATTAGCATAAAAGATGCCACACAGATAAGAGATTAAAATTTTGACAAATAAAATCTCATGAAGAAGATTTAGGTGAGGAATATTTGTAGCATAGGAAAAATGCAAGAGAGGGATCCCTAAAAAAAAAAAAAGTGAGGAATATTTGTATCTGGGTGCGTATCTATTGAAAATTCAGTACATTTCATAGTAGACTTGAGTATGATCTGACTTTAAATCATTACTAGCTTTAATTGAGAGGAGATAGATTAACTTTTCATTGCATGCATTTGTTCATCAATTATTGGTTTTATTTTAATACGCGGTTATATTTTAATGTCTTGCTTAATTTAAAGCAGGGGTCCCCAATCTTTTTGAGCCTGCAGAACTCATAAATAAATTGTACTAAGAGGTAGTTTCTCTAACAGAGAAAATTCTGCTTTTAGATCTCATTTGAAGCTTCTGAGCTCACCAGAATTTAAGACACAAATCTCTGTAACAGCTTAGTGCTTTAATGAGGCACAGATAAAACATTCCGTTACAGGACCTTAAAACAATGGAAAGCATAGTTTTCTAGGGATGGCTTCGGCACTTTACTTTGGAGCTGCACATTGCAAAGCTTCCAGGACCTTCTCTAGAATTCAGGTATCTCATACTCACAATCCCACCCAAATTGGAAGTGGGGGGCAGTTACTGCCGGGAAACTGCAGAGTTAAAAGGTGTGCATGTGTGCGGAAACACAAGTACACAAGCCCTTTTCAGTCATTACAGCCATGTGTACTGGGACTCTAGCAACCACACATATTGGTAGTGTCATGTTCTGGCAGTTAGATCCCCATAGTACTCCACTACACACACTCCAGGGTATGAGTTAAAGTTACTTTATTAGAGATCCATCAGCTTCAGCATACACAGACAAGGGTCTTGGCAGAAGTGACGTGTAGAAGTTTGGAGGGGTTAGTTATAGGGAAAGTTCCCGCCTTTAGGATATGGACGGTTAGGATTCAGGCGCAAAGGAGCCAGGAAGGGTGGGGGAGGGGGTTTGAGACAGGAGGCGAGAAGAACTGGAGTAGAGAAGCAAAAAATGAAGTTATTTTCAGTTCCCAGGCTCAAGCCGGTAGTCAAGGACACATTCACAAGTGGCTGCAAAAACGAAAGTAGACACCAGAGTAGGCACCTGTAAGATAAGCAACTCCCAGCCAAATAGGCCACTGCTATGCAACTTCACATACTCTCAGAGGATCAGTACAGAGTACAGAATACAGAAAATACTCATGGCTGATATGTAGACAGACATATATGACAGGTAGCATGCACAAACCATGCAGACATAATGTTGTCTGAACATGGGCAGTGCATATATCTTGCACGAACATCCAGCTTCAGTGTGTGTAAACCACCACCGTGAAAAATCTAATGATCAACTAAAGCTGTATGGGTATGTAAAATGCATAAGTACCCCTCTTCACCTGGGGATGTACACACAGTTGGGAAGCTCGTATGTATGGACATAACAATGCTCCTTATACATGCAGGATCACCAATCTGGCCTCAATCCCACAAGTTATTTAGATCCACACACTGCAGTGTTAGGACCCAGCCAGAGAGGAAATGCAGCTGAGTATCAGGATTGGCTTACCGAAGCAGCAAAGTAGTGTGCGTGGCTGTCGTGTGGGTTCCACTGCACAGCGCCGATATCCCACTTGCTCTGGCGAGAGATCTTGCGGTGACCTTCTGCTGGCACGTCTAGGTTGACGATGTAGAGGAAGCGGCGTCTGCAAGGCACGTGCGTAATGCGCCATCAACGTTGGAACCAAGGTGCATTCTGCAACCACTTTCTCCAGATGCCTTTTTTGTCAGGCTAATCAGGATAAAAGGTCCAAGCTCGAGAAGTTAGACTTCTGTTTAGCTTCTCAGTAACAGAGGATTAATCACTCAGGAGAAGGTGCACTGTGACAACATTTCTCAGCAACTAGAAGTATACATGGGGGATATGTACGACCTGCGTCTCTAAAAGACCCTCTCAGCACTATGTGCCAACTTCAGTCTTCAAGTTGCCACCTGCCGGCTGCTCCCTTCACTTAAGGTAGCCCACCCGGCATCTACTTGATCCTGTTCCTTTTTTGTGATAGCACACACCTGGTGAAACAGACCCCCAGAAGAGGTGAGAGGGGTGCCATCTTAGAGGTTTTTAGGAGGTCTACCATACCCATTTCATTTGCTAGGGCTTTTAGCAGGGTGTAAACTGCTGGCTTCTTGGGGAGGGGAGGGAAGGGTTAATTGGAGTTTTATTGAACTTTGAAAGGTTTTTAAATCTGGAACCATAAGCTGCCTTGAGCCAAAATGGAAAGATAGGGATAAATATTTTAACAGGTAAGTAAAAATACTATCAAAGAATATTTGTACCCATTTTCTTTTATTCACCTGGATATACAATGCTCACAACCTCTACTAACTTAACAGAAGAGATGAACAGTTAGAAGATAAACACAGCATTGCATGAGTCTAAAGCAGCTTGCCCACAGAGGGAAAGGAGTTCAGTCTCACAGAAGCAGTCTCATTTATGTATTTTCAAAGTATCTCATACTGAAATCACCTTGAACAAAACATAGCAGCCCCCAATACTTTGCATGTTTATTTTCAAAATTCCTACAGAATTAAAACATCTTGCAAGGTTATGTTTGCTCTTACATTTCTAGATAGCCTAAATTAGACTTGTGCACAAGTCTCTTTGGGTAGTGTCAAGCTCTTTTTCACTGCTTTTTAAACATAACAGACATTTCAATTTTAATGCTAAAACATTCCACAAACATATTATTATTTATTGCCCATGAACTGACCAACCGTCTCTCTGCATATGCATTTCTTCTGACCTTGACTGTAATGATTTGTCATTTTTCTGGTTCCCCTTTCACCTTGATTTTAATCTTTCAGTTAACATATTGTCTCTCTCTCCCAATAAGGTTCAAACCCCTCCTCAAATTACCTCATTCATAACCAACACACCTTCGTTTGTTCTCGACAAAACACTTTCAGATATTTAACAAAGCAAGATATCACCTGATTCTTATTTGTGAAGGCCTTTTTGGTCAGTGTCAGTCATTTTTTGACATTTGATGCTCAACAGCCTTTGCTAGATCTGTGACGGCGTTCACCGTGCCACCCTAACTGGAGTTCCACCCTTCTATGGCCATTGACTTTAACAGACTTAGAAGAGCGTCACCCATCTTAAGACAGCACTGACGCTATTGTCAACTACAAGCTCCATCTTGTTTCCAAAGCTTCACAGAAGTGAGAAAGATAAGAAGGGAGGGAGTCAAAAGAATTTATTACTACCACTAGCAAGATAGGTATTCGTTATCGCAGGCGATGTGCAGAGGGAAGGATTGTACGTGGCAAGGACACAGGGTTTGTGTACAGAGAAGAGATACAGCACACGGTAGGAAGAGATGCAATGCACACTGGGTTCTCCCACCAGCAAGGCGTACGCCCCCCTCGCGGGGATGATAGGTGACAAGAACAGTGTTTTTACTTTACTGCACAGGAACTAACGGCAGCATCCACTTTAAAAAGAAGAAAGTGAAGGAACATACTGAGTTTGAGACGAAACCTTCTCCTTCCTCGCAGAAGACTCCGGACAGGACCATCAAATTTACTCCTATCCCTGGATCTGTTTGTGTGTCACACTACACAAAAGCATTGTGAAGAGCCCTGCCAGAGATGACTGAACATTCCTCTAGGCCAAAATTCTGTTATCTAGATTGGCCAACAAGACATCCCCGAGGAAGAAGGAGACGCAGCCACTGATGGATCTCTCCTGCGTGAATTTCTTGAATCTCCTTTTAAAACCATCGAAACCAATACCGAGTCCTTAGTTAGGCAGGCATTCCACACTGTACGAAGAAATATTTCCTTTCGTCCTGGATCTGCCGCACAGCCGTTTTATTTGCTGACCCAGGAGTTCTAGTATTAGGGGAAAGGGAGAAAAAGTTTTCTCCATCCACCTTCTCCAGTCCATGCATCAGTTGGCAAGACTCTTATCATGTCCTCCCTTGGGCATCTTTTTTCTCTAAATTTAAAAAAGCCCCAAAGATTTTTTTCCTCTGTCATGGAAAATGTGCTCCAAATCATTTTGATTTCTCTTTTCTGCACCACTGTGTGACAAAATATTTGGAACTGGAAGGAAACCAACAGATGGAAAGATATTTTATGTACATCAGTTATACCCCGTCTTTCACTCTAATGGGGACCCGAACTGGCTTAACACTGTGCTCTTCTCCGCTGTTTCATCCTTATAAAAAACATGTGAGGAAGGCTGAGTAACTATGGCCCAAGGTCACCCAGCAAGTTTTTGTGGTGGAGTGCAGAGTCAAAAAAACTTTTATAGAGAGAGAGAGAGCTGGATGGACAGAAACTACCCTGTCTCTGGGATTACCCTATACCAACTGTTGGGCTGAGACTAAAAATCTGGAAAATGGGCCAAATTAAACAGGTTGTACTACCAGTATTTTTTTCCTTTGGAGCTTTTGTCCTTTCCCAGACATTTTAAAGGGAAAGGGAGCGGATAAAACAGAATCCGGGCACTTGGAGAAAGAAAGAAGCAGGAAAACAGATAGATGTAGTAAAAAGAATTAGAAGTGGGTCTCAAGCAGCAAGTTGGGTGTAAAGGCTTTACAAGGCTGCCACACTGGCACTCCAGCATCAGCCACCCAAAATCTAAAGCGAAGGCGATACAAATCAGAAGGGTCCCCGTAAAAAGGGCTGGATGGCATTTGCTTTGCTTTTGTGAAATCGTGCAGTAACCGAGTCCCACAGGGCATATCCCACACCAAATTAGTACAGGATGTGCCATCCTGGGCATCAGGTAGGTGGCTGGCCTGCCTAACCTGATGGGAGTTCTGAACCTGCACAGGCTAATGCAAGTTAGTCATTTTTCTTACTTTGCATAATTTTCTGTTTTGCTGTTGGGAACTAACGATGCAGGGCGTGGAAGCACTGCTCCTCATCACTGTAAAAGCCCTCTGCTTTTTGAAATTTCATTAGACATCGGCCACACACTTTCAAGGATTTCTTTGGGGCCTTGAGGGCTAGAAATTTACTTCCTTAAAAGCAGGGTTGTAGCTGAGCCCCAATACTTTATTTTGTGTGTTTTTGCCATTCTTGTGGAATCATATAGCCTTGCCCCTTGCGGGGGGAGAATCTCCAGTGAAAAGGATACAAAAAAGCAGAAAAACAGCCCCAAATGCAAATTTAATGCCCCAGATGTGGACAGCAGGAGCCCTGGAGAGGAAGGTGCCAGGAATGGTGCAATCTCCCACTGCACACAGAAAACAAATGCCTGCTTAGGATAGCTACGACTATTATGGCACATCACTGCAGACTGGAACAAAAAGAGAAATGTAAGCAAGGCTTTGGAAAATACACATGCAAGGACATCAGATAATCAGATCAACAGAAGCAGAAGGTCACCAGCTGCAAAGCTAAATACATGCAAGACGAGATTAGAGATAAGACAGGAAAAGGCTCCGAACATCAGCGATCTGGGGAGGGGGGTGGGAGATGACGTGAAAGATCCAGGCTCTCCGACTCAAAGTCAACACTCCTCAACTCCAGATTTGAGCAACCTAGCCGTGCTCCAAAACCGGTTGAACCAAGGACCCTGATTCTAGGCAAGCCATCACCCAAGTCCTGAATGTTCAGGACAGATGAAAGAAAGTTTGGCACATAACACATAATATAATTCATTGACTCTAAATGCAGTGGCAGTCACTAACATAGGGGACAAGTTCATAGGGAAATGGATCCTTTCAACAATTATGATAGCTACGTAGAACTGTCATATGCAGAGGCAGTGTATCCCCAGACTCCAGATGTTTGGTCAAAATAACAGAAGTGGGCAGAAGTGGGTTTTCCTTCATGCTCTGGAAAAACCGCCGACAGAACAGGCATCTTGCTGGGCATGGATGAAAACGACATATTGAACTGACTGAACTGCTAGGGTGTGATCTGGCTGTGACCTTTCTTTCTTTGTTTTTTCACTGGAGTGATGCCCCTTTGAGAATGCAAGAAGAATCCTTGCACCAAACTGTGAAAAACTTGCCTTCCATGCTCACCACCAAAGAGCAGCCTAGTGGCTGCTGGCATTAACGGCAACTCTAGCGCAAATGTTTCAGCACTCACCCAGAAAGCACGGCATGCTGCCCAAGACAGTCCACAGACATTGCAGTCGCCTGTAAAATGAGGGAAAGAGAGAAAAATAAATCCCCTGTCATCAATTTACCAAATAATGCAGAAAGAAAAGAATGAGGTTGGGAACCATGGCAAAATCCCACAATCAAGAGATCACCACAGCTGTGTTTACCTGTTTAAATATGGCTAATAGGAGTTATAGGAAGGAGCTGATTTTGGGAACAGAGAGAATGAACTCACAAGCCAGCTCCACCAGAGTTCTTTTTTTTAAAGGTACATTCTGCGTGCTTAAAATCCACCTTAAGTGTTTTGTGGACTGCAACCTGACAGCCACAGTTCTGCAAGTTCCATTGAAGTGACAAATGTCATGTAATGAGGTTTATCACCTCCGAGACTGGAGTACGATAACCCAACACGATAAAAGATAACAACTCATGAGAACCATCACATCATTATAGCCATTAGGAAGGAGGTCATAGTGTAGATAAATCGGGGCATACCAATTTAATATTCGGTGGCAGCATATAGGGTTCCCCAACTTTGCCATGCCCATGGGCACTTTGGGAACTCTGAGAACAGGAAGCGGGTACCACCGCAGAAGGGCTTCCATGGGGTACTGGGGACAATCACAAAATGTTGGCTGGTTCCAAACCAAGTATCATTCTGTGATGGAGGCAACTGTTTCTGAAAGGGTGCTCCCTGCAGACTCGGGAACTCTTCTAATGCGCACACACGCACCTGGTTCAATAAGAAGCAAGCCAGGACCGGCTCTTTGCTTTGTTGGGTTCATAATTTGGGGAAGAAGAAAATGGCACCATTTTGAAGATTACTGACCCAGTACCTCTCCAGCTGTTTTTTTTAAGTGAGTTTTTTATTTTTGCTAGAAAGTAGGGAATACAGAATAGAAGGGATGAGGAAAAGAAATTCATGTTATACAAATCTGATACACTGCACCATTCAATCTAATATGTTTCTTAGTACATCATTATATTCTGCAGTTCAGCTATTTATTTGCAAATATTTTAGGTAACATCCATAAAAGTCTTTGTCTTAACTAAAAGCTAAGTTTCTTCAAACTTCTTTTGTATCCAGTTGTAAAATGGCTCCCAAGTGTTATTATATATTGTGTTCTCCATATCTTTCAATAAACTTGCCAGTTTATCCATTTCAGCTGTCTCAAGTGTTCTCCAGCTGGTTTGGATGAGCAAGCAGAGTGCTGAACTTTGGCTGAGAAGACTGGAGGTTTAGTCCTTGGGCACCCATGAAACTCCCTGGGAAACTCTGAGTCAGCCGTATTCTCTCACGCTAACCTACCTCCTCAGTGTGCCGTTGTGAGCATAAAATGGGATAAACCCCAGTTAGGATTCCCTGAGCTCCCTGAAGGGAGGTCAGAATTTAAAGACAAATTAAAACGCACTGGGATTCTCACCGTTACTTCTAGCGAACAAGTTCCATGGAAGAGAACAACTGTCTATTGTTCTACCTAACAAGATCCCATCTCCTGATGAAAAAAACAGACCCATAGTGAGAACCCTAAGCAATGAATGTAGAGACATTGTGGGAAGGACAAGCAGACACGGTTTTCCAAAGGCCGTGCTTGAAAACCCCACCCTCCTAGTAACTTAGCTGTTGGCTTCACTGGTTTTAACAGCCCCTGAGAATCACATTGCAACTGAAAACCAATTAGCATAGGTAGAGTTGACAAGGGGCTTTCGGTACTGGTCCCAAAGCGGCACAGACAAAGAGTCCCAAGGACTTCTGGACCACTCGTTTCAATAATGCTTGGCACGTCAGCAATATTGCATTGCTAGATGGCAATCAGCCAGCCTGCAGGTGAAATACAGCACCATAAAAGCTAGAGACTGATTAGAAGAGAAACAAAACACTGCCTACCAGCTTCTCTCTGCTGGGTTCCTGCTCCACTAATGTGCCAGGCTAGGTCAGTAGGTAAGTAAGCACAACAGCTGCTGAATTAGGGATGGCTGTTGGGGAGAAAGGTTTGCTATGCAAGAGGCAAGAGCTCAAGTCTGGAAGGAGAAATTCAGCCTCAAAAAGGTTCAAGTCTATGACAGATTTCCTGATAGACTCATAGGGTTATAAGGTACCGCCAGGGTCGTCTAGTCCAACCCCTGCACAATGCAGGAAATTCACAACTGCCTCCCCCCCACACACACCCAGTGACCCCTGCTCCATACCCAGAAGATGGCAAAACATCATAAGGATCCCTAGCCAAACTGGACTGGGGGAAATTGCTACCTGACCCCAAAGTGGCGATCAGCATTACCCTGGGCATGTAAGAAGGGGCCACGAGAACTAAGCACTGATGTAAACCTTCCTGCCCTCCTTCTCATGATCTGCCAAGGTTCACAGATTCAGCATTGCTGTCGGATGGACATCTAACCTCTGCTTTAAAACTTCCAAAGAAGGAGAGCCCACCACCTCCTGAGGAAGCCTTTCCCACTGAGGGACTGCTCTACTGTAAGAAAGTTCTTCCTAATGTTTAGCCAAAAACTCTATTGATTTAATTTCTACCTGTTGGTTTCTACCCGTTGGTTCTTAGATGAAAACTCCTGATTACCTGTTGGTTCTGGTCTGACCTTCTGGGACAACAGAAAACAACTCTGGAAGGCTGCCCAGAGTCAAACAACTACAAGGGTGCACATAAACGCATGGAGCTGTCTTCTACTGAATCAGACCCTTGGTCCATCAAGGTCAGCACTGTCTACTCAGACTTGCAGCAGCTCTTCAGAGTATCAAGCAGCGGTCTTTCACATCACCTGCTACATCATCTTTTCAACTGGAGATGCCAGAGATTGAACCTGAGACCTTCTGCACACCAAGCAGATGCTCTACCACTGGGCCACGACCCCTCTGGGTACCTGGTAATTGCTTCTGTTGCAGAAGTACCCACTGGGAGACGGAGACGGAAAAGGTTGCAACATTTGAGAGGAAATCCAAGTCACAGCTACAGATGGCGATCCACAAGATCTGAGGGAGATGATCTGGTTTGCTGAAAATCCACCCCTCACGAGCCATCTCTATCAAAGACATATTTCTGGAGAATCCAATTTGACTGACTTCAAAAAGTGGAGATGTGTTTTGTTAAGGCCAGATCTGACATCAATGAACTCATTAAGCACAAAAAGTAACAAGCAAAAAGGACCTTAGCTCTTGGGAATTCTCAAGTAGAAACCTTGGGCTGACATAGCAGTGCATGATGATTCCCATGTTGCCATTTCATGTGTGTGGGTCTACAGATGTATTTAACCTGTGCTTGCCTGCAACCAGCCACTCGCCTGGTTACCTGTAGCTAGCAAGAACCTCCCCTCGAAGGGATCAGGCAAGGACTAAAGCAACTTGCGTAAGTTGGTTCTTTTTGGGTAGCTGTGTTAGTCTGTCTGTAGCAGTAGAAAAGAGCAAGAGACCAGTAGCACTAACAAAATTTGTGGTAGGGGTATGAGCTTTCATGAGTCAGAGATACCGACAGGTATCTGAAGAAGTGAGCTGTGGCTCACGAAAGCTCATACCCCTACCACAAATTTTGTTAATCTTATAGGTGCTACTGGACTCTTGCTCTTTTCTATAGGTTCCTTTTGTCTTTTAGGCCACACAAATTATTAACACCAGTACGCATAGTGGTACTGAGTTACTAGCTTCTGGGGACTTACTTGCATAGCTGCTTCTGGGAGAACCGGTACAGGACAGAAAACCGAATGTTAGATCAGAGACCTAGCTTTAAATCCTCGTTCGGCCACAAAGTTCACTGGGTGCCCTTGAGTCAGGCACGATCGCACAGCCTAATCTACCTCAAGGGGCTGTAATGGGGATAAAATGAAGGACAACACCACACACACAGCACCTAGAGGAAGGGGTGGAATATGGCCCCAAAGTGAAAATCACACAAGCCTGCTCCACATCTGTTTAACATATCACTTGAGACCTAGGCCCTCTGCCGGCCTCACAACTTTCCTGTGAGTTGCCACCAGTTCATCTACCATCTTTCCCCAAAAAAGATAGCAAGCTTTGTAAAGAGCTCACTGGTCACCTGTGAAAAATGAAATCCTGCCCTCAAATCATAGTTGACTTATGGTGACCCCTGTTGGGGTTTTCATGGCAAGAGCCTAACAGAGGTGGCTTGCCACTGCCTGCCTCTGCAACCCTGGTCTTCGTTGGAGGTCTCCCATCCAATTACCAACCAAGGCCAACCCTGCTTAGCTTCTGAAATCTGACAAGGTCAAGCTGCAACACCTGTGGTGAGAGAGAATTCCCTTCAGGCAGCCAGAAAGGAAGCTTTAAAAATGCGTATTTTTCAGTCCTTTAATATTAGATATCTGGATTGGAACAGCAATGACTTTTTTTTGTAGACTAACAAAGTTGATGAATGCGCTTGCAAAGCCGAACTACAGCTCCCCAGAGGAGAGCTTATTGCTGCTAAACAGAGCAGGATTGTTATTTTCCAAATACTGGAAGCCATAACCCTGTTAATCCAGCCTAGAAATGGCATTGACCTTTCGAGTGCAACAGCAAACTGCTTGACTTGTATTCATTATAGCCCACAGAACCGTCTCTGAAGCATTGCTACCTAAGTTGTCAGAGCTTGTTACTATTGACTTTCCTACCATTTTGACAGGCTTCACTGTGGAGGCTGTCTTCAAAGGGAGTGGGTGGTGGGTGGGAGAAGGCACCCACTTCCCCCTCCTGAAGTTTAGCCTGGCAGAGAGAATTGTGGGGAGGCTGCCATCACTGGGCACAGGGCAGAATTCACCTACCCACTGGGGGGGGGGAAACACCTCTGCACTCTTTTGTAATGATACCATGAGAAGTATTCTAGAGTTGGGAAAGACCTCCACTACCTCTTGGTCATACTAGCCATTCCTAGAGCACACACTGAGGCAGAAGGCCAGTGTGACCAATTCATGATATTTATAAGTTTTCTCAGAAACACATTCTTTGTGTGTGTCCTACAGCCCCTAATTTGTTTGATGATACCATCTGAACAAGACAAACTGTGCCAAGCTCTGGGAGCGATGTAAACAGGGCTAAGAGTAATTCATTTAGAACATTGATATACCATCAGAGAATCTGCTCAAGCTGAATAATAACAAAGTAAAAGGTAATGAGGCATTTTAGGAACCTGGTTAGGCATTTCATGTGCGAGTCTTCCGACAAACCCAACATGGTGCTCATGGGTGCTATGACACCCTCTATGAGTTTTTAAAAAGGGGGATGAGGCCAGATGCAGCTTTTTACCCAGTATGGTTTCTGATTAGCTGTGCAGAGATTTAAAAATGTTGATCTGGCCGCAGCTGCCATCACAGCACAAGGATCTTCAAGGTGTGAATGCAGGTAAGCTGTGTATAGGCAAGAAACTATTTTAAGACACGATGTTCATTTTAAAAGGCATCCCATTAAAGAGAGCTTCTGCTTGAAATGTTGAAGAGTTACTCTTAGTTATGCAAATAGACGAGTCCAGTAGCCCCTTTAAGACTAACCAACTTTACTGTAGCATAAGCTTTCGAGAATCACAGTTCTCTTCGTCAGATGCATGATGCATCTGATGAAGAGAACTGTGATTCTCGAAAGCTTATGCTACAGTAAAGTTGGTTAGTCTTAAAGGGGCTACTGGACTCTTGTCTATTTTGCTACTACAGACTAACACGGCTAACTCCTCTGGATCTTAGTTATGCATAATCCTGACATTTTGCAGTTGCGCCCATCACCCTGTGTCAAAATTCCAATGGCGCTAAAGGCTCAGGCACATTGGGGACTCCTGCAAAAGATAATCTAAGCACCTTGCAGTTCATTAATCTCCATAAATTAATGTTCATAAAAGAGAGAAAATTATATCTGGGGTGACAGTGGTTTATTTTTCATGAACAATGGGCTACTGATCAGGAATGACTGTGACTGGGCTGGGGAAGGATATATGGTAACTACTTTGCTTGGGGTCGCAAAACACCTTGAACTGGCCCTGGGCAAAGGGTGGGTATTGTCTCCCCTGCAACAGTGTCCCCAAGTGAACTCCTTAATTTTCCCCATGGGAAAGTAGTAAACAGGTGCAGTCAGGAACATACGGACATACAAAACTGTCCTCTTCCAAGCCAGACCTCTGGTCCACCTAGCTTAGTGTTGTCTACGCTGACTGCCCTTGGTTTTCAGGCAAAAAAAAGTATGTCTTAACATTTGCTGCTGGGGACTGAACCTGGAAAATCCCGCATGCCATGGGCAGTATCCTTGGAAAGGACTACACTGGGGTGGGGGCTCGATCCATTCCGTTACCCAGCCATTAGAAATCAAGCATGCTCCTATATGCCTAACATCCTACCTGGGGAACATGAGAAAGACAATGATGTACATATCACATTTAAATACTGTCTTTCCTTCAAAGAAATCAGAATTGTATAATGGAGGATGGGGCAAAAGTGAGCCCGTTTTAGGATCATAACAACCCTGCGAGATTAGGTTGAGTGTATGCAACTGGCCCAGAGTTTCATGGCTGAGCAGGGACTATGAACCTCGGTCTCCTTGGCCCAAGCACAGCATTTGATGTCATTTGGCCAGGCTCAACTTTATTCCAGGGTTTTAAGAATAGCTCTCCGATTGACTGTGATTACTTTGCATATTTCAGGGCAGAGCCTTGACAGCCTGCAACAAGGAAGGCCCTAGGCACACTTGCATTTGAAGTCAAGATGAACCGTGTCAGCCAATCATTTTTCTAAAATGAAAAAAAAACCTGAGATGCAGGTTGAAGGCAAACTCTGAACATTTCCATTCCTGTTTGCAGCAGTTCAAAAATGTCCACCTAATCACAAAGAGTCCAGTAGCACCTTTAAGACTAACCAACTTTATTGTAGTATAAGCTTTCAAGAATCACAGTTCTCTTCGTCAGATGCATCTGACAAAGAGAACGGTGATTCTCGAAAGCTTATGCTACAATAAAGTTGGTTAGTCTTAAAGGTGCTACTGGACTCTTTGATTTTGCTACTACAGACTAACACGGCTAACTCCTCTGCATCTAATCACAGTACCTCCAGAGGCATAGCCACGTTTGTCTGCTGTGGCAAAATCAAACAAGAGCCCAGTAGCACCTGAAAAATGAATATTCCAGCATAGCCTTTCTTGAGTCAGAGTTCACTTCAGACCCACCCACAAAAGCTTAGGCTAGCATAACTTTCCTTTGCCTTTAAGGGGCCACTGGACTTGTGTTTTATCTAATCATGAGGAGCACTGCAGTTATTCAACCCCGTAAGGATCCTAAGCACACTGCGGGGCAGGGTGCGATTGTAGTTTGGTTGGGAGCATCCTTTCAGGTCTTCATGGCTTCCAGCTTCAATGAGATCAGTTTCTGTTTTTTTCTTCTTCTTTCAGCACAAGCGCTGTTTGCTAGAGATGAATTACTTGCTCCGCCATCGTCCCCCCCTCCGCGCCACAATTAGATTATTCAACACAAAGAAAATGTGTTTCTTGGATACATCTCGCGATGTGGGCCGGAAAAATTTTCAATGCTATATTTTTCAGCGGAAAATTTCCCATCTCACGTATGTAAATATAGCCTGCTTATCTATAATTGTCAGGGCTGCTGTGCTGCAAACCCACCGCGTGGGATTGGCCGCATGGGGGATAGAACGCGGGGACAAACCCCAGTGCTTGTACATGGTCCTGGCTTGTGCACGGTGGTGTTTGCCTTCTCTGGCTAACATCATTTAAATTTGGCTAACGTTATGTAAATACTGAATTTATTTAAACTGGAAAATTTTCCGATTCAAATCATCGGTTAATATCCGTACTCTTCTCAAGCGGAAATGGTTTCCTAGTCTTTTTAATCACAAGAGCAGAATGACTAGAAAAGGTTTGGTTTGCATATGCTCTTTTATCTATTCTTGGTTCTACTCCGTGCTCCTCTGTACAAAGAGAAATAACCCCATATGGTAAACATTCTCCGCTTTATCCTCGAAAGGGAAATTCTGTGCAGACCAAATAAGACAAACCTCCCTCAGCATACCCCTGTGATCTCTGGAGGGGGCTCAGTTCATTCACTTCTTTTATAACCCACTTTCCCCCCCCCAATGTGGACCCAAAGCAGCTTACACTGTGCTCCTCTCTTCCATTTTATCCTCGCAATAACCCTGTGAAGTAGCATGGACAGAGACTGCGTGACTGACCCCAGGTCACCCAGCAAGCCTCCACGGCAGGGGTTCAAACCTGGGTCTCTCCGATCTTCGTCTGACATTCTAACTACGATACCGTGTCGGCTCACAATCCTTATAAGGATGTTCAACCACAGCCTGAGAAAAGCATCCCCCTCCAACAACGTTAAGATGAGCAAGTCTTGCTACCTCCTCACTTTAACACTACCCTGCATGAGAGCAGAACAAGATCTACGGCATATTAGATGTTTGCGATGGTCTATGCCAATGCGGCTCTGCCGTCATGGCATGAGTGAATCCCCCGACTCCTGCAGCGCTGAGAAACCAGAAGCTCGGGCTTTCACCTTTACTATCAGATGACATTGTGATGCAATTAGAAAAGGCAGCCTGCCTCCTAGAGAAGAGCATTCTTGACTTCATGGAACACATGGCCGCTGTTCAATAACAGGCAACCAGGATCCTAGTTAAAAATTCATTAGTGGATAGTTATCTGCACATACTTTCCCATGAAGATTAATGACTTGTGTTTCCCTCTCCCTCACCACTTGTTTTACACTAAGTATTGTGACCGTCTCCTCAATGGCCAAGAGCGGGGCAGGACTGATATACTTGAAAACTGTGAGATTTTGTTTGTGCGGTGCTGCCTGCTGCTCAGAGACTCCAGAAACGGAATGTCGAATATATACTATGGAATGGTCATGGCAGCTTTGCAATGCGGTCACACCCACAGCAGTCTTATTTTGGAATAAAGGGGCATTCACATAGTCTCAGCTCAGCACAGCAATACGAAAGGGGAAGTCCAGACAGTTTCTATTTCAAGGATCCAATACCTTCTTTGCCCACTCCCACATCTAAGAGACGTGGGATATTTAAGTCCATAGTTGGCCACGTGTGTGACCTGACTCATAAGAATGCAGTGATCCCCTCCCCTGCATGATAAACTCAAGGTTGCTGGGTGGAAAATACCATCCACCACCTGAGCTCTTAGGGCCAAGCTACAAGTGATGAATGGCACTTGAATGGCAAGTGAACAGACTCACGTGTATTCCTCCCTGTTCACTTGCCCTCCACTTGCACTCCACTCGATCACATGACCGAATGGAGTGCAAGTGGAGCACAAGTGAACAGGGAGGAATACACGTGAGTCTGTTCACTTGCTATTCAAGTGTCATTCGTCACTTGTAGCTTGGCCCTTAGGTGCATTAATACACCTGTCACGTTCTAGAGCACCCTGGGCCAGAAATGGAATGTGAAAAAATAAGATACCTTTTCTCTGATGCCCATTCCAATGGGAGAGCACCAGTGGAACTGAGTGGTTAAGAGCACTGGACTAAGACTGGGAAAATATTTAATTTCTTTTCTAGGAGAGGCTGTGCCTCAGTGATACAGCATCTGCTTAGCATGCAGAAGGTCCCGGATTTAATCTCCAGAGAAGAATCAGGCAGCAAATGATGTCAAAAACCTCCACCTGAGATCTTGGAATGCTGCTATCACATAGCATTGATCTTGAGGGACCAAGGGTCTGATTCAGTACAAGGAAGCTTCATAGATGTTCTTATGTGAAATCTAGACTCAAATCCTCACTCAGCCATTACGACCACCAGGTAACCTTGGATCAGCCATTCTTTCTTGGCCTGACCTGCCTCCCAGGGCTGTTGTGAGAGTAAATGGAGAACTGAACCAAGTATTCTGGCCTGACTTGACTGGAGGAAGGGTGGTACCATTATGGTACTGGGTTGGGGTGTGTGTGAAGCAGATGGCAGGGACAGGCAAGCCAGCACCTATTTATTAAGGAAAGAGATGAGCGGGCAAACTGGAATAATCTCACCTGCTCCTTTTTGTGGCTGCCATGTTTTAGCACCCAAACAATTGTTTTTTTAAAAAAAGAGTAACTGTTGCACAGGCACTATGGCTCTTTCTACCATCATGAACCAACATTTAGGGAAACTAGAAGCCCAGTGGCAGCTTAAAAGGTTAACAGTATTTGTTCCAGCATGACCTTTCATGAATCAGAGCCCACGTATTCAGATGCTCTGAAGAAGAAATCATAATCCACGTTTTATAGGAAAAATTACAGAAGAGGGAAGGAAAAGCTGGCCATACTTGCCACAACAACCTTAACTGAACAGACTACGTTGACAAGCTCAACATGAACTTTCCAATACATGTCCTGCAGATATTTGTGCTTATTATACAAATTTCAGCTCTCAACAGAGAACTAGAATGTTACATTTCAGTAACAGACCTCATGATGCGATCAGTTCCTCATCAGTGAGACTGGAATAACAACTGCTGGTTACACAAGGGCGGAGTGGTGATAAATAATTAAAGCTCTCTGCAAATTATTAGACATATATACATTTATTAATAAAAATAACTACCAATAACAACATTCCCCACTCCCGTAGCAAAAGGTAAGAACATAGTGGTACTTGCCAGCATTAGGAATAAATTCCATACACTCCAGCAATAAAGATTTGCTAAGGGACAAACTACATGTTAGAATTTGCAAAGTGTAAGGTCTGGGTTCCTGCAACCTGACTTTGACTGAGACAGTTAAATATCAGGTGCAAGGTCATTTCCCAAGAACACGAGGCCTCCAATTCAGTTTGAGATGATGGGGGAGAAGAGGCTTCAGTCTCTACACCTGCGCTGTTTTTCTAATACAAAACAGCACCAAGGGATATTATCAACCTCATTGGGGGGCTACACGTGTATCCTGCCAGTAGTACAGAAGCATGTGAGAATCCACATACAGAGGAAGGATAGCCCTAAATATCAGAAGCTTTGGATAATGAACAGAGCAGGGCAGTGAGCGGCCTTTACATCCTGCAGAAGCATCCCTTTTGGCCAGTGCTGGAAACAGGATTCAGAACCGGTTTAACACTGTGATCCTAATCACAGTTGCACCTTTCTAAGCTAATTGGCTTCAAAAGGCTTAGAAGTGTGCAACTGCATTTAGATTTGCACTGCCAGGTTACCAGCTCATTAACCACAATCCCTATCCTATGTCTTCATCTGTAAGTTAATTAGCAGGTGCATAATGCCTACCTTCGTACTGTGAGAGAAAGAGAAAGCTTTGCCTGCCAGTTCCTGTGGCATCTCACAAAGTATTGTGGCTTGAATTTTCACAGATTAGAGCTCATGTCAACACTGCCATCAAGTATTATTTTCAAAAATACATAATGCACACTTGAGCACAAATAAAATGTAGTCTCACAAACACATAAAGCTGCCTTATACTGAATCAGACCCTTGGTTCATCACCATATAGATCCAGAGGAGTTAGTCGTGTTAGTCTGTAGTAGCAAAAATAGAAGAGTCCAGTAGCACCTTTAAGACTAACCAACTTTACTGTAGCATACGCTTTCGAGAATCACAGTTCTCTTCATCAGATGCATGGAGGGTCCCTCCATGCATCTGAAGAAGAGATCTGTGATTCTCGAAAGCTTATACTACAGTAAAGTTGGTTAGTCTTAAAGGTGCTACTGGACTCTTTTCTATTTTGGGTTCATCACAGTCACTACTGTCTACTCAGACTAGCAGTTTCACGTAGAAGTGTTTCTCATCACGTCCTATCTGATCCTTTTAATTGGAGATGATGGGGACTGAACTTGAGACCTTTTGCATGCAAAGTAGATGCTCTACCAGTGAGCCACAGCCCCTCTTTGGGGTAAAAATAATTGTTTATATTATCCAACCTCTGGACCTACATATGTCAACTGCAAGTAATTTTTTGTGTGTCTGATGAAACAAGCTCTGATCCACAAACAGGCAGAGCCTATTTTGTCAGATGTGTGTGGCAACGTAAGTGGGTAGGCAAGCATACAGACAACATGAACACAGAGGCAAGGAGGGGAAATGTTTTACCAAAGGGCAGTCATCTACTCCTGAGGTTAATGCATCACACACTTGTCAAAATGGGTTCTGACCTATGAAAGTCACAATAACTTATTTAAAGAAGAAAAAGATTATTTGTAGCTTTTGCTACATTGGACAAATCTGGCTGATCCTCCAGAATCTACCAACTCCTGCATATCAAGAAGGCATTAAAAGCCGAGGATGCAAGCCAGGGTTGAGGTTTTATTTCATTCTGATCAGTTGGTACCCCTGAATCATTATCAATAAAGAGTCATTTGGTGATGGTACCCAAGAAAGACGATTCTTATGTTCATAACAGATACATATATTGAGAAAAAACAGGGACAAAAGAGGCCCATCCTCATATCCCCACATCCCCACTGAGCCATGAAACCCAGTGGGTGATCTTTGGGCCAGCCATTCCCTCTCAGCCATGCCTACCTCACAAGACTGTTGTTGTTTCAAGGATAAAATCAAAGAATGAAGAATCCCAACTCTGCCATGAGACATTTACTCCCACCTCACAGGGTAGTTGCTATCACAAAAAGGAGAAATAGAGAATCCTCACTTCTGTGAGAGGGATGAGCCATTCCCTCTCAGCCATGCCTACCTCACAAGACTGTTGTTGTTTCAAGGATAAAATCAAAGAATGAAGAATTCCAACTCTGCCATGAGACATTTACTCCCACCTCACAGGGTAGTTGCTATCACAAAAAGGAGAAATAGAGAATCCTCACTGCCGTGAGAGGGACGAGCCATTCCCTCTCAGCCCCGGCTACTTCATATGACTACTGTTGTTTCAAGGATAAAATGGAGAAAAGGAGGATCCCTGCTCTGCCGTGAGCCAGCCACTCCCTCACACTCACACTCCCCTCACAAGGTTGTAGTGAGCATAAAACAGAGAATCCCCACTTTGCAACAAGCTCCTCCCTCACAATATCTCTTAGCCCAGCCCACAATGCTCCGAGTGCCTTATCTGATCTGTATTTAAATACCATAATCTGGAGCAATACTGTTACTTCTATTTTATATTGTATGTTTACTGATTTTTTAATTATTTTTTAAACAATTATATTGACTGATTCTTGATTTTATATGCATTCATCCTTTATACCTTTGTGTTTTATCATTGTTATCACCAGTCCTGAGCCTGCTTGCAGGGAAGGAGGGCTAAAAACAGAATAAACATTTAAATATGTGCTCCTATGTGCATCTGATGAGGAGAGCTGTGGTTCTTGAAAGCTTATGATACAGTAAAGTTGGTTAGTCTTAAAGGTGCTACTGGACTCTACTATTTTGCTACTACAGACTAACACAGCTAACTCCTCTAGACCTATGTGCTACCTGTGCTTCATGTTGTCTAATGTCAGTCCTAGAATTGCTTGTGCTCTGTTTCAACATTTCTTTAATGACTCGGTGCTTGCACAGGGGGCTACCTTTACCTTTATCTTTGTAAACTTGTATTTATTTACCCTATAGTATTGTTTATGGAAACGTCCTTGATACCGACTGTACTAATCTCACACTGCGTAATCCGCCTTGAGTCTCAGTGAGAAAGGCAGACTATAAATGACATCATGGTCATCATTAATAACAACAACAACCCACTCAGCCGCCTGCCCCATAGGGTTGTTGGAAACATACAGGGGAGGAGCGAAAAAACCATGCACGACCCCTGTGGAAAAAGAACGAAGGGGCCCAGAAATGTAAGACAATTTACAAGCCTTTTCAAACGAACTGGGGGGCGGTTGAAACCGCTACGTAGCCAAAGGCAGCAGCCCCAGCCTGAGTGAGGAGCAGGGGGAAGGCAAGCTCATCCCTTCGCAAAGATGGGGACACGCTTTGACCCCCCCAACCGAGGACCCGCCGCTTAAACCCGCCCGGTCTGAGGCGGGAACCGGTTACCTGCGAATCCCGGAACTCCACCACAACATTCTCGCTGCTCCAGCGCGCCGCCATCTTGCCCAGAAAGCAGCAGGAGCGCCAGGTGGAGAAGACGCGGCCGGACGCAACGGACGCAGGCCGCATGCGCGGGGCCTGCCGGGAAGTGTAGTCTAAATAGGTTCGGAGGGAAAGGGAAAGCGGAGTTTCTGCCCGACGCAAGGGACGCAGGCAGGCCGCGCGCGCAGGACCTGTCGGGAAGTGTAGTCTGAGGAAGCTCGGAGTCGAAAGGGAAATCTGAGCTTTTGTACCTTGCGCCCTTGGCCTGGAGGTCCTGTGTGAGGTGCGAAGTTACGCTGCCAACCTCCAGGGGTGATAGGGTTGCCAACTCTGGGTTAGGAAATTGCTGACGATTTTGGGGGAAGCACAGCAAAATATAAAGCCATAGTGCATCCTCCAAAATAAGATTCCTCACATTTCTTCAGTTCTTCAGATAAGAAGTGAGCTGTGACCCACGAAAGCGCATGCCCTACCACAAATTTTGTTAATCTCATGGGTGCTAGTGGACTCTTGTTCTTTTCTGCTGCTACAGACAGACTAACACAGCTACCCAGGGCTTTTTTTCTGGGGAAAGAGGTGGTGGAACTCAGTGGGTTGCCCTGGGAGAAAAATGGTCACATGGCTGGTGGCCCCGCCCCCTGATCTCCAGACAGAGAGGAGTTTAGATTGCCCTCTGCTCTCCTGGCAATCTCAACTCCCCTCTGTCTGGAGATCAGGGGGCGGGGCCACCAGCCATGTGACCATTTTCAAGAGGTTCCGGAACTCCGTTCCGCTGCGTTCCCCTGAAAAAAAGCCCTGCAGCTACCTATCTTGAGCTGCATCCTCCAAAGCAGCCATTCTCGCAAGGGGAACTGAGCTCTGCAGTCTGAAGATCAGCAGGCCCCACCTGGAAATTGTCAAGTGTAAGGTGAGGTCTGGCGTTCTCATGGAATTAAAATTGAGACTCCAGCCTGTACAGATCAGTTTTCCTGGAGGAATTGGTAAGAAGGCAGACTGTGTTGCATTACAACCCCCAGAAAGCTCCCCAAACGTTGTCCTAGCACCACCCACAAGTCTCCAGGAATTTCCCAAACTCGAGTTGGCAACCTTGGATCCAAGTCTACTTCGAGGGCTCATGTGTGCGCGCCATCAAGTCACAACCGGCTTATGGAGACCCCAGCAAGGGGCTGTCAAGACAAGTGAGAAGCAAAGATGGTTTGCCAGAGCCTTCCTCTGCAGTCTTCCTTGGTGGTTGCCAGTCAATGTACTGACCCTGCTTAGCTTCCAAGATCTAACGAGATCGGGCTATACCGTGCCGCCTTCCCTCAACTTAGAGGGCTCACACACCCACATTACAAGCATTTATTTCTTCTGCTAGTGTTTGGGGGGGCTGCTTTGGTGCTGTGAGGCACTGCATTCTGCATATGTTCAAAGGCTCCTCTTTACTGTACCCTATCAGGAAGGAGGGACGGTCTAACCTCAGTGCTGGTGCTTTGTAAGCAATCCGTGAGCCAGTTTCTGACATCTGTTTTAAAAGGGATCTGAGGGCAGAGGACTGGCTGGCAAAGACCCTCTCCTTAGCTGAGAAGGCCCTTGGAGAGCAGCCAAATCAACATAAAGCTGCTCTGAGCCTGGTGATGCTCTGCCTCTTACATAGCAGCAAGAAGTTTAAAGTTCCCATGACCCATATCTCTGCTTACATTGAGCTGATATTGCAACCAGTTCTTCATCCCCAGATGACACAGAATACATCCTGTGTTAAAATTTAATTTCTAGCCATGTATCTTGTGAATTTCTTTGCAGGCCTAATGCCCCAAATAAATTATATCTTGTGCAAAGAAAAAAAAAACCCAAGACGTTACATTGGTATGGAGTATACGGCAAACTGATTCATACAAATGATGTGAAGACTGTGTTCCAGAGAACAATCGTGTCACAGTTTGTGCACAGGCATGGAGTGTAGGGCTATGATCCGCTGCTGTGATTCTAAGTAAACATAGGCTACGGCTGTGATACACCCAAGGTGACAGAGGAGAGAGAGCTTAACTTTCCTGGTTTCCCACATGATCCCAAATAACTGCATCGGCTCCCTCCCTTTGTGCTGCTATGTGTGTCAATGGCTATTTTAAGAGTCCTCTTGGGGTATGGGAACAAATAATGAGTGTGAAACGAGCATTTGTAAAACAGGCAAAAGGTGGGATTCCCTCATCGTCAGTATTCATAGGGCCATGCTTCCAGAGAACCTTTCTTTGTCCTCTCCATGAAGAAAGCTTCATGGCTTTCTTCATTGGCTAGCACATGGCTCTCTTCATTGGCTAGCACATGTGAGCCCCCCTCACACATGTGCTAGCCAATGTTGAGCCCAGCAGGGCATGTTCTGGCCTTGCAGTGTGATCCTAAGCAAAGTTACGCCCTTCTAAGACAGTTGAAATCCATCAACTTCTGGGGTGGTTTCGGTTCAGGAAAGAGCAGCCGGAGATGGTTTAAGACCCTTTCCTCTGTGCACTGCAATCCCTGTCTAAATTGGCTCTCACGTACCTGGCAACTGAGTCCTGAGCACAGAAATCACAGCGTGTGTTTGATTGCCAGGAGCTGGGGAAAGCGCAAGGCAAACGTCACGTGTCACTTGGCCGTCAGTAAAGCACTTCCTCCAGCTGACATTTTTTGGGCTTGCTAAAGTGTGAGCTACAATGTTTTTTTTTTGTTACTTTGTGTATGTGAGCACTGATTTAGCCCAGAGGGCTGGTTCTGGAGTTAAGCTCGGGTGAAACCTGGTACAAATAAAGATCTTGTTGGCCCAGTAGCAACAGCGTTTCAACATCAGGTCACCATGTACCTAAATTTATTTACTTCATTTATATGCTGCCTTTCCCCCCAGTGGGGATGTACAGTGGCATACTGTGTTCTCCTCTCCTCTTTTTATCCTCACAACAGCCCTGTGAAATAGGCTAGGATGAAAGTGTCTGACACAGCAAGTGCCATGGCAGAGCCGGGATTCGAACCGTGAGTACTGATACATGTGTCGCTCTTTGGGTGGGTGAGACATATGCTTATGAGTACAGGTGGTCCACCAGCCCCTGAGGAAGTCACGAGGACGAAATCTGCCGCTTAGCCGGTTGCAGTTAGGGCTGCTTTTTGGTTGGACTCTACAAATAACATCTGGGAAGACACCTGTATGGAAAGAAAAGAGAAGAAAAGACATCAAATATATTAAGGATCATAAGTGATTCATACTTACCATCTCTTCTACCCACGGAGTACTTGCCTTGTTCCTAAGAGGAAAACAAATGAGGCAGGAGCCAAAAAAAGACCGTTGTAGAACAACCAATTCTTGTACTCAATATCGTTTTACTATTTTGTCTCAGGCAACATCACAATCGAACGTAGTTGGCAATATCTGTTCAGAGAGTGACCACCCGGGGGGGGTCGCTCCCGACGGGAGAATGGCAACGGGTATGCCCGGCTGAATATCCCGTTTCGCTATGCACACGCTTCTTCAAAAGCCTCCGTACAATTGCCAATAAATATGTTAATTACAAAGGAGGAGGAGTCCACCATTGATTTCCTCTATTTAATATCGGGCTCAAAGCCTCTATTCTCTCTCGATCTCCTGTAAGGAGGAACATCTGACGTGAATGTTAGTGCATGACAACTTAAGGCAGAATAACAATTTGTTCAGTTGCTAACAGGCCACAAGACTCCTGTTTTGCTGCAACAGACTCACAGTGCAAATCTTACACAAAGCTACCAGCATCAGGTCCTTTTTACGTAAGGGTTTAGAAGGGTGAAGAGCAAGAGTCCAGTAAATTAACAGAGTCCTATAAGACTAACAAAGCTTTTGTGAGTCACAGCTCACTTCTTCAGATACAGCTAGAAGTAGTGAAACTCACGAAAGGTCATACCCTACCACAGATTTTGTTAGTCTTACAGGTGCTACTGGACTCTTGCTCTTTCGTACTGCTACAGACAGACTAACACAGCTACCCATCTTGGTCCAGAAGGGTGTAACTGCTTAGGATTGCACCGTAACAACAGAACTCTATGCAGAGAAACGAAGCAGGAGTCAAGCGGCACCTTAAAGACCAACATTATTTATTCTTTAAGGAGCCACTGGACACCTGCTTTATTTTGCTGTAGAGTTACTTCATTTTAAAGCCATCAAAACGGACAGATTTAAGAATGGAGTAACTGCATAGAACTGCACCATAATGTAAGGGGAGCCCTCCTGTTGCCGCCTTCCGGCTAAAGTACACAAGACGAATTACAAGAGGACACTCAAGTGAAGGGAGCTGCAAGGTTAGCTGGGAAGCATAGTTTGAATGTCATCTCTCTCTACAGAGCTGGCACAGATCGCTCCTCAGAGGGTTTGTTAATTTCCCCTTTGCCTCCTGCAAGGCTCTGTCAATCTGGATATGGGGCCAGCCTTTAGCAGCCATTGCTGGTCCTCTTCTCCCTGGATCCGTCTAACCTCCTTTTAAAGCCATCTCCATGCCCGGGCAGCGAGTGAATGACTTGTTGAGCGGAGCAGCAAGAGAGCCTCCCTCGACAGGGCCGGAGTCGGGCTGCCGCCGTTTGCGCAGGGCTGCAGGGTGACGCGGCTGCCCTTCGGCGCGGCGCCCCTTCGCCCGGAGGTCCCGAGCGCAAGGCGAGGGGGGAGCCGAGCGCCAGCGGCCCCCGGGGGTGGCTGAGGCGGGCCAGCCCTTGACGCAACCCCGCGGCGGCGCAAGGAGAGGGGGCGGGCGGCGCAGGCGCGGTGCGCGGCTCTATTGTCTTCGCGGCAGCCGCGCGGAGGGCTGGTGGAGCGACGGCGAGGCGGGAGCCCACCGGCGGCTGCCCCTCGGACCCAAGGCAGCCTCGCCGGCCGGCCGGGCGTACGCCGGCCCCGCGTCGCAGGGGCGGCTGAAGGGCGCGCCTGGAGCGGCTGCAGGAGCGCGGGCCCGGGCGCCGCCTGGATGCGGAGCGGCGGCGGCGGCGCGAGAGGGCTCGAGCGCAGCGGCGGCGGCGGCGGCGGCTCTCCCTTCCGCGGGGCGGGCCCCGAAGGCGGGGCGGCGCCGGCCCTGCTGCCTTGCCGCCGTGGATGAGCCCGGGAGGCGCGGCGGGCCGCCCGGCGGGGCGCGGCGGCGGCGGCGGCGCGGCGCGAAGGAAGCGGAGGCGGGGCTGCGGCAGCGGCAGCGCCGGCGGCGGCGTCCCGGCGAGGATGCCCGGCTCCGGGGGCGCCGCTAGCGCCTAGGGCTCGCCTGCCTGCCCGCCCCCTCCGCGCGCTCGGCATGGGCGGCAAGCAGAGCACGGCGGGCGCGGCGGGCGCGGGGCGCTCGCGGGGCGGCGTGTCGAGCGACGACAGCGCGGTGCCGCCGCCCGGCGGGGCGCCCCACTTCGGGCAGTACCGGGGCGCGGGCGGCGGAGGGCCCGCCATGGGCTTGCGCAGCCGCTCCGTCAGCTCCGTGGCCGGCGTGGGCGTGGGGCTGGGCGTGGAGCCGGCGGCGCCCGGCAGCGTCCCCTTCGGGCTCTACACGGCCGCCTCGGCCGCCGCCGCCGCCGCCGGAGACTCCGAGCGGGGCCCGGGAGGCGGCGGCGGGTCGGGCGCGGACTCCACCCCGTATGCCCATGGCAACGGTTACCAGGAGACGGGAGGCGGTCACCACAGAGACGGGATGCTCTACCTGGGCTCCAGGGCCTCGTTGGCCGATGCGCTGCCTTTGCACCTCGGACCCCGGTGGTTTAGTTCGCACAGCGGTGAGTGGCCTCCTGCTTCAAAACAACAACAACGTCCTCTTACTGTATCTGTTTGTGTGTATGTGTGTGGTGCCCTCAAGTCATAACTGACTTATGGTGACCCCTGGTGGGGTTTTCATGGCAAGAGACTATCAGAGGTGGTTTGCCATTGCCCGCCTCTGCAACTCTGGTCTGTTTAGCATGTGTGTTTTTTTTCCTGGCCAGGGGGCTATACTGCCACCACCTTGGTTTTATCCTTGCAACAGCCCTGCAAGGTTGGTTAGTCCAAGAGAGAGAACAATAACTATGCTTATATGCTGCTCTCCTGGACAGATGAGTGCCCCTCTCAGAGCAGTGGACACAGTCAGTGTATTGTTAATCCCACAATATAGCTGGAGTTGAGAGGTGGTTTACCCAAGGCCACTCATGGCGGCAGTGGGATACGAATCAGCAGAATGCTGATTCGCAACCCCACCACTTAACCACCACGCTACAGCGAATGACTAGCTTAAAACTTCATGTCAGAGTGTGGCTTTGGAATCTCAAGTGCCCACACTGAGTGAGTGTTCTGTAGATTCCCCCCAGCTTCTGAGGCCAGCAGGAGAAACAGTAAGGGGTAGGCCTGATGTCCTGCTATGTGCCAACATCACATCTGCCCCATATCCAACCCCCTGGGGGTACCAGGTGGTAGTCTGGCATCCCTAAACCTGGGTCCTAGCCTGACACAGCTGCACCACTTTGATTGTTCATTGCTGTGGGGTAACCTGGAGGAGGAGAGAATGCTTGGGAGAAGGGCAGGTTGAAAATGTGCTAAATGGATTTTGTTTAACGAATGACAGGCCTCGGTTGCAACACAAGCTGGGATGGATATTGGGGTCCTGAGTTCCTCCCTGGTGGTAGTGATGTGGCCCAGCAGCAGAGCTTCTGCAATGCATGTCTTTGTCATTTCCAGTTAAAAGGATGAGATGGGAGGTGATGTGATGCGAAAGACCCCAAGTTGAGACCCTGGATTGCTGCTGCCAATCAGAGTAAACAAGACTGACCTTGATAGATCAAGGGTCTGACTCTGTATCGGACAGCTTCATGTGTTTGGGAGAAGTCAGCGCTGACCTTCATAGATAAATGAATACACAAAACTGCCGTAAACTGAGTCAGACCGTTGGACTGTCTAGGTCAGTCTTGTCTTCTCCAGCTGGCGGCAGCTCTCCAGGGTCTTTTGCATTGACTACTACCCCATCCTTCTAGTTGGGATTAAACCAGGTACCTTCTAAGTGCAAATCCAGATGCTGTACCACTAAGCTCCATCACCACCGACTGCAGCTTTGTGCATTTACATGTCTATCAAGATCAATACTGACTGCTCTTAGGGCTGAGGCTCCGTGATATTCTTGTATGCAGAAGATCCCATGTTCAGTCTTTGGTGATGCGAAGGATCTGGGATCTTGGAGAGCTGCTGCCAGTTTTACCTTGGTAAACCAGTGGTCTGACTCATTATAAGGCCTCTTCACATGGAACCATTCTTTCTGGAGTCCCATGATCTGCTGTTCCTCGGGGAAGGGTTGTGGCTGTGTATACACTTTATGTCCAGAAATTCCCCAATTCAGTTACCGGCATTAGTAGACCCCCCAGAAGCAATTGCCAATCTGACCGGCAATACTGCCCATAATGGCAAGGCAGCTTCACATGTGTCACTGTGGTAGGGGTGAATGGTGGGGTGTGGCAGCAGAATGCCTTTTTAAGGTCGAATGCTCGGAGAGCTGTATCAGTTCTGTAGGAGTAGCATTTTTTTTCTGTTTAAAAAAAGCAGAAATGTTGTGGCACTTTAAAGACTGGCCAAGCTTCATCCTAGCACAGGCTTTTGCGATTTAGGCCTGACCCAATGGATGGAAGGCCAAACTCATGAAAGTTTGTGCTGGAATAAAATTTGGTCAATGGTTTTAGGTGCTGCTAGATTCCCACTTAGTTTTAACATACTAATACACAGGGCTTTTTTTCTGGGAAAAGAGGTGGTGGAACTCAGTGGGTTGCCCTAGGAGAAAATGGTCACATGGCTGGTGGCCCCGCCCCCTGATCTCCAGACAGAGAAGAGTTTAGATTGTCCTTCATGCTGCCGAGCAATCTAAACTCCCCCCTGTCTGGCGATCAGGGGGCGGGGCCACCAGCCATGTGACCATTTTCAAGAGGTTCCGGAACTCCGTTCCACCGCGTTCCTGCTGAAAAAAAGCCCTGCTAATACAGCTGTCCCTTTAGTCACCTTTCTGTGGTTCAGTGAGGCCTGGGGCTTAAGTTTCCCTGTGCATCGTTCCCTCTGGCCTGGAAGCCAAAGCCCTTGAAAACCCACATATTTGAGGAATCTTGTTTTGTCTTCATATTAGCAACGTCTCATTAGAATGTGGACCCTGGTCAAGAGAACTGATGCTGTTTAAACCTGGCCACCCGTGATTCCTGTTACCATTTTGAGAAGTGTGGAACACCTTTCCCGCTTCTTTCAAGGGCCAGGATGTGTGCATACGTGTTGTGCATCTGGCTAGAAGTGAGATACAAGGCCGTGGTTTCTGTAGATCACATAGTGGCTGTGTTCAGAGGGACATCTAGGTTCAAATCAGCTATCAGTCTCACTGGATAATGACGCCCTGTTGCGTAGTCTCAGTTTAGTCTACCTTGCACAGTTGTTGTGAAAAAAGAGCATCATGCATGCTGGTTGTAGCTTTTTGGAAGAAGAGGTGGATAACAGTACTTGCTTGGAGCAGACAGCATTGCAGGGACATCTGATTACTGCAAGATTCTTAACTTGTAGGTGCAAAGATGGGGTGCTTCTCTGTGAAAGCCTTTTTTGTTATCCCAGCATTTAAGCTCAGGCACAGGGTGTCAGAATTTAGGTGATGGGAAGGAACAAATGAAAAACATTGTAGGAAGAGATTCTTCTCGGGGCATTATGGGATCTTGGCAAGTGCCAGTCTGGCCTGGCACTGCCTGAAAATTCTAGAAACAGTACCACCTTATCAATTCTTTGAAGGGGTCCAGTATATCCCTTATGACAGGTACCATGCATTTTAAAGCTAATGTCTTGTTCGAAGAGGTTTTGAAAGTCTGGAAACTTCTCTTTTTCTGGTAAAAGGCTGAGGGGGTTTCCCCAACCAGTGTTTAGGCAGATATTTCCAGAAGAAGCGGAGAGAAGAAAATTATTTGAGGAAGGCAGAGGGGAAACAGAGATTCACAGCCCTGTCTTATGCATGTTTACTTGG
The DNA here is from genome assembly GCF_028583425.1 of Eublepharis macularius. Classification (NCBI taxonomy): domain Eukaryota; kingdom Metazoa; phylum Chordata; class Lepidosauria; order Squamata; family Eublepharidae; genus Eublepharis; species Eublepharis macularius. The sequence goes on along the minus strand of NC_072805.1, from coordinate 18,585,087 downwards.
AAGTGCCATAGAGTTCAATGGGCCTTTCTGCCACATAAGTTTGGATGTAATTGCAATTCAGGCTTTCTTTCCACACACAGGGAGCATAGACAACATTTCCTGACAATATTTGTAACCAACAAAATTCTGGCAGAGAGCAGAGCTTGCCACATGCTTCTTTTTTCTTCTTGATTAAACGGTCTGGTACTTGCCTTGCTTGAAAATATCAATTAAACGGCATAATACCAATACAGTGTTGTGTAGTGGTTAGAGCGTTGAACTAGGATCTGGGTGACCCAGGTTTGAATCCTCACTTTGCCATGAAACCTTGCTGGGTAGCCTTGAGCCAGTCACACACTCTCAACCTAACCTACCTTGCAGGGTTGTTGTGGGAATAAAATGGAGGAGAGGAAAATTATATAAGCTGTTTTGCATCCCTTCTGGGGAAAAAGGTGAGACATAATTGAAATAAGTAAGTAAAGTACATCCAGGGTATATTTGTATATGTCCAGCCTTGTTAAACAACATGACTGGTTTTGTGTATCTTTGGACCTCACCAGAATTTCTGCTGACTCAATGGTGCTTGAGATGGAAAAATGCTTTACAGTCTAGTTTCTCTGGGTTTCTTGCTGTCTTTTTTGGTTAACTAGTTCTAGGGGCAGGAGTCACTCCCGTTCCTTTAGCGAGGCCAGGTGGTTTGAACCCATTTAATACATAGCTCTTGTTCAGCCCTCTTGGGGTTTTGATTCAAGAGCAATCATCTTGTCAATATTAAACCCTTTTTTAAAACTTTAATTTTGTACTTACAACGGAAACTTTGTTGAAACTCAAGGAGTCCACTTTTAGCATCTTGAATGCTTACCACCCCTATTGCCTGTCTCTTCTCTCTTCCTCCCATCTGCAAAGGGGTCAGCAATGTTGACTGCAAAGAGTTTAATTAAATAAAAATATTTCAGTACAGATGTGTGGCTTAACAGATGCTAATTTTCTTTGTACAGACAACATCATGTATTGTTTTGGGTGGGGGGAGGGGAATCAAAGCCCATAGATTTGTTTTTACAATACCTATTTTCACAAAAAAAAGGTCTGACAAGTCATGGGTTTTTAATCGGCCTGTACAGTCCAGATAATTTGGTTAATTTTCCAGTGAATGCTTCTCATCACCCGGTTCTTCTCGATACCTCTAGGAGCTTTTCTCCTTGGCTGTATCTGTGTGACAGTGTTCTTGGTATCCTGTTATTGGAAGGGGAAATACTTTCTTTCCAAGGGGTGGAATGCCAGGAGCAGTGTGAAAGTCAAGAGTACACAACGCCCATCTATGTGCCTCAAGTTGCTGCTTGGCTCTGTGGCTGTGACAGATAAGACATAGGACTTCTGGGTGCAGACTAAGTTCTGAAGGAGAGCCTCCAAGATGTTATAGTGTGTGTTTGTTTTTGCAGTGCAGTGTTGTTAGTGCTTGCTGTTACAGCCCACACGAGGTGGCCTGATTTGGCATTTAGCCGACTGGGCCAGCTGAGACTTGATGTGGATGAGGTCTGCTCTTACCTGCTGTGGTAGCCTGCTTGGAAAAACAGGCTAATAAATCTTCTCCCTTTTTGAGGCTGTTTGGGGAACACCAGCTGGTATTTATTTATTTCCCTTTTTCCTCAGTAGGACCCAGAGTTTCCTTCCATTTTATCCTCACAACAACCCTATGAGGTAATTTAGGCTGAGGGGGTGTGACAGGCCCAAGGTCATCCAGCAAACGTGCATGGCAGAGCTGGGATTTGAACCTGGGTCTCCCAGATAATAGCCTGACACTATGCCACGCTGGTGTTGCTGTGGAAGGGCTGTTGTAAGCATTTACAGCCTTAAGCAAGGCTTTTATCACTAAAATGGGGGGTAGAATATCTAAGGGAAAGGAGGGGGGGCGTTCCATTCATCTTTTATTTTTTTTGTCCTAGAGGGCCATTGGAGTGGCTTTTTAAGCAGGTTCTTTGCCCAGAGATAAGGTCAGAGTCACATATACAGCTGAAGCTTCCATTGTAAAAATAATAATAATAATAATAATAATAATAATAATAATAATAATAATAATAATAATAATAATAGATTTATATACTGCCCTTCAGGACAACTTAACACCCACTCAGAGCAGTTTACAAAGTGTGTTATTATTATCCTCATGACAATCATCCTGTGAGGTGGGTGGGGCTGAGAGAGCTCTGAGAGAGCAGTGACTGACCCAAGGTCACCCAGCTGGCTGCAAGTGGAGGAGTGGGGAATCAAACCCAGCTCTCCAGATTAGAGTCCTGCCACTCTTAACTACTACACCAGACTGGCTCTCTGAAAGCTGCTTTTGGCTTTGTGTAGAGTGCTTGGCTCCATGAGTGGGTTGGTATTCAAGTGGGGCGGTGTGTGTGTGTGTGTGACGTGAGCTAAGAGAATGCACACCTATGGATTTGTTTTTCAAGAGAAGTAGGAAAATGGAAAGGAGAAGAATTGTCAGTGTGTCTGCGCTACACATTTTATATTGGTTCTATGATTCAAGTGTTATGGTGTTTTCTCTCTTACCCCACTTTCCTTCAGGTTTACAGAGCCCTGAGTTAAGGCATTTGGAATTTGTTGTTAGAACCTCAAATTCTTTATAAAATCAAGATGGGTTAATAACAATAAATAATGACATTTGATGTATATACTGCCCTTCAGGATAATTTAATGCCCACTCAGAGTGGTTTACAAAGTGTTATTATTATCCCCACAACAATCACCCTGTGATGTGGGTGGAGCTGAGAGAGCTCTGAGAGAGCTGAGACTGACCCAAGGTCACCCAGCTGGCTTCAAGTGGAGGAGTGGGGAATCAAACCCGGTTCTCCAGATTAGAGTCCGGCCACTCGTAACCACTACACCAAACTGGCTCTTGTCAGTAGTGATGTGGGAAAACTGGAAAATTTTCTGATAGTATATGCTTCCATGGAAGACTTTCCACCTCACATATGTAAATATAGTTGTTTCTCTATAGTTGTCAGAGCTGTTGCACTGCAAATCTGTTATGTTTGAAGGGCAAAATGTGGGATGTGTAGTAGACCAACCCTAATGCGTTCAAAGGTTCAGTCTTCTGCGTAACTAACATTACTTTCGGCTAACATTATTTAAATATTAAAATTGTTTATATTTGCACCAGCAAATTTTCCTATTCAAATTTTCCAGGAAAACTGACGTCTGTGCTTGTCAGTTTAGCATTGTAGTTTGGTGTAGGTGCAAAAGAGGTTCGTGGTGAGCTTTATCTCTACACACAATAGCTCGGAGGGGTAGAATTTTCAAGGTTTTATATAGCAAAAGAAGTAGCTATGCATTATTAGTTATGTCCTGAGAGAGGGAAATGAGAGCAAAAGAAGGAAGGCAGCAGAAAAGAGGTTTGTACATGCTGCAGCTTGCAATTCAGGGCAAGTCCCAAATTTGGAAAGACTGAAAGTTACAGAGCTCTGTTGTGGAAATCCCCCATGTGCTTTGTATCAGAGGTGAGAATGGACCACCAGTTTTATGTTGGGAATGTCTCAAGGGCCACCATTGGGGTTCTCCACCTTACTTTCTTGTGCCCTACAAGCTGCTCCTTTAGGTGTGGCTTACTTGAGTCCTAAATGCATCTTCTGTATTTTTCAAGGATTGCCAGCCTCCAGGTGGTGTCTGGAAATCTCCCAGACTTACAGCTAGTCTCCAGACAACACAAATCAGTCCCCCTTGAGAATGGCTGCTTTGGAGGGTGGACTCTATGGCATTATACCCCACTGTCCCTCCCCTCCCCAGGCTCTACCGTCAAATCTCTAGGAATGTCCTAGCCCAGAGTTGGCAACCCTAATTTTTTTTCCCCAGGTCCACGTGATCAAATGTGTGTTGTGAGTTCTGTGCCAATATAAGTATATCATCATCATCATAATCATCCTAGGCAAGTGCAGGCCCAAGTCAGAGCAGGGCTGCAGTGGCTTCAGCCATCCCATCCCCCACTGTTTTCTTAATCTGAAACTTCCTCAGGGATGTCTTTTTGCCCTATTGGAAGCTCCATGTCTCCTGAGTTTCTCCAGTGTTACAAATAATGCCCCCCCCCGGAGCCATCTCAGGTCAGGAAAACAGCATTGGAAAAAGGGCTTAAGCTTCCTTTCTCCATGTGCCATGGTCTGTCCTGATCCAAACTGGGCCTCTGCATGCTGAGATCAAGTTCCTGCTGTCGAATTCACAATGCACATTGATTTTGCAGACACAGGGAAAGTGTAACGTATAGTTAGGCCCTTGAGAATGCCTTGGCAAGTTCAGGTTCGAAGCTTTCCAGCACATCCTCCCTATTTGCTTGAGCATGGCGTGGATGTTCAGGCTGGTACTAGGGCTCTTAGTGCTGTCTGGACAAATACCAGGAGATATTGGAGTGGTATTTAGAGAGCATAGAGTTTGGAGAGGATGTGATATCATTTCTGGGTGACACTGTAGGCTGCCTTCAATCTCTATGGTCTAGAGTGTCACTACATGGAAGCCGTTTGTTCTGCTCCTTTGATCTCTGTGGTGAGAAATTCCTCATCCTGAACGTTAAGTGTGGGGCCTAGCTGGTATACTGGGTCATGCAGCAAGTGTGTCTACACACCTGTCTTGGAACGCTCCCACCTCAAAACAGCAGCATAAGAAGTGTTTAGTTGCTGTAGTTTTTAAACCAGATACTCTTAGTGTAGAACCCACAGGGGAAATATGTTCCTGGCCATAGTATGGGAGATGTCTATGGGTCTGGGACCAGAAATTGGATTACTGGAGAGACTCGGGTCCTGGTTTTTGGATGTTGGAACCAACAGCACGGGAAAGACTCATTGTCCTGGGACCCACTTTCAACCTCAGATCTCCTCTAGGTAGCCCTGCAAGACGCATTTATCAAAGGGCATTAGGGTGGGATTTTTTTGCTCAGGCTTCATAAAATAGCGCTGTAGCCATGTACTTCCTTGTTTAATGGGCTGTTTTACATTGGCTGGCAGGCACGTCTTGGGGGAAGAGCTGGGGAACTGGAGCTGAATTCTTTCAAGCACCAGGGCTGCTTCTTGGAACTCTGTTTTCAGCATGTGTGTTCTACAGGAAACAGCAGCCGTGTGTGGTTATAATAGGTTCCTGTGGGAAAGGAAGTGGGCAGTCTGTAGGAGAAGATGCAAGCCCATCGTTGCTATGAACTTGTTTACCTGGGGCAACTGTGCTATACAAAGAATGGTTCCAGTTGTGAGCTTGCTTAGAAATGCCCAGGAGCCCCACAACCTTCACCTTGGGTGAAGGCAGGCATATTATTGAAAACCTTTTGCCCACCACTGGAGCCCAGTTTTTTCCAGCTTTTCTTTTTGCAGGGCAGGGGTACCGTCAAATCAAGTCAAACACTTGTTCATCGGGTAGCCATGCCTTTCTTCCCTAGGCTTCAGGCAAGCCTTCCTAACTTGAAGGAACTCCTTCAAATGCCACAAGAACGTTTATACTTTGATTCATAACATGTTTTAAAAACGGGCGCCATTTTTAAAGCATTTTGAAGTCTTCTGCAATTATGCAGAAGCTTTTTGCAGAGATCATGAGACTGGTATGGAGGGCATTTTGGACAGGGCATGGGAAAGGGGCTTCCGAATAGACCCCGGCTCCAACACGTGGTTACATTTGTCAGGGTGAAGACTGCTACCCTCTTCTTTCCAAAAGTAAATTTTTTTCAGTTTTGATTGTGAAATGTCTTCAGTTCTGCCTGGGGCTGGTAGCTGCAAATATTTATATTTATCATTCATATGGGTGTGCTGTGGTGGGAATTCCTATCTTGGGGGTTCTTGGACAGATTCTTGGACAGTGTCTCTGAAAGCAGCAGCTGAGGAGGATGTAGTTTTAATCTTGTTTCAAGGGTGGAAGCCCTGAATAGCTGAGGTGTTCTCAAGAGCTAGGAGACTTCCCCACCAAATGAATGTTAGAACTTAGAAAGGGGGCACAAAGGGGCATCTAGGGAAGTGCTGATAAAAAAGGAGGCGCAAAGCCTCTGGAATAGTGTGGTGTTGCCAGTCTTATAGCACAATTGGTGTTACCTTGCTTGTAGTCTGTCTTGGGACAGCAGAAGCCTTATTTCCCCCCCTCCTGATTGTTACCTCCCCTGGCTTGAAACTCCTTCTCTTTGTTTCCCACCTTTGAGTCTCTCTACAGGAGACATCTTTGTTAATTTCGTCTTAGTCTCCCCAAGGTGAGGCAAAGGTGAAATTAACAAAGCCTCTGAGGAGCCATCTCCGCCAGCTCTGTCTTTTTAAACTACCCTCCTGTAGAGAGATGAAATTGACAGACCCTTTGGCTCTGTCTTTTTAAACTATGCTTCCCGGCTAACATTGTGTCTCTCTACACTTGAGCGTCCCTGTGTAAGATGTCTGGTGTAGACAGACTCTCTGTTGCTGTTCGGTTCAGGAAGCTTTGGCTGATATCTGCTGTTCTGTGTGGCGCCAAGTGCGCCCTGCAGAGTTCCAGGCAGTTAGCTTTAAAAGACTCTGTGGTGCCTGCTTGCTAGAAGGCAAGGGCCACGAAACACAGGGTCTCATTCACACATTAACAGAGTACACAGATTGGATCTGCCCTGTGTAATGGTGAGATGTGAGTTGGGAGTTCTCAATTTCACCACGTGTGCAGTTCCCAATTCAGACGGACTGTGGAGTTTCAGCTCCCCCCACTGAGCCAAATAGTGCATCCCACGGTCATTTCAGGAGAGGGAAAGGGGGTCTGGGGAGGGGGGATGCTGAAGACACCACTTCATCTGCACCATGGTCTTGATCTGAATCAATAATAACAACAACAACAACATTTGATTTATACACCGTCCTTCAGGACAACTGAACACCCACCCAGAGCAGTTTATAAAGTGTGTTATTATTATCCCCACAACAATCATCCAGTGAGGTGGGTGGGGCTGAGAGAGCTCTGAGAGAGCTGTGACTGACCCAAGGTCACTCATCTGGCTTCAAGCAGAGGAGTGCGGAATCAAACTTGGTTCTCCAGATTAGAGTCCTGCCGCTCTTAACCACTACACCAAACTGGTTCTGTCTATTTATTTATACTCCCCTTTTCTCCTCAGTGGGAACCCAAAGCAGTGTACATTGTTCTCCGTTGCTCCATTTTATCCTTGTGACAACCCTGTGAGGCATGTTAGGCTGAGTATGTGACTGGCCCGAGGTCATCCAGCAAGCCCCTAGAGTGGGGATTCAAACCTGGACCTCCCAGATCCTAGCCACTACACCAGACTGGCTATCCATGTGTTTGGTACAGCATTGTGAGGAAATCTATGTGGTGGGGGCTGCTTTTTTCCCCTTCTTTTTTTGTAAAAGAGGCAGTAGCCTTTTGGAACTGAGGCAGAGAAGATTGTGAGAATAAGCTACCAAGGCAAGTTTTGTGTGTGTGTGTGTAATGGACGCATTTTTTCTTAATGGACAAGGTCTGGATTGCATCTGCACATGTCAGCATAATCCAATACAAAGACCAGGGAGTCAGGAATCCAGGAAATAGAACCTTGATTTGTTTTGAAACTCAATTTATTGATTAAATATGACACACACACACACACGGCATGCTTCTTTTAATATATTCTTTTGGCAAATGCCTTGCTGATTCTCTTCTCTTTCCTCCTCCTTCAACATACTGGTTCTATAAAAATCACACAACAAAACCCAAACTAATCCTCTTAGAGTACTATCTTGCTGGGGCACGGGGCTGCTCAGTCGTATTATATTGGCTGGGTTTCCACACACCCCCCCACCACCTTGTTGGCTTATCCAGTTACTTTTTGAAGGAGCAAACTGGTTTAGCCTATTATAAAACCATGTTGATTGCTGAAAATCCCCCTGTGCTTGCAAATTACTTGTTCTTCAGCGTGCTGCGTGTTTTCCTTGTTATAGAAGGAGACAAGTCTATAATTTCCTGCATCATCTTTCTCCCTAATGGGTTGACTTCAGACTGGAACAAGTTCAGGATTAAACCGAGAGTATTAAGTGAAGGTCTACGGTTCCTGACCTGAAAGTCAATTTTAGTATCGCCATGAGGGGAAAGGTATCACGTGGGGTCGGGGGAATAAAAGGGCGCAGGGTTTGTGTTACTGCAATTGGGGGCAAGGGTGAACTGGGGTCAAGCATGAATTAAACACCTGCAGAGGTAGCTGCAGTCCAATTGCCAGAGATAGTAATACTGTTTAATTACTACCCAGTTCCCTTTAATGAGACTTTCTTCTAACAAGCAGATGAGGGCAGCGTGTTTGACAATGATCTGCAATCCACTGTTAATGATCAAGATCTGGTCTGCATCTGTTCCTGAGCCGGGAAGATCACTCCCAGCACTTCATTTTTCTGCTTTACGGGGCATCAAATCCATACGAGCAGCATATCTCTGAACATGAACAAAATCCATCCACTAAATCTTTATCCATGCTACCCAGTGTCCTGTCTCTAGCGACAGCAGTTTCCAACATAAATAAAATAGATGAAAAATGGGGAGAAATCCTTAGATCCATTCTCGGGAAGAAATCCTTAGATCCATTCTCAGGAAGAACGTGTAGAGCCAGTGTGGTGTAGTGGTTAGCATGTCAGAATAGGATCACCTTACTTGAGGAAGCTCACTGGGCAATCTTGAGCCCCTTTGTCTCCCACAGGGCAGTGGTTGTGATGGTATAATGGGGGAAGAGAGAGTGATGATGTAGCTTGATCTGAATCCCTACTGGGGAGAAAAGCAGGGTATAAATATCTCAGTAACTAATTTGTTTACCGCCTTTCTTGATACTTAGTATATCCAAGGCACCCACCTGTAAGGGGCCATTACTTGATCCAGTTTTATAGAGATTAAAACCTCCTTGGCTGAATTAAAGCAGCCCACCTAAGCACGGTTCTGCTTTGCAATTGAATGTTCCCTTAAAACATTAAATCTTTGTTGAGTGACACCCTCGGACTTCAAGGGAGAAATGGAGGTTTATTTATTTGTCCCAGGTTCAAAGTAAAACTCTATTTTTCCCAGCCAATAAACCATCAGTGTATTAAGTAAAGCTTCCTTGACCCCGTGATATGGAGGAGAGAACAACGTAAACAGCTTTGGGATCCCGTTGAGCAGAAATGTGGTATACCCGATGAGTAGAAAGGTGAGAGACAGTTTGGTGTAGTGAGTGGTTAAGAGTGGCAGGACTCTAATCTGGAGAGCCAGGTTTGATTCCCCACTCCTCCGCTTGGAGCCAGCTGGGTGACCTTGGCTCAGTCGCAGCTTCTCAGAGCTCTCTCAGCCCCTCTCTCCTCACAGGGTGATTGTCGTGAGGATAATAACAACACTTTGTAAACTCCTTTGAGTAGATGTTAAGTTGTCCTGAAGGGCGGTATATAATGTTATTATTATATATTATTATTGCATGTTGTTATTATAAATGAAGTAAATAAAAAAGTGTGCCCTTAATGCAGGTCTTCTGCCCCAGTTTTGATCTCCGCACTGTCGCTTTGCTATTTGTAGAGGCCAGGGAAAGGTCAGTCGAGAGCTCTGTGTATTTGTGTTAGCTCCAAAATCTAAATAAACTCTGCCTGGGCATGCGAAGACCCTGTGTCTGCTGGGAGGCAGGCCAGCATTCCAGCCAGGCTTCGTCACCTGGGGATGTCGGTCAAAACAGCGTCCCAACTTTTGCTGTGTTTCCCAGCTCCTATTCCCACCCGCCCCATCTGTTTACATGAGGTGTGGGTCTTTAAAGAGTGTGCGTGCATGCTCTTTAATCCTGTCATCCGCATCTTCGGTTGTGACAAGTTTGAACTTCTGCCCCGTTTGAACTTCTGCCTCACATGAGAGCCTTGCTGAATTCTTCCCTCCTCCTTAAGCCTCTCCCCCCACCCCAGTTAGAATCAGCTTTCAAAGTCACCCAGGCCTCATGGGCCAGCTCCCACCTGCCTGCACCTTAGAAAGTGCCTCTCTGCACATTCCAGGAGAGTGGGAGGTGGGAAATCGCCTTGTGACTTGTCAGGGGGGATTTCCTGAACACAAATCTGGAACCATTGGCTGTGTGTAAAGCAAGGGGAGCTCCCCTGCATGTTATGTGGCCCTGTCCTCATTTTAAAGGGCTGAATGGTGTGCCTCCCCACACTGGAAATAGGAAGTGCACAGCCAGCAAAGAGGGGGAGCTGAAACGGTGATGGATATTGCCCTTGGGCCTGTTGCTTTTGCTTCTGCAGCCACTGCAGGTATAAATTCAAGGCAAACTCTGAAGACTGGCGGGGTGGGGAGGGAAGTCTTGAGGGTTCAACCCTGTCTTACTTGTAGTCAGCATCGGTGTGAACTCGATGTGTTTTTTTAACACATCTGTACACTGCACTCCTGATTTTAAAAGAATTGAGACTTTTCCTGCCATATTTAAATATACAATATTCTGCATGTGCAAAAGCTGAGCCAGTCCTGAGGATGCTAAAAGGACCCATTCATGCTTCCTACTAGCCACTCCCTGTGCTACCTTTGCACAGGTGGGGTGGCATCAGGAGTTGCTGTTGCCCTTGATGCTACTGCTTTAAGAGCGGTCTTGGCTGGCACATTGTTTGGGGATGTAACAGCATGTCTTTTTTCCGAACCCTGCTAAGAAAAGGTTAATGTTGGAAGAAGTGGGGAAAATACCGGAGCCGCACATGATTTCCCCTCTTTCTTGTCCATCTTTAAAAGGCTAACCCCCTCTTAAGCTCAGCCAGCATGAAGCTCGCTGGAAAGTGATGCTGCGCATTCCTTGCCACAGCCGTCGGCCCTTCATTTAAAAAACGGCAGCACCTGGCTGGGGCCAGATCGTGGCCTTTCATAGTTTATGATTTTGCCGTTTTCTGGACAGCCCCAAAGCAAACTGACTTGAGCCGTCTTTTCCTCAAGTTGGATTTGCGTAACCAAGTTTGAAAAGTTGGATCTTAATGCAGCTGCTTTTGAATCTGATCTTGTGGGACTTTAGCAGGGACACACCTTGAACTCTGAAAGTCCTTTGCACACCTGCTCTTTGTGTCTATTTTTGCTTGGGTTCCTGCAGCGGTCATAAGGAAGGGCTCTGTCACTGCTGGATCTGGTGGGGATGAGATTGTTTCGAGGAAATGTGTGGTTTTTCGGACTGCGTCTCTTTTTCTGGTCTTGAGCAGGATTACAAAAATAGCAGATTGTTGTGCCTGGTTTCTGGGTGACGACATGCTCTCCTAGTTGCCCAGGGGAAGTGTGTGTCTACCGACAAACTGCTGTTCCTCTGCTTGTGAGTTTGTCCACAAGTTGGGCCAACTGCTTGTGGGTAGCTGCAAAGTGCACGCACTAGTTTAAATAGGTTCTGCTGTCTCCTTTTGGAAGAGTCCTGTAATTCGAGCGGAGTTAAAACAGGGTGCCGCACAAACTGCTTGTGTCTAACAAAAAAGAATTCTAGTTTTGGTGGTCTTTGGAGTGGCATGTGAAAAATGGAGCAGCAGTACTCACCCTTTGAAGATGGTAGGAGGCAGTTTGTAGCTCATTGCAATGCAATCCTACCTAGGGTTGCCATCTCCAGGTTGGAAAATACCTGGAGATTTGGGGAGTGAAGCCTGGAGAGTGTAGGGTTTGGGGAGGGAAGGGACCTCAGCATGGTATAATGCCATAGAGTCTACCCTTCAAAGCTGCCCTTTTCTCCAGGTGAACTGATCTCTGTGGCCTGGAGATCTGCTGTAATTCCAGGAGATCTCCAGCCACCACCTGGAGGCTGGCAACCCTAGTCCTACCCCTTCTTGACAGGTGGCTTGCTGAGAAAATCGGAGGACTTTGTCACTCTACAGTATATTTTTATGTTTTTTTCATACCGAAGAAAACTTGCATCTCTCAAAATGGCACCTTTCTCTGCAATAAACCGATCCTGCAAAAGTTGGAGATGGCTTTAAACAAAATATTCAGGAGTTTGAGGAAGGGAGGAGGCAAAAGGCAAGTGTAACTAGGAACCATTGATGGAAATGTTGAGGAGGAAAAATGCCAGGCAGATTCAGAAAATAACTTTTTGATGTGGTTAACAGCAGAGCAAAGCCTCTGAACGTTGCGGTGTCTTGACATACCAGTTTGATTTTTATGATTTTCCTGGCGTCGTGTGCTGAGGTGGTAATTCTCCAAACCTTGGGGGAAACGTTGCGCCCGGAGACTGCCAAAGACATTTGGCAGCTTGAGGCAGATGATGACCCAAAGGCTGCCTTTCTGCAGCTCCCCAGCAGTGATAATAAAACAACGCGGCAAAATATATGCCAATCTGGAACTCCCTAATCGCATGCTAAACTCTACCAGCTCAGCACGTCTGATGGAAAAGCAGACCCTGAAGCCCTTCATAAGCTCCCAAGTTGAAAGGTAGTTGTGAAGCCCATACTGGCAAATACTGACAGGTTTTTTTCTCTTCAGAACTTCGGTGTGTAGAGTGACAACTACTGGGGCATTTCAACAACTCTTCACTAGGTGTCTGGTAAATTCTGTGTTGGTGGAACTGAAATACTCATATTTCACCAATAATGTGTTAATTGGTTTATACCCTGTCTTTCTCCCCAATGGAAATTTAAAGCAGCTTTCATTTGCCTCTCCTCCATTTTATCCTCACAACAACCCTAAGAGGCTAAGAGTTTATGACAGGCTCAAGGTCACGCAGCAAGCTTCCATGGTAGAGTGGGGATTCGAACCTGGGTTTCGTAGATCCTAGTCCAACACTCTCACCAGTACACCAAACCGATGGAAAGTTAAGTAGTTTTTACTTCCCTCAAACTGAATTTTTTCCTTTTTTCCCCTTTATAAAAGGTGGAAGGTGCTAAACCGCCGCCTCTGCTTGCACATTTTCAAAACTGGCCAGGGGAAGACTAGGTTATTGTTTGTTTCATTTGTGTGTGTGCGTGTCACAAATAGTGCAAACCTAGCTTGGAGCCAGAATGTAGATGGGGGAGAGTTCTGAAGCCCATTCATGAGGGTGCCATTCTTGAGTTGGTAGAGTGCAGCAACTGAAGGTCTATTTGTTCACTTTTAAAGAGCATTTTGGAATGGCTAGGGTCATAAATTAGGGATTTGGCTTTGAAACTGCCATGGTCGGTTCTGGCATGTTGGTAACTGGAAGTGAAAATAACGGGATGGTTTTTTCTAACCTTTGTTTATTAAATTCAGTGGTTCTCAAAAGAAGTGCTTATATTGAATTTTTAAAATATGCAAAACTATGTTAATCTAATCTGATTCTCTGCCCTTTAATAATCAACTGAAATTCCTATAATTGGCTGATAGGCTAATGGTGTAGTGGTAGAGTAGCAGACTAGGCCCGGGGAGGCCCAAGTTCAAATCCCCATTTGCCAGGAGACAGATGGTGTTACCTTTTTGTTGTTACCTTATACAACCTCATAGGGTTGTTGTGAGGATAAAATGAAGGCAGGGAGAACCGTGTTACCTCTCCCTGAGCTTAATGGAGTAGGGAGTGAGATAAAAATTCACCAAATCTGCATCTGTCACTCAACTTGAGAATATTTTAAAGAGGAGCACTTAATTTTCTCGAGAGTTCCAGAGTTGGAATAAGACTTGATCAGGCAATATTGTAAAATTTATCTCGAAGGCTTCTTGTATAATGCTGTCCCATAAATAATTAGCACTGAATTCCTTTGCTTGCTTTGTTATGTAGCTGCGGAAAGAAAAACTCCAGAGGTGTAGCGGTTAGAGGCTGGACTAGTTTCTGGGAGTCCGAGGTTCAAATCCCCACTCTACCATGGTAGCTTGCTGGGTGACCTTATACTAGAGTTCCCAGTTGCTTGCCGGTTGTGGGTAAACTCCTGGCTGTTTGCCCTGTTGCCCACTGATCGCTGGTGTGAGGTGGCAAACCTCTTGGCGATCACCCATTACCAGCAGGCAACCCAGGCAAGCACGCAGCAGGTGCACTCCTGGTGCGGAGCGACGATGCCACTTCCTGAAATGATGAAATCGTGCCAGTCACGGGAGTGCTCCCACGCTTCATTGGAACCACACCCACTGCTGGCATGATGACATCACTTCTGGAAGTGACGTCATCGTGTCGGCACCGGAAGCGTGCACTAGGCGTTGTATTCTTGCCTGTGGGTTACTCTAGGTTGCAAAATGCAAGCATCTTCGTCTGCAGTAACTGGTCAGTGCATACGGCAAGCAGTGGCTTCCTTTGACTGTTGTTGAGGGTCAGTTTTGGACTTTAATCTCCCAGCACTTTCTCTTCTCGTTTCCATGTTCCTGTAGCCAGGGCAGGGTTTGTAAGTTTGTGTGATGGCATTGTTCTTGATTCTGGTGACTTGTCGGCCAAAGCTCTTTCAGTTAGGTGTGTGTACCTAAGCAAGCAGGATCTCGGTAGAATTGTGGTAGAAACTCTAATGGGCACAATGAATTGTCAGAGGGGTTGGACTTTTGGGTTACAGCAGAAGTTAGTATTTTATCTCTGACTTGACGGTGAATGTGTCATTTCCAAGTTTACTGCAGTTTTAGAGGGCGGCCTTTCCACAGATTTTATTAAAAGATCACTAAGACAGAATACCACATGGAGTAGGCCTGAACAAATTGCCTTGCTGAAGACAGCCCACCAGTATGATACCAAGATCTTAGTAATGCTGGCATTTGTAGACTTAGTGTTTTACCATTAACGTTACATAAACTGTACCCAGAAGAGCTTTGGCAAGCTGGACAAGGTTCTCTTACAGGGGCTGTCCAGAAGCAAGTGTGCCAGTGTGGCGTAATGGTTATGAATGTTAGGATCCGTGGGACCCAGGTTCAAATCCTCACTTTGTCATGGAAGCTCAATGAGTGGCCTTGGGCCAGTCATGTACTCAGCCTAACCTACCCCATAGGGTTGTTGGGAGGATAAAATGGAGGTGAGAATGACGTAAGCTGCGTTGAGTTTTCATTAGGGAGAAAGATGGGGTATGAATTACATAAATGGCATGTGTGTTCTGCATTCACATATATGTTGCTTGTGTTTTATAAATGTCAGTGTATTCCTCACTTGCGAAAAAAAATTATTCCAGAGCTTTCTTAAGCAATTTCCCATAATTCCTTGCCAAGCCCTCTCAGGTGGCTCATGTAAAACTGCAGTCTTTCCCACTGTGGTAAACGTACACACTTTTGAGGAGACAGGCCCCAGCTAGTGTAACAGTCTCTCAAACGAACATGTCATCAGTAGAATTAGGTATGTATCCACAAAGATATTTTGCAGGGGTTATGTTATTCTGTTCTTCTCTCTTAAATGCCTTTCTTTGAGCCTATTTGATACATTTTCAGCTGCCATGTTTGTGCAAATTGCAGCCAAGAAGCGTCTACTTCATCTATAGATCGGGTTCCCAGGTGCCCGCCAGTGGTGGGCAAACTCCTGGGGATTTGCCCCCTTGTCCATCGATCAAACAGCGATCGGGGGAGGGGGCAAACTCCTGGAGTTTGCCCGCCAGTGGCGGGCACCTCAGGAACACGTGCCACATGCGCGCTCCCAACCATTGTGGCAGCATCGCTTCCGGAAGTGATGTTATTGCACTGGCCACGGGAGCATTCCCACACTCTTACAGCCGGTATGGTGACGTCACTTCCGGAAGCGATGTCATCACACCAGGTCTGGAGTGCACGCATGTGCATGCGTGAAGATCTACATACTACAGGCCCAAACGGGAGGATAGAGGGACCTGGCAACCCTATCTGTAGATAGGTATCCCAGGTGCTCGCCATCGGTGGGAATGTCCCAACAATTTACCCAGTTGCAATCAGTGGGAGGTTTTGAGCCACCCGGAGATTGCTCACCACCAGCAGACACCCCAGGAAAACGCGCAGAATATGTGCTCCAGCGGGCATGAGGACGTCCCTTCCAGAAGTGATGTGATTGCACTGGCCACGGAAGTACTTCCACACTCTGTTTGGGAGCGCTCCTGTGGCCACTGTGATGGGGCAACGTCACTTCCAGAAGTAATGTCATAATGCTGGAGCTGGGAGTGCGTGCATGCATTGCACACGTGCGAAGAGAACAAGAAAGGTGAGTGCCGGGTCTTCCCCCCTCCTGGCAACTCTGTAGATCCTCTGGATCAAATGTTTGTTCCCCAAGGTGGAGTAGTGTGAACTCAGTGGTGTATTCACTTCCTTATATAGCTGCACTGCAGAAGACTTAAACCTGTGAAGCTACAGTAACTGTGTGAATGTGGCACTTGAATACACAGGGGAGTGCCAATGATGTGCAAGCGAACGATGTGGGGAGGGGGGCGGCGGCGCATGGCTTTGGCAGAGCTGTGAACTGCTTTGTTTCCACCAAAGGATTCCAGATTGGCTGTGGCATCCCAGTTCTCTCAGGCAGGAAGAGTCAATTAACCTCCCCATCTTGTTGTTTATCTGTTGATTTGCAGTGATGTTTGTTCAGCTGAATTTGGGAAGGGCTGTAATTTTTGCATAGATTATTTTCATATCTGATCAGTGTTGGGAGGAAGGGTGGTTGAAAATTGATTGCGCGTTTCCTCCAAAAGGGCTCGGGGGGAGGGATCCGCACAGCTATGGAAATATCTGTAATGTTTCCAAGATGTGTATTACAAATCTAAATACCAAATGTTGCGGTTTTAAAGGATTAAACAAGTATTCTACCAGCTAAATAAATTGGCATTGGTGCACATAAATAGGAATGGCCCCTTTTAAGCAGCTGTTGTTGAAGTAACCGTGCGCGTGCATGAATGCGCACACATTTTCGTTGTAGGCATTTATCCGGCATTTGCATCCGTGTGATTCTTCTCTGTGCTTCACTAGAAGTGTTGCCTATAGAGCAGCTAAGGGTAGTCTTAAGGGACTCAACGCTAATCCAGGAAGAAACACGCCTGTTTTTCCTTCTGTCCAACAAAATAAAAACAGGAGTCTATTGGCACTTTAAAGAGCAACACAATTTATTCCAGAATTTTCTAAGAGATTCTGAGAGCTCTGGAATGTTCTTCTCTCAAGCCATTCGTCTCTTTTTGTTCTCCCCCCCCCCCCTCCTCCCCTGCGCAACACCCCGTGGTGACAATTTGGGTAGGCCTGTAACATAGGCCTATCAGCCACAGCCCAAATTTAGATAGGCCGTATATCCGTTTCAAGGCCATGGCTTCTCCCAAAGGATCTTGGGAATTGTAGTTTCAGAAGGTTGCTGAACAGTCTGTGCTGGATTCCTTACAGAACTACAAGAGAAGGCGTGATAATGTTCAAGCTGTATGGTGCAGAATATGCTCTCTGAACACCCCCGCTGGCCGCTTCAGATCATTGTTGCCAGTGTCAAAGCTTTGCCTCTGGCCTTGCCCCTCCACGATAGACCTGTTTAGACTGCAGCCAGCTCTGTATCCCCAAAGTTGTTAAGTTCCTGTCCGTGCTGCAACGTGGTGACTGGCTTATCCTAAGAAATGCTATTCATAAAGCCTGGTGGTTTTAGCTGTGCATAATTTTGCGTCTTAACTGTCTCCCCAAAAGAAGTTGATCTCATTCGTGTGGTTGTTTGCACCACAAGTGACTTTATTGTCGCCCCATCCTCTTGCCTGCATATCTGGCACTTTACCTTATGTAAATGTGCCGCCTCTTCTGTCCTTGTGGGATTTCATGGTTGCATTTCATCAGCTCTGCTCTCTGGCTCACGCCGAGAACGCTGATGTTCTGGCGTATCCTTAAGCAGGGAAGGGAGTCAGCTAGTCCCAGACGAGCAGGCCTGGAGGCACTCTGTGTCTGAAATGCCATATGTTCAAGCAAGAAAATTCTGCAACCTGTATGCGTTAAGCACATTGAGTGGGTTTGCATGATTTCATAATTTTGCATTGGAAAGCATTTCCCATTTTGCATAGTGTAGTCTAGTTTTGTATTTTATGAGGCATAGAGCTATGCAAAGAGCTGAATGTTAATTCCCTACTCGGGTTTCATGAAGCAGTGACCATATACTTTATGCAGCATATTGTAGCAACCATAAGGACTAGAAACTTGCTTTTGAGGAGAGGGACCAGGATGAGGTGCTTTGAAAGCCGTGTACTGCATCCAGTACAACATTCTATGTGGGGTTTTCTTTGGAATCTTAGTATGCGCATCACCCTGCACATCTCTGCGGAAAGTACCAACAGAAGAGTGTTTAAAGCCCCCCCGGGGTTGAGTAGACTGTTTCATTCATGTGACAGAACAGCGCTTATTCCTGTGGGACTTCAGATCTTGTTTGCCACTTTTTGAAGCAAGTTGCTGCCTTTTCCCCACTTGCTGGTAGATGGAATGGCTACTCTGTCATGATAGGTGTTCTTCTCCAGAGCGAAAGCCAGCATAGTGTAGCGGTCGGGCGTTGGACGAGGACAGGGAAAGACCAGGGTTCCTATTCAGCCCTGCTGGTCACTGGATGACCTTGAGGCAGTCAGTCTCTCAACTTCACCTACCTCACAGTGTGGTACTGTGAGGATAAAATGGAGAGAGAACCACGTAAGCCGCTTTGAGTTCCATGGAAAGAAGGGTGGGATAAAAACGTGATAGATTTTTGGTGCAGTAGCTGAAGCGTTGCATTTGGCTGCAGGGATCTTCAGATTCCACCATGAAGCTAATTTAAGTAGCGCTGGGCAAAACATTCTGTGTCACCCTAGCCTGCCTGGAGGATGACATTTCACTAAGTCTCGCATGTTCTGCACAGCGTTGGGAGCAGTCACTGTTGTGTCCTTGGCTGGGCAGGGCTGCTGCCTAAGAGCCTGCAGAGCTATGGAGAGCTCTGAGCAAGACTGACGGAGCATTTCGCTCATCTGTTTAGCAATTTGTGTGGAGCCTGGATTTAGATAGCAAGTTCCAGTGGGTGCAGCTTCCTCACTGTCTCAGCAAGGCGGCTTCCACAGCCTGCTTTTAAGCATACTTGCTTATTGTGAGTTTTATCGTTGCAATATGCTGAGGGATTTTTCATAGCCTAGAAGGCATCTGCATGCCAAGCTCAAGGCAGAGGTGCTTCGCTTGGCGAGAGGTAGGGGTGTGCACTTCGGGTTTCCAGTTTGGGAAAAATACCTGAATCGGACCTGATCTGTAAAGATTTGGGATTTACGAATAGGAGCCAGCATGCTGGCCCTGATGAGGAAATCCTGAATCAAAGCTTCCCCAAGCATTCGGGTTGCCTCAGGAAGCTTTGGGCCCGGGGCTGGCTTCAGTTGGCAGGGGGGGATCCCCCTCCTGCCAGCTGAAGTTTAAAGGGCCCTTTTCCTGCCACTTGCAAGCCGCAGGGCCCTTTAAACTTTGCCCAACCACCAGCCCCAGCCCCGAACCCCCTATACCCCCCCCCACTTACTTTGCGCTAGCAGGGCCACTGCAGTGGTGGAGGAGGACGCTCCAGCCCCCTTGCCTCCCCACTAGCTTCCGTGGCGGTGGAGGCAGCAGCTCCAGCCTTCCACGCAGGCCCCCGAGGTGGCGGCGCAGCGGCAGAGGAGCTGGCTCTGGGCCGTCCCGCCCCTCAAATGGCCACTGTGGTGGCTATTTGAGGGGCAGGAAGGGCCAAAGGCGGTGGCTCCGGCCTTCCCCGCCACCCAGCTGGCCACTGCAGGCCCTGGAGCCAGCGGCAGAGGAGCCGGCTCCAGGCCTCCACGCCCCTCAAATGGCCACAGTGGCGGCAGTGGAGGCCCTTCCTGCCCCTCAAATGACTGCTGCGGCAGCTATTTCAGCGGCAGGAATGGCCGGAGGTGGCAGCTCTGGCCTTCCCTGCCACCCAGCTGACCGCTGCAGGCCCTGGAGGTGGCAGCTGTGGCCTTCCCTGACCGTCCCTGCCAGCCGGCTGGCCTCTGCGGGCCCTGGAGGCGGCGACGGCGGTGGCTCCGGCCTTCCCTGCTGCCCAGCTGGCCGCTGCAGATCTTCCAAGTAAGTGGGAGGGGCAGAGGGAATAAGTGGGGGTGGGGAGTGGGGTGCTAAGTGGGGCTGGGGGGCTGGGACAAAGCTTCTCCCCTCACTTCAGTATGCTCAGAATCTTTGCGGAACATACCAAAGTGATTGAAATACCCGACTCTCAAAGCAGCTTTCTGCTTCGGGTTTCCGGATTCCCACAGTTCCCCCCGCCCCCGCTTCGGGTATACCCAAAGCAGAAAACCGAATCTTTTGACCACGCACACCCCAGAGAGAGGAAACTTTGGCTGTATTTAAAGGAGGGCTTGTATGAACCTGTAGGGAGGGGCAGGCTCTGTCTGTGCCCTTTCATGATACGGATCTCCTCTGTAAAAAGTCAGGATGTACTGGCGAACACACACCTGTGCTGCAGAGCCATGTTTGATCCCAAACAAGGGAATTCTAGCAATTCTGAAAGGAAGCAGTAAAAAAAAAAGAGCAGAAAACTTAAGAAAATGAGAAAATGAAAGAGCAGGAAACTTTAGAAACCTTTGTCAAGGAAATAACACAGTGAAGAATATTGTAAGCCACTTTGGGTTCCCATTGGGGAAGAAAGTGGGGTATAAATGAAGTAAATGAGAATTACTGAAATCCCTTGCCTTGCTGTTTTCCCCTGCTTTGAAGGGTGGTGGGGGAAAAGATCATGGAAAGGTGTGTCTGGGGAGATTTCAGGCTACTGCAAGCGACTGGCACGTTCAGTTGTCGTCTCTTCCCCTGTATTGCCAGAAGTTGCTGTCTCTCTTAAATAGTAAGAAATCAAAATGTGTTGTGTTGCAATTTTTGGAAGCAATCTGGCATATTCTGATGTGAGGTTTTTGTGGCGAGCAGCCTATATCATTGCATACATAAAGCAAGTCAGGAAAACCATGTGCAGATGTTCACTGTCAGCACTGAGTGGTGCCATCAAAAGTTAGCTGGGCTTTACAGAGTGTCATAAGCAAATCGAGGCCTGTCCTTGGTCTTGCAACGCTCACATTCCAGAATACGGCACCAGCTATAGACGGTTCTCTCCCGGCAAAGCTGTTACGCAGTTGGTGTTGGAGTAGACCTAGTACTTAGTTGTTTTAACTCTCTCCCATCCTTCCTCTTCCAGGTTTCAAGTGTCCCATTTGCTCCAAATCCGTGGCTTCCGATGAAACGGAAATGCACTTTATCATGTGTCTGAGCAAGCCCCGCCTCTCCTACAATGGTAAGTGGGTCCTTTTTGTTGGGGGTCTTGTCTGGCAGAATGTGAATGCGGGCAAGTATGGGGTTTTTTTTCCAGACTGCTGTCTCTTGTGGACGTTCTGTGATGCTCAGGCCCTGTCTGCCCACACGCTTCCCCCGTTGGTTCACCTATCTCACTGCCTTTCAGTGTTAAGGCGCCCTGAAGAGTGTTTATGGGCTGTGCCTAATTCTTCCATATTGTCGCATCTGCTGGTCCCACCTGCTGTGAGTGCTGTGTGCCAATGCATAAATCTGGAATTGGGCACCAAGAGAAGATAAATTTTGTGACTGAAATAAATCCATGCCTACAAAGCCAGTTTTGTGTAATGTGCATGGAAAATTTTTACAAAAAGGTAGTTTTTTTTTTTAAGGACCTAAAGGTCTTCTACTCTGACCTGGATAGTTTGGGTGTGCCTGATCTCATCAGATCTCAGAAGCTAAGCAGGGTTGGCCTTGGTTAGTAATTGAACCTCCAATAAAGACCAGGCTTGCGGAGGCAGGCAATGGCAAACCACCTCTGTTAGTCTCTTGCCATGAAAACCCCATCAGGGGTCACTATAAGTCAGCTATGACTTGAGGGCACTCTCCACCACCACCAGATGTCTTCTGAATTATTTCTTTAGTCATAGGATCTAGAAACTTGAAGTTTCCTTCCCCGCCCCCCAGCCAAAGCAAAGATTTCCAGGATGCTGGAAACCAGCCCTAACATTAAGTGTTAAGTTCTGTGCTTGGATGGAATGGTTGTGAAGATGTGTATGGAATGCACACCCTGTGAGAGCCAGGCTGGGCTGGCGGAGGCACGTCTGGTATTGAGAAGGAAGGCGCATCCTAAGGCGGGGGCGGGGGGGGGGGGTGTTCACATGTGTTGCTGTAGCCCATGAACTGTGTGTTATTGTTTCAGCCCCGTGCATGAAATTAGCATCCTTGCTGCCACCTTCTCATATCAATGATCAGGCCCAGCTTTCCTGGTGCCCATGGGTGCCTAGCTAGCCAAGGGAGTGGGGAGAAGGCAGACATTCCTCCACCCCAGCCACGGGTACGTCCGTCCCATCGACAACAAGCCCGATCAGATCGACTGACGTTGATGTTGCTCCAGCTGTCGGTGCCAGGCCACATCAGTCCCACAGTGCCCCTGACATTACACGGGTCCCGCCCCGTCTGCGTCGGCAGAGACAGCGCCAGGCAGCTCTTGAGGCTGCAAGTCGGAAAATCAGGTCAGAAGGAGGAGCTGGTTATTCGGCATCGCACAGATGGGCCTTCCCCAGCCTGCCTGACAGTAGTCTGCAATAGGAAAGGCATCTCTGTCTCTCCCCCATCCCCACCCCCCCCGAAATTCCTCAGCCTGCCCAGCTGCACCAGGGCCTTGTACCTCGTGCCAGAGATGCTGGAGAACGAAATCCAGAAGGCGCTGCTGCTTTCCCCTGTTGTGTGGGTCCCTCTCCCCCCCCCCTTCCATCCCCATGGCGTCCTTGGCACACATCCACCGATTTCAGGGTTGTGCCAGGTCAGATGTGCCGGGGGCGGGGAGAGATTTGTGAAAGCAAAACCTGAGTGCTTAGCAACTCTTCCTTTCTCCTCTCTCTCCCCCTCTCCCCATTTGCCATCACCTTCGCTGTCTATTTTTGGAGCTGTGAAGGAAAGGGAGGATTTTCATAGAATTGACTTTAGGAAGGAGGGAAAGGGCCGGGGTGTGGGCACCTTCTGTGCCAGTTTCTCCCGCTGCCTCTCTGAGGGTGTTTGTCCTCCAGCCTCGTTGGCCCGTGCAGAGAGGCATTCTAGAAGAGTTTGGGTATCATTTGTTCAGGGCTGTCACCCAGTGAAAGATCTTCCAGCTAATTGACTGGCTTCTAACCAACTGAAAGATTTAACTGATTAGATTTAACACACCCGGAATTATTGCAAGTACTTTTTGGCATCCTGGTTTGCAGACGACAGTTTAATTTAAGTGTGCAAACTTCACACTGGGGAGGGAAAGAGAAAAAAAAAATCAAACGCTACCTTATTGCTTAAGAGCCGTGTGTTTGTGTCTGTCTGTGTGTGTGTGTGTGTGCTTTTTTATCTGAAGAAGTGAGCTGTGGCTCACGAAAGCTCATACCCTACCACTGATTTTGTTAGTCTTATAGGTGCTACTGGACTCCTGCTGTTTTTCCACTGCTTAGTCAACCACTTCTGCAGAGCAAACTGTGCTTCTAGGTCTGTTGGGAAGGGGGGCAGGAAGATAGACATTATTCTATGTCCAACAACAGGCCTTCCCAAAGAGGAAGAGATGCACTCTATAAAATAAAAGCTTGCCGGTGCTGTGCATTGTAAACATATGGGGGAATATGTAATTGGAACTAGTACAGATGGGGCAAATGTTACAGGAAAACTCACAGTTTTACAAACTGGACCGCCTGCTGAGCTGTGGTTTCCGCTAAGCTAACCCCAGTTTACATTCCACCCCGTGGCTTGATCTTCCAAACATACTGGCAAGCCGTGGTTTAGGGCTACTTTGGTTCTCTGTCCACCCAGCACTCTCTTCTCTGTGCTGTGGCCTCTGGAACTGCAGCGTATCGAACAGCTTGTCATTTCTGCCCCATTGCAATTAGCATGAACCATGGTTTGCAAACCATGGTTTTACCAATCAGCTGCAAACTTTGCAGCCCCCTCCCAGTTCAGATTTCATGTTACACTGTAGTTAAATTTCTTTAATTTTGCCTCACAGGCTTCACACAGGTTTCTCATGGATTGAATGCTGCACTGCAGTGTTTTTTCTCTCTGAGTTTCTTTACAACATCATCGTCTGCTTGTTATTTCTCTGTGGTTGCTCAGACGACCTTTTCCTCCCATTTTGGAAAAGCGCTGTGGAATAGTGAGGGAACCGTGTGAACACAATTAATGGACGAGGATCTCTGCGAGGAAGCTTGGAGGAAAAACTGCTGTAGTTAAGCATCCAAACACACAAAACCTCCGTGTGAAAGATGCCTGTAACCCGAGCCAGTGATTTCCAAACTGTGCTGGCTAGGTGGAAACAACTTCAAAATTATACCTTGCATTTCCCCTTCGAAAGGGGAAACTGTCCAGTACTCTGCCCGCTTTTATTTGTGAAGGTTTGGAAGTCATACTGTCTGTGTCTGCTGTTCAGTCTGTTATTATTCTGCAGTATAGGTCTTTGTTATTCCCCCCATTTTTTCTTGTGACTTTCAACATACTCATTTTTAATTTAAGCAGTTCCCGGTGTCATGTTTGAGTACCCTTAACTAAATTTTCCTTTGCTCTAGAAAAGATATTTCTTTTAATACAAGCAAGAGTCTTCCGTAAAGCGAGTAGTTTCCCCAATTAATTAAGGTTGCTTTAAATCTTCAGCTCACATTTTAAATTGTTCAATCGTGCTTGCTTGATAGAAAGCGACAGGATGGGTGGCTGTGTTAGTCTTATCTGTTGGAGTAGAAAAGAGCAGGAGTCCAGTAACACCTATGAGACTTACAAAATTTGTGGTAGGGTATGAGCTTTCATGAGTCACAGCTCACTTCTTTAAATATAGCTAGAATGTGAGTCCATCTGTCCTTACATCTTGGAGAGTGGAGTGATTTCAGATGCCAAAAGACAATAGCAGGCGAATGACAATAGCAGGCATAATTGGATAGGGTGGGGTATGCAGAGGGGTGGCGGGTGTGGAGAAATCAGCATTGGTAATGAGACAAGAAGCCTAGGTCTCGATTCAATCCAGGTGGATGCATTATCCTGAGCTTCGTTATTCCTTTGCATACCCCACCCTATCCAATCACAGCTGCTATTGTCATTCACCGTTTGTCATTTGGCATCTGAAATCACTCCACTCTCCAAGATAAAAGAACACATGAACTCATTCTAGCTGTATCTGAAGAAGTGAGCTGTGACTCAGGAAAGCTCATACCCTACCACAAATTTTGTTAGTCTTATAGGTGCTACTGGACTCTTGCTCTTTCCTACTGATAGAAAGTGTGTCGCTCCACTGACTACAACTGTGATCCCATCTCTGTGCAGCCACCTTTAATGTGGGATGTCTGTGCAAGGAAGGTTTTCCTATCTGCACCATGGGGGCAGTGTCCTTCCATCCTAAAGCATGCCGTGGTTGGCAAATGCCACACAACGCTTTCTTGATTGGTCTGGCAGAAGCCAGAGAGGGCTGGCAGGCGTGATGAAGCAGCTTGTTGGATTTAGAAGTGAGTCACGCTTCGTTCACTATCATGCACATATGAGGCTGATCAAGTTAACAAAAGGATCCTGCAATATGCGGCCTTGGCCAACCACCCAGCGCAGCATAGGAATGGGAGAAATGGAAGTTCTCGATCACAACCAGGGCATTTTTGGACTGTGCCCCTTCAGTCTTCACGAGTGGAGGGGCAGTGGGTGGTTGTTTACAAAATGGTTGCTATGACATGGTTTATCTCCCAGTCTGTCCGAAAGGTATTTGTTTTATATTTATTTACTTTATTGCTGAGACACAAGGCAACATAAGGCCATGCAATCAGGCTGGGCGAGACATCCAACAAAGGATAACAGCACGATTAGAATGACAAGCATTACAATAAAAACAAAGAGTATCAGACACAATACGTCGTGAACAGTACAAAAAATGGAATTACAAAAGTAGGAAAGGATGCAGTAAGAGCAAGGTAATGCATTCAATAAACAGTGGAATAGGCTACGATCCTGCTCTTGTTATGAAAGCGGCCTCTATTCCCTTAGTCATAGATCAAGAAGAGTTAGCCATATTAGCCTGTAGTTGCAAAATAGTAGAGTCCGGTAGCACCTTTAAGACTAACCAACTTTATTGTAGCATAAGCTTTCGAGAACCACAGCTCTCTTTGTCAGATGCATCTGTGATTCTCGAAAGCTTATGCTGCAATAAACTTGGTTAGTCTTAAAGGTGCTACTGGACTCTTTACTCTATTCCCTTATGCTACATAAGAGCCAGGGGCATGTGAGATTTCTGCAAGACCAAAGTTGGGTGAGAAAGGAAGGGACCTTATTGCTAGTTCTTACGCAGGCCCGAAAAGGAGCTCTGTTCTGTTAATGGGCTTTGCATCTCCCTGCCCCCCAAAGGTAGACCACTGCTCAGGTGGTGTAGGGGTGTGTGTGTGGTTGTTGTCGCTTGCCGGATGCTCCTCATCACCCATCTGCCTTTTCTATTTGCCTCCCTGCAGACGATGTGCTAACAAAGGATGCAGGCGAGTGTGTGATCTGCCTGGAAGAGCTCCTGCAGGGGGACACGATAGCCCGGCTTCCCTGCCTGTGCATTTACCACAAGAGGTACAGTATGAAACCCTCTACACGTACACTTGGCACTGTTTCTGGGGCATTCCTGTTTGTGTGGCCGCAACGACTTGGCTTGCTCGAGGCTCCCCAAAAGCCCGCGTCTTTCCTCCACAAGGGGCTGCGAAATTCTTTGGGGTGTTTCTTCCTCTCCCTGAAAGGGAAGGGATAGTGATGCTGTTACCTGTCCTGGTTATCATGGGGCACTTACACGTCATTTGGATGCTGTTGGGAAAGCAGCCCCTCCCCCCCCAGTTCTCCATACCTTTGTGGTGCTTTTGTGCTTGGCATCTCGTGGGGCTTGGCGTCTTTTGGCAACCTTTCCCAAGCCTGCTTTGCTGCAGTGTTTTGAGAAAGATTGTAGCAAAGCTGGGGTGATACCCGCGTGGACTGGAAAGTCCGGATTTTCCAGGTCCTGCCCACATCGGAGTCATTTCCCCTGCCCACCACTGGAGAGGTTTGTCTTTTTAAAATAATAACCAGCAGTTGCCATACCATAATGGTGTAATAACAATCTGTTTATCCCGTTCTTTGAATTACCAGCTTTCACATTAAAAAAAGTAAGGTTCTGGCGCCTTTCATTGCAGAAATACGCCTTTCCCGTTATCTCTGTACAGATTGTAACAGCTAGGATGTTTTAATGATCTATCCATTGTTGATTTTTTTAAAAAATAAAGCCGTCTAGTGGCAGAAGGGAAACGACTGCCTCAGGGGACTCGGCAAGGTTTCTTTGCATTCCCCTTGCCATGTGGAAGCCCTCTTGCCACTGCATGGTACTGGCAACCAGGCAACAATGGGAAGATCCCGCAAGCCCTTTGCCATGTGAAAAGAAGCGCTGGAGCGGGTGTTCCGCCTTGGTTCCCTTGCAAGATGCCTGCCCTGGACATTGTGGCACATGGTGATAGATCCCTTTCTGACTCCCCCCTTTTCTTTGGCAGCTGTATAGATTCCTGGTTTGAAGTGAACAGATCCTGCCCGGAGCACCCTTCAGATTGACCCTAGCAACGCTTGCAGATCTCTCCCCAGGTGAGCCGTTCAAAAGACTCTACAACCCCCCCATTTGAAACATCGGCTAGTTTCCTCCCATTTAGGGGGATTTAAAAAAAAAGATGACACAGGTTATACAGCTAACAGGCAAATGCTGAGCTTTGTTGCAAAAACTAGGCCTTTTTCTGGGGATTGATGTTGGCACTGCCACCCCAGTTGTCTGCCCACCCATGCATACTGGCAGACGCTTAAAAAGCCGGCACATTCTGTTAATCTCTTGCCATGAAAACCCCTCCAGGGGTCGCCATAAGTCAGCTGTGACTCGAGGGCACTCTCTACCACCACACGCCACTCTTTGGCACAGGAGAACTCATCCCAGCATTCTGAAATCCCCAAGACTGCTTCCACACAGCTTTTTCTCCAAATTGGCTTCCCGACAGGAGCGCTTCTTTTTTAGAGCTTCTATACGACCTCTTGCTGTAATCTCCTCTCTGCAGAGGAAACGGGGGCAGCAGCAGGGGAGATGAGGGAAAGAAAACGGATCTGAGGTGGGTGGGACTTCCTAAAACGCACTCCTTCCCATCAGCTTGCTAACGCGCTTGGACTGCGTTCTGTCTGAAAAGACCATGTCAATTCAATATACTGAGAACAAGGAAAACTTGGGAAGTGGATGATTAGTGGTTGATGTAAGTGGACACTTCCCCCCCCCCCCCCCCACCCCCAAAGCCACACGGCAGTTTGGAAGCCAAGGAAGAAAACCTGTGTGTGGATACAGCGCTAAGAATCATTTCCACACCCAAGTTTTTGGTCTAGATGGTTGTTGTGGGTTTTCCGGGCTGTATTGCCGTGGTCTTGGCATTGTAGTTCCTGACGTTTCGCCAGCAGCTGTGACTGGCATCTTCAGAGGTGTAGCACCAAAAGACAGAGATCTCTCAGTGTCACAGTGTGGAAAAGAAGTTGGCAGGTCATTTGTATCTACTCAGGAAGGTGGGGTTGGGCTGAGTCATCCTGTAAGAGGATGACACTGTGACACTGAGAGATCTCTGTCTTTTGGTGCTACACCTCTGAAGATGCCAGCCACAGCTGCTGGCGAAACGTCAGGAACTACACAATGCCAAGACCACGGCAATACAGCCCGGAAAATACACAACAACCATCGTTCTCCGGCCGTGAAAGCCTTCGACAATACCTTTTGGGTCTAGCTTTGGTGCAAATGGGAAACGAACAAAACAGGTCATCCCCCGCCCCCAGCTTCCACACAGCCTCATGGTACTTTTGTTCACCATCTGGATTTTCCTCGGCTTTACTGTGATCTTTTTGGAATGAGTGCAGCAAAGTCAGAGTGGCGGCCATGTGGGTAGGAAAGCCTGGATCAGCCACTTGAACGCCATTTTCCAAGCCCCTATGCCAATTTGTCTTTACCTTCTAGTGTACGTGAGGAGGGAGCTGGAAAAATGCAGGGGAACCCAGCACATGGTTGCTCTGCTACTGCTGCGAATGACTGCATTTGCAGCAGCACTCATCACGGTGTGGAAAGGACCAAGGAAACTCACTTTTTTTTTTTTGTCCACTGAACCCCTTTGAGCCCCTGCTGATACAGTGATTTGTTCCTCTTGACAGGTAACCCCCCATTCGTCCCTTCCTCCCCCTCCCAAACCTTTTCCAAACCAGCTCTGGAACCCTGCGGGACGGCCGCGTAGGGGATTTTTGTGTTACTTCTCGACTTTAAAAGGGCAGACAAGACCCCAAAGAGAAGCCGCTGCCTTTGCAGAGCTGTCCCTTGGCAGCAGTCAGTCTCTAAGGGGGCGGGGGATGAGGACCACCACATGAGGTCCTTCGGACATCCCCTCTTCAGCAGCGTCATGATGTTTGGTCCGGATCCGGCTGCTAGCCAAACGGAGCACGAGAGAGCATTGCCACCGCTTTGACAAGGAACTTTGGTCCTCCCACTCCACGCGGGTCACACTTTTGCACTGAAACGGTGAATTTTTTTTTCTTCTCTTTTTTCCTTGGAACCAGGAAGAGAGACAGACCCCCTACCCCACCCACGCCTCCAATCCCACCCGTATCCTGAGGAGGAAAGGGCATTTTTCTGTCTTGTTTTTTGAAGGCGTCGTAGGTTTGTCTTTCAAGTGTTTACAAAAAACAGCCATTTCGTGTCAACTGATGTGTGTTCCTGGTGATGTTTACAAGACTGCGTCCTCTTGGCCTCCCCGCTGGAGCCATTCGGCACCTGAGCAGCCGAATCTCTTTTCCCACCCCTTGCCTTTTCCTGGGGACGCCACACCTCATTGCCAAAAGTCCCCTGGTTTTTGTCCCTTCTCTCCTTAGAGAGTCTCGGTTTGAACTTCCCACTCCAGGGCGGTTGTGGGGGACATCCTGAAGGGCTGTGGCCATTCACAAGTGTCCTGCTAAGATGCCTGAACCTCTCGCTCAGCCCTGTGGGGAAAATGAACCTGGATTGTAAAGTGGCACACACCCACACCCCGACCGCTCCCCCACAGCCTCGATCCACGTTTGAGCACGAAGTGGAGAATGTCAGCCATGGGAAAACCCCTGCCGGCAGCCATCATCCTGCAGGGAAAGGTATCTGTATTTATATAGTTAAAAAACAAAACTTAACAAAAATTACAAAAAAAACAAAAACTTTAAAGCTTGGGAAGGGAAGCTTCCCCTATTAGTCAAGGTGTTTTGATATGGTATTAAATAATGTTCAATAAAATAGTCACTGTTATTTTATTTCAGTTGTCTTCTTGGTCATCCCAAGGGCATGGGGAAGTAACAGGTGGCGGCTCAGGCGAAGGTGGTCTGCATTAACTTTCTCTTTTTTTAGAGTTAACGCCCAGAAATGCCATTCTCGGAGCTAGAAAGGTTGGGAAATGGCTTGAATTGGGCAGATTTTGAGAGGCTCTGGTGAAGCAAAGATCCAGAGGAGTTAGCCGTGTTCGTCTGTAGTAGCAAACTAGTAGAGTCCAGTAGCACCTTTAAGACTAGCCAACTTTATTGTAGCATAAGCTTTCAAGAGGCACAGCTGTCTTCATCAGATGTAATCTTGAAAGATTATGCTACAATAAAGTTGGTTAGTCTTAAAGGTGCTACTGGACTCTTTACTCTAGTGAAGCAATATGTAATCAGGAGGGGTTGCTTTTGCCATGCCGAAGCTTTTGGCACAAAGGTGGAGCTTTTCCAAATGCAGAGTCATTCACAGCTGTGTCCACAGGGTAGTTCCCCCCCCCCCCCGAGCCATGACAAAAAATTGGTAATTTCCATGGCTATAATGTTGCACTACACCGATAAGTCAATTTCCGATTTTCAGCTTCAACAGCATGTCAACTGCATTTAGAGTGATATATCAGTGATCAAGTTTAAAATCAGTAATTGACATATATTGCTGTAGCTTAATGCCCTTTGTCAATTTTCTTTACAATAAAAAGGGGGGTGTCCGCTGAGGATGGGGACAAGGACAGTAGCACTGAAGAGGGCAGGACCTCAAAAATTCAGACTGGGGTAGAGGAAAATGAATTGCATAGCCAGTATAACATGCTATGTTTCCCTCCTCTCTCCCCTGCCTAGTCCCTAGAATTGTGGCCTGTATCAGGCCCTGCCTACAGTTTCTCTGTGATGATCTTAAGGTGAGAAATGGAATACAAGAGTCTGAGAGCCAGGTTACAAGAGACGAATTACATGAGGAGGAGCACATGAAGGGAGTCACAATGTTAGCCGGGAAGCTGAGTTTTAAAAGTGGGCAGAAGGCTCTGTCAATTTCCCCTCTCTACAGACTAGCCAGGGAGATAGCTGCTCAGAGGGTTTGTTAATTTCCTCTTTGCCTCCCCAAGGCTCTGTCAGTTTCACCTCCCCTTCTAGGAGGCCAAGAGGAAATAAACCCTCTGAGGAGAGATCTTTTCTCGCTCTGTAGACAGGGGAAATTGATAAAGCCTTCCAATCTCTTTTAAAACTCGGCTTCCCGGCTAACATCCCTTCATGTGCTCCTCCTCATGTAATTCGTCTCTTGTAGCTTAGCTCTGAGTTCGGGATATGAAATGCAAGACACTGGGGGCTGGGTTAGAACGGCCCCATGAAAAGCGATGGAACAGAATGAGTAGGGCTTTGCCCCACAGGAGTGGATTTTAAGAAGAGTAGATTCTATGAGACAAAATTGAGCAGGCTGCAATTTCTGACATAGTTGACAATTTAAACCATTTTCCCTGGTCACTGGAAGACCAGAAAAGGTGGGAGCGGGATGCATCGTTACACAGCATCCCTAGGACTTGCTTGCGTTCGATACACAAGGCCATGCATTCTCTGGCCTCTCACCATGTGTGGTTAGCAGTGAGCCTGTACTTATTCAGCATCCTCTCCCCTACCCCCCACTAACGATGAGGGCGTTAATCCTATGTGGATCTGTTGGGCTGGGACAGATTAGTACGGCCCAGGCCGTACAGAATAGCTTTTGGCTGCAGCCTCTCCCATGGAGGTTTGGGAAAAGCTGGACTGCATGAAGACAGGCAAACTGCCACTGGCTGGAGTGGAAGAGCAGAGATTTGCAGGCTGGTGAGGTGGGTGGGGGCAGACAGCAGGTTTGCATGCCAGGCAAGGCCTGTAACCCTGCTCCCGGGCTCTTATATTCTCTTCCACTACTTCTTTGCGAGGAGTAAGAGCCACTTCAGCACTTAGGAAAGTTTGATGAAAGCTTACAGGGCAGAGTGAAATCAAGGACCACTTGAGATGAAAAGCTCTCCTGGCTTTGTTTTTCCACTCTTCTTCCTGCTGCTGCTGCATCCGAAGCAATTGCATTTCTTTCGCCTTTCTGCCCTTGGCGAGGCAGCTTCTAAGGACCTAGCTACACGTTGCGTTATGTTTTCTCTGGGGACAGCCCCAGGTGTGTTCTGAGCTTCCCAGGCACACGGGGGCCTGATTTGGGTCAGGATTGTAGTGCAGGGAAGGGGTGAGGGCTTAGATCTCACTCCTTCCTGTGCCAGTCTCCTGACTGGGGGTGGGGGGCTGTTTGCTTGCAGAAACATGTAGTTCATCAGTTCATGCGCAGTTCGAACAGGACAAATAGTGCCCACCGGGCTATTTCAGGTTAGGAAAAATTCATCACAGATCTAGAACACAGGCAGCTCGGATGCCCCCCAAATCCCCTTTATTTTAGTTCCAGCTGCCAATATAAATGTTCAGGTGGGAAGTTCTCAGCTGAGTTCCTGGCAGTTTAATTCTCCGACGAAGAGCAGGCCTGTTTCTTAATGGAGTTTGAGGGTAAAAAATTCCCTCGGGGGAACCTGGCAGGTTTACGCAGCAGGGACAGCTAACAGTAAAGTACTGGAGCCCTCCTCCTCTCCCTGGGAGAAACAACATTGACCTTAATTTCTTCGGAGAAGGAAAAGGTACGGAAGACAAAACGGTTTAATTTTGTAGTGCAGACACAGCACAGGGCCAGGAGCCAGCATATCTGGCCTTGGGTAACGTGGTTAATAGTGCGTGTTTTGCTACAATACTGAGACACAAC
This sequence comes from Eublepharis macularius, assembly GCF_028583425.1. Lineage (NCBI taxonomy): Eukaryota > Metazoa > Chordata > Lepidosauria > Squamata > Eublepharidae > Eublepharis > Eublepharis macularius. The sequence goes on along the minus strand of NC_072805.1, from coordinate 18,552,305 downwards.
AATAGTTGCTGGCGGTTTCTCTGTCCAATACTGGTTACAATACTGAGACAGCCTGCAGCCTGTTCGAGACAGAAGCAGTGGGCATCAAAAGACCTTCCCTGGGTTCATGAGGTTCTTGGGGTCCAGTGTGGCCTTGATCTGCCGCATAGTGGACAGGGCCACTTCGCCAACCTCCTCCCGTAAAAGCTGCCGCTTGCCCAGACCTACGCCGTGTTCCCCTGTGCAGGTGCCATCCATGGCCAGCGCACGCCTGGGAGGAGAAGAAATAAAAGCAAAATGTAATAAACCCCCTACTGGTTCAGAGCAAGAGTCCAAGGAAACTGAGGATGCCTCTGGGAAGACTGAGCTGGGTGAGAAGGTGCTATCCCTCCTGTATTAGACCACCACCACCACCACTACTTCTAGGTATGCAACAGCACACTGGCTCTGAACATGGAAATGTGGCTGTTCTTGAAAGGCCAGCAAGTGCCATAAATTCATCATTCCGTATCACACAGTTTCTGAACTCTAAACTCGACTGAGAGTGGAACCACAAGTGACAAAAGGCACAGACTGGATACTTGTCAGCTTCCCTCAAGTTTTGATGGGAAATGTAGGCGTCCTGGTCTTGCAGCTTGGCTCTCCGACTGCTGTCCAATGGACTTTTCAACTGTCACTTGTCCAACATTCCGCCAAGCTGCCTACGTTTCCCGCCAAAACTTGAGGGAAGCTGGCAAGTGTCCAGCCTGTGCCTTTTGTCACTTGTGGTTCTGCTCTGAGAGCCAATGTGGAACAATGGTTGGAGTGGAGGACTAGGAGGTGGGAGAGAGAGGCTCTTATCCCTGCTTTGCTATTTAGCAGAGGGGCTGTGGCTCAGGGGTGATGAATCTGCTTGATATGCCAAAGGTCCCGAATTCAATCTCTGACCTCTCCAGGTGAAAGGATCGGGTTGGAGGTGATGGGAAAGACATCTCACAAAGACCCTGAACTGCTGGCCCGAGAAGACGATCCTGACTAGAGTGCCTTGTCCCCGATGGGATCACCACTTTCATTTGTTCATGTGATATGGGTGTAGTAGTGTGCCGTAAAATGATGCTTATCAAAGGAAATGATGCATAAGATTTTCCATGGCTGTTAAAACTTTTTTTCCAGTATGTGGCCAAGAGAGGTTCTTGTGAGCGATCTGATGGAGGAAAAGGCCCCTTCGTATGTGAATGAAAAAATAATTTCTTTTTTTCCCCCTCAGTCTATCTGGGACACTTTTATCCTACCCTCTTTCCTAATTTGGTGTAGTGGTTAAGAGCAGTGGGACTCCTAATCTGGAGAGCCAGGTTTGATTCCCCACTCCTCCACTTGAAGCCAGCTGGGTGACCTTGGGTTAGTCACAGCTCTCTCAGCCCCAACCACCTCAGAGGGTGATGGTCGTGAGGATAATAATAACATAATTTGTAAACCGCTCTGAGTAGATGTTAGGTCGTCCTGAAGGGCGGCATATAAATTGAATGATGTTATTATTCCTCAAGGGTGGCGTAAATGGATTCCTGTTCCCTGTTATCCTCATAACAATCTTGTGAGGTATATTGAGGTGAGTGTGTGTGTGATTGGCCCAGGATCGTCCAGAAACCTTCAGGTGAAGGCATGCGGGTGGGGGGGGGGGGTGGCCAAACTTGCTTAATGTAAGAGCCACACAGAATAAAAGTCAGATGTTTGAGAGCCACAAGACATGATGCATTGAAGTGACTTCAGAGGACGAGGGGTTTGGGGGAGTGTCCTGAAAGTGACATCATAGGAAGGGGTAGGGGGTTGGTGCAGTATGTGGGAAGTGATATCGGAAGGGGGTGAGGCTTGGGAAGAGCCTTTGACTTGGAAGTGACATCATAAAAGTGATGTCACATCATTGCTAGACACCACCCCCAAAGTCTCCCAGTTCCACCCCAAAAGTCCTCAGGTATTTTCCAAGTTGGACCTGACAACCCCAATGTTTTTATTGAAAATATGAAAGACAAGGAAAGATGGAATGGGAGGGATGGAAAGAAAAAAAGAACGGGAGGGAAATAAACTAAAATAAACTATATGGCCATGACAATGCTCAAGAGACCTCTGGGAGCTGCATGATATGTATAGAAGAGCCACATGCGGCTCCTGAGCTGCAGTTTGGCCACACCTGTTCTAGTCCATGGCTCCTGCCCACACCTTTCATGGTGCCCGCCAAGTGTTTTCAGACAGTGGGTGGTACCACATGTGGCTCTTGCACAACGGGGCTTCTGACTGGCCACTGGAGATGGCTGCGCCGATTGAAATAATGTTTCAGAGGTACCTGCCAACAGAGTGTTGGGTTTATTCTCTCATTTCTTTTTCCCAGTGCATTTTTTAAAATTGCCCCTCTTGCCTTCAGCAGGTGGGCTTTGTGGGTGTACAGCTCTCCCTCATCTGACAGCCATTTTGTGGTTGGCTCCACCTCCTGAGGCAGCCATTTTGTAGTCGCACCCACCACCCCATGTCAGAATTCCAGGGACCCACAGGCACAAAATGGTTGGGGGCCCAAGAACCAACCAGTATACCACAGGGGCTCTCATCACAATCAGTTCTTTACGGTATGACTACATACCGACTCTTAAGAAGGCAAAAGGAGGGAGAGCCAAGGGAAAGAATGGCTTTGCCGAAGGATAGGAAATAGCTTCCCCCAGCCCTGCCACTCAAGGTCAGTTTATCATCAATGTAATGAATCTCAATGTCTGGGATGAGATTCTTTTTCCTCTCAAAAGCTGCATCCAGCTGGCAAGCATCCTCCATTTTGTGTTCATTGCCACTGCAAATGCATACACATTTGTGCTGGGAATGGAACATCCGCAAGGGAGCTTTTCTAGGGGGTGGTGTGGGGTGTTGCATGCTTTCCATCAGCAGCCATTCCCCCCCCCATTTAGTCCCTGATGTGCCACAGGAGGGTTTGTGGGGGAGGGAAGCAGTAATTGCAACAGTGTTACAGCCAGGGCTTTTTTTCTGGGAAAAGAGGTGGCGGAATTCAGTCCATGTGGGTTGCCCTCAGAGAACCCACATGGCTGGTGGCCCCGCCCCCTGATCTCCAGACAGAGGGGAGTTGAAATTGCCCTCCGAATCTCAACTCCCCTCTGTCTGGAGATCAGGGGGCGGGGCCACCAGCCATGTGACCATTTTCAAGAGGTTCCGGAACTCTGTTCCACCATGTTGCTGCTGAAAAAAGCCCTGGTTACAGCAATTGCTAACTTAAAAAAAAATAGCCCTCTAGTGGTGTAGCAGGAAAAATGGCAGCTGCGAAGGGCTGACCAAAGCAGAATGGCGCTGATGTGAGACCTTCAAAAATACAAACTTTGGGGTTCATATAGGAGTGCTGTCAGAAGTAGTAAGGCAATGTTTGTGAGACAGTATACGGGGGAGAGGAAAAACCTGGGAAATGGATGGCATGGTGTCGATGCTCCAAGATTGGGGGTGAGGGAGAGACAACACTCCAGTTTGGAAGCAAAGGTAGAGAAAAACAGGGAAGCAGGTACAGAGACCCCAATGCTTCCATCACCTCCACGGGCTTAAAGGCTGCCCGTTCTCTGTTCCGTAAGTTCTTACTGGCAGAACTCCCTAGGAAGCAAGGCCCCCCCCACTGGGCAAATAGGAAAGGCTTAGCTACTCTCTCACCCACCCGTGGGACAAGGTCAGATCCTACCTGGCCAGCCGCACAGTGAATTCCTTCACTCGCCCGCTTTCATCTGGATCTTCGGGGTCAAAAATCAGAAGGCAGTGGAAGTTGCCGTCTCCAACGTGGCCAACAATCGGTCCTGGAGGCACAATACTCTAGTGTTAATCAGTTCCCCATAGGCCTAAGCAGTTGGATGTATACTTCTACACAAAGCATCAATCCCTTCTTCCCACAATGAAGATCTCAACAGAATAATGTTTTGCAAAGATTTCATTCTCAAGCCTGTTACCCTTCCTTCCTTCTAGTAGCTCTGAGAGGCCCGTACAGAAAGGTAACCCCCTTTTATCCTCGCAGCCATCCTCTGAAGCTGCAAGAGGGACTTGCCCAAAGTCTGCAGGGGAGACAGCAGGGATTTAGACCGAGGTCCCTCTGGCCCGAGGTTCTAGCCCCCAACTCAATTTTCAAATTTAACAATACTGTAACTTTTTCTAGCGCTTTGAGAGTATTCAAAGCATTTGAAATACATTATTGCAGTACTCTTTACAACAGGCCTTCAAGCTAGGCTAGCATTATCCCTCTGTTGCAGAGGAAAGAGTGAGAGATTCGCCGGGTTGTCTTGTGCTTTCCTTTTGACAGCTCCTAGCTCATGTTCTGCACCTTGACGCCAGCAAAAATACAGGGAAAAAGCTTTTCTATACAACCCCTCTGCACAGAGTAGCCTGCATGTTTTAATGAGAAGGTGCTACAGAGCCAGTCCAAGGCATGGCGGGGGACCATGTAAAAAGAACATGATAGATTACTTTAAATAAGTATTGACACTCTATTGGCTGGCTGCTGATTCATCTATTCTTCTGCTCCTCTGCATAGCAATCGCAACGCTGTGCTTCTGGTTCAGCTGTTGTGGTGATCTAGGCATCCCGGACACAATGTTGAAGGATAGCACAACGGGGATCAGGCTGAGCAGATGGCCTATTTGGTACTAAGGTGCTCAGGACCTGAGTTATGGAGCCCGAAACCAACAGGGCATGTTCCTACAAAATTGTCCTAAATCAGGTGGGAGCCATTATAGCAAGCCTGCTTAGTCAACTATTAATAATAATATTTGATTTATGTACAGCCCTTCAGGACAATTTAACACCCACTCAGAGCGGCTTACAAAGTGTTATCCCCACAACAATCACCCTGTGAAGTGTGTGGGGCTGAGAGAGCTCCAAGAGAGCTGTGACCGACCCAAGTTCGCCCAGCTGGTTTCAAGTGGAGGAGGGGGAAACAAAACCAGTTCTCCAGATTAAAGTCCCGCCATTCTTAACCACTACACCAAATTAGCATTCTAGCATGGCACTCTACCTTGTGCCCTTTTCCCTGACAAAGATAAACAGTTGTGCCCATCTGAGCTGGGCAGTAATGTTTAAGGAACTTTTTAAAACTAGGCCATAGCACCACCAACATGGCTTCCAAGAGGACAGAAAGGATCTCTCTCTCCTCCTGCCGCTGCCAAGAAGAGGAAAACTGGAGTAGAGAAGGAAAATATTCAGTGGACAAGAAAGGTGCACCTGCATTTCAATGAGAAGGTTCCCAACAATGTGGCCACAAGGGAAGAAATGAGTGAAGAGATGCAGCCACATTCAAGGCATGTACACTACAGCCCTCTCCCAGCTTGGACAGAGCTGGCTGCAAAAAGATTTTTGGTTTAGTTCTGAACGCTGCCACAGAAGAAAATGGTGTCCTTGCAAACAGGCTATAAAGGAAGTATAGACCGGGATGTTTTCCAGTCTTCTGAGCGTGGGTACTGCTGAGAAATATTTGTTTTCCAAGGAAAGGGGAGAGTGAGAGAAACGTGCCCAGTTAGGATGGCGGTCAACGAATGGATCAAAAATCAACTGGGAACTGATGATCATTTGGCTTGCTTTTTGGAACTGGCCCATCTCCATCACTCCGTATCCTTGTCTCACGATAAATAATGAGTTCAATACCTGAGCATTATTTCTCAGGATCAGCAGTGCATTTTCTGAACTGGCCAAATCCTCCGTCTAGAGGAATGAGGATAGCCACCCAGTGACAGACACCGCCTACCTGTGAGTCTGGAGGCCAGAAGGTCTTGCTTGGTTTCTACCAGGATAGCAGGGAGGCGAGAGATAGGAACGCAAACGTCCGTGGAATAACCCTGGGGTGTGGGGGAGAAGTCAAAGCATAAATATCCTCATGGCACTGCACCAAAGTGCCTTTTCCTATTCAAGGAGGTAGAAATCAGGGGTAAGTCTTTAAAAAAAGTTTCTTCCCATGCTTACGATTAGCCCTGTAATGATTTTGTGTGTGTGTGTCTTTAAATGCTTGGTGTGGTACAGATGAAGAGTGGGGGGTGAAAGAGAGGGATGAGGGAGTGAGATGATTGGCTGATGATGGAGAGGGTGGGCGAGTGAACTGCAGTTTTTAGTTACTGAGTGGAGAGAAAAGATTCAGTCTGGGGAAAGCAGGCAAGCTGTGTGCAGCCTGAGGGTGTCTATGCATTACTGAGAAATACTGATTCTAGTTTAGACAGGCAAACTGTGTGTGAGCCTGAGAGATAAAGTTCATAAAGATCTGTGTGACTGTGCCTATGTAAAGAAACTTTAAGAACTGAGAACTATCTTTGAAACCATTCAGCTTAAGTACTAGTGTGAAACTGATACGCTTGTAAAAAATAAACGTTTATTTGGGGGGGGGGGAGGTTTCAACCCAGAGTATCTGTTATTCCACTATCCCATTCCTTTCCTCAGGGCCACATAGTCCCACAAAGGAGCCTGACGCTTGAGCATGTTATTAAAGGGGAAATTTAAATTAACTATTTTAAAATAGAATTCCTGGTGGCAGCAATCTACCCAGAGGGTGTAAGAAGAGGGTTAAAGGACAAATCTAACTGAAAAGGAAAGGGGGTCGTAACAAGCCCTTTCAAGAAGAATTCCCCACTCCCAAACCCAGCTTTTTCTACACCCGCTCTTTGCTACAAGGCTAAATGATTCATCATCCTACTCACTGTTTACTAATCTACGCAATCCAAACCTCCTATGTGTGGTAAGGGAAAGAAAGACACACACACCAAACATAAAGTTGCCTTATACCAAATCAAACTCTCGCTCTATGAAGGACAGTCTTGTTTACTCTGACTGGTAGGGGCTCTCTTGGGTCTCACATGGAAGTCTTTCCCATCACCTGCGATCGGATCTATGATTTATTTAGCTGAAGATGCAAAGAATTGAACCTGGGACCTTAGGCAGGCAAAGCGGACGCTCTACCGCTGAGCCAGGGGCCCTGAAAGCCCTAGCACTCAAAGCAAGTGAGCCAAGCTACACATTAGAGAAGTTTGATGGGGAGGGGGGAAGTACTGTACAAACCACAAGTCACTGCTTGCCAATAATAAGAACCATAATAATACAAAGGATCTAACAGGCACTGCATCAAAAGAGAAGTCTAGTTGCACCATAAAGGTCTATCATGTATTTCAATACGGGCTTTCATGAGTTACAGCTCACTGCCTTAGATTCATGGGAGGGATGGAGGGAGGGCTGTGACTCAGGGGAACAGCCTCTGCTTTGCATGCAGAAGGTCCCAGGTTCAATCCCCAGGAATTGAGGGACCAGGTAGGAGGTGAAGAGAAAGACCTCTACCTACGACTGCAGAGCTGCTGTCGTTGTAAGTAGACAAAACTTATCTTGATGGACTGATGGTCTGCTTCAGTACAACACAACTTCCATGTTTCTGCAGCACATCTCCATATTTACACCGAAAGACCTCCCTCTCTCCCTCGCCCTCTTGCTCACCTTCTGGCCAGGGTGAAGAGCCAGCGCTGCGTACCAAGCGTTATGCCTTGCATTCCACAACTGGTTCCGGGCTTCCTGTTCGCGGGCCCACAAAAACTCTGACCCGCCATTCAGCTGTGCAATCTCTCCTGCGGAGGAAGCCTCGTGTCACAGCCACATTGCTGCCCCTCCGTGCGCCGCTGCACGCACACCCACACGGCCCGCCCTGAACTTGCCTTCTGCAGGACCTACCTGTCGCCTGCACCTGCTCTTCCACGCTTTGTTCGCTGCCGTGGAACTCCAGGAAGAGGGTGGGCAATTCTGGATAGCTCAGGCCACTGTAGCGGTTGCAGGCAATCATCATTATATCGTCTAGGAATTCTGAGGTATTGGGAAGAGCAGAAGGGGCATCACTCGGTGCACGGACCCCGGCAGAAAGTGGAACAAAAAGCCCACAAAGCACTTCTTCTCATCCCACCAAAATACTGGAAGAGGGTTTTTCAAATAATACAGAACTCTTATTTATTTAAACATTTTAACCTGGCCTTTCCCTCATGGTTCAGGGTGGCTTATAATACTGGATTAAAAACATTTACCGTTAAAATCATTCAGTCATTTACAGTCATTCAAATCCCCCTAAAAAGTCCTGGCAAACCGCCCAGCCTTGTAATGTCTCCTAAAGATCTCCAAGGTGGAGCTTAGGGAGCCCATTCCACAGAGCAGAGGCCACAGTATCTTCTGTCAGCGGCGTTTCCCTCCTCCATTTTCCCAACAAATGCCCTCCATGTCACATTGGACATATCACGACCGATATATTTGTCCACCAGGGCAAACTGCACTTTCACAGGGCCATTTCAGGCCAAGAAAATGGCGGGAGCGGGAGCAGGGGTTCGCTTTCCCTACACTGTTGTCTCTCTCTGAACAGGCCTCCACACACCAGCTATTTAAGAGAAGAGGGGAGAATGCTGTTACTGCCACAAACACATCTCCCGGTATTACTTCAGGGTCAGCTGTCAGGGTGTTATAAACATAAATGAGTTGTGTGGTTAGCTGTAGAAGTGCCCCCAGAGTACACTGTCCTGCTTGTCCCTCGGCCTCCCTCTCAGGCTTTTTCACCAAAGCCACCTCCTGTTTTACTTCTTCCCTTCAGAAATTGGAATGTTGGTGAACATCCCCTGACACAGCAGCCGCTTGGCTAATGGTGATCCGTTTTTAGCATGTATAGATAAGTTGGATAAGCCTTGCTGAGAAAATTCATACCACAAAGGGCCTTTTTCCAAAAAGCATTTTCCTGTCCTGCACAGCCTGTAAGATGCTGGTCTTCAACCAATGGGTCGGAACCCTCAAGCGGGTCACAACTTTCCGGCAGGTTGTGCAGTCCTACCCACTGGGTCATAACTCCCTATCTGGAGCGGTGCTTTTGGGAAGGGCCTGCTTCTCGCATACATGTACAGAGCGCAAAGCTTGCTCCCACCATTTGCACACACAAAGAAGAACAACAGAACTGCAAAGTGAGGTCACTCAAAAGCAGAGAAAATTCCTTTCTAGCACAGGAAGGTTTGGAGTCACCCCCTCCTCTCCCATGCATTCTCTTAGTCTAGCCTTCTCCCACTATCCATCCTCCAGCGTTCCACACATCCCCCAACCCTCACTACCAGCGAGGTTATAATCTCAGTTTCCCAGGGAAGTGCTTTCACACATGCAATCGTTTGCAACTGGGTTTTCCTGTTTCACACAATGAAATCCAGTTGTAAAGTGCAGTGAAAATGAGTTACTCACTAGGTGTGAAAGTAGGATATTCTCCATAAATAACCGTCTCCTCTTCTTCCTGTCACATGACTGTGGCAGCCTTTGCTGCTACCTGAACGTTAAAGGTGGGTGGGTCTAGAAAGGCCAAAGATCGCTGCTGTACTGTACTGTACTGGTTTGGGTTGGTTGGCTCACAGCCCCTAAACCAAAAGTTCTGGAGAGGTCAAAATATCATTCCAAAGTTTGGAATGACTGCCTGATCTACTCTCAGGCAGCAAGGCAAAAGGGAAGAAGTATCCCAGGTTTTCTGGCTTACCGAACAAACAAACTGCCCCACTCTTTATTTGCCCCTCCCCTTTAGCTCACCTGGACACCTCCCGGGTCTTACCAATGCGGGCGATGGGGATCCCTGCTTGCAGAACCTGCACGGTGCTGTCCACAGCCGCTTGCACACTTGGAAAGGCACAGATGGCTGCCACGGTGGCCTCGGGGATGCCATGGAGGCGCAGTGTGGCCTGGGTGATCAGACCCAAGGTCCCCTCCGAGCCTACGAAGAGGCTTGTGAGTTGGTAACCGGCAGCGCTCTTCCTGGAAGGGAGAGACACGTATAAATTTCAGAGAACCGGCATGCTATTCCTCAGCGATGGGCAAAATACCACCCACGCTGTGCAGGTGCTGTACAGAACATAGAAGCCTCAGGGAGCCTAAATTTACATGCAAGCTGTTTCCAAATCTTCAGCCTTGCAGGAATCCCTTCTGTGTACTCAGGACTCCCGAGTCAGGAGCATGCTGCAGGGTTTCAAGTGTCAGCCTAAGGCCTGGGAGACCATGCCCTGCCCTGCCCTGCCACAAAGCTTATCAGACGGCCTAGGGGCCATAATTCGTTCTTGGCCCAACCTATCTCAAAGAGCTGTCTGGAGGATTAAATGGAAGAAGGGGCAACGGTGCGTACTATCCTGAGCTCCATACAGAATGAGATTAAAATTACAGATAGGAACAGGGCAGCAGTGCAGCAAAACCAGTACAGAATATTACTTGTCCGGGCGTATAGCCATGGCACTGTACAGAAACTTTGCTACTATTTCAGTTATTTCCCCATCTGGGTTGTCAAGAAGAAACTGAACCTTAGAATCATCAGAAAACTCTGAAAGTTGGGCTAATACAGGGCGTAGAAGATCCCGGCGTGGCGCCAGATAAAAAGAGCACTGGAGAAGAACATGGGAAACAGTTTCAACACAGTCCATCAGACAAGGACAACACCTGCTATAATAAGGAATCCCATGAAATCTGCCAGATAAAATGGCTGAAGGAAGAACATTAAATCTGGCCAGAGAAAAGGCTCTACGTAAATTGGGAATGAGGAGTTGGCAAAGGGAAACTTACATTAGGGACAATCCCCAAGTCTAGGGAAGAACAAGTTCTATTGGCATAACTATAGAGAGTTTGTAACTCAAATCCCAAAAGACTGGATTTTATTTTTGAGAAGGCCTCAGACTCAGAGAACAGGGATAAAGATTCTATATCTTCTGTTGTTGTTTTTTCCCCAAAGAGCTATCCTGAGCTCTTTGGAAAAAACAGAAGGTACAATGACTAGCAGTGGAGAAATCCCAGCGCATTGCAAAGGACTCTCCTCCCACTCCGCGCCTCGTTCATATGGAGCACCGGCCAGACATCCTCGGCCTCATTGTTGCCCCACATGGACTGAAACAGTGACCTCAAACACAGTTCTCTTTCTCCTCCCCGCTGCCAGGGCAGTGTGGGGCAATTCGTCCTTCAGGAAAGAGGGTAAGGAATTGCTGACTTCCTTGGAAAATTTCCCAGAAGCTTCCAAGTAACGTCAGGGTTCCCCAGAACAGAGTTTGAAAATCACTACGATTAGGACAGAACCGCACATTAGAAAATCCTCGTGTCCCCCATGGGAACTTAAATCTCAGGAGCACACAGACCTCAGTGCATGCCTCTCAGTCTTTTTTTATTTGTTTGGGTCTCATTTATTCTACGCTTTGTAGCACTTTGCATAAATCAGTCAAGTTTTGCTTGGTGATAGGCAGAAGCACAGAGCAACGAAACCACATTCCCTACCACTGCTAGAAATATTCTGCCACCTCTCTGGCTCCTGAACCCCCAGTAAGCTGACGTTTGTGAGAACATATTCCCTCAGTCCTAAGGGCCAGAAACTTGTTTTTAAAATTTTAAAGTACAAGCAAAGATTGTCAGGAAGCTGAGTTCCAAACGTGATGCCACTTCATGTCCTCCACCATACTCAGTTTGCTTTTTTATTTGGAAAATATAGGTGCCCTCTCTCCAAAGATCTGCTTGGAATGGCTCACAGAGTAAAACAAAAAGGATAAAAACCAAAACAAGAAAATCATTTTTTAAAAAAAGGAAGTATCTATTTTAAAACAAGTCCAGAATACAAACCAGGGACATCCAAACAGCGGGAAACTACACTCGGCAGCCTAAAATGATAACTATACAATACCCATAAAAACTCAAGAAGAGCCCTGCTGGACCAAACCAGTGGTCCATCTAGTATAGCATCCCGTCTCGCACAGTGGCCAACCAGATGCCCTGGAGGGCCAACAACTAAGGTACAGAGGCCAAGACCTTCCCTTGATGTTGCCTCTTAGCACTGGGTTTCAGAGGTAGACTGCCCCTGAATATGGAGGTTCCCTTTAGTCACTGTGGCTGGTAGCTACTGATGGATCTACCCAGGGGTCATTTCATAGAAAAAGAGCTGGAGGAACTTATTAGCATAGCTTATTAGCATATGCCACACCCCTTGACATCACCGGAAGTGTGTTATTGGCATAACTGATTTGCATGTGCCACACCCCCTGACATCACCTATCCTGGCTGTTTTGGACCCAATCTTGGCCATTCAGGGCCAAAATTGGACCCAAAATGGCATAAAGGGGCTGAAAAATGGCTGAAAAGGGGCCCAAAATGGTCAGGATCGGGCTGCTGCTGAGTAGGAGAGTGATCCACCACCCGTCAGAGGCCCAATTGGGGCTGTTTCAGTCCCGATCCAGGCTGAAATGGGCCCAAAATGGCCGAGTCAGGTGGGTGGGGCTACCTGACATGTGACCTCTTTGGGGAACTGCCGGAACTGTGTTCCTGCGCGTTCCCCCTCGAAATGAGCCCTGGATCTACTCCCATGCATCTGTCCAACCCCCCCTTAAAGGCATCTAAACTTGTAGCCATCACTACATCCTCTGGCAGTAAAGAAGTCCATCCTTTTGTCCATCCTAAATCAACATTCATTAGGCACCTCCACGCTCTGGTATTTGCCCACTCTCTCTACCCCGTGCGTAATTTTATGAACTCCCGCCCCAATCACAATTTTTTTCTAAACTGAGAAGCCACCGTCTCTTCAGCGTCTCTTCACAGGAAAGGCACCCCAACCTCCTGATCGCCTTGGATGCCCTCTTCTGCACTTTCTCCAGATGCACAGTCTCTTTTTAAAAACATGGTCTTGGGCTGTGCCCATCAGCACCCATCGAACCCACATATACAATGTGAACCAAAGCGGGCAACCAGCAGCAACTACACGTCAAAAAGACACACAAAGGAAATCAGACAAGCCACACCACATGCTGCAAAGACCTTGGGACGTAAAAACTCCCAGCCTGATGTGGCATGTGCCAGGAAACCCAAAGCAGGGACTTAAAGGGAAAGTGCGGCATAGCTGCCAAACAGCAAGGGGAGGGAAAGAAAAGCTCTGAGGAGTACCTGGCCCTCCGGTTCTGCCCAGCTGTATGAAGCACCCTCCCATCCGGAAGCACCACCTGCAGGTTCAGCACGTTGTGGCGCATGGTGCCATAGCGTACAGCGTTGGTTCCAGAGGCACCGGTGGCTGCCATGCCACAGAGAGAGGCATCAGCTCCAGGATCTGGGAAGGGAAAGCCAAGATCATTAAGGCATCACCAGGCACCTGCTCACCATTCCGTCCACCCAGTTAACTGACTAGCAGAAATCTCTCATACGAGACTGGTGGCATCCAGGATTGAGCAAGTAACCCCCCAAATTCTGCTTTTGCAGGGGAAGATCCTAAGAACATAAGAACCCCCCTGCTGGATCAGACCAGTGGTCCGTCTAGTCCTTTTAGTCACAAACAGCATAGTCACCCCTCCAAAAGACGCCAAAAAGCCCCTGTACAACAGAGGATAATCCCTCAAAATGGATCAAGCAAAAGCAGCAGGATAAAATGATGCCTCCCGGGGCTCAGGGCATGGATTGCCAGCATGCTTCTTTCCTCTTGGTGCACCGAGCTACAACTTGCTGATCAAGTGGGTATACAACAAACTGTGAGTACAGCAGATCCTGCTACGAATAGGGGAGGTGGCATTGGAGAACCTGCCTCCAAAATATGGGTCCCTGGCCGTACTCTCTTAGGGAAAGCAGAGCAAACTGAAACATCAGTTTCCAAGACCACTGCAGATGGACTAATGTCTTCCCCAAAGAGTAATCTGGTGTAGCATGAGATTTCCTAATCAGAACTTTGACCCTCAAAATAGTAGAGTCCAGTAGCACCCTTAAGACTAACTGACTTTATTGTAGCATGAGCTTTCGAGAGCCACAGCTCTCTTCGTCAGATGCATCGTGGTTCTCAAAAGCTTGTGCTACAGATGCATCTGACGAAGAGAGCTGTGGTTCTCGAAAGCTTATGCTACAGATGCATCTGACGAAGACAGCTGTGGTTCTCAAAAGCTTATGCTACAGATGCATCTGACGAAGAGAGCTGTGGTTCTCGAAAGCTTATGCTACAGATGCATCTGACGAAGAGAGCTGTGGTTCTCAAAAGCTTATGCTACAGATGCATCTGACGAAGAGAGCTGTGGCTCTCAAAAGCTTATGCTACAGATGCATCTGACGAAGAGAGCTGTGGTTCTCGAAAGCTTATGCTACAGATGCATCTGACGAAGGGAGCTGTGGTTCTCAAAAGCTTATGCTACAGATGCATCTGACGAAGAGAGCTGTGGCTCTCGAAAGCTTATGCTACACATGCATCTGATGAAGAGAGCTGTGGCTCTCAAAAGTTTATGCTACAATAAAGTTGGTTAGTCTTAAAGATGCTACTGGACTCTTTTACCATTTTGCTACTCAAAAACCTCAAGCTGCCTGAAATCACTCCTTTCTTTTGTAATTTGTTTGCTCGGCATGCTTACGTGCCGGTCTTCCTTTGGGGATCTGAATATCTAAGTACACAATACACAGCATCTGCGTTTTCCCTCTCCCCTGTCCACCCCATGCCTGGTCCACCACACTAGGACCTTCACGGTCAGAACTGAAACCACGGGCTGCAAAGGGTCCGACGTAAACCAGAACCACAACACACAAGCAGAGGGAATTAACACATGCACCCACCCACATACCATGCCATTTTGTTGACCTGAAACTGCCTTAAGGACCTGCTATTTGCCCTGATGGGGAAATCTTCTTGCAGCCCATCAATATACATCAGTGTACCCAGTGGGGCCAACAGCAGCTCCCCAGTACAGTTTCAGGTTAGGAAAATGGTGCAGGGGCAAAAAAAACCCCGTGACCCCTGGTGCAGTAGTTTTGATCTGAATGGGGTCCCCGCGTGGATGGAAATTCAGTTCACTGCACAGAACTCCAGCAGACCTCTGGTCAACAGCAGCTGAGGTGGACGAGACGGGGACACACGAGCAGAATATATCGTCTCGTCAGGCCAACAGAGTGGCTTGTTAGATGGCGATCCCAGCGGTGTCTTGTCTAACTACTAACCAGGTCCGTACAAAACTAGGCTTTGCCTGAAGGTAGTGCCTGGTGTGTTTTTAAGAAAACAGAATGTGGTTTTTAAGAGGTCCTGTTTTCTGTGGCACACACAGCTGTTGCTCTGGTCAAACTAGTCTTGCTGGTTTTTGGAAAAACACCCAAACCTGGTATCTGAAGAAGTGAGCTCTGGCTCATGAAAGCTCCTACCCTACCACAAGTTTTGTTAGAGCAGAACCACAAGTGACAAAAGGCACAGATTGGACACTTGTCTGCTTCCCTCAAGTTTTGATGGGAAATGTAGGCATCCTGGTCTTGCAGCTTGGCTCTCCGACTGCTGTCCAATGGACTTTTCAACTGTCACTTGTCCAACATTCCGCCAAGCTGCCTACATTTCCCGCCAAAACTTGAGGGAAGCTGACAAGGGTCCAACCTGTGCCTTTTGTCACTTGTGGTTCTGCTCTGTCTTATAGGTGCTGCTGGAGTCTTGCGCTTTTCTGCTGCTACAGACAGACTAACACGGCTCCCCATCTTGATCTACCTGCCAAACCTGTTTGCTTATCACTGGAAGTGGGTGAGTTTATACACCTGGAGCAGGGAGCGGTAATCCCTGTTGCGAACTACCTTCAACTTTCTGGGGGAAAACCCTCTCTAGTCTGTCTCCATCCTTCATCAGTCAGTCTGGCATCAAACGGATTTTCAAATATGGACGTTACAGGCCACGCCACTCCCCAAATAAATGTAGCCCTTTTAGGCAGCTTTACGGCCCCCGTTTAAAAGGCTTATTACATAACATCCGCTACAGTTCCTTCATAACCCACACAGCCAGTGCGGTGAGGTGATTACAGGATTGGACTAGGATCTGGGCGGCTCCAGATTCGAATCCCCACTCTGGCAAGAAAGCTCGGTGGAAGACTCCAAGCCAATCATTTTCTCTTACAGGGTTGTTGTTGTGAAGATAAAACGGAGGAGAGGAGAACTGCTTTGGGTCCCACCAGGGAGAAGAGCAGGGCATAAATATCTCAATAAATCTGCCATGTGGACTGGGGACAGGTAAGGAAAGATGCAACTGACCCGAACTGGTCCTTGAAGCACAGCTCTCCTGTTTTATGATTGCCGTTTTGATTCTGGACAGTCAGATTTGGGGCAAGTCCGAGCCCCACTCTATTATTATTATTATTTATTAAATTTATAGTCCACCCTCCCTGCAAGTGGGCTCAGGGTGGGTTACTGAAAACAAATAAATACAATAAATAAAACCGTAATATCACAAGATCCAAGTTCAGCGGCATAAAGCATTGCTCCGCCACATAAGTTCCTGGTGTTCCAGGGTGAGATTCCATTCACCCATCCCTGAAACCCATATGAGGAGAGGGGTTGGAGACGTGAGTTGATGCTCAGCTGGTCACTACTTGTACGTGGCGGGCAGACGGTTGTATTTCCTCCTCACTGGTAGGAGACCAGCAGGGAGGCTGATTTAGTGGATTTAAATGCTGGCCTCAACCAAATGCCTGGTGGAACATCTCTGTCTTGCAGGCCCGCCGAAAGGACACAAGATCTTGGCAGGCCTGAGTGTCTTCTGACAGAGTTCCACTAGGTTGGGGCCAGGACTGAAAATGCCCTGGCCCTGGTTGAGGCCAGTCGAGCCTCCCTGGGGCCAGGGACCACCAACCGGTGTTTTCGTGCTGATCTAAGCGCTCTCCGGGCTACATACGGGGAGAGGTGGTCCCTCAGGTATGCTGGGGGACCTCAGCCAGGAAAGCTTGGTGGATGACTCCAAGCCAATCATTTTCTCTTAGCCTAACCTACCTTTACAGGGTTGTTGTTGTGAAGATAAAATGGAGAACGATGTGATTAGCTGCTTTGGGTCCCACTGGGGAGAACAGCGGGGCATAAATATCTAAATAAATTTGCCATGTGAATTGGGGACAGGTAAGGAAAGATGCGACTGACCCAAGTCACAGCCCACATAGGGTTCTGCCCTTCCCAGTGAACTACAAAAACAACTCGCAAAATCTTACTACACAGAAGTCATAACCAAATAATGAATATACTTCACACAGATTATTTACTCAGAAGTCAAACAGACAGTTTTTCAAGTGTATTCACAAAGTTGGATGAACAGACAAAGTTCTCAATCCCAAATCAAGAAGAAACAAACTGTTCTCTTAAAGTAGGATGTACAAACAAACTATTATTATTTGAATTCCAAATATACAATTAACCATTAAAGTGCGTGGGTTTCAGTGCTCATAAAGTCTAGCAATCACCAGGCAGTAATCAAATATTGCACAGCTCCATATGAGAATTCAAAGAGAGTTCATATTGCACAGACAGCGATAAAGTGCTGAGTCAGTTCTTAATGCGTCCAAAAAGTGATTTATGAATACATTCAACAAGGACTAAGTGTGCGTGGATTTTGAGACTAATTTCTTTGGACTCATTAAGAACTGACTCGGCGCTTTATCACCATCTGTGCAATATGAAAAACTTGAAAAACTGTTTGTTTGACTTCTGAGTAAATAATCTGTGTGAAGTATGTTCATTATATATTCGGTTATGACTTTTATGTAGTAAGATTTCACAACTTGTTTTTGTAGTGCACCCCGGATATTGTGATACTGTCTTGCTTGTTTTGCTTCCCAGAGAACAGCTCTCTCTTGCCTTGCCCTCAAAGCTGCGTCCAGGCCACTGCCCTCCACCCAAACCTATCTCCAAGCTCGCCATACCGACAGGAAACCAGAGTCCACTGTCCCGCAGGAACCTGTTCAGGGCCTTCCGGGTCACTCCTGGCTCGACAGCCACGGTGAAGTCTTCCGTGCTCAGCTCAGAGATCCGGTCCATTTGGGTCAGGTCAAAGCACACGCCACCCTGTCCCATTGAAGGGGGTAAAAATGGAGAGTTAGCCAAGTGGACACAAGGACTGGTACAATCATCCACAGTCCTCCTGATTCCCCCCCACCCACGTCACTTCTACACAGGGATCCATTTGCACATCTCCCGGCCTGGTAAATCTCTCAAAAGCGCAAGCTGTAGCTGAAAATGGGTTCCGCGAATGTTCCAGGCCTAGAAGTCAAAACGTTGGTGCCAGCAGAGAACGCTGAAAGGTTAGTGCAGGAGAGCTGCAGCTCCTTCCTGCACCAAGTAAGAGGTGTTCAGGCTGAAGGCTGTCTGAAAAGTCCCACCATCAGACCCAGTTTTTCTCCTCTAAACCCAAATGTGCAGAATCTGTTTTGCGGTTCCTCACTGGTGACGGTTAAGTAGAGTGTTTCTACCTCTTGACATACCCCAGAGCAAAGACAGAGCTCTGCAAACAGACTTTGGCGCTCTTTTGGTCCTCCTCTGCTCCAGTCCCCAGAAAGTTGCCCCATCCCTGCTAGCCACCAGGGCCCAGCCTTGCCCGTCTCTCTCGCCAGCTGCCCTACCTGCACGGCACTCACGCCACCCTCCAGGCCTGTGCCCGTACCAAAGGGGATAATGGGAACTCCTCTGCTGTAGCATGCCGTGGCTAGCAAGCTAGCCTGCTCTACGTTCTGAGGCCAGACCACCGCATCCGGCGGGCAGCACCTAAGACACGGGGGAGAGGCAGGACAAGGTGCAATCATTTATTTTATTTTATTAAATTTATATTCCGCTCTCCCTGCAGGCGGGCTCAGAGCGGATCACAAAATGCAATAAATACAATAAAAACATGGTAGCATAAATTAAAACATCAGTCAATAAAATCTATTTTAAACAGTTGCGCACATGTTGGACAATCCACCAGGCATTTTTACGGGGTGGTTTGCCATTGCCTTCCCAAGTCATCTACACTTTACCCCCAGGAAACTGGGTACTCATTTTACCAACCTCGGAAGGATGGAAGGCTGAGTCAACCTTGAGCCGGCTACCTGAACCTGACTTCTGCCGGGATCGAACTCAGGTCGTGAGCAGAGCTTGGGCTGCAGTACTGCAGCTTACCACTCTACGCCACGGGGCTCTTATTTGCATATAAAGCTGGAATATTTGTGCAAATGCCTCATTTTAACATTAAAGGGGAATGCAGGTGACGGAACTGCTCGTTCTCTGCCTTCTCTCACGCGCATTCATGCTGGATTTTTCTCCCATCCCACCTCATTCAGAAAGCCAATGTGCAAAATAGAGCATCAGACCCAGGTTCGAATCTCCATTCTGCCATGGAAGCTCACTGGGTAATCTTGGGCCAGTCATATTCCCTCTCAGCCTAGCCTACCTCAGAAGGGTTGCAAAGATAAAATGGAGGAGAGCACATAAGCCACTTTGGATCCCCATCGGAAAGGCAGAGTATAAATGAAATAAGCGACTAAATAAATAAGGACCCGCAGACCCAGGCTGAGCTGCTCTGTGCTGGTGCATTAGTAGCAGCACACGCAGAGGGGGAAAGCCTATAGCAGAACGCATCTGCAGTGACAATAAACAAAACAAAAAGGCTAACATTTTTTGTGCCATGAGTTTTCAAAGGCAAGAGCAGTGCTTAAGTTACAGGGAGGCAGAGGGTGCTTGTCTTCTTGTGCTGGGCCCCTTTAGCTACTGTTTCAGATGACTCCTGGAGGCCACAATTTGTCTCCCCACCCCACACTTCTATTCAAGGCCACCCCATTACCCCTCTCTGCCACGATCTCTCCACCACATTTTTCTGTGGTTCTAGGCCAGGAGGGTGATCCAGTCTCCAACGCTGTGCTGTGCGTTTACTCTGTCCAGAGCTGTCTATGTAAAGACCCCAGGTTGGATCTCTCTTTCGCCTGCTGCCTCAGAGTATACTAGCCAAGAGAACTTTGCAGCCAAGTGGAAAATGCTTTTCAAGAGCCCCATGGTGCAGAGTGGTAAGCTGCAGTACTGCAGCCCAAGCTCTGCTCATTACCTGAGTTCGATCCTGGCAGAAGCCGGGTTCAGGTAGCCGGCTCAAGGTTGACTCAGCCTTCCATCCTTCCGAGGTCGGTTCCGTAAAAAGTCTGCCAAGAAAACATCGTGACGTCCCCCCATGGGTCAGTAATGACTCAGTGCGTGCACAGGGGACTACCTTTACCTTTTACCTTCAGAATCCAGAAGTACAGCAGCGAATATTTTTGAACTATACCAGGCCTGAAAGAGACAGGTTGAGGAAAGTCCACCAAATTCAACTCAGGAGGACCGGACTCTGTCTATTTGGACCAAAGGCCATTGCAGGGGAACAGAGAGGCAGAACTTCCACCCCAGAAGAAAGACTGGTCTCTTCTCTTTGTGAAAATCCAGAAAGAGCACTGAAAGTAATGAATCTATGCCTGAAAATTCCCTTCTGACATACCTATGCACAGACTCATCTCGGCCGTGTTGTTCACGAACAGCTGTGGCCGTGGACACATTGGTGCTCCCTACCACGGCTCTCAGGGCATCGAGGAAATCCTCCGTCAGCCAGTCCTGTGGCAAGGAGATAAGGTAAGGAATGAGTGAATATTTGGGAGGAGCAAGGAGAAATTGCGTAACAGGTGGGGCTGTGCTTGGTGCAAGCTCAACTCTGCACAGTTGTTGGGGAGTGTGGAGAAAAGAAAGGACAGCGAACAGGATGCTAAACTGATCCATTCCAGCAGCCAAGGAGCAAGTAGACGCAGGAGCAACAAAACTTACACCCCTGTCAATGCTCCATATCAAATCATCTATCTTTTTACTGGGTGCTCCAGGAAGTATAAATCTCTTCCAGTGACATTTACTCGACATCCTTTAGGACAAGATTGTCTGGGAACTGGATCTCATTAGTAAATCACTGAGGAACGACATGTACACTGACGATAAAAATACAGAAACAGACAAGACATAAATGTGAAAATTGAGTTTCCTCAATCGTAAAGAAGTATATATTTTGGTGTTCTAGTCAATGAATTCTTTAGCACGTCCCTGACCCGAGGCCCTGGAAATGGGCTGGACGTTACTGGCTTGACTACGAGCATTCCTATTTTCCTAAACTAAACATTGGAGGGCTCGCAATTATCTGGAGGATGAGACGTCCACCCCGCAGCAGCTGTCCAGAGAGGTATGCATTGCATACATAGTCCCTGGCTCCATCGCTAGCACCTCCGGTTAGAGGACGCTAGATATGAGATTACATAGAGAGATGGATCGATTGATCAGTGGTCCAACTCCGTAGAAGGCCACTGCACATATATTCGTTTCAACAAACGGCATCGATCAAATGGCATCTCCCCCACCTGTTTATCGAACATTTCTGCCATCCTTATTCTGCAATTCTTGTGTAATTAATCCAGCAGTCCTTGTTTAGGAATGATTCCCTCCAAAACAAGGACTAAATTCTTATGCACAGGATCAGTTTCCAGATCCTGGCTGGCCACTGCTGGTCCAATTTTTTTTTTTAAAAGTCCATGTCTGAGAGCAGTCTAGGACCCCCTGCGCACACACAGGCCGCATTCCATTATCAAGGTGTAGTGGTTAAGAGCAACTGGACTCTAATCTGGAGAACAGGGTTTGATTCCCCACTCCTCCGCCTGAAGCCAGCTGGGTGTCCTTGGGTCGTTCACAGCTCTCTCAGAGCTCTCTCAGCCCCAACCCACCTCACAGGGTGATTGTCGTGAGAATAATGGCATACTTTGGAAACCGCTCTGAGTGGGTGTTAAGGGCAGTGTGTAAATTGAATGTTGTTGTTATTTATTTATTTATTTATATATTTATAATTCCCCCTTCCTCCCAATGGGGACCAACAGCTTAAAACCTGGTTCTCCTCTCCTCCACCTTATGTTCACGACACCTCTAGGTACACTAGGCCGAGAGATAGTGAATGGCTAGGGTTGCCAGCCTCCAGGTAGTGGCTGGAGATCTCCCAGAATTACAACAGGTCTCCAGGCCACAGAGATCAGTTCACCTGGAGAAAATGGCTACTTTTGGGGGTGGAATCTATGGAATTATGCCATGCCAAGGTCCTTTCCCTCCCCAAACCCCACTTTCTCCAGGTTTCACACACACACACACACACACACACACCCAAGATCTCCAGGAATTTCCCAACTTGGAGCTGGCAACCTTATGACTGGCCCATGGCAGAGCAGGGATTCGAATCTGGGTCTCCTAAATCCTAGTCCAACACTCCAACCACTACACAACTCTGCCCCCCTCCAGCATTGCAAAGGATGCCGGGAATCCCTTTTGGTTTACAGCCAGGGCGCTTGAATGTGTAAAAAATAAATAAATCGCCGCCTCCCGCAGCCACTCCCGCGGTTTCTGTCACCCGGCCAGGGCTTTGCTCAAGATCAGACCCAAACTTCGAGTCCAGCCTCCTGCGGCAGTGACCGAGCAGCTGCCCAGAAGCCGGTTATCAAGGCGACCCCCTTGCTTGCCCCGCTGCAATGCCCAGCATTCACAGGTAGGCTGCCCCTGAACAGGGAGGTTCCACCGCGCCAGGCGGACCCACTGCAGAGGGGCGCACAAGCCGCCGCAGTCCGCCGGAGCCAGCGAGCTCCTCCCGCCCTGCCTGCTTCCCCCGCCGCCTCTACCTTCGCGGCCCCTCGCGAGTAAGGCCTCGCTGCCAAGCCCAGCGTCCTCCGCAAAGCCATGGCCGCCCGCAGGCGAAGGGCACGGGCACGGCGGCTCCCCCCCGCCAGGGCCGTCCTCTGGGGAAGGCGGGAGGCGGAGCCGCCGCCGCCGCCGCCGTTTAAGGAGGACTGAGCCCAAGCCCGGAAGGCGCAGCGCACGCGCAGTCCGGGCCGTCTGCACATGCTTAGTGGAACGCTCGGCGAACAGGCGGGGGAAACGATCCCCGGGCGCGGATCTCGCTCCGGCGTTGCAAACTGGAACGCGCTCCCACGGGGCGGAAAGGAAAGCCCACCAGGGGTCCCCTCCTGTGCGCTGAGATGCCTCCTGCCGACTCTCCCGCTCTTGCAAAGCATCTGTTGGGGTGCAGATCTCGCTTCGGGGGTGGGGAGGAATGCCTGCTCGTGGGGAAATGCATTGGGAGCCAGCCTTTGGCTGCAATCCTAAGGACGCTTTCCCCACCGAATAGCATGCGACTTACCTGCTTAGGATTGGTCCCAAGTTGCCAACCTCCAAGTGATGGCTGGAGAACTCCCGGAGTCACAGCTGATCTTCAGGCCAGGGCGATGAGTTCACCTGGAGAAAGTTGCCTGCTTTGGAAGGTGGGCTCTGTGGCATTGTACACCAGAGAGGCCCCTTGCTTCCCCAGACTCTGCCACCCTCAGGCGCTGCCCGCAAAATCTCCAGGAATTTCTCAGCTTGGAGCTGGCAACCTTACTCTCATCCTAGCCTCCCTCAGAAGGATAGAAATGGAGGAGAGGAGATGCAGGCAGGGCTTTTTTAAAGCAGGAACGCGGTGGAACGGAGTTCCAGCACCTCTTGAAAATGGTCACATGGCCAGTGGCCCCGCCCCCCTGATCTCCAGACAGAGGGGAGTTGAGATCACCCTCCATGCCCTGGAGGTCAATTTTCGCCAAGTGGGATTTAAACCTTAAAAAACTCCCCCCTTCTTCCAGCTGACCCAAAGTGATGTCATTGTGCGGTCCTGAGTTCCATCACTGAGTTCCACCACCTCTTTTCCCAGAAAAAAAGCCCTGGATGCACGTATACCACCATGTCCTCCCTTGAGAAACGATGAGATAAATAAGGATTTTATATGAGATAAAATCGATTTCTATGAGATAAATCACGACCACGACCGGGGATGCATCTTTATTAACGGCTGGAGACTGAGGGAAGGAGGGACAAATACCATTTTAAGACAAAAACAGGGACAGCAATTTACCAGGGCTCTGAAAATAAGGACTGTTGCTTGGAAAACGGGGATGAATGGAAAGCAGCGTGTTCCTGGCCTTGTGTTGCAAAGCTTTACCTCCAGGAAAGATCAGAGACTGAAAGGGTATGAGGAAGGCCTGTGCTAACAGAGATGGTCAGAATATGATTCAGGCATAAGGAGTCTAAGCACTTTGTGCATGCTCAGTGGCATGTCCTTATGCCAGGGGCCAATTTCTATATCGAGCGGTAAAGCTTTCCTTGGGTCACGAATATGTCCACCTCTCGGGCCTGGTAAATAATCTTCGCTAAGCAAAGAAAGATGGATTCCTGTATTTGCATACTTGAGACTTAGCCCCGTTGAGTAAAGAGGAACTTTGCAACTCAGTAGAGATGAACTGGATTCGAGTCCGGGAACGGTAGTACCTTAAAGACCATCAGTATAAGCTTTTTGAGAGTCAAAACTGTATATGACCAAATGGAGATCAATGGTATGTTAAAGTCTGGGATCAGTTCATATTAGAAAAATTAACGTATGTTGTATGCAAAAACGAGAATCTCTCAAGTCGTCTTTCTTTTAAAAGTGGTGGCCCTTCTTGGAATTTATTGCTAGTAAAGATATGTCTCCACCGAATGACTTATACCAGACAATTCTTGATAGTTAATCACGTCTCCATCTGTTAGTATATATAGTTAAGACTGTTCTAAGTGTATCTTATCTTTGCTGTTGTTACTCCATGATTTTACTGTTACTGTTCAACTTGTTGTTTCTTCTGTAGTTGTAGTTATGTTTCTTAATAATAATTTTTTTTTAAAAAAAGTGAAAAAACCTGTAGCTTTGACTCTGGAAAGCTCATACCCTGCAAAATCTCAGTAATCTTTAAGATGCTATTTGTTCTTGTGCTGCGGACCCGCCTGGTTACCCACCTGAAACTCAGTAAAGAGGCTTAGTATTGGGCTATGAGCAATCATAAATAAAGATGAGTTAGCTCCCCCCCCCTTTCCCCAAATCCTCACCTTAGCATCTGGAATCATATTTGGGAGGGGGGTATTAAAGAGTGGGAAAGAATGGTTTCCCTGCCCTTTAAAAAATATGCTCGTGTGAGATGGAGTGGTTCTGACCTGCTGCAGGAACTGTGACATCATCAGACCCGAAGTTAGGAATGAATGAATAAGGTGTTTTAAGGTAAGAACTGGTAAGATCACGACATGGATGTCGAACTCATTCATATCTATTAACCACCCTGTTAGATGAAAGAAATCATTAGCGCCCCTTGTCCTGCTCCATGAAATAAAATGCTACAGTTTTAAACTTTACCTCTTCAGACAGGAATAGGGTAGGGCAGTAGAGGGGGGGAAATAATGTCATGATTCTTTCTAATAGTAAATTGGCTGACCCCTGTATAGATAACCCGTGGTCCAGCTAGCCCTGCATACTGAAAGAACTGGAACTGGTTGCTCTCGAGGGCCAAAAGTGGAAGGGAGGCCAAGGCCTCCCCTGATGTTGCCCCCCAGCATTGATAATTGAGGTTGACTGCCTCTGACTATGGAGGTTCCCTTTAGTAATCTTACCTGTAAAATGCAATCTGTAGTCTTATCTTCTTCTTTGTAAAATGCAAATTGCAAGTGTGTGCAGCCTCAGTTAGTCTAGGGGCCGTGCAGATAAGGGAGAGGGGGTTTAGCCCTGGAACCTCCTCTCTGTTTTGCTGATCATGCCTTATTACTAACATTTTAAGAGTGGGGGAAATGTTACGGATGAGTCCTTTTTTCTGTAAAATTATAATAAAGTGGGTGAGCTTTTGATTATTGAAATTGAGTGATGTTGCAGGCTTACCTATACATAAGCCTGCAATTTTATAAAGGGACTAGGATGCATTATCTTCCTTGTGTCTGAGGGTGGAAATATGCATTACTAAGTACCTAGGGATGCTCAAGTGAACCTCATTTCACATGTCCTCCCTCCAACTTTCCATGCATTTGCTCGCCCAGTCACACTTCAATTTGCTCCGTGTGAATACATTCACGCGTTCAATATCAGTTCCTCCTCAACTGCTAGAAGTATCCCAGATTCTCCCACCTCCATTCTTTGAAATGCAGATCTTGACACTTCCTCACGCCTTAAAGAAATACAAATTGGCAAGTCAAAGGAGCCTACAGTACTTGTTCTCGCAGCAAAAACAGAGCTGAATTGGCGCTCTGCCTGTCAGAATCACTTGCAGATGCAATCACACAAAGGGAGTTCCTGTGAAAGTGGCATGCACGTGAGCCGAGCAAGAACAGCCTACACATGAATTGAGGGCCACACATAAAATTCTGCCCAGAGAGGCTAATGAAAGTAGTATGCGACTGTAGTGGTGATCTTTATACACTCTGATCCTTAGGAATATCAAAACATTGAATGGTAACATTGGCTTTGCAAAATGGATTGTTAGTCCATAACGGTCACTGGTGTTTAATCAATAGAGACTAGTGGTTGTTGTGGATTTTCCGGGCTGTATAGCCGTGGTCTTGGCGCCAAGACCACGGCTATACAGCCCGGAAAATCTACAACAACCATCGTTCTCCAGCCATGGAAGCCTTCGACAATACAATAGAGACTAATGACAGAAGATACTCTCCTGACGGGGGAGCTCTCTCGTGTGTGCAATGAGATGCCCATTCAGAAGAAGGTGAGACCCCTTTGTCTGACGGAAAGCCAGAGAAATAGCCAGAACATTTCGTTTGAACAAAGATAAAGAAAGGAAAGTTTTTAGCTGGAGTTAGCTTGTCAAAAAGGCCTTGTGAAAGTCCAAGTATATACATGCTTGTTCGTTTTCTCAAATAACTCCAAAACGTTAGCGAGGCAGGACTTTCCTTTGTAGAAGCCATGCTGATTTTCACACAGCAGGCTTTGTTCCTCTGTGTGTCTAATAATTCTATCTTTGCCTCAGACAGATGTTAGGATAACTGTCCTGTGCTTTTCTGGTTCCTCTCCGGACCGCTTTTGAAAAACTGGTATAACATTTACTACTGTCCAGTCATCAGGTACAGTGGCTGATTTTAGTGATGTTGCATATATGGGTTAGTAGTTCAACAACCTCACATTTGAGTTCCCTAAGAGCTCTCAGGGGTATGCCACCAGGACCTGGAGACTTTAATTTCCCCAATAGGTCTAGACCTTCATCTCTCATCATCACAATTTGACGCAGTTCTTCAGCCTGAAACTCAAAGAGATGGGAGGGCAGCTTTGGGGACGGTTGTAACATGCTATTCTCTGGGGATCTGCTGTCTGCTAAAGAAGTGACTGCACACCACGATACTTCACTTGCACATATGTACACAAAACAGATTTTACAAAGACTTTGCAAGGCTGCAGTGTTGCCATCCCAAGGAGAAACCAAAGCTACAGTCCTATGCATGCTTACTTGACAGCTGAATTCAGTGGGAATTACTTCCAAGAAAACATACATAGGGTCAGGCTGCAAACCCAGTCACACTGGCCCCAGAAGTTCAGAAACAGGAATTACCTACATGTTGTTATCCCAGATCAGCTAATCCATTGTACAGTGACATGACTGTGTGTGTGCACGCGCGCGCACGAATGCGCATGCGCATGCATGCACGAGGGGGGAGGGCATTCAGATTCCAAAAAGAAACACAGAGAAAGAGTAACTGATTGAGATTTTATTATTCCCCAGCTAATTGTTTGCAAGTATCTCATCAATCCAGGTTCGGAGCTCAGTGACACGGGCATAGACCCCAGGGCTAGATGCTGAGCAGGTGCTGCTGCCCCAGGAGACAATCCCCACCAAGTTCCAGGCGCCGTTCTTCTGGCACACCAAGGGTCCACCAGAGTCTCCCTGCAGAGAGGAAACACAGTCGAGCATGGAGGGAAGGTCAGCGGGAAGGCCCCTGCCACACACATGCAGGCGTGGGAGCAGGTGAGTGGTGGAGAAGGACCATGGGTACTGCTTGAATCTCCTTTCGACCTTACGGCTGCATCCCAGAATATAATAATAAAGGCTTCTGTGCAGGCGCAGCATGCCTTTCTGTTATTGCTAGGCAGCCATTGCCTAATCTCTTAAAATTCAGGATTTACATTGCAGGTTAGATTGTGGCTCTCAGAAATGAAGCATGAATCTATCAAAGGAGGTTAGAGAGGAGCGAGACAAACAAAGGGATGCACATCAACACGTGAAACAGGGCCATATTGTCCGGTCTAATAGCAACTCTCCAGGGTCTCAGATTGAGGTTTTTCACATTACCTCCTATCTGATACTTTTAATTGGAGATGCCGGGGATTGAACCTGGGACCTTCTGCATGCCAAGCAGATGCTCTGCCACTGAGCCATGACCCTTTAATAAGAAGCTGTCTTATACGGAGCTTCCCCCTTGGTCTGTCAAGGTCAGTATTGCCTGCTCTGACTGGTGGTTGCAGTCTCAGATTGAAGTCTTTCACCCCACCTATTCCCTGGTCCTTTTTAACTGGAGATGCTGGGGATTGAACTTGGGACCTTCTGCATGCCAAGCAGATACTCTACCATTCCACCAGAGCTTCATCCTGAAAGTAGAGAAAGGCAGAAGCAACAAGGAGATGACCGTAGCCAGTTCAGACCCTGGCAAGAGAAGTTCTGCTGCTGAGTAGGAGAGGCTGTGGCTCATTGGAAGAACCTCTGCTTGGCATGCAGAAGGTCCCAGGTTCAATCCCCCTGGTTCAACTTCAGTTAAAAGGACCAGGCAGTAGGTGATGTGAAAGATCTCAGCCTGAGACCCTGGAGATCTGATGCCAGTCTGAAGAGACAAGACTGACCTCGATGGACTGATGGTCTGCTTCAGTATAAGGCAGCTTCATGTGAATGTCTACAGAGGGAGGTGGAGATCAGACAGCTATAGGGAGGGGGTTTCTGGGGACGTAAGGTGAGGGCTTACCATGCAAGAGGATGCTCCTGCAGCACCTGCACAGATCATGACATCAGCGATGCGGTTGCCCCAGTATTTCTTGCACTCTTCGTTGGTCAGCAGAGGAAGAGCCACCTGTTGAAGCTTCTCTGGTGTATCCTTGTCTGAAAAAGACCCGACAGAAAAGATATTTCTCAAGGACATTTCTTGAATTGGAAAGATACGGCGTTCCAGATGATACATGATACAGCTTTCCAACAATACATTTCATCTACATTCACTTCTGAACTTGAGACTGAGATTTGAAAGAAAATGTTTATAAAATGATGTACAGATGGCATATGTCAAAATGTCTAAGAACGTGTCGAATAAATGCTGCAAGTGTGAACAGCAGGAGGGGACATTTTATCATCTATGGTGGACATGCAACAAAGGCAAAAAAATGGATACAAATACATGCAATTATTCAGAAGATTCTAAAGACTAATATACAAATGAAACCCTGTTGGAACTAATGAACAAACTGTTAGAAGCTACTCACGGTACACTTTTTTTGTATATGACAACAGCAGCAGGAATGTTATATGCTCAAAAATGGAAATCTACAGTATTACCTATAATAGAAGAATGACTGGAGAAGATGGAATATGCTGAGATGGCTAAACTGATTAGGGAAAAGTCGCTGGATAAATATACTGTTACCTGGAAACCCCTTATTGACTTTTTGCAGGAAACAGAGAGAAATGAATTGATGGTTTGTGCATTTGATGACTAAGAGGTGAAGAAACATGTTTTAGAGGGAAAGGAGATGTAGTCACTTAGGGTTAATTTGGAGTTATATTGATGGTAAAGGTAAATTTGGAGTTAGGGTATAATATGTAATATTTATATAATTTTTTACAGAGAAAAGTGGCACATTCCTAATTTCTATTGTTTTTTCTTTCGGGGCTGTTTTTTTCCTCTTTGCTGTTCTTACTCATCTGGAAAAACTTCTTTAAAAACTTCTTAATAAACTTGAGGCTGGATTTACATAACAACTGTCCCAATTTTCTACCCCTTTCGTTATGACTTGCTAGTGATAATGTTGTGATTTCTTTACAAGAGATCTCTAGCTTCTGAACTACAATTCCCAGGATTCCTTGGGGCGAGGACTATTGAACCAGTTTGTACATATGCCCTAAAAGAACTAATAAATCAGTATGGGAATTTCCAAAATTACATGTGACCACTTTCATCGTAGGGCAATAAGGCCTTGCGTGTCTTAGCCTGGCAGATATTGGCCAGAATTGGAGGGCAGAGAGGAGACTTCCCAAAGGGCTACGCCATCTGTTTCTGCAAACAGCCGGTTTGTTGAATCTGGAGGTGTCCTGAGAACAAAGACTGAAAATCCAACAGAAATGGCAGCTTCATAGTGGCTCTAGACCATCAGGTTCCTGAGGGTATACGGTAGGTTGAATTTAAGAAAACCAGCTGAATAAGACGTGGATGCAAGAGCCCCTTAGTTCCCTTTTCCTTTTCCCCAACAGGGATGGTATTACCATTGTGGTGGGTAAGACCCCATCCAGTAGTGACACAAGACAGGCCCCCAGCGAAGTTGTCAGTGGCCTCGGGCAGACACACAGGAGAGACGCGAGCTGTTAGCCTGGCTGGGGTGGCGAGTTTGAGCAAGGTGATGTCGTCTCTGACGGTGAAGATGTTAAACTTGGGGTTCTTGAAGACCTGCCAAAGAAGACGATTTGGTTCAAGCTCATGAGTCTGAGGCTGATTCCGCACACGTTGGATAATGCACTTTCAGTGCAGTTTATCAATCGTTTGAGGTGGATTTTTTGTTCTGCACACAAAAAAATCCATTCCAAATGATCTATAAAGAGGATTGGAAGTGCATTATCCAGCGTGTGTGGAATCATTCTGAGAAATCAATGTGTTTACTCCTCATTAATTCTGGGTTAAATTTGGAAGGGTCTACCCATCAGTTTACATCTGAAACATTGTCCTATCCTAGTTTGCAGGCATGTTTTTAGTACCTCAGAAAGCTGACGCTTAACCTTGAGTGATTCCGCACACGTTGGATAATGCACTTCCAATCCTCTTTAGAGATCATTTGGAACGGATTTTTTTGTGTGCGGAACGAAAAATCCACCTCAAATGATTGATAAAGTGCATTGAAAGTGCATTATCCAACATGTGCGGAATCAGCCCTTATCAGGATGTCACATTTTAAGGCTGCCAAGTCTACTTTGGGAAATTCCTAGAGATCTGCGAGGAGCCTTGGGTGGGTGAGGTTTAGGGAAGGGGGGATCTCGGGATAGAATGCCATAGAGTTCACCCTTCAAAACAGCTGTTTTTCTCAAGGGGAAGTGATCTCCGTAGTCTGGAGACCAGTTGTAATTCCAAGAGATCTCTAGCTGGTCTTTTGTGAAAGAAAACCCTACTTTGTTGCTCTTTCCCTCTAAGCACTGTCCCTCCTCCATCACTTTTAAAAAGTGTTTCTTTTCCAGGCCTCTGTGTCGTCCCTTTTTTTCACCTATCTGCACATTCTGTTTGTTTTGCAGTAACTTGCACAGATGTCTTTGCAACACACACTAATGCATGTCTCTTTCAGCCTTTGCTTTTCTCTGCAAATTTAACAGTGGAGAAACGAGGCAAGTTGTTGATCTGATGTAAAGTTGGCATGGTGTTTTTGTTTTGTTTTTTAAAGCAAAATAAACCATCAATTTGCCCCTAAAATAGCAAGGACAGTCCAGTTATTTTTGGAACAAGTAAGCACAGATGTACTGAAAGTGGAACACAAGTTGAAAGCTTTGGGAGTGTGTTATGGAAGATCAATAAGGAAAATATGGTGGTTGAGGAAGAGAGATTATTAACAGGTGGGCCAGGGTATGTGCAATGGTTGCAACCGACAATCACACACAGTCTCCACTGGTAAGTGTGTGGAAAGATCTGTGAAGACAGGGAATGAAAAGCATTTGAGCTTGGAAGATGTCAAATGTTTGTACCAAAAAAAAAAAGATTAAGCATCCTCTGGAGATAGGAATTTTTGTATTACCTTGTCAATCTTTAGGACTTGGACGTCTTCTGAAGGAGAGCCTTGATCAAATTCACCCAACACCACACGATGAGTTGTCCTGTAGTGGGGGAGAGAAGAAGGGAAGAGAGAGACCATTCATTAGTCATGAATTCTCAGTGCTTGAGAATGCTCAAGGCGATTCACACCTAACATTCATACCTAACATCAGTTCGTCCAACAGTTGCGTTATATACGTCAATGCTGTCATCAAGTTGCCCAAAGGTTAAGGCCAGGAGAGAGTGACTTCAATAGGCCTCTTATTAGCCAGCATGGGACGGTGATTTGGGTGTCAGACTAGAATCTGGGAGACCAAAGTTCAAATCCCCCCTCGGCCAGGGAAGCTTGCAGAGTGACCTTGGGCCAGTCACCCGCTCTCAGCCTTGCCTCCCTCACAGGGTTGTTGTTATGAGGATTAAATGGAGGCAAAGGAGAATCATGGTACATCGCCTAGAGCTCCTCAAAGAAACAGCAGCTGTTCCAGGATTCGCAACACTCACAATACGATGGAGGATCTACATGTTTGTGGATATTGAAAATCATTTGCCTCCTGGATTTTCTCATCCAGACAAAGGATACTATTCTGTCAGGATCATAAATCTGCTTCACCTGCTGTGTTCTGCCATCAGTGGAAGCGTACTCACTCACTTACTTAATTTACACCCCACCTTTCTCCCAATGGGGTCCCAAGGTCTCTTACGTCATTCTCATCTCCTCCATTATATCCCCCCTTGAACCCTGTGAGGTAGGTTAGGCTGAGAACATGTGACTGGCTCAAGGTCACTCAGCAAGCTTCCATGGCAGAGCGGGATTTCGAACCTGGTTCTCCCAGATCCTAGTCCAACCACGACACCATGCTGAATCTCAGGGGTTCATCCACTTCCATACTTCCCCCCCCCCCCCATTTTGAAGCAATTTGCCCTATTATTGACACAAGGAATGTCGCCTTATGGTAGAAATGGAGCCAAATTCATACGAGTGTAATAATATAATAGAGAGCATTTTCAGTTTAAAAATACGGAGACCATAGCAAGCAGTTTGGAGATTGACAGCTAGAACTGAGTTTTGCAACACATGCCAAAACACACATCATCCTGAGAACATGGTAAAATAGTAGAGGAATGACCATTCTCCCAGCACAGAGATGGTATTTATATTCCTCTCTCTCTCTCTCTCTCTCTCTCTGTAACAAATAAAGAATCCTGACCTGGATAGCCCAGGTGAGCCTAATGTCTACCTCTCAGAAGCTAAACCGGGTCAGCCTGGGTTAGTAATTGGATGGGAGACCTCCAATTAAGAGGTTGCAGAAGCAGGCAATGGCAAGCCACCTCTGGTAGTCTCCATGAAAACTCCTCCGGGGGTCGCCATAAGTTAGCTATGACTTGAGGGCACTCTCTACCACCAAAAAACAAGGTGAGGGGGACAGCAGATTGACAGGAGACATGTTTCATAAATGTATGGAAAATTTTGGCAATCGTGCTACATTTGCGTAGTGTTGGAACTTCCCTGAGTGGGAACAGACTGTAACTCTTTTATTCTTGGCTATGCCACTGGTAGGTTTGGGGAGGGGGTCAGAGCTGCCTGGAGGGAGGTACAGCATCTTCAGAATCTTGAACCCAATCACCTCTGAAATCAATCCCTTGCCCCAGTCTTCAAATGCAAATATCTTTTCCTACCTGACACTGCAGTGGGCAGCAGTGACCACCCAATTCTCTCTGATCAGAGAACCTCCGCAGAAATGGAACCCGGTGCTGTCCTGTAAGGAGGAGGGGAGCAGTGGATTATCCAGAAAGGACTCCTTGAACGCTTAGTCTTTAGTGAGGGACCTCAGCAACACACTAGTCCTTAGCGAGTTGTCCAGGGTGCTGAGTTGTGCAGTGAATGGATTCTGAGCCAAGCTACAAGTGATGCCTGACACAGGTTGGACACTTGTCAGCTTCCCTCAAGTTTTGATGGGAAATGTAGGCACATCTTGGTCTTGCAGCTGCAATGGTCAGCCAAGCTGTAAAACCAGGATGCCTACATTTTCCCTCAAAACCTGAGGGAAGCTGACAAGTGTCCAACCTGTGTCAGGCATCACTTGTAGCTTGGCTCTCAGTCTAGACTTAGGTCAAATGTTCACAGGTTTATATTTTTGTATGATCGCAAGTTTGTATGTGTATACGTTACCCGATGCCCCCACACACACCAAACAGCCCACACCCGACATAAAGGAGCCAGGGTGATGTAGTGTCAGGCTAGGATTTGGGAGCCCCAGGTTCGAATCCCCACTCTGCTGTGGAAGTTTGTCAGGTGACCAATCACACAGCCTCAGCCCAACCTACCTCACAGGGTTGTTGTGAGGATAAAATGGAGGGGAGAAGAATGATGTCAGCCACCTTGATTTCCCATTGGGGAGAAAGGTGGGGTTTAAATGATGTAAACAAATGAATAAATAAAGGCTGAAACATAGTAAATAGTGGCCTGTGGCAACCATTAATGTTGATGAGTCAGACTCCGGTGAACGCCAAGCTGTAAGACTTTTTTAAAAAAATCACACAGTGTTGGTTTATATGTGACTTTTTCTTTATTCAAGCAATTGGCAGTAAACTGCACCAAGACAGGTATGGGGGGTGGGTGGGGTGTTAATGTATACTGTGTATGGCTGCCTGTTTGTGTGGGATGAACCTGGCAAACAGGCTTGAATTATTCACAAGCGTCTCAGCCGCCTACCCAAAACTTGGTTTTCTGCTCATGACTAGTAAGTAAGTTAAACTGGTGTCTGCTCAAGCATCTCAACAACTAATCTAGACACTCGGTGGTATCTGATGAAGGGAGCTTGACCCTCGAAAGCTTATACCCTGGAAGTCTAAATGGCCTTTAAGGTGTTACTGAACTCGAATCTGGCTCTTCTACTGCAGAGCAACACGGCTACCCACTGAAACGCCTGGCACTTGTCCCTGTCATATGGTGATCCCCGCCTTCTGCCCCTTGCCCTGCCACATCTCTAGCACAGGCAAAATTGGTAGGACTCTTACCTGCAGAGAAACCTGCCAGGGCCACGATCCAGGCACTGCCTCTTCTCCGTTGACAATCCGTGAATAGCCGCTGAGGACAGGTTGGATGGCGGGAACACCGCAACCTGATGAGGAAGCAAGGGCAAGGAGTTAACCCAGGATAGATTCCCTGGCGTGCACTAAGGAGAACCCGGGGTTTGGCTTCGCACCACACCGGCAACTAGCCACATAACTTGATTCCAGCACTAGGGCTAAGTGCCGGAAGATGCCACCCCTGGAGAGAGAGGGTGGCCGGCCATGTATGTTGCTCCTTCTTTAGCGGTGCCCAAAGGGGCCAACCCGTCAGGCTGGTCTTTTAGCAGCACACTATGGAAAAGCCACCTCTGCCTCTTTGTCTGCCTAGTTCTTGCCTCACCCACCGCAGGCCTTGCTGGAGCTTACCATAGGCAGTGCCGAGGAGGGCCAAGCAAGACAAGAACCAGATGGTGGCCATCTTGCTTCCTGAAAGAGCAGAGAATGAAGCAAGAGCAACGGGCCTTTATATACTTGGCATGGACTGGGTCTGCATGGCTGGCAGAGGATGGAAAAGCAAAGCTTGGGGTTTTTTTTAATCTCCTATCTGAGGACCTTGAAGATAAGGGAGAAAATTCCACAGCTTAGCTGTGGACAGAGTGTGGCAGAGGCCCAGGTTGCCTGATGCAAGGACCAGGGGCCCCAGGGGTCAAAGCAGGCGTGCAGAGGACTGGGGGGGGGGGCAGCAGGGTGCTTACATCCCGCCCAAGCCTTTTGCACGTGTGAGCTCCCATTCTCCCCCATCATGATGGGTGAGCATGGGAGAGTGCAGGCGCAAAGCGTGCAGGCAGGAAATAAGTACCCCACTGAGGTTCCTGGGAAACTGGTGATTTAAGACACTGAGGTCCAGAAGACCCCTTCAGGCTGCCATGCTTCTCACTCCCAGGCAGGCTAACATGAACCACTGCCACTCCCGTCAAGTCTGCCTGATGCCAAGAAGAGCATAGTGTGCTGGACACCAATGGCTGGGAAAGCTTTACTCAAAGCCAGGTGCATTGCAAGAGCTGAGA
The DNA here is from genome assembly GCF_028583425.1 of Eublepharis macularius. Lineage (NCBI taxonomy): Eukaryota > Metazoa > Chordata > Lepidosauria > Squamata > Eublepharidae > Eublepharis > Eublepharis macularius. Next base: position 18,516,633 of record NC_072805.1, on the reverse strand, counting down.
GGCAGCCATGTAACCTTTGATTCCCTCAACAGTGACAGCTGCGTCTGGTGACCCCACTGAACAGGTTCTGTGCCTTTTCCCTTCCTGCTGCTACCCCGATGAATGTCTGCCTGAAGTGCATGTCCTGGGCTCGTGGGACTAAAGCCAGTAGCTTTGCCACTTATAAAGCTATGCAGAGCATCAATGTGCAACCTGTTGTAGAGGGTAGTGTTAGACTAGGATCTGGGGGAGCCAGGTTCGAATCCCCACTTTCTGATGAAAGGTTGCAGGCAGGGCTTTTTTCAGCTGGAATGTGGTGGAATGGAGTTCCGGCACCTCTTGAAAATGGTCACATGGCTGGTGGCCCCGCCCCCTGATCTCCAGACAGAGGGGAGTTTAGATTGCCCTCCATGCCGAGCAGTGCGGAGGGCAATCTAAACGTCCCTCTGTCTGGAGATCAGGGGGTGGGGCCATCGGCCATGTGACCATTTTCTCCGAGGGCAACCCACTGAGGGTCAAGCTACAAGTGACGAATGACACTTGAACGGCAAGTGGATCAAGTGGAGAGCAAGTGGAGGGCAAGTGAACAGGGAGGAATACACTTGCTGTTCAAGTGTCATTCGTCACTTGTAGTTTGGCCCTCAGTTCCACCACCTCTTTTCCCAGAAAAAAAGCCCTGGTTGCAGGTGATCTTGAACTAGTCATTGTCTCATAACCTTACCTACATCGTGGAGTTGTGGGTTTGAGGATAAAAAGGAGGCAGAGAGAACAATATAAGCCACAGAGGAGAGAAAAACAAGGTATAAAATAAATATAGAACTGGGATCTACACTTGTATGTCACACTGAAGGAAAAAGAAAACCATACATACCTGTTATATGTAAATCATTCTGGCGAAGTGTATAAATATATGGAAGGTGAATGGTTACTGCAGAGTTCTCCAAAATCCTTAAACTGATTAAATCCTGCTTTCTAATCTGGTGGTTTCCAAATTGTGTTGTTTTAGGGGAACCAGCAGTCCCTCTTTGGGAAAGAATTTGCTGTGGCAGAAAAGCAATTTAATTTCTCTATCAAAGAACTTGGAACCCCACCTTTCCAAAAAGATGGCTGGAAGCAAAGCATGGTGCTTTTATGGTTGTGGTACCATCATGGAAAATACTTTTTCTTGGTCAACTCAGTTGTTGACGGCATCTAGACAAAATCCACAAGTAAGTCAAGTCAAGTTAGCCGTTATTGGCATGTAGGAACAATTCAAGTTATCCACTTACAAAAAGAAAAACAAGGTTAAAAGGATACATAAAGGATACATAAATACATTTATAGCTTATTTCCGTGATATCCTTTGACACAACTTTGAAGCTGAATGGAGAAATTTGGTCACCTCGGTGACGTCAGGAAAGGAATCATTCAACAGTCTATAGACTTTGAGCGAGTCAGAGCAATCCATCATACTAGCTAAAACAGATTTTAAATATGTTTGATGTATACCAGTGTACAAATGACAATGCAAAAGAACATGTGTAATTGACTCGACACATTTTTGTTCACCTAAACAGCTTCTAGCTGAGTAGGCTATCCTATTAAATCTGCCATGTAGAATGGCCGAAGGCATAGCATTGCACCTGGCCAAAGAAAAAGCTCTACGAAGCTGGGGCACCTGCAGGGAGGATAAATATGGAGCCATCCTCCCTACAGTGAGGTGGACTTCAAAGCTCAGGGGAGAGCAGGTTTTAGTAGCCAGGCTATATAACTTCTGGCGCTCGATATCTAGCAACCTACTCTTAATTTGATGAAATGCCGCATTTGATGTTAACATAGACAGTGAGCCCGCAGATATACCCATGCCTTCCATTTTTTCCATGATATACGCTGACCAGTTTGACACATTGGACTCTGAAAGCATTTGATATGTAAAGCTCCCAGGGTCAGAATTATAATGTAACCGTAGCCAGTATTTAAATGTCATAAGCCATGCCCTCGTTTCCACTAAAATTAAGCCAGTTTCTAAGCAAATGACTGCATATGGAACACACTTCGGTAGGCCCAGGATTTTTCGCAGAAATTTAGATTGGACACGTTCAATGACCCAGTCAAAGGCCTTCAGATTGGAATACCATACAATAGTTGTGAAATCACTTTGGACTTAAATATTTTGGAAGCAGCTGGTACAAATTGATTACCTCTGGAGTAAAAAAATACGTGCTATAGCTGACGCACTAATGTCCGCTATAATGTCCAAAAGTATCAATAACAAGGCTGCATATTTTGTCTCCTGAGGCAGAAAATCCAAATGACGTCTTTCATGGTGTCAAAGTATAATAGTCATCTGATCATATCACCCTTTAAAGGTTCCCCGCATATTCTTCTATCATCCATCTCACCTTGGCCAAGGATGACCCTGGCTTTTGCTGGTCACGCTGAACATTCTGGAATAAGTCTCAGGTCATAAGGCAATGGTGAGAAAAACTGACCAGCACCCTGTGTGAAGAAGACCTAATTTTCATGGAGGTGGTCAGTGCCGCTTCAGATGTGAGGGAATGCTCTGTCATGAAAAGGGCGTGGGGAATCCCTGTATACTGAAAGATAGAGTGTCAAGGACTAGGCAACAATGTTCCTCCTTGGCATCTTCATGTGCAGAGAGAAGCATTCTATAATATGGAGGGTATTCCATCCGGTGAGCCTTCTCCTGTGATCTAAAGCAGCTCAGACACAGATACTTCATTTCCATGAGAAATAAGCCAGAGTGGGGGGTGGGATTTTTAGAGTATAGCAGGGCTTTTTTCAGCGGGAACGCGGTGGAACGGAGTTCTGGCACCTCTTGGAAATGGCCACATGGCCGGTGGCCCCGCCCCCTGATCTCCAGACAGAGGGGAGTTTAGATCGTGGTACAGAGGGCGATCTAAACTCCCCTCTGTCTGGAGATCAGGGAGCAGGGCCACCGGCCATGTGGCCATTTTCGCCGAGGGCGATTTAAACTTTTAAAAACTCCCCCCTTGTTCCAGCTGAACCAAAGTGACGTCATTGTGCGGTCCTGAGTTCCACCACGCCCTGGAGTGCAGTAATGTCCTTTGCAACAGGAAGGGATTAATTCCTCAGCAGGCGCAAAGCAAAGCAAGAGAGAAGGAAGCTTTGGGGTCAGTTCCTCTCTGGATTCTGAAATGTCCCCCAAAGATGATGCTGTGGAAACTCTTCAGCTGTGATCAACCTAAAAATAACTCCTTTCCCCCACTGTAGACACAGTTACCATCTCCTGTCAGTTATCGACCACATTATCAAAGGCCAGGCCTGCTTCTTCCCAGGCACCTGCTGGCACACAGCCACCTTTGCTGTGGGCATTCAGTATAAAAATGATAGAGCTGCCAGCAATTTTTCTAATCGTGCCACCTTCAGATCTAGCATGAATATCTTGTGGTTTCTCTCCTGCGCGGCAATCGCCAGCGCTGTGCAGAGTAAGTAGCTACAGGCTCTGGGCTGGAGGGTGGGTACGTCAGCCTTTCTGGAGATGTAAGATCCAGGTTTGGGGGGAACAAAGTAGCTTGCAAAACTCTGGCAAAGTTATAGATACATATTTGCTGCAGTTATTTGTTTTATTCTGTCTTTTTAATTTTTAATTTATTTGAATTGAATATTTTAATCTACCCTTTGAGAGAGAATGAGAGGGATACGAAGAAATAATAACTACAGAGCTGTGTTTTACAAAGCTGGACTATGGGCCAAACTACAAGTGACGCCTGACACAGGTTGGACACTTGCCAGCTTCCCTCAAGTTCTGATGGGAAATGTAAGCAGCTTGGCGGAATGTTGGACAAGTGGCAGTTGAAAAGGCCATTGGACAGCCGTCGGAGAGCCAAGCTGCAAGACCAGGACGCCTACATTTCCCATCAAAACTTGAGGGAAGCTGACAAGTGTCCAACCTGTGTCATTCGTCACTTGTAGCTTTGCTCTGTTTCTACCCTCTTCAGCTAACTCCTTAGGAATATTTTTCACCACTCCCCAAAAGCAGGGAAGCAGTGGGTGGGAGTTAGTTAAGTTGTTTGTGTCATTTTCAGGATCAAGCTCAGAAAAGTTTCAAAGGGATCAATAACTTCAGGGCCGTCGTCACACGGGCTTTTTTTTAGTGCTAAAATGGCGCTATTTCCCGGCAAACACCCACCTTATTCCAACACTGATGCGATTTCCTCATTGCTGTTTTTTGCTTGATAGTTGCGATATTTTGCACCTCAGTGTGAATGCCTCACATCGATGTATTTCGCCTCGCAACGTCCTATGCCCTCCCTTCAATCCCAGAATCCATTTCTTCCTGCGACTCCCTTTTTAAATTTTATTATGTCCTTATAACGCCATAACGACATAACACAATGAAAACTTTCTGCTGAAGTAAAAATGACTCAGTCGCCATGGCAGAGTCTTCAGCGATGGGGATCACGCCAGACAGGGAGTTTTCTGCGGGCAAAGGGCTATTTATATAATTTCAAAGTTGGAAAAACAAAAGGGTCGTAATGTTTATATGCTGTTAATCCGTTATAGCGGAATTAAATGCCAGAATAATAAAAAAGGGGGGGAGGAGCTGCTTCTGCGCGGTTAGAGAGAACAGAACAGAGTGCTTCGGTGTGGACAGCTGGTGGCGTGAAGAGCCGTTAGGTGACCCAAAGAAACGTTACTGTGCCGATAACAGGTAGGACGCTATATGCTGTAAATTTAACGGAAGAGATGCCCGTGTGACGACGGCCCAGGAAAAGGAAATACCTCCTGGGTTTGTACCATTTCAGAATGCAGTTGAAGGGATAGGATATTGGAATGCTCTGCCATGTTAAGCCAACAAAATCCAAAAATGAATTATGGAGATATTTAGGCTCAAGCTGTTGTTCCTAATAAACTAAGGGCCAAACTACCTGTTACTGCAGCCATGGGTCAAATCTGTGGCCCATGACAACATTTTAGAGGAGAATTTAGCCATTTTGGTGTAGTGGTTAAGAGCAGCAGGACTCTAATCTGGAGAGCGGGGTTTGATTCCCCACTCCTCCACTTGAAGCCAGCTGGGTGACCTTGGGTCAGTCTCAGCTCTCTCAGAGCTCTCTCAGCCCCACCCACCTCACAGGGTGATTGTTGTGGGGTAATAATAACATACTTTGAAAACCGCTCTGAGTGGGCATTAAGTTGTCCTGAAGGGCAGTATATAAATCAAATGTTATGTTATTATTTAAAAATTGTCTCAACAGCCACAGCATAGCAGCACCATGAAATCTTGTTTCCTAAACAAGGTCCTAAATTTCCATGGACAGTGAATTCTGTGCGAGTATGGGAGGAGGGAAAGAAGTTTTTGAATACATGGTCCCCAGCTGCATTTGAAATTGGCATAAGCCAGGGTTGCCAGCTCCTGGTTGGGAAATTCCTGGAGAGTTGAGAATGGAGCCGGGAGAGGGTGGGGTTTGTGGAGGGGAGGGACTTCAGCCGGGACGTGATACCATAGAGTCCACTTTCCAAAACAGCCATTTCCTCCAGAGGAACTGATCTTTGTAGTCTGATGATCAGTTGCAATTCCAGAAGATCAGGCCCCACCTGGATAGGGTTGCCATCCTCCAGGTAGTGGCTGGAGATCTCCCGGAATTACAACTGGTCTCCAGGCCACAGAGATCAATTTACCTGGAGAAAATGGCTACTTTGGTGGGGGGGGGGGTGGACTCTATGGAATTATGCCATGCCAAGGTCTTTTCCCTCCCCAAATCCCACTTTCTCCAGGTTTCTCCAGGTTTCACCCCCCAGATCTCTAGGAATTTCCCAACTTGGAGCTAGCAACCCTACACATGGAGGTTGGCAAGCCTAGAACAAGCCCAGAAGGGCTACATCACATTTTGTAGGTGAACATGGAGATGGGCCATGGGTCTTGGTTGCATTAGTTATGGGGCAAAATCGGGGCCAGGAGTAGTGGAATGGATAGGAGGGGATAGACAGACAAGTTCAGAAAACCAGAATTTCAAGGTGATAGCTGGCTCAAAAGATGGATTTCAAGAGGATGCCAGGAAAGCAGAAATAGGGACTCACGAGGAAGCCCCAAAAAGATTCACTTGGTTTCAGGCATGATTAAATTGTTTTTATTTATTACTGCTTTTAAAAGAAAAGGACTTAAAGGCACAGGCTATAAAATGTAACTAAGGTCCAGACAACAGAAAATCCAAAATGAAAACTCGAGTAGCTTTGGGCAAAACTGTGGTCCACTACATCCAAGGGGGTCTGGTACAACTGCTGTCCTTACGGAATTTCTGGTGTTCAAATTATTTCTCTGCACCAGTAGCTGCCCATGCAACACCGATAGGGCTTTCGCCATTAAGATGGCAGGAATAGCGAGACATACACGATCCCATCCTGTGTCATCTTTCCAGGGATCAAGTTCTGTGTGACTCTTGACTACATAATCGCATCAACAGCTTCTCCCAGCTTCCTTTAATGGAATTACTGAGAGGATAGTGACATGTAAGGTTGCCAACTCCAGGCTGAGAAATTCCTTGGCAAAGCTTGAAGAGGGTGGAATTTGGGGAGGGGCCTCACTGGGGTTTGATGCCCAAAAGTCCAATTTCTCTAGAGGAACTGATAGGTGTCATCTAGAGATCACTTGTCATTCTGGAAGATCTCCAGGCCTCACCTGGAGGTTGGCAAGTCTAGGCCCATGGGGGCAGACAGATAACAAATAAGTGCCTAGATGCAAGCTTGTAGGGCTGTGCAGCTGTCCTTGATAATGAGGAGGCAAGGAAGCTGAAAATTCACATGGCGCCCTGTTCAGAGAAAAATGTACATATTAGGAGGAGCACAGGTATCCTACGCTTCTTGTACATGTAGTTGGATATCCCCAAATACGACAACTGAAAAGGGCAAAGGTGAATCAAACCACGGGTGCTTCTAGTGCAGTATCAACCACAACAGCTCCAGAAGCTCAAGCAAGAAAAGTCTCTCCTGATGCCAGCTTCTTAAACTTTATTTAGAGAGGCCGGGACTGAACCAGTGTGGTGTAGTGATTAGAGTGTTAGACTAGGATCAAGGAGACCCAGGTTCGAATCCCCACTCTGCCATGGAAGCTGACTGAGTGATTGTGGGCAAGTCACACAGCCTCAGCCTAACCTACCTTATAGGGCTGTTGTGAAGATAAAATGGAGAAGAATATGATGTAAGCCGCTTTGGGTCCCCATTGCGGAGAAAGGTATGGTATAAATGAAATAAATAACTAAATAAATTAATAACCTGTGTCAGCTGCATGCAAAGTAGAATTTTTTAATTTAATGGGAATTTGAAATATTTTAAATAAATAAAAACTGTTGCTGTGTAGGGTGGGACTCTATGGTTGCTTTTTCAAAAATGTTCTTGTTGTTTCTAGGCTGTGGTGTCCCTGCGATTGAGCCCGTCATTAGTGGCTACACCCGTATTGTTAACGGGGAAGAAGCAGTGCCTGGATCGTGGCCCTGGCAGGTCTCTTTGCAGGTAAAAACTGGTTGGGAATTTCTTGTTATTTATTTTTTTAAATATTTTCAAAATAAATGGCGTACAGAAAGAAGAGGGGGAGATACAGGGTCAAAGAAGGGGTGGGATTTTGTACTACAAGAGTTATTAACATACAGAGTACTCAAAACATATCTTATTCAGAGTTAATCAATATTAAAATAAAGAATACATATACTGTCCCAGCTACTGTATATTTTCACATTTGCCTTCCCAAACTAAATACATCATGCAATCTACCTCGTCATTAATATTTGCCCATTTCCATCTTATCATAGCTTTATATTCAATATTTAACAATATATCAATATATAATCCTCATTCCATTATTGCTGCACTATTTCGTCTTAACTCTTTATATAACTGATTACTATAGCAATCCTCTCTACTTATCAATAACTTTATCAGTGTTTCCAAATCTACAAACTATTTTACCAATTAAATATTTGATTATATATTCATACATTTCTCCCCTTGTTAGACTATAAACTCTTATAAGCTATATGCAATGTCAGTATGTGATCTTATTCTACTTTATAAAACTGCAACATCTTATTTATTTTATTCTTTATAAGCAAAATAATTCCCTCATTTCTCTTCAAATTCACTTATTGGTCTTCTATTTATATAACTCGTCAGTTTTGCCATCACTGCATATTCTGCCATCTTGTCTTTCCAAATTTCCTTGGTTGGACATTCATCTTCTGGTTGGGAATTTCTTAGGGCACTTTGGAACTTAAAAAAAAAAAAAAGATTTCAGCCCCAGAATATGGTTATATAACAATAAAAAGGATAGTGCTTCAGATCATGCTCAGAATACATTCCCTTCAGTACGGAGCAACGACAGCCAAGTGACACCTAAACATCTGGGTTTCAAAGCTTGGAGGGATGGGGCTTTTAGCCTTTCAACAAATTAATCATTGCCCACCTACTCACGCATCCCCAATTCCCTTTTTCTCTTATGCATGGCTCTTTCCAGGCTCTGCCTCAGTTTCTTATCTCTATCAGACTTTGGAGTATGCTTACAAGGGAGTAAGTCTCATTGAATCCAATGGGATGTACTTCTACGCATGTGTGCATTAGATCCCACTGCATGTTTCTTTTCCTCGTCCTAGACCCGGCCCCCTTCATTTGACGGCAGAGGGCTGGTTGGACGGGGGATGGATATCAGAAAGTCCATCAGTGATGCCTTCAACCCCACAGTCTTCCTCCTTTATTTAAAATGTTTATAAGTCTACTGTTCTGGATATCCTAGGACTCAAAGTGCAAAACAACAGAACAAAAACAATTTGGTAAAACAACACACATACAAAATTACATGCTAAATGCAGAATGCATACTTTTCTGCGTGATTGGGCTCTCTCTTGCAAGAAATGCAGGCAGAATTTGTGTGTGTGTGTGTGTGTGTGTGTGCGCGAGCCAAGCTACAAGTGACGCCTGACTCAGGTTGGACACTTGTCAGCTTCCCTCAAGTTTTGATGGGAAATGTAGGCGTCCTGGTTTTACAGCTTGGCTCTCCATTACAGCTGCAAGACCAGGACGCCTACATTTCCCATCAAAACTTGAGGGAAGCGGACAAGTGTCCAACCTGGGTCAGGCGTCACTTGTCGCTTAGCTAACTCCAGGTAGGCAAATTCCTGGTGATTTGAGGGCAGAGCCTGGGGAGGGTTGAGTTTGGGAGGGGGGGAAAGGAGCACAGCAGGAATGTGATGTCATTGAATCCATTCTTAACAGCTGCCATGTTCTCCAGAGTAACTGATCTCTGTTATCTGGAGAGTAATCCCAGCCCCACCTGGATATTAACACTCATCTAACCTTCTCTTTCTATCGGCCTGCTTTGCAGGAGAAGAGCGGGTGGCACTTTTGTGGCGGGTCTCTTGTCAGCGAGAACTGGGTGGTGACTGCGGCCCACTGTGGGGTGACGTGAGTATAGAATTCCTGTTTCATCATGGTTGAGATATTTTTTAAAAAACTAAAATATCGGCAAGGGAAGGGAGGCTGCGTAAAGCCAGCCTCCTGGCCGAGCAGGGCTGCCTGCTGTTTCAGCCATGTCACACCAGGGCAAGGGAACACAAGCTGGAATTTTTCTCACGGCGGTCGTTAGCCGAGAGCAGAGGTGGACAAACTAGGGCTCAAGGGAACATTTCCAGTTTGTGGGAACACTTCATTTGGCCCTTGAGCTGATTCACCATTTGTCAGGAGCATGAGTCAGTGGGTCAGCGCTCCGAAAAAATTGTTCAACAACTTGAGGGCTGGAGGGGATGTGAAGAACCGCTAAAAGCAGCAGAAAGGAGGAGGGCTCCGCTTGGGAAGGCTCCAGAGTGGATGCTGACTCTTTCTCGCTCCTATTCTGGCAGTCTTGCGCCATGTCTGACTCACCCACAGGGCTTTTTTTCTGGGAAAAGAGGTGGCGGAACTCAGTGGGTTGCCCTTGGAGAAAATGGTCACATGGCTAGTGGCCCCGCCCCCTGATCTCCAGACAGAGGGGAGTTTAGATCTCAACTCCCCTCTGTCTGGAGATCAGGGGGCGGGGACACCAGTCATGTGACCATTTTCAAGAGGTGCCGGAACTCTGTTCCACCGCGTTCCAGCTGAAAAAAAGCCCTGCTCACCCATATTCATATTCCAGTGAGTGAGCAAGATGGGAGAACATCTTTTGTGTGTTGAGACACTGATGTGGCCCGTGGGCTGAAAAATATGCCCGTTGGTGGCCTGGAGGATTTCATCCTAATGCTCTACTGGCATCAAGCTGTTGGCCAATGGCTACACAACTCCTCTCCAAAAATGATAGCAACAAGCTTGTCGACAGTGGTAGCTCTGAGCTGAAACCAATTCGTTTCTTACAATTGCTTAACAAATGCATGTAACGAAGCTCTGACTGGATTCTTTTAAAAATAGGAAGCTGCTTCAGGGGAAGGCAATTCTGAGCGGAGAAGTGACAGAGGGAGAGGGGCTGAGAACCCCTTTCCCCATTGGCTGCTTTTCTGTTCTGAATCATTTCCCAGTTGCTTTATTCTTCACAGAGGTTCCAGCTATGTTTAAGATGTATTTGGACCTCCACTGGGAAGAAGGGAGAAGCAACCAGCTGTAGTGTGTGTTTGTGTGTGTGCATGATTTGAAGCAAAAGAAACCCTATGTACCGTATCTCTCCCCCTGTTACTTCTCCATTCAAAACTGCCCCTTGCTAAAGCTACTTTTCGGCTGTTCCCACATGGCTCACCTGAACCCGGAACGCTGTGCAGCATGCTGAAAAAAAATGCGGAAGATTGCGTTTTCTCTTGCGAGTTTTGTGTGATGTTGCGCAACATTTTTTCTCCCGTTTTTTCGGCATGCTGCACAGCGTTCCGGGTTCAGGTGAGCCATGTTGGAATGGCCCTCATTTGAAAAAAATATGATTGGGACTTCATTACATGCCTTTGTTTGTAATGTGTGGTTTGGCCCACAGAAATAAGGCTAGTTCTGTTCTGTGGACTTGGGGCTTCTGGGTGTATCACACTCACTAAGATCACACTAAGGGTAAAATGAATCATGGACACCTTTTTCATCATGCAGAAAGGCCCAGGACAGTGAGTCTCTCTACACAAGACATCTTACACCGGACGCTCAAGTGACTCACTTTCTGTGTGGTCTTATATTCAAGTGTACTCTGTCTCCCTAATAGGGCATGTGCATCCACAATGGGAGAACAAGTGTGAGATCTTTCACTTGAGCATCCCTGTGTAAGATGTCTTGTGCAGAGTGACTCAGGTGTTATTGGCAAAATAAATATTCCAAACGCTGACTGGTAGCATCAAGAGAAACCACTTTGCAAGATAGCTTCTCTGCAAGCTAATAAAAATAAGCTTTGCCACCCTGACCACAGCAGCCTAAGCAGAGTTACACTTTTCTAAGTCTGTTGAAGTCAATAAGGTTAGAAGGGTAGGGCTCTGTTTAGGATGCCACTATTAGACTGCCAGGTCAAAACACAGCTCTTTGCAACAGCTCCGCTTCTCCAGAAGATAAACCGAGCTAAAGCTGAGCTGCCAAATTGCTCCTGTCTTGTAAGCAGCCATTTTGTCAGCAGGCAATCCAAACCAATAAGGATTTTAATTCCCAGCTCTGAACCTCTTTTCTGTGCTGCGAAGACTGCTTGCAAACCGTAACGGGATGATACCAGACGCAGGTAGAGTTGCTGTTTCCTTTGACTGTGGACCAACTCACTGCTTCGTTTTGTTCTCCAGGAAGTCCAACGTTGTAGTGCTCGGAGAACATGACCGCAGCTCTTCTGTGGAGAATATACAAAAGTTGGCTGTTGAAAAGGTGGGTGAGAAAACCAGAAGTCTTATAATTTACAAGGCAGTAGGAAGGATGAAGCTTATTGCTTGAATTATCTTTGCAAGCATAAGAGAGAAGGGCATGGATGGAAGTAGGGACATAAGAACACGAGAAGAGCCCTGGGCTGAATCCACACTTACCGGCATAGCGCGAAACAGTCGAAATGATAGCGCCTTCCTGGTGCAATTTCTGACGTCATCATGATGACACTATCATTCCGACTGTTTCGCGCTATGCCAGTAAGTGTGGATTCAGCCCTGCTGGATCATACCAGCTGTATATCTAATCCAGCATATTGTTTCACTCAGCGGCCAGCCAGTTGCCATGAAAGGCCAACAAAAAGGACACGGAGGCTGACGCCTTCACTTGATATTGCCTCCTAGAACTGGGTTTTAAAGGTGGACTGCCTCTGATTATGGAGCTTTTCTTTACTCACTTATGGCTAGTAGCCATTGATGGACTACAAATCTGCTTGCAGCCCACGTGGCACATAGTAGAGAGCAATCCCCGGCAGTAAAAAGTTCAGTTTGCAATGCAAGAAATAAGGGCAGGCAGAGGAGAACAGCACCTCCTTCCCCACATGTTTTTATCCCAGTCGAACTCACAGAATGTTTCTCTTCTGACCAGGTCTTCACTCACCCGGACTGGGACCCCGTTGCCATCAACAATGACATTGCCCTGATCAAGCTGGCCACCCCTGCCCAGATCACTGCCAAGGTGTCCCCCGTGTGCCTGACAGATGCTGCAGACGAGTTCAAGAGCGGTGACCTCTGTGCCACCAGCGGGTGGGGCAAGACACGCTACAATGGTGGGTCTGGCAGCAGGCTTCCGTATCTCTGGGAGAGATGCAGGTTTCCTGTTTTGAGCTGAGAAAGATGTGTTCGTTGCAGAAGGTGGTGCACCCTGGCCACAGCACATGCCAGAGCATGTGCCTTCTGAGGGTCTACCGCATAGAGAGGCAGGGATGAGCAGCTCCAGGGGATGTGGAGAAGTGGGGCAGACAGGGCTTTTTTTCAGCTGGAATGAGGTGGAACGGAGTTCTGGAACCGCTTGAAAATGGTCACATGGCTGGTGGCCCCGCCCCCTGATCTCCAGACAGAGGGGAGTTTAAACTGCCCTCCATGCTGGAGGGCAATCTAAACTCCCCCCTGTCTGGAGATCAGGGGGCGGGGCCACCAGCCATGTGACCATTTTCTCCGAGGGCAACCCACTGAGTTCCACCACCTCTTTTCTCAGAAAAAAAGCCCTGGGGGCAGAGATAGATCTATATTGGCCAACAAGATTTGTATTGGCTGCAAATCAATTTCCGAACTCAAGTACTTGTTCTTATGTTTAAGACCCTAAAAGATTTGGGACTAGGATAGTAGAGGGACTGTCTCCTCCCAAACTGTAACAGTTCAATTTTTGTATAATAATAATAGTCCATTTGTATACTGCTCTTCTGGACAGATTAGTGCCCCACCCAGGGGGGTGAACAAAGTCAGTATCATCATTATCCTCACAGTACTGCTGGGGAACTGGGGCTAAGAAGCAGGGCCAGCTCCAGGGTTTCTGGCACCTGAGGCTGGGGGGGGGCAGCTTCAGGACTGTTCCTGCCTCCTTGCACGTGTTTGTGCACCCGCGTGCACCTGTACTGCGGGGCGGCGGGAGGCTGGGCAGGAGGGCTGAGAGGCTGCCAGCCCAGCCAGGCACAACGGGTGGCTGGGGAGGCGTGCATGCGTCCTCCCAGCCCTCCCACTCCATTGCTCCGCACGTCACCCCAGACTCCTGCTATGCCTGGCCTGCGGCTGCTGCTCCTGACCGGGGGCGCATGTTGGCAGTGGCAGCAGTGTGGGAGAGCTGGGAGGCTGCAGTAGCTGCTGGCCAGGCGTGGCAGGTGTCTGGGGTGGCGCACGGGCAGCTTCCCATCCCTCCTGGTCAGCTGCCTGCACGCTGCTGCCACCAGCTCCGCAGCACGCGCCCCCAGCCCCGGCCCCAGCACCCCCTACAGTGCCTCAGCACTGGAGGCGATCACTGGGGTTGCCTCAATGGAGGCGCCAGCCCTGCTAAGAAGACCTACTGAGCTTATGAGTAAAGAGTCCAGTAGCACCTTTAAGACTAACCAACTTTATTGTAGCTTAAGCTCCAAAGCCACAGCTCTCTTCGTCAGAAGTATCTGGCGAAGAGAACTGTAGTTCTCGAAAGCTTATGCCACAATAAAGTTGGTTAGTCTTAAAGGTGCTACTGGACTCTTTAATATTTCGCTACTACAGACAAACACGGCTAACTCCTCTGGATCTACTGAGCTTATGGCAGTTGTGGGATTTGAACCAGTAAAGTGCTTAACCACAAAGCTACACAGCTCTCTCCCAACTTTCTCAGCCCACCAGTTAAGACTGCCTTCTGAAGCCGTGTGCTCCTGCCTGCAGAACTGAAGTAGGTGGTGATAAAAGACAAGGGCTACTCCGTGATGGCACCTCACTTTTGGAATGCCCTCTCCTGTGAGGCTCACTCGGTACTAGCTTATTGTCCTTTAGGTGCCAAGTAAGAATGTTTTTTTCCCTCCCCAGGCATTTAATTAAGGATTTTTACTAACTCTTTTTGTAGGTGTTTTATTGTCTGCTCTTAACTTGGGTACTGTTTTATCAAGCTCATTCTTGACTAACAGAAGATGGTGGTAGAAATTGTCAGGACTGTACCACATCAGATTACATGACATTTTGTCAAATGCACTTAAAAACTTTCTTGTATGTAGCAAAATCACCACACCAGAGAGAGAGAGGTTTAGTGCAGCCTTCTACCCACTATTCTAATTTACTAAATTTGTGGAGGAACATTCCAAAATTTGACCCACTCCACTTACAGTCAGAAGTGGTATAGCCTGCAGTCGCATGGCTGGCTTTTTTGCACGTACCAGAAGCCCTGTTTCCATGTTACATGAATGCATGTACATCCTATATGTACGTAAGTGCATACCTGTTCATAAGGAAGAGCCAATGCATGTTTACTTTGCAATTAATAATTTGGAATCAGTACCTGGTTAAATGCAAAACAGTAAAGAGTCCAGTAGCACCTTTAAGACTAACCAACTTTACTGTAGCATAAGCTTTTGAGAAACACCATTCTCTTTGTCAGATGCATCAGAACAGTGATTCTCGAACGCTTATGCTACAGTAAAGTTGGTTAGTCTTAAAGGTGCTACTGGACTCTTTACTGTTTTGCTACTACAGACTAACATGGCTAATTCCTCTGCTTAAATGCAGGGTTTGTATTATGTTTACCGGTGCATTACTCAAAGCATGTGCTGAAAACAATCAAGGGCACATTGTACACAGATTGTCCAAGTGGCTTCATTAACTTGCAAACGGGGTTACTTGGGGTGCCTGCGGAGTGCAGAGTCTGTACCGTAGGAGCAGATCACTGACAGTGTGGAAATGGGAGCCCTGTGTTCTGACTCAGTCCTGTTTCCTGCAGCCTTAGTTACCCCCAACAAGTTGCAGCAAACGGCCCTGCCTCTGCTATCCAATGAGCAATGCAAGGAGTCCTGGGGCAGCAACATTTCGGACTTGATGATCTGTGCGGGTGCAGCTGGCTCCTCTTCATGCATGGTGAGTATCAGTGCCCTTCTCATCTGGAGAAGAGCAGCGGTAGGCTGGCACCTCTCATAGAAAAACACTGTGCAATCTTATGCTGAAGCCAATGGCCTTAGACTGGAGTAACTCTCCATAGGATTGCACTGCAAATGCGGAATGACTGTCTTTCCAGCAGTAGCACTCAAACTGAGAGAACATAAGAGCGACCCTAATGGATCAAGCTAATGGTCCATCTATTTCAGTATCTCGTCTCCCACAATGGCCAAGCAGGTGCCCTTAGAAGACCAACAAACAGGGCATTGAAGCAATTGGTCCCAGCAACTGGCATTCAAAGATATATTGCCCTTTAATGTGGAAGCTCCATTTAAGCATGAATTTCTCCATTCCTTTCACTGCATTCCATGACAGCGAGTTAGTTGCATAAGTAATTCATGTATTGTAGAAGTTTTTTCTTTGGTCTGCCCTCTCCGTACTGCTCATCAGTTTTGGTGGGTGCCCCCGAGTTGTAGCATTTTGAGGGGGGTGGATTCTCTGCATGTTTTCCCCATTCCATGCACTGTTTTATGACAACATAGCTCCCAAGTTGTGTTTTCTAAACAAAAAAGCCCAATTTCTTTAGCCTTTAATCATAGGAAAGGTACTTCAGCCCCTTAATAAGTTGGGGCTGCCTCCAGTTGGAGACAAGTGCAGAGGCATTCACAGTCACAAGCCAGTCCTGTATTTTCCCTGCACTTCCCTTCCCCAGCCCCCACCACTTTCCCCCCTGCCACCAGAGAACTTTTTTAAAAAATTAATAGTAACGCCTAGATCACTACTGTGTTCCAACTATCTGTTGCAATAATGTACTAATTCCCAGCTTCCACTAAAAAATATCTAGCCTTAATTGTTCTGGTGTTACAAGGAGAAATGTGTAGCCAGTTCCTTTCTCCTTAGGTGTGGTTTTCCCCGCATTCACATGAATGGAATTGTAAAAGAATTTCTCAACCGCTAGTGGTATTGATTCCTTTCCCACGGACCCAAAAATGTCCTATATAGACAAATAAAAATTCTCAGGGGGAAGATTAAGACAGATCAGCACCATCTAGTTTCTAATGAGTAGAAAACAATTTGTAGATGGAGAATCATGTAATCCTGCCCCCTGCGGATGATATAGTCCAGGAACAATTGTTCCCACTTGGTCTGTGTGAGGGTGTGAAAGAGGGTGTGAAAGGAGGAGCAAGTGAATGGAAATGGAACGCTTACTCTAAAATGGGGCAACTTTTCCTTCCAAAGTCTGCTGGTTTCTAAAGTGGGTGGGGTAGCTGCTAGGGAAAGAGGCATTTGCCCAAGGGCCTGGGACTAGAGATGGGCAGGAACCAAAATACGAACCAAAGTTCATGACGAACTGAGCCGGTTCATGGTTCACAAACCAGCAGTTTGTCAGAGCCCATTTCTGATGAACCGCCACGAACTTTAGGCTGGTTCGTTTGGTTCGTTTTTTGGTTCATCACGGCAGACAGCCTGGTGCCGAACAATCAGTTTCCCAGGCAACAGGGGTTGGACTTTCTGCAGACCTTCTGCTGACCCAGAAGTGGCCTTCTGCTGACCTGGAAGTGACGATTTGCTGACTTGGATGTAACGTTTTCACAAACCAAACGAACCAGTTCGCAAACTGGGGCAGGTTTGTGAAAGTTCGTGGTTTGTGAAATGCCACGAACCACACGTTTTTCCCCAGTTCATGTCCATCTCTACCTGGGACTACGCCCACAACCTTTGTTATGTTGTGCCTTGCAGGGTGATTCGGGTGGGCCTCTTGTGTGCCAGAACAATGGAGTTTGGAAGCTGGTGGGCATCGTGTCTTGGGGAAGCAGCCGATGCTCTACCACCACCCCTGCCGTGTATGCTCGTGTCAGTGCCCTCCGTGAATGGGCTGAGACAATCATGGCAGAGAACTGAACAGTGTGAGCCAGCAATGCTGGAAGAGTGCAAGGAGACCAATAAAACCCGTTTTCCTTCAAGACATGCTTGTGCCCTTTTCATGCTACCTTCTTGTCTTGAACTTGAACACAGACCTATCCTGCAGCACACCCCGGCCATTAACCCTGCCACCCCCCAAGCCTGCTTTTGCCTGTGGGAAAAGGCCTGAGAATCCCACATGGCTGCCATCTTTGTGGTCAGTCCACAAAGGCTTCCAGAAGCATACCTAGAAACTATTCCTGTGGAGGCTCACCTAAGAGTTTCAGCATCACCTGAGGTGTGTATCCTTATCCCCCTAAAGATGAAGGCAGTTTGAAATGCTATATGCTAGTGACAAAATTGAGCAAAGGCCCCTGTTGCTCTTCTCAAGCACTCATCCCTCACTGGCCGAGGGAAAGCTACAAGCAGAAGCCACGCTTGGACCACTAACTCTGCTCTCAACTAGCACCACACTTCTGGACCTCCCCTAACCAAAATGGGACCACGTACACAGGGATTCACTCTCTTCGCTGCTGTTTCCTCAATTTAACTCACCTTGCAATTGAACCTGCTGTTCTCCATATTAGGGAAATACATATCCCAACGTTATCTTTTAAGTTTCCCTCTGCAGGAAATATTAGCTGCTATTTGGTTGTGGCAACTGAAATCCAGAAAACGCCATGGGGAGAAGGGATAACTAATATGGCCCCCGTCCAATTACCCTTTAACAAAACGGGGCAGTGGGGAGATCTGTTTAGCCACTTCCTGTATTATATTTTTCTGAAAAGAACCATGCTGCTCTTTGCATTGGGAATTTTACATTTCTCCTCATGCCTCACTGAAACGCCATCCACCTCTTTTGGTTAATGCAGGAAATGTGTCCTGGGACATGTCTGCCATTACAAACTTGATTTTGTCAAATGGATTCAGTCTCACAGAGATATGGGGTGATGCTCTCATTTTATGGCAGTTGGTAGGAGGGAACTCAATTGTTATGTTAGGAAGGTTTCAGGGAATTAAGGGTCATTTTGACTTTTTTCCCCTTTTCCAGCATGTCGTATCACCATCCACTGTCAAAAATCTCTCAACGAACAGGGTTGATTTCCAAACTTTCAAGCTCACAGGGGCCTGTATGATGTTCCTTCCCAATTCCTACCTTTCCTAACAGTCAGAAGCTGCCTTGAAGCTGTCTTTCTTGCTTGCTTCAATTGCTGCACTTTGAGAATAGATTTTAAAAATAAATCTGGGTTTTTCCTTGCACCGAGTGATGTTTTGAGTCAGAAACATCTTTTCATTTGCATCTACTCCTTTAGCCATACACAGCAGAGTCTATTCATTTCCATGTAACAGGATGAGGGGGGAGGGGAGCAGATTTGCCTGCCACCCTTAAAAGAACTCAAAATTTGTTGCCTTATCTAAGGTAGGTAAGACAATGAGAGATATGTATTGTTGGTTGTTGTGGGTTTTCCGTGTGACACTGAGAGATCTCGGTCTTTTGGTGCTACACCTCTGAAGATGCCAGCCACAGCTGCTGGCGAAACATCAGGAACTACAATGCCAAGACCACGGCAATACAGCCCGGAAAACCCACAACAACCATCATTCTCCGGCCGTGGAAGCCTTCGACAATACATAGATATGTATTGGTTTGAATCCTCCATGGAGTAAACAGCAGCTGACCCAGAACTTGGAGGTGGGGGCCAGCACAGGTGGGGCAACCTGACCTGTGTTCAGGCAAATCCTGGCGCAGCAGCAGCGATGTGCTTTTCAAACCACACTTTTCTTTTGCCTGAAGTGGCTAGCCCCTCATCCCTTCCCCTGGGCCCCCAAGGCTTCTGCTGTTTTTTAAAAATTGTCATTTTCATAGCATTATATCCACCTATCATTATAATAATGCATGCAGCAGATTCCCTGAATTCCTAGCTTTCATTTTAAAAAAAGTCTCTAACCTCGTCTCTTGGAGATATAGAAGGAAAATGACAAATCTCCGTAATGGAATTGGCTAGAGACTTACTTTATTTTAAATGAAGGCTGGGAAATCAGAGAATCTGCGGCATGTATTGTTACTATGAGATCAATATAACAGTATGAAAATGATTTTTTTAAAAAAAGGATAGAAAACAAAGTCAGGAGGGGGGAAAGGAAGATGGGAGGAGGAATGGTTTGATGATGAAGAATGTTCAGTCATTGAAAAGTGGGTTGGAGGTGGATGGGACAAACAAAACTGAAAGAAACATTACGTATGAGGAAAAAATGGACTGAAATTGGCTTCCAGGAAAAAAACAGCGGTAAAAGTGGTCTCAAAAGAACCAGGAAAATTTGGGCAACCCCCCCCCCCCAAACTCAAAGTGAAAACTAAAGGCAAAAAATGTGTATGGAAATCGGGGTAAATCAAAGCAGTATGGGGCCAGATCCGACAAGAAAAAAACATATGGAAAACAGCCTCCTTCAGTGACAATCTGACTGCCCGATACATAGTAGGTTTACAGTGTAATCCTAAACACAGCTACACCCTCCTAAACTCATTGTTCAACCTCCTCTATCTTGCTGTCAAGTCCAGATCCTCTTTGCCAGTCACAAGGCCTAGACAACGAGTTTCAGACCATCTCTAACACAAAGCCTTAGAGCCAGCAGAGAAAGCAGGCAGTTTGGGGTGTAACCCCACTTTGATCTGTTAAGAGTTTCTTAGTCCAGCCTGGTCCAATCTGGACTGGTTTGGATTTCCATTTGAAAATCCAGTTCAGTGAGGTAATTAGGCCTGCCTCCAACACCCCCTCTATCCCACAGATCTCCCCATCTTTCCTTATTTGGAAATATTCCCAGGACTCCCTCCTTTTTGTCTTAAACCAACATGGTGACCCACCTGCCCTCTGCCCTCCCCCAATCCCCAATCCAGGACAACAAAGATGGTTTCACATGCATTTGGCCCTATAACTGGAGTCAGAATTCAACCCCCAAACAAACATCTGATCTGCTCCAAACCACCCGTTTGAACAGTGGTCTAATACCCTGTGTGCTGTGACATCATGAGCATCTCACCTTCTGTCTTTGGATTTTATCTTTGGAGGCTGCTGATGTCCCGGGAATATGGGACTCTAGGAGCTGGACCTTTGCTAGGAGTCTATTACTTCTGCTTTGCCCCCTTGCTTTACCTTTCTGAGCTCCAACCTCTCACCAAGCAATACACGTTTTCCCTGGAAAAAGGCTGGTCAACATGTGGTGGCTGCCGGGCCAGGCCAAGTTGTGCAGGTAGTGAGTCGACAGTGGTTGCCACCAAACCTGTCCCTGATGAGTCCTCCTCCGTTATGGGACATGGCAGGGGAAGAGAACATAACCCTTTCCAGGGTTGTTTTGGCCTCCAAGTGTGTCCCACCCCCGTGGCTTTGCTTTATAAAAACCAAGGCTTGGAAGACTCAGCAATATTGTTGGGTTGCCGAGCAACCTCCAAAATGGTGAGAGAGAGCTCAGTCAGCATTCTCTTTTTAAAGCCACAGACGTTGTTTCTATTATTTTGGAGCATTTTAATCCCCTGCTGTTTTATTTTGTTTTTAGATTTCAGATTGTTTTGCAAACGTGGGACTTCCTTCTAGTTTATAGAGAAACGCCCTCCCCCCCATTTGTCCGTAGTGCCATTCTGCAGGTTTATTAATCCACACATTATGGCATGGGTCAGAATTTTCTATATGATTCCACTCAATAAACCACTTCTGATTTCACAGCATCCAGATTCTCAGTATTCTTTCCTAACTAGTACAGGAGTTTCACCCCTTTGCTCTTAATCACTTTATTGCTGTATGAGTGTATCATTCCCAAGACTGGGCTGGGTGTGGAACCCAAAGCCAACATCAGCACAGGAGTGAACTGCAGTGGAAGGGGACTTTCTTCCTTACAATCAGGTTACCCCAGTGTGACTTTATACCAAATTGGGGCCACATTCACACAGAGGCGCATCTAGGCTACACAGGCTTCCTTGACCACACGTGGTAATAAAAAAACACACGCAAAATCCTTCTCCCTCACCCCTCTAATTGCTTGGATTCTATGTCTCTTTATTTGATTTAAATAGTGCCCATTAACCAAACAATTTCAGAATCAGACAGGGAAAAAAATAATTATTTGCCTTCTGTGACCTGCCCTGCCTGCCGTCAGGACTTATAAACGTTACTCTTTGTCAGCAGAACAGGGTTAGGCCTGCATCAGACTCTCTGGAACCTGCTGGCGTGGAAGTCTGTGTCTACAGAACAATTTGGGGAAGGGAGGGAGAGGGAGCAGCCAGCCAGCCAACCAAGCCACCCCTCTGCCTAAGTTCGATTCTGCAGCAGGCAATTGTCCGGTATGGTATTTACAGGGAATGGCTTGCAAGCGGGCTTCCTCTTCGACAGGAGAAAGGGCTTCTTCACATAGCTGCAAGCTGCCCCAGGACCATCCGGAACTGCTGCGTGCTGTTAGCGAGCTCGTGAACCCGCTCTACCATGTCCTTGGCAGCCGCAGGGGATGGGTACTGCAGGGCAGCAGTCTTGGTGGTTGCCACAATCTCCTTGAGCATGTCGCAAAGCAGGTTGCTGTAGTGGGTGACCTTGTGCCGCACTTCCTGGGCCTTGGCCTGCCGTGACAGAGTGTCCCCGATGAAGACCAGCTTGTGGGCACTCAGGATGACGAACTTGCTGTGCGCCACGAAGATCTTGGGCGGCTGGTTGGTGCTGATGGCCGTGAAGAAGGCGTCCACAGCGTTGGTCAACGTGGTGAGGTTGGCCTCGCACTGCTCCAAGTAGAAGAGCAGCAGCTGCCGGTCGGAGGGGCAGAGGGCGGTGCCGCCCCCACGTACGTGGGCGTAGTGCTGCGGAGGCGTCCAGTTGGAGAGGTCATTGTCGATCGGCCGCGTGACCTCCTGTTCCAGCCGTTCAAACTGCTTCAGCTGCGGGAAGAAAAATCAGGAGGTTGGTTTGGCAGCAACAAAGAATGCAGGAAGCCACCTTGCCCTGGTCTATCGAAGTGAGTTTTGTCTACTCTGACTGGCAACGGTTCTCTCGGAGTCTCAGGCCGAGGTCTTTCCAATCATCTAGGGCTTGACTCTTTTTACTGGAGATGCCAGAGATTGGACCTAGGAACTTCTGCATGCAAAGCTTTCACTGGATGCCACCAAAATCATTGCCCTCTTATGCTTCTCATCTAATTACCCCAAATTATTTCAGAGCTTTCTCATTCACCCGTTTGAATGCACAGCCCACTCTTGCTAGGAACAGAAGGGTAAGAAAGATTCCTTATCCAGACCGCCTTTGAGGTTGTTATCAGGGGAAAATCAGTACTTTAATACATATTTTGCTGGGGTGTTCTCTTTTTATTAGCCTTAGAAATAGGTTTTTAACACAGTAATCTTGATAATTTTTCATACTTGTCTCACAATCTAGTTTTACTCCTTTTATCTGACAGATCTCCAAATTTTACTCTTGCTGTTGCAGGATTCTTTCACTGGTTTAGTGTTGTGTTTAGATGATGCTTCTTAACAGATGGGTTTTGACTGCTCAAGACTTCTAATCCGACTAAAGGGAAGGAAAGCTTGTCCTTGCAACCGCAAGAGCAAACCTGAGACCTGGGCTTGGCTGTCCAGTTATAGGAGTGCCTCACTGCAAGCCACAGATCCTCACCAGGCCTGAAGAAGGAATGACTCAGACCGCCAGGGCTCATTTTGAGGGGAAATGCGCAGGAACACAGTTCTGATAGTTCCCCAAAGAAGTCACATGACAGGTGGCCCCGCCCACCTCTCAGCCATTTTGGGCCCGTTTCGGCTTGGATTGGGGCTGAAATGGCCCAGATCGGGCCTCTGATGGGTGGTGGATCACTCTCCCGCTCAGCAGCGGCTCGATCCTGACCATTTTGCTCCCCTTTTCGGCCATTTTCAGCCCCTTTTTGCCATTTTGGGCCCAATTTCAGCCCTGAATGGCCAGGATGGGGTCCCAAACAGCCAGGATAGGTGATGTCAGGAGGTGTGGCACATGCAAATCAGTTATGCTAATGACACACTTCCGGTGATGGCAAGGGGGTGTGTCATATGCTAATGAGTTATGCTAATGAGTTCCTCCAGCTCTTTCTCTACGAAATGACCCCTGCAGACCGCCCATGAAAACAGATTAGCTATTGGCGCACGCGTGCGCGCGCGTGCGCATGCATGCACGCGTGCACACACACACACCGTTCTCAGTCTGCAGGGAGAAAGAACCTTGGGGTGAGCAGGGTGTCTATGGCAGGTTGCTCAAGGTTAGAACCAGAGGGAAGAGGCCTGCCACAGGAGATGATAGCAGGAATGATTCTACACTGGGTTCCGTGCTGTAGAAAAGTTTAATTGGACAAGATGGGATATTATTCAAAGTCCAGCTTGCTGTGCAATTCTGTGCAAGTTCACCAAAAGCACTGGGCTTATTCCTAAGTGAGCACACATCGCCAAAATGATGTCCGGCGGTACCTCATTGTTTTTAAAAAACTGAGCACATTCTGCAGCTGATTCATTTATTAAGGAAAAAACTGGTTCATACCGATGGAAAGGCAAGCTGTCTGTGGAACTGTGCTCACTGCTGTGGAAACGCACAACGTTCCCAACTGGGGAAACCTATCTTGTCTTTGGGCAGAAGCTGCTTTTGCACAGCACTGATTGGCCAGTCCCAGTGCCATCTACAAAGCTATGGGACCTTGTGTGTCTGTCCTACTGACCTGCTGCTGTTCCAGTTGCCCTTTGCCTTGCCGGATGATATTGCCTCTCTCGAGCAGCTCCTTCTGGGTCTTCTCAAACTCTTCCTTCCCCTAGTTTCAAAGGATAAGACAAAGTCAGCGAGGCTGTGTGCAAAGGTAGGGACCCACTGCACAAGGGACCAAGCTCTAATCGTGGACCCTGGGGCTCAGTACTGGCTGCAACTGAAGCCTCCAGCATGAAATCAAGTTTGATCTCTAATAGCAGAAGGGTCACAACAGAACCCAGCTTCTAACCCAGCTGAGGGTGGATTATGGGGAGTTGTACCTCATGCAATGCAAATCAA
The DNA here is from genome assembly GCF_028583425.1 of Eublepharis macularius. Taxonomy (NCBI): domain Eukaryota; kingdom Metazoa; phylum Chordata; class Lepidosauria; order Squamata; family Eublepharidae; genus Eublepharis; species Eublepharis macularius. The sequence continues at coordinate 18,492,317 of NC_072805.1, read as the reverse complement.
GGGACATTTAGTACTCTTGAATGCTGCTGAGATGAGAGAAAGGAGACCCCACCCCTTACATTAGCATCTTCATTGCTAAAGCAACTTCTGAAACAAGGTGCTCCCAATTTAGATGTTGCTTGACAAGTGCTTCTCCCACCTGAATGCACTTCTTGTAAGAAAATGCCCCAAAGCTCCCAGTCTAGCCCAGTACTGGCAGATCCTAAAGAGATCATTTCCCCAGGCCCCAATGGGTACAAGCAATCAGTCCAGCACAACAAATTGGTCCAAGAATGCAGATGGTAACAGACCATCTTTACTGACACCAACTGGGCCAACTTCCACCCGAACTGAAGAGCGAGCGCCAAAAGGGGTGCCCTGAAACTGCCGAGGGATCCCTCTTAGGGACTTGGCAGTTTCAGGGCACCCCTTTTGGTGCTCTCTGGCAAGCTCAAACTCTCAGAAGAGCTCCCCTGATCTGTTATGTAACAAGGGAGTGGAAGCATAAATACAACCACAAGAACAGGAGGGGGACAAGAATGAAAAACTGGAGTGCTTAGATGGGGAGACTGGCTTGTGTTGACAATGGAGAAGCTGAAGCCACACTGCTGAACATTAGCTCTTCACTGCTGAGTATCTATATCTTAAATAAGAGGCATTCTTGGGGCCATTCAAAAACGCCACCATTTTAGGAGTTTGGAGACAGCATGGTGTAATGGTTAGAGTGTCAGATGAGGATCTGGGAGACCCAGCTTCAAATCTGCCACGGAAGCTCACCAGGTGACATTGGGCTAACCACTCTCTCACAGCCTAACCTTCCTCACTTGGTGGTTTGTAGCGAGGATCAAATGGAAGAGGAAAGAACGTTTTCAGAGGCCACGATGGGTCTCCATCCCGGGGAGAAAATAAGGGTGCAACAAAACAAAAACAAATAGCAAACTGCCTGGCTTGTGAAATGGCAAGTGGGAACCAGAGACAGACCAGGGGACCTGGCCTCCCCACGGAGGGGACGGGGGCAGCCTTGTCTTTCCCTCCCGTGATATGGCAACACCTCCCCATCCTGCCTCCCCAGCCCCACCTGCAGGTGCACGTAGTCATAATCTTCCATCCAGCCGCCCTCGCTGTTCTCGTATTGCCCTTCAGGCGAGTCCTGCGCCAGGAACTTGGGCGGAGAAGGCAGGGGCCGGGACTGGATGCTGCTTGCCTTATCAGTTGGGGTGCCGTGGCCGAGACCGCCATCCCCCAGGGAGGCAGGGGGCACCTTGGTCTGCTTGAAGAGGAGGGAGGCGTTGCCGTGCAAGAAGGAGGCCAAGTGCTTGGTGTCGTCAGGCACCCCCCGCGAGTACATAACCAAATGCTCTAAGTCGTCGGGGGCACCGGGCTTGCCGGGCACAAGGGCGCTGGGAGCCCAGCCGCAGCTGTCCAACGCCTGGCTGTGTCGCAGCAGCGCCTGGTACACCTCCTCCATTTTCTGCAGCTGCTTGCTGAGCTTGGAGTACAGGGAGCGATCCGAGGCCTGGGCGGCGTTGCTCACCACGCCGCGGGCAAATTCCAGCAGTTCCCTGAGTGCCCCCTTGACACTCTCGGCCGCCCCCTGAATGTGGGCCGCTTGCGCCTCCATCTGCTCGGGGCTGCGCCAACTGCCGCTGATGAAGGACATGAGGTAGGAGACGGCAGTGCTGACGTTGTTCTGGAGCCGGGCCAGCGTCTCCATGGCAACCCCTTGTTCGAGGTGGAGCTCCTTGTCTGGGGCCTCCTTGACGGGCACCATGTCCAGAGAGGAGCTGGAGAGGTTGCTGCGGGTGCTGCCTGTACTGGAGGCCGAGAGGCGCTTGCCGTCGCTTGTCTTGCCCTCCCTGTCCACCTGGGGCGGCACGTCATAGATGTAGTCACCTTCCCCATCCTTGCTGCCAACAGGCAGCTCTCGCGGGACATCGTAGACCTCCTGGCTCGCCAGCTTTCTCAAGCCGGGTGGAACGTCGTAGATCTCCTGGGCCTCGGGCACACCCTTGTTGGCAGCCGGCGGCACATCATAGACATCTTCAGGCAAGTAAGAGTCTGCCAACGGCGCCACAGGCTGAGCCAGGATAAGCGGATGCCGAGTTGGATCAAAGGGCTTGGACTTGCAGAAGACAGGGGGCACATCGTACGTCTCCTCCCGCGCCGGGCCATCGGGGACGTCCTTGCTGACTGACGGGGGGATGTCATACACCTGCAGGGACATATCAAAGACAGCACTGAGCCTATGGCGTTCCATATCCTCCCCTGACTACCTGAAGATCTCTAGCTTATACTCATGGACATGGACTAGATGAGTTGGAGGTCCCTTCCAAGCCTGTGATTCTACGATAACATGGTGGAAGCTGAAAAGCTGCTTTGAAACTCAGGAGACCACCTATCCACCTTCTTATGGACGGCTGGTTTTCAGACGGCACATCAGGGAAGCCCCAAGGTTTGCCAAGCCTCGCTAGCTGGCTGCGGCTACGTGAACCAAACATTATGCAAAGAACAGCCAGATTCTTAGAACTCGATATTAGAATGCAGAAGAATATTTCCACGTATTTGCCTAATTTATTCTGCTTTGGCCAGCCCACAGAAGTTCTATAGTCTTACATGCTAGTCTTTTAAGTAGTTTTCAAAGGGAGAATTTGACAAATTCACAGAGGATCAATTAATATCGATCATGATAATGGTTGTTGTGGGTTTTCCGGGCTGTATTGCCGTGGTCTTGGCATTGTAGTTCCTGATGTTTCGCCTGCAGCTGTGGCTGGCATCTTCAGAGGTGTAGCACCAAAAGACAGAGATCTCTCAGTGTCACAGTGTGGAAAAGATGTTGGCAGGTAATTTATATCTACTCAGGAAGGTGAGGTTGGGCTGAGTCATCCTGGAAGAGTTTCCCAGGGTATGGAATGTCTTTTGGTGCTACACCTCTGAAGATGCCAGTCACAGCTGCTGGCGAAATGTCAGGAACTACAATGTCAAGACCACGGCAATACAGCCCGGAAAACCCACAACAACCATCGTTCTCCGGCTGTGAAAGCCTTCGACAATACATCGATCATGATAGTTCGTTATCAGCTCTGCGTTCAGAGCCATTAGACCACTGGCTGAGAGACGAACACCTGACTACTGTTGGACTTTACACTTATCTGTGAAGCCTTTAAGAGCTAGAAATTCATTTTCAGAATGAGTTCAGAGGCCAGATTCTCAAATCCTTCTGACAACGCAAAACTGCGACGATACAGAATGCACGCTAACCTGAGATGCGAAACAGAAGCCTGCCAGCTGCACATATTGGAAAAATCAGGGGTCTGGTTCACATGAATGGAAGCTGTACCTGCATGGACAATCCATGTTATCCTATTCACATGATGAGCGAATTATGGTTCTGAAACACACGGCTGGCAGGCTTCCCCTTCTGCGTGAATGGAATGTCGGCGTAACGTCTGCAGAAAACTACATTCTTGCTGGCTTTTAACATTAGCGTTTTCTTTCTGTGCAGAACGGCAATTACGTGTCCCCTGAGCACATTTAGGAAGCCTTACCCAGGAATTCTCTGACCTCCAATTAAACTACTTGCCACCTGAGCTAATGGAAACCTTATGCCTGTCACTCACCACCTGCAAGCCCTTTTCCACACTGGGTGGCACGTCGTAAATCTCCTGGGAATGAGCCAGCTCCCGGTGGTTGAGGCCCTTTGCCGCCAAGGTGGGTGTGTCATATACCTGGCAGAAGAAAGAGAAAGACGTCTGGATGTTTGTTTTTGCTGAGCACGAGCCCTGCAATGGAGGCCCCATTTCAAGTGCTGTGGAGGCTAGTGAGGCAAGAGTCAGCACGGCAAGAAAACTGGCTTTTTGGTAGCAGCACCTTCATGGCAGGTGTGCCTTCTCAGAAGACTGGCCAGATAACTTCTTTTGCTACTGTCAGACATTGCATGAAACATTTTATTCATCATTAAAGCACCATTCCAGGTGGCAGCTAGGTGTGGAATGCTATTCCATGCCCCCCAAAAGGGATGGGGGCTCTGTGCGAACAGAAACCAAGCACAGCAGGAAACAGTCTGGACTGGAGATTCTTAGCCCCACAGAGGATGCTGTAGCTTTTTAAAAATTGTGGAGGAGCATTCAAAATGGAAAGAGAACTCCTTGCTGGGATCTGGCCTAGCCAGTTGGGATCTGAGCCACCCCCATTCTGCCACTCCCACCCCCCTCCCACACTTTGCATTTGCATGCGTGCATTTCTTTATTTATATTCGTGGCCTCTTTGGTAATGCCAATCGGCCGCTTTGAGGTCAGGAAGTAATTTTCCCCAGGCCAGTTGGGCTGGAAATCCTATATGGATGGAACAGGGGTCACTGGGGGTGTGGTGGAGTGGAGGTAGTTGTGGATTTCCTGCATTGTGCAGGGGGTTGGACTAGATGACCCCGGAGTTCCCTTCCAACCTTATGATTCTATTTCCGTTTTTCTCCCGAGCTGGGAACTCAAAGCAGCTTAGAAGGCCCTCTCCTCCATTTTCTCACAATGCCCCTGCAAGGTAGGCAAGACTGAGCATCTGTGATGGCCCCAAGGTCTTTGAAGGGGTGCAGTCTGCTCTACCCACAAGGCTCTCCTTTCCCCGAGCTCTGTGCCCACACAGGGAGGAGGGCGTACTCACCTCTTGACTGCCCTGGTTTGCCAGCAGGCCCCGTGTTGGTGGCACATCATAGATTTCTTGGAGGTGGCGAGGAACATCATATTCATCCTGCTCTCCTTTGGGGGAGTCGTAGACATAGACCTGCCCGACACGTGTTGGGACAATCACCTATACCGAAGAAAGAAACACATTTATTTAATGTTAAATTTATGTAACATTGTTTACTTAAAGATCCAGAGGAGTTAGCCATCTTAATCTATAGTTGTAAAATAGTAAAAAACTCTTTACTGTTTATTTAAAACATTTCTATGCTGCTTTTCCATCATATTCAGGGCCCCCCAAGGTAGCAAAACTGGGTGGGGAACACAAACTGCACTGCCTGGAACTATGGGACTCCCTGGGTCAAATATCTAAATAAACAAGTTAGTCCTTGACCTGTTGCTGTGGCAGGAACGACAAAAAAGGGGAAAAACCGTAGCCCTGCAAAAGAAGGGTAACCAGAGAGGTTGGAACAGGAAAAGTATATTCAATATAACTGCAAATGAATAAAACACTGGTATACAATTTAATCAAATTAATCAAATATAATTTAATCAAATTATATATAAGCACCACACCCATGGTACTTATATGTTGAACCGTGTTTTGAATCACACTTTTGCACTTTAATTTATTTGATTAAATGTTTTATTCATTTGTATTAGGTTTGCAGTTATATTTCATTCACTTTTTCTGTTCCAACCTCTCTGGTTACCCCTTCTTGTTGCTGTGGCGGAACATCAGTTAGAAGCGGAGGCTAAGTGCCACTACATCTGCACTGAGTGCCCCACTCCCCACTTTCGCTTCAGTCATTCCCTCATCTTCCTCCTCTCTTTCTAGCCCCCTCCTCTCTGGTGGGGAGCCCCCCACCCACTGTGTTGGACTTCATGGGTGGGGGCTAAGAAGGGGCAGGGGGAGAGAAGGCTGGAAAGTACACAAGCTGCTCCCCCCTAAGGCTGTTCCGTTGCATGGGGGGCAGGAAAGGTAAGAAGACAAAAGGGAGTGGGATGGGACAGCTGTATTACTGGTGAAAGAGGTCATGGCTGCAGAAGGACCTTTTGCCTTCTCAGTTCCTAGTGAATACACATTCCGTAGTGATAAAGGATCTAACCAGAAAAATATGATCCAGAAGTCCAAGTGTGTACCACGACACAGCTGAGTAGGCCCTATGCTGAATTGTTGCCACGACGTGTTGTTTCCCATCATGCCCCAATCTTCTTCCAAGGGGCTCCGACTAGCTTACAAGAATCTTCCCCATTCTATCACAACAGCCCATTATGATTTAAGTGCTCCGTGTAAGAAGTGTAACAAGATCACATGCTACCTGCGAGACTCCGAACAGGCAAGGCACCTATCTTCCAGCTTCAGTACGTGCAAACATGGAACCCCAAAAATCTGGGTTCCCAATCACGTGTTTGGAATCCGGGTTTCCCGTCATATTTCAGAAGCTCAGAAATATGCATTTTACCCTCTTCATGCAAAATGGTGACCAGCCCTAATCAAGAGGAGGGCACATACTGTTCTCTCCCCATACATGCGGTCAGATCCTCGAAACTGTAATGACTCAACAGGGCTAACGACCCTGTGAAATAAATGAGACCGGGAGAGAATCACTTGGGCCAAGGTCATCCAGGGAGCTTCACAGCAGAGCTGGGGTTTCAAATTGGTCTCCTCGCTTTTTTATGATCCACTGTTGCTGATCAGTCTTCCCCAAACCAGAGTGGCTACAACTGAGAACACAACATTGAGAGGACAGTCCTTTCTTTAAAATGCTCCTTTTCAAGGCCACAGCAGCACATGGGCTGCAGTTAACCCTTAATCCAGCAGAGGGCACTGCACACTCGCAAGTGGCCAGCGACGGGCTGGAGGAAACTCAGGGGCACCTTGTAGCAGGAGCTGGGTCTCTAGGGAGGGCCTGGAATGACATCATGTTCTATTTCGGGATCCGGCAAATGAGGGGCTCAGAGACGAAAGCACAATCAGTGCTCCTTCCCTTGTGGATGGCCCCTCCCCACGAGGAGGAAGGCGAGAGATTCTGTGGCTGGGGAGCAGCCTTCCCAGCTGCTGAGAACTGCAGAGAAAAAGCCCAGCCAACGTACATGCGAAGCTATTCAAGAGCACAGAAGCCTTGCTTTGCAAGTTAAACCCTGAGCCATGTGTCCTCTGGGTGCGCGCGTGCATTTGCTTATGCTCCTGTAGACATGCATGTGCACATACTCACACGCAACAAAGAGCCTTAAACTGGAATGCAAGGTCAACTTAAATCGAGTGGCTTCACACAAACAAACAAACAAACAAACTTGCTACTTAAACTAACAATGCAGATTAAGCCAATTTATTTATCTCCTGCTAGCCAAGGGGACCCTGACTCCTCACTCACTAAACAATCAGGTCCGCTCCCCTCCTTTAAATAAGAAAGCAAGTTGCCCTGGTGTGCCCACAATGATGCCAGGCAATGCCAGAGGAGATCTCCAGCAGCTGCCAGCAAGGACTGGCTCTTCACTGTCTCCGTACCCTGGCTCCACAGCTGTCTTGGGTCTGGATTTGAATACAGCTTCCCACAGTGCTTACAAGTCACTTACAAGTCTTCACAATACAGCCACAGCAGAAGAAGTTTTGCAGCTAACCTCACTGTACAATTAATAGTCCAAATGATCACTGGGAAGGGGGGGGGGCAATATTTTTAGCGTGACATTTCCCAGAATCTTACGGCACTACTCTGATGCAGCAGGCCCAAAGCTGCAAGGGATCAAAAGGTGCCTAGTTCCACACCATCACAAAACAGAATCCTGCCTCCATTCATCCATCCGGCTTCTGGAACTGGGCGCTCCAAGACAGCACAAACAAAGCAGACATATTACAATGTCTGCAGAAGAACAAATCCAGTAAAGGGAAAAGGCAACCACCTTCCAGAGGGCTGAAACAATATCACTATAGAATATATTGTTCTATTTATTTTTATAATTATTTGCAAATATATTTTTAAAGTGCAATGTGCTGAAAGTGCTCAGTAAGAGTAATAAATATTATAAATACGATGAATGCAATAAATAAAGCCAATAATTCACAATCTGAAATCCTGGGAGAACAAATCCAGGCAAATCCAGGCAGTATGGTCTACTCTGGCTGGCAGGGGCTCTCCAGGGTCTCAGGCAGAGATGTTTCGCATCACCTACTTTCTGGACCTTTTGAGGTACTACTGAGGTTTGAACCTGGGACCTTCTGCATGCCGAGCAGATGTTCTGCCACTGAGCCACAGCCTCTCCTCCCAGCTCGAAGTTCCACAGTCTCATCCTTGAAAGGAAAGATGTTACTCTTTCAACTTGTGTAAGCGACAGAGATCATTAAAGCCAATGGAAAGACACACAGCTTTCCTGGGCCCAGAATCCATCCCAGCCTGGGCAACGCTTTTTGCTCCCCGTTTTTGGTAGCCGGTTCTCTGTTCCTGTGCCTCTAGGATGCCCTTCAGCCTACCTGCCAAAGGCAGGAAAAAGCAACCAGCTCAACAGCGACCAAGAAGCGGGAGCAGGAACCCGACAGACCAGCCCTGGCTCCATGCCAACCTGGAACGGCTCTTTCTGAATGATCAACTGCTCTGCCAGGCTCGCTCTCTCCAAATCCACTTCAAGGTCAGGCAGCTGCAGCTGCTGGATGGAGGACAAACACACAATAGGGCGAGTCAAGGCAACTCCTGGCACACACACGGACTCCTCACAGAACTGGTGCCTTCTTATGGGACTTGCCTGGGCTTCCACAGGCAGCAGGGCAGGCTTAAACCACTGGGACAGAAGGCTGATGTTCAGATCTGCCTCATAGCCAAACCTGTATGGAGAGTGCACATTAGAGAACCACCCTTGGGATCCAGGTCAGCTGAGCATTGCCTTCGTCGGGGAACTGTTGACATGGGCTCCGGAAGAGGCTTCTGGCCCGAATGGAGGCCATTTCCTTTCCCAGGGAAACAACAGGAAAGCGATTCGCTACAGCTGACTGCAACGCCCTGCTGCACATGGTAAATTCATGCCCTGCCCCACATGCCTTTAACCTTGGATGCCTGGCAAGGACTCCTACAGCAGGCAGAGGGACCAAATGGAGAGGGCAAGGTCATCTTGGCGCGCAACACCAAGGGGTGCCACCGTCAGCATCTCTGAGCCCAGTCCCAACAATTCTGTAACCATCAGCGGCCTCTGCGGAAAAGCCTGTCTTCAGTGCTTCGTTTTTGCGCCGCCTTTCTCCTCAACACGGCCCCGAAGTGGCTTACATTGTTCTCACCGCCTCTACTTTATCCTCACAACAGCCCTGTGAGGTAGGTTAGGCTGAGAGCACGTAACTGGCCCAAAGTTACCCAGGGAGCTTCCATGGTAGGGTATGGATTTGAAACTGTGTCCCCCCAGATTATAGCCCCACACTCTAACAATTATACCACGCTGGCTCTCAATAGTGCCGTGTCTTTTAAACTACAAGATGGCGGACTGCTTGCTGTAGCGCTGCTACTTAACAAACAATAGCAGTCTTTGCCCCCCACCCCACTTGAGCAGGACTGGCAAAGGCCCGTTGAAGATCTCAGCCCTTGTTTCTAAGTGGGGCAGCTGCTGTCAATTCACCTAGGATCTTTTCGTCCTGGAGGAACCACCTTGCCTGTAGGAGAAAGGTGGTGACTCCGGGCTTCAACTAGAAATCTGATGTTCCAGTGCTGGGGCCTAGCCTATGCCCAATTCACACACCACAGACTACACAGGTTGGGTCTGGGGTCTCCACTCTGCGTCACAGATGCAAGTTGTTATGTTGTGGTTAGAGTGTCAGACTAGGATCTAGGAGACCTGGGTTTGAATCACCACTTTGCCACAAAAGCTCACTGGGTGACCTTTGGCCAGTCATACGCTCTCAACCTAGCCCACCTTACAGGGTTGCTGTGAGGATGAAATGGAGGAGAACGATGTGTCCCCATTGGGGAGAAAGGCAGGATATCAGTGAAATAAACAAAAATAAATTTTAAAAATCCTGTTTGTGGGAGCCCGATTCAGATTGGGATGGGTGCACATGAGGAAAAGAAACTTCAGCCCCCATCATCTGTGCCGTTTTCCCAAACTGAAAGGGTCCAGAGGGCACATAATTTCACCTACTGCTTCCCCTGGGATTGTTTCAGGAAAATGGCACAGGGGGAGGAGGCTGAAGCCCCTTCTCCATGTGCACCATGGTTCTGATCTGAGTCGAGCAACATTCATATGGGAATCGAGAAGAACCCAGAACTCCTGTCTGTTACGACAGACCTACACTATGCACTCCATATGTAGGGATCAACCTGCTCCAAGTGAACAACCTGGGGTGGTGGATGCTCAGGCCACAGGAGGGAAGTGCAATGTCAGGTTCAGGGACTGCTGAAGAGCAGGGCTCATTTGGAGGGGGAATGCGCCGGAACGGTGTTCCGGTACAGCTGAAAAGAGGTCACATGGGTTTTCTGCCCCGCCCACATGATTCCTTTTCCTCCCCTCTAAAGGAGAGTAAGCGGCTTCAATTTGTTCTGCTGCTTTATTTTCATTCGTGAGTCATAAGTGAAACAGAAACAGAGAGTGAGTGAGTGAGTGCAAGCTGGGCTACTGGACCTGGATCTTCAAAGGAGGGTAAGCTGCTTCAATTCATTCTGCTGCTTTATTTTCATTCATGACTAGTGAGTGAGTGAGTGAGTGAGTGAGTGAGTGAGTGAGTGAGTGAGTGAGTGAGTGCAAGCTGGGCTACTGCGGCTGGCTCTCCAAAGGAGGGTAAGCTGCTTTGAATTCATTCTGCTTTATTTTCATTTGTGACTAGTGAGTGAGTGCGTCCATGCAAGCAGGGCTGCTGGGGCTGGCTCTCCAGAGGAGGGTAAGCTGCTTTGAGTTCATTCTGCTTTGTTTTCAGGAAATACCTGGAGATTTTTGGGGAAATGGGCTGAGAGACTTCCGGCAATGTCAGGGGGTGTGGCAAATGCTAATGAGATATGCTAATGAGTTCCTGCAGTTCTTTTTCTACGAAATGACCCCTGCTGAAGAGTATGACTCACATCAGCATACATGCAGCATGCCTACTGAATTTCAAGTCATGATCTCAGGAAACCTGGATTGCTGGTTCGAATTTGGGTATGACCACCCACCGTATCAGTTCAGCCTAGCCCTGAAAGAGAGCCCTAAAGGGGACCTCCTCGTGCACCCAAAATGGCGAAAAGGACCTTGCCAGCCCACACAGCTTTAAAGGATGCCACACAGATCTGCAGACCAACTTCTTACATCATTCCCCCCCCTTCCAAATCCACTGAATTGTAACTGGGTTTATGCTCCAATTAACTGGAGCAAGGAAGGGTTAATGGTTTGCTTCCACTCTCTCCTATGGATCACAAAATCACTGACATCTCCCCCCACGAAGGGTGTTGGCTATTCAAATGACCCTTGTAGCCGTGCCTGTATAAGCAACTTGAAACAGCAAAAAATTAGCGAGGGACATTTCTCACAGTCTCATCACCCGATCATGTTTGTACACTCTCAGCTTCAATTAAAAGCCAAGGCAGCCGTCCGATTCCCCCCACCCCTTTCTGTCTAGTTTGCAACCATAATGTTCTCTCCCTATCACCAGATCTTTTGTTTAACCGATTCCCTCTCCAGGCAGGGCCTGTGTCACGCACACCCATGACCCAACACCAGAACTCCTAGTAAAGTTAAGAAGGACCAGCAGCATTCAGCAGATTACCTTTCCTTGGGGCTTGGGTGCATCCCAGACCCGGCTGTCCAGAGAAGGGGGCACTTGGTAGACATCCTGCCCCAGACCAGAGGGAGCTGGGGGGACTTGGTAAACGTCCTGGGGCGTGCCGGCAGGTCCAGATGGCACCTGGTATACGTCCTGACCTTGAGGGGGGCTCTGTTTCGGGTAAGGGGGTGTCTGTTTTCCTGGAGGGGACTGGAACTGGCCCGTGGGCACGGTTCCTTGGTGTAGCCCCCCTTGGGTCTTGTTTGGCGCTGGTACTAGATAGACATTGTCCTCTTGGGGCAGGTAGGTGGGATGCATAGGCGTGTACTGAGATGCAGGAGACAGGGGTAGATACCCTCCTTGATGTGGGTAGGCCAGAGGGGTCTGCCCCACCGGTGCCGGCGGCTGCTGCTGTTGAGAAGGTTGAGGCGCACCCTGGATGGTCCCGGGCAGCTGCTTCTTATCATACATGCCCACCAGGATCTTGAGGCGGTTGCCGGGGACGATGCCTTGCCGGCCATGCAGCGAACAGAGCCACCAGCCTTCCAGGCCTTGCGTGTTGCGTTCCAGAACCGTCATGATGTCTCCCTTGCGGAACGAGAGCTCATCGGGGGACTCGGCCACATTGTCATAGAGGGCCTTGGCCAACACGTTCTGCAAGAGAGCCGAGAGGGACAGTTAGAAGGGTAGGGTGGCGGAGACGGACACCGGAGGCGGCCAGGCAGCAAGCGGAAAGGGCCACTCTTAAGGAACTGAAATGCTGTGTGGGATAGTTAGAGGCGATTTCTGCGAGTGGCAACCACCTGAGCCAAAGGAAGCCCTGAATGCAGCAGGAAAATCTAGCGCTTTAAACATCACCATGTAGGCAGGACTGAACTTTTATTTATTTTTTATAGTCTTTTATAGTCCGCCTTTCTCACTGAGACTCAAGGCGGATTACATAGTATGAGATTAGTACAATCAGTATCAAGGACATTTCCATACAGTGTCATTGCCAGAACAATGTCATAGGATTTTACAAAGATGCAGCATTAGCAAGGATCCAATAAAGAGTTGAAGAATTGCTGAAACAGAACATAATCAGTTCTAGGACAGACATTAAATAACATGAAGCACAGGTAGTAGAGGAGTATATATTCGAGCAACAGATAATAATGCATATTCATAGTGGTGAAGTCTATGGTCCCTAACTCATTAGCGAAGCATCTGAGACCCCCTCCCTACAATACTTCCAGTGTGCACATCTGTGAAGTGGCAGTTGTTCAGTAACCACGCAACTGTCCCTCCACTGCACCTTCCACACTACACTCCCAAATTGTTTGTCGACTAGTCATTTGTTGTCCATTGCCGCCTCCAGACTACACTCCTGAACTTCACAGAAACTACCTATCCTTCATTGCTGCTTCCGGACTATGTTCCTAAAGTTCACAGAAACTACTTATCCTTCATTGCTGCTTCTGGACTACACTCCTAAAGTTCACAGAAACTACCCATACTTCATTGCTGCTTCTGGACTATGCTCCTAACGTTCACAAAAACTACCCATCCTTCATTGCTGCTTCTGGACTATGCTCCTAAAGTTCACAGAAACGACCTATCCTTCATTGCTGCTTCCGGACTACACTCCTAAAGTTCACAGAAACGACCTATCTTTCATTGCTGCTTCCGGACTATGCTCCTAAAGTTCACAGAAACTACCTATCCTTCATTGCGGCTTCTGGACTACACTCCTAAAGTTCACAGAAACTACCCATCCTTCATTGCTGCTTCCGGACTACACTCCTAAAGTTCACAGAAACTACCCATCCTTCATTGCTGCTTCCAGACTTTACTCTGAAGCAACAGGGATGCTTGGGGAGCTGCAAGGCAACCAGTCACATGGTTCTCCTAATCCCCTCCAGAGCTGGAAGAGATCCCAAGGACCATCTAGTCCAACCTCCTGCACAATGCAGGAAATCCCCAGCTATCTCCCCACCTCGCCTCCCCAAGTGACCCCTGCTCTATGCCGAGGAAGGCAAAAACCTTCAAGGTCCCTGGGCAATCTGGCCTGGAGGAAAATGATTACCCTTCCTCAATATGAAGCTGTCAATAGCAGCAGCAGAAACTCGATCTCGTCTAATGATGGGAAGGTAGGAAGAGGAGAGACAACAACAGGCCAAAGATCTGTCAAGACCAGCATTCAGTTTCCAACTGAGGACAGCCAAATGCTGCTGGGAAGCCCACACGCAAAGCCTGAAGGAAGGAACAGTCTCCCCTGGAGTTTACCACCCCATCAAACGAGATACTGTACACTGCCTCTGAACATGCAGGTTCCATTTGACTATTACATCCAAAATTCGTTAGAGGGGAGTGTGGCATGGATTTGTTTAATCCCTTAAAAGTCATCTAAGGTATCAGCCCTCACTTGTTGTGGTAACAAACCCCGTTAAGCTATCGGCTGTTACGGAAGTTGGTTCCTTGTTTTCTTTTTATGCCATAAATGACTAACACAGGTATGTGCAAACAGGCAAATAACTAAAAATGAGATGCCTTCACCAGTAACTTTTGTGGACCTGTTAGCAAAGTAATAGAACTCTGACTGGAGTTCTACAGCCAGTGACCAGCACGTTACTCATAGAAAGGAAAAACCCTCCAGGACTTTTTTAATCAAAGGCAAGGTGAACGAGCCAACGCAGGATCAAACAGTACGAAAAGCACAATTGAAGAAGACTGCGTTCAACAGGAGCAAAGGAAAACCATTTTTATCCCACACTTCCTTCAAAAAAGCTCAGGGAAGTTCTTCATTTCGTCCTCGCAACAACTCTGTGAGGTAGGTTAGGCTGCCAGAGAGTGACTGGGCCACAGTCACCCCGCAAGCTTCAGGTCACATTTGAACCCAGGTTTTCCACACGCTTCTCTGACACCGTAACCACGATATCCCACTGCGTACACTTCGCAGCCATATGTTTTCCTTGAAGCTCACAAAAATGCAAAGCATGTAAATTGCCATAAATATGGGAATTGTTTTAAATCGTGGAAGTCTTAAATGCTAAACAGATGGGGGGCGGGGAATGAAACTTTTCCCAGACACTTATTGGAAAAACTGCCTATTTGCTGAGGAACGGGACCCTCCTTCCAGCATGCTCACAGACCCCTGCCCTTCTTCCCCCCCAGGCAGGAAGTGCCAGAACTGTGAGTCAATCAGAGAACCCCTTTGCGCCTCCCACAGCAGTATGACGGGCTGAGATTCAGAGCACATTTTTCAGCGCTAAAGTTTTTAATGGCGTCAGAGGGATATTTTTTTCCTCATTGTGTACCAGATGCTAACGTGTACTGATTTTTTTCCACCCAACAGGAACTTTGAACATACCTGTTTTCCAACCCCCTCCCCCACAAAATCCAGCTTACTTGCCAGTTATATCAGGTTTGCTAGCTCTGAAAATTACAGCATTTGGAAGTAAGCTGGTACAGCATACCGAAAAATATGTCGATTGGTGGCATCTAAATGTTTGTTATTATAGGGAATTAGGTACTTGATTCACTTCATGAAAGAGCTTTGTTCACAAAGCTGTCAGTTCGTAATCCGGTTTCTAGTTCTAAGTCGGTTGGGGGCTTCCTGTACTGCATTTCCTCCCAGGAGACCAGACACACAATTCTGCCAGCAAGAGAGTGTTTTGTTTACAACGTTGGGAAGGCCGATGGCCCTTCAGAGTAAAAACTCCAAGACAGCCTCCAAAAACATGTCTCAAATGTCTTCTTGCTATGAAACTCCACTGGGTGACTGTGACCAGCCATTCCCTTACCGTCTCACTTACCTCACAGGTGAGTGAGACATGTTGTGAGGATACAATGGTAGGAAGAGAACCACTTGAGCTTCCTTGGAAGAAGGACAAGCTAAAACTAGTACCAAATAAATAAATACTAAAAAGGACCTTGGTGATAGTCGCACCAAAAACACACACACTCTGCTCTCGGATAAGTGCCTCTAAGCCCCCAGGATTTTCATAGCATCCCCAGATTAATGCCCTTTGTTTTTCACCCCACAAGTGTCTTTGTCGCACGTGGAAAGAGGAGGCCAGGAGATACAGAGCAGAACCACAAGTGACGCCTGACACTAGTTGGACACTTGTCAGCTTCCCTCAAGTTTTGATGGGAAATGTAGGCATCCTGGTCTTGCAGTTTGGCTGTCCGACTGCTGTCCAATGGACTTTTCAACTGTTACTTGTCCAACATTCCGCCAAGCTGCCTACATTTCCCATCAAAACTTGAGGGAAGCTGACAAGTGTCCGACCTGTGCCTTTTGTCACTTGTGGCTCTGCTCACAGATGCCCTTAAAAAAGAAGTCCTATCACAGGCTCCCTCCCTTCTTCTTGAACACTGACCCTACCACATTGTTTTCAGCAAACGGTGGGATAACTTGTCTCACCCGAGTGCCACATAACACACAGACCAGGGCTGGAGAAATGCCAAGTATGGAGCTGGCCCTCAAAAATGTGAAATATTTTCAAAGCCTGACCAAACAGTACGAAAAGAGGCCTTCCGGAGGGAAAAGGCTGAATCTGAGAGCGCGAATATCTCAAGCAGCAGGACACACGCCTCATGGGAAAGATACGGAAGACCGAGGGAAACAGGGCCTCAAATGGGTAAAGATCTGCTGGCGTATCAGAGAGCAAGAAAAATGGATTGTGGGGTTAACAATAAGGGCCTAAGCACTACCAAGATGTTTCTGAGCTCATTCCCCAAAGAGCAGCTCTGTCAGGAGCCCCCCCTTCCCAGCAACGTTACTGATCAGAGTAACATTGTTTGCAAGAGCAAACAAGCAAGAATAATTACTATTTTGGGTGTGTATGAGGGTAACACTTCTGTTGCATACACACACACACACCTACCATAACACACTGTTTGTTTTGCCAGGAGTGCACGAGCTACAAAGTTCAAATTCTGCCTTGCCTACAAACTCATTCTGTGTCTTTGAGACAAGCCATTGATTGTCTTAGGCCACTTCTGGCCTATCTTACCGAATTGTTGAGACTGGGATTAATGTCTAAAGCGCTTTGAATGCTTGAACTGTGGTGTGTAAATGATAAATGGTGGTTGTATTATTGTTATTACTAGTAGAGAAAATATAGGCTCAAAATTAAAACCTAATTAAAAACACAAGAATATATATTTCTTTTCTTTTCTAAACATACATGGTCAATGGGCTGAAAGGACTTCATCCAACCTCTTCAACAAAGGACCCAACTCTGCTAACCAAGTGTTCTTAACCGGTGTTATCTTGAAATACCGCACAAAAATAACCAAGGTGTGCCAAGTACAGAGTTGCCTTGTGGGAAAGGAATGCAAGGAGACAGAACTTTGATGCCCTCAAGAAATGAGTCATGCCAACTAATGCCACGCAGAGATCCTCTGCCCTGCAGAAAAGCTCCATCTTTTTTCCTTACTCAAGTTCCCGACAATAACAGTACTGAATTTTGAAATCTGGTAGGACAATAAGCAGAGTTTTTAGATCCCTCCCCCCACCGTTCTAACCCCTAACTACCCTGAAGTCTACCCTGAAGACTATCCTTTCAGCAAGCAGATAGCAAGCAATCATCTCATACTGGGTCCTGGGTAGAGATGGGCACGAACAGCAATATGAACAAAAAAAAAAAGGCACGAACAGCCCAATCTGCTGTTCGCGAACAAGCTGTTCGTGAGGCCCCATTATAAACGAACAGGTGGTTGTTGCAAGCCTTGTTCGTCAGCCATTCGTAGAGACAGTCTGGCGCCTTTCAATCAATTCCCCTGGCAACATAGGCATGGACTGTCTGAACTCTGAACTCCTTCTGGCTTTCCTTCTGGCTTGTAAGTTAACCCCTCAAAGTAGCTTCCAGCAGACAGCCCAGTTTTTTCCACTGTGAAAAGAAAATGACAGGAAAGGGAGGGACCCATGGATCCCATGGAGAATCTCCACACCCATCTCGCACCGGGCCGCAGCAGCCCGGCGGTGCCAGCTCTCCCAGTGTGAGAGGGATGGAGAGAATCTCCCCACCCCTCTTGCACCAGGCAGCAGCAGCCCGGCACCACCAGCTCTCCCGGTGCGAGAAGGACGGAGAGAATCTCCCCACCGCTCTTGCACCGGGCAGCAGTAGCCTGGTGGCACCGGCTCTCCTCATGCAAGAGGGACGGAGAGAATATCTCCGCCCCTCTCGCCCCAGGAAGCAGCAGCAGCCCAGCGGTGGCGGCTCTCCCGGTGCGAGAGGGATGGAGAGAATCTTTCCGCCCCTCTCACACTGGGCAGCAGCAGCCCGGTGGGGCAGGGGGTGGGGGCTGGGGGATGTGAGGTGTTTAAAGGGCCCTGCTGCTTGCAAGTGGTAGGACAGGGCCCTTTAAACTATTAGCTGGCAAGCGGCAGGGGGGAATCCCCCAGCTGATTGTTTAAAGGGCTCTTGAAAGGGCCACTAACAACATGTTCGGTAAAAGGGCAGGTTCGTCAATGTTTGTTGTTCGTGGATGACAACAAACAACAAACAGCGTGTTCTTTTTTTTCCCCCGTTTGTGCCCATGTCTAGTCCTGGGGTGTTTTATATGCATCTCCAGCTCACCTCTAACCAGCCCCCACCAACAGCCCACAGACCAGGGCTGTATTATTCATAAGGCTGACTAGGCCGAAGCCTAGGGGTCCCGCAGAGTCTAGGGGCCTGTCAAATTTTTTTTGCTGAGGCACACCCCCACATAAATTACAATTAATTGATTCTCTTATATAACCTCTTTTAATAAGATAATTGATTGCTTCCTTATTGAAGTGAAACAAATTGTCTCTTATATTAAAACAATTACCCATAAATTATATATTTTAACGAATAATAAATTTTTATTCACTTCAAAATATTACTGTATTGAACAATTTTTCCTGAAGAGTTACCCTCAGTAAACTCTAATTGGTTTCCTTCATGGTTTGTGTGTTTATATGCTTTTTGTTATTTATGTATACATATTAATTGTTATTTTTAATGTTTTTAATACTTGTTGTTCGCCGCCTTGGGGAGCCTATTTTGGGTGCTGAGGCAGTGTATAGATGTTTTAAATAAGTAAATAAATTTAAAATGGGGGATGTATTGGATTGCATTTCATGACTGAGAGGAACCTTGGTTATTTCGAAGGAAAATATTTCGATAAATAGATCAAACAATGCACGTGCTCTATCAAGCAGTCATTTGGGCACTGGAAGAGGTGCCAACAGATTCTCAACCAGCGCACTCATCCATGGCATTTGCTGACTCACTTCTTCTCCCCCCCACCCCCACCCCCACAACTCCTAAAAAAAACCCTGAACAGAATTGCACAACAGCTTCCACCAGTAGGACCATAATTACGGCTCTCATCTCATATATTTGATGTTGGATAAACAAAGCAAAAGCAGCCGGCCTCACTCTGTGATGAAAAGAAGGCACAAGAAGGCTGAAACACTGCCCTCTTCCATCCAAAGCTCCCCTTAAGAACAATTCACGGGGATGAAGGAGTTAAGGAATGTATGAGTAATCCAGCTTTCAAAAGAAAAAGAAAGCAGCATCACGGAGGAAGCCAAGCTAAGGGCTGTCTCTCAGAAAGGAATTATGACAGAATGCTTGCAACTCATGCAATGATTTTCTAAATCATCTTGTGAATACAAACATGGAAGGGGGACAACTCCAAAAGTCAAATGAGTCACTTTTATAAAATCTCTTTAAACAGGATCTTTGTTTCCTGTTGGGTACTGCTCTCCTAAAAAGGACTTTCAAATGAAAGTCTAGCTTCTTTACCCTAGCTTGATCCCTCCCTGACATTTTTGACATAGGTGTGTGTCAATTTCTTGAGTAAAATGATGTAAGTTAGGGGAGGAACCATGTCTCCCTGTTACAGCATCTGCTTTGCACACACAAGGTACCAGGTGCAAGCCCTGGCATCTCCAATTAAAAGGACCAGTTAATTAGTGATGTGATGGACCCCCACCTGAGATTCCATCAGAATGGACACATGCAGCTGCCTTATACTGAATCAGATAATTGGTCCACCAAGATCAATATCTATTCTGACTAGAGATGGGCACAAACTGGAAAACGGCAGTTTGTTGTGCTTCGTCATATTTCACGAACCACAAAGCAGCATGAAATTGCCCAGTTCGCAAATTGGTTCGTTTGGTTCGTAAATATGTCAATTTCGGGTCACGAGAAGGTCTGCAGGAAGCCCATCCCGTTGCCTAGGAAACTGATCGATAGGCGCCAAGCTGTCTGCAGTGACGAACCAAAAAACGAACCAAACAAACCACTCTAAAAATCATCACCGTTAGTCAGAAATGCCCTCCAATGAACAGTGAACCATGAATCGGCCCAGTTTGTGACAAACTTTGGTTCTTATTTCGGTTCGTGCCCACTTCTAATTCTGACTGATGATGGCTCTGCGGGATCTCAGGTGGAGGTCTTTCTTATCACCTAGCAACAGGTCCTTTTACCTGGAAATGCCAGGGACTGAACCTGGGACCTTCTGCATGCAAAGCAGATGCTCTTCCATTGAGCCATGGTCCCTTCCACGGACAATACTGACCTTAACAGAGTATAAGGCAGTTTCAGGTGGGTACTCAAGTAAAAGCATCTAGGTGGAAGAAAGTAGCAACTAGGGGTTCTGCATCTTAGGCTCAATGCTGGACAACATCGTTATTTCATTCATTCATTGTTCGGTAAACATATGGGAGAATATTCTGTTGGAAACCTTCATTTCCAACTTGACAATTTCCCCTCATTACCCACCCAAAGACACCGCCCCCATCCTGCTGCCACAACACCATACAGTGAACGGGACAGAACCTGGATGTGGATAACTTCTTAGCAGGCTAAGCGCTCTGCAGAATTAGCTGAGAGCAGAATATAAAAAGGAGAGCTTGCAGGAGATAACAGAAGTATTCATACAGCATCATGATAGTGCTATGTAGGCCCCAAGAGCATTCAAAAGACTTCAGATTTAATACCGCTCAGAAATCCTTACAACAATCCTATGGGTGTACAGAGAGAGTCTGTGGTTTGCTTAAGAATGAGTCTTGATAGCTATAGCAAGTGAAAAAAGTTCCAAGGAGGCTGGCTTCCGATCCGATCCAAGCCACACAGTCGCGTCTGACCCTCGGCTACTCCGTAGATCGTCCCCCTCCAAGCCTTTCTGTCCTATAGCGCGTTGAGAGAGATCCGCAGATTCTCGCAGTGAAGTTTTTATAGGGTAGTTCACCATTGCTTTCCCCAACCCAACACACTTAGCCGTACGACAGCCACGGATGGTAAGTCATACGTTGCCACCCCCTTAGCACTTTGAACCGGTGTGGGATAAGGGGGGGAGACTGGCTTACAAGAGTGTAAATTCACAGATAAAGAAATGCTTATTAGTTTCACAAGACAACAGGAATGGGGAAGGAAAGCTTAGACAGAATTTCTTTCCAGGAAGGGAACTTTGTATTCTGGGCTTAGTTTACATCCAGTGGGTTCCCCCAAAACATGTTGGGTTGGAGCCTGCCTAAAATTTCCACAGGTGGAAGGACTTCATTTTACTCAAGACTTAACAAGTCTCTCTCTCTCTCTCTCTCTCTCTCTCTCTCTGTGAAATTAGCTGAATTAAAGCCGGCTGTCCCCCAGACAGCTCCATTGACCACGTGTACCTTTTTCCAACCAAAGGATGGACTTTGTGTTTCAACAGTCAAGCAAATATGCAACACTGTTTAAGTCAACTACTTCGAGTTTGCCATCAATGCAACAGTCAGAGCCTCTTACGACACCACAGCATCAATAGCACATTGTTATGACACACACCCCACCCCAGCCAAGAGAACGATAAATGTACACTCTGCAACAGACGATACGGCATTCAATTATCCTCGAAACATTCAGTACAGAAATAGCCAGATCAACTTATCTCAATCTCTCCAGCACAAGAACAGCTAACAAGTAGCTCCCGTAGTGCGGTGGCTGGCTAACAGTCTGAGCTAGATGTCAGGAATTTCCTGGTTCAATCCTTGCTGTGGCCAGGAATTCACCAGGCAAGCTGTTCTCTCAAACAACCAACAAACAACTCCCCTCTCATTTTCCTAATCTGAATAAATGCCAAAGGGGGTAAGAAATTAGATTATCTCCCCTCCACTGGTGGGGGAGCACTGAGATGGAAAACGTGAGATGTATGTTCGAGAACTGCTACTGGGAAAATGTGGAACTAAGGCAAATTTTCCACGGAAGAAACTGTGGTTCAGTAGAAATCCCTTGCACGCTGAGAACTTCAGGTTCAAACCCTTGGCAGCCCCAGCTTAGCTTGCAGATACTAGAAAAATAGGAAAGACCCTCTCTCTACCTGAAACCTTGGAGAACGACTGCTCGTCAGGGCCAATTCACGTGATGAAGTCCTCGTCTTCCAACATGCTCAGTTGACAGATATGATCTGCAAATTCCCTGCTTGAAACTTAATTTCCAGGTGCCTGGTGTCCCAATTCAGATCAAAACCATAGTGTGGAGGGAAAGGGGGTGTCAGCACCACCTCTGATGCCATTTTACCAACCAGAAACAGCCTCAATATGCCCTATTGGAGAAACTGCCATATAGCCATTAGAATATATAAATTTCATCAATGGGCAAACGGTGGGGTTCCTTGTCATTCAGGAAAGTGGAGTTCCAAGCACAGATGTCTGAGTGCAGGTCTGACTGAAAAATCTTCAAGATGGCCGAGAGGCCTTAATTGCTCCAGAGTTGGCTTATTTCCTTATAGCTGGACTACACTGAAATTGCTAGTGGGGAAACATCCTCTGCCCTCACCGCAAATACAATGTCTCTGGTAGCAAGGAATGCTCCCGCTGTATCTGCTACGACTGCAGCGGACATTTGTAGGAGCTGAAGATATGCCACGAAGCATTTTCTTTTTTTAAAAAAAAGATTCACCAAGACAGGACCCGGTAAGTAATTTACATATGTACACGCCAACTTCATCATTTGGAACCAAAAGGCTGATTTTAAGCTAGCCAGCAAATGTCAGGACCATGCTGTATAAATGCAATCCCTCAATCCTCTTATTAAATTCTAATTTAGCAGCTGCTCGTTTAGAATGAGAAAAATAAGCTTACAACACTTCACTGCATTCAATACTTCACCCTTCCCTGAGATTTTGACTTGCATATCCCAATCTGTTGTTGATATTTAATCCTTTCCCAAGGATCCCTAAGTGGGGATGTTTTCTAAACGGGCACAACTCCTAATCAATCACCTTTCTGTGGTTCTTGACTTGGGAATAAGCAGTTCCTCTTGAGAATACATTTCAGGACTTTCACAACTTTTCAGAGGTCCAAACTGAGGCCGTTTCCACACGGCTCCCCGCTGGTCGTAACAACGTGGAAGATCGCACAAAAAAGCGGAAGATCGCATTTTCTCGCGCGAGATTTGTGCGACGTCGTGCAAATCTCGTGCAAGAAAATGCGATCTTCCGTGTTTTTTGCGCGATCTTCCGGGTTGTTACGAGTAGCGGGGAGCCGTGTGGAAACGGCCTGTGTCTTCAGTCTTCCCCCTTGTGTCTTGAAGCCCTAGGCTCTGTTTTTCTGCAAATCAACACCAGATGGGGCCCGTTTATCGGGGAGCAGGCAGGCAGCGCAAGTATTTAATCCTTGTCCTTCCCACCAGTTTCCCCCCTAACTCCCCTTTCACCTGCTTTCAGCCATGTTTTTAGCTAGAGGGGACCGTCACCCTTCCCCTCCCCAACATTTTATTTCATTTTGCTATTTATACCCTTTTCTTCAAAGCAGCTTACATCACTCTCCTCCCCTCCATTTTTCCCTCACTACCACCCTGTGAGGTAGGTTAGGCTGAAAAAGAGTGACTGTCCTAAGGCCACCCAATGACTGGGCGACCAGCCTAAGGCCACCCAGGGCAGATTGAGAATTTGAACCTGGTCCGGTCCCCTCTGCAATTCCCCTTTCTGCTGCTTTTCCTCCACGCAGAGTTCCAGAGCCATACTTAACCCTTCTCTTCCCCATCACTTTCCTTCAGCAACTGCTTTGCACAGCCACTTTCCTCCCAGACGGAAATTCAGCTCCAGGGCCATTTTCACCCGTCTTCCCCTCCTGAAAAATAGCACAAAAACTCATGGAACAACGTGCCTTTTTCAATCAGGATTCCATTTTGAGGCACGATTTCTGACGTCATTGCACCACGAAACGAAGTCATGACGGGAAATCGTGCCATGAAGGTGCGTCGTTTCGTGAATTATGCACTATTTCGCGGGAGGGGGGAAAGACGCGTGAAAACAGCCCAGGTTGGGAACTGAAGCATGGGTTAGGAACACTAAATAAGTGAAAAACAGTTGGGGTAGCATTGCAGAAGGGTTATCCACCTCCTGTTCCCAGAAAATCCTCCCCTCTGCTCATGTCTCTTTGGGAAAGCAGCAGTGGGCTGGTTCCCAAGAGACAAAATAAAGGCAGACTGCATAGTTCTCTCCTTTGGGCTGTTACTCGATGACACCCACTCCTGTTTACAAAGTCCAGGAATTCCAAAGGTGATTCAGCCACAGCTCCTTGCTGAACTGACTGCAGATTATTCAGTAGTTACTGTTTGTCTCGGTGCAGCTGTGGACGCCACCCACCCTTGTATACGAGACTCGAGATAAAACCCGCGAATGTTGACACGAGCTCTTGCGAAAGGCAGAGCCAAGTCGTTCTCTGAGTCTCCAGTCTCCGATTTCTATCCCCCGCTCTCGTAAACAAGCAAGAGGTGAGTGTGAGCCAACGGGCTTCATCCCCCAAGTGACGCCTGCATTGAGAATCTATGTGAAACTGAATCACATCCAGACATGCTCTACATGACCAAGTGAGCAGCAGGGCCGCCCGATACACACTTCACCTTCGCAATGGCATTCAGGCTCTAACAACAGATTACATGAGAATGTTTTATCGGGCACGTGCTGCAAGGTCCCACTAGAAACTCAATTTCCAGGCAAGTGTGTGTCCAATTGGACAAAGACAGTAGCACATGGGGAAGAGGCTGCCCACTGGGTCTCTGGTGAACTATTTGTTGTGCTGGCTTTGCATCCTGCCAGACAGCCTCTGCAGGGGGTAGGCAATTCAACCTCGTAGAATGGCATGAGATGTGAACAAATGCAGACATGCTTTAGAATGGTCCACCTTCAGAGGAGACTGCTCGTTGCATGGGAGTATAAGCGTTACATCTCTGCATGAGTACCGTGGGAGTACGAGTGTGAGTGAAAGGGCCTGCCTCTTTCCGGTTGTGCCCAGAACAATGACTCGCATAGAAACAAATGAAGGGGTGGGCTACATGAAGACTGGGGGAATTCTTCCTCTGACAAAACTGTTTTGGGTGTAAGAATAAAGCGTGTCGCAGTCCAGGAAACGGGTGACTCACACGCTTGGGAAGCACCAGGCGAACGCTGAGCAAAAGATCCAAGACAGCAGAGATGGATCGCGAGGCGTCGGCTTCTCGTCCTGCCTTCTCCAGCCACACATTCCTCAGCAAGCTAGAACACAGCTGTGGTTATTCAGGCCCAGGCTGGAGCCCATTCACAGGCGTTGGCGCAATCCATCCATCCACCCACCGGCTCCTGGGGGCCCTGAACAACAATGTACTTTTGTGCCCGAGTCACTGCAGACAGCACAGGGATTGTCCCAGGAAGCTGGCAGTGCAAGGCCCAAGCGAGGTGGGAGGGGGGAGATGTTAAATACCTGTGAGCTCGCAATCACACTTCTTTGTTCCTAGAGTCCTGGGGGTGGGGGAAGGTGGGCAGAAGATCACTCTGCTCAGACCGTGGAGAATCCCAACCTCTGCCAAGACCATCACAGTGACTTTACTGCAACTGCAGATGTCTACACAGGCTCATTTTCACGTGTTCATTGAAAACCAGGCAAGGACATGAAATAGGCCCCATCGCTAGGTGTTTCAGCCCAGCTTCACCTTTTGGACGCTTTGCAAGGGACTCAATTCCTCCATTTAGTCCTCCGTTTAGATTTGGACAGAAATCACCCAGTGTCCCCCATCCCAACCTTCTTCCTGCTTCGTGATCAGAACAAACGAGACTCCTGCTCTCCCGTCTTACAGCACAATGCCTGGCTACTACAGCTAAAAGGATCTGCGAACCAAAATAGACATTTTTTTAAAAACTAGCCACATGTGGGAGCGGCATGTACAGCTCTACAACGGGGCAAATAACTCCCCCACCCCACTGTTCCAGCTTAGGAAAATGGCAAGGGGGGAAATACAAGAGCTCCTCCTTCTCGTACATTACAGTCCCAAGATGATTCAGGCTGCTGCTGCTCTATGGCTGCAGGGGAAGTCCTCTCTCTGCCCCAGGCCTCGGAGAACTGCTGCCAAGTAGGATAGACAAGGCCTGATGGATCAGAAGTAGGCCTGAGTAGCCTGCTTCAGACATAACCCCAAACCAGAGCTTGGTATGCTGCAAATAAGACTCACAGATCTTGGGGGTTGCACCTTCCCTCCTTCCAGTATGCGCTACGAACTAATGTGCCGATTTTAATTTGAACTGGTAAACTACGGTTGCGCTTGGTTTGCAAACTTGGAAAACAAACCACTGTTTGAAAAATCTTGACTTATGTGCCCAAGCGTAAACTCAGTTTGCCAGCGCAGATGTAACTGTCAACTGTGGATTGCCACAAATCAGGAAATAGCTAGTTATTTATAATGTACCATGCAAGGGGAGAGATGAGGGCAAGGATCCCAAATGCTTCTTCCCCTAAAATCAAACCATGGCCTGTTGGAAGATCTGTCCTAAGGCAGCTTCAGATATTCAGAAGCACAAAGCCACCTTTAGGGTTCAGTGTTCCAAGAGGATTCTTCTAGCAATCCTTCGAAGCAGCTGTGCACTGCTGGCACTCCTTTCTATGTCTTCTCTACAAATGGCGCATGCAGAAGTTAACTGTGCATGCAAAGTCCAGCCAGATGCTGGAGGGAACCTAAGCTAACCCCATCCCCAAACCGCCACTCAGACCAGACATTTCTCAGGCTTGAGATCTCTGTGCCAAAGAAGAGATATGCACAATTGCCTCAGATACAGACATCTCAGTTCACATAAGAGGTATCATGCACACTCATGTTTGGACAGAATCGTGGATAACGTTTTGTTCTCTACTGTCAGGAAAAAAAATGTGTAAAACAGTCCAAGAGAGAAGGGCTCTAGCCCATTCCCAGATGGGAAGGTGATGAGAATTTTTACTGCAGGGCTGAGCAGTGAGCAAACCTTATGTAGGATCTAGCAATGACTGAAAGACATTTGGCCTCGGTCTGAAGAAGACAAGCACATACCTGCCTGTTATCTTAACTGCCCACAGGTTTACCATATCCCCTTCTGTCCAAAGATTCTTTTTCCTTTTCCTTTTCTTTTTTTGCAGCATATTAGCTAACTAAGAGCCAGGTGAGATGATCTCAGGCATGCATTTATTACTCCTATTCTCCATCCACACCCCCTGGTAAATCGGAGGAATGGAACACCTTCCTTCTTTTAGCAGACTTTGACCTGGATGGATCGAGTTACTAGATTCTGTGCAGCCACGAGAGTCTACCATAGTTCAACGCTGATACAATGGACTGTATTTGCAATTTTTCTATTTTCTATGTAACGGTTTCATGTATCTTTTATTTCGCTGGTCTAGGACCATAATAAATAATTGACTGATCTGAGCTGAGATGGGCATTTAGCTGGTCACTTGGTCGCATTTAGCTGGTGGATGAACCAAGACGTAAACTTTAAAGCCGTACATTTCACTACAGTAGATTGTTTGTGCTGGATACAAGAGAGCTCATTTGCACAATGCTGTAGGCTATACTCAAAAAAGTGCAGTTCCCAGCACCCTGCCCAAGCATGTGGGCCAACAGCAGCCTTGGCAGAAATGGTGGAAAATTGGACATTAGCCACCAAAGTGCCGCTAATGGCCCAAATTAGCTTCCATGCTTCCCGCTGGGAAGATGGCTTGTTTGCTTCACGGGCGAGCCTGTGGCCTGCAGCTGTGGTTTGAACTCCGCTCTTCAAAATGCTCATTTATTATAAAATCAACAAGTCATTAGAGCATCACTCGGAGAACAGCAGCTCTGTTGCCCTGCGCCCGATGCTGGCGCTTGTATGTAGACTAGTCCTCCTCAACTTGAACATTACTGCTTGTATTTAAATATTCACGGCAATGTTTTGAAAAGGTTGTCTACGGTGACTTTTGAGGTTCAGTTAACAATCCAACAACAGAAGGGACTCTTATGAACACTAACAAAATATGCCTTGGCTGGGAATCCTCCCAGCATAAGCTTGAGGATCCTAGCCAAAGTTTGTTGAAACGACCCAGTAACCTCTTCGAGCAAGACAGGAGCCTTGTTTGCCCATTAGAGGACATACATCCAGTTGTAAGAAAGAGCCAACACGTGTTCACTTGAGAACTGAAACTGGCCCTTTTCACGCTACTTACCTGCTCCCAGAACGTTGCGAAATATCGTGCAAAAACCGCGGATGATAGCGTCTTCTCGCAAGAGTTTTGCGTGCTATCTTCCGTGTTTTTTGCACGATATTTCGCAACGTTCCGGGAGCAGGTAAGTAGTGTGAAAAGGGCCACTGAGGGCCAGCAATTGGCTAACTGCAGGATTTGAATCCCATTCAGCTGTACGAGCACTGAATGTAGCATGAGAATTGGTCAATGTGTGAGCAGAGAAAAATCAAGTGTACACTGTACAGAGAGTATCCATGCGTTCAGTGTAAACTGTGAACAGGAATACGGTGCTATCTCATACAGTTCCCATAGCCCACCACAAATAAAAGGGAGTAAACTATTAACAGGATTGTACCACAGAACCCATACCTACTGCTAGTCTCTCACAGAAGGAACATTTAACTTTACAACTGATTCACAACTTCCTGGAACATTTCTGTTTTATCAATGACAAACAGAAGAAGAGTGATCACAACTTTCCCAAGACCACAAAACGAGTTGCAGGCAGGTGTCAGACTTGAACTCGTATCTCCCAGGTCCAACTCTCTGCCTACTGGACTAGAGTAACTCTGGAGAAATCTCAGACACTGACTCTTCAAGCCACCCATGTTCATCCATAGCAAAGGCCTGCGTTATACAAAACTAGAACGACGTGCCATAATCTCAAGGAGGTACAGTCCACTTCAGACTGGGGAAGGGGAAATCACATTATTTGTGCTCCCCCATAAAGATGTTTTCCTACAGCTGGAGAAAGATCCTAGCCCAGTTCCTTCTCTGATATGCTCAATTTCTACTTGCAGGGAATTTAGGTAAAGATGGGATGTATTTAACAACAACAACAAAACATTCAATTTATATACCGCTTTTCAGGACAACTTAACGCCCACTCAGAGCGGCTTACAAAATGTGTTATTATTTAAAATTTGGAACTCCAAATTTGGGGTGGTATAGTCCACTCTACAGGTTAGGGCTATACCACCTCATTCTGCTACTCAGACATATATAATTAATATATATCATATATAATCATATTATAATCAATGCTAACTCCATGGAAATGGTGGGGGTTTCCTCCTAAAACACTATTCACTTCTTCTGGTGCTAGGCCTCCCAACCGGTGTGACCCACTCTGGCAACAAAAACAAATCTTCTGGCCTCACAAAGAGTGGCATTAAGATGCTGGAGCCAGGAAGCAGCCTTTGAGGCCAACTCCTCACTCCCCCAAGCCAGGTTTGCCTCTGTGAGTCAGAAAATGAGGCAGCCGAGTGTCTGTACTCCTTCACCACCACCCAGATTCACAAGGTGTGCTACTGAAATCCGAGGCAGTTCACGCACCCAGTCTGGAGGAGGGACGTGCACAGGGAAGGAAGATGTTGTGCAGGCTCTTGCATGACAGCCAAAACAGGAGCACTCACCTCCTCCACTCACTTGGACTGGGGGCTGCCTCAGTCAGCTGTTGGAGGAGGCCAGAGACGCAGCTGCACATCTCGAGATGGAATGCGCCACGGGCCTTCCATCATCAGCTCCCCAACGGAATTGCAGACCTACCTGAAGCCATTTCGTCAGACCAATAAACTGTCCAACCTGAGCCAAGGAAAGCATTCTGCCCTCTCTCATAATACTAGAACATAAGGGTGTTCACCCACTGAAAACGATCAGCAGCAAGTTCTGGAAGGACAAATACTTGGACACAGAATACATATTTAACTTACCCAGCCACAAAGTACACTGATAGCTACTAGCTTTAGACTGATTTAAAGAGAAGGCTGGATACGTTTCAGTCGTGGGGCAACAATTTCAACACTTAGCCAGTCTGGTGTAGTGGTTAAGAGCGGCAGGACTCTAATCCGGAGAACCGGGTTTGATTCCCCACTACTTCACTTGAAGCCAGCTGGGTGACCTTGGGTCAGTCACAGCTTCTCGGAGCTCTCTCAGCCCCACCCACCTCACGGGGTGATTGTTGTGGGGATAATAATAACACACTTTGCAAACTACTCTGAGCGGGCTTTAAGTTGTCCTGAAAGGTGGTATATAAATAGACTGTTGTTGTTGTTGTTGTTGTTATAGCAGCAACACTCCACGAGTCCATGGCTCAGGCACATGTTGGCCAGGATGCGAACACTCCCAGTTCCAGTGCCTGTGGCTTTAACATGCTGGCGCATCTTGCATTTGAGCCATGGAGTCTAGGCATCAGAACTGGTAAGCCCAATTTAAACACATCCAAGTATGCATTACATCTGCACCTGCCTCAAATGAGCAAACCTACCAGTTCTAGATCTAATGGGGAGAGAAATAAGGGAGAGAGAAGAGAATACACACAGCTGGGGTCGAGGGACAAGTGTTTCACACATTTCAGGACTGGAAGTCAGAAGTTGGGTGTGACAGTGTAAGGAGCCAAGGAGAAGGGTGGAGCGGGGCAGTGGCAGAGTGGTAGAGCACTTGCTTTACATGCAAAAGGTGCCAGGTTCGATATCAGGCATCCCCCGTTAATGGACATTTGGTAGCAGTTCCTGGAAAAGAGCTGATCTTGGAAAGCTGCTGCCAGATAGAGCGGGTAATGCTAAGCAGGATGGATTAATGGTCTCACTCAGCAGAAAATATTTATATAAGGAATAACTGGATTGACGTGAAACACGGCAAGAGAGAGCACAAAAAAAGCTGTACAGCCGTATCAGTTGGCACAAAATCCAAAACCAAGAACAAAATCTATATAATACCTTTGAGCAAGGACTCATTTATAAACAGCACGTCATGAAGAGGAGTCAGAGACTACCTAATCAGGGATCCCCAGCACCCGTCCCAAGTTTTTCAGGATCAACCCTTCACAATGGACATGTTTGCTGAGAAACTCATCTCCGTAACATCAGAGTATCTGCGGCAGTTGCAACTACTGCACAGAGGGACCCCTCCTTATAGTTCTGTTGCCTTTCTGGAGCTATGCATCCAGGTGACCCCCTACTTCACTGAAAGCTGTCAGCAAGGCAGCTGATCAGGGCTCTTGGGCCGGCTTCCTGACAGCCTGTCCAAACATGCACACAGTGCTGCGTAAGCCATTCCTCAGCCCCAGCTTGTAGCTGCAGGCTAGAAATACTGTACAAGGCAGCATGCCTGTGCTTATCCTGTTCCTTCTTGGGGAAGGACAACCAATCTTTTGGGGATGGGTGGAAGGGAGGAGGGAAGACAGCCGCATCCTCTCCGTTCCCCATGCCCAAACAGCACCTTCTTCCCTTCCAGCATTCTGCCACCCTACACTACTTCTGAGAGGCAGGCACAGGATTCCACACGGCATCAAAGCGTATACGGGATGCACCTTTCTGACAGCATCCGGCTCCACAACTTCAATCGTGCTGCAATCCAGCTCCCTTTGAGGCACAGAAAGGAATCCATAGATGCACCTCTGTGCCCACATATCAAGTTGCTGCTCCTAAAACCGCAGCCACCATAACCAATGGCTTGCCCCGTCTGCTCCATTCATCCCAGCCCTGAAAGACTGCTACTTCTAATCCACATGGTCCAACTTCATTTAGCCAGGGATACATCCGAGTTAGGCCCGACTTCATTTAGCCCGGGATACATCCGAGTTAGGCCCAACTTCATTTAGCCAGGGATACATCCGAGTTAGGCCTAACTTCATTTAGCCAGGGATACATCCGAGTTAGGCCCAACTTCATTTAGCCAGGGATATATCCAATACATCTGAGTTAGGCCCAACTTCATTTAGCTAGGGATACATCCGAGTTAGGCCTAACTTCATTTAGCCAGGGATACATCCGAGTTAGGCCTAACTTCATTTAGCTAGGGATACATCCGAGTTAGGCCTAACTTCATTTAGCTAGGGATACATCCGAGTTAGGCCTAACTTCATTTAGCCAGGGATATATCCGATACATCTGAGTTAGGCCCAACTTCATTTAGCCAGGGATACATCCGAGTTAGGCCTAACTTCATTTAGCCAGGGATACATCCGAGTTAGGCCTAACTTCATTTAGCCAGGGATACATCTGAGTTAGGCCTAACTTCATTTAGCCAAGGATACATCCGAGTTAGGCCCAACTTCATTTAGCCAAGGATACATCCCAGTTAGGCCTAACTTCATTTAGCTAGGGATATATCCGATACATCTGAGTTAGGCCCAACTTCATTTAGCCAGAGATACATCCGAGTTAGGCCTAACTTCATTTAGCCAGGGATACATCCGAGTTAGGCCTAACTTCATTTAGCCAGGGATACATCCGAGTTAGGCCTAACTTCATTTAGCCAAGGATACATCCGAGTTAGGCCCAACTTCATTTAGCCAAGGATACATCCCAGTTAGGCCTAACTTCATTTAGCTAGGGATACATCCGAGTTAGGCCTAACTTCATTTAGCCAGGGATACATCCGAGTTAGCCAGGGATACATCCGAGTAAGGCCTAACTTCATTTAGCCAGGGATATATCCGAGTTAGGCCCAACTTCGTTTAGCCAGTGATATAACCGATACATCCGAGTTAGGCCCAACTTCATTTAGCCAGGGATATATCCAATACATCCGAGTTAGGCCTAACTTCATTTAGCCAGGGATACATCCGAGTTAGGCCCAACTTCATTTAGCCAGGGATACATCCGAGTTAGGCCCAACTTCATTTAGCCAGGGATACATCCGAGTTAGGCCCAACTTCATTTAGCCAGGGATACATCCGAGATAGGCCTAACTTCATTTAGCCAGGGATACATCCGAGTTAGGCCTAACTTCATTTAGCCAAGGATACATCCGAGTTAGGCCCAACTTCATTTAGCCAAGGATACATCCCAGTTAGGCCCAACTTCACTTAGCCAGGGATACATCCCAGTTAGGCCCTGCTCCCATCCTGGACTCATAAGCCACAGGCTTTCACCCATCAACATTTACACGCAGCCATCTGACCAGTTTCCCAATTCTTGTACTGCAATATGCTGCCTGGCAAACCAGCCCAGAAATTCTACTACAAAAAAAACACTCTTCACACCAGGAACATGACCGTGGCCTCTGAGTTTTAGGAAGAGGAAATAAAAAGGCTTACATATATGACGGGACTCAGCCACTGTTCATGTTCACCTCTGCAGTACTGAGGGTTTCTCAAGCTTGTACAGAGCCAAGCATGGTGCTTCAGTTCATATAAGGATGATGGCACCCCGTCTGTGGAGTATCTTCTATCTCTGGTATCTAGTCTTTTGGATTTGGGGAGCCGGGTTAAGAATTTTGTTTTATTTGCCCAGGTTCCTCCAGAACAGCTTTTAGTGTTTTAAATTGGCCATTATTGTATTTTTATTTACTTCAATTATATACCACTTTTCTTCCCAACGGGGACCCAAAGTGTCTTACAATATTCTCTCCTATCCTCACAACAACCTTGTGAGGTAGGTTAAGTTGAGAGTATGTAACTGGCCCCAGTTCATCAAGCAAGCTTCCAGGCAGAGTGGGGATTTGAACTTGGGTCTCTCAGATCCTAGTTCAATGCTCTAATCACTATATTACACAGGCTATCTTAGCATCCACTTTGTGGTTGAATATGATTTTGGATCAGCCCCCCTACCCCAATAGTCTGGATTCTGTTTTGGCTTTTTGTGTTTTAGTTTTTTCAGTTGGTTGTTTTATTGCTCGATTTCATGCTTTGCTATTTAGTTTGATTTTACTGCTTTAAGATGGTCCTAGTCATTTAAATTATTTCTGCTGGTCTGGGTGTTTTACGATTATTATTACTGGTTGGTTAATTGCACCACTGAGCATTTTTTAATGATTTATGCTGTTTTGGTATTATGTCAGCTCTCTCCAATAGCTTCAGTCCTAAAGAAGCAGGAAGCAAATATATGAAAATAAATAATATCAGGGTAGAGGGATTTCGGAGATTCCTTTTGCCTGCCCAGCTTCCCCTCACCCTTTCCTCTTGCCTGACTGAGCAGTTATTCCTGCTAGGGATGTGTGGGGAGGGGGAGCTGATCACTATCAGAGTGATCAAGAATCCCCTCCCAGCAAATGATGCAATGATGTGGGGGGAGGGGTCTTATCCCACAAACTCCTGCCAGCGCGGGAATGAATTCCAGGCAGGATTGTCTCTTGGTACCTTGCGTCAAATACGAAAGAAGTGTCGGTGCATTGCATCTGCAAGAAAGCAGCTTACATCATTCTCCTCCCCTCCATTTTACCCTTAACGCAACCTTGTGAGGTATGTTAGGCTAGTAAGTCTGTGAGTCGCCCAATCTCACTTGGCAAGCTTCTATGGCAAGAGCAGGGATTCAAACCTGGGTCTCCCAGATGCTAGTCCAACCACTGCGGCACACTGGCTCTGTTGCACTGGGAAATGCAAAAGAATAATATCACAAAGAAGCCCCCAATCCTCAGCACGAAAGTTAAAGCAGCGCTGCACTGCACCTGACCCCGCAAATCACCAACGCCTCCTGTTCTCTTCCTGTTAAGACTTGCCTGATGCCCAGCATAGATATTTTTGTGTTTTCTGGCTGCCATCATGAAAACTGCTGGGAGCAACACTAGTCAAAGGTGAACACCAAGCATTGTTCCCTCCATCTCCCCTCCCACACTTCTGTCACCACTTCACACTCTTTGACTTGCATTCATATCATGAATGGGGCTGCAGGGGGCCTCTGCCCAGTGCAACAGGGGCGGAGGGCGTCCGGGGGGGGGGGGCAGGGAAGCATGGAAGAGGGTCTCCATGCAATCTGCAATCCAGCATCCCCCGAAATAATCTGGCATGGTGGCTAAAGGATAGTTGCTAGATGGAAAAGACCGGGGAGCAAATGCCCATTCAGTCATAAAGCTTCCTGTCTCCCCCCCCCCCCCGGCCATCTCTACAACTCTTGTAACCCTACAACGAATCTCTACTCCTGCAGAGATCCAACCCTGCCCCATTTCCCTTTTATAACTCAATCTGGGATATCAAGCTATCCAAAACCACCATTGACTCAGGGGCACAACGTCCACAGCTCACAGCAAATAGCCCTCGTCTCTGTGTGAGTACACAACCCAACATTAACCATTAACAGTCACACACACACACACACACACACACACATACCAGGACATGCCTGACAACTTGAGGAAGCGTGGGGGCAGGGACATTGGAGGGACATGATGTTGTGTATGCTGTGATGTCACTTTTAGGGAAAACACGTAATCGATGGCGTGTAACGCTAGGCATTGCTGGACACTCTATGGTAAAATCTTGGTGAAAGTGGAGATTCCCAGTAATCTCCTTTAAGGCAGACTCAGGGGTAAGGTTTGGCCTGAACTGACATCGTTTCAGGCAGCAAAGCTTGAAAAAGTTTGCCCCAAATTCATCACCCGTTACTCATTACATCTTTGGCTCCAGCTTCGGGCAGCTGCGGAGGACAGAGACGGCACATACCACTTTTTAAAGAGAGTTTAACCTGGTTTAAGAAAAACATATGCACATGTCTTTCAGCCTTATCTGGCCTTCAATCAAGCAGGATTGGCAGGTTTTGAAACTATACAAAACCCCTGCAAAAACTGGTTGGCTGGGGAGGGGGGGGGGGGTGGAAGTGGGATGACACCCACAAACAGTGATTCCCTCTCCCCTTGCAAACTGCTCTAAGTCTCTAAAAAGGCCACGTTCAGAGCAGCTGCCATCTACCCCCATGATATGAGAAACAGGAGCTAGACCTCCCAAGACCTTTGCTGGTTTCTCTGGATCCGAGTCCAGAACATGGGATGCAACAAATGCGTGTCGTCCCAAGCCTGTGCATGTACTGAGATCTAACATGGTAGAGTAGTTACAGTGTCAGACTAGGATCTCAAACACCAGGTTCAAATCCTCGCTCTGCCATGTAACAGAAGACAGGATGTTATAAACTACTTGGGTTCCCCGTTAGGAAAAAGCAGCACAGTAGAAATTGTATTTATTTACTTCATTTGCATCCCCATTTTCTCCCCAAGTGGCTCACAGCAGGTTCCCTTTGAGGTCAGCTAAGCTGAGAGGGCATGGCTGGCTCAAGGCCAAGCAGAGATTTGAACCCAGGTCTCCTAGACCCTCATCCGACATGCTAATCACTACACCCTGCTGGTATAGTTAAACAACCGAACAAATGTAAACTTTCTGTCCCCTTCCCCATTAAATTGCAGCCAGAAAGCCACAGTAAACTGCCAGGTCAAAAGTGGCCCCAAAGGATTCCGCTTCTCTTTTTAGCAATGCCGCAGCATAGTGGAGGAAGCCAAGCACCGAATCTTCCACGCAGAGACCAAGGTTGGCCAGAGGCCAGAGCGTGGGGGAAAGCCCTACACTACACTTCAGCTCCGGCACACTGTGCCACCCCCCAGTGCAGCCTCCCAATGCAGCGGAGAGAAGGACTGACTGCCAGTCCTCAGTGGGTGAATCATTAACACTCAGCTCTGCAGCAACCCGACCTGCGCGCTCTCAGACTCTGCCCAGCCAATTACTCAGCCAGCTCAGCCTCTCCGCCACTGGCAAGCGGCAAACCTGCTGGTGCCAAAGGAGGGAGGAAAGCCAGGATAACCAATGGCAAAGGAAGTTGCAAGGATGGGGGGGAGGGAGGAATGGCTCGGCTGGCATGGCTCCTTCTACAAAGAGAAGCTGGCCAAAACAGCCGGGGCTTGAGTCTCCTTGCAACCTCCAGTTATCCATTATTCAAGCTCTCCCCGTGCCATTTCTCCGGTGTGGGGAACTCACTGCAAGTATTCAGGGCGGAACTCTGCATTCACCTAAGAGCAGGGCTTTTTTTCTGGGAAAAGAGGTGGTGGAACTCAGGACCGCACAATGACGTCACTTTAGGTCAGCTGGAACAAGGGGGGAGTTTTTTAAAGTTTAAATCGCCCTTGGCGAAAATGGTCACATGGCCGGTGGCCCCGCCCCCTGATCTCCAGAGAGAGGGGAGTTGAGATTGCCCTCCGCGCCACTGGCGCCACTGAGGTTTTCTACCTAGAGAAGACCAAACTCACAAGTCCCCATTCGTCCCTGTCTCTCCCACCAAACTGACCTCTTTATGCAGCCTCGCCTGAAGGAATGCAGTATATCATAGTAGTTAGAGGGCCAGACTAGGGCCTGGGAGACCCAGGTTTGGACCCCTACTCTGTCCTGGAAGGTCGAAGCATGGCCTTGGGCCGTTCACTGCCTCCCAGCCTAACCTACCTCACAGGGTTGTTGCAGTGAAGGTAAAATGTCATACAACTATCTGGGTCCACATTGG
The DNA here is from genome assembly GCF_028583425.1 of Eublepharis macularius. NCBI lineage: Eukaryota > Metazoa > Chordata > Lepidosauria > Squamata > Eublepharidae > Eublepharis > Eublepharis macularius. The sequence goes on along the minus strand of NC_072805.1, from coordinate 18,455,312 downwards.
GGAGCAAAGAAGAATATAAATATCTAAAATTTAAAAAAAATATACATATGCTCTTCTTTTACCCCTGCTGCGGCTATCTCCGCACCCCTACCCCGATTCCTCACTACCCACTTTGGTGTGGTGGTTAAGAGCGGCAGGACTCTAATCTGGAGAGCCAGGTTTGATTCCCCACTCCTCCACTTGAAGCCAGCTGGGTGACCTTGGGTCAGTCACAGCTCTCTCAGAGCTCTCTCAGCCCCACCCGCCTCACAGGGTGGTTGTCATGAGGATAATAAGAACACACTTCGTAAACCGCTCTGAGTGGGCATGAAGTTGTCCTGAAGGGCAGTATATAAATCGAATGTTGTTGTCTTTGTTATTCATGCACTCTCAAAAGCTCAATTCATCCTCATCTAGAGGTTTCTGAACCACTATGGATGACAGAAACCTCCAGAAACCTTTGCCAAAAAATCCAATCTAGCTGGGACCCGCAGGCTGGTACTGTTTAAATTCATAACTCTAATTTCAGCTTGTCTTCTCCCCAAAGTCAGAGCTAAATTAAGCCCAGTTAGCAAAGATGTGGACATCTCCACGTTCAGAAGCAGTCGACCTCTGACGGTCAGAGATGTCCACAGTCTTCATGCTTCCTAGGTGAAATTCTCAGAGCTCCCAAGAGCCTGAAGGCTGGCCGAGAACCCGTTTTTCTCAAGAGAAGGCTGCAGGCTCAATCTGCAGCAATTCTGGTTAAAGCGTCTCTGGAAGAGCAGGTGTGGGGAAGATCTTTCTCTGCCCGAGAGACCCTGGAGAGCAATACCGAGAGAAGCTCGCCTTGGGAGAAAGCCGCTTCTTATTTAGAAAGGCATCAGCTGGCTGTTGTTGGAAACTGGATCGCCCCTTGGCCAAGCCATAAGAGCAGCCCACACAGCATCAAACAGATAGCAGGGGGAGAAACTCAAACACATTTTTTTAAGGAACTTGTCCGCAAACTGAGAATTCTGCCCAAACCACCACTCTTTGCAAAAAAAAAAGGAAAAGAAAGAAAATCAAGGCAATCTCTCCCAATTTCGGCATTCATGTTTTCAATTCTAGATGTCGCCACAGATTTACCAAGCGGTTTTGGATGAGTTCAGGGGGATCCATTCCTAACTTGTAATCATGGAAGACGGGGGTACTACTTGGGCCCTAACCTGGAAAGCATTTTGCCATTTTAAAAACACGCAGCACAGGAAGGGCAGACACAGATGTAATCAGAGGGGAGGGGCGGGATTCCCTGTGAGAAATGACACGAGTCTCCATCCCATGACCAGAGGGGAACATCCGGGTAGCTGGAAGGGCAACCCAGCCTGTTCAGCAATCCCAGTTCATACTGGGAAGAGTTGCTAAGGCAGGCATTCCTAGATTTCCAGTCGAATTCCCTGACATCTCCTCCCCTGCCTGTATAATTCCTATCACATTTTCCGGATCCAGGTATTGCCAGAAAGTTTGCTCCTGAGCAAATGCACTTGACACCAAGACCTCAAAGTGCAAAAAATTCCTTTTGGATCTCCTCGTTAGGTGGGAGGGAGGCAAGAGGTTACGAATCTAGCTGGTACATTCTGGTTCAGCACCACGCAAGGGGGCGTCTAAAGAAAAAGGGGAGTGTTCTGGCTGACACAGCCCCCCCCCCCCCCAATTTGCAAACATCCTTGAGCATTCCCAGCTGTCATCTCCTCAGCCCAACGTGTACATGATTGGTGAGAAACAGCAAAAACGGGTAAGAGGATTTTGTGTACAAAGGGCATCTTTTTGTTGGTGAAAGACAGGCGTAAGGTTTTGCGTGACGCAGAAATCCTCAGGTGGCTGAACGGCCGCCGTGCCATAATACCCTCCATTGATCAGGCCACATGAGGCACATATTCAGTAGTTCCTTCACCAGCTGATGTTATGGCAAACAGCCTCGTCTTCCATTTAGCCCGTCAGGAAGCACTCAGAAGTCTTGTAGGTTCCCAGAGGCTGGCTCCATCTGAATAATTCACCACTCAGGATTAAAGAAAAAAAAAACCCAGAACAAAACACACCCCACCATTTCCCATACCACCCACCCCCTCCCCTGACCAGCGATGAATTTCCTTGGATTTAAGCCTTGCCCTCAGCAGCCACGGCCCAACGGAGAGACGTAAATCAATCAGGCCAAGGCAGAGTCCCTCCCAGCTTCAGCCAGCCATCTCCCCGAGCCCTGACGCAGGAAGAGCTTTTCAAACGCACAAATCAGAGAGTCTGTTTCCCTCTGCAAATACCACACAACGGACTGAGGCAGCCCGAGGCCCCAGTGCCCGCCAAATCTCAAGATCCAGGAGGCCTAGCTGAGGAGGGAGCACTGGTAATGCTGGAACTCTTCAACTTCGTTACAGGATGTCAGGTCCAATAAACACTCAAAAGAGTTTACTGAAGAACAAACATGTCTAAGATTGGGCTGAACAAGAGATCAGAGTGTGTTATATTACATCCTATAGAAATCAGATGGTCAGAGAGGTTTCCTTCAATGCCCATTTTTGGGGTTTATTTGGTCCTTAAATTGCAAGTCTCTCTGGTACTAGAATACAGTACCCAAGCATAGAAACACACACATATTTTTAGCCTGCCCTTCCTCCCAGAAGCAGCGTATGTGCTTCTCCCCTTGGGTTGCCAACCTCTGGGTGGTGGCTGGAGATCTCCAAGAATTACAACTGATCTCCAGGCAACAGACATCAGTTCCCCTGGAGAAGATGGCTGTTTTTGAGAGTGGACTCTATGGCATTATACCCTGCTGTGGTCCCTCCCCTTCCCAAACTCCATCCTTCCTAGCTCCACCTCCCCTCTCCCTCATAATCTCTAGGAAGCTGGTAAACCTCCTTCATTGTATCCTTACAGCAATCCTGTGAGGTAGGCCAGGCACTATTGTGTGTGTGTGACAGACAGAGAAAGAAAGAAAGAAAGAAAGAAAGAAAGAAAGAAAGAAAGAAAGAAAGAAAGAAAGAAAGAAAGAAAGAAAGAAAGAAAGAAAGAAAGAAAGAAAGAAAGAAAGAAAGAGGCGCATCACCCAGCTAGAGAATTTCACGGACAATTCATTACGTGGCTCTTAAACATGTGTTTAAGTCTCTTCCTTATGGACCAAAAGGGAGGTGAGATCAGGCACAAATATGTTCCAGAAGCCACAGTAGCATTATCAAAGGTCACGGAAATCTGTCAGACTGCACGCCCCACCAAAAGATTCCCCAAAATCACAGATCTAACACCTTATCCTATTGAAATGTATGAGATTTTAAAATACTGTATTTGGCTGGAGCATGCCAAAGGTGAAACTATCACTTGGTCTACCTATCCGTTTTCCACACCTCAAGACAACTTACGCTCTCTAGGCTACAGAAGGCTGCAAGGTGGGCATACCCATTGCAAAAAAGGGCAGCCTAGAAACGAGCTTGAGACGACTCAAGGAAGTGAGCCAAATCACATTACAAGGATCACAAGCACTCTCTCCAGGTACTAGCAGCGAATCTTACTGAGAGGGAGAAAAGAAGTCCTTCCTAAACAGTTTCTGAGTAGGCACCAAGCCCAAACCTCCCAGCCACATGCTATTCAAGTGCAACTTGAGTCCCAGGAGATACGGCAGGACAGAAATGTCTTAAAGCAATAAAGAAATAAAACTTCACACCAGCCACCCAGTTAGTCCCGGATGTCAAAAGCGCAGGAGCCGAAGCCCCCCTCCACATTCCTACAGGGGGATTCCAGTCTCCAACACGGGATGCAAGTTAATGGTTCGGGGTCAATTAACGGCAGAGTTCCTGAGCCAAACCTTCCACATACGTGGCGCTGGACCGCAGAGAGTGCCAGGCGGGCGCTGTGCCTCGCGATGCCCTTTTAGATGCCCCGGGGCCTCTTGTCTTGCCTTCCAAGGGCAGGTCCTACGGTGTGTGCGCGTTGCACTTACAGCCCCAGACGAAACGGCGGGCCTGGGGTGAAAAAGCCCTGGGAAGCCGTCCAAGAAAACAGCGGCAGGCCCAAGGTGGAAGAGACCGGACGGGAGGGGAGAGGAACGGAAAAGGAGGCCGGCTCTTGGCTGGCTCCCTTTCCCCGCTTCCACGTCCCAGAGCTGGCCTGGCCCATCCCATTTCCCTGGCGGAAAAAAAAGAAGCCGCTTTTGCGCGTCCTGCCCCGGTCCCGATTCCCACCAGAGCCGCGTTCACGTCTGGCGGGGACGGGAGTGGGGGACGCACGCCAGGGTCCCTCGCCGGGGTCCTTCTCCTACTGCGGCTCGACTGCACCGGGACTCCCGACGCCCTCCTTCTCCTCCAAAGGATGGAGACCAGAACCCTGCTGCAGCCGGGCCTCCTCGAAAGTAAATGCCCGCTCCAGCCCACGGACACGCGCGAAGGATTGCAGCCCCCCCCCCCCCCGCCGGCTCCGTCCTCCGCGCCACCTCCGGCCCCCCGAGCCACGTCCTTTCTCGCGTCCCGGCCACAGAGGCGCCGCAGAGGCTTGCCACGCCGTCGAAGAGGCAGCCCTCCCCGCAGAGCCAGCCCGGCCGAGGCGCCCGCTTCCCCGCGTCCCCCTCGCCCCTGCCTCCCTCGGCCCCGGCAGGAGAGCCTTTACACCCGAGAACGTCGCACCGGCGCGGCTCGGGGGGATCCAAGCCGGGGACCCGCCGGCCCCCCGCCCCAAGACTCCGACGGCGCCCGGCGCTTACCAGGTAGTTCATTTTCCCGGCCTGGCGCGGCCGCGGAGCCCGGCCGTGCGCTTTACCGCATGACCCCGTTGGCGCTGGCAGCGCCGGCCGCGTCCCCTGCTGCAGCCGGAGACGGAGGGAGCGCTCGCTCGGGCAGAGGCGAAGCGGGGGAAGCTCCGCCTTCGGAGGGAGAAAAGGAGGCGGCGCCGGCGGGGCAAGGGACGGGCCGGCGCGGCGCGGCGGCTCGGCTGCCTCCGCCTGGCACCGAAGGGGGCTGGCCCGATGGCGGCCCCGTCCCCAAGGACAGGCGGGGAGAAAGAGGCGGATTGTCTGGCGGCAGATGGCCGCTTTCCCTCCCGCCCGCCCTCGCCGCCACCCAGCGCTGCCCCTACCGCGCTCGGGGCGCACAGCAGCCCCATTGAGCTCGCCGGGCGGGCTCCTCGCAGGCCTCGACGGCTCGCCCCCTTCCACTCCCGCCCAGCTCGGGCAGCGGCCGCAAGCTAAAGGCTCAGCCGCCCTCCTCCCGAAATCCGGCTGGAACCAAAGGCCAGAAGCAGACAGGCGAGGGCGAACGTGCCTCTGAACATGTGCTGAGTGACCCACAGCCCGAGCTAGGGTTGCCAGCTCCGGGAGGTATGGAAATAGAGACTGGGGAGGGGGGGGGGCACTTCAGCCGCGTATAGTGCCGTAGAGCCCATCCTCCAAAGCAGCCATTTTCTCCAGGGAGTCTGGTGATCAGTTTAAATTCCGGGAGCTCTCCAGGCCCCACCTGGAGGTTGGCAAGTCTAGCCGTTTACATCAGAGGGATCCGAAGGCAGAACCCGGGAACAGGCTGCCAGCAGCTGACAGGCAGCCTTGCCTGTGGTAGTTACTAGCTGCACTGTGCGCCAACTGAAATCCCTGGTTTAAACCTCAGTCTTTCATCAACTCACAAGTAAGACCTCCACCGCAGCCCCCTCTGCACATACGGGAAATAATCTTGCTGTTCTGCTTTACAGGGTTATTGTGAAGATTGACCAGATAATGTATGTAAGATGCTTTGGACAATTTTCAGGACTTTTTTCCCTAGATGGTTGTTAGGTGGGGTGGAGTGGGGGGACACTGATGAGTGGTAGATCCAGAGGAGTTCGCCGTGTTAGTCTGTAGTTGCAAAATAGTAAAGAGTCCAGTAGCACCTTTAAGACTAACCAACTTTATTGTAGCATAAGCTTTCGAGAACTACAGCTCTCTTCGTCAGATGAAGAAGGCGTCTGACAGAGCTGTGGCTCTCTAAAGCTTATGCTACAATAAAGTTGGTTAGTCTCAAAGGTGCTACTGGACTCTTTACTACTCTGAAGAATATCCATTTCCCCATTCCTATTAAATAATGTAATCTTCATATTTGTGCAGTACACTGCTAGCATGAGTAACTTTTTTTTTTTGCAAGTCGGACAAAGTGTCTAAAACAGAACTTCTGAATCATGCCACTTGTACAGGAAACAGACTTTTTTTCATTCCACAAGAACGTGAATCCTGATCCAACATGGAGTCCACATTAAAGTCCATTGAAATCAAGGGGTATAAAAGGTCATTTTAAATTGCTTATGCTTTGTTTCAGAATTTTGTATTCAAATTTCTTCAATCCATATGCTATTATATTGTTTTTGAACGTCTGCTCTTACTGATCTGCGCTGTATAAACTGCCTTGAGTCTTATTGAGAAAGAGACTATAAATGAGGTAAATAAAACTAAATAAATGCATATACTTAATCTGATATATTTTTGCAGCATTCCTTACGGAAAGTAAACGATCTGATGAGTGTCCATTTCCCCATTCCTATTAAATAGTGTAATCTTCGTATTTGTGCAGTACACATCGTGCAGTACATAATATTGTTTGTGCCGTAATTGCCAAACAAGGGTAAGGATGATTTCCTCCACTCCAGGATGATCAAGCACCCGCTGGTTTGGCTGCTTTCTGCTCGCCAGTTGCAATCTGGCAGCCAATTTTTCATCATGCCGTTTGGCAATTCATGAGCAGCTTGCATCTGTTCAGCAAGTTACTTTCCACACGTTCAAGGAGTGCAACACAATGCTGTTGGCAGCATTGCACACATACACGACCTGATTGCAGTTTGGAATTCCTGGGCTTACAGTTGCTGTGTACTATTCTGCAACTGATTGCTGAAATGAGTAGAAGAACCAGTCAGTAAGCTCTTTAAAAACACGATGTTGCTCAAAATTTTACTATTTGGTGCTTGTGTTAGTCCATGTTATCATTATTTCATGCAGGTCTCATTTTGAGGGGGAACGTGCCGGAACACAGTTCCGGCAGTTCCCCCAAGAGGTCACGTGTCAGGTGGCCCCACCCAACTGACTCAACCATTTGGGGCCCGTTTCAGCCTGGATTGGGGCCGAAACAGCCCAGATCGGGCCCCTGACGGGTGGTGGATCACTCTCCCACTCAGCAGCGGCCTGATCCTGACCATTTTGGGGCCCCTTTCAGCCATTTTCAGCCCCATTTTGCCATTTTGGGCCCAATTTCAGCCCTGAATGGCCAGGATTGGGTCCAAAGCAGCCAGGATAGGTGATGTCAGGGTGTGTGGCATATGCAAATCAGTTATGCTAATGACACACTTCCAGTGATGTCAAGGGGCGTGGCATATGCTAATGAGTTACGCTAATGAGTTCCTCCAGCTCGATTTACCTGATTTCATGCATACATGTTTGTTGTTTGTTTGTTTGCAAAGCCTAATGAGAGCTGTAGTCCCCCCTTCACCTGACCTACTCAACCAGGATCCTAAGAATCTATTTATTTATTTATTTATTTATTTATTTTTTCAATTTATATACCGCCCATCCCCAGGGGCTCTGGGCGGTGAACAGTTAAAATCGATAAAAACAAAAACTAAAATCAATATACAAATAATAAAACAAATTAACAAGGTGCAGTGGTGGGGAGAACCTTCCCCACCTGGAAGGCCGACATGGCACCGCCCCCTTCAATCACTAAACGCCTGGCGGAACAGCTCTGTCTTACAGGCCCGGCGGAACGATAATATGTCCCGCTGGGCCCGGGTTTCCATTGACAGAACGTTCCACCAGGCTGGGGCCAGGACTGAAAAGGCCCTGGCCCTGGTTGAAGCGAGGCGGGCTTCCTTAGGGCCGGGGACCACAAGTAAATATTTATCCGCTGATCGAAGCGGTCTCCGGGGAACGTACAGTACAATTTAAGTTTGCTGCAAGGCAAAAGGAAATGAAACTCCGCTACTATGCGCCTGCAAAGCTGTTTCATGCTTTGTCCAGTGCGGATGGCAGCAAGGCAAGGGGATCTCACATACGGGTCACGAATTATTGCAGCGCTCACAAATGGTACGTTTGCCTGCCAAACATGTTTGTTGCAAAGTTCTCTTCCTCCCTCACTGTACAATAAGTTAATATCGGGACTTGACTGACTGGTGATGCGCTATTATCACACTGATACATGAAACATGACAACCAAAGAGTATTTATGAAAGTAGCCACAGGGTAACGACTTCCACATAGAGGCATTCTCGGTATCCTCAAGGATTTATGGCTGAAGACAAGAGACGCAGCTGCCGGACTGCGAGGGAGGCGCCAGAGTGTCAGCTGGCCAACTTCAAGTGAAATCATCCCAAATTCTGTCTGGAATGAGCATGTCACTCTTGTGGTTTGCTCTGGCGACACCCGAGGCGTGTGCTCCAGAGGGTGTGGGGGCGTGTGATCCTGTTTCTACATAACCCATCCCTCCCACCATGAAGATGTATAGCCTAGACATCCCAAAAGATGAACTCTTGGGAGTATTAGCAGTGCCCAACTGTCACAGACTGAATTCAGCGTTTGAGTGACATCTGAAAGGCAACTGGGAGCGGCAGAAAGTGGGAGCTACATGCCAGCGGTACGGTTTGATGCTTGTTTAGGCTTCAGAATGATATGAATGGGAATTCCAAGCAGAGCTCATTTCATCTCTCCAGTCGCAAGATGACTAGGAAGCAGGCTGCTGGGGCTACCTCCGCATGGCGATTTTGCTCCTCTGTCACTCTCGGACTGAGTGGCCTTTCCCCCATGTCTGCACAGCATCCGCATACATCTATGAATCCCAGTGCTAGGAGGCAACATCAGGGGAAGGCGGAGGCCTCTGTGCCCGGTTTCTTGGCCTCGCAGGGCAACTGGTTGACAGGTGTGAAAGACAATGCTGGATTAGGACCGATCCATCCGGGCTGCTCTTAGGTTCATGCATCTTCCAACTTTCCCCCCACTCTGCTGTGTCCTTCCTAAACCTGCCTGGGGAAGAGGTTTTGAGAAAGCATCTTAACATTGGAGTAGATAGCAAGGTACAGCTGTACTGGTTTGGCACACACTGGGTCTATATTCCTTGCCCTTGCCCTCGAGGGTCTACATTCCTTGAAGCCACACCCTTCTCCCTCCCCCACCCTCCACTGGCGGTCTTTTTATGACTTAAGAAATGTAACTGACATGCTATAGTGTTATGATGCTATAGCAATACGTTAATTACGTTTTTTTAAAACCCTGCAATAGTGTTGGGGGTGCGGATAATGGTTAAAGATCTCCAAAGCAATGGGTGCAGGGGGATAATAATGACATACTTTGTAAACTGCTCTGAGTGGGCATTAAGTTGTCCTGAAGGGCGGTATATAAATCAAATGTTATATTATTATTATTATTATTATTATTATTATTATTATTCTGAGAGCTGACAAGATCTGTCTAGTCTGGGTCATTCAGATCAGAGCCGAGGTAAGGCATTGCATTCTAAAACAGTCCTGCACACCAAAACACCTTGCACACCAAAATCCCTGTGAATGTCGGAGTCACCTCGGACGGTTTCACAAGGTAGCTATGTTCCCTTCTGGCTGGAAGCCATCGCTCTTTGTCCCTTGTTCTGCTCAGTGACTGCAGCAGGATCTAACCTCTAGCAGGGAGCAGCCTTGACCAGCGGAGCTGTTTTGGGCTTCCCTAATATTCGAAGTGCTTTACTGGTACTGTCTGTCTCTATGGGGACTCAAAACAGAAGAGGAACAATTTGGGCCACTTCTTACCAATAGTCTTTACCAGCTTACTTTTGCCCCGATGTGCACATGTGAATGCTATTCATGTGCGGACACAAAAACAGAATCCTTTCTGGTCAGTGTTGTCATTCACAGTACAGACCCGGGAAATGGTCTGTCACATGTGGAAACTCCCTTTGTCTTTTGCCCCTTTTCTTTTTACTGAGTTTATTTTGTACCCTGATTTAAATTTCCAGGATTGGCAGTGCAGGAAGGGCAATCCCATGTTATCTTCTGCCTTCCACGCATCCTCCCAGTTTCCCTAGGGCCGTTCCCCTGCCTGGTGAAGCCAGATGTCATGTAATGCAGAGGCACAATATATCTGTAACTCTCCAGAAAGGCAGGGCCTTCTCCATGTCTCTCTGAGCATCTCGGAGTGTTTCTGCGCAAGGCTTAAATCGCCTTTGAGCCCTCCTCTTCCCTTTGCATTCATGCTTGATCCACTATTCATCAATGCCATAATTAGTAGTTTTCCATGCCTGAAGCAGGCTTCTATTTCCAGCTCTTTTCTTTGCTGGAGCCAGCAACCCTACAAAAGTAAAAGGATTATTTGGGTGGTTAGGTAGGGAATAGTAAAGATTTACTGTGTTTGGCTGCAGGCAAAGTCCTGTTTGAATCAGGCTCAGCTCTAGGGATGGGTGGAAATAGAAAAGATATCCCAAAGCGCCATGCTTTGTTTGTCCCTTGCGTTCCTCCCTCGGTTTTGATCTATTTTCTGCCTCTGACAAATGGACTTTCAGCAAAGCCCCCTCCCTTTAAAGACTTGCCCTCTGATCACCCCTTGAAAGAACACAATGCGCCTTCAGTGGGGACCCATGGCATGCACCAGCCTGCCCAGTCCCCTGAGCCCATGCCTTGGGAAGGAGGAAAAAGACAATCCCAGCAGAGACCGATGCACCAACAAGCTCTGTATTGTTGTCTCCCTGGGCAGAAGGAACCAAAGGAAGCCTCATAGCCACAGAAAGGGGTCTCTTGAAGCCTGGAGTCTAGCCTCAGAGGCCTGTAGCTGCTATCATGATGTGACTGCTTTTTTTTGCAATCTTAAATCCCCACCCTCTAGAGAATAGAATTACCTCCTCTGGAAGCATTCTCTGATGTTCTGGGAGAACATCAGCTTGAGTTCAAATCCTCCGATGAGCCCTTCATCCAGCCCCATCCAAATCTAGTGATTGTGAGTTTTCTTGCAATATTTTCAGAACTGATTTTCAGAACTTCCCCCAAAATGTTTTTATTTCAGATGTCCCCATTTCCTGTTCTTGCCTTATACCGGGAGAAATTTTGGAAATGCAATATTTTCAAAGCATTCATGTGAGTCGCTAGATCAGCCATCCTAAAAGTCACATGGGGGGAGGTAAAAAGACAACATACCTCTGTGTCTGTGTACTGAGAACAAGGGTGGTGTAGTCAGGGGTCATTTTGTAGAAAAAGAGCTGGAGGAACTTATTGGCATAACTCATTAGCACAACTCATTAGCATATAACACATCCCTTGCCATCAACGGAAGTGTGATGTTAGCATAACTGATTTGCATATGCCACACCCCTTGACATTACCTATCCTGGCTGTTTTGGACCCAATCCTGGCCATTCAGGGCCGAAATTGGGCCCAAAATGGCAAAAAGGGGCTGAAAATGGCCGAAAAGGGGCCAAAAATGGTCAGGATCAGGCCACTGCTTAGCGGGAGAGTGATCCAGCACCTGTCAGAGGCCCAATCCAGGCCGTTTCGGCCCCAATCCAGGCTGAAACAGGCCCAAAATGGCCGAGAGTCAGGTGGGCGGGGCCACCTGACATGTGACCTCTTTGGGGAACTGCGAGAACTGTGTTCCTGTGCGTTCCCCCTCGAAATGAGCCCTGGGCGTAGTGGTTAGTGCTTGGATCTGGGAGGCCCGAATTTGAATTGCCACTCTGCCCTGGAAGCTCACTGGGGGACCTTGGGCCAGTCAACACTCTCAGCCAAATGTACAACACTGGATTGGGGAGGAGGATTATGTAAGCTGTTTTGAGTCCCCCACTGGAAAGAAAGGTGAGGTATAAATGAAGTAAATGAAAATAAACAAATAAAATACATGCATGCATATACTCACATACAAATACATGTATGAACTTTGGCGCCATGGAGAGCACAGTACTCTGGTTTCATATACTACAGCTAGTAAAAGCTCATTTTGAACAACTGATACGAGGACAATTATGTGTTTATAGTATATAAGAACAAAGACGCTCTTTGATTTTCAATGAGTGCCGGACAGCTTACTACAAAATGAATGAATGCAACAAGCAGAGAAGCAATGCATTACAGACAGGCAGGAAGCTTGGGCACGGATTTGTTCATGCCAGAGCGTGGGTATCTCAAGGATCTCCTTTTTGTTTATTTTTGAGAGGGGTGCTCCAAGGGACATCTCTGTCCAATTCTACTTAGTTCAAGGTTACAGTGTGTGCTCCTCCGCGGCTGTTCCTGGGGTGGTGTGTTTCTACTTTGTTTGTTTACCTCCTCTGGTTGCAATGACAGCATCTCAGAGAATCTTCCTGGTAAATGCTGATCTTAAACATTCTGACAAATGGGAGCAACCAAGAACCCAGTTTGAATGGCACACATGCATTTGGAAACTAACAAGATTAAAATGCTTTCAATAGGAGCCAGTCCTGTCTGTCGGGGTGTGTGTCAGACTCAAAGGTGATGAATTCAAATCCCACCTTGGGCAGTAATTCACAGGAAGGGCTGGGGCGCATTACTGTGTTAGGGCCAGTCGACACAAACAGTAGATAACATGGTAGACCAGGGCCGTTTCCACATGACTCACCTTCATCCGGAATGCTGTGGAATGTCGCGAAAAAAACGCAGAAGATAGCGTCTTCTCGCGAGAGTTTTGTGCGATGTCGTGCAAAACCCGCGACAGAAGACGCTATCTTCTGTGTTTTTTTCACGATGTTCCACAGCGTTCCGGATAAAAGTGAGTAGTGTGGAAATGGCCCAGTTCCTGGAATCTTTTATTTCATACTGCAGGAGAGGGTATGTTTAGCTAGTTTCCTCCTGATCAGCAGGATTCAAGGCATTTTAAGTCACTGAAAGCAATAAATCCTCATCTCACAAAAGTATAATACAAACAAGATGCCAGCAGTCCATTTACCCCGTAATTGTTGACCTCCCTTCACAAGCTGCCAAAAGCAGGTCAGAAAAACTCTGCATTACAGAACGTACCCAAAGCAGCTTGCAACATCCTTCTAACTTCCTCCATTTTATCTTTGCAACAGCCCTGTGAGGTACACTAGGTTGAGACGGAGTGACTGGAACCCAGAGGTTCCAGTCCCAGAACCTCACTTTAACCACTATTCAAGGCTGTCTCGATGCTATGTTTGTTGCTCAGTGCCAATCTGCTGGCATTATTTCAGGGGTCCCCAGGCAGAGCCCATGAGGTAAGGAGTGCCATAGGTCAAATCATAGTGTCATAGCAGTTAAGTGGTTGGGTTGTGAATCAGCACTCTGCTGGTTTGACTCCGACTCCTGCCGTGAACTCTGCAGGTGGCCTTGGGCAAGCCGCTCCTCTCAGACCAGCTCCTCAAATGTATTGTGGGGATATCTGGTCCTGTTTTCTGTCTGGACATGCTGATTTTCTAGATGCCAGATTTCTGTTCTTAATGGTGAGCATTGTGTGCGAGGGAGGAAGAAGGGTATAAATATCTAAGTAAACTTTTGAAATGAAAAACCTTAGCTGTGTTTTTCCATCTTCAGGATTTCACAATTTCAGTCTAATTCCCTTCAGCTCAGGCACAGAATGAATGAAATAACTGTGCAAGTGTCTGTTTAAGTTGTGAAATGAGGCGGGATTCCCCCCTCCCCTCCCCAGCCCTCATAACAGCAACTGGTGGTTTTCCTCTTACAAATGCTTCGTTCTTTCTCCTCTGTGGGCACTGGGTACTCTTTCTCTGGCCCGTGCTGGCTGCAGGTGCTTAGGGGTGAATAACTGTGCTCCATGCATGCCCACAGGAGATCATAGAATCACAGAGTTGGAAGGGGCCATACAGACCATCTAGTCCAACCCCCTGCCCAGTGCAGGATCAGCCTAAAGCATAAAGCTTTATTTATTTAAAAAATGAGCCCTAGACTAAACTTTGAAAGTACTTCTGAAGTCAACTGCCCTGGGAATCCTGCGCTTCTGATGGGTTTTGTTTATTGCAGTGATACCCCATCTTTCCCCGATCGAACTCAAGATGGTTTCTGTAGGGTTTCCTGGAGGTCTCCCCACCCTGTGAATCGACCAGATCTGGCCCCAGCTTAACTTCTGTGAGCTGGTTGCATCACATGTAAACCCTGCTTGCTAGGAAGTCTATTGGAGTGAAAGGGGGGAGAGGTCAGAAGAAAACGGAAGCAGAAAGGCAATGAATGGCGAGGGGAGGCAAGAACCAAGTGGAAATGGAGGGGAAAGGCAGGGTTGGGCTGAGGAAGGATGTGTTGAAGGACAAAAGAATAAGGAATGATAAAGCGGAAGGGGGAGGGTGACAAGAGTTGGGGTGGGGAGCATGCCAGAAAAGGGGTTGAGATCCAGCTTGCATGAGAGGAAGAAAAACCCATTTCCTTTCTGGCTCATTTCAGCAACTCAAGTGACAGTCACCTGGCACAGTTGACACGTGATGAATGGGAGCCTGAATTTTTTCATTATTATTAATGTCCCTGCCTTGTGGATGGGGAACCTAGATGTCGCTACCTGGGAAGGATCAGCAGGGCATATTGGCTAGAGTGTCAGACTAGGATCCAGGAGATCCAGGTTCGAATCCCTCCTCTGCCATGGAAGCTCACTGGGGGACCTTGGGCCAGTCACACCCTCTCAGCCTAACCTGCCTCATAGGTGGTTGTTGTCAGGCTAAAACAGAGAAGGGGAGAAAAGCCTCTTGGTCATCCCCTTTGGGGAGAAAGTCGGGGAACAAATATCTAAAGAAATAAAAGCCGTGTGCAGATAATGCCTGGTGTGTTGAACGAATGCGTGGGGAGGGGAGTTGGGATTCGGCTTGCTGTACAGACCAAGAAAGAACAGGCTTACGATCCTCACCACGTGGTCTTAGATCCAGAGGCATTAGCTATGTTCGTATGTAGTTACAAAATAGTAAAGAGCCCAGCAGCACCTTTAAGACTAACCAACTTCGTGTAGCATAAGCTTTCGAGAAACACCGCTCTCTTCGTCAGATGCATCTGACAAAGAGAGTTTATGCTACAATAAAGTTGGTTAGTCTTAAAGGTGCTACTGGACTCTTCTTTACCGTGTGGTCTGAAGTTCTTCCTGAATTACAATTGATCACCCGACTACAGAGATCAGCTTCCCTGGAGGAAAAAGCAGCTTCAAAGAGCTGACTTTATGGTATTCCAATACCATAGATTCTAGGAGAAGCAGAAATCCTAGAATGATATCACACCCTGATGATAATGGCCGTCGTCACACGGCCATAAATTTAGCGCCAAACTAGCGCCATCTTCCACTGAATACTCACCTTATTCCGGCTCTCTTGCGATGTCGCCATTCTCCCCAATTCACGCTTTGTGACTCTTTATGTCGTCTTTATCCACTTCCATGTGAATGCCCTGGATTGACTATGAATGCTTTGCAACACCAAAACGCTCACTCTCGCCGATCATCTGTCCCACCTAACGCTGATTTTCCTGCCCTACACTCCCACAAGCCCCAGCGCGACCCGCAATTAAGCCTCATTTTTTTTAAAAAAAACCTCAGCCTTATAGCGCTATAGCGCTATTCTGCCATGGGCGGGAAACCTCTGCTACCTATCATGGTTGGCTTTTGGGTTGGCCCAGCACAACAGTGGAATAATAGAAGAGTGATGTAGCGAAAATATGCAAAAAAAATTTTTTTAAGGGGCAGGATTTTTAGGGCCCCGTTTCCGGAGGCACTTTGACTGACCATCGAATTGCGCTTTTCCCTTTTAATGTGACTGACTGGAAGCGCAAGCAGTCATCAAAAGATGGGAGAATCTGTTCTAATAACGATAACAGAAGAAACGACTTCTAGTGCAAAACTGATGAAATTAGGGCCTGTGTGAGGACGGCCACTGTTGCCAACTTCCAGTTGGGGCCCGAAGATCTGGAATTAAGACTGATCTCCAGACTATAAACATCAGGCCACTTTAGAAGGTGAACTCTATGGTAGTATGCCTCACTGGGGTCCCTCCCCTCCCCAAACCCTGCCCTCTGCAGACTCTATGCCCCCCAAATCTCCAAGAATTTCCCAATACAGACTTGGCAATCCTACCCACTGAGCTCCCTCCCCTCCCCAAACTCTGCCCTTCCCTGGCACCACCCTCAAATCTCCAGGAATTTCCCCAAGCTGGAGTTGGCAACCCTACAGAAGGCTCACTTGAAACTAAATGAGTGTAAGGAAGCCAGGGTGGGGCCAGCCGATGCAACCTCTGCACCCGTCTCCCTCCGCATGTTCATTCTGTCTAAGTTGAGCTGAATCTACTCATCAATGGGCATTGTGCTATCATTGCTCCGTCGCCAGCACTCACCCCTTGCAATGTCATGCCCACTCCACAAAGGAAAATCCAGTTGTGAACGGCAGGGCTGCTGCAGTGCAGTACTCAGGGCTTTTTTTCCAGCTGGAACGCAGTGGAACAGAGTTCCAGAACCTCTTGAAAATGGTCACATGGCCGGTGACCCCGCCCCCTGATCTCCAGACAGAGGGGAGTTGAGATTGCCCTCTGCGCCACGGCGCCACCTCTTTTCCCAGAAAAAAAGCCCTGGCAGTACTCATGTATCTGCGCAGGGCTAAAAGCTGCCCTTACGATGAGAATTGGTTTTGATGGGAGAAAAGCAACGCTTGCCTTTCCTCCGTAGCCCCCATGCCCTGGACACTTCGACAGGAATCCCTCCTTGGGGCTCGGCAGGCTTTTTGCCATCCACTCTCCCCCCCCCCCAGCTCTAATAAGGAACAGCTGCCCCTCCCCGGGCCTCTGATTTTTCCGTTTGCCTGTGCGGAGCTGGAACTCTCGGCTCACGACCAGAGCACTGGAGTTCCCCCGGCAGCTGGTGCTCTCCTGGTGCGAAGGTGGCTCTTCTGTCTATTCCTGCTTGGAAATTCCCAGCAATCACAGTCATGAAGGGCGTACGGCCCTGGCTGGAAATCACACACGTGGTAGGAAGAGACCTCAGCCTGCAGTGGCTTTACCTTGGGCCTGTCCCTGTAGCCACAAATTTTGTAGCAGAAGTTTCTTTTGATGGCAAAGGCAGGAATGCAGGTGGAAAGAAATGTGTCTTGTCATAAACTGAAATTGAATAATTGAATAAACTGAATACATTAAATTATTAATTGAAGAAATTGAAGAAATTAAATTATTAAATTAAAATCAAAGCGGAACAGCAAGAATCTTACCTATTGGCATAAGATAGCATTTTTAATTTTCTTTATTAGTACTTCATTTATACTCCACCTCCCCCTCCCCACCCAATGTGGACCCAAAGTGGCTTACATTGTTCTCCGCTCCTCTGTTTTTTCCTCACAACAAACTCTGTCAGGTAGATGAGGCTGAGCGTTTGGGATTGGCCCAAAGTCACCCAGTGATCTTCCATGGCACAGCAGAGAATCGAACCTGAGTTGTTCAAATCCCAATCTGTCACTCTAGCCCTATACCATACTATAGGGTTGCCAGCTCCAAGTTGGGAAATTTCAGGAGATCTGGGGGGTGAAACCTGGAGAAACCTGGAGAAAGCGGGGTTTGGGGAGTCCACCCCCCAAAGTAGCCATTTTCTCCAGGGGAACTGATATCTGTGGCCTAGAGACCAGTTGTAATTCCGAGAGATCTCCAGCCACTACCTGGAGGCTAACAACCCTACCATACTAGCTAGACAGTCAGCCTATAAAATCATTAAAATATGCAGGGAGTTCCGGCACCTCTTAAAAATGGTCACATGGCTGGTGGCCCTGCCCCTGATCTCCAGAGGGGAGTTTAGATTGCCCTCCGCGCCGACCATTTTTGCCGAGGGCAATTTAAACTTTAAAAAACTCCCCCCTTGTTCCAGCTGACCCAAAGTGACGTCATTGTGTGGTCTTGAGTTCCACCACTGAGTTCCACCACCTCTTTTCTCCAAGGGCAACCCACTGAGTTCTGCCACCTCTTTTCCCAGAAAAAAGCCCTGAAAATATGACAAAAGTTAGAAAACACACACACACACACACACACACAGCTGCGTTATCCTGTTAGAACCTTGGTTTATCGAGGCCCGTCTTATCTACTCAGAATGGTGGTGGCACTCCCTGGTCTCAGGTGCAGATCCTTCACGTCATGGACTATGCCTTGAACCACACAAGACATTTCCATATGAGTCAGGTCAGGGTTCTTCCAATCTGACTCGTGTTCCCCACAGCCAGAAGGCAGCTGAGGGGGACTTATTTCCTCAAGCGCTGTAGGGCCCAATTTGGATCACGACCACAGAGCAAGGAGTGGGGAGGGGCTTCCTCTGACACCATTTTCCTGAACTGCAATGGCCCCATTATGGAGTGTTGCACATGCAGAATTCAGCATGCCCTGGGGATGTGATGCCACAGAGATTGCCCTCCAAATTGATCTCTGCAGTCCAGAGATCAGTTGTAATTCTAGAACTCCAGGCCTCACCCAAAGGTTGACAACCCTGTTCACAGCACTCTGATTGGTCAGGGGCTAAATGTTTACAAACTGGGACCGCTAGCTGAAAAGCTGCTCAGTTTGCTGCAGGGAGGAGCTGTGCATGATACATATCTCTTCATGCCACAAAAACCATCACCGGCAGATTTAGGCAGATGAAATGCTCTTAAAGGCAGAGAAGCAGACCAGGTTGCTTTCCTTGGTTGTTTGGCAATCATAGTCTCAACACACATATGTACATGCACATGCACATGTGCACACACATGCACGTGCGATCCCATCTGCATTCCAGGCATTTAGGGCTACCCAAGCAACAGATGAAGAGTAAGCCCAATGCAAACTGTAGCTACAGACCTGTCAGTGTGATGCCGTGGTTCCTGGACTAGAATCTGGAAGCCTGAGCTGCAAATCCACGCCCCCCCCCACACTGTCATGGAAGCTAACTCAGTGACTTTGGGCCAGTCACTCACTCAGCTTAACCTACCTACAGGGTTGTTGTGAGAATGAGAAGGAGGAGAGGAGAAAGACATAAGCCTTTTTGGAAGCCCATTTGTGGGGTAAAAAATAAGTAAGTAAATAGATAATGTTTCTATGGAACAACTCTAGAACTCAGGATTCTGCTCTGTGGTGTACTTGTGAGTACATTATTAGGAAGTGGCACAAGCAAGGGGCACCCAATGCTATTGTTCTAGTACACTGGCATAAATCTGTGCAAGTCACGCTTAGATTACTGGTAGTTAGTTATGGGCACGAACCGGGAAAATTCCGAACCGTGCAGTTTATGATTCATCGTGTTTCATGAACCACAAACCATGAACTTTCACAGACTTACTCTGGTTCACGAACCGGTTCGTCATTTCTGCGTCACCAGAAGGTCTGTAGAGAGCTCATCTCTCCTGTTTCCTAGGAAACTGATTGATTGGCGCCAGGCTGTCTGCAGTGACGAATCAAAATATGAACCAAATGAACTGGGCTAAAATTTGTCACGGTTTGTGAGAAATTAGCTCCCATGAACCACCGGTTTGCAAACCACAAACCAGCGCAGTTCATGACAAACTTCGGTTCATATTTCAGTTCATGCCCACTTCTACTGGCAATAGTTCACTGCCATCATTCCCCTTTCCGTGAAGTATCTCTAAGAAGCTTTTTAATTCCATAAAAATCTTTGGCTGCCATTGGTTATTCTAGCATCTCCCCTACCCCTCCAATATACCTTAACATAAATGGTTGGGTTTTCTTGTTGAAAAAGCCATAATTTGGTTCCATACCGAGCCACATTTGGCTCTAGAACCATAGAAGTCATAGATCCAGGGCTCATTTCAAGGGGGAACGCACAGGAACACAGTTCCATCAGTTCCCCAAAGAGGTCACATGTCAAGTGGCCCTGCCCACCTGACTTTCGGCCATTTTGGGCCCGTTTCGGCCTGGATTGGGGCCTCTAATGGGTGGTGGTGGATCACTCTCCCGCTCATCAGCGGCCTGATCCTGACCATTTTGGGCCCCTTTTCAGCCATTTTCAGCCCCCTTTTGCCATTTAGGGCCCAATTTTGGCCTTGAATGGCCAGGATTGGGTCCAAAACAGCTGGGATAGGTGATGTTAGGGGGTGTGGCATATGCAAATCAGTTATACTAATAACACACTTCCGATGATGGCAAGAGGCGTTGCATATGCTAATGAGTTATGCTAATGAGTTATGCTAATGAGTTATGCTAATGAGTCCCTCCAGCTCTTTTTCTACGAAATGACCCCTGCATAGATCCATGCCCGAAGCAGCAAGAGTGGTGGTGCCTGCCCCACTCCCCTCACCACTGTTTTGCAGAAACTCTGCATCTCACTTTGTGCCTACCACTGGTGGGAGCAGCGTTGATTGCCTATAAAACCAGCCCAGTAATAGATGGAGCTTCCTAAGAGTGGAGACAAGTTAAACTTTTGAGAGTAGCACAGCCAATTTGCGAGCAACCTCACCGCAATCAGTCCAAAAATACTTTTCCTTTCTTGAGCTTCGAGGAGGGAAGAAACAGTTCCGCAAGTTTATAGCAGAAGCCAGCTCTTGACAACACTGAGTGGCCAGTACTTGCACCGTCAATAGAAAACTCCCCCTTCCCCATCCTTGGAGAAGTTTTACCCTTTAAAAAATCCAGGATGTTTTTTTAAAAAAGTTACCAATGTGACATGAGAACAGATGAATGCAGCACTTAACAGATAATCCTGCCCTGAGCAATTCACAGGGGCAAAGGGCTGGCATGTGTGTTTGCTTCTTCAATTGCAAGCTGGGCTCACTGTGCAGTCGAGGGGCTCACAGAGCGAAATCTCTCGTTGCATTTTGAAGCAGATTTGGTTCCCTACTCTGCCACTGAATTCCAGGGTTTTATGGAATTTGGCAGCCAACCTAATCTGTACATTTCTTTGTTCAAACTGCTCGCGTGGATAAGGCTTTTCTTTGTAAGCAGCGTTGTCCAGTGTGAGGACAGAGAGCCAGATCACACACCCCCTCCAGACCTCCTGCCGTTCAGCGTTACTTCTTTCATCTGTCGGAGGCTAGAATGAGGCAGTCCACCACAGATCTGGGGGTATCAATAAAGGGCAGCAAATTATTTTATTATATGGTTTTACTATGCCAGGCAGGACAGGGGAGTTCCATTTAGTTTTTCTGCCTCAGACCGTTTTCTGCCTTGTGATATCTCAGTTACAGATTTATTTATTTATTTAGTAACGGGGCATATTTTCAATCTCTCTTCCCAAATGTGTATTGTATAAAGGGTCACTAAACCCTAGGTGGGACCTGTAGATAGACTTCCCAGATGCCCAATAGAGGGTTTGCCCCATTGCCCTCCGATTGCTGATGAATAGCGGGAGGCCAACAAACCATCAAAAGAAAAATTAGCCATAGCTCTCAGTATAGTAACACAAAAACAGAGAGTATCACAGCAAACAACCAGGATAAACAAAAAAAAAGTGTTAAACTTTACTTTATTATATAAATAAAGTAAATCAGCAAATATGTCTAAATAACAACTTTTTGTGAGAACTTATATCCAGTAGTACATGTATATAGGCTTAATTACATATAAAGGCAAAGCATCTTATAGGAAACCAGTATCACTTTAACAGAAACTTTAGTTAAAGTGTCAAGTGTAATGTAAACATATACAAAATCAAAAAGAGTCCAGTAGCACCTTTAAGACTAACCAATTTTATTGTAGCATAAGCTTTCGAGAATCACGTTCTCTTCGTCAGATGCATGGAGGGCAGAAGGAAACTGGCCAAATATAGAGGAGGAGAGGGGGGGAAGGGGGGAAGGAGGAGAGAGGAAACATATACAGTAATCCTATATCTATACGAAGCGCCAGTGCCTATCATAAAAAACAATTAATGTTATTTAATAAATAGCCAGAAGTCACAGTACTACCTACATACAGAAAAAACCATTAATGACAGTGCAAAAAATTGCAATAGGAAAATTCAATATACATATTCAGATAAAGATAATATTTGACGGTAATAATAATTCTTGGTAATAACTGCAAACGGGAAGCCAGCAAATTGACCCATTTCAAATCATTTTCTTCATCCAGGCAGTTATTGATGTATTGTCGAAGGCTTTCACGGCCGGAGAACGATGGTTGTTGTGGGTTTTCCGGGCTGTATTGCCGTGGTCTTGGCATTGTAGTTCCTGACTACAATGATGCTACGCCTCTGAAGATGCCAGCCACAGCTGCTGGCGAAACGTCAGGAACTACAATGCCAAGACCACGGCAATACAGCCCAGAAAACCCACAACAACCAGGCAGTTATTATTCAGCTTGATCAGCTACTGATAACAGTCACAAGTACATATATTTCAAACAGCATCAGCAACCGTCCTCCAGCCCCGGGCATGCTCCTGGTGAAGTGTGATGTCACTTTCTGAAGCGAGGTCATGCTGGCCGTGGGCATGTTCCCGCGCATCACTGGGGCCAATTTTGGCTGCAAATGGGCCAGAATTAGCCCCGTGCAAAGTGCAGGAGCATGCATGTGGCCGGCGTGATGACGTCACTTCAGGAAGTGACGTCATCATGCAAGCATCCACAAGGCATGATGTAATTGCCAGCCCCTCCCTGCCCCCGCTGGGAGGGTATAGGGGCCTGGCAACCCTACCTGTAGATATGGAACTATTTCCTTTTGTCTAGCATGAATCCCCCCCCCCCGCCAACATCTTCATTTCGTTCCATCAACTTCAATAACAACACTCCTCCTAGCCTTGGCTCAATTTTAGGGTTGCCAACTCAGGGTTGGGAATTTCCTGGAGATTTGAGGGAAGAGTCTGGGGAGGGTGGAGTTTGGGAAGGGTGGAAGCTCAGCCGTGATGTGATGCCGTAGAGTCCACTCTCCAAAGCTGCCATTTTCTCTAGGGGAACTGACCTCTGTAGACCAGAAAGCAGTTGCAATTCCGGGAGAATTCCAGCCTCCATGTCCAGGTTGGCAGTTGGAGTTTCAGCTTCAGAAACTGCCCACCGACTTCATTGGATGCTCCCAGATTGCAGGAAGGGGCTCATACAATAAATCTGCTGCTCCCAACAATGTATCTTTCACACAGGAAACCAGATGCCAGAGAGGAAAGGTGTAGCCCCTGGTTCAGGCTAGATGAAACAAAGAGCAGAACCACAAGTGACAAAAGGCACAGGTTGGACCCTTGTCAGCTTCCCTCAAGTTTTGGCGGGAAATGTAGGCAGCTTGGCGGAATGTTGGACAAGTGACAGTTGAAAAGTCCATTGGACAGCAGTCAGAGAGCCAAGCTGCAAGACCAGGATGCCTACATTTCCCATCAAAACTTGAGGGAAGCAGACAAGTGTCCAATCTGTGCCTTTTGTCACTTGTGGTTCTGCTCAATGAAATCAATCCTATCCCAGGGACCTCAGGTCAGCTGCCCTCCAAGCAGAATGATTCCTGCTGCCCTTTCCCTCTCCTGGAGGGAACTCCTGGAATGGGGCGAGAGCACTGAACACTACACTGATGGAATGACAGATCCTGGCCTGCCCGCTCTCCCCCCCCCAGCCATCTGTTCACTCTCTTTTCTCCCCCTCCATGGCAACCAGGATGGTTTGTGGCCAGTCAGAGGACAGTTGCATGGACCATCTGTTGCCCACCAATCACAGCTTAAAGAGGCAGCTGTTGCACTCCACTAGCTGGTGTTGGGGGATCGATGCCCAATTTGCCTGCATCATCCCAGATTCCTCTACTGCCACCGTCTGGACTCGGGAGCAGGCACATACTTCACACATGCTCAGAGAGCCAGTGTGGTGTAGAGGTTGCAGTGGGATTTGGGAGACTCAGGTTTGACTTCCCGCTCTGCCATGGAACCTTGCTGGGTGACCTTGGGCTAGTCTCAGCCTAGCTCACAGGGCTGATATGAGCATAAAATGGAGGAGAGGGGAACAACATAAGCGGCTTTAAGTCCCCACTGTTGAGAAAAGTGGGGTATAAATGAAGGAAGTAACAATGTCAGACTAGAACCTAGTTCAAATCTCCAGTTAGTCATGAGGCTCATAGGGTGACCTTGGGCCATTTACTTTCTTCGATTGTAACAACCTTGCAGGGTCATTGTGGAGGGCAAAACAGAGGAGGAAGAACTATCTGTTACATATATAAGGCAAATCGTATTGGCGATGACTCGCTTTTTATCCTGGCACAGGCGCAGTCTGGCCTTGAGGCTGCTGCAAAGTGCCTGCTTGCCGCCGGGAGGGGGCACGCCGAATTGATGGTCAGAACCCTCCCACTCTGGCCTCCAGGCTGCTGAGAAGCGCCCACTTGTCACCAGAAGGGGGCCCGCCAAATCACTTTTCTAGAGCCTGTTGTATTTTTTCCCCACAACAGGCGTTGTTGCTAGTATATAATAACATTCAATTTATATACCGCCCTTCAGGACAACTGAACATCCACTCAGAGTGGTTTACAAAGTTAGGAGGCAACATCAGGCTTGACCTCTATGGTTTTTTGCCTCCCGTGACAGTTGTCTTCATGTAAAGTGTGAGTTCGGCCATGAGCTACAACTCCTCCTATCAGGAGTACTGAAGACCAGCGTCTGGAGGTCCACCTCCACCCCATCTTGGTTTCTGGGATATCACTAGGAACTGCCCACAATTGCTCAAGGTTACGTGCGGGCCCGAGAAAGGCTGGGAGCGCTTCTGGGTACTGGGTTCTGCACCTGATCCTCCTTTCTCTGCTTGGAAAGCAGAGCTGCGGAATGTAGAATACAAACATGCTCTGTAAGCATTTTGCAAACTACCGAGGCAATCTGCCAGGAGCATCCACAAGGGACAGTGGGAGAGAATGAGCATCCTTCAGTCGCTGCTGATCCGGTGCTGCTCCTTTCTCTGTTTCTCACGAAGCAAATCCATAATGCAGAAATGCTTTTTGGCCTTTTAAGCAGCTCCTCTATAAGCGGAGGATTCAGGAAATGACGCTTTGCCTATAGGTTGCCCTGGCAACTGTTGCCATGGAAGGCATCCTGTGGTGATGCTGACGATCACAGTGATGAGTCCATCATTGTCCTCCGAGAGGTCCTTTGTCTCCTGGAAGAGGTGGCTTTATAGGACACAAATGTTTCACAGAGCAATTCTAAACAGAATTTCACTCTCCTAAGCCCATTGGCTTCAATGGATTCAGAAAGGTGTAATTCTGCTTGGGATCAGGGCCGGCGTGTCCATTGAGGTGGGTCCGGTAGCTGCCTTGAGTGCTGAGGCGCCGGGGGTGGCACTGGGGGCAGGGGCACGCGCTGTGGAGCTGGTGGCAACAGCGCTGGCAGCTGAGCAGGAGGGCTGAGAAGCCGCCTGCGCGCCACCCCCGACGCTTGCCGCGCCTGGCCCGCAGCTGCTGTGCCTGGCCGGGAGCATGTGCTGGCGGCAGCAGCTCAGGGCAGTCTAAGCGGGCAGCCTCCCAGCCCTCCCGCTCAGTTGCCCTGTGCTGCGGCCACCGCCTGCACACAGCTGCAGTCCAGACACAGCAGGTCGCTGGGGCGCACGGGGTAACTGAGCGGGAGGGCTGGGAGGCCATCCGCGCACCATCCCAGCTGCCTGCTGCACCAATAGGGCCGGCTTGCAGCGGCATGCTGCGTGATGATGTCACATGCAGTGATGTCATCACGCAGTCCGGGTGTGCGCACGCACATGGGGGCGGCAGCAGCCCTGAAGCTGCCCCTGGCCTCAGGTGCCAGAAACTCTGGCACCGGCCCTGCTTGAGATGACACTATATAGTCCATACAAATCTGTTTAAAAAGCACGTCAGATGAGCCACATTTCCGTCTAAAAGGTCTTCTCAATAATTAAGCCAACATTACCCAGTACGGGAGTCTTTCTCAAGAGTCGTTTCAGGTGGTCTGCAGTAGAACAGCAGGATCTTATAGATCAGTAAGATTTCCAAGCTGTAAACTCTCTTCTTCAGAAACCAGCTCCCTTCTTGGAACTGAAGAAGAGAGCTTTGATTCCTGAAAGCTTACACCCTGAAAATCTTGATGGTCTCTAAGGGGCTGCTGGACTCAAATCCTGCTGCTCAAAGGTAGAATTTCAGCAGATGTTTTTTGCCCCTCTGCTGGAAGAAGCTGCACTTGCTGACATTCTCATTTTTGTTCAACTATTAAAGGGGGATGAAATCTGGCAGTTCAGTGGATCTTAAGGGCTGACCCCGGAGATGAGAGCTGGACATGGCAACAGTCTCTGCTCCAGTGGAGACAGCAATTGAGGCTGAGAGATATTTCACACTCGGTGTTTACCGCGCTGTCAAGTAGAAGTCACGCCGATGGAGGCGGCTGCGGATTTCCCCCCTGTCCTTTCACACTTGTACTAATCCCCGAATCAGCCTCCCGAGATTTTTTTCACATTACCAGAGATACCCCGTCTTAGCCGCGGAATTTCCGGGCTCTCAATTAAAAAACAAAACTATCCAAAAAAGCACGCATGCGTGGAAACGTTTCGCCGGGGTTTTTGTTTTTTGTTTTTTTAAATACCGCGCCTGCGGCGTCAGCAGGCAAGCTAGAGAGAAGGGTTTGAGTTTTCTCTTCCTACGCTTTATTCTGTTTTCCCAGCCATAGCCGCTGTCTTCTTAGGCGCGCCGTTCTTTAGCTTAGTGCCCCTCTTGCCAAAGAGAGCTCATTAACCCCACCTTTAATACAGAGGTGGAATCTAGCTGAGAGGAGTCCCCCGTGCATGGTTGCTCGTTTAATTTGGGTCACGGGTGGGATTCATACGTGAGTTGCAGGCGCCCAATAAAAGTGTGTGAGTGCATGCTGAACACAGACATCACAGTACAGCGACCAAGGTTTAAATATGATCCTGGTTACTTATTCAGAGGACCTTGAAAAGTGTGTCTGCGGATCATCCCCGTAATGCTCCTGGTGAGCTGGGTTCATCAAACAGGCCATTCATTCAACTCCTGTTGGATGCTTTTGGGGAGAATGTCCCAGCAATAACGCATTTATACCGCGTGTGGTGGAACGTCTCATATTTGTTCCCTCCCACCTAGAAGTTATACTTTCAACAACCTTCTCCTGCCCACTCTGCCCAGAAAGGGGGAGGGGGGGTGGCTAATGACCAAGTCATCTGTCAGTTCTTACTACCAGTGGACATGGAACGTCAGCTGACAAACGGCACAGATGGGACCAAGGTTGTTGATCCTCATGTTACAATGTGAAATGCAGCAGACTGTGCGTTCTGCCACACGACAGACAGCTTAAAAGTCCACTTGACAGCATTGAGGCAGAGATGCTTCAAGACTTGCTTTCCCACTTCCTGCATCGAAGCAGCATGTCATATGACCATTGGTTCCATCTGTGCCTTTTGTCACTTGTGGGTCCTCTTTTTGTTTCTGCTATGTGACTTGATCCACAACATGAAAGATGCTATTGCATCTAGTGTGATCAGGGGAACAGGCTTCTTTTGACCGTGTGGATAAATTCAAGATGAGGATGCCAGGGGAGGTGACGTGTGGGTCTGTCAACTTATGGTTCTAGAGTCTGCTGCAAGCTGCGGCTTCTCCCTGGATTTCTGTCATGCAGTAACAGTATGTCAATAGATTTTCACCTTTACAACTGTTCCATGTTTGCTTGCTCCACTGGACTGATAGTTCAGGAAACAACATAAACCTATGTTATGAATGACTCTGTGTGGCATCTTTTTCAATTTTTCCCCAAGATAGGGACCGGTGGGGTGGTTGCCTAACTGCTGCAATTAACTAACATCTTGAGGTGTTCTCATGTTTACCCATCACAGACACATACGGCCTTGTCAACTATTGAAACCGAGCCATGATAGATGTTAAGTGTCAAGCATAATAAATAGATTGCTCGTGAACTGCGGGGACACCTCTGAAAAATTCTCAGTCCATAACAACGTTTAACACACACAATGTCTTATTTTTTAACATTGAAAACAGATTTATTTATCAGAAACAAATAACACAGACTTCCCAACACCAAGGAACAAAAATCTTGTCACTGATTCAAAATTCCAATTTTGCATGACATTAGAACCACACAGTGATTAGAAAAAAATGAAAATAAGATCTTGCTTTTGCTGTTCATGAGAAATTATTATCCACATTGCAAACAACTTCAACATGATTCATAAAGCACTGGAAATAATTGACATGTGAGAGTTGTCAATTGTAATCTTTCCTTCCATTACGTTATTTTTAAACATACATTTTTTTTCTTTCTGAAACAAACTAAAATATTGCTTAAACATTCTTCAAGCTGACATAACACTGGCTAATTCTTCTTGTCATCTCCTGATTGCTCTGATCCTGAGCTACGATGACCTCGCTCAAGTGCAGAAACCTTTTTCTTTAGAGAACTCAGTTCTTTGTGAAGGCTTCTATTGTTTCTCTCCAATCGGCATATTCTTTCATGGTATCTTCCCACTGTTGAGAAACAGCAAAAAAATTTATTTCTTCATGAAGAGATGGGTTTCGACATTGCGAGAACTTTGCGGTTATCAAAACCACACCAGTGACAAACAATTTTTTTTAATCCTTGTGGAAAACTTGAAGGCCATTCCTGGCATTTTTCAAGGTTTGAAAATATCCACAAAACAATCACCAGGTACGGTTGGTGGTGCTGAGATGGCTCCAGAAAACAAAATCAAACAGAGTCCAGTTGTACCCTTGATACTGACCCATTTAATTTAAGCGTAAGTTGTCGTTATGAGTTGCGCTCTTTGTACGTTGCATAGTGGGTCAAAAGATAATGGTTAGGTGCATAAAAGGAGTGGACACTGTGGGGTAGATGCTTACATTTCCATCTGATATGCCAATGCAACCATATTCTTATGATATTGAGATCATTTTGCCCATGATAAGGTACATGGAAGCCAAGCTATAACTACATGTTTGCAAATTGCAAAAGAGTATGGCCTCACCTCCCAGACCAACTGAAACTAATGCAGCAAAATCTGTGGAGAAACATAGCTCTCACCACTGGACGCATCTGACGGAGAGATGTGTGTTCCACGAAAGCCGATATTTTGGCTTTTGGTGTTCACAGTTCTCTTTGTCAAACTTTATCTGGTGGGGAGAGCCCTGGTTATCAAAGGAATCCGCAACATTGGAAGTGGTTGTTCTCGGAGGTGCCGGAGGAGTCTCTTTTATTCTGCAACCGCAGACTAACGTGGCCACTCCTATGACCCATTACAGGGATGGACTGATCTGCATACCAGGGGGAGATGTTTGCATCCACATATTGGAAGGAGTTGTTTGAATCCACCCTGCACCCACCACGCGTTCAAAACCTATGAAAAATGTATCCTTTGTGCCTACTTGCATCTGCCAAATAGTCTAGTGATTCATGAAATGTGCTTCAATTACATCGGTTATGTCAATAGTTTTGAACGGACACTATTTGATTATGTGACCACAGACTAGAACTGATGACTTATCTGGATCTATGAATCCACATATCAATGACTCGGTGAATGTTTCCCTACTGACTTCCATACGTGATGTGGGATTGGTACTGTCGCGCCTGATCTGAGCCGCGTGATCAGAAACACCACACCAAACTCTGCCTCAAGTTTTCCTTGGAATAGTCATACTTACTTCTTGATAGACATAGAGATTGTATTCCCTGCATACTACGATAGATCTCGCCAATATCAGCGGATTGGTCTTTATTTGGCATCATGTCACGCAAACCTCCCGCTGAAGTATCACCTGCAAAATTAAAGTCAGTCAATATTTTAGGCAGATATTGAAGTGTCACCCAGCAAAATAAATCAGCGAAAAATGTAACTCCACTCAAATGTGGCATAGCTAAAACGTGCCTGTGGAAAATGAGAGAACTGGAGTTCCCTCTGCATCCTCGGTTCTGCCTTCCTCAACGGCGTTTCTGTCCTCATCCTCAGCATCAGAAGAAGTTGTTTCCTCAATTATGTGAAGTTTGTGCTCAGCGCTCATGGCATACTTTCTCACTGCGGCACCACTGTGTGTTGCTAAAGAAGCTAGAAAGAGAAAAGGTTTTGTTAGAAATTTCCAGAGGAATCCCACATCTGAAGGTTGTGCAAGTGTTGGCAAGGCTGTAGTTTGAGCCTATGCTTGACATCTTTAGAGCCGCAGTGTGTTTTGTTCAAGGAATGAACTGATCTCCTCATCACCACATGTTGGGCATTGTTTACATTCACGATGATGAAGGATGGAAGATAAGTCACCACTTTGGGTTATGAAGACTTTGGACTGCTGATACAGAGACAATTTTTTCTGCCGGAGAAACCGCGCAGAAGATAACAGCCTTAGGCACAGGAAAAAACAAAGGAAACAAGATAATGGGAACACTGCTAAACACCCTTGAAAAATAAAGGCTGAAATTGTTTTCTAGTGATGAGAGCTATATCAAGAGATCGTGTTCACTTCACGTACCACTCAAGAAACGTTGACAAGGTGTTAGTTGTACTCCACTCACCTTCAAAGGAGTCATCATGGAGAACAAATATGTTTTGTTTTAGCTGAGAGTGGATCTGGTTACCTTGATGGTATTTTGCCCAGGCAATAGTGCTTTGATTGGCAAAATAATGGCCATTCATTCCTGCAGAATCTCATGCAATCCCACAATTTTCAGAGCAGCTCTTGATGGCACGTGTGAACCACACAAAAAATTACCTGAGGTACTCGGTTGTGGAGATACATCTCCGGGCATTATGGTTTCAGGAGCAGTCATGTCATCAGTTGCTTCTTCGTGACTACTGCCGGAAGATATAACGATTACGGTTTCTTCAGTTTCTAGGCAATGAGATCCACTGTCATCTGTTCTTTCTCTCTCTGAAGCTAGTGATTTAATACAGCAGAATTCCAATTAATGATCTTGTTATTGGTACATGGAATACACCACTCACTTCTCAAAGTACTTGGACAAGAAAGCAAATTTTTAAAATTGCACCATTTTCTGATCTGATGACGGATCAAAAAACAAATTAAAAATGGTGGCTTTGTTTGGAGTTCATGACTTCCTAAGAATCCTGTCGATGGTTTTTGAATTAGTTTGCCATGGGTAAACTCTAGTAAGCTGACAATCACATAAAAGGTTAAACTTACCTTGAGGAACTGCTGCTGTATTGATCTTTGCTGGGTCTTCAGTTGTCACTCCAAGAGGTGCATAGGCTTGCGCATCAGATTCTGCTGCACTTGATGATTCCACTGCAACAGTTTCTGAATTCTCATCATCCTCAGATGAAGTTTCTTCAATCTTGACTGCTCTTTCACAGATAATCTCTGAAATGAAAAATCATTTGAACAATGGTAAAAAACGGAATGATCGCCCTGATAATGTTTCCCTTTACTTACTTTGCTTTTTATGATCCAGGCATTCAGTTAAAGGGATCAAACAGGATGCATAGCATAAAAGTGGTGACCGGGGGAATTGCATATTAACATGAAAGATGCTTTTGAGGAGATGGTATTTCTCTAAGAACACTCTATGGCTTTCCAATCGTGACAAATAATTCGAAGATTAAAATTAGAGCGTGACAAACAGAAGGTTGACTTCAAAAACCACCCATTTGTTAATGAGGAATGAAGTCTCTTTGAGAACATGCCACTAAAAAGGTGTCATTAAACATGGGGGACTTGCATGGTCCGCCATGGAAGGGGGGGGGGTTCAAAAAACTCACCATCATGAGGTCTTTCTTGACATCGAGGCCTCCCTGCCGCCTTCCAGATTAGCATCATCGCGTTGTGCACCCTAATTCTACGACTGCTTCTAGGAATGCATTGCAGTGCCTCCATTGATGAAATGAAATCGGACTTCAGTTTTTGGAATTTGCTTCGACACTGGTTGGCCGTTCGATGAAATCCGCGACTGCGTAGCACTCTTGAAAGAAATCGATAGATGCCGCGGTTGCTTGATTGCGTGCTGGCCATTAACCGAGATGCATGCCCACTCCTCCGAACAACCCTCAGAAGAAGAGATACCTCCTCCACTTCCCAGACATTTCCATGACGCCGGGAAATCATTTTGCACCAAGTGAACTGCGCCACACACAAATTCCAAAAAGTTCTCTCAAGAGTGATTGGTCTCCCATTTCATCCGCCCGCCCCCTCAACGATTTTAGCCAATCGTCTTAGTGCCCGCCAAAAACATGGAATGTTCTCAAGTAAAAATTTATTTTGGTGGACAGATCAAGTGGAGGCTTATGATAATTTCTCAGAAGCGTGTGGACTTGTGACTGTGACATTGAAGTGTATTTTTGTTTAATTCGTGGTGAACACAGATAAACCATTTTAAAAAAAAATCTAGGACAAGATTTCCTACCCTACCGCACCGTTTTTTACTCTTTCGTGGATGGATGAACGTGAAACTCGATTTCTTTTCCATCACGTGACTAGTAAAGGGGAAAGAAATTGTGGGAACCGAACAAGACAGTGGTGCGTGTGCGAATTGACAGGGCAAAGAATCACACAACGCTTTAGACTGACTGCATTCCTTGTGCTTGAAAAAAACGGGACCGAGTACTTTTTTTTTAATAAAACAAAGCGCTACTTCACAAAACATACATACCGCTATTTTTTTTTTTTTAGGTGTTTCAGAGTCAGGAAAACTGGACTGGGGAGGGGGTCAACACATCAATCCACTGTAATCCGCCCCTCTTAATTTTGCTCCATCACATGTGTAGTCATCGCGACATTTGAGTGGAAGAACTGGTCAATCTGCTCCTGCAAGTCTACTCTATGCTCTTTGCCCTAAAAGACACAAGCACAACTATCCCTAGCAAATGTCCTTCCTCCCCTCTAGGAAGTCATGATTTTTCTCCCGCCAAAAATGTGGCCACGATGATAGGCTGGCCAACTTGGGCGGGAGTTTTCCTTGGAACTGTGCGTTCTCCACTCTTGTGAACACATTTGTCTCACGGCATACTTTGGAATTGCGGAGGATTTTTTGAGCCCGATTTTATTCTGCTGAATTATGTCTGCGGTCCGAGCATTGGCACTGGCCTTGCTTCACATCATCTTTATCTATATTCAGCGATCGATCGATGCCTGCAACAGTTACTGGATGCGAGTGGTTAGAAGAAGGAGAATGCTTAGGAAATCACTTGCACTGAGGTGCATACCTCCGCCTTTATGGAGAACAAGGAGAACAGCAATGAACAGAGCACGTTTTCTCGCTGTAGCCGGAATCAGAGTCCCCCGTCGCTACTGGATTTATCCCCGTAGCAGGGACTGGTGGGACAATTTCGTCACTGCCATATGGGATGACCAGCTGTGGATTGAAAATTTTCGTATGACCAGGGAGACTTTCAATGAATTGGTTCATTCCATAGGGCACCGTCTTTCCCGTCAGCGCACCAGACTTCGCAATCCAATCTCTGTGGAGATGAGAGTCGCCATAGCACTTTGGTATCTTGCCAACTGTTCGACTTACCGTCAATGCATGAACCAATTCGGAGTGGGTATTTCAACAGTGGCAGGAATCGTCTTGGAGGTCTGCTTGGCGATAGAATTGGAGCTACTCAGTAGAGTCGTGTGCCTTGGACCTGATGTGGCGAGGGTGAGTACGCACTCATCTCCCAGAGTAACAGTCTCCATTCAAACTGTACTGGTCAAAGATTACAATTTGAAGCACAAAAAACTATGTTGCTGACATGTAGGCAATGAGCTGCACCTTTAAACCAATTTTATCGTGCCATGAGCTTTCGAGAGTCGCGGTTCCCTTTTTTCTTGTGCGTTTGAACAAGCGAACTGTGATTCTCAAAAGCTTGAGCTACAGTAAAATTTGCAAGTGCTGAGGGTTCTACTGTACTCTTTTTTATTTCACTAGTACAGACTATGGCTAACTCCTCTGGATTCTGGAGATGTGAGACTGCCTCAGCGCTGTAGTGAGGAGATTATGAATATAGGCGGTGGGAGAAAGAGGGGATTCTCTCTAACAGCAATCTTGTTTTTTTCTCTTTCATTGCAGATTATGTCTGGATTTCAGAAACTTGGCTTTCCTCATTGCATTGGTGCAGTTGATGGCACCCATGTTGCCATTTGCAAATTTAAAGGCCGTGGACGGGAGTACATCAACCGCAAGAAATTCAATTCCATTCTCATCCAGGGCACGGTGGACCATACTGGAAGATTCATTGATGCAGAGGTTGGCTGGAGTGGGCGGAACCATGACGCCTTTGTTTTTGTGAATTCTGCAATTTGTACGGCAATGGATGCGGGGGTGTTTGTGCCAGGCAACCCCAGTCTTACAATAGAGGGTGTAACCGTGCCACCACTCATCATATCTGATGCAGCCTACCCCATGAGAAGGTGGCTGATGAAGCCCTTCAATAGGCCCCACACTCCCGCAGAAGCATACTTTGACCGCTGCCTCACCAGAGCTAGGACCATAGTGGAAAGATGTTTCGGACGTTTGAAGGGGCGCTGGAGGTGTTTGAGGTCACAGCTTATGGTTGCGGAGGAGAATGTGACCTGCATAGCTACCGCGTGTGTGGTGCTACATAACATTTGTGAATTGAAAGGTCATGGCATTCCAGAGGATGATTCTCCCGTGAGGCCTGTGGAGGTGGATGAGGAATCTCTTGAACTCCCTGTGGGAGACAGAAGGCACCGGGAGGAGGGGAAGTTGGTGCGCGATGCCCTTGCACGCCACATGTTTCGAAACAGAGAAATCTAACAATATAAAAAACTCTTCAGTCTGATTGTGAAAAAATCTGTGGTTGAACTTGTTGCATGTTCAGAGGTTGGACTCACGGTTTCAAAAAATGTTTCTTGTTGGTTTTGCCTTGATTGGGTGTGTCATGCATTCAGTTGCAAGTGCTGGATTCCTATGAAACATGGTTTGTTAGAAAGCTTTGTTTAGAGATTCAATGATGATCTAATGAGTGAATTCTCATTGTTCCATTCCTGTTTTGAAATAAATTTTTATAACATCATGGTAAGAAATGTTCTGTTTGGTGGGCATCAAGTGAGCAGGAGGGGTTTCCACAAAGAGAGAAAGTGAAAAAAAGGGTTCATCATTGCACAGCCCAGGGGTGCCAAGATGGTCAGCACACTGTTGAATGCTAGCTTATCCGTGTGAAACAGCATCAGATCCACAAACACCCTCCCCCAACGTCACACTTCCACAGTGCTCCCTGCGATGGGAACCACCTACAGAACAAAGGAAAAATGACAACCACACACCAAAGTACTCTATTATAAAAAAACCATTCTCTCCTTCAAACTAAAATTGAGAAGGACAGTGTGAGACATAACACAGGCAGTACATAACACAACTAACCATACTGTGCAGAATTAAACCAAACTCTATCACGGGAAATAAAAAAAATTATTTCTTTAAGGTCTTTCAGGTTCCCATTTGGTGGGCACAACAGGACACGAAAGCAGCCTACAACACCAAATAACACAAATAGCATGCACAAATTCTGCCAGCAATTTTGATCGGGGGATTATTGTGTGTGAATTACGTAGTGTTATCTCTCTGGTTGAGGGAATGCTGTCACGGCCTTAGGTCTGCACCCACCGGTTTTTATATTCAAACAAGTGACATAAAAAATCCTTTCTTATAGCAATTGTGTTTTGGGTTGCTCTGTAAGGTGAGGTGACTTGTGCCCTATTTTCCCCTATAATAATAATAATAGCATTCGATTTATATACCGCCCTTCAGGACAACCTAATGCCCACTCAGAGCGGTTTACTAACTGTTATTATTCCCCCAAAAAAGTCACCCTGTGAGGTGGGTGTTGCTGAGAGAGCTCCAAAGAACTGTGACTCGGCCAAGGTGACCCAGCTGTCTTCAAGCGGAGGAGTGGGGAATCACACCCAGCTCTCCAGATGCCCTTTGGTGTTCTCCCCCACCACCAATGTAGACGGTGTCTGGTCTACCGCACAGTTAAAGGCACGAAGTTGTGTGGCACGAGAACCGCCCTTCGAGGTGGAACCAAATGCCCCCCCCCTCCAGGTTGGTTTGCCTTGGTGCTTGCTTGGGGGGTTGGAGGACAGGTAGGAAACGTTCCCCTGATGTCACTGGGCATCTTTCATGCAATATTCCTAACCCCAGAACGACCAGCCTCTCTTATTTTCAACGTGGGAGATGATGGAGAAAGAGGGTGCCAAGAACAACATATTTTTCAGTCCATTAAAAGGACCACCCAACCGGCATCTGCCTGAACCATGTTAGAGGAAGTTAGGACAGGTGGGAGCAGGCACCATGAAAGTTGGCAGCATTTTGATTACAAAAGGCCACCCTGAACTACCTGGGAAGATGAATTCCTTTTTCTCCATATAGAAACATGGATATTGTTTGAAGAATGGGGCACCTTGTTTTGGAGTCCACCATGAAGGTAAATGAAGTACTGTGGGATGTTTATTTTGTGAAGGCACACCTCTAAAAATGTTTTCACCATGCTTTAAGTGAGATGGGCCCCCCTTGCACCATCATCAAACACCGTGTCTTCCCCCCCCCCTCACCCATCCCAATCCCCTCACTAAGATGGAAATGTATGTTGGTACAAGGCACCAATTTCCTGAATGAGAGGAATGTTGGATGGAAGTTTTCAAGGAAAAACCCCAGAACAGGCATGCTGTGTTGGGATCAGCACATGGAACACAGGAACACGTGGCACTGAACGGCACTGGGACTGTGCCCTGTCCTTGAAGACTATCCCACCATGTTTAAAAGTTGTTTTGTTTCTGTTCTTTGGGAAAGGTTTATGGTTTATGTCGGCACATATTTTTAATGTGTTCTCTTAAAGATGACTCGGCTACTGTGCGGTAAGTAAAAACAGCATTCCACACACCTCAGCCCTTATCATTCCTCCATGGGTATTCCCCCCCCTCCCTGCCCAAGATCCCAAACCGGCCTTCTAATCTAAACGGCATTCCCTAAATCCCTACACATGATACAGCATCGGTTGCCTAGGGTGATCAGCATTTCAACATTCCCTTGCCCCATTTTTTGAATTAGTCAGAATTCCTTGTTCATAACATTTCATCAATACTGCTCTTACTGATGTTTTAATTCTCTTCATGTGTTTCTCCAGCAACATCATACAGACATGAGGGGGAGGAGGAGCCCACGGAGGAAACAGGCTCAGAGGTGACCGTGCCAATGGATGAAATGGCCTTGCAACCCAGTTCTGAGGCAGTGAAGCAAGAAGAGGGAAACTGCTCCGAGTTCAATGAAGAAGTCACACCTCAGCAAGCAGTGATTCCACCAGAACAGCTGACTGAGCATTCAGGTACACAAATGGAACTAACTACACCGTCATTCTGCCACATGTTAAACACGTGCTCTGTAATGACAATGAACAAAATTAAATCAAGTTCTCCAAACCCCCTTTTCAGGTGACCCCTGTGAGGAATGCATTCAAGCGCGGTGTCCACTACACACTGTAAATGTGCCTTCTTCATCTTTGGCAAGGGAACAGCCCCTTGAGATACTGGAGACTGTTCACAAGGCAGTGGGAACATGCCTCAGCTGCGGTAAGTAACCATCAATGACTTACAACGTTTGTGAACACAGAAGTGGCCACTCTGCGCTTACACCTTTTGTTTCCACAGCAAAGAAAACCAACAGAAGGATGGACAGCCTGCAGGCCTTGGTGAAGAAGCTAGAAAACAATGTGAGGAATTTGAATGAGGAGAACAAGAAATTGAGGTCCGACATTGATAATGTGCTGTCAAGGTTTAAGGAGATGTAGAAAAGATTTATTTAACATGCATGTTAGTTAAGTGTCCATATGATGCCTCACATGTAATCTTTCAAGTTTTGAAAAGAATAAAAAACAAATTTAAAACTGTGTAGTTTCTCCCATGGGTCAACATTTCAAACAACCGTGGTCAAAAAATAGATCTGGCAAACCGCACCTGGATTGCGGTGGGAAACAAAAACCAATTTTTTTCAATGGCCATTGTCAACCCCTCGCCAACATCGAAAAACACAATTACAGCTGTGACAAACATAATTTCAACAGCAATGATACGTGTGATATGCAGATTCCAACCCAAATGCTGCACCGGAAAAACATGTGGGGCTCAGAGGGATGGATCATATCTTTCTCTCTTTTTAATGATCCGAGCCCTTTTTCTTAGTGGTGCCTTCTCATGATCGTTATCGCGTGTTTTGCTGTTGGCATTTTGGGAAGTTTCTGCAACCGGGCCTGCTCTTTGCTCCCTGACAAAGAGTTCAGTCAAGGAGCTGAGGGCACCGACAGCCCTATTAAGCCCCTCCATATTTTGTGACTGTGCCTCAATAAAAGCCCTACGATCCTCTCTTGCCTCCCTGATAATGTCCTCGTGCCATCTTGTCTCTGATTCCATGGCTGCACGCCAATGGCTGGTTGCCTCCAGAATTTCTCCACGTTCCTTTCTGTTGTTTTGTTCCTCCCTCTGTGCCTGAGATAGCATTCTCTCTGCAACGTTGGTGAGGACAGAGACGCGCCTGGTTCTGGTGCGCGCCTTTTCTAAGCGTGTAGCAGGAGACAGTTGTGCCGTGGGGACCTGCGGTTGTTCCACTGCTGGTGGATTGTTCAGATCTCCTGTTGGAAAGGACAGTGGTTATGCAAGTAGTAGTTACAAAGGAGTTTGCGGAGGTCACAATTTCAGCTCTTTCCTACCTTGCGGATCCTCTGCACCCTGTCCTGTCACCTCCGGGAACTCCTCTATCTGAGTTAAATCTGGATCTTGGAAATAAAAGATTTGGTTGTAAAATGAATGAGTTGATCTTCTTCATTCATGCTCACAGAAGTCTTCTTGACATCAGCAGAACGATGTTTACACCAATATTTTCCATGGTAGCCCAACCCCCACAAACAGATAATTATTTTGAGACTATAGCCATGTTTCTCATGGAGCGGAGCATACCAGGGCTCATTGGGAGGGCAGCATTGATTGTTGACCACAAGCACCCCACTCTATCTGCATCTTACCGTCTGCGGCATTTTCATCCTCTGGATCGGTCATGTCCATTGGGGGGGCTTCTCCGATTGATGTTTCTTGTTCTGTGGAAGAACCTGCAGTAATTGAAAACAAGTGATAGGCTGGTAAACAGTTAATGTACCATGGTTCTCCAGGGGGGGGGGAAAGGGAGGTGACGTTACAGACCATTGTCAGGTGTGGATTAATGCTTGGTGGAAGATAACCCAACCACCTTTGGGATACCTTGCACATTGCTGATCAAGGTGAAGTCCCCCTCTCCTTTCACAGAGCCCTTCTCTGCTGAAACCTGCGCCAGCCCCAGTAAAAAACGTTTCCCACCGCTAGCTTGCCTTGAGAAGCGGATTTCCACAATATTGGTTATACGTCCCCATAGGCAGAATAAACAACACATCCTTCCACGCACAAAAGTTAAATCAGGGAAATGCCCCCCCACTTGCGCCTCATCCCTCTCCTGCAGTGATAACCCAAACACAATCAATCCGTTGAGCATATCCCCGAAATCCTAAGCAGAAGGAAAAAATGCCCCTGAGACTCCGGGAAAGTTCTGCCCAGGCGGGGCACACTGGAGGGCACAGCGAACCCACCCCAACCAAGGACCAGTCATGTCGGTCAAAACTGCATGCTCACCTGAATAATTGGGAGTGGAAGCGGGGACCGCCTGAAGATGTAGAGTGACCATTGGATGTGTGAATAGTTCCTCTGATCCCTCCCATGGAGCGGGAACGCCATGGTTCGACCGATCTTCCCCCATGGGGTCGGCATTGCTCACCGACTGCAGGTTAAGACTTCTTGCCACCCTTTGTGGCCGTATGCTTGCATCCCCTCTGAAAATTCTTGCAAGCTGTGCATAGAAAGGGCATGTTGCAGGGGCATTTCCCGATCTTCCATTGTGTGCCGCGACCCTCTTGTACTCCTGTCTCAAAGCTTTTGTTTTTGTCCGGCATTCGAGTGCGGTTCTTGCATGGCCTCTCGCCACCATCTGCTCTGAGATGCGCTCGAAAACATCAATGTTCCTGTGACAGAGCAATAGTGCCTCTTGCACCTTCTCCTCACCCCAAAATTCAATGAGGTCCAATGTCTCCTTCTCCCTCCAGGAGACCCCTCTCCCACTGGTTGGTTTTAGTGCAGCCATTTCCTTGAGCAACCGTTGAGCAGTGCACGGAGGTGGCACAGATCGCAGGAGTTGAATTTCCCGCCCAGCAAATAATGGCACCCCATTGGTCCACAAAAATCACGTGATCCCAGAAGGGGTGAGTTTGAACCTCGTTTGAGGGCACCACCCACTGCCCCAACCCCATTCCCATCCCGAAAAAAGGAGTCAAAATATGTAGAACACACAATTGGAGATGTCTCAATGCACCTTTGCATCCACAGAACGCAGAAACGTTATGGCCAATTTTATTTTTCATTACTGGAAAATGTCGATGGTGGTTCCTGATTGAATTGTCAAAATGCAGAGAGTTTTGAGTGGAGAGGGGTTGTCACTGAAACGTTTGGTTCATCATGACCACAATCGCTCACCGCTAGGCAAACATTTTTTTAAGGGGGGGGGTTGGAAATGTGAGGCGCGTAACACGAACTTATCAGGATGCAAAAGACGGGGAGAGAAGAATAGAGATGGCACCAATGGAGATGTACCGCTGAAATGTTTAGGTAGCGGGGAAAAAATGGCGGACGAAGCATTTGGGGAGCTGGAGATGCAGACCAATCAGCTTCCGACGACAAGACTTAGCGGGGGGAGAGAGAAGCAAAAAAGGGACAAAAGTGTTCACACTGGGATTTATCGGATCAGCATTGAGTTGGCAGCGGATTATGGGAAAATTCGCGGTATGTCCGCAGTGAGAAAAATCGGGGATAACCCGGACTGACAGCGGCTCTGCGTCCCATGGATGCCTTGCTAATGTGAAAACTCTGAAAACATGGGATGCAAACCAGGGACAGATACGCTGCTAAGTGTGAGTGTGAAATATCTCTTATAATGAGAAAATCCTAACATCATATATACAGTGATGGGGTCTAAACTGGGGAGAGTCAGGAAAACAAGGTCATGACGGGAAATTCAATTAAAATGTTGGTTCAGTATGTATGAAACAGAGAAATTCTGTGTTAGGGATTATTAGAGATTTGGTGGGGAGAGAATAGTCAGTACTGTATGGAGTGGCCATACCTGGAATACTGTGTACAGGTACGGTTGCCATACCTTTAAAAGAATATCATCAAGTCAGAAAAGATGCAGAAAAAGATGCAGTTGTTTTAATTTTTTGATCAGTCGAATTCTGTGCCACTATGCTGATATTTATAATTGTATTTTAATTGTGTAAATGAGATGTTTTTAGAATCGTTAATTATAATAATTGTTTTATATATTTTAACTTCTATGTATGCTGTAATCCGCCCTGATTCTGCTGGAAATGTGGGGAGGGTGGAATAAAAATCGAAAATAAAACAAATAAATAAATAAATAAATAAATTAAAAAGAGCAAGGAAAATAATTAAGGAATAAGAACTGTCGAGAAGCATTCTACACTTGAACAAGAGGAGAGCCATTTTGTCATTGAAAGAACAGCCACAGAAACCAAATGTTGAAAAATATAAACAATCTAGAATGAACTTAAGAGTCAGTTCTCAAAACAAGCTGAGTGTTTTCTGGAGAATAGTACAGCTGGCAGTGAGATCTACGTGGAAATGTTTATGGTACGGAGAAGAGCAGAGGACTGAGATAAGGGTGAACTTGGTCAGGAATGCACCATGACGTGAAGCATACCTTGGACTTCTGGAGTATGGAGGAACACCAAGGTTGGCCTGGCTGGACACCAAGGAAATTTGAGGGCAAAAACAGAACATGCATTGGAATGTCGGGCAAGAGAGATCTCCTAGGACAGGAACCTGATATAAAAACCAAGGGTAATAGGGTATGTGCAGAGTGTAGGACAGAAAGGGGATAAGAGAAAAAGGGTCGAGGAGGCTTGTGAGTTATGCCTTAAGAAGACATCAGAGAGGTAACTATAAGATTTCCCCATTTGCCTGCCTAGTAGAATACTGTGTCCGACCTGCCTAAGTTACTGAGCATGCTTGAACAAAGAGTTGATTTTGAATGTTATTGCCATGCTTGAAATGAGCTTAGCATCTAATAAACCATTTATTTTTTAACCCAAGCTAAGGTTCTTTGCCTTGCATTGGTTTGGGAGTCTACTAGGGTAAATTCTGATCCCCAAGAATCCCCTCGATCCTCTAAAACCCCTCTTCAGTCTCTCTTTCCTCTGATGAACGGCTGAAAAGTTTACCACTTTTCAGGTTAGAAAAAGATGGCTAAGCAGGGATTGGAGGGCATGCAGAGGTTTATAAAA
Organism: Eublepharis macularius; assembly: GCF_028583425.1. NCBI lineage: Eukaryota > Metazoa > Chordata > Lepidosauria > Squamata > Eublepharidae > Eublepharis > Eublepharis macularius. The sequence goes on along the minus strand of NC_072805.1, from coordinate 18,413,226 downwards.
TTATGCAGGGGTGGGGGGTGGGGAGAAAGTGCCTAGAGAGATTTTTTGTCCTCTTCCATAGTACTAAAACTCAGGATTGTGCGATGAAACCAACTGGCAAGTACATTCAGAAAAAGACAAAAGAAAGTATTTCTTCACACTCCTTGTAATTATGTTAGAGAATTCTCTGCCACAAAAGATGTTGATGGATACCAGTCTAAATGGATGCTACAGAAATTCGTGAAGGAAATGGTTGTTGTGGATTTTCCGGGCTGTATCGCCGTGGTCTTGGCATTGTAGTTCCTGACGTTTCGCCAGCAGCTGTGACTGGCATCTTCAGAGGTGTAGCACTTGTGACAGCTTAAGGACCAGCAGGTCCTTGCTACACCTCTGAAGATGCCAGTCACAGCTGCTGGCGAAACGTCAGGAACTACAATGCCAAGACCATGGCGATACAGCCCAGAAAATCCACAACAACCATTGTTCTCTGGCCACGAAAGTCTTCGACAATGTATCATGGAAGAAATGTTCACACCAATGACTCAATGGAACCTCCATGTTCAGACTGAGGGCCAAACTACAAGTGATGAATGACACTTGAACAGCAAGTGTATTCCTCCCTGTTCACTTGCCCTCCACTTGTGCTCCACTTGCCGTTCAAGTGTCATTCATCACTTGCAGCTTGGCCCTCAGAGGGCTTCTAAATACCAGTTGTGGGCTGCCCTGGGACAGCTTTTGGCCCTTGCAAGTGACAGGACTAGACTGAGCTAGCAGAGATCTTCTTCCGATGAGGGGCGTGGTGGTGGTGGTGGTGGTGGTGGTGGTGGTGGTGGGGGACAGATTTGCCAGATGAAAAGGTTGTTTATTTATTTGGAAAATTTGTATGCCACATCTCCAGACCTTCTCCAGACGCCCCGCAGCAACAATAAAACAACAACCAAGACAATAAAAACCAAGTCAATAAAAACAAATCATGTCAATAAAACAAGCCAATAAAATAACCTTATTGTGCCCTCCAGAAAGAGAAGGAGGTTAATTTAGAACCAGAATCTCACATAGGCCAAGGCGAAATACTTGCTAGAAAAGGACAGCCATTAAACAGTTGTCTCGGAATACCCGGCGTGGGTTCCGTTTTTTCGCTTTTGGACCGCCCAGATCTAGAGCTAGTCTTAGCCAATGGGAAACAGGGGCTGTTACTCTGAGTGCCATGTTGCGAAGGGCCCCAACATCTATGGCCCAGACTTTCCAGGGAGGAAGAGAAAAGAGGAAGAGCAAGTTCCTGCCACCACGTGGTTGCGCCCGGTCTGGCTGCTGGTGGTGAGTGACACTCATCCACTTCTCACAGGGTGAGGGCCATCCCTTGCTTGGCCCTGGTGGGAGAGGAGGGTTGCCAGACTCCAGGTGGTAGCTGGAGATCTCCCAGAATTACACCTGATCTCCAGGCAACAGAGACCAGTTCCCTTGGAGAAAATGGTGGCTCTGAAGGTTGAACTCTATGGCATTATACCCCACTGAGGCCCCGCCCCTCTACAAACCCCACCTTCTCCAAGCTTCACCTCCCCAATTCTCCAGGAATTTCCTAACCTAGACCTGGCAACCCCTATGGAGGAGCAACAGGCGTTAGCAGGGATTCCGGGACCCCATCCCCATGGTTCCAGAATCACTAAGACCACCCCTGTCCAAATCAAAAGCTAAGGATATAATCCAGTGACAGGTGAGGCAGCAGATACCAAGTATGAAAACCCAGAAAGTGGGGAGGCAGGTTGGCCTGTGTATCTATTCCTGCTGGACCCAAGGAGTAAGGTTGCCATCCTCCAGGTGGGCCCTGGAGATCTCCCAAATTACAACTGATCTCCAGAATACTGGGATAAATCCCCTGGATAAAAGGGTTGCATCGGAGGGTGGACTCTTGCTCTGTAGCCACTACAGAGGCTGGGTCCTTTGCAGTAGCTTACTCCAGGGTCCCACAACTCCTGCAGACACAGGAACAACAACATTCGATTTATATACTACCCTTCAGGACAACGCCCACTCAGAGTGGTTTACAAAGCGTGTTATTATTATCCTAACGACAATCACCCTGTGAAGTGGGTGGGACTGAGAGAGCTCTGAGAGAGCTGTGACTGATCCAAAGTCACCCAGCTGGCTTCAAGCCGAGGAGTGGGGAATCAAACCCTGTTCTCCAGATTAGAGTCCTGCCGCTCTTAACCACTACACCAAACTGGCTCTAAGAGGTGGCATGGGAGACCCACTGAGCTGCCTGCATTGGACAAGAAATCATATGCCCCCACAGTCCCATGGCATCAGTCACATGACAGGAAGGGGGAGGGGGAAAAGGAGCAGCTAGAGTTATGACCTCACCAACAGAAGACTTTGCCTACAGAGCCTTGGAGGACTGGTCACTTGCAGTGGTGGTCTTAACTGCAAGGCATCCAGGGCAGACAGTCTGGGCCCTGTGTTGGGGTCCACAATGGGAGGCCCTGAACTTCTGTGTAATCAGCTGCTGCCCTAAAATGTCTGCTTCTCCAAAGCATTGACTTTTGCCTCGGACCCCAGAATTGCTACGCCCCACCTAGTCATTTGCCCACACAGGCAAAGGAATTTACCAAGAGCCACGACACTTAAAAGTCACTGCTGCTAGCCTGCTTGTGTATCTCCCCTCAGCACAGCTGCACCTGATCCTAAGCATCGCAGGCAGGTGAACAGTGGCAAGTAGACTCCCTAGAAAAAGAGCGGAGAGAAGAGGAGGAGGCTTGGTGGACTTGCACCCGAGGACAGAGGAGGCGCAGTCTCTTCGGATGCTCCATCCTGCCACTTCTCCTGCTGCAGTGGTGGTCCAGGGGTCACACCAGCGGGGCTTCCAGAGGCCATGCTACTGCTTGGTGGTGCTGTCCTTTGGTGCCAGCCCTGAATCCGTGAACCTTATACCTGCTAGTCCTTAAGATGTCACAAGATGCCTTTTGGGTTTTGCCAAAACAAATGTACAGAGAAGGGTATGAGATTAACAGAGTACATAAATGGCCCCCAGAAGTTAGGCAAACATGAAGAGCTTAAAAAGATTATGAGTTTAGAAAGAGGTGGGAACCAGGCAACCTAACGAAAGCACAAATCCCCTGGAGAATCTTGCACTTGGCGCAGATTTTGCATTCCAGCAAATATCAGCATTCCTTTCTTTTAAGGAACAAGATTGGCTTCTCCTGAACTGATTGCCCATCAATGTCTAGTGTTTGGGGAGAAGGAGAAAATGTTTCAGCTGCTTTCTTCACCATATGAATAATTTTACAAACCTGTATCACGTTTCCCCCCTTATCCCACACCGGCTCAAAGTGCCAAGGGGGGTGGCAACGTATGACTTACCATTCGTGGCTGTCATACGGCTAAGTGTGTTGGGTTGGGGAAAGCAATGGTGACCTACCCTGTAAAAACTTCACTGCGAGACTCTGTGGATCTCCCTCGACGCGCTATAGGACAGAAAGGCCTGGAGGGGCACGATCTACGGAGCAGCCGAGGGTCGGACACGACTGTGTGGCTTGGATCGGATTGGGTATCACGTTCCTCCCATTTTTTCCCACTAAACTAAAATGCTCCAAACTCATTAGCCTTTCTTCATAGGGAACTACGTTATAACCCCTTGTTCTTTTACACCACACTTTTATGTACCTTTTCCAGCTCTACAATATCCTTTTTGAAATGGGGCAACTAGATCGGTACACATTAGTATTTCAAATACATCCGCAATGTAGATCCGTGCAAGAGTATTACTATACTAGCAGTTTCTGTTTTGGTCCCTTTCTTAAAAATCCCCAGCATGGAGTTTGCCTTTTTCACTGCAGATGCTCAGTGTTTTCACTGAACTACCCACCAGGACCCAAATATCTCTTCCCTGGCCAGTCACTGCCCGTTCAGGCCCCCATCAAAGTACCTGTAAAGTTAGTAAAATTTTTGTACCTACGTGCCTCACTTTACACTGAACTTCATTTACTAGGTTGTTGCAAATTCACCCAGTTTGAAGAGGTCCCTTTGGAGGTCTTCACAATCCACTTTGGTCTTCATTAATCTTTATTAATTAGGGCTGACAGATTCCCTGGTGGAAATGAGGGATCCCTTGCTCCCACTCGCTGCCCTCCCTCCCTTGGCTGGCAGGGGGAAAGGTGGGGGAACAGGCATCCTGGCCATGCCCCCAATGCAGCATGACATCACTCCCCAAACTGGCCCAGTGCGAAGTGCAGGAGAACTCCTGGGGCCCGTGCGATGATGTCACTCCCAGGAGTGACGTCATGCTGCACCAGGAGCATGCACGGGCTTTGCATGCACATGAAGAGAGGTGGGTGCTGGGTCCCTCCCGTCCTGCTGGGAAGGTAAGGGAACCTGGCAACCCTAATCTTTACCCATCTAGAGTCATCTGCAGATGTGACCATTTCACTGTTCACCTTTCGGCCCGTATCATTCATGGACAAATTAAATAGTACCAGTCCTAATGCAAACCCGCAGGGAACCCTACTGCTTGCTTCCCTGACACATGGAGCTGCCCATTCTCTTCCCTCATCTACTACTAACCTATGGAAGGTTTATCTTCTTGTCCCATGACGGTCAAGTTTATTCAGGAGTCTTTGGTGGCATTGCCTAAGTCTAATATTCTGGAAGCAGCTGGGAAAGATACTGGCTTCCAGGTAGTTCTAACGCACTGTCTCTTTCAGCCCAGATTTAAAGGAATCCTTACTTACAGTTAGAGCCAGTGAACGACACATGGTTCAGTCAGAAGCAAGATACATCTTTATTGGTCCAGATTTATTTGTAGACTAGTGGTGAATTCATGATGGCTTTTGCATCCTTGCTTGAGGGGGTAAGATCCGAACAAAGGGAGGAAGAGGACCATCAACTTATAACACCTTCACAGGAAGCCTACAATAAACTTCTATATTGGAGGGGGGGACTACAATTCCCATGAGTACCAATTGTTAAAGGGACAGCACATAGTTCTGACTAACCAGATACTGAGGCTTTCTAAGCTGTGGTTATGGTACATCTAAGGATAGTGGGTTGGATCCTATCAATTTTTCCACTGAATCTTGCCTGATTCCCCTCCTTACTGCAGCCTTCATCTCATCTGGTTTTGTCCATGCAGGGGCCACCATCATGAACATGGTATTTTGGGCGATCTCTCTCTTTTGCCAGGGGAAAACTGGGTAGGATCAACCTAGTATGTTTGTCACACCATTATCTGCATGCTTGTTAATGCCCTTGAAGGACTCCAGAACACAGGTAAGGCAGGTTTTTCCTTTGCAGAAGCCATGCTCATTCTTCATCAGCAGGGCTTGTTCCTCTTAACTGCTTAACAATTCTGTTTTTGATGATAGCTTCTACCAGTTTTCCCAGAGCAGATATTCCTCAGACTCTTCATGCATTCTTTTTATAACTGGTATTATTTTCAAGTCCTCAGAAATGGGGACTGGTTTTAGTGACAAGAAGCATGTTGTTAGATGTCACATTTCATATCTGCATTTCTCAAGAACCTGTGGACGTATCCTGTCTGGACCCAGTGACTTCTTAGCCTTTAATATGTCATTTAGCCACAGATGTTCATCTCTCAGTACTTCTGTTTGGCTGCTTCCACACACGTTGGATAATCCACTTTCAATACGCTTTAGTGAACATTTATAACTGATTTTCCATGTGTGGAACAAAAAATCCACTTCTACAGGATAACTAAAGTGCATTGAAAGTGCATTATTCAATGTGTGTGGAAACGGCCTTTGACTCAGGCTATAATCCTAATGGCATTGTCTGGGTGCTAGCCCCATTGAAAGAACGTCACTTACCTCCGAGCAAGGTAGATGGAGGCGGGGGGGGGGGGGAAAGGCCCCCCACCAAGGAAGGAGGGAGTGCTTCTAGTTCACCTGGAGGAAATGGCAGCGTTGGAGGGTAGACTCAGTGGCATTATATAGCTTCTGAGCATCCTCCCCTCCCCAGGCTCTGTCCCCAAATCTCCCAGAATTTCCCAAGCTGGAGTTTGCAACCCTAGGTGAGATTTTTTTTCCAATAAAATAAAAAGGAGATTTGTGGCACCTTAGAGACTAACCAGTTTTGTGGTTTGGAGCCCACTTTTAGAAACACCAGCTCCTGATTAAAAACAACCTGATGTATAATCAATGACCCACAGCCCTACCCGGACCTAGTGGCTTTCACAAACATCCTCTAATCTAAAACAATTCCTCGCCAGTAACCACAGACCATCCAACAGAGGCATTTGTCCAAGGGCCAGACCCAGTAATGAGTCCAGGTGCCTGTTTGATCCCCGTATCTTATTCAGGCAACATTCAGACACAATAATGTCATTCACTCACTCACCCGCCAACGTGATATACGCCATTATCTGACAACAATGCCCTTGTGCCGCCTGCTGTAGAGGTCAGTCTCCGTGCAAGAGAATCAATGGATGCAAATTTGACATTAAAAATGGCAACATTCAAAAATCTGTGGGAGGGCACCTCCGTCTAACAGGGTTATTGTGGACCATTCTTCAACAAAGGAACTTCAAAGGGATGCTCCAGTTTGAAAGTGCTGAGATGGAATTTTGTTAGTCTTGTAGGTGCTACTGGACTCTTGCTCTTTTCTACCAGTAAATCAGTATTATTTATTGCACACATGTTATGTATATTATGGGTTGTATATGAAGAAGTGAGCTTTGTGACTCATGAAAGCTCCTACCCTACCACAAATTTTATTAGTCTTATAGGTGCTACTGGATTCTTGCTTTTTTCTAGTGCTACAGACAAACACGGCTACTCTTCTCGATCTGTCTCCTGTGAGATAGGTTAGGCTGAGAGAATATAACGGGCCCAAGGTCACATAACGAGCTTCCACGGCAGAGCAAGGATTTTAACTAGTCTCCTAGATGCTAATCCAACACTCTAACCATGACACCCCTCTGGTTCTCCATAAAGGTGGCAAGTCATTAAGGTGCCATAAAGCCACAGAGCTATATAGGTGGGCCAACTAAAGAGACAGAAGGAATACGCTTCTTTTGCAACAGGCAGGGAAAATATGGTCATGCCAAGGTAGGGGGTGGGGTGAAGGAGGACAGAGGTGATTTCAACTCAGGTAGAGTTGCCAACTCTGGGTTGGAAAATTCCTGGAGATTTGAGGCATGTTGCAGTAGTCCAGTCTGGATGTTACAGTAGTTTTTATCTTTCATATTGCGTTCTATTGATGTGATCTGGTCTGAGCCTGCTTGTGGGGAAAGCAGACTACAAATATAATAAATAAATAGTATAGATCAGCATGGTTAGGTCTCCTGAGCCTAAAATAAGGAGCCAGATTACAAGCAAGGTAAAATGAGGGCGCCCTTAGCAACAAAACACACCTTGCTTAGCCTCTGCCGTTCCCCTCTCTCTTTGTAGAGCAATGGATCATTTTCTTCCTCGGCTGAGATGGCTTTGAACCGGCTCTCTTGGGGGGAAGGAATTATTCATTTCGAAGGAATCCTCTCGGCTTCCTTTGAATTTCCTCTCTGGCGTTGGCACTCGGGACTGGCTCCTGAGCAATTACACCATCCTGCAGCTGCCCGGATGGCAAAGGTGTTTCCTTTCTACCTTGTTGGGGTCAGCAGAAAAAAGGGCAGAGAGAAGCCAGGCCTGGAGCAGAAAAACAAGCATCAACGGAAGGCCTCCCCAAGCTGCGCGTTACCCGGGCAGCAGAGTGCAGGCACAAAGCCTCGCCAGTCTCTCTGACCTGCCGGCCTGCCCCGGCTTTCATAATATTATCTGACAGGCTTCAGCTTCCAGGAAGCTCCGTGTCTGTGGTCAGGAAGGGGGGCAGTGGAAACACGGGAAACTTTTGAGCTAGCCAAGAGCAACATCACAGCGAGTCCATCTGATGCAGTTTGATGGGGGGGGGGGGTTTCTTGTACATCATGTCTGTGGTCCGCCTATCCCTGGGAAATAACACAAGGGAGCTTTACTTACATCCCCCCAGAGGTCAGGAATACTTGCTCCACATTAGAACTGTTTTCTTGCTAAGGGACAAGTCAGATGTGACTTGAGATTTTGAACATGTGAACATGCCTTACCCCAAATCACACTCTTGGTCTGTCGAGATCCTTCGTGTCCACTTTGACTGGCAGGGTTGCTCCAAAATCAAAAAGAGTCCAGTAGCACCTTTAAGACTAACCAATTTTGTTGTAGCATAAGCTTTCGAGAATCAAGTTCTCTTCGTCAGATGCATGGTACAGAAACTGGTCAAATACAGAAGAGGAGGGGAGAGAGGGGAGAAAGAAGGGACATATATCACAAGGAGACAGAATGCCATTAGCGTGGAGGCAGTCAAAACATTCCTTTGCTTGGAAATGTAAACATCTCCTTTTGGTGTGCAGTCAGTTTGCCGTGTTAGTTTGCAGCAGTAAAAGCGTCCAATTCCTATGTAGTATAAGCCTTCGATAACCACAGCTCTCCCTGCCAGATGCATCTGACAAAGAGAACTGTGGTCCCCGAAAGCCCACACCAGGCGTCACTGGGCTCCCCCAGACCACACCTCTGTAAAGGAAATCCGTTACCTGTGATAATGTGATAACCATTCATAGTCTCTATTCAGTCCCAGCTTGACAGAGTCAAATTTGCATATGAATTCCAATTCAGCAGCCTCCCGTTTGATTTTGTTTTTGAAAGGTTTCTGTTGAACCACAGCGACCTTTAAGTCTTTGGTGGAATGTCCTGGTAGATTGTTCTCCCACTGGTTTTTGGACGTTTCCATTTCTAATGTCAGATTTGTGTCCATTTATTCTTTTGCGTAGAGGTTGGCTGGTTTGTCCAATGTGCTCCAGGATCTCTGGCAGAGGTCTTTCACATCAAAGGTGGCTCTTGCAAGATGAGGATTCTGGGATTGTTAGTTACTGATGCCAGTTGCAAACGGAAAGTGCTCTGTCCTGTTTGCAAAACAGTAAAGATCCCAGTAGCACCTTTAAGACTAACCAACGTTATTGTAGCATAACCTTTCGAGACCCACAGCTCTCTTCGTCAGATGCAACTTTATTGTAGCATCTGACGAAGAGAGCTGTGGCTCTCGAAAGCTTATGCTACAATAACGTTGGTTAGTCTTAAAGGTGCTACTGGATTCTTTATGCTACTACAGACTTACACGGCTATCTCCTCTGGATCTGTTCCCTGTTAGCGTAGCTCTTACCATGGAAGGAATTATTAGTACCTTGGCTCAAACTGAGGGAACAAAAAAGAGCATTATTCTATGTGAGTTGGGGCTAAAAGACAAAAAGAAAGGGGAAGAAGGAAAAGAAAAGCCACAGCTCTGAGGTGGAAGACCCTTCATTTGGGCTGGGGTGGGAACCAGCCCAGGCTTCTTATCACTCCAGTCCCTCTTGGACAGGGTGGCCTCCACCTGGCTGAGGAATCAGTTGCATGTGTGTAGAGGGGGGGCAGGTCCGTATACCTTCCTGGTGGGAGGGGAGGCAGTGCTTACCAAGATCATCCTCACGCTTCCGCTCCTGGCCAGATGCGATGACGTCGGTTCTAGAAGTGCTGTCATCGTGCTGGCAGCAGACATACTCCTGGCTTCATGCAGGGCCAGTTCACCCGTTTAGGGCCAAAATTGGCCCCTGTGAAATGTGGCTGCATGCCTACCGCCAGCACAATGACATCGCTTGAGGAAATGATGGTGCCGTGCCTCTGCCGGGAGTGTGCCCGCTGCATGCTTGCCCTGGAGGTTTTTTGCCTCCCTGGCCCATTCTCTGCACTTTCTCTCCCCACCGGCCAGGTAAGAGGTGGGGAGGGCAGAGGCTGGGAGCATTCCTTCCCCACTGGGGGAACGGGATCCCTAGTTGCATGTGGAAATGGTCTTGCACCAGACATGAAAATCAGCCCCACTCAGAGGCCTTCCCTTTCTTGTCGCACTGGGAATGATGTCACTCCCAGCTAGGGTTGCCAGCCTCCAGGTAGTACAAAATCTGTTATCCACAATGCTACCAAATTCATAGCTCAAATTAGCAATGTCCACTATGTAGGGACCGGAGTGCTCGGAGACGCATTCCCCAATGGGAATGTCCAGTCGGGTACTATGGGAATTGGAGCGTTAAGGACTAGTGATCCAGCGTAATATTGCCCAGGAAGAAGTTATAGAACGAAACGGGAATTGAGAATTGCACTCACAAGCCCGTCGGCAATATGCAATTTGGCTACGTTGTTCCATTTTTGGACTGTGGACTACTTATCATTGCAATCTGTTCCTGACGCGTCTCCGACCACTCCGGTCCCTACATAGTGGACATTGCTCATTTGAGCTATGAATTTGGTAGCATTGTGGATGACAGATTTTGTACACAGTATTTATTGCATGTATTTATTTATTGATTGATGTATTTATTGCACAATTTTGCACTTGGCACTTTACATAGCATTAAATACTAAAAGTTGTTTACAATACAGTATTGATTCCCCAGTTGTGTGTTAGCAAGTTGTTTCTTTTTACCGGTGGCACTCCTTGGTTACTTTAAGCCTCCAGGTAGTGGCAGATCTCCCGGCATTACAACTGATCTCCAGGCCACAGGGATCAATTCCCCTGGAGAGAATGGCAGCTTTGGAGGGTGGGCTCTACGACATTATACCCCGCTGAATTCTCTCCCCTTCCCAAACCCTGCCCCTCTCCAGGCTCTATCCCCCAAATCTCCAGGAATTTCCCAAGCAAAAGTTGGCAACCCTATTCCCAGCACGACAGGAAGAGTTCTGGAATGTGATCCTGAGTCCATTCCCTGCACTTTCCCCCCTGCTGGCCAGGTGAGTGGTGGCGGGGGGGGGGCAAATGCACCAAGGGGACTGGTAACCATATCATTCTATGATTACTGTCCTCTGGGTGGGACCTGAAGTTCTCTTGAAATTACAATGAAATTACAACTAATCTCCAGGCTGCAGAGAATACTTCCCCTGGATGAAATGGCAGTTATGGAAACACATCCCTGCGGAGCTCCAGCCCTCCTCAAACGCCACTGTCCCCATGCTCTGCCCCCAAATCTCCAGGGATTTCCCAAGCCAGAGTTGGCATCCATATATCATTCCCTGCTGCTTGTGATGACTGCCAAGATCCCTGTTGGCTTAGGTGCCATGTTTTGTTATGGCTAAGAGAGGCAGAATAAACTGCAAGCAGGAGCAAAAAAGAAATTAATCAACAAAGCCTATCAGAATCAGTAGATTTCTTGATTCTGATAGGCTTTGTTGATTATCTTAGTAGATTTCTTGATTCTGATAGGCTTTGTTGATTAATTTCTTTTTTGCTCCTACATGCAGTTTATTTTGCCTCTCTTAGACGTAGTATTTGTGGGGGATCCTCTCTGATAGCAGTATATTCATGTTTTGCTATGGAACAGATTTACCAGAACTCTGGCATATGGTTTTTTGCCCCCCCCTGTTTTTAATCAGTCAATATTCACCCCTATTCACCATGAGTGCCTGCCAGTGGGCTTCCTGGCACCCTCTGGTTTTCCTTCCCAAAGCAAAGTGCCAATCTTTACTCCATAGCGTCAGAAAACCCCAGGAGGCATCATTATATCAATGGAGCACCCACATTCAGAAACTGCTGCCTCCCTTGGCTTGGAACTGACTAACATTTTGTCATTTGCCCCAGCATCCCATGGCAGCCATTTTATGATTGCCTCCCCGCATGGCAGCCATTTTGTGGTGGTGCACACTTCCCATTTGGAACATTCCAAAGAGGCCCAGGGTTCAATGACACTGTGAGCCCTGGGGATGGAGCGGGGTGGTTAACACTCCACGTAGGCCATCCTTCAGGAATGGCATTGCACTGAGGACAAATTCCCACGTACAGCTTCCCAAGAGTACATGATGCTAGGAATGGGGAAACCGGTAACAGCAGATCAACAGGGCTGCCCAACACCCCCTGAAGTGACTGGCCGAGGAGATGTTGTCCCGCACCATTGCGTTGCAAGAGCTTCCCACCTCCCTTTGGACGTCTCGAAGGCCAGAGGAACGTTTTTACCCAAGGCTCGTCTTGTGTTTGCTTGCTGCTTGTCATGTGCAGCAAACACCATTATCTTTAGTGACTTCTAGTGTGTGCCTAAGCTCCATCGGTGGGTGCCGCACGCCCCTGGCTGCAGGATGACGAAACGAGTTCTCTTCAACATCCTGGATGTCTGGCAAACTCCGTCCGAGCGCGCTGACCCTCTGAATCTTGACAGCGCTTGATGGAGAAGGGCAACTGAATCAGGGCGCTTCGGCTCAGCGCAATCCCGTGGCATTGGAAGCATTGTGCTGATTTGCTCTCTGGCAACAAGCGCACGACTACAGCTGCCACTGCAATTTGTAGAGTGATGTTGCTCCACTAGACAACAGGCAAGCCCCCTCCAGAAATAATCTGCTAGAAGATCACCTCCTGCCCCAAGCTCCTGCTGGGAAGTCTGATGACATGTCAATCTATGTTTTATGTACAGCCAGTGGGGTGTAATGTGCCATTGGACCTGAAAGACCTGCATTCAAATCTCTGCTCACTCACAATGCTTCCAAGGTAACCTTGGGCTTGTAATTCTGTCTTAATCTAACCAACCTCACAGGGTTGTTTTAAGTATAAAGTGGGGAACGGAGGGCTACAGAAGACATCCTGAAGTCCTTGGGAAAAGGATGGAATAAAGACTGGCCCGGGGCATCCTAGCTCCCGTTGCAACCTTTTGGTTTGGATCAGTGACCCTGGAAAATGATACCATTCCCGTTCATTTCAGTTAGGGCTGGTGAGGTTGGTGAAGCAAAATAATGGATTGGCATTCTGTCCGCTAAAGTGACTTTTGCAAGCCTTTTGAGCCCAGACACAGAATAATAAGCAGGTGTGTGTGGCAAAACAAGTACTTGTGCCCTTGTGACTGGCACAAGCCTAACGTGGTTCTAGCTGCAATCACCAGGGTCAGCGGCTATAAAACAGAGCACAACAGTCCAAACAAAGTCTTGCCAATACTGAGTTCAAGGAGTTTGTTCAAATCTTGTAGGTGTTTTAGCTTGTCCTTTAGAGCCAGCCTTTGCCAGTCAGAACTCACTTCTCTGAGAGTCTTATCAAACGGGAACAGCAAAACGTTTGACTGCTCACTCATGAGCTGATTCCACACACGTTGGATAATGCACTTTCAATGCACTTTCTCAGTCATTTGAGGTGGATTTTTTGTTCCGCACACAAAAAAATCCATTCCAAATGATCTATAATGAGGATTGGAAGTGCATTATCCAACATGTGCGGAATCACTCTCAGGGTTTTTTTTCTTCTGGGAAAAGAGGTGGCGGAACTCTCAAGAGGGAAATGAGGAAGAAACACATGGGATTCTTTGAAATAATATTATTTTCACGCACTATTGCTGAATATTTTCAAGAGGTGCCGGAACTCCGTTCCACCACGTTCCTGCTGGAAAAAATCCCTGCCTAAAGGAAGGGGGAAAGCTTGCAAGTTCTAAGAGAGAGATTTCCCCATGGAATGGTTACCATCTCTTGTTTCTAGGGTGCTGGTAGGCAGCACACATGTAATATGTATATACTTGTATGCAATACAATGCTTGTGTTCAGTAATTAGGAAGCCGTTATTGTTTGAGAGTGCTGATTTGTATAAAGTGATCACATACAAAATCAAAATCTGCAGCAAATATACTGTGTGGGGAACAAAATGGCCACCCAACAATGTATGGAAAGGGGCAAGCCCTGCCTTAAAATGTCTACCCCTCCTTCCCAATTTCTACATGCAAATTCAGTTCAGGTTACCAACGCCACCTCTTCCCCACACTGGAATGTATCAGAATATCCTTTATGTACCCCCTATCAAACCATTTCCTTCCATCTTTCAAGTACGGCTGTTCGATCGTGTCCTCCTTTTTGAGGTAGCTTCTTCTGACCTACATTCCTTAAGATTTTTTGGAAGGTTATCGCAGGGGAACAGCACCAGGCCTGATCTTTGATAGCAATTGCTTTCCCCCAGTCTGCTAAACCAATTACTGTATCAAAAGAGGAAACTAAGATGGTCTAGCACAATTAGTTCCTAATAAAAGAACACGGGCAGCTTTTAATCACTTCATTTCCCTCTCGGCATTTAATGAATTAATTTGTTTTACTATTTGTTCCGAAATGAAGCTTGCAATTTTGCGTGGCCAATCGACCTTCAAGGCTTTTTTAAGGCCAAACGCTCTGAGATGCTCCCCCTCCAAGCTTTTGGAACCACAAGAGTTTTGCATGAAGTCTCAAATATAGACTTACCCAGGGCGTTTTTTTCTGGGAAAAGAGGTGGTGGAACTCAGGACGGCACAATGATGTCACTTTGGATCAGCTGGAACAAGGGGGGGTTGTTTTTAAAAGTTTAAATTGCCCTTGTCGAAAATGGTCACATGGCTGGTGGTCCCGCCCCCTGATCAGAGGGGAGTTTTAGATTGCCCTCCACGCCACTGGCACGGAGGGCAATCTAAACTCCCCTCTGTCTGGAGATCAGGGGGCGGGGCCCCTGGCCATGTGACCATTTTCCAGAGGTGCCGGAACTCTGTTCCACCACGTTCCAGCTGAAAAAAAGCCCTGGACTTACCTAAGCAGGGGCAGTCTTAGTGATTCTGGGGGTATCAGGCAAAACTTGAGGATGGAGCCCCAGAACAGACCCCCCCCCCAGCACAGCTGCTCCAGGTGCCAACTTGGCTAAAACTGCCCCCGCATCCAAGATCCCTAAAGGAATTTAGCTGGGTAAAAGCTAAAGGAAAAGGCATGGAAGACGCTGAAGGAAACCGTTCCAGCCAACACCCTGTACTGTCTTCTGCTTTGCCTTAGTATTCATTCAGCTTGCCAGTTATCTCTGCTTCTACTTATATTGACAGCTACAAAAAGGCTTTTTTTAAAAAAAAAATACATTTCCAGTATTGGGTGAATTGGATGTGTGTTTAACATCTTATAGAGATTGTAAGAATTTGTTCCAGATGTGACTCTGGAATCAGTACCGAATATGAAAAAATGGAGGCATTTGGTCTCATAGGTAGGTCAAGACATTGCAAAGTGTGTGTGTGTGTGTGTGTGTGGGAGTGGGATATGACAACAGTGTTTCTGGGTTGTACCAGTACAGAAAATGGCACAGCTGCCCTTTAGTTACACCCTTGTGAGTAGGCTGGTACTTTGCAAGACGGTTTCAAACGTTATAAAAAGCGCTCTGGGCTTTCGCCCATGATATATTTGGACAGAGGACTCCAGTGTCGCTATCCAGCTTCCATTTTGGCTTGCCTTCTTTCTTCCCCTTTCGTGCAGACGGGGCCAGCTCCTCTGCTGGGCCCACATGAGGCCAAGAGCCGAAACAGACGAGACGAGTTCCCTCAATTCAACCTGGCTTGAATTGCCTCAAGGTTTGACGGGAAATGTAGGCCGCTGCCGCCTCTCTCGCAGCTGGAGAAGGAAGCCGAGAGGAAGGAGGACAAGAGGAAGAGGCTGGGGAGGGGGGGGGGCGGCTGCAGCAAGAGCATCCCCCTGCCACTTTCCAGGCTCCTCGAGTCCCTAGCGCTTGGGAACGGGGGCAGCCGGGCGAAAGGAGCCCTCCTCCTCCTCCCTCCTCCTCTGAGCGACGGGAAGGAGAAATGCCTACATTTCCCGTCAAACCTTGAGGCGATTCAACCCAGGTTGAATTGAGGAAACTCGTCTCGTCTGTTTCGGCTCCAAATCACAGATTTTCTAGCCATTTCCACAACAAAAGGTAGAGTCGAATGGCACTGAATGTCACCTCATCACATTCTCTGCGGAAAACAGTATTCTAGAGCCAAGACTCACCTAGTATCAGGCAACCAGACTATTAAGACCTTTCAAGTGATCCATCCAAGATGCATTGAGCCACAAAAGGATTTTGCTGAATTGGCATCCTTGCTAATAAGAACTGTCGGGTCATTTTGTAGAAAAAGAGCTGGAGGGACTCATTAGCATAACTCATTAGCATATGCCATGCCTCTTGCCATCACTGGAAGTGTGTCGTTAGTATAACTTTTTTGCATATGCTACACCCCCTGACATCACCTATTCTAGCTGTTTTGGACCCAATCCTGGCCATTCAGGTCCAAAATTGGGCCCCAAATGGCAAAAGGGGCTGAAAATGGCTGAAAAGGGGCCCAAAATGGTCAGGATCGGGCCGCTGATGAGCGGGAGAGTGATCCACCATCCGTCAGAGACCCAATCCAGGCTGTTTCAGCCCCAATCCAGGCCGAAACGGGCCCAAAATGGCCAAGAGTCAGGTGGGTGGGGCCACCTGACATGTGACCTCTTTGGGGAACCGCCGGAACTGTGTTCCGGCGCGTTCCCCCTCGAAATGAGCCCTGAGCACTGTGTCCAAGTTAGCATTCTCCACAAGTAGGTCAGAAAGCCAAGTAACCTGAGGCTGTTTCAATTTCGCAATAAAACCCAGCACGTTGAGGCAACTACCCTCAACTCCTCTTTCATTTCAACAGACCACCACCCCACTCCCCCTATCTCCAAATAATCCCAGGACCCTGTTTTTCCTCTTCAGTCAATCCCATGGCACATTACAGCAGGTGAGATGTTAGTTTTGATCTGAGAAGTACCTGTATACCCAAATGCACGTTCACAGCAAGAGACAGAATAATCTGTGTTCCTACTTCATATGGATGGTGGGATGGAACGAAATTCTTTCTCTGAATGTGGTTCCTATGTTGTATGTCTGTATGACAAAGGTGTACACTGGCACACTCTTTTGTTTTTAGATTTAATTGCTAAAGAGCTGAGCAGGATGGCAGTCTACATCTTATATGGGTTTTGTTTTTAAACAATTGATCACGCCTTAAAAGAAAAAGAAGCGTTTCTGTTTAACTCCCAGCAGTATAACTGGAGCCAGAATCTGCCCCTAAATCCTTTTTCCTCTGGCTTGGTTGCTGAAGACCCTGTAGCTACAACTTGGTACTGACGACCCCCTCCCCCGACTTATCACATGGGGGTGCAGCCATAAGTGAACTGCCTCCCCCTTCCCTCATGAAATTGCCTGATCATCTGCAGAGTGCAACTGTGTGGAGGAGCAGGCAATCACATGGAGTCAAGGGTTGGGGCCAGCATGCCCATGCCATCCTTTCCCCAGTCGATGAGTCAACGCATGGGGGGTACATCTGTACTGGGCTTGTCGCACCTGGCTCTGAATCAAGCGTGGAGTACCTTGTCCTGAAGCACACAAACATTATTGCCGCTTTTTACCTTCAAGTCACTTTGGGACTGTTCGCTGCCTGGATGGCTCAGCCCTCACCCAAAGAACCAGACCTTTGGACTGGACCTTCATGAACCCATGAAACCCGCTTATCCCGAGACCATTCGTCTGTCACGGTTCATGCCGGCAGTTCTCCAGTGTTTCTGGTCATGGTTTTCACATCATCTGCTACCTGATCCTTTAAACTGGAGGTATCAAAGATTGAACCTGAGATTTTCTGCATGAAAAGATGATATTCCGCCACTAAGCCACAGCTCCTCACTCCCTGCTTTAGCCTCTTACTGCTTCCCCTCTTGAGTGGAACACTCGTACAACTGCGGGGGGCACATCGGATATTTGGCTCTTAACTCGGGCATTCTAGTGTTAGGGATTTCACTGTACACTTGATAGGCTTGTGCCAACTAATTCTTCAGGCCAACTGATTATATCATTCCCCTTAATAAAATGTGTGTGTTTTCACTTTTCCTGGTTTCTCAATATTCCTTTCAAGCTTGTAAAGGAGTTCTGCGACTTCGTCAACAGGTTCCTTCTTGCCATTTGGCCGCATCGTTGCCCAGGCTGGTGGCTGTTAGGGCAGGTGTAAAACCTACGTCAGTGGCCCCTTTAGCATGCCGATGAGAGAAGGGAATAAATAGGGCTGTGACATAATGGAATGGTTCGGGAGAGTGCTTTATAAAGGGAACAGGATTGTCGTCTATTCCACTGTTTAGTGTGTGTATTATTTTGCTCTTACTGCATTGTCTTCTACTTTTGTAATTCCATTTCCTGCATTGTTTATGGTATGTCACATCTCATTGTTTGTGGTTTGCGTTTTTTCCTGATTTCGTAATCCTAGTCCTATTGTGTTTTTAGTGGATGTCACATGCAGTCTCTGATTGCACTGTTCTGTATTTTACAATCCAGCTCGAGTCTCAGCAAAGAAGTTATAAATAAATAAAACTCATTTGGCCCAGTATAGATTTCAGTTGAATTGGAATGTGGGTTGCATTCAGTGATCGAGGGGTAGCGCACATGTTTACCTGACCACACAGAGTAATGTGCACCCCGCTTGTTAATTAAGGGGGGCACTGATAGCCCCTTTGGAGAAGGCGCAGTCAAGCCTGGCCTTGGCTTGTTAACATCTATGGGAAGAGGCCTCTTAGCTTTCCCCATAGCTCTCTCCCAGACTTGGGGGTTTGCATGAACCAACAGACCTCACTCTTAACGTGTCACTTTTTGGGATGCTGGAAACTATTTGCCTCCTGGGCAAGTGGCCCAGAGCAGAGCAGCCAAGGCCTGCGAGCTGCATTGCCAGCTGATCAAATCGGTTCCAAGATTCCCACATTTTTGGAGCAAGCTTAGAGAAGTCCTACAGCTTGAGTCGATTAACTCATCTGATTGCTCGAGTGCAGTTTGAACCTTCAATTAAAATACGTCCCTTGCGGACTAGCACAGATCTGCGAAGTGCAAGAGCGGTACAGGATTCAGGACCACAAAATGTCCATCGTGCGTGCTACCCTAAATGAGGCAGCTCCCTCTTCCTCCACCCAAAACAAAATCAAAGATTCCCCCCCCGCCGCTGTATTTAGTCACAGAAAACAGCTTTGTCTTTCAAGGTGAAACTGCTACCACAGCTTCTATGGATAAGGACCAAGGGCAACTGACACAGACTGAGGCTCAGCTGTGATCGACAGAGTGAATCCAGTATTCATTGATGTTGACCTAAGTGTGAAAAAGATGTGATTTAAGGACAGCACAAGCAGGGACCTACAAGACTCTGGGTGGAGGGAAATCTCACCCACTCCCCACTGCCCTTCCCCCTCCCTCTCCCCCCTTCTCTGGGCACTTTCATCACCACCCTTTGTTGCCAAGGTTGCTAGGCAACCTTAGAACACCATCCAAGATCTTGTAAGGTTTCCCAAGGTTCTGGTTGACATTCCCCACTTGGATTTTTGTTTGCCCCTTGAACTTTTATTAAAAAATTTGGGGTGTTTTTCTACAAAACCTGCAGCAAACCCCCAGGTTTGCAGAAGTCTCCTCCCCCTTACCTGGCTGCTATTGTGCAGGTTTTTTGATCCACACTCTACAGGCTAAGTTTGGAATTTGATACAAGATAGAATAAACTCGGTTAATATTGTTTGCCCTCTTTACCAGAAGTCCCCAACCTTCCATTAACCCATCATGGAGCTGTAGCATATATCTGGAATGGGGCCAGAGGCGGTTGTATGTTTGCGAAGTGGTAGTGTGTGCGGACACGACCTTCCTGTTCGGCGCATCATTCAAAATGAAGAGACGGCATCCTGGACTGCACTGCTCTGGGCTGTGTGCCTGTAGGGTATATATCTAATATTCCTGAACATTAAAAGCTCCTTCCATATACTGATAACAGCACAGCCGGGAGAAAGTTTTAGTGTAACTAGATCACCACTTTGTGCTAGTTTTACCACAGGGGAGACTTTCTCACGTCCTGGCAAACAGAGTAATTCTCCCATGCTGGAAAAAGGGGAAATCAGTCAGTAAGCTTTAAAAAGACTCTCCCACAGCACCCCCCAGAATTTTAAGAAAAATCAGGGCATGGAATATATGTTTCCAACCCCCATTTGTGCCGAATATCCAGAGCAGCAATAATACTCCAACATCACCAGCGAGATACAGCAACGTAGTATGTCTATTTCATTGTTTAAAGTACTTCACGGTTATTATCACAGCAATCTTCAAACGCTGCTGTAAGGTAGGACAGTGTTATTACCTTCATATCACAGATGTGGGATTGGGGTTGAGAGAGTGGCTTGCTCATAGCCCCCTTGTGAGTCAGTGGCCAAGATGAGGTCTGAACCAATGACCTTTTGGATTACAGCTTATTCTCTTAGCTACTGCTCTGCACCAGCTCCCACAGAGGGAAAATCCCCACCACAAATGAAAATGAACATAAGTGACTTGATTCTGGCTTCAGCTGCCCACTAAAACACCACATCCAATCAGGATCTCTCCTAGGATTTGCGGAAAATTCAGTGGCTTTGGCTTTTGAGGAGTCTCAAGGACCCTACCAGCTGGCCAAACAATTCCACTCCCTCCACTGCTCCCCCCCCCACCTGGTAGGTATCCTCATGCCATTTTGGCTCCCCCCAGTGACACAGCAAAAGATGAGCATTCCTCTCGCCCTCTGCTTTCCTTAAAGGGAAGCTGGGACAGTGCCACGTGGCTGTAAAAGCACAAGTGCTCAAGCCAACTCAGAGACGTGGCAGCCCTTGGAGCAGGCCAACACGCTCTGCAGTTGGCAAGGAAGGTGCACCGACCAGCCAAGGAGGCCGCTCTGAAGAGATGAAGGAGAACGTTATAGATCTATTTATAAGCTTCCTTAGATGCTTTTCCACAAATGTGATCACAGGGCAGATAGAGGGATCTTAAAAGATAAAGGC
This sequence comes from Eublepharis macularius, assembly GCF_028583425.1. Lineage (NCBI taxonomy): Eukaryota > Metazoa > Chordata > Lepidosauria > Squamata > Eublepharidae > Eublepharis > Eublepharis macularius. The sequence goes on along the minus strand of NC_072805.1, from coordinate 18,392,644 downwards.
AGTAAGCAGCTGTTAAATAAATCATCAATAAAGAGACATCAATCAAGATACTCAGCCAGAGGGGAAAAATTATCTATTGAAAGCTTGAGGAAAACAGAATCATTTTTAATCCACTACCTAAAGTCAAGAAAAACGGATGCCTGCTGGAAACAGGCAGGGAGGACTTCTAGAACTATGATCCCTCCACGGGCCCCCAGTAATCTAACCGTGGCCAAACCAAGATCCCACCAGCTACTTGTTGGAGAAAGTGGCCCTGGCACCTGTGCTAACTCTTTCCTCCAAAGAGGGTTGTACAGAAGGCCTGGAAGCCTGGAAGATGCTAAGGCAGGCAAACGAAAACTGGCTTGAGCAGACAGCTGGATTGCTTCAAACAGTCTTCAGGGGCACAAAACTGATTACAGAAAACAACTGAAGAGCTGACCAGACCTCTAATCTCTGTGAACAGAATGCAGCCAGTTTACGAGATATAAATGGTAAAGGGCGTTCGGCGTCACAGCTGCCACCTGTGCAAAGAACAAAGCTTGATCCAAGACAACTCGCAAACCATTTCCATAAACCTACAACCTCCATCTGGAACGGGTAACACCACTGCCTCTTGAAACAAATACCCGGTTATCACCGCACTAGTGTCAGTAATTGGATTTGGTGCCAACGTGAAAAAGAAGTTTATATTGGAAGCATTGCATTTCTCACTGATTAGTGATCTCCATCAGAGGCTGTACGTAGATGTCGCCAAGATCTCAATGGTATCGCCATCGCCATCCGAGGGGTACTTGGTAGGAAAGACCCCTGTAGGTAAGCTGGCCAGACAGATTAAACAGCCTACACTGCTTCTGCACCATCTAATGCAGGCCTCCTCCACTAACCTCTTCTCCCTCCTCCAGAGTTGCTGGTCTCTTTAAAGCAGACGTAGTTAGTAACCCAGGAGATGAAAGCAGGACCTGAAACAATTCAGAGCCAGACGAAGATGTTTCAGAGGCAGAGGCAGAGCAGCAGTCTCTCCTCGAGGATGATAAAATTATAACAATTAACCTTTTTCTTGGCTTGGCTAGGGCTGATTTAGGACTGTCAATGACAGAAGGATGACCAACATGATGACAAATACAGATCGGATGCTTTATTCAAAAGGAACCAGGAGGTCTGGGCCTTTCTCACATGCATGCTGCCTCTCTCGAGTCGCCGAGGCAGCGGAAGAGCACCGAGGAAGGTGAATTACTTGAAGGACTCGCCGTAAGAAGAAAACAATCCCAGGAAAAGGTTTTACAAAAACACGGGAGACTCCACAGCAAGAAGAGCAAAAGCCTCTCCAAAAAGCAGGCTGGCTGGTGACTCGTCCCCCAACTGCCCAGCATCCTTGAGCTGCATGAGGAAGCCACACAAACCTCCAACCATTGAGGCCTCTGGGGCTGATGAGGCCTGATGGAATCGGTGGCCACGGTCTTAGTTCCATGGCACAAAGCCTGCCTCTTCCCTCTTTAATAACCAGGAAGGAAAAGACCAGGAAGGAAAAGACCCGGCTGCAGCCCCTCTCCTGAGCAAGCACCCCCTGATGAGTGCCCAGTAGCAACTGGATCAGCACCTGCCACACACGGCAGCGCCCTGGCAGTAAAAAAAACCCCTGCCATAATGACCTCAGTTCACCTACTTACTAGTGTGGTGAAAAAAAAAGAAAACCCATACAGGTCATTGAGTTACTCTCTTCTGGGGATAGCCTGATGAGAGAAGTTCTTAGGAAAAGGATCTGCAGCAGCCTCAGGGTTTCATGTTGCTCAACCGGATGTCGCGCTCGATCTCGAACTGCCTGTGGTCCACCCTCTCTAGAAAGGCCTTTCTGTCCAGGTATCTGCAGGGAAGGAGATGAGAGAGTCAACGTTGGTGCCTAACAGGGGGGCAAACACAGGGCTAGATGACTGGGCCACTAGGTGAAAGACAGGAGGGCACGGCTATGCCACTTAGGGCTTAGTTTGTCCTCTACCACTAGGGGTTTGTACAGTGTACAGATGGAGAAACCCATCCACGCAGCACATGCGCAGAGCAACGCCAGGTTCATTGCCTAGGGGGCACCCCTTGCCTTTCCTTCTGGCCCTATCCGACTCCTTGCCTGCCCACCGACAAATACTTCCTGGGCAACAACTTTGGACTGAGCTGGGAAAAAAACGAAAGTGTCAAGAGCAGCCAAAAAAAAAAAAACACCCCACTCAAACCCAGATTGCCTGGCTAATTGCATACTATAAATAATTTTTAATAATGACATTAAAGCAAGTGCTAATGAAAATGAGGTGCATTTACAGCGGCTTTTTTCTTTTTGCTGAAACTCATTGACCTCCGACTGTCTCTTTGACGGCCTCTCCAACAGCTCTCATGAGATTTGCTTTAAGGGACAGATATATAAATCGAAACCTCAGAGGCATTCCGTATGGGGCCTGCCCTACATACTCCTGTAATGCAAGGGAGCCTGAGAAACCACAGGTAGAGGATTCTTTCCTTCTTTCAAGACCAGGAGAATGAGATACAGCTGTGGTTTCCCAAATCTGGAATAGTCAAAATGTGTAGGCGCACACTTCTGGCTGCAGGGACCATGCTGCCGGACTAAGGGGCACCACGTACCACTGGAAACACTGGAAAGGAGCACGGAGGCTCATGCAATATTCCATCGTTTTCACCTTCTGGTAGGTCAGTTGTAGGGCTTCGAGGTTCTGCTGAGCACTTCTACTGAGTTGTACCCTTGGTCTGTCAAGGCCTACTCTGACGGGCAGCGGCTCTCCAGGGTTTCAGGTAGGTCTTTCCTATCACCTGCTACCAGATCCTTTTAGCTGGAGATGCCGGGGATCAAACCTGGGACCTTCTGCAGTCCAAACAGATGCTCTACCACTGAGCCACAGCCCCTTGCTATTACCAATGTTGTCTACTTTGACTGGCAGTGACTCGCCAGGGTCTCGGATAAGAGATCTTTTGCATTACCTTGCACCTTTTTAAAACTGGAGATGCTGAGGATTGACTCTGGGACCTTCTCTGCATGCCAAGCAGATGCTCTACCACCGCCGAGCCGCTGCCCCATTGGGAACTGGGCCATCCTCTTACCCTTCTTTCCCTCGATTGTGGATGGCCAACTCCTCCCCGATGCCCTCCTCTTCTTTGAAGTGCTCCCAGTCCAGCTTGGATTTCTCCAGCGTGCTCATCTTTTGCTTCTTGGTACCCAACTTCCCCAGCAGGCTGTTGAGGCCGCCTGGCCGCTTCACTCTGGCAGAAACAATCAAAAAGAATACAAAGTGTGTTCAAGGAAACCCTGGCAGAAGGTGGGAGGCATGTACTGTAGCAGTGTACCCCTTGGTCCCACAGGTATTTGCAAGGTGAAAACTCAAAGAGGCCAACACTCAGAGGTTAGCCTAAAACCACCTTCAACAATAAGCAAAAGACTGTAGATAAATGTCTTCTGGCGAGAGTGAAGTCTGCCAGGCTAAGAAGAGGCCAGTTTACATGTTAAAAGCCAGTAGCCATCAGGATGAAGGCGATTCTTTCTCTGGCCTCAGTGCCTGTAAATAATAACCAGCTTAAGAACTTAGTAATTTTCCACAAGTAGAAGGGGGGTGGCGGGAAATCACAAGTGCTTAAAGGGAGAGCACTTTGCATGGGGAAACACAATTTCAGAGTGGGAGAAGGGAGTTTTGACTAGAATTTCCAGGGAGGGCTGGGAAAGAGAGCGGCCAAGATACGGCCTGGATGAAAAGGAAACGGCTTCATGAAAAGCTCCCGAGAGAAGCGGCACGTAAGGATGAAACGGAAATCTGGTAGTTTCAAGATTCTTCTCCCTTCCCCTTAACTTGCTATCATAGAGAGATAAGTTTTAGGCTTGGGGGAAAAGATTGCATTTACCACTCATTTTATTTCCTCTGTGCTTTGTGACCGTTGAACTATTTTTGCTCAAACCTAAGCGTTCTAAGAGATGGCAATTGTAAGTCCATTCTCTCTCTCTCTCTCTCTCTCTCTCTCTCTCTCTCTCTCACACACACACACACACACACACACACACACACACACACACTTTTGTTGTTACGAATTAGAGGCTATAGTAGTTCTTCTGAACTTTTATATGAGTCAAAAGGTACAAAGAAGGCAAACTCATGCCTGGATATGCTTTACTCTCCACGGCAAAGTTCCAGAGGATTCCCTGACCTTCAGTGGAATTTGGAAAAGATGGCCAGGAGAAACCTGTGGCTTTTAATCTGAAGAGGCTGCTAAGAGAACAAAACACAGCTTAGTTTCCAGAAGATTAACAACAGACATCTCTCTCTCCCAAAGCTTCTGAGGGCCAAAAGGAACCTTTTATTTGCTCAGCCTGCCAGCTAATATCTTCCTTGCACAGTTTGCTCTCTGCACGCTGCTGTCAATGGTGAGGCAGGTGGCGACCAGGGAGAGGACTTTACAGTGGTGGCACCTGATCCGTGGAATGGCCTTTCCCTTGAGGTTTGCCTGGCACTTATTCTGCCCTCTTTCAGGCGCCAGGCCAAATTTTTCTTTTTGCTCTGACTTTAATCAAGGAGTAGATCTTTTATCAGTCCACTTGTAGTCTGAGAAATGTTTTAGGAGGCTCTTTTTTAAGCAGCAATTAGAGTGACAGACTATGATCTGGAAAATCCAGGTTTGAATCCCCATTCTGCCATGGAAGCTTGGGGACCTTGGACCAGTCACACACTCAGCCCAACCTACCTCACAGGGTTATGACAAGGATAAAGGGGCGGGGCGGGGATATGTTGTAAACCACTTTGGGAAGGAGAATAAATGAAGTACATTAATAAATACTTGAAAAATGACAAGTCCGGCTGGACAGAGCTCACACACAGAAGCACATTCCTAGCCAGGCCCCGAGAGGAGCCATATTGTTTCCTGGGGGCTTCCTCTGCCAGCTGAAATTCTTGCAAGGTTTGACCAAATTCAGGGGCTGGTGCAAGTCTTGACCCTGGATGCACCTAGTTCAAATTTCATCTTGTCATGAGCTCTGAAGGGGAGGGGGCCTTAAGAGCAGCTCCCCCCCACATACACTCAAGCCAACCACCCTAATGCCCCAGAAGGGGATAATTCTGGCTTTCCTTACATGGTTAATTCAAGGGGTATTAAGTTAATGCACAGGCAGCACATTTTTGTCACCCAACGGCACTGTGTAACACACCACAAAGCAAAAGCAGCGGCCCACGTCCAGAGGAGCTTCCCACAGTCATTTCTGCAAGAGTCGCTGATCTGGGGCATGCATCCTGACCGGAAAGAGGACAACCCAGAGCAGCAGTTCATGCAGAGGCACAACAAGCTGCCTCTTCTGAGGGTGCACAATTTGGCCAGGTCTTTTCATCAGGAACAATCCTTTCATGCCTAGCAAAGAGAGAGGCCAGAATGAGAAGCCCCCATCAGAAGTCAGCTGAAAGAAAGCAAGGCCGGAGCAGTGGAGGGGAGGTCCTTCGGAATCACAGAAACTTTAAATTGTGCATGCGCATGCACACACGCATGCGCACACACCCACATACAGAACGCTTGGGAACTATTTTCCTAAAATCTCTCTAGGTCCAAAGCTACGGAACAGTACTCCAGAAGAGACCCCGCTCTCACATCCTCCATCTTCAAAAATTAAGCGTCTAGAATAAACTGCAATTGGGCACTTCTAAAGCTGCAGTCAAGAGGGAAGCCCAAGCACGGCATGCTGCTGAGCCTTCCTTACTGACTGGCAAAGAAGCCAGCCACACACAGGACGGAGTGGGCTCTTCACTGCCCACCCTGACAAGGAGATTCCCTCCATTGCTAAGCAACAGCTTCAACATAGCTACGCCAGTTAGTTTTAAAAAGCGAAAAGGGGACCAGGAATTAAAAGCAGGTGCACCCGCTTCCATCGCCCCAGAGCGAGGAGCCAACCTGATTTGGTTTGTTTCCTTCCCAAGGCTTCTGCACCGTAGAAGTGATTGCTGATGGCCTCAAGAGAGGGGGGGGGTCAGCTAGGTTCCCCCTCCCAGAACACAGGGTGGCGACTCAGTAGCAGAGCATCTGCTGGGCATGTGGAAGGTTCCCGGTTCAATCCTCAGTACGTCCGGTTAAAAAGAACCGGGAAGAAGGTGATGTGACCCGGAAGACCTGAGATCCAGAAAGCCAGTGCCAGTCTGAGTAGACAACGCTGACGGTGATGGAACAATGGTCTGGAGCAATATGAAGCAGCTTCCTGAGTGTGCATACATCACATGACCTTGCGGAGCTGCTGCAGATCAGTCCGGGAAGACTCGGAAACCGTGCTGCAAAGTCACAGAACTGGCATCCGAGCTCTTGAGCCTGCACTTTTATTTGCATTCCTAGGATAACTTCCTTGCTGGAAATTCAGGGCCCTTCTGAAGGGCCTGGGGAGGAAATGACTTGCATTCTCTAATGCAGCAGGGGGGCAAGCCTTGGCCAGCACATACACACCGGCTGGAATATTTTGCTTGAAAACGCCAAGTCACTCTGAGATGTTCCCGTTTCTGCATTTCCAAGATGCTCTCTGGAAAGAGGTTTTCAAGGTGTACAGCCCTTGCTCTCTGGCCAGAGCCTTGCATCAGGATTGGTGCCTGCGAAGGGCAGGAGAGAATCTTTTCCCACGTCTCCAACAATCCATGAAATATATTGAAAGGCTGCTCTGAGGGCAGAGAACAGAAATGGCAGACAGCCACACAATCCAGCCAGGCGGTCAAGGGCTTGGGGCAGAAATTGCTGCTATGGAAGAATACTGATAGGGCATCTGGAAGTCAGGAAGCTAAAGGCGGCTTGCGGGGGGGGGGTCATAACTCTGGAGAGAACCTGCTTTGCATGGCAAAAGGGCCAAGTCCAGTCTCCAGCTGAAAAGCTCTCAGGTAGTAGGGCTGTGGTTGGACCTCAGCTGGGCTAGATGCCCCAACAGCATCAAAAAGATGGCATCTATGTTCAAGTGAGGTGGTGTGGTAACCCTTGTCAAGAACATGAGAAGAGCCTGCCAGGTCAGACCACTGGTCCCTCTAGTCCAGCACCCCGTCTCACACACTGGCCAATGCTAGAGGGCCAGCGATCATGGCCAAGGCCTCCCCTTGAAGTTAACTCCTGGCACTGGGATTCAGAGGTGGACTGCCTCTGAATGCGGAGGCTCCCTTTAGTCACCATGCCTAGTAGCCTGTCATGAACTAAGCCAGGGCTCAGCGACAGCAAGGGCTCCTCAGAAGAAGAGGAGCCCCTGTGTAGCCAGTTTCAAAACAAGCAGGAGGAGATGCTGCAGGCTGATCAGTGTTCAGAACCAGCACCTGGGGCAGAGCCGACACCCTCCAGCCCCAATGCAACAGGTGAAGCCCAGTCAGCTGTTTCAAGCGCTCCAGGATCACCCACACCCTTGGAGTGCCGGAGATGGAGGTGAAGAATGGAGCTCCAGGAGAGACAGCACAGTTCACGCCTCCTGGCCCGATGCCAGCCGCTTGCCGATGACAATGATGAGTAGCTACAGGATAAGTTCCAAGCAGCTGGCTGCAAACCACACATGGCCACAAAACCCAGCCAAAGAGAACTGTGGGGCATGGAAGCACGAGTCAGTATCCCTGGCACCATGACCACAACCTTGGACCTTGCCATGTTTCCTGTGACATTATGGACCATTTTGACCCTCCCTTCATCGTATCCTTGGACCTACTGTTAAGTGACCGTTGGACCTCCTGACCTTGCTGCTCGGACAATCTCTCCTACTGCTACTGATGGCTTTGGACACTGTGCCTTGACTTCGGACCAGACCTTGACTATTCAACTAAAGCTGAGCGCATTTGCCTTACCCGCCCCACACCCTGACGGCGCAGTCTGCGCTGGCCCGGCCCGACCCACAACAAAGCCACTGATACACCTCCATGAGTCTGTCTAATCTCCTTTTAAAGCTGTCTGTCTGTGACCCTCACTACAGCCTCTAGCAATGAATTCCACATTTTAATCACTTGTGGAGTAAAGTATTTCCATTTGTCCATCCTGAATCTACTGCCTATCAATTGCAAACTAAAGATGAAGCACTTCAACTTCAAGGAACAGCCTTAACAGGCCTTGGGGGGGGGGGGGTCATAGGAGAGCTCACAAGCTTTTCAGTCTACTGAGGTTGGAGCATCAGCAGTCCCGAACAGGGAACACAAAACAAGTAAACTTGTTCCCAGTTGAGTAAGGGAGGGATGTGCCTATCTATCCGTCTTCAATATTCAGTTTTAAACTCTCCAAATAACTCTGGGAAAGAGAGCGTCAGAGCAGCCTTCAGGGTTTCTTTTAGCCAGGATGGAAGCCAGCGGGCAAGCAGTGTGCCTGAGAACAGCGCTCTTCCCGCAGGTAGCGCCCTACTTGCAATTCGGCTAAAGACCTCAAGAGCAGTTCAATCCTTTCTTTGCACTCCTCTCCAGCCATAAAACTCATTAAAGTAGTGGAAAAGCACCAGCCACCCATCTCTTTCCAGGCACAATTCAAAGTGCTGGTTTGGACCTTTAAGGCCCTACACAGCTTGGGCTGGGGGTACCTAAAGGACTCTCCTTCCATACTGTCCAGCCCACCAGTTAAGATCTGTCTCCCAAGCCCTGCTCTCTGCCTCCGCCTCCAGAGGCGAGGTGAACGGCAACTAGAGACATGGCCTTTTTTGCAGTGGCAGCCTAAAGCGGGAAGGTATTCCAAAGGTGTGCCCTTCCCACTTGGCTCACCTGGCCCTCCTACACCTTACTGTCTCCTAGGCACCAGGCCAAAACACATCTTTTTATCAAGGGCTTTGTCTTCCCAGCTGTTTTCTCACCTGCTTCAGGAGTGAGGTCTGTTTTACAACAGTATTGTCTGGCATTTTATGTCCCTGGGCTTGTTCTTTTTTATACAGGCAGTTTATTATTTTAATAGTAAGCAGCCTTGAGAAGCACTCTGTCACAGGAATTCCCTAATAAATAAGAGAGGAGCCAGTAAGAAATACAGGCACACACACTCTGTGGCTTAAGCTGTTCTCTCCCTGCCCATGCACAAACGCAGGGGCTCTTCCCAGTTTTCCTATGGCATGAACCCTTCTCTTGACATGAACTGCCACAGCCTACCTTCGAAGCACCTCTCGTAGGCATGTGCCAGACCAAAGAAGCAGCTGTCCTGGCTTTAAAAAGAAAACGTTCACAGCTGCTAACCCCAAAGGCTTCTAAGTTCAAATCCTGTCTCTGCTGGAAACTCAGTGGGTGGCCACTCAGCTTGCCCACTCCATCAAATGGAAATAATACTGGCCCACCTTACAGGGCTGTTGTATGGATTACTCAGATGATGTGAAATGCTATCTAGATGCGGCTATCTTTTTCCCTAGCAAGCTTGTGGGACCTCATATAGCAATAAACAGAAGCCTGCAAAGGTCCTGACCTACACATCTCCCTTTTGGAATTCCCAGGGAAAGGAAAAAGCAACTGGAGCCCAACAGCTTGCAGTATTTCTGCCCACACTCATGGGAGGTGTTTTTCCATGATAACCAAGCTCTGCCCCTTTTCCTGCTGGAAGAGTTTTCAGTGGATAAAAGCTGAAGCAGATTTCCAGAGCAGAGTCCCCCACCCTCCGTTCCGTTTTCTAGACTCTTCAAAAAAGTACACATGTGCAGACAATGACTACAAAGGAAATCTTCAGAGCAGGTGCCGGTAACCCCTCTGCAGCCAGCTCAGCGGTCTGGCATCAAGCCCTCTGCGTTCCCGTTGCCAAAGAGAAAGGCTGCCAGGAAAAGAAAAAGATCAGGCAGCACAGTCTGCTCGAAAGCTTCTCTAGGCTCAAAATCCACCAAGCCTCCCTGATTGCCTCCTGAATGGAAGTGCCACGTGGGACTGAGCAGCTGAAAACAGCTGCTTGGAGCGATTTTGGATGGCGAGGAAGGGCGGGCTTGCAGGAGCTTGGTGGTAAAGTATGACACATCTACAGGGGCAGGTTCTACCATGTCCTCCAGAGGGGGCAGGGCTATGCGCATCAACACTGCCCCCCCAATCATGCCCACAAGACAGGAGAGGCATCTTGCCTGGAAAAACCAGACAAAGAGAATGGCGAGGGGCGCCAAAGCACCCGAGAGGCAAAGGGGGCACACACTCTTCCCAGGATCCTGCCCTCATCCCTGAAGAGCCAGTGGCTGGGATGGACTAGGATCTGGGCAACCCAGGTTTGAACCCCTGCTCTGCCATGGAAGCTTGCTGGGTAATCTTGGGACAGGCACACACACTCAGCCGAGCTGACCTCACGAGGTTTATTTTGAGGGGGGAAATGGAAGAGAGGCGAAAGATGTAAGCCATTTGGGGTCCACACCAGAGAGAAAGGCAGGACATAATTAAAGTAAAATTAAAAAATAAAACAGATCCTCTGCCAGACAGGTGCTACTGGCTGGTCATTGTACTTTCACAGCTGGGAGGGGAAATGTAGCACTCAAAGCTGGTGCTGTCGAAAAGACTTAGTAGCTGGCAGGGGATCCTGTTTGTTCAGCACAAAGCATAGGACTCTGGCGTTGATTATGATGGGCCGGTTAGTAAACCCAAGCCACGGCACTGCCGACAACCGCTACCCAATTCGAAGCTCTGCCCATCCCCACCTCCCACCCCTGCTCCAAAGGAATTCTCAAACCAGCCAACGATGCTCTCTTTGGAGAATGCCAGTAGGCAGCAGGGCAAAATGCCTGCAGCTACAGGAGCTGCCTTTACAAGCTCCCCTCTTGGCCATTGCCTCCTCAAACTGGGGCTGTGCAGCTGTGCTCCCTGCCTCCACAAAAGCCCAGAGCTGCTTAATGAAGGACAGATGCTCACAGTGCCTGGCCCCTCCCTTCTCAAAGCCTGGGACAAATCAGCCTCCTCCGCCTGAACTGCTACCCTGGATTTGGCACAGAGTCAAGACGAAGCATCATACAGCCCAAGGGCCTCCAAAGCCCAGGGAATCGGGGAAGCAGCACAGCAGCTTGACGCGAGAGAAAGCTTTGCATCTTTCTCCAAACACTGCAAAATGTTATCAGTCGCTTAAAAGCACAGGAAATGCTTTTTTGTGGTTGGCTGGCAGCCCACGCAGCCAGAAGATGCTTGCCTTTTAAGACAGAAGGTTCCTTTCAACTGTATTCTTCCCAAAGCTCACCTGCCCTCCTTTCCCAAAGAAGGCGAGTTTACGCTTCCCCCCAAGACAGCAAATGCTAGCTCAGAGATCCAGCAGTCTGGCCGAGGCTGCAGATCCAAAAGGCCGGCATTTCTCTCAGCAAGAGACCATTTGGACATGAGCTTCTAATTCAAACAAGCTGGAGGAAGGCCGTTTATCTTGATGCCGTTGGTGAGCACAAACTACAGCGCTTAAACCCCCAAAAAGCACATCTGGCAGCGGACCAAGGCTGGTAACCATTTAAACCTGTGGGATGTTTTTGTGATGCCGTCAGAACTCCTGGAGGGGCAGTCTGAGGCACGAGGCCCTACTCTGGCCTGGAAAAAAAGCATCTCTAATGGCTATTAAATCCAGGAGACTGTATGACATCATCCGGAGAGGAACTGGAGTTCATTGTTTATATGACAGAAGACAGTTTGCTGCCCCCTGGTGGCTGGGAACAGCAAGATAATCACCTTCTCATTTGTGATCTGAATAGTTGCATTGGTGTTGACAATGAACACGGCTAACTTCTCTGCATCAGTCTCTCCACAGACACACACACACCCTGCCCAGGGCCCAGCCAAAACTTTCATCTGCATTTGGCTAAGCCTTCTTCCAATCAACATCAAAAGATGAGGCAGCGGACTGTTCCCAAAGTGAACAGCTCTGCAAGGAATATGACGCCAGGGGTCACGGCAGGACATACACGAGTCTGTGCTGATAGAGTCCTTGGCGGAAGCTGGAAAGCAACCAGTGGTTAAGGAGGAAAGCAGATACGGTATGACAAGGACAGTGACAGGAAATGGGCTCATCTGCTGGAGGAGGCAGTCCCAGAACTCCTCTTTGCTTTGGGCCAGCCGCCCAACAGCACTGGTACACACCGCTGGAAATCCGCAGGGGGGTACTGAGACAATTCCATTTCCTTCAGAACTCTAGAATGCCTTGGTGACTTCCAGGACAGTCAGTTTCATACAGGACAGATCAAACACACAGACTGAAAGAGACACATCAACTAAAGATTCAAAGAAGAGCTGAGGAAGGGGCAGGGAACAGAAGAGGACCCACGAGCATTCCCCAGTTGTTAGAAACAAAGGCGCTCTTATTGACCCTGCAATTTGCCATGGGTAAGGCCAGGCCCCTTCAGTCAAGTCCACGCCTGAGCAAGAGGAAGTTGCTCCAACTTGCGCCAAAGCTGAACTTCACCTCCTGTTAGCTTATAAGCAAGGTGGGAGGCATCAAAGGACCGCAGAGGTCACAGACTCAGAGCTGTAATTTTGGAGATCAAATGAGAGAGGAACGGAAGACTGGACACTTTCCCCTGCGGAGAGTGTTGCTGACTACCGGTTGCTTCCGCCTATTGGGAGCAGAGAAAGCAGCTATTTACAGCTTCCTCTGCCTGCGGGTGGAAGGAGACTTCCTACAGGCATGGAGACTTCCAGAGCAGGAACATAAAGATCCAGGGACGAAGTGCTAAACATGGGGAAAGCACCTCTCTTCAGGAAAGGAAGAATAAGCTGTCCATACCTCTGAACAGTAGGAACAATTGGGGTAAGCCCAAAGTTCTGAGCTCACTATGATGAACAAGGCATCCTTAACCGACAGAGTGTCTGAAAGCTGTGCCACCGTCCAAGGCAGGTCTGACTGACTTGCATGGCAACTTACGCTGCCTGCTGCAGTACCTGATGCCCGTAGACTGCATCAGCCAAACACACGGGACAGTGCTTTGCAAATGCAGAGGCAGATTGCACGTTGCAGACGTCTCCTATCATTAGTGCTGAAGACTGCCAACACTCTGCTGCTGCACTAACTGGCTAAGAATTCTCCCTGGAGTTTTGTACGCCAGGCACATGCATTCCTGAAGCCATCTGATGAGCCGTGTCTGGCACAGCTTTTTAGGCACAGAGTTGGAGTTTCTGAAACCAGCCGTCTTACTACTGTAGATGATCTGCCGGGGCTCTACTCACCATCTAGGCAGCCATGTCTCCATCTGGCAAAGTGGCTCAGAAGAGTGAGGCAGGAAGCTCCATTTCTGAGCCCGACAAGAACGCTGCCCGCCTGAGGGCAATTCTAAAGGGCAGCCTGGTCCTTCAAATCACCTTCTCTTTGTGGAACGTACATCAATGTGATCAGATGGACAGAACGGCACTTTCCACCACCGAGCCACGTAATGAACGAACGAAGGATTTTACAGCGGCACCCGCAAACCCATGCAGGTGCAGTTTGGAAGGCAGGGGCTGGAACCAAGAGCTCCTGAACGAGAGGGAAATGCCAAGCAAACTTCACGCCTCTCCAGGCCACCTCTCTGCCTTCAAGCAAGACTGCAAACAGACCCAGCAGGGGCAGAAGCGCATAACTGAACTGGGAAGATGCTACACTTATCTGATGGTGTAATGTCTCCATCCCTGTAAGATAAAACCTGCAGGACCTCTGGAGCTCAGGCACCCTTCCATCTAGAAGGGCTCAAAGGGGCAGGTGAGGGTCTAATAATGGAGAAAATCCTTGGGGCTTAACATATCCTAAAACGCCACTGGTTTCAAGGGTTCAGTGAGCCCTCCCCTATCCCCTCCTGCACAGCAGAACAGAAGCCTCCCGGTGACCTTGTCCACTGATGACTAGGACACCAAGGCCTTACCCAGAACCTGTAGGATGAGAAACTGGGCTGGCTGCCTTCTGCTCTTGCTTTTTCAAAAAGATCTGGGCTTCTTTGGACGAAACATCCACTTCCTTAGTGATCCTGTGAGAAGAGAGAGAACAGATTCAGATTGGAAGCACAGAACCATTTCTGCACAGCCAAAACCAGACAGAGGGATGAGAGGAGCTAGCAGGGCCTCCCAGACATAACTCGGGCACCAATTTTCATGCCAGGCCAAACCAGCGCCACTGATGAGTCCATTTGGCATTCACAATTTAAGAATGTAACTGAGTTGCCTCTTCAGGGCCATATTGGTTGTGGCGCCAACATCTATGAATTGCTACCCCCAAGAATATTCACCTGTCGCCTTCCATCACTGTTCTTCTACAGGTGGGTAAAGAATTTTTTTGTTTAATCAAAGATCCCTCTCTCCTGCCCTATATCCTAATTGCTGGAGTTTTAAAAAAAATATGTATTTTACCATTCAGTTTTTAAGAATAACCTGCTTTCGTTAGCTGCCTTGGTGGTCCTGATTGGGCAGAACGGTGGCATATGCCATTTGTAAATAAATACATTTGTTTAAATGGGTTGTAGAACACTGTCGTGGCTCTAATGGAGACTGGAGACATTTCTTGCCCTTTACAGGGGTGGGTTGGTATTAAGGAAGTCTTAAGGGTGCCATGTATCCAACTACACATTTGGAAAGTTTAAGGACTCTACGTTTTCTTGAAAGTGGTGATTTCCACCAATTCCTAGTCCCACCAATTCCTCTGCCCCTTTTTGCTGCTGAAGAGCTGCTGATCTCAGAAACAAAATGTCATGGGACTCAGAGAAACTGTCCCTCTCTACTGAAAAATTTAGTGCCACTAAACCTTTAGAACTGCACAGCTGAAATTTTTGAAAGATGCCCACCATACTGATACGGAATGAGCTAGTTTGGGGGCACTAGTGAGAACATTGGCCTAGGGAGACCCAGGTACAAATCCCCACTTGCCATGAAGCTCACTGGATGACCTTGGCCTAAGCAACAGCTCTCAGCCTAACCTACCTCGCAGGGCTGTTGTGAGGATCACATACTGCCAGACTGAACCAGGGACCTTCCACATGCAAAATATGTGCTCTGTCATTGAGGCAAGGTAGCTAGGGGCGAGTATGCATGTATGTATGAATACTAGCATTGAGAAGGCTGAGAGAAGAAAAATTTAAATGGAACTTGGAAAAGGAATGTGAAATGTTGCTCGATTGTTATTAGGAGCGAGCAGGAGCATGAACGTCACTCCCATCCTACAGTCACTCCACTGGCTACCCATCGTTTACCGTGCTCAGTTCAAAGTATTAGTTATCACATACAAAGTTCTTCATGGCTTTAGTCCGGCATACCTACGGGACCGCCTCCCTCCCTATGTTCCTCTACAGCAGCTTCGCTCATCTGAACAGGGTCTCCTGCAGGTACCAGGCTGCACACAGGTGAAATCAGGAGGAGCCTGTACAAGGGCTTTCTCTGTGGTGGCCTCTATCCCGTGGAATGACCTGCCCGAGGAAGTCAGAAGAGCCCCCCCTCTCCTGGCTTTCCATAAACGATGCAAAACCGAACTATTCAAAAAGGCTTTTTACTCAAATGGGAGGGCTGCATTGTAGGGAGGGGGTCTCAGGTACTTCACTAACGAGTTGGGGATCATAGACTACATCACTATTTTTGCCTTATATATTATCTGCTGCTTTAAATATGTACTCCTGTGTACAACCAGCGCTCCATGCTGTCTAATGTTAGTCCTAGAATTGATTATATTTTGCTCCAGTATTTTTTCCTACTCTGTCTTGGATCCTTGCTAATGCTATGTCTTTTAAACTTATATCTGTTTACCTTACGGTATTGTATTGAAATGTACTTGATACTGATTGTATTAACCTCATACTGTGTAATCCACCTTGAGTCTCAGTGAGAAAGGCGGACTATAAATGACGTAAATAAATAAATAAATGACGTAAAGAAATAATGTTTAGAGTTCAGCACTAGTGCCGTGGCAATCCTTCCATGACCAGAATATCCCCGGCCACCCACTAGACAAATAGCAGTACAGAGTCACTGTTCCTGACAGCAACTGGCAGGAAGCTCTGACTGCACAAGGCTGTACCTTGGCTTACGTTCCGCAAAAGTGGAAGCGCGCCTCGCGTGCAGAAGGCAAAGCCTGTAACTCTGACCTTTGCTCTGAAAATGAGACATGCTTTTCAGGGGCCCTTCTGCGCTAATCATGAGGAATCGGTGAGTATCAGAAACTTCAGCATCTCAGCACAGAAAGAAACCCGAGAACCGCCTTGCCTGGTCAGACAAAAAATGCTTTTTCAAAGACGTGGACACCCCCAATGTCTCTTGGAAAAGTTACCAGCAGGGCATGATCGCAGAATTCCCCTCTCCTTCACGGTCTGTCCCAACATCTGGCAACTAAAGGTATTTTTGTCTCTGCCCTCAACTATCACGGATAACGGATCTCACTTCAATGCAGATGCTTGCTCTATTTTCAGTCCAACCACCCTCCCTCATTTATCTGCCTAAGGTTCATTTAAGTCCAACCTCTGTTGCTTAAGCAACCTCAATAGATTCTATAGAGCCAGTTTGGTGTAGTGGTTAAGAGCACGGGACTCTAATCTGGAGAGCTGGGTTTGATTCCCCACTCCTCCACTTGAAACCAGCTGGGTGACCTTGGGCTAGTCACTGCTCTCTGGAGCTCTCTCAGCCCCACCCCTCCTCACAGGGTGTTTTGTTGGGGGGATAATAATAACATACTTTGTAAACCGCTCTGAGTGGGTGTTAAGTCATCCGGAAGGGTGGTATATAAATCGAATGTTATTATTATTATTACTTCCTTGCCAAGATAAAAGGGAGGAGAATCCACAACCACTCCACAAGGGTTATAATTTATCTTGTTAATACAACTGATCTCCTAATGTCCAATGCAAGCCTACCTTCCTGCTATTCCAACCTGTCGCTTCCCTGGTCGTAACCTTGGTGGATCTGGTGAACAATTACTTTCCCTCCTCCCTGAACAGTTCAAGTGCATGAATCACACCCCAATACAAAGCCTGTGGGATAAACAAACCCAGTCCCTTCCAGTTCCTCTGAAGACCAGCACAACAGCCAGGATAAGCCTGTATCTTCAGGCCTCAGCAAGAGAAACAGCAGGCATACAGTACTTTCACACAAAGATCCCACGATTGGTGCAGGGAGCTCCTAATGCAAGAACCAATTCCTGGCTCTTTTCTAATAGAGTAAAAAGTGACAAAGACTTCTGCCTCAATCTTTCAAAGGCTACAATTCTGCCCAAGACTGCTCAATAGTGCTGTACTCTGCTTACCCAGAGCAGCGTGATCACCCTTCTGTTTTAAGCCCATGCACCAACACATTGATGCAAGATCCTTTGTTTGCCCTGCCATCCACAGAGGCAAGGAAGAAGTCCATTTAGAGGTCCTTGCCAGGTAAATGCTATCGCTACATGAAGACCGCGATGCACTTCTCTTTGCAGCAGAAGAGACAACAGGCCAGACTTACCGGACTTCCTCGCCCGCAAAGTCAAACACTTCGGTAATGGCGACTTTGGGCTTCTGGGGTTCCTTTGACATCTCCTGAGGCTTGCAAGTTTTTTTCCCCACGGGCTAAGAAATGGGTGAGAGATCACATTCATCAGCTAAGACTCCCTCTAGTGTTTGTCGCAGAGTCATCTTGAAGGCCAAACGTACCGTATGCTGCCTCTAGTTTCTTTACTACTGCTCAGCAGTCTCTCCTTGTGAAGGGAGACTAATATTTAAAATATTTATATCCCAGCCTCTCCACAGAAATATACTTCTTGTAGCCAGGCCAGGGATGCCACTGAAACAAAACTACTTCTAAATGCTCAGGAAAATGGGCCCGGGAATGTTCACTTGACAACTGGAGCACTGGGGCTTGTACTTTTCAGGGCTGGATGTTAGACCCCTTCCTCTGACCGGTGGAGCCACGGCTCTGTGACAGGACATCTGCAGTGTCCACAGAAGATCCGGAGTTCAATCCCCAGTGTGAAGTAGTTGTTAGAGTTAGATTAGGATCTAGGAACCATAGGTTCAAATTCCTGCTCTGCCATGGAGTCCTGTCAGCTGACCTTGGGCCAGTCACACACTTTCTCAGCCTCGCCTACCTTACAGCGCTGAGTTGAGGATAATATGGAGAAGGGGAAGAATGCTGTAAGCCGCATTGGTACCCAGGGGGAGAAAAGTGGAGTACAGGTGAAGTAAATAAATCTCCAGTTAAAAGGAACAAGTGGGCAACTGGACTCTGGAGAGTGGCTATCAGTCAGAGTTGATCACACCAGCCTTGAAAGACCAGTGGCCTGGCTCAGTATCAAGTAGCTTCATGTGTGCCTGGAAACCACAGGCCTCAGTGCATGACAAAGAAAAAAATGCACCCGCCTGTGTACAGTACCTATTAGGACAGCCGTGTATGATCGGAGCTAAGTAGCCCAGTCACCACAGTAAGGTGATGTCTGAGAAATACCACCACCTTGCCAAAAGAGTGGTTTCTGTTATGGGTGGGAGGCGGTCAGGCTGACATGGTATTTCCAAGAGGTTGCAGCATTTCACCAACTTGTGTTCTTAGCCAGCCGAGTAGTTTTCTGACCACAGAGGGAGACTTGACGGAAGTGGAATCTCGCATATGGAAAGGTTAGATTGGGAAAACTGCTGTCACAAAGGCATTTCACTAGAGTGCCAGCCATGAGGTCAGGCCAGAATCACCCCCCTGGCCTGGGTCCTGACTGAGGCGGAAGAAGGGAGGAGGAGACAAATGGCTTAAATAAATAAACATGCCCAGTGGTGGAGAAATGGAAGGTGGTAGGAACTGGTCTGAATTTATGGCCAAAGCCACTGCCTCTGCATTCATTTTCATCTGAGCTATTTATTTGATAGTGGTGGAAAGTGCCATCAAGTTGTGGCTGACTTATGGTGACCCCTACTGGGATTTTCAAGGCAAGAGACTAACAGAGGGGGTTCGCCATTGCCTGCCTCTGCACAGCAACCCTGGTCTCTCACCTAATTACTAACTAAGGCTGACCCTGCTTTGTTTCCACGATGGGGCTTGCCTAGCTTATCAATGTCAGGGAAGTTATTTGTTTAGCACCCCCACCCCCACATATGCCACCCCTTCATCACAAAAGGCAGGAAACAATTTTTCACCTCCAAACCTTACACAAACAAAAGGTTAAATAGCTCTGTGGTTGCATTCAGGCAAGTGGTCTGAAGCACTTTTCATCAACTTCAGCGCCAAGGTTGGCTGCAACCAACATTTCCTACACTCAACTATTACGATGCCATCTATGTCAAAATGTTCTAAAGACTCGTCCAAGCTGCAACTAAAAGGGTGAAACGTTTAATGACTCACCCGACTTCCGTGTCTAAGTTGCTCCATGTTTAACTGCAAAGTCTGCCTCGTTCTTTTCTCACCATCACCTTGACTGCCAGCCAATAATCCCAGTTTATGGTTGAAAGCCTTCCTTCATGAGAAAAATCAACTAGCAGCAAGGGGCTCTGGCCAACTGCTGGGATAATCAGACCGCATCAGCAGCCAAACGGGCGATTTCATAGAATCACAGATTCAAGGTGCTTATTTTAAAAGACCTTGGTGACCTAGCAAGCATGCCAATCATACATTTCTGCCGTGGATCAGACTGCTCTCACCTTGTCTTTCTGCACACAGGTTGCGTGATCCGTAGCAGCAGCTCCAGGCTTCTGGCCCACATCGCTGAGGAAGCTGGCCCACAAAGCCTCCTCTTTCTTCTTTTTCTCTTCTTCCTTTACAACGGAGCAACTCTCTTCTAGATCTTCCAGATCATCATCATCCTTGCTGTCGCTTGTATCATCCTTTGAGGTTTCGCCACCTGGTTCTAAGGGGAGGCTGCCTCCTTTGTTCCTTTCCCTAAGGATGAACATTGTCAAAACCCATATGCACGTTAGTAGGCATGCCTCTGCCATTGCCTGTCAGTTATCTTCTGCAAAATTTTATCTCTTATATGCCCAACCATCGTATATGTGTTTCACAATTCGCAATAATTCACGCACATTGTTTTCTAACAATCCTCAAAATGGCTCAATAAAGTAAGCAAATATTATTACCCCAATATTACATATTTGGGCTCCGAAGTGTGGAGGGTGGGGAGAGAAAGAGTCTTAGGCAACTTTTGAATAGGGGACCTCCTGAGCCACAGCTTATTACCTTAGCCACTATGCTAAACCAACCCCTTTACAGTAGTTTTCAAACTGAACCCTGAGCTGGTCTGAAAGATTCATAGGTAAAAGAGATACAGTATGTATTTCAACATAAGCCCTATAGGCCAGGATTACAAAGCTGAAAAGCTGCCATGGTAACAGATCAATCCACAGCTCTACTAACTTACCAATACTAAGCCAAGGAATGTTAGGCGTTGTAGACAGAACTCGGCATATATAAATCCTAGACACCAAAGATCCTGGAGACTTTTTGTTTTCCTCCAGACAGGGGTCACTGGCAGAGTGGGAGGGAGAAGGTGTAAATTTCCTACATGGTGCTGGACTAGATGACCCTTGGTGCCAACTCTATGATTTTACCCTGTAAGCTGGTACAGAATTCCTTGCAAGTATATAGTGAGTTCTGTCCTTGCTTGCATCTTAGTGGTGATGCTACTCTGCTGCTGCCATCGCTTCCCAAAGCACTACCACAAAAGAATGTACTAGCCAAAGGCACAATATAAGTCATCCTAAGAAGGTCAAGGATGTAAATGATTGCAGCCAGCCACAAGGTAATTCTCACCAACTGTTCACTCACTCCCACGGATGCACAGTGAAGCTAGAGAGTGCCTACCGGCCTCTGATCTCCTTGGAAGCCTTCTTGCACTTTTCCCTGCATGACGGTTTCTCCTCCTGATCCTCTTCTTCCACCAGTTCATTCACATCATCTTCACTGTAATCTTCACCTGTGTTAAGAGAACTAGAGTTACCAAACAAGTCCTCCAGGGCTTGGGGTCCTGGGACTGCATCTTAACAGAGGAAAAGAAGAGGAGGCAACTGCAATGCCATGGGGCAGAATGGTCTCTTTGATCATGTCCACTGCTTTAGTCCCACATCCAATCCTTACCCAGGTTCTCAAGGATGCAATCACATTGGTTTACAACACGACAAATGCCCTACCCTAGAAAAGAAGCCACATATCTATATAGTATCATAAGCCCAACTCACGTTCACTAAAACTTGCACATGATAATCCTTTTTGCAAAATCATAGATTGCTCCATCTAAAGCAGTATTGCCTCCTCTGACTAGCAGCAGCTCTATAGGAACTCAGATGTAGAAAGATCTTTTCTCAACATAGTATCCTTTAATGGAAGACACAGGGATTGAACTGGGGCCTTGGCCTGGATTTAACAACCATGAAGAGACATCCTTGCAGGTCTTAACCTGTGTTATACTGCTTCACAAGTTGCCAATCGGCGATGAATTCTGTTTTTTGGAGCGAAGTTAAAGAGAAACTTTCCCAGGACAGATGCTCAAGCACTGCTGATATGGGAAGCATCCGGACTATATTTTTTTATATTTCCCACTGATGAAACAAGTACAAAATGTATACAGATCTCAAAGAGGATTAAAATTCATTCTTCTGCTACACCAAATGTCTCTAATTTTTTTTTAATGCCAAGGTCGCCAATTCTGGCTTAGTTACAGAATTTGTGGAGATTTTGAGGAGTGGTTATCTATTGATGCCACAGAATCCACCCCTCAAAGCAGCCATTTTCTCCAGGGGGAATTGATCTCCGTCGCTTGGCGAAATCAAGAGTAATTCCGGGAGATCTCCAGGCCCCACCTGGAGGTTGGCAACCGTATGCTCGCCCACTTTCTCCTCAGTCCGCTCTCTGCTTTCCCGAAAGGCGGAAGGCAGGTGGAGGTTACCTGAAGGAAGGTAATCCTCGTCCTCCTCTGAGGAATACTCCTCCGAGTCCGACATGACTTTTCTAGCACGGCTCAAACCGACACAACGCTCGGCTCAAAACAGGAAAGGATCTCCAGGCCACCGAGAGTCCTTCCGCCACCATAGAGAACGGCGACCACTGATCCAGAGCGCGACAGGAAACAGCTGTGGGCCCGAAGTTGAAAGGTCACCGCTTGGCGGTAGCCAATGAAACAACGCAATTAGCTCACCATAGAGGTTTAGGGAAAGAGAGGCTCCGGCTGAAGCTGTAGTCCCGCCCAGCTATCAGTCAGAAACCGGAAATGAGGAAACCTGAAGAGGCATTTTCCTTTAAAGGCCTCATAAGTGCTTTGCAAGCCCTCACAAATAACAGAGAGGCAGGTGCCCGGTACATGCCGGGAGCTGTAGTCTATGAGGATCGCAATGGCTTCTCGAATCTAGCGGTAAACGGGGAAAGGGAGCGCAGCCAATAGGGAGGCCAGCCTTGAGCCACGTGACACTGCCTCGCCTTAGTTACACTTCCGCAACGCAACGGCTGCATTCTTTTAAAGCCACAAGGAGTCGTAAAGCAGGCCCGATTTTCCTCGCCGTCTCCTACAGCGACTTCCGGTCAGCATCCCCCCCCTCCCACCATAGAGCAGGCGGTATAGGAGCAGAGCGACGTTCTCTGCACGGGAAGCGGGGACTGTGTGGCGCTCTGGCCCCTCTCGTCTCTGGCGCGGCTCGGGCGATGGTGACGGCGGCATGGACGGGGACGAGGGCGGCGGCGCGGGGAGGTACCCGGCGGCTCCCGCGGCGGGGCTTTTCCAGAAGATCCTCAACCTGAGCCTGGTGGCGCCGGTGGGCAACGCCACCTGCTCGGAAGCCTTCTGCCAGTTCCCAGGTAGGCCGCCGCCCTTGGCCAAAGCCGGCTTCCGAGGCCTGATGGGTGGGTGGCCAACCTCCAGGTGGTGACTGGAGATCTCCCGGAATCACAGCTAATCTTCAGGCCACGGAGAACGGCTCCCCTGGAGAAAATGGCTACTTTGGATGGTGGGATCTATGGCATTATCCTGGCTGAGGTCCTTCCTCGGCCTCCAGTCTCCAGGAATTTCCCAACCCAGAACTGGCAGGAGACGGCGGGGTGGGGTGGGGGGGACACCATGTCTCTGGGGTTGCCCTTAAGCTGCATTTGCCTATTGAATGGCGGGGAGGGGGCTTCTTTTCAGTGACTTTGTGGTAGAGTTGCCATTCTCCAGGTGGTAGAGGGAGATCTCCCGGAATTGTAACTGATCTCCAGGCCACAGAGATAAGACTGGAGAGCACGGCTGCTTTGGAAGGTAGACACTATGGCATTATACCTTGCTGAAGTCCCTCCCCAAACCCCACCCTGTCTAGGCTCCACTCCCCAAATCTCCAGGAATCCCCCCCCTGAATATGGGGACTCATATCTCAGCAAGGTTTCACCCAAGGGCTGCCTTCTCTGGTCTTCCCGTTAGGCAGAACTGTATTCACATTAGGGTGGGGTTTCTCTCAGCATGGAAGCACTAGGCTTGGAGCTAGCTAAAGATTCAGGTGGGATGCCTCCCTTCTGTGATGGCGTCTTCCAGGAATGTCATATGTGAGGTAAGAGAGTCACATTTTAGATGTGCTGGTAGCATGGAATGGTTGTTATCACGGGCGGAAGGGTTGGCCTGTCAGTGACTCACGGGCGCCACCTCGCTCCTGCTAGTTGTGGGAATGTGAGCTAAGAATAGGAAGACCAAGCTGCGACACAGCAAGGCATTTCCTGTGTTCTTAAGTGCAAGAGTGTGTGGTAGGAATCATTTAGCCCCTCAAGCTTTGTTAAGTGTACATTCTTGCTTAGCAACGTTTAAAGCATTATCAGTGAATCATACAAGGCTCAGCTCATTCAGTGGTTTGAAAAATGCTATTTTTAGAGTTGGGAGCTTCAATAGGGCAGTGTTGTCATTCTATGAGTTCCTTTTGGATGACTTAGTATGCTGAGAATATATACCGTTCTATAAACCCAGTATATGGTTGTGTATATTATTAATATTAAAGTTTTGTTGGCTTTGGGAGGAATTCCCCCCATATGTCAGTCCAACCACTGTGCACTGTGGGGCCCGTGTGGGTTCCAATACACATCAAGCAAAAGCTTGATCTTGGGTTGAATTGCTCGGTGTGGCAATGCTGAAATCTGTCTCTCCACTTCCCTTCCTCTTTCCTGTCAGAGATGTGGTATGGAGTCTTCCTGTGGGCTCTGGTGTCGTCCCTTTTTTTCCACATCCCTGCAGGACTCCTGGCTCTCTTCACCCTTCGGCGGCACAGATACGGCAAGTTCATGTCAGTGAGCATCTTGCTGATGGGCGTCGTGGGACCAATAACTGCTGGAACATTGACTAGTAGGTCGGCTATTCAAAACGTTAGTCAGTTCCCACCCCAGCTATAAGTGGGCAAGCTCCTTGCACTGCCGGGATGCAAATGAAGCGAGCATCTTTCTAACTGTGCGTCTGGTAAAGGCTGTGGGTGCAGAGAGACATTTGGCAACAGATAACAAAATTCCCCATTTGCCTTTGCCGTGTCACATATGGGTACAGGGAGGCACTTAAAAGAGCACCAGCAGGGAGGTGCTTAATCCTTTCCATGTCTTCTGTTTAACCTCCCTTGGATTGCTTTTCCTGCAGCATAGCTCTGAGACCTGGCTTCTTAATCAGGGGAGGAAAAAAAGAAGAAGGAAAAAAAGTGAAAGGGGAGAAAGGATTCTTCTCACCATTCCAACTACTTTTATCCATGTAAATGCCCTTGTGCCCTGGGACAAGAGGCGCAAAACAAAAAGTGCAGAATATAGCACATTACAGGCAGGCATTGTACTGTATGCAACGAAACAGCCAGTAGGTGGCAAACTTAAAACCATAGTTGGGGCGCAGAGAGTCCTTTCAACCTCCCTGTTCAGGAAAGAATTTAAAACTCAACAAGTGTCAACCAGCTCAGAAACAAACTAGTAGCTGTTGTAACTGTTTGAAAACAGGTGAGATAGTGGCAGGCTGATAAGAACCTGAGGGTAATCCTGCAGCTGCCATCTGAACCTCTTGCTTCATGTTAGCTGCTGTCAAAAATGCTTAAACCAAGTAGATTCTCATACTGATCCACAGTGCTAACGTTATGGCTGAAACCATCAGAAACGTCAGTGGAAATTGGTCTGTAGGCTTTATCTGTGTTGTGTGGGAAGGGAAGATTGATGGGAGAGAGCAACCAGGCTGTAAACACAGTATCCTCTCCCCCCACCCCCTTTACAGGTGCTGCAATTGCTGGTGTTTACAGAGCTGCTGGGAAGGAGATGATCCCCTTTATGGCCCTAACATTAGGAGTGGGGCAGTCCTGCTGTGTGGTGATAATTTCCTTCTTACGGGTTTTAGCCACGCTTTAGCATTGCCTTGGAAATGATGGCACGGACTGAGCAGCATCACACAGAGATCCTTGTTGTCGAAGAAGTCAAAGGACATGATGCACAAGGAAGCATTCCTGCTGAACCCCCATGGGTGTTGTACGGAAGCCAAACAAACAGAAGCTCTGGCACAGCTTCCATTTGTTTTGCTGAAGCTTATACCAGACTTTTTCGCCGTGTGCCATGCCCCAAAGTAGTTTTCTTCCAAGAATGGCTTATTTTGGTGTTTGAAGGGCCCTCTTATCTTTGATCAAGAAATTCTCTCGAGTGCTGGAAAAGACTCTGTTCTACCCACCCATTTTGTGAGCTCCAAATGATGTTTTAACGCAAATGAGGCTGTTCTTCAGGACTTACACAGAATCTCCGTCTTCTGGCCAGTCATTACGGTAGAGTGACTGCGTGTGTGAATGGGTGAGGGATGAAATGTTTTAAAATCTTTGCTGAGCACTGCCACATGGGGTGGAAGCTTTCACATCCAGCTCTGCTTTCACCCTGTCTCTTAAACCTAGCTGAAATGGAATGTAATTTTATAAATTGTACTGTTCTTGTAACCTTAAGTGCCAATCTGGGTTGTGTGTGCATGCACGTGCAGTGAACAAACATGAAGACGAGATTATTTTATAGTAGCTAAAAGTAGTTTAGGATGATTGCCTCAGAAACGTCTGGACTTGATTACCATAAGGAAGATGCACTTTAATGAACTCACAGCTGTTATAGGGAGAAATGTGAATTGGAAGCTGTACAGGGCTCACTGAAATGGTTCTTCTGGCAAGGAATTCTTGGCTTCCAGCTATTGCTGTCTTAACGCAAGATATTCTCTGTTACTACCTCAAAAACATGCAGTGGATTTGAAAGTACCATTCTGTTGAAGCTTGCAGGCAGTCACTCCATTTCTTGTTTGCAAGACAGACCGTAGAAAGGTGAAATCCATTAAATGTGATTTTAGCCCGTTCCCGAACCCGAGCACACACTCGCTGTTAAGCTGTGAAATATTTTTAGCACTTGTTTTATGAGAGCGGTGTTGTGATAATCCATTGTCTTAAACTTGTTTGTGTAAACTTGTGCTGCTCTGGATTTTTAGAAGTTTGTGCGTGTTCAATGTGTTGTGTAACAGCTGGCACTTGTATCCACAAACTGGGGTTCACGCTTGGGGAATTGGTTGGTTTTTTGACCCTACAAGTGCCTGTACAATTTGCCGCTTCCCTTTTCCCAGTGACCAGTCTTAAAATCCTAACCAGGCTGTTGTGCATCTTTAAGTACAGATCGCTCTGATGTTTTCCCTGGGAATTCAGAAATGCTTCTTCCAGAGGTTTGGTTAGAGGGAGGGCTCCGGGGTTTTACCAGCCTGTCATAGGGTGGTAAATCCTACCAGTGTCCTGAATGTAACTTAAAGATCTGGTGTTAACTCTCATGGTCTCGGAACATGCATGGAGTTCCTTGGATAGAAACGCCTCCCTGTGTCAATCTAGACATCTTTTTCGCAGGGTGACTTTGCAGTGGGGTGCTTTGAAACCTCACAGCCCCATTGCGTACTGAGGTGACACTTCTTTGAACGGGCTAGAAATAGTCGGGTAGACTTAAAAAGAAGTTTCCCCATCACCTAAGTGTATATCATTATAATATTCACTGCCTCCTTCCTCAAGTCAGCTGTCTTTGAGGCTCTAGGGCCAGACTGTTGTCTTTGTCCCATTATAGAATTTCAGAACTTTGTAAATTGCATAGTGTGAAACTATGCTGTAGCTGGTAGAAGAATCGCTAGTTAGGAAGAGGCAGCACTTCCTATCAGGCCTCTGTAACAATCAAGATTATTCAGTGAGATTCTCTGATCACTGTGACTTTGGTTGTGGGTTTTTGTGCCTTAGGGCTGAGCAAGCACTTTATAGCTGTTGTTTGTTGCTCTTTCTCCTGATCTGCGAAAATGTCACTATCCTGTTTTGATCGTAGTTCTCTGTCCCGCTTCTTGTCTGTTTTTCAGCTCATTCAGTTTGATTGTTTCTTTGGAACTCTTTGGTAACCCAGCAGTTGAAAACATTTCCCCCCCCCTCTTTCTTTTCCTCACCTCAAGATCAAATCTGCTTTGCTTTGCTGCTAAATGTTTGGATTGCAACCTTAGTGGACATAAAGGCTGTCACCCATCAGCAACGGATGTAACCAGAATCTTGTCCAGCAGAAATTGGTATTTGTAAGCCTGTAATGGCCAGAAAATGCAAGGAATCGGTGAAGCTCAGCAAAGCTTTTTAGCCTTCTCTGCTCTCCTCCCCATCTTGATAGTGGAACTGGTTGCCCTCTTGGCAAAATGTGTTCTGAAATTCGGCACTTACAAGGGGCTGTGATGAAGCATTAAACGCCCCAAAGGGTAAGTCAAGAGGACACCGTGTTGTGATCTTTGCCCGGGGTGTGTTTTAAGGTGTGTTTTCCCAAGAGCTGCCATTGTTGGTCCTCCTTGCGTGTGATGGAGGTTTTTCTGAGCTGCACTGAGGCTGCATCTGAAATTTTGTACTTAGCTTATTTTCTGTGATACGCGAACAAATCTTTGTACAGCCAGAATAACAGTACTGCTAATGTCATGTTTTTATTTTTCTACTGACACTTCTGATTTTGCATTTGATACTTTTTACTAATAAAATCGCTGCTGATCCCTGTAAGCAAGAGTTTTGTATCTTTATCACCTGGAGTGTCTGTCTGTGAAATAGTTTCTGATTCGTAACAAGCTGGGCTTTCATATTTCTGTGGTTCATTGAGGACTGTGAAAGTCATCTTGCAATCTGATTTTTACAGGGGACGTGTTGTCTAAGATTCCCAGATACTGATCTTTTCCACACAGGTCTTTTTCATTAGTTCTGGCACCATACTGCATCGATTTCTCTCCAGACTTCTGCATGCATGGTCAAAATTCCCTGATTCAGTTTCCAAACTGTTTCCCAGACTTTTTTGCATTCCACGCAGAGAAAGGCTGGATCTGCTGCAGAACTGATATTTACCCAGCTTTTCTGCAGCTTTTCTTCCTGTGCATGTACCTGATGTTTTTTTCCTAGCAAAGTCAAACTGGGGCTTTTGTGAAGTGCAGAATGGTTCCTTTGGTGTGAGGCCTGGCCCTGTCATTTGCCCTCCCCTTTATTCCCCTGAGTCTTGACTGATTGAACAGCAACCAATTAAGTTTTTTTTCCTAATCTTTTAAAAAGTTGAATAGCAACATTGTAATGTTGGTGCTTTTAAAGAAAAAAAACTCTTGCAACTGGGGGGCGGTGGGTGCTGCAATACAGCTAACACAAAAACTCTCCAGACAGCCCTGAATTCCACTTGGTATTTTTAAATTTTCACCTGTTTTTCCTGTGCTTTTTAGTCAATTCTTTTTTAGCGTTTTTAATTTTTCTTTTTAAAATTAAAAAAAGATCCCCAGCGCCCTTGTAAGTTTCCTCAGGGGAAGGGCTGTGGAAACTGAAGAGTTCTCAAAGCCTGCAGCAGAAACGGGGCATTTTTCTAGTGCAGAAATAGAAAATAGACACCACTTTGGTTCGACAAAGTGCGGGATTAAAGAATCAAAGCAGTATGGGGCCAGAACTGATGTATGAAGCTGATCCAATCCTCATGGGCTGAATAAGCCCGATGTAAACTTCCCCATGCGAAAGAGATCATTCTGTGGGGAATTCCTATTAAAAGATGACTCACTTATTGTTGGCCTGTGAAGAAATTGGAGGGAACTTTTGTTCCAAGGACTGGAAACGTTGCTCTTGTGCTTCCTGCCATTACAGCTGTGCCAAGCAGGGTGTTTCAGGCCGTGCTGTTCCCCCGCTACCTCCTCCAGCCCTGCCTATACATACAGCTGACTGATGGAAGATCTGTGTAGGCTGCAAAGTGTGTAAGGGCCACGTCGAGATGCAAAAAAGTCCCTGCTGGGACCAGGAAGATTCGGGCTAGGTGTGCCCGCAGTGACTTAGCTGGGGGTCATGGGATTGCTGTGCACAAATGGGTTTTTTTTTTGTCTGATTGTTAAAATATGCTGTGGGCGAAAAGGAGACCCAATTGTTCTTTCGAGCAGTTTTTTCTGAATTGGTCCCATCTACCAGTGGGTTCCATATTGTGCTTCCACGTGGCTTCCTTTTACCATGCCATCAGCTTCCCCTGCCAATCCACCACTCTCCCACTTTGTTCTTCGGAGAGGTTGGAGAGCACGTTGAGGATTCCACGAACGCTTTCTTCCACCTCCAGCTCTGCCTGCATTTGTTAAAACAGTGCAAAAAAAAAAGTTTGAGTTTCTGTTTGGGCCCTTGGGAGCTGGATAGTATAACAATTGGTTGCCAAACGTAGTAGTCTCGCCTCAAGGGACAGCTCTAGAGGCCTAAGAGATTCTGGGGCTCAGGCTGGGAAACGCTTTTTATGTTCCTAGGAAGGATGCGTAAGGGAGCCAGGCATTTTGAGGTCTCTGATGGATGTACAAGAGATGCCCCAGGCTCAAGAATGGGGGAAAGGCCATGGGGAAGTGAGGAAGACAGTTTGATATGTAGGTTCAAACTATGCTTCCAGACTTCTACTCTGTGGTAAGCAATCTCAGTTTTGTTTCTCTTTCTTGTCGTTGGCCACATGTTGGTTCAGCGCAGACATCCCCAGTGTGGCACCCACAGATGCTGTGGTGCCATTTGTTTCTTTGCCAAAGCAAGAGGCTAAATGCTGGCTTCACCCAATGGCTTTTCTCCTTGAAGCAGGAGGGGCTTCAGAAATGCTTAGGAGGTGTCCCCTGTGTGCCTGTAGAGAGCAATTAGGAAATAGCTATCTTCGTGATAGGAAGAAGCTTTTCTTGCAACCTCCTGACATTTAATGATTGGCCCCACCCACCTCATGGCAGCCATTTTGTATTGGTTCCTGCTTCCTGATCTCAACATTCCCAAAGGGCCCACAGGTTCAACAGGGTGAGACAACTGGGAACCCCCCTGCTCTAACAGCCGAGCTTTTGTTGATGGTACCTTTTCTGTTCCCATATCAGTTTTCACCCAGCCTGGGTGGATTGCAGCACACAGGATTCCATCTTCCTTGTATTCTAGCGCCTGGCACCGTGTAAGCATATTCAGCGCAGTCTGGAGATAGCAGGAAGAACAGTGGAGGTTACTTAACAAACCCTGATGCATAACAGCTGCAAGATTATTTTATGCATTTATGGCCAGTGTGTTTTGGAAGCATTTCCTGTGTTTCCTTTGTCCCACCATATCAGGCTAACTTGCATATCAGGCACAGGCCTGTTGTCAGAAATGTTTGCAGCAGCTCAGGGTATGTTGCACGGGAGGGGGGCATTATAAGGAAAAGGACAAAAAAGCTTTCTAGAAATAATATGGTTATTTAACCTTGCACTTGTATTCTGAATAAGCTTTCACATATTGTTCCCTGGACTGTATTTGCACTCCAAGCTAAATTTATCTTGGGGTAGATGTCCCACACAAGAAAAAGAAAGGAGATGCCAAAAGACGCTGTTGTTTCACAATACCCAGACAGAGGTGGAAGAAATGCATTAATAGTTGCAAATCTCTCTCTCAGTCGTGAGGTAGATAGATATTCTCCAGGTGATCTGGAGGGGCTGTATTGTTCCAGAGCACTTAAAATGCATCCCTGTAATCAGGGCTTTTTTTCTGGTAAAAGAGGTGGTGGAACTCAGTGGGTTGCCCTCGGAGAAAATGATCACATGGTTGGTAGCCCCGCCCCCTGATCTCCAGACAGAGGGGAGGGCAATCTAAACTCCCCTCTGTCTGGAGATCAGGGGGCGGGGCCACCAGCCATGTGACCATTTTCAAGAGGTTCCGGAACTCCGTTCCACCGCGTTCCAGCTGGAAAAAAGCCCTGCCTGTAATATTATTTTCTGGGAAACTCATGGAGATGTTTTAAATACCCTAAATACAATTTATGGGATTTTTTTTTTAAAGGCACTTCAAACACACACAAAAGTAGACTTTGGGATTTCTTTTGTCCCCAAGGTGCTTTTTTGGGTTAAAGAATGAAACTAGGTGGAAAGTGGTTGTACTTTGCATGCATTGTTTATCAATGTACAGGTATCAATGTCCTCAAAGGACAAAGTTGGACAGACACTTCTCTGTCCATTTGCATATTGTATTTTTCTTCCTCCTTTCTCTTCCATGTTTTTTTTTTCCCCCAAGCAGGTTCCATCATTCTCCTTCCTTATATTCTCACAACAATCATCCTGTGAGGTAGGTCAAGCTGAGAATGTGTGGCTGGCTCAAACTCTGCTTCCGTGGCAGAGTGGGAATTCGAACCTGGGTCTTCCAGATCCTGGTCTAACAATTACACTACCCTTTGCTCTCTATCCATTCTGCGAAACAAAAATGCAACCGGCCTGGAAACTGAACCCCAACAACAACAGCAGGAAATTATGAAATTTCAGAGCAGTTTCTTTTAAAAGGTACTATAGACACCCAGAGGACTTTTAGCTATCTGAGTGCCTTTCCACTTATCTGCTCAAAAGCTGGAAGATTGGAGTCGATTTTACTGCCTGCCAGATTACCTTAGCGCAGCGGTAAGAGATCACGGGGAAGGTATTCATGCTGGGTGGGTTCCCGATGGAGCTGCCAATTGTGGAAGTGTTTATAACAGCTGCCTTGCTGCAGCACCATCCCTTCTCCTTGCTCTGCTTGGCAGCTGCTTTCAACAAGGGCAAGAATGCCTGTAGAGAAAAACAACCTGAGCCACTTTTCTGCACCTGTCTTTCCTTCATTTGTGGAGTTTTTTTAAATGTAGCGAATTGACTTAAATGAATGTACAGCTTATGACCGCAACAACTGAACCGACACCTGAATTGCTGTCGTAAGTGGAGGCCCATGAGACTTCCAGGGGAGAGAAATCCCATCCACTCCCTCACTTTCTCTAGCCTCCCTGTTGCTACCTTCTTTCCCTTGCCCCACCTCACCACCACCGCTTACTCTCCCTTCTTCCTGCTGGAGTTGCTAAGCAATCCCAGATGGCCATCCGTGATCTCACAAGGTTTCCTGAGATCTTGGTTGGCATTCATCATTTTGGGGGAGGGGCTAAACCACTCCAATTAAAAAAAACATTTTGCAATTTTCTTGCAAACCTGGACATCCTCCACCCCACTCCAGGTAGCAACGTTCCCTTTTTCTGTACTTGGCCCCATTGTGAGTTTTCACATTCGTACTGCAGGAACCAAGTTCAGAATTGGGTATTAGATGTCCGCCTGTTGTTTCAGCAACTACTGAAAGCCAGACTTACGTTGCAACTGAAGGATGGGCTTTGATCCCACTTACTGCTATCTTTACCCCGTAGTCTCTTCCTTCCCTGGAGAAGTTGTGCCCTAATACGTGGCATGATGCAAAGGTCTACCTTGGTTACCAGCATCGGCCCAACTACGTTGATTCTGTACACACTCAGCATGTCTTCCTGGGTCACTGACTCCAGGGTGCTCGGAGGCATGACGCCGGCATTGTTGATCAAGAGGTTGATTCCCTTTCCAGCCAAGTGGGCCTCGGCTTCCTTTGCAGCAGCCTTGATGGTCACTTCGTCGGTGGCCTCTAGAACAAGGATGGAGGGGAATTAGTCCGGGATATGGCTCAAGTCCATTCCTGGTGCTGTTTGGTATGTGTTTGGGTGGTTTGGCATAATCCCACCTTTTTGGTCTTCATTGAAATATGGTTTCTCCTTCACTGAAAGCGTTGTAGTAGCTTACAAAAATACATCAAGTAAGAAACAGGAAGACACCATAAAATCAAAAACCTCTATCAAAACCAGTGTTGTCATAAACATTGTAGAAGAGCCAAGTAATCCATCATGCTATCTCTTGCCCTTACTCAAGGCCTGCATAAAAAGCTGTGCCTTGAGAGACTCTCAAGGCCAATGGAGAAAGCCATTCCAGAGGAGAGAAGTCGCTATTGAGAAAGCCCACAGGCAGCCTGAGCCGGGTCTCACCAACCTGTATGCTGGCACTGTTAGCAGGAACTGCTACATTTATTTATTTAGATATGTATACCCTACTTTTCTCCCCAAAGCAGCTTAAGGCAGCTTTCACATTTTGTCTTCACAACAACCACCCTGTGAGGTAGGCTGGGCTGAGGGAGTGAATGACTGGCCCAAGGTTATGCAGAAAACAGATGTGGCAGAGTGGGGAATTGAACTCGAGTCTCCCTAGTCTAGCATTGTAACCACTACATCACACTGAAAAGCAGAGAGCAGTGTTGTGCAGTGGCTAGAGTAACAGATTAGGATCTGGGTGATTGAGGTTCAAGTCCCTGCTCTGCCCCAGAAGCTCTCTGGGTGACCTCTGGCCAGTTATAAACTCTCAGCCAAACCTACCTCGCAGGGTTTGTTGTGAGGAACAAACGGAGGAGAGGAAAATGATATAAGCTGCTTTGAGTCCCCACTGCGGAGAAAGGTGCTGTACGAATAAAGTAAAAAAAAGAGGCCACACAGCTTGATAAAGGAATAGATTGTTTATGGGCTCCAGGCGGGAAAAGACTTCAAAAGTAAGAACCAGCACCTTGGAAAAAAGTAATAGGGAGCTAGGAAATATATTCCAGGGTAGGTGTTAATCAGCACCAGTTAGACATTCGAGATGGTACATTTTGCACCACTTGCGGTTTCTGGGCTACCTTTAAGGGCAGCCCTGCACTGTTCAGTAGTCGACTCTGGAGGTTACACTAGTGGGAATCAGCAAAGCTTGATCAATTGATTCTGGAGCAGAGGTCAGTTTCCATTTTTGGCCCTGATGTAACTGAACTAAGCTGCATCTCTAACTGGATCAAGAAGCATCTCGGAGCTCTTAACCAAATCAAAGAGAGAGAAAGGCTTGCTCCGTCCAAAGGAGTTAGCACACTTACTTCCAGAATGTTACTTGTTCTCTTTAGGCATGTTTGAATATTTGTCAGTTCAGCTCCTATTCTGCGAGTTGTTCAGACGCAGCCAAATGAATTTGGATGCGTCTGCACGATTACACTGCTTTCTTACATGACGGGACTCTCTCTCTGCTGCCACACACTCATCTGCTGCTGCCTCCAATTTTTAAAAGAGCACACAATCCATTTTTTTTAAAAAAAGCACTTTTGGGTTTTTGAGTTGAGTCTGACTAATTAGTGTCTCAGTATCTGTCAGTGAACCCGGCTACTTTTGCAATTACTTTCTAACTAGGAGCTACTGCCTAGTTGTGCAGCAGAAAAAGCTACCAATGTATTCTATCCAATGATGCAGTAGAAAAGAGCAAGAGTCCAGTAGCACCTGTAAGACTACCAACGTTTGTGGCAGGGTATGAGCTTTCGTGAGTCACAGCTCACTTCAGATAAAGGTATCTGAAGAAGTGAGTTGTGACTCACGAAAGCTCATACCCTACGACAAATTTTATTAGTCTTACAGGTGCTACTGGACTCTTGCTCTTTTCTACTGCTACAGACAGACTAACACAGCTACTCATCTTGATCTATCCAATGCTGATCATTTGAAGAATGCATTTGATTGCGCAAGCGCAAAGAGCAAGCAGTTCTATATATTATATGTAAGTCAGTTTAATTACTTGAGTGGCCATGACCTCAGGGGGTGTCTCTTCTCAAACAAACATGATGATGGGGGTTAACAGAGCCACAAGCTGCAACGGCCAAGGGGCTGCTCTGTAGGTGCAAAACTGCTCAGCACAATATGGTGCTCGAGACAAACGCTGGTACTTTTTGCACTCGGTTTTTAGAATGTGTTTGTACCTGTTCCGTGTCCAATGTTTGCAAGGTTTTCCCACTTTCAAGGCAGACGTGGGACGCGGACCCGCTCCTGGCCGCTGTATCCCCGATTTTTTCCCTCTGCAGTCATACTGTGAAGTTTTTTTTAAGTCCGCTGCCAACTGGCAGCAGGCCTGAATTTTACTAATGTGAAGCATTGAAGCGATCAGGAAGTGTTGAAGTAATCCTACCAGGAGCTCACCTTGCTGGTAATCAAGGGAGTTCAAACAAGCTCTGGTTGCCTGGTGAGCGTGTTTGCTGCAAAGTTCCCAGCATACTTACTCCTTCAGTCCCTTGACCACAGCTTCCAGGCTGGGGCAGAAACAGCTTCCAGATGTATATTTAAAGAAATGCTTTAAACTCTTGTCAGAAATCTCCGGCATATAGCGGAAAACTGCTCTCCTCTGCAAGCTTACCAGGAAACAATGCTTGTTGAACTCAGTGGGACTCATTCAACATATAAATCACATTTTTGGATGTTTTACTTTTAAAGCAAACATGGCTTGTTTTAGGGGCTTAGTGATAAAACTAGGGTTGCCAGCTCCAAGCTGGGAAATTCCTGGAGATTTGGGAGGTGAAACCTGGAGAAGGCAGGGATTGGAGAGGGAAAGGACCTCAGCGTGATATAATTCCATAGAATCCACCCTCTAAAGCAGCCATTTTCTCCAGGGGAACTGATCTCTGTGGCCTGGAGATCAGTTGTAATTCCAGGAGATCTCCAGCTGGCAGCTGGCAACCCTAGATAAAACCCATGTTTGCATATAATAATAATAATAATATTTGATTTATATATGCCCTTCAGGATGACTTAACATCCACTCAGAGTGGTTTACAAAGTATGTCATTATTATCCCCACAACAAAACACCTTGTGAGGTGGGTGGGGCTGAGAGAGCTCTGAAAGAGCGGTGACTGACCCCGAAAGCTCCTGCCCTTTCCCAGCTTTGTATCTTAGCAGAGTTGGGCAGGACCCTGGAAAACTGTCACTTGGAATATTAGTTTATTAATTAACATCCTGCCTTTCTCCCCGGTGAGGATCCGAAGCAGCTTACGTCTTTCTCCTTTTCTCTATTTTATCCTCACTGGAACTCTGTGAGGTAGCTTAGGCTGAGCGTGCATGGCTGGACCAAAGTTACCCAGTGAATTTCCATGGCAGAGTGAAGATTCGTACCTGGGTCTCTCAGTTCCTAGTCTGAGACTCTAGCCATTATACCACACTGGCTCTCACTGGAGTAAGCTAGAAGGGTGGAGGTTCTGACCGTGCACAAGGCAGTTATATAAATTGTGGATGATAATTCTTTTTTTAAAAGAAAAAAAAAGCCCAAAGCTTTTCTTATGGGTGGAGGAACTAAATCTCTGCTGGAGTCAGGATGTAACATGCAAAGTTAATGGAACTCCCAGAGAGATGCTGTTGTGGGCAGGAAGGGCAAGCAATACATTAAAAAGTAGAACACTGAGGACCGATTGACAGAAGGTGTGCTGGCTCAAGGGCATTCTTAGTTTGTTCCATTTTGTTTCTGTCTTTGTTCCTTTTGCCTAGAAACTGCTCAGTTAATCTGGGCTGTTCTGCTATTTGCACAAAGTTGATAATCCTTTTCAAGACGCATGCCTGAGCCGTTAAGGTCTCCAGTAACAGGGCTGGGAAATGGCTTGTCTCAGCCAGGGGCCGTGGAGGATTTTCATGTCAGCCTAAAAAGGAGAGGGTCAGATGGATTGAC
This sequence comes from Eublepharis macularius, assembly GCF_028583425.1. NCBI lineage: Eukaryota > Metazoa > Chordata > Lepidosauria > Squamata > Eublepharidae > Eublepharis > Eublepharis macularius. The sequence goes on along the minus strand of NC_072805.1, from coordinate 18,356,096 downwards.
GGCCTAACATCTTCCTGTGCCTGGAGGGGCTGTCTCTCAGCAGCACAGCTCGATATGCAGGGGGTCCCTCTAAAAGGACCAGGTAAGAGTTGATTAAGAAGACTGGACACGCTGGAGAACCACTGCTCGTCTGAGTAGACAAGACTAACCTTGATGGATTAACAATTTGATTCATGTTTTCATGTGCTCAGATAGATATAACTTTCAGAAGCCATATTCCTAGCCTTACTGGGTCTCCTGCTGTGGTGGAAGATGACCTGCTATCTGTTGCTGTCTCCGCCACCACTCAGCAGGGTCGTGGGGAAAAATGGGTGGGGAAAACATTGTTGCAACAACAGTGCCACGTCACTATTCCGGTGCACTTTCGAAAGTGACATCACCACATCAGTGAGATGCTGTAGGATTCACCCGATAATCTATGGTAAAACCATAGAGTTCTGGGAGGTTCTTAGAGTGTCACACCTATGCGGTGATGACACTTCCAGCTTTGCAGTAATGAGCTAGTAACCCTAATGTATTCTCAAATGACTGCAGGAAGTGACATTTTAATGGCTCTTCACTTTGAGTTCTAGATGGCCACCATTAATGCCCCTGATGAGCCACTCAGCTATTGCCCCACCTGCAAGAGTAAGGGTTGAAAATGTTTTGTCATAATAAGCCAAACTGGGGAAGCCGTTGTGAGGTGCTGTGCTAGGGGACCTTGGTGGTTTTCAGAGGATTATAGAGGGACAGTGCCCTAACCTGGATGGCCCAGGCTAGTCCAATATCATCAGATCTTAGAAACTAAGCAGGGTTACTACTTAGTTACTACTTAGTTACTACTTGGTTACTACTTGGATGGGAGACCATCAAGGAAGGCCAGGGTCTTGCAGACACAGGCAATGGCACACCGCCTCTGAACGTCTCTTGCCTGGAAAACCCTACAGGGTTGTCGTAAGTAGCCTGCAACTTGACAGCAATTTCCACCACCACAGACAGACATTGCTGGTGAATCTACACTGCCAAAGATTTTATGACAAGGCTTGCATGAATGCTTCTCCAAAGGAAAGCATATCACTCTCCTGCTACCAAAATACCCTTCCAGGTGAGATGAACCCACATGATGGGGAGTAATGTATGAAGGTCACTCCTGCTTGTACGGTGTTACCACCCCCTGAATGGCTTAACTGGGGCAATGGGAGAGGAAGTGTTAAGGAACATCTGTCTCTCTACATGAGATGCCTCGGGCGCATGTTTGTCACGTGCACTGAGATGGAATGTTAGCTGGGAAGCGTAGTTTTAAAAAGCAGAGCTGGCAGAGATTGCTCCTCAGAGGGTTTGTTAATTTCATCACCTCCTCGAAGGCTCTGTCAGTTTTACCTCTCCAGTCTAAAACTGTGTGGAATCACAGCCAGAGGGCAGCTAGGAATGGAAATGGGGTGGAGCTGCCTTCCAGAGCCAGGCTTGGACCTGGAGAGGTTATAATAAGCTGAAGTTTCCCTTCTGGCACTTCACAGCCCCTTCACACACCTCCAGTGTCTAGCAAAGCCTTTGCCCTGCTGCCGGCTCTGTCTTTTTAAACTACCCTCCCCGGCTAATATTGCATCTCCCGACACGTGTTCTTCACGTGTCAGATGTCTCATGTAGAGAGACTCTGTGTTTCTGTCTCCTTCCTTTGTGGAAGCCAAATGACTCTCGGCCTTCACCGTGGGACCATTGAGTGAGCTGATCCCCAGATTTAAAAACTGTGCAGGATTCCCCCCCCCTTTGTTTCTTGTATTTTGCTTTCTTATATTGCTGTTTATTTCAAGCGGGTGGTTCTGTGCTGCTTTGCATTCCTGTCACAGAGAAAAACAGGACACTGAATGACATAAATAAATACATAAATAACTGGCAGGAAGAAAGGGGTTTTTTTCCAGCTACAATCTCAGCCACTGAATAATGTCTACGCAGGCCTTGACTAGTTAGAGATTTCCCTTGACTCTCTACCGTCTGCAGATGGACTTAAGAAAAAAACCCCAATTTTTCTAAAGAACAGAACTAACAAGAACAAAAAGTTTGCCCGGAGGACGTGCCAAGTGATGACAGATGCACTTAGCTCATGAATGCCCGTCCTTTCCATGAATGAAGCCAGAAGGCATGCAGGTTTCTCTACAGCAAGAGCAAAGATAGGAATTGCTAAAGAAATGCCCTGGCAGAGTGGTTGGCACAGTACTTTCTCTCACTGTTGTTGCTGGTCTTAAACCCAGAGAGCCACCAAAGACCTCCCAGAAAGATTCCTTTGGAGCCTACTTCTGTTCAAAAGAATATACATGTGGACCCCTGGTACTCTTTGCCCCACTAGCAGCATGGATAAAGAACTGATAATAGAGGAACAAAGCAGAGAAAGAATGCAGCGAACATACCAAGTTGTAATATCACTAAGTTGGGATGTTTGGAAGCCAGTGTTTTCAGCTCCTGGAATCAGAAAAGGGCATATGTTATACCACAAAAAGCGGGTGTGTCCCCTTTTGGCCCTTCCTAGAAAAACTAGATCTGTTATTTGTGCTTTGCTATTATCCAGTTCAGGGAGGGAAGGTGGCATGGTATAGCATGATCATCCGGACTGGTAGAGACAATAAAGCACGTTCTTTTATACTGTCAGTACTATCAGGAGATTCGAACCACATCAATTTTACCAATTATTGCCACCTGCCCAGGCAGATCTAATCAATTTTATTCTGCTCTCCTTTTAGCTGACTGCTGCAATGAATTTATTGTCAAGGTAGCAAGATTCTGTGCCCTGGCTAGCTTAATCAGACAGAATATTTTAACTTCTTTTAAGAATTCTTAATTATATTTTAATGATTTTATTCATTTTAGTACATAGTTGCCATTTAATCCTTAGATATGTGTAATTTGTAATTAATGTACTTGTTATATATTACTGTACATGCTGATCTAAATTTTGATTTTGGATCGTAATAGTCGAAAGAGTTTATTGTCTATTGCCATAGGCCGTCACAATTCACCAAACACTGACTAATAAACAAGTCCCTTATCACAGTTTATATAGGTTACTAACATTAATTAAGACAATACAGTATGCCAAACTATCCCACGGATCACGAAGCAGCCTCATTCAGTACCACCTTAGATCTTACCTTTTTGGCTGCGAGTGCAAACTGAGAGACTCTATAGGACACATGATTATCAGTGTCAGATAACAAAAACACAATCTTCTCGATTTCAGAGTATGTGTTTGTCACTGATAGGATTCTAGCCAAAAATTTAGCTCTGGGTACACTATATAATGGACAATAAAGTAGGTAGTGGGAAAGGTTCTCCATTGGTGAATCGTAATAATAAAACTCAACTGTATAGCACAGTCTCATCAGATCTTAGAAGCTAAGCAGGGTCGGTACTTGGACGGGCGACCACCAAGGAAGAATCTGCTTGCTTCAAGTGGAGGAGTGGGGAATCAAACCCAGTTCTCCGGATTAGAGTCTGCAGCTCTTAACCATTATACCAAACCTATGCCTTCCTGCCCCTGAGGTCATAGTTTCTCTCTGCTATGCATCACCAGAGCTCTTTAAAAAAATGTAATTTACATATTGCTTTAGTGGGACACCCCTAGGCAATACAGTCCTTTTGTTCACTGACATACTACTATAGCTTAAAATCTATAATTGACTTTGTGATTCTTTAAAAAAAAAATCTTCTGATGGCCCTGGGGATATGGGGATTACACCCCTGGGAAGCTGGGCTAGGACAATGGTACTTATGCAAGTGAGATCTGCAAACATGCAACCTCTCCCTCCACTCAGCATGCAAAGGCGCTTTGACTGCAATCTTTCCCAAAAGATCATACCCAACCAGATCTGATACTCTGCTCCTAGCTTTTGAGATTTCTGCAGGAATTGCCCGTGAACTTACACGTCCTAACGACCAGCAACTTGACTTAAAAAAACATTCAAACCACGATGAGTTAAGGAACTAAATTGCGAGTTGGTAGCTGGAACCAGGCAGCTGAGGAAGAAGGTTGCTGGTTGCTGGGGAGCTTAATAATAATTAATATGCTCTTATCACCTTGAATAAAGTAATCAGAGATGTTGTATGCGAACAATATGACTAAAAGTGGTATTTGTGTATTGTGTTTGGTTGGTGTTATTACTGGGATTGTATTATTTTTGCAGAGCTGTAATTCCCCAAGAAGAGGACAGAAGCCTGGGCTACAGTTGCTTTAAATCAAAAAGACTGTGAAGAAGGACTTTCTCACCTGGTGGGATCTGACAAGCTGAACTGTTTACCTTTTCAAACACATTGTTGGCTGAAATTTTCTCTTTGGTTGCAAAAAAAAAAAGTTGCATTGTATTTATTGTTAAACGGTTTTAATTTTTTTCCCTTAACTTACAATTGTGTGAAAGTTTGCTTCCTAAGCCCCATCAAACCCCTACAAAGGAAAGTTACAATAGCATCACCAAGGCTGCTGCTACATAGTGACAGGGCTTGCGGTGCTGCTACAAACACAGAAACATTTGCCTCAGTTATGGAGCATCCATGGCCATTTTCACACTGCTTACCGGCCACAGAACATCGTGCCAAGCTCCCGGAATGACAGCGTCTTCCAGGCACCAGGAAGATGCTGTCGTTCCAGGAGCTTGGCACGATATTCTGTGGCCAGTAAGCAGTGTGAAAACGGCCCATGTGGTGGGCCTCCCACACACATACTTTCCCTGCCCCAGTCTCCCACAGAATTGCAATACTTAACGCTCTGCAGCCAATTCTTCCTAGCCTTAGGCCAGGTTTTCAGTAAAGCTTGTACATGAGAACCTCCCAACCCTGACAAATTTACACCCACTTCTCAATAGGCCACATCAGTACCCTAAGGGCCAAAGTAATAACTATATTTGGGTTGCAAAGGTTTGCTATATGACTCCATACAGATAGAATGCCAACTCTTCTTCTTTTGCAAACTAGTACTGTGACCATTATAGCTCCATTTACCTGCAGACTAAAACCAGCCCTTCCTAAAAGGACTGTTCACTGAGAGTCTCTCTACATGAGACATCTGACACGTGAAGGACATGTGTCGGGAGATGCAATGGTAGCCAGGAAGGGTAGTTTTTTAGACAGAGCCAGTGGAAGGGCAAAGTCTTTGCTATACACTGGAGCTGTGTGAAGGGACTGACAAATGCCAAAAGGGAAACTTCAGCCCGTTAGAACCTCTCCAGGTTCAAGCCAGGTCTGGAAGGCAGCTCCAGCCCATTCCCATTCCTGGCTGCCCTCTGGTTGCCATCCCACACAGTTTTAGACCCGGGAGGTATAATTGACAGAGCCTTTGGGAAGGCGAAGATGAAATTAACAAACCCTCTGAGGAACGATCTCTGCCAGCTCCTGCCTTTTAAAACTACGCTTCCCGGCTAATGTTGCGTATCCCTATACTTGACGAACACATGCCATCGCGTCTTGTGTAGAGAGACTCTCAGAAATGTCTTGCTCTCACCTGCGCTCTTGCATCCCGAGGATCCCGGCACGTGGCAAAAATCCATTGTGGGGGTTTTGGCAGTCCTAGGAGCTGCTTCACCAGTTCAAAACCGATACCTCGATTGGCTCCAGTCACCAGAACGCTGCAGAAATTCCCCCTGGTCATCTTAATGCAGATGGGACCTTCCTAGACTGGCAATTCTTCTCTTGTGTGCCTTTGCGCTTGGTCTGGAGTTTTTTTTTTCCTTCTTGCCAGTCCCCACCTATTTGCTGAGCAGTGCTAGGGGCGGATGGAGATTGGCTCTTTGTGTTTGTTATTAAAGGAGATGGGATTTCATGTTGGGAGCAGTGAAATGACTCACGGAGGAAATCTGCTTTGGATAAACAAAAGCGTCTTGCAATCCCTGGGTCGAGAAAGCCCTGTAGCATAGTACAGTACACTCCGTGCCTCGATAGGGTGGCTGAGAACCATCACAAGCTTCCAGGCAAAGATTCTCTCTCTTCTCCTGCCCATATTCATAATACACAAAAATGTTTCATTAAAACAGGGTGTTACGGCCCTTACTTTCTCTTGGGTAGATTTTGCCTTTAATCTTTCCCTTAACACCCTCTGGGTAGATTGCTGTCACCAGGAATATTATATTTCAAGATATTTTCTTTAAATTTTCCCTTTGGTAACATGCTTAAGCGTCAGGCTCCTATGTGGTGCTGAGGATAGGAATGGGATATAGCAATGACAGCTATTCTGGGATATAACAAAACAAAACCAACTATTTTGTCAAGAAGCGTATCGGTTTCATAAAAGTAGTTCTTGGTTCTTAAAGTTACTTCATTTAAACTCATTCACACAGATCTCTTCTAAGGCTTCACACAGCTAGCCTCTTTCTCTAACTCAATATTTCTCACAGACATGCTTAAAGTTACTCAGGCAGCGCACAGCTTGCCCGCTTTCTTCTGATTCAATATTTCACAGAAACGCTTAAAACTGCTCAGGCTGCAAACAGCTTGCCTGCTTTCTCTTGACTCAATATTTCTCTCACAGAAATGCTTAAAACTCCTCAGACAGCACACAGCTGGCCTCTCTTTCCCTGACTGAGTGTCCTTTCACAAACATGCTCAGTTCAGATTCCACACAGGTTATATTTCTCTCATAAATACTTCAACATACTCAGGCAGCACACAGCCAGCCTGCTTTCTTCTGACTGAAACTTTTTTTCTCTACGCCCAGTCTAAACTGCCTTCACTTCGCCCACACTCTCAGAGCCAAGCTACAAGTGACACCTGACACAGGTTAGACACTTGTCAGCTTCCCTCAAGTTTTTTTTTTAATAAAAGTTTTTTATTGCATGGGTTAACATACATTCCATAAAACATCTTATATATCATCCCATTGTATTGCTATATGTATCCCACCCCTCCCCCCTTTTCTGTATTGACTCCCAACAGCACTATAACCCCTTTATTTCTTATCGTTTATTCTACATTACATTTGTCCCTATTGTTAAAGGTAAGGCTCTAGCCTATTCTTCGTTATTACTTCTTAATAATTGTCAAGAGACCACAATTGTCCTTTCACATCCCATTTCCTTTCCAAATAATTTTTAAGTTTCCCCCAGTCTGTAAAAAATTCACTTGGATTTTGTTCTCTTAACTTTCTTGCCAATTTGTCCATTTCTGCCATGTACAACAGTTTTTGTATCCAGTCTTCGACTTCTGGTAGTTCTTCTTGTTTCCAATACTGTGCATATAATATTCTTGCTGCTACCGTCATATAATATAACAGTGTCCTGTCCTTAACATTCACTTTCTCCATATTTAATCCTAGTAGTTGCAATTCAGGGCTCTTTATCACATTACTTTTCAGAATTAGCGACATTTCCGCAAAGATCTTAGACCAAAATAGCTTGGCCTTTTCACACGTCCACCACATATGGTACAGAGAACCTTCATGTTTTTTACATTTCCAACATTTGTTTGACATTTGACTATTAACATTTGCCAACTTTTTCAGTGTTAAGTACCACCTATGCATCATCTTATATCCATTCTCTTTTAAACTGGTACATGTTGATATTTTCAATGTATTTTTCCATAAATATTCCCATGCCTCCATTGTAATCTCTTTATTAAAATTTATTGCCCATTTCACCATTTGAACTTTAACCATCTCATCCTCTGTGTACCATTTCAACAAAAGTTTATATATCTTAGAAATCACTTTTGCTCCCTCTCACAGTAAAAGTTCTTCTGATTCTGAGTTTTTACCTCTAAAACCTAGTTTTCTTTTGTCTGCTTCAAATAAATCTTTAATTTGTCGATATTGCAACCATCCATATTTAAATGGTAGTTCCTCATTGTCCTTAATCTTAAGAGGGTCTCTGTCCAACCTTAATAGTTCTTTATAGGTTATCCATTCTTCTCCTTTGTATTCCATACTCGGGTTTACAACTTCTGTGGTACAATCCACAAAGGTCTCTCTTCCCCCCCAAAAAACGTTTTATATTTTTGCCAAACCAGAAAAGATTTCTTCTTTCATAATGGTGTTGAAACATGGCATCCATTTTATGCTTATCATACCAAAGATATGCATGCCAGCCAAACAACTTGTTGTGACCTTCCAAAGACAACAACTAATGATTAGATAATTTCACCCATTCTCTCAACCATGTTAAACATATTGCCTCATGGCACAATCTCAAGTTCGGTAATTGCAAACCACCCCCTTCCTTTGCATCGCATAACACCTTCATCTTAACCCTCGGCTTCTTCCCTGCCCACACAAATTCTGATATTTTTCTCTGCCATTTGTCAAAATGTTTTTTATCTTTTACTATTGGGATTGTTTGCAACAAGAACATCATTCTAGGTAGCACATTCATTTTAACCACTGAAATACGGCCCAACAATGACAAGTTCAATTTGTTCCATTTCAACATAGTTGAAATGCTTTTCATAGTTATTCTTAAACAAGTCTATATTTTTAACTGTCAGTTCTATTCCCAGGTATTTTGTTTTTTGAACCACTTCACAGTTTGTTACACTTACTAGCTCCTGCTGTTTCCTTTTTGTCATATTTTTACAGAGCAGTTTCGACTTTATTTTGTTAATGTAGAACCCTGCCAGATCTCCAAATTCTTTAATTTTGCCTAACAAAATCGGTAATGTCTGGATTGGATCTTCTACTATAAACATTACATCGTCCGCAAACGCTCTAAACTTACACGAATTGCCTTTGAGCCTTATCCCTTTGATGTTGTCATCTTCTCTTATCTGCCTTAATAATACTTCCAGCACCATAACGAACAGCAGAGGTGAAAGTGGACATCCTTGCCTTGTACCTTTTCTTACCTTGAATTTTTCTGTCAAGTCACTGTTAATGCATATCGCCGCTCTTCGATCTTTGCAAACAGCTTTCACTGCCTCTATAAAGTCTTTCCCTAGGTCTATCCTTTCCATTGTTGCAAACATAAAGTCCCAATTTAAGTTGTCAAAGGCTTTCTCTGCATCTGCGGGGGAAAAAGCCTATCTCTGTCAGGGTGCTTGTCATAATATTCTATGGCATCCATCACTACTCTCAAATTGTCTCTAATTTGTCTATTGGGTAAAAACCCAGCTTGCTCTTCTCCCCCACAGTCCATTAACAATTTTTTAAGTCTTTCTCCTAAGATTCTTGCAAAGATTTTATAGTCATTATTTAATAAAGATATTGGCCTGTAGTTCTTTATATCTGATAAATCTTGTAACTCCTTTGGAATCAATAAGATATTTGCTTCATTCCATGTATCTGGTAAACCTTTTCCTTTCATAGTCTCATTCATCACCCTTTGTAGGGCCAGCACTAGGTCCTTTTTCATTATTTTATAAAATTTTGCTGATATTCCATCTGGGCCCGGTGCTTACCCCACCTTCGTTGATTCTATGGCATCTAAAATTTCTTCTTCCGTAACTTGAGCATTTAATTTCTCTTTCATCTTGCTTGAAATCTTAGGTAGATTTGCTTTTTGTAGATAACTATCTATTTTTCCTGGATCTATTGCCCTTCTTTGGAATAACTTGGCGTAATACTTATAAAATGCTCTCTTTATAGAATGGTGTTCCATTAACTCTTTCCCTTCCTCTATTATTTTACCGATTGCTTTTCTCTCTCTCTTCCTTTTCAATTGCCAGGCTAAATATCTCCCTGGCTTATTTGCCCCTTCAAACGATTTTTGCTGTAACATCCTCAATTTCCATTCCAGTTCTTTATTTGCATAGGCCCCTAGCTGCTCCTGCAGTATCTTAATTTCTTGGATTATTGTTTTCTTCCCTGTTTTTTTCCTTAATTCTTGTTCTTTCTTAGAGATTTTCTCTTGAAATTTTTCCTCTCTTTTTCTTCTTTCCCTGTTGTTCAATGTAATCAGTATCCCTCTCATCACTGCTTTATAAGCGTCCCAAACTGTATGCATTGGGACTTCCTGATCCATATTATATTGGAAAAAGCATTTCGATTCCCCTTGAATAAATTCCACATTTGCTTAGTTTTGAAGAAGATCTTCGTTTAATCTCCATCTTAATTTTCTTTGCCCCATCGAAGCTTTCCACAAAATTGGATTATGGTCTGAACTCACTCTTGGCATCATCTCTATTTTCTTGGTAGCAAATTTAACTCTTTAGTTGTCCAAATCATATCAATTCTCGAAAAAGATTGGTGTCTTGCAGAGTAAAATGTATATTCTTTACTTTTAGGATTCCAATTTCTCCATATGTCTTCCACCTTTTCTTGGCCTGTCAATTCAAGAAAAGATTTTGGTAGCTTCCCCGATTTTTGTTTGGCCAAGTTTACTTTCCTGTACAAATGCAAGTCCACAACTCCATTAAAGTCTCCAGCCATTATCATTTGATCATATGAATATTGGTCCAAGTTTTGAATTAACTCCTTATAAAACTCATCTTTCACTTCATTAGGTGCATAGATTCCTAAAATCAAAGTCTTCAAAACTTTGGGTCCAACTCTTCTTTTACATATATCACAACTCCCCTTTTGTTTTATAGAAGCCCAAAATTCTTTCTCTAATTGTCCATTTTTTCAAAATTTTGAATCTTGCTCCTTTAGATGCGTTTCCTGGAGGCATATTATATTGCAATTTTGCTTCTTTAGCCAGTGAAAAACAACTTTACGTTTTTGGGGTGAATTCAGTCCATTAACATTCCAAGATATTAATTTGTACTCCATAGTATTATTTTCTATCTGTTCTGGGAAAGTCCGTCTCATTGTCCAACAAAAACAAATCCGTCTCGTGTTTAGATTTGATGGTGACTCTTGTAGCTTGGAAATGGAAACTCAATCCTTCTGGTAATTCCCATCTATACCTTATGCTCTTATCTCTCAACTTTTGTGTTAATTATCTATACTTCTTTCTTTCTTGCAAGATCCTCCTGGGGAGCTCTTTCATAATTCTCACTCTGTTTCCATCCAATGTCAAGGGGCTTTCAAAATGCCTTTTCAGAATTTCCTCTTTCATTCTTTTAGTTATCAGTTGAACAATAATATCTCTTGGCAAATTCTTCTGTTGTGCATAGCTGGAGTTGACTCTATATACTAAATCCAAGTTTACTGTTATTTCTTCTGGCTGCTTATTTAAAAATTCTGCCAAAATTTCAATCACTTGTTCTTGCGCACTCTGCGTTGTACTCTCTGGCACCCCCCTAAATCTCAGCTGGTTTTCTGAGACCCTGCACTCCATTACTGCCACACGCTCCTGCAGTATTTGATTTTCCGCTTTCAAACTAGAAGTCAAATCGTTGGTTTTTTGCTCCATCTCTTGAACTGTCTGATTTGTTGATTGTAACTCTTTCTTTACCTCCTCTATATTTTTTGACAACTCTGTTACTTCTGCTTTTATTGATTCCTTTATATTCTTAATCAAACTTCCATTCTCTGTATAGGTTGGCCCAATTCTTTATTACCCTCTAGTACTTTTTTTTCCAGTGTTTCAATAGCTGTTTCTATGGCTACCTGCCATTCCTTATCCGCTTTCTTCATCGTGCCTGGGCTCGCTTTCGCACCGCCCCAAGTGTCTGCTCTCTTTCTAAGCTCCGTTTTTGTATTCCCACTTTGTTTTTATTTCGTTTCAAATCGTCTATTTACTATAATTTTTAAAGTTCGTTCAAATTTGACCTCACCAAAATCTCGGGCGCAATTTCTCTATGGTAGTTTCCTTTGTCCCTTTCCCTTCTCGAAATGGCTGGTATTCACTTCCTTTTGACTTCTCATTGGTTCGTCCCATGATATTTCCCTTCTTTTCCTTCCGTGGTCTTCTCTGTTGTTTTCGCTTCCTTCTTCCTCCACAGATTGGGCCTCTCTAGGCAGAATCAATCACTGTTCTCAATGCACCCTCTGCTCTCGTGATACTTGCTCCGCAGCTTCTCAGTCTCCCTCCCCTTTCTCAGTGCCGGTTATCTCAACCAAAACCGCAGGTATGCATAAACAAAAATTAATTCCTCTTCTTTAATGCTTTAAAGTCTATCAAATTCCACTACTTCCCTCCATATGCCTTCCTCCTTTCTTCCTCTCCAACTCAGTCCAATATATTTATTTTTAATTAGGTCTCTCTTCTGATTTTAAGTCCAAAAACAAGATAATAATCTTTACCTTCATTTGTTCCATTTGGGTTGTTCGTGCTGTTTCTTTCATTTCAATTTGGTCAAATCTGGTACTGAAGCTTGGGTTCTGGCGACCTTATGCCAAAAAAAACCTCAAAAGAGCACTGCAGAGATTTTAGCTCGCCCTTCTCCAAGGGGACCTCAAGGTGGTGAGGGAAATCCTTTATTCAGAACCGCCCCCCCGCCACTGAGATCACTCACTCTCAGGGTCTTGTAGCATTCTAGCCCCTCTTCTACCTGTAGAGGGGTGGCAGCAGGCGATCCAAGCACCTGGCCTGCCCAAAACAGTCACTCTTGATAGTCCAGCTCCCCGAACCACGTCAGATTGCCATTAACCAAACCAGAAGTCCCAGCTTCCCTCACGTTTTGATGGGAAATGTAGGCATCCTGGTCTTGCAGTTGTAATGGAGAGCCAAGCTGTAAAACCAGGATGCCTACATTTCCCATCAAAACTTGAGGGAAGCTGACAAGTGTCCAACCTGTGTCAGGCGTCACTTGTAGCTTGGCTCTCAGTCATCAACCAATCATATCCCTCTCTTTCATCCCCACTCTTCACCTATCTCACACCAAGCATTTAAAGATACATGCACACATTTACTTGAAATCATTACACAGGGACTCTGCTATTGTTCCCCAGTGGTACGTTGCCTGCCTCAGGGGACCCAGAATTGTGTATAGTCCACTGTTACAGCTTCCTTAAGCCTGGTTTACACATGCAGTGCTGCTAGGGCTGCCCACTCTGACTGGAGAAATCCCTGGAAGTTTGCAGGCAGTGCTTAGAGGAGTGCAACATTTGGGGAGTGGGAGGAGCTTAGTGAGGATGAGATGCCATAGAGCCTGCCTGCCTGCCAAAGCTGTCATTTTCTCCAGGGGAACAGATCTCAGTATCCTTGTGGTCGGTTATAATTCTGAGAGAACTCCACCCCCCCCGGAGGTTCACATAAATGTAAGTGGTACAAGGTGCTAGACTCTTGAAGTTGTAGAGTGGACTGTACCACTTTAGGCTGCCGTTGAGACATGCAGTTTTTAATAGCCCCCGCCCCCACTGGTGCAGAAAAAGCTTTCCACAAGAAGAAAGCTAGCACCTCAGGGGAAAAGGGTAGAGCCTCAATGGGGCCTAACTGCATGTTTTTCAGGGTGCATCCTTATCAGATTGAGTCATAGACATGTACTGGCAGATCCATGCTTTCCAGGTGCACAAAGGCCGAGTATATATCAGGTCCACGATGGTGGTGGAGAAGGGGCTCGGACCTCACCCCCCATTTTCCTTAACTGAAATTATCTTGGGGAGTCACTGTCCTATTAGCAGCTGTGCATGTACTGGTATAGCTGCATGGCAGGTAGGGTTGCCAGGTTCATGTTGGGAAATTCCTGGAAATATGGCGGGTGGAGCCTGGGGAGGGACCTCAGCCGATATAATGCCATATAATCCCCCTTCTAAGTCAACCATTTTCTCCAGGGGAAGTGATTTTTGTCACCCGGAGACCAGTTGGAATTCTGGAATATCTCCAGCTGCCACCTGGAGATTGGCAACCTAGTTTCAGCAATGAGCAAACAGTGTCTCCCTGGAGCTGTTTCAAATTAAGAAAGCAGAGTAAGGGGAAAGGACAAGACCCGTCTCACTACATGCTGGGGTCTTGATCCGATTCAGACCACCCACACTAGGGATACGTGGCTCTACCACAATGTGTCTGTGACCTGAGCTGGAGACATACCTGGGGAAAATGTAGTGTGTAGCTAGACCTTCCATATGTTCTCTTTTCTGCTTGCAGAATGTTGGAGTGTGGACTTCTCTCTCTGTTTTGGCACCTAAAGGAGCACTGTGGTTGAGGCTACCCACTCGACCACCTCAGTCTGCTGCCTCTCTGGACAAGGCCTTCTTCTAAACACAAGTGATATGGGAGAAGTCCCTCCCTGAGGAATGCTGGGACTTACGGGTGTTGGACTTACGGTGTTAGATTTATGGTTGTTTTAATAGCCCATTTCTTTTACAAACAGGCAAGGGTACGTGCACAGTGGCAGGCAGGGTGGAGCCGGAGAGCACACTGCTTGGCCTCACCTAAGGAAATGAGAGCAGAGTGGTGTAGTGCTTAGAATGTTGTTGAGTGATGAACAGGGAGATGCAGGTTGAAATCCCTTCACTGGGTGGCCTTGGGCAAGTAATTCTCTCTCAGCTTAACCTACCTCACAGGGTGGTTGTGAGGATAAATGGAGGGAGAGAGTCATGCACAATGCTTTGAGCTTCTTGGAGAAAGGGTAGGGGAAAATGTACCATGTAAATAAGGTTCCCCCACCCAAAAATGCAGTCTTAAAAACTGTAGTAATTCAAAACTCAAACAGATAATTTTTTTTGATCAAGTATTGAGAGGGCCCAATTCATGTCCTGGGGCTAGGCAAACGGAGTGGCTTGTTTTGTTTTGAGGCGGCCTTTGTTTCCAGTTAGTGTGATTATATCAAATTTCACCAGTTCCTGTCTCTTTTCTGTTGGCTTTCTGCCTGTCTCTGCTTGAAAATTGTTTTCTGGGCCTCAAGTGGCTGGCAGAGAAAAGCTGGCACCAAGACGGGAGGAGAAAGGCCAACAAAATGGAGGCTTGAAGGCAACAACCCCTGCCTCCTCAGCTGCTGAAGCTGGGCCTGAGTTGCCTCATGGGATAATACATTTGACCCTCCACCTCCCGGAGTGACGCTTAGGGCAAAAATACACAATATGCTTGTTTATGAGTAGTCTCTGGGTTCACCGCTTTGACCAGAGTCACAGATCAGCTCCAGGAATGTTACTTTAAAAGGCTGAGAAGTTGACTAGGGGGGGGGCATGGGTGGAAGAGGGGCTCCTTCTCCCCCCACCTTCTTGGGGAGTTATGAGTGGGAAGGTAGGAACCCCGTCCTCCATCTATGCTGCTTCAGTAGGGATCCCATTCCCCCAGAGGAGGCAGGGGATCCCCTGCTCCTAGCCTCCACCCCCTGCCACCTCTCACCTGGTCAGTGTGGGTGGGGGGTGCGGGGTGGGGAAGGTGTGGAGAATAAGCCTAAGAGCTGTGCAGTGTATTCCTAAACACTCCAGAGTACTTCCTTGTCATTCCAGGAATGACGTCATTCCCGGCAAGACAAGAAAATGAAGTCTCCTGCGCAGGACTAAATTGATAACAATTGCACCCCCCAACCTTTCCATCCCCGTTTGGCTTCGGGGGGCTTGGTAACCCTAGCTGAAAATATTAGTTTCTAAGGCTTTTGATTGATTAAGTGACATTCTTGGAGCTGAGGTGTGACTCTTTTGAAAAAACTATATTTTGATTGTAAGGTATTATAAACAATACAGTGTAGTCACTTTTGAAATCGCACAATAAAACATATTAGAATCATATAGTTGGAAGGGGTCTTACAGACCATCTAGTCCATCCTCCTGCTCAGTGCAGGGACAACCTAAAGCATCCTGGACAAGTATTGGTCCAGCCACTTCTTGAAAACTGTTAATGAGGAGGAACCATCACATCCCTAGACAGCTGGTTCCACTGTTGGATTACTCTGAATGTGAAGAAGTTTTTCCTAGCATCCAGCTGGTACCTTCCCTCCTATAGTTTAAACCCATTATTGCAAGTCCTATTCTCTGTTGCCAACAGGAACAGCACCCACCGCCAGCGCCAGGGTTTCTGGTGCCTCCGGCCAGCTCCACATGCACGCACAAGCAGTGCGCGTGCGCACCCTGGACTGCATGATGATGTCATTGCAACTTCATCACATGGCAAAGCCGGGCCCATTGGCTGGCGGGTGGCTGGGGTGGGGTGCGGAGGCTGCCCACACTCCGCATGCTGCCCCAGCCGTCTGCCGTGCCTGGCCCGCGGGCTGCTGTGCTTGGCCGGAGGCGTGCGGCAGGGGCAGCAGTGTGGGACTGGCTGGCTTTCCAATTTGTCCACATTCTTTTTGAAGTGAGGCTTCCAGACTGCACACAATACTCCAAGTGGGACCTGACTAACATGGTATATAGTGCAATAATGACATCTTGTGATTTGGATGTTATGCCTTTGTTAAAACACCCCAAGATTGTGTTTGCCTTTTTTTGCTGCTGCATCACACTGACTGCTCATATTTAGCTTCACATCTACCCATATCCCAAGATCTTGTTCACACACACTGCTACCCATAAGTGTATCCCTCATCCAGTATGCATGCTTTGCATTTTTGTTACCCAGGTGGAGTACCTGGCGCTTATCCATGTTAAATTGCATCTTAATGAAATCTGCCCGGTGTGTGATATTTGGGGAACGTTCTCCCCAGACAGTCCCCCAAAATACTGTCTGGATGAATCTGGACACCTAGTAACCCTGTTCGTGGTTGGATCTTCACGATTACAACTGAAAAAGCTACACACAGCCTATTACGATACGTGCAGCTGTTGATCTCTTCCACCACATCATATGACCAGCAGGAATTGGTAGGGTCTCAGGGGGCCATATTATCCCAGGGAGTCATTCAAAAAATATAAAATCTTCGCAGTGGTAGGAAGTGTCTACCTCATCTGTACCCAGAATGGTGACTTCCAACCTACAATATCTAATGTAGCAATATCTACATTAGGTGCAATATCTAATGTTGTACTCCTTGTTTACACTAGATGGCAGTGTGGACCCAAACATGGGTTGTCTGTTAAGGTCAGCTATGTGCTACTATACCTCTCGTGCTGATGTGCTGTTTTATCACACTCCCATTGGCAACCCAAACAACCCAGCATTGCAAAAACTCCAATGAACATGAAGGCAGCATCCATATTTTAGGTACTCTTTGATTGATTTGATTTAATGTGAGCTTTGCCTTGAGCGATACTGGCATTTTCTTGACACAGAACATGGATTTGTTTCCCGAGTTTTATTTTCATTCATTTGTGTTCCATTCCAATCTTTGCTGAGGTTACCCTCTGTATTGGCACATTGCTGAATATGGTGCTTTAGCAATCTTTCACAACTGGATATTTCCTGTGTGGAAAAGACAGCCCATTGATGTCTTAGCGTTGCTGAAATGATGCCATATGCCATCTGATTAAGTCAGCAAGGGCTCAAAGAAGGGTGTTTGTAGTCATCTCCACACACCGACATTATAAAACTCTCTCTTTGCAGTCTTTTCAGTGTTCAGATCTGAGCACTTCCTTAAAGTGCCGAAAGACTTCATTTTCAGTCTCAAAAGAAGGAAAATACAATTGATTTGAGATTATACCTTACTCAGGTTTTTGGACTGTTGGTGGGGGCACAGCTTGATGTAGTGGGTAGAGTGTCAGACCACGATTTGGGAGTTCCAGGTTCAAATCTACTCTGGAAAGGCTTGCACCAGTGTTTCCTGCACAAGGTGAAGAGAAGTCAAAATCTCCGAATGGCTGACATTGTCACTGTTGCTGCTGGGGTTATAGCTGGCGCTGTGGCCACAGCTGCTTTCCCAGCAGTTGCTGGAGTACTGGGTTTTACTGGAGCTGGAATTACAGCTGGATCTACAGCTGCAAGTATGATGTCAGCATCTGCTATTGCTAATGGTGGAGGAGCGGCTGCTGGAAGCCTCGTTGCTACATTGCAATCAGTTGGTGCTGCAAGAGTGTCAGTCGGCTTTTTTTCAGCGGGAACGTGGTGGAACGGAGTTCCGGCACCTCTTAAAAATGGTCACATGGCCAATGGCCCTGCCCCTTGATCTCCCGACAGAGAGGAGTTTAGATTGCCCCCTGCGCTGCTGGTGCAGAGGGCAATCTAAACTCCCCTCTGTCTGGAGACCAGGTGGCGGGGCCACCGGCCATGTGACCATTTTCGCCGAGAGCAATTTAAACTTTAAAAAACTCCCCCCTTGTTCCAGCTGACCCAAAGTGATGTCATTGTGCAGTCCTGAGTTCCACCACTGAGTTCCACCACCTCTTTTCCCAGAAAAAAAGCCCTGGTGTCCGTGGTTACCAATGTTGCAGGGGCAGCTGGAGGAACACTGCTGGCTGCCTTGAGTCCCCTATTTTAAGAAAACAGGAAAAGGTGGCTCTGGCCTTTGGAAGAGGAAGAGACGCTCTTCATGCTTCAGAATGACACTTTGCCATTAGCTAAGCTAAGTCACCTCTGCGCTGGGGGCCGAATGGGTTGCCTTAGAAATATGAAGTGTACACTACTTGTCAATCTCTGTTATGTTTTTTTTCCATATCTATGCCAGTGCAACTTTGAGGATCCATTTTTTCCCAGCAAGCTTTTAGCTTCAAGTTTTAAAAAGGTGTGTCTATATGGGAATTTCTGCTGCTTTGTTAGCTTTGTGCGTGTGCATGTGGAAGAAATTCTGAATCACGCTAGAAAGATGCTATACTTCCGAGTGTTTAGCGAACATTTAGTGCAACACCAGGACGCACGGAGGTAATGTGGATTCGGCCCCTCTCTCATAGCCTGCCCTAACTCACAGGATAAAGGATAAAATAGGTTAAAATGAATGATGTTGAATAATCCACTGAGTTCCCACTGGGGAGAAAATATGGGAGTAAATATTTAAATAATTGTCTATCTTGAGCCTTTCGGAAGGGACACACTATAAAAAAAAATCATGAGGCCCTCCAAAATGGACATAGAGAGAGCATCTAACCCCTTCCTACCTCTATACATACTGTTCATTGGCAATGAGCAGCTGAAGTGATACTTCTGAGCTCTCTGGCCTTTGATACTCCTGGGCTGGAGTCTGGGGACTCCCTTCTCCTGAGGAGATGTTGGTGGAGGGTTTTTTGGAATGTCCCAGGCTTCAAGCCAAGCCCCGATCTGGAATTTAGGGCTGAGCTATGGGCCCAGGCTCAGCTTGAATAGCAAAATGCCGGCATTCTCCGGCGGTGCATTTTCAGGCCGTTGACAAGGCGGCCAACACAGCCGCATGGCGGATCAGCTGCTCTCGCGTTCAGACTTCAAAAATGCTGTGGTGGGTTTTTAAAAAAAAAAAAAAAAAAAGCTTGAGGGGGGGTGAAAACAGGTGCTGCTTTGTAAAAAGAGTCCTCATTCATAAAAGCAGTTTGTCACCACTTCAGTTGTGACAGCTCAGAGTTGCCACAGGAAAGCAGGTGGTCAGGGAGGGGGTGTAAGAACTGGGACACAGAGAAGGCATCCTGGCCCAAACTGAAGCAGTGATTATGGTCTGGCAAGCACCAGGGTCTATGAGGGTTACATTCATGGTTCCCAATCTGGTTACATCTAATCTGATTCCCATTCCTCCCCTTTGAGTATCAGAGATGGCACAGACCCCCGTCCACCAGGGGAGAAATAGCTGGCTGATGGGCTCCTCAAATCTCATGAGGCTGATTTCTGGCCCCCTTTTTATTGCAGGTTATCAGTAGACCAGGTCTCCAGACTACAGAGGCCTGGTCTACTGTTTATATGAAATAATGGGCCCACTATTTCAGTACCTTACAGCAGAAAGCTGGGCCATTGTTTTCTATGGGAGTAGTAGACTTAGCCTCCCCAGTCTGGAGGCCAGGTCTATCCATATATAAAATAATAGCCTTTTAAATTTTAAAGAGCTGAGGCCCATTTTAGCTGGGGAGCACTGCCTGCTCCCTGGCTGTTGATGTCTGCCCTACATGACTCCTGATTCCAGCTTTACTAGGAGTGATAATATCAGAATCAGGAGTCATAACAATAATAATTTCAATTTATATACCGCCCTTCAGGACAACTTGATGCCCATTCAGAGCAGTTGACAAAGTATGTTGTTATTATCCCCAAAACAATAATCACCCTGTGAGGTGGGTGGGGCTGAGAGAGCTCCTAGAAGCTGTGACTGATACAAGATCACCTAGCTGGCTTCAAGCAGAGGAGTGGGGAATCAAACCTGGCTCTCCAGATTAGAGTCCTGATGCTCTTAACCACTACATCAAACTACCTCTCATTTTGTGGAGACAGTAGTGCTACTGCTGACCTGACCCAATGCCCTAAATACTGGGTGTCTTATCAGATCAGCAATATCTGATGGCACAACTTAGGGTTGCCAGGTACCCTTCACCTCCCGTCAGCAGGGTGATGTCTCTGGCACTTACCTTGTGCACTGCATGAGGTCCTCTTTCATGCGTGTGCGCCCTGGAGCCAGCATGATGACATCACTTCCAGAAGTGATGTCACCACGCTGGCCGTGCGAGTACTCCTGCACTCCACTCAGGACCAATTCGGCGACATTGCCCCTTTTCCTCACTCCTTGGGGCTGCCAAAACAAACTGGGTCCCATCGACCCCTGCTGCCACCAACTTTGTCCTTTCTGCCAGCTATGAGTTTGCAGCTGGGTTCCTGCTCATGGGCAGAGTAGAGTCACAATAACTGAAACATTTGGGTGGATTCTTGGGTGGAGGGCATTTCTCCACAGTCCCATCCTCACATGGCAGCAATTTTGTAGTGGCACCCACTAACTGTTCTGAAAATTCCTGAAGAGCCCACAGCTTCAACAAAATTCAGGACCCTGTTAGAATGTTTATATTTTAACAGTTCTGAGTATGTCAGGATCCAACTGAAATCTTTAGGAAGATGCTCTTTTAGGAAAATTGCTTGGAACTGAAGTAAAATATGCATCTGATTTGCCTATTAATGATATTCACTTTAGTAACTTGTTAACACAGCAATGTCCCCAGGGCTAGGATGACTCTGTTAATATCTATTTAAATTACGAGGATTGTTCTCCTTGCAGTTTTTATGATCTCTTGCTTCCTTAAAAGACATCTGCTGCTAGAATCTGGCATTTCACAAAAAGATATACAGTGCGAGAGATTTTGTGGCCTGCTTTGCTGACTGGATTTGTTTCTCTGCTTCTGCTGTTCAGGGTCAATCTTAACAAGCGGCTATGTGAGAAAATGAAAAGCAAGCTTGGATATGTACTGGTCTCAAAACTTCAGTGAACGTTTGATCTCAAATCCCTGTAGCCGGGCTGCACGTACGTGATTTTCCAGTGCAATATCTGAATTCCTGGGACACTGTTTATATTTAGGAAAAAGGAAGAGTTTCTCCAGATGATCTTTAAAGGTGTTGCCTGACCATATTTTAATCTTTGGGATCTGGTCCTGCATAAGAAAGATCGTGTCCTTCTATCTTCATTTTCCCCCGTGGGTCGAACTGTGCCTCCTTGGACCCTTTCCAGTTGGGAAAATCGCAAAGGGAGGGGAATTGAAGTGTGCCGTGATCGGAATGAAGCACGGCACACATGGGAATTGAGAACTCGCGACTCATGTCTGACAGTAACATCTGACACAGTAATGTGTGAACTGGCAATTGGAAGGTGAGACGCTTTTCCCCGTCTGATCTGTTACCAGAACTGCTCTTTTAATGGGGGAATTAGCTTGCAGTCTGGATTTAAATTAGTGCGGGATCTTGACCAGCTATACCAGAGTCCTTCTTTCAGAACACTTGTGCGAGAGACTAAAGAGAGACTAATAAAGATAAACGTGTTTTTACTAATAATGTTGCGTATGCCCAAGCTAGCACACACAACCAAGGTACACACAAGAGACTAAGAAATAAAGAGTAGGAAAAACAGAGCCGGTTGCATTTGCAGGAGAGCCCACTTGAGAACGATGGAACTGGATATACTCCCCTGGTCACAGCGTGGAAGAAAGATGCAGCAGCGAAGCGTGATGGTATTTAATGCCTGCACTAGACCCGTAGAGAGAGGCAGCGGAGGTTCAGGATAGGAATGGCACGTGCACCTCATGGCGGGGGAGGCCGGCTTAAATACCCCAAAACGTACCCTGGGGCAGGTGCCTTTCCCTGTGGTTCTCAAAAGGGGAACAAAGGCTTAATGGCTCTACAACTACCCTAGATGGGCCACTTTAGTGTCTGATTGTAGGATTGTGACACCTCGGGAAGAGGGGACAAAGGAGGGGAAGGGAGTGCCGGGCAGGTTGATTGGATCGGCCAGGAAGCTGGCGTTGTCTTGACGGCATCAGCTCTGGAATGCGGTGGCTGCATTGAGATGTGTCCATTAGCTGTTCTGGACAGTCGGCACTTAGCTCCCATTCCCGGGCGGCTTCTGAGATATGCAGAGCGGGGCGAGGTCGGCGGCTGCGGACGTGACCGGCTCACTTTCACGAAATGGCAGCCGAGGTAAACTGTTCAGGCTGGCTCTTTACTGCTTGGGAACATGGCTTCTTCCTTGGCACGGCTTGGGCTTGCTAGCAGGCTGCCCAGTGGCGAGGGCAGACTCAGTGACCGGCCTGCAAGGGGCTCTCCGCGGGAACTGACCAGGGGGTGCCTGGACAGGCTCGTGGAGACTCCCTCCAGCTGGCACTGTGCTGCTGGCAGCATGGCTCTGGGCCCAGGTGAGATAGGTGCCCATGGAGGCAGGAGACAGACATGGATGGCAGAGTCCATTGCAGCAAGGAGAACAGGAAATAGGCACGGGCAATGCTGCCTTAAAACAGAGTCTTTGGTAGATCTTTAAACAGCAACACAGGAAGCTGACACAGTTCATGGCAGGCCTCATAGGAAGAGGAGGGGGTCCTTGGCAACAGATCTGCCGCTTACGCCCTCACCACTTCTTTGACACTGGATTCTAAGTCCAGAGTCTTTTGCTGAACATTTACGCTTAACCTTCAATTAATGAAAGACGGTTATTAAAACCTTCATTATTTTGCATTTAACACAGACAAAGGAAGGCAATTGTCTGAATCTACAGCAAACCCACTTTCTTCTTGCCTGTATGATTTAGGCAATAAAGGTTTGAAAGCTGGCATTACACCCGAGTCATCAGACAACAGCACAAAGCACTGCAATTGTCTCCCCCGTGGTGCCAAGACCCAGGGGCAAAATTATCCACAGGGGTTTGTGTGTGTGTATTGCTGCCATGGTTCTCCAAAGCTCCAGGCTGCTACTTGTCCCACCAGGGAAAGTTACACTTTTGTATCCATCAATACATCTAAGTTTTAGGGGCCAAATAGCAGCTCCCCAGAGGTGTTTTAGAGAAAACAGTGCAAGAGGGAAGGCTTCAAGCACCATCTCCCTTTGTGCTGTGATCCCAATAGCAGCCTCAGAGGGCAGACTCTATGGTATATCATACAGTATGGTATTCCCAGGGCTGGTGCCAGAGGTTCTGGTGCCTGCGGCGGCGTGCACATGCGCTCTGCACGTGCGCACGCCACGTACTGTGTGATGACATCATCGCAGACATCATCACACACCGCAGGGGGGCTGGGCGGCACATGGAAGAGCGCCGAGCGCAGAAGCTGCTGGAGCGGTGCATGGAGGCTGCTCCGTGTGCCGCCCCAGCAGCTTCTGCGCTCGGCTAGGACGGAGGAGTGCACAGCGGAGCTGGTGTGGCTGGCTGCAGCAGCAGCTGCAGCCAGCCAGCCCTGTGCCACCACTGCCACATGCCCCAGCCAAGCGCAGAAGCTGCGAGCTGCTGCTGGGGCAGCGCGCGGAGGCTGCTCCGTGCGCCGCCCCAGCAGCAGCTCACGGCTTCTGCGCCTGGCTGGGGTGGAGGAGCGCGCAGTGGAGCTGGCATGGCTGGCTGCAGCCCCATGCTTCCACTGCTGCCGCCACGCACCCCAGCCGGGCGCAGAAGCTGCGAGCCGCTGCTGGGACAGTGCGCGGAGGCTGCGCCTGGCTGGGGTGTGTGGCGGCGGAAGCACTGCGCGCTCCTCTGCCCCCGACACCCCCTCCTGCGTGCCCCCCCCAGTGCCTTCGCGCCTGAGGCCAGTGCCTACCTGGCCTCAATGGGCGCGCCAGCCCTGGGTATTCCACAGAGTTTAGGAGAAATGGATATCCTAGAGTGGTCCCAGTTCAAACTGAGTCTGTGGACACCTGGGAAGCACAAAACTCCAGAACCAGCATTATAAATGTGGGACTGTCTTCCTTCTGGTTTTTTTCCAGGTGTTTGGCAGAGATCTGGGGTTGGACTCTGTCTAAAATTTCTGCACATGTAAGGGTGATGTGTATGTGTGCGCTAATACCCTCTCTTGTGGCAGAACTCTGATTCCCATTTAACTCTACATAAGACATTATACACGGGGACGCTCAAGTGTGGTCTTATATTCAAGTGTATTCTGTCTTCCTAGCAGTGCATGTGTACCCACAATGAGAGAACAAGTGTAAGATCTTTCACTTGAGCATCCCAGATGTCTTGTGCAGAGAGAGAGAGAGAGAGAGAGAGAGAGAGAGAGAGAGAGAGAGAGAGAGAGAGAGACTGTGAGCCAAGCTACAAGTGACAAATGACACTTGCCTGGCAAGTGAACAGACTTAGGGCCAAGCTACACATGATGAATGACACAGGTTGGACACTTGTCAGCTTCCTTCAAGGTTTGATGGGAAATGTAGGCAGCTTGGCGGAATGTTGGACAAGTGACAGTTGAAACGTCCATTGGACAGCAGTCGGAGAGCCAAGCTGCAAGTCCAGGACATTTCCCATCAAAACTTGAGGGAAGCTGACAAGTGTCCAGCTAGTGTCAGGCGTCACTTGTAGTTTGGCCCACACGTGTATTCCTCCCTGTTCACTTGCCCTCCACTTGATCATGTAAGCAGAGGGCAAGTGAACAGGGAGGAATACACGCGAGTCTGTTCACTTGCCAGGCATGTGTCATTCATCACTTATAGCTTGGACCTCTTTCCTGGTGTTCCCCAGGAGCAGCATTTCAAATGGCTGCTGGGGAGGGGGGCGGGAGTTGCATTTCCACGGACGGAATCCTTCCATCTGCAGAAACAGTAAACGGAATCCAAGTGCTTGGATTTCTGCAGGAGCCTTTTGCTGCCTTGCCAGTTTGGCCGTTTGCAAAATCTGGTGGACGGCTTAAAGAGTTAAAGCTACACCTCAGTGCTCGTCTGTTTATTTGCTGATAATGAATTACACAAACAGTTTGAGCCTCTCCGGCTGGGGTTTCTGTGCATCCCTGGGAGATGGAGCCACGTTCAGTAATGGTTGGTTTGCTGATGTTTCTGGAGTCCCAAGCGGGAGTCCCAAGGGCTCTTCAGAGCAATTAGAGAAGTGAAGGTGGAGGTAGGTGATCTTGAGACGATTTGACAGACCGGGACAGATCTTCTGCTGCACTTAATCCAGCTCTAGCTTGGATTACTCTAATCTTTTGGCTCTACATGCAAATGCCCTTCACTGAACTCTTTCCCACCAAGGCTTCCTTGATGCTGCAGTAAAGGACTCTTGCTTTCTTGCTACCCACCCTTATGACGAAATGCAGCCATGAAATTGGTTCAAACAGGGCTTTTTTTTCTAGGAAAAGAGGTGGTGGAACTCAGTGGGTTGCCCTTGGAGAAAATGGTCACATGGCAGGGTGGCCCCACCCCCTGATCTCCAGACAGAGGGGAGTTTAGATTGCCCTCCGCGCCGCTCCAACAGCGCAGAAGGCAATCTCAACTCCCCTCTGTCTGGAGATCAGGGGGCGGGGCCACCAGCCATGTGACCATTTTCAAGAGGTTCCGGAACTCTGTTCCCCCGCATTCCTGCTGGAAAAAAGCCCTGGGTTCAAAGAGTGATATTTGCAGGATGCCTGGGGTTCTGTGTACAGATATCTATAAAACACCCGATCCTGAGCCTGAACTGTATTTCTAAAAAATGTGCACAAATGCATTTTCCATACAGCTGTTTAGTTCCCTAGGGATGACAAGTAGAATCCATGGGAGTGGACTGGTGGCTGGGCCATTTAAGGAAACTTCCTCCTTCCCCAGAAGAGGTTCTTCCCAGGTCCTTGTGCTGCTCTCCCTTTGAATAGAGACTGCCAACTTGTTCCAAATGATTTTGACATTCATTCCGGCTACTTTGGCTAGGACCCCAAACCTCGTAGGCAGAGGACAGGGTGTAATTCAGTGGGCACTTAGAGCACTCTTTGGGTCCAGAAAAGAATAGCAGTGTTTGTTTTGTTTATTGTTTACTTTAGATTTTTATTCTCCCCTCCCTGCAAAGCAGGCCCAGGGCGGATTACATTAAATAAAAACAGTCCATATAATTTATACCCTAAAAACAATTTAAAACAACAGTATCAGAACAGTACACTATAAGTGTAAGTATAAAACAGTTTATATACAAGATAGCAGCAATCAAATTCGCTAGTTGGAGATTTAATATGGGTCCTTGTAACTTGTCTTTCAATTGGCCTGGTATAAATGTGGAGAGTTTTTCCTTGTGCCCTACAGCGTAATGTCAGATTAAGCCTCTTGTCAGGTTTTGGCAGTTTCCGCACGTCCTTAAAGGGACGGCCCACTCACTGAACGCTGGCGGCTTTTCTCCTTCATTCCACACATTTCTGATTTCAAAGTGGTAGCAGGCTGTTCGGCTTCTGCTTTTTCGGCGCCTTTTATGAGAACGCAATTTCCCGCACTTTCCTGCGTCCCCGAAAAGACGTCGAAAAGGAAGCCCTTACCCAAGGGAAACTGATTTTATGGCAAAATGGCAACCATTTATTGAATTTATTTCTATCACAGATCAGCATCCTCCCAAACATTTACTTTTTGTTACTCAAGATTGAAGTAATAGCTTCCAAAGAAGATCTAGTTATATGAACCTTAACAAAGCTGACTTATTGACTATTATCTGTTATCCTTGTTTCTTGTTCAAAGCTATAACCAATCGCGATTAAGTATTCCTGTACGTAATTGTATATAGTTAACTATTACTTTGTTGTTCTTTGTTAACTCTGTTCACTGATTTTAAAATGTTAATAAAAATATTTTTTAAAAAAGAAAAGAAAAGGAAGCCCAACAGCCTGCTACCACTTTGAAATCAGAGACATGGAGAGTGAAGGAGAAAAGCCTCCAGCGTTCAGTGAGTGGGCCATCTTTTTAAGGACATGCGGAAACAGCCTTCGTCTCTTGGATGCTGGTAATCAAAACAACAGAAACAACCCTCCTGTCAAAAAATGCCTAATTCCGGTTAGCTGTTTTGTTGCACTGACCAACAATAATAACTACGTTTATATACTACTCTTCTAGACAGATTAGTGTCCCACTCAGAGCAGTAAACAAGGTCAGCGTTCTTCTTTTCCCCACAATACAGCTGGAGAGCTGGGGCTGAGGGGAGTGGCTTACCCAAGGCCACCTGCTGAGCTCATGGCTATGGTGGGATTCGAACCAGCAGAGTGCTGATTCACAGCCCAACCACTTAACCACTATGCTACAGCAGCTCTCCACCGCTGCTTGTCAGATTTTGTAGTAAGGAGGCATTTTCTGATACTACACTGTTATGAAGGGTCAGCGTCGTCAAGCGGTTGCCCAGACTTCACAAAGGCCTGCGATTGGTTCCTGATCCAGCACTATGAAGCACCGGCACTTGCCCTCTCTTTTGAGATGCTACAACAACCAAATGGGAAGGTAATACAATATAAAGCTAAATTGTATCAAAATATTATGTGATTTATATCTCAAGTATATAAGGTGCGAAGTGCATAGTGAACATACAAATCTGATACAATTAAAAACAATTCATGCAATATATCAATGACCGTAGATAGTTACAATGACCATAAATAATCCGTATCAATTCCAGACAGTCCAACTGGTACAAGTTTCAGTGAATAAGTTGTTATTTTTGTTGTATGTGTAGACCATCCTCGAACTTTTATACCCAGTTGAATTAAAGGTACAGTATCCCAATGTACAATCTATATGCAATTCCAGGGTATAAAAGTTCGTGTTAATTAGTAGGCGGTATGGCATTGTCCCGTCGGACTGCATCAACTGGTTGGAGTGATTGAGCACTGTGAGACCAGTGAGTATGGGAATTATATTTGTTTAATGCTCTAAAAATCAGTGTAGACTAGAATATTGAATATATGTCTTTATTGTAGTCATAACATCATGCCCATGAGGAAACATTTTTCGTGAAACGGGAATTGACAAACAGCTGGCGTAGACCCATAGGCTGCTTTGGAAGGACGACTCGCAGTTCCCTTCAATTTGGAGGATGGTCTACACATACAACGAAAATAACTTTTTCATTGAAACTTGTACCAGTTGGACTGTCTGGAATTGATATGGACTATTTATGGTCATTGTAACTATCTATGGTCATTGATATATTGCATGAATTGTTTTTTCTCAACTCCCCTCTGTCTGGAGATCAGGGGGCGGGGCCACCAGCCATGTGACCATTTTCGAGAGGTTCCGGAACTCCGTTCCACTGCGTTCCAGCTGAAAAAAAGCCCTGGCTGCAGCTAAGCTCTGTTGCTACTGGAGTATGGAAACGAGCACCTTCACATGAATACACGTAAATACATGAAGTTGCGTTATACTGAGTCAGACAACTGGTCTATCAAGGTCAGTATTGCAGAGAGGCCCCCCCCCCAAAGCAGGCACCGTCCAATTGCTTGGCTTCTGAACCCAATTCTGGAGGGATAGACCAAAAGGACTCGTTTGGAAAATGGCTCCTAACAATCAAATTTTGGCTTCGCCTTTTATTCAATTCTGATTCAAACTCCTTTACTTTTTTAATGCTTTCAGATTTCTATGAATTCAATTGGTTGGAACTAATCCACAAAAAAAATCAGGTGTATGGGTATACCTTTAGAATCACTTTACCTTGCATCTACTTCAACAGCATGTCAGACAATTAAACGGAGGCTCCTAGACATTCAGTTTCAGTGCCTGATTGAGGCAGCTGGGAAAACCTGCTCCCCAATTTACCTGGGACTATCTTTGTCACCCGGTCAGTTAGCCGCCTATTTTTGCTCTCTGATCCCCATCAAAGAAGGGCACTATAGCTGGCCAGATTCAACATACTGCCTTTGGCTATCTTCGTTGGAAAATCTTGTTTGGAAGATCCCACCAGCCTCACACAGCAAGACTGTTGGGTTCAGGAAACCGATGTGAAGGCAGTTAAACAGAGCAATCAACTCTCCAAGAAAAGAAGAGGAAACATCATGTTTCCCCTGTTCGCCAAATCAACACGCTTGTTATCTAGCATGGCCATAGATGCCGTTAAAGCCAAGGGCAGAAATGGGGCATTGTGGATTCTCCCAAGCTCAGGGTATGATAGGGATCTATCAGCTCCTCTTTATGTACCTACCGGCTTCTGGAAAGAGTGTGTTTCCAGAGGCCTGGAGAAATGAGAATGGGATTTGGTTCTCTGATAGAGATGTTCCTTCTCCCAAAAGGTACATCCCCAAGTATCTTTATAACCCCAGTAATACCAAGAGCATCCAAAAATACAGTATACTACAACCTCCGAGGGCTGCGCCACTTCAGGCTGCTAGGGTGTGTCCTACCCAGGGCTTTTTTTCTGGGAAAAGAGGTGGTGGAACTCAGTGGTGGAACTCAGGACCGCACAATGATGTCACTTTGGGTCAGCTGGAACAAGGGGGGAGTTTTTTAAAGTTTCAATCACCCTTGGCGAAGATGGTCACATGGCCAGTGGCCCCCGCCCCCTGATCTCCAGACAGAGGGGAGTTTAGATTGCCCTCCACACAGTGCGAAGGGCAATCTAAACTCCTCTCTGTCGGGAGATCAGGGGGTGGGGCCACTGGCCATGTGACCATTTTCAAGAGGTGCCAGAACTCTGTGTTCCTGCTGAAAAAAAGCCCTGGCCCTACCCCGTTCAGCCATTGTGATTTTGGCACTCCAACCTTAGGAGAGGACTTTACTGATGTCTGATATGCTTGGTCACCATTGTGTATGACCAGGACCCATATTTTCTACTTTTATGGTACGATCAGATACATACCTTGGCAAATCTGGGTTTTTGCTCGTGTGTACTAAAGCTGGAAAATATATGTGTTGCCCTGTTCTCACAAACTGGTGTCAGCACATATCCAGAGGATCTCAGGTTGCACCATTTCCTCTCTTAGGCATGGCTGAAATGCCAAAACTGTAATAGCTGAACAAGGCCTGTGTTGTATGTTTGAATGTTCCCCACATAAAACAAAAGAGTGCAGGAAAGAAGGCAAAGTTGCAGCTTTTCAGCCTGATTTGCTCTCTTTTGTTTTTTTTAAAAATGCGGGGTGCCATTCAGACACGCACTCCTTCACTTGCTGTCTGAAGTGCCACAGTTAGCAACGGTCCCATAATGCTGAATTTCTGAATACTTCCCTCCGTGCAAGGATATTTGAAGCTTGTATGCCAAGCATGTTACCAGCTTTTGTAAACAATAATTATTAGTATCACTTTAAAGACCAACTAGATTTCCAGGATATGAGCTTTTGAGAGTCAAAATTCTTGAAAGTTCATAGCTTGGAAATCTAGTTAGGTCTTTAAGGTGCTACTGGACCTGATTCCTGCTCTTCTGCTACAGACCCACACAGTTACTCACTTGAACCTATAATGATGAATATGTAAATTTTAATTCAAATGGATGGTCATGTGCTGTGGTAGCAGACAGGCAACACGAGGCGCACGGGCGAGTGTCAGATCCTGCAAGGATTCCTGGGAATTGTAGTTTTTAAAAAACCACCCGCTCTATGTGATTCTCAGCTGGGGAGAATCACAACTGGAGGGACTTTCACACACACACTTTCTCTCTTTCAAAAATCCTCTGAGAGCTTGGGATGTGGGCGGGGTGTGTGTGTGGAAATCATGTAACAAGAGATAGGAAAAAAGCCAAGGTGTTTTGCGAGCAAGAGAGAAACCCAGTCCCTCCCATTCTTCGTCTCCTGGCAGGGTTCCCCCCCCCCCGCCATCTTTCAGCTCTTGAAGGGAAAGCAGCTGATTGGATTTTTGAGAGAGAATCAATCTCTCCAGTCTAGAATCTCTTTGAAAGAGAATCTCTCCACCTGAGCGGCTGTTCTTTGCAAGAAAATCCACTTTGTTCGATTTTCCTCTAGTTGCTTAGAGAGGGGGTGGGTAAGTAAGACTGCCATTCCCAGGAAAGCTTGTGGGACCCATCAAGTGCTCTTCATATGAAATTTCTCATGTGTTTCCACTCTGAGCCCAGTTCAGATTTCACTTTTGCAACAAAATCACTAGATGTAGACAAATTACTGTTCTCTCCTCACCCCCATATAGGAATGGTAATACTGGTCCTACCTTACAGTGTCTTGAGGATTACTGAGATAAATATAGGTGAAGTTCTTTCAAACATCTTCCTCTTTCCGAAATGTGGCAATATCCTGCTAGGGTGGTCCTGACATTATTAGGTTCAGTCCCATCTTCTGCAATGAGAAGAGCCCCTTTTCTAAAAGGGAACTTGAAGAGCAAGTGCCTCTTAACAACAATAACATAATAACATTTTGTTTATATACTGCCCTTCAGGACAACTTAATGCCCACTCAGAGCAGTTATTATTATCCCCACAACAATCACCCTGTGAGATGCGTGGAGCTGAGAGAGCTCTGAGAGAGCTGTGACTGACCCAAGGTCACCCAGCTAGCTTCAAGTGGAGGAGTGGGGAATTAAACCCGGCTCTCCAGATTAGAGTCCTGCCGCTCTTAACCCCTACACCAAACTGGTTCTTGAGGACAGTGACAGGGTCAGGGAATTTCTGCATACTCTCAGGATTCCCCAAGACTGCAGGAAATAAAAGGATTTAGAACATTAGAAAAAAAGATAGGGGGCTGACTCAAAAGTGCTAATGAGGCTTAGCCTGGCCGAGGTGGCACAGAATGCTGAGGGGACTTCCTGGATCACAGCACATGCTGCTGCACCGCATCATCTTTTCCCATCAGCAGTGCCTTGCTGGCTGCATGTTGTCCAGGAAGGTCCCTCGGACCCCAGATGATTCACTGGAAATTGGCCAGTGGTCTAGTATTTTACTTTATTTTATTTACTTCCTTTACATCTCCATTTCCTCCACAATGGGGACCCAAAACAGCTATCATCATTCTCCTCCCCTCCATTTTATCCCCACAACAAACCCTATGAAGTAGGTTGTTGCGGATTTTCCGGGCTGTATAGCCGTGGTCTTGGCTATACAGCCCGGAAAATCCACAACAACCATCGTTCTCTGGCTGTGAAAACCTTTGACAATATACTTATGAAGTAGGCTAGGCTGAGAGTGTGTGGCTGACCCAAGGTCACTCAGTGAGCTTCCATGGCTGAGCTAGGTTTTGAATGTGAGCCTTCCAGATCCTAGTCTGTTACTCTCACCACTATACAATTGTGGTACTCATACCCTTGGGTAATGTGAAGCTGTTGTGTCTTGGTGCCTTCCTGCTGAAACTGAGAAACCTTGAACACACTCCAAACTCTCTCGTAGTTGCACTTTATGGAAGAGGATCAAGACTTGGGGGTCAAACTGTCCTCTTTCAGAGAAGTGTCATTGCTGTTCAGATATATCTTCAAGGAACCCGCCGTTCTGCATAACACAATCCAAAACCAACCAGCGTAATGAAGGAAGCCTCAAACTTGGAAGACTAAACCCAGGCGTTGGCGTCGAAGTCTTGGAGTTGCAAATATTCGCAATTCTGAAACTGTCTCTATTAGAGACCCGTCCCCATTGTTCTGATTCAGCATCTCCTTGACTTTCATCTTCGCAAACAGTCCCTGTTTGCCTGGCCTTCCCTGCTTCGCTCAGCTTCCAAGAAGCTATGTGCAGCAGTGCCGTGAGGCGGCGTGGTTGGTTGACTGGTTCTCCTTGTGGTCAACTGATAAAAGCCCAGACTCCTGGCTTCATGGATTGATCAAAGACAGTAGAATTGTGGGTGGAGGCAGCGATTACCATCTTTTGCTCATCACACTCGCATTTGTGACTGAAATGTAACAGAGCCAAACCAGAAGCAAAAATGACACATCTCTGTGCATGTGTGTGTGCGTATCAGTAGAATATTTCATCCTTGCCCCTCGCCTCCACAGAGGCGAAACCAAACCAAATTACTCGTAAGCAAGTTGAGATGAAAGGGTGCTGTGCCAGAAAGCCCTGCTGTGTTGCCATCAAGTAGAAAGCTAACCTCATCCTGTTTACATCAACAAAACCCAGCTCCTTTGCATGCCTGGCCCGTTTATCTCTTTGAGGCTGTTTCTCTTTCCCCGTCCTATTCTAGGTGTTAAAGTCTCCATCCATAATCTAGAGGAAGAGGAAAATGAGAACCACTCACCCACACAGTTTACATCTGCTGTGGATTCACAGTCCTTTTGAGGGTTGTTGTATAGCTTCTATTTTGGTACTTTGGCTTGTACCGGTACAATTCTGTTGATGTTGCACAACCGAGGCAGTGGGTAGCATTTGCTAAAATATGTGGCCAGCACAATTTCTATGCTTATATGCATTATGCACAAGCTGATGTTTGCTATGTTAAATGTATAATGTTTTTCCATGTCCCTTCTATTGCATCTTGACTGCTCAAGTATTTGCGGCAGTCACGGAAGGTGAGTATTATAGTTTCCTCTCCCAATCTCTCTGCAGATGCCATTTTACACAACCTATGCTAAAAGATGGCTTGGGGGGGCAGGCTTAAAAATTCATAATTGACATATCACTAAAGCTGTAAATGAAGATGATCTGTCAATTACCACTTTTAAGTATTTGTTAATTGACATATCTGGATAACTTAACGCTGGTAATAGACAGATCTGGGTAGTTTAATGCTATAGCAATACAACGATTACTAATTTTTTTAAAAAAGCCCCCTAAGATGCCTTTTAAATCTTTGATTTAAAGAGAAAACCATAACCAAAACAAAAATATCAAAAGTAAAGAGCCTGAAATTAAACAAAGCAGATAATGTATCAACAGGTCAGTAGATTCACATCATCAGAACATTTGAAAACCAGGAATAAAACCAGGCAAAGCCATAGAATTGACCCACCTAACTCAGGAGAAAGAGAGAAAACCTCAACAAATAATTCGCAAAGCCTTGAGTAGAACAAAGCATTTTTACCTGGCACCAAAAGCTTAACAGATCAGGCACCGAACGGAGAACTGGGTGGGAAAAGTTCCAGAGTCAGGAAAGGCCCCTGGTAGCCGTCTGCACCACCTGGTAATTTGGGCACACTTATTCTTTCTTCCAGCAATGTTTCACCTCTGCATTCAAATTTATGCTTGTTTTCGAATTTATACTCTTCAAATTTCTGCAGCCTACACCCCACTGTATTGCTCATTGAAGGTCCTAACTATTAATTGTATTGACCTGCACTGTGCAGTCCACCTTGAACCTCAGCAAGAAAGGCGGATTACAAACAAACAAACAAAAAACAGGACCTCTGCTAATGATATAGAAACGAGTCCAGGAGCACCTTTAAGACTAACCAACTTTACTGTAGCATAAGCTTTTGAGGACCACAGTTCTCTTCGTCAGATGCTTCCATTACCATTGTACACATATGCCTGCAGATGTCACCAATTCAACGATAAAATATTGTGTGTGTGTATGATGTGCCATCAAGTCACCTCCAACCTATGAATGAAAGACCTCCAAAATATTCTATCATTAACAGACTTGCTTGGATTCTGCAAACTGGAGGACGCGGCTTCTTTTATTGAAACAAGCCATCTCATTTTAGGTCTTCCTCTTTTCCTTCTGCCTTCCACTTTTCCTAGCATTATTGACTTGTCCAGAGAATCTTGTCTTCTCACAATGTGAGTACGATAGCCTCAGTTTTGTCATTTTAGCTTCTAGGGAGAATTCAGGCTTGATTTGATCTAGTACCCACTTATTTGTCTTTTGGGCTGTCCATGGTACCCACAAAACTCTCCTCCAGCACCACATTTCAAATGAATCAATTTTCTTCCTGTCGGCTTTCTTCACTGTCCAACTTTCACATCCATACATAGTAATGGGAAATATCATAGGTTGGGTGGTTGTTGTGGGTTTTCCGGGCTGTATTGCCGTGGTCTTGGCATTGTAGTTCCTGACGTTTCGCCAGCAGCTGTGGCTGGCATCTTCAGAGGTGTAGCACCAAAAGACAGAGATCTCTGTCTTTTGGTGCTACACCTCTGAAGATGCCAGCCACAGCTGCTGGCAAAACGTCAGGAACTACAATGCCAAGACCACGGCAATACAGCCCGGAAAACCCACAACAACCATCGTTCTCCGGCCGTGAAAGCCTTCGACAATACATCATAGGTTGGATTATCTTGATCTTGGTTCCCAGAGAGACAACTTTATCTTTAAAGATCTTCTCTTACTCCATCACAGCTACTTTTCCAAATCTCAATCTTCTTCTGATTTCTTCATTGCAGTCTCCCTTTTGGTTGATGATTGAGCCAAGGAATAGAAAACCTTGAACCATTTCAATTGTAAACAAGTTGAGATGAATATTGAATGTTGAACAATTGCTAAAATATTCCAACCATTAAATGAAACAATAGTCATAAAAATAGTCTATTGGGTATATTTTTATCCCAGCAAGATCAGAACAGCATCCTGGGTTCTCATTAGAACATAAGAGAAGCCATGTTGGATCAGGCCAATGGCCCATCCAGTCCAACACTCTGTGTCACACAGTGGCCAAAACCCAGGTGTCCTCAGGAGGTCTGCCAGTGGGGAAGGGGCACTAGAAGCCCTCCCATTGATTGCCCCCCCAAACACCAAGAATACAGAGCATCACTGCCCTAGACAGAGAGTTCCATCTATACCTTGTGGCTAACAGCCACTGATGGACCTCTGCTCCATATGTTTATCCAATCCCCTCTTGAAGCTGTCTATGCTTGAAGCTGCCACCACCTCCTGAGACAGTGAATTCCATGTGTTAATCACCCTTTGGGTGAAGAAGTACTTCCTTTTATCCGTTCTAACCCGACTGCTCAGCAATTTCATTGAGTGCCCACGAGTTCTTGTATTGTGAGAAAGGGAGAAAAATACTTCTTTCTCTACCTTCTCTATCCCATGCATAATCTTGCAAACCTCTATCATGTCACTCCTCAGTCGTCATTTCTCCAAGCTAAAGAGCCCCAAGCACTTTAACCTTTCTTCATAGGGGAAGCGTTCCATCCCTTTAATCATTCTAGTTGCCCTTTTCTGCACTTTCTCCAGTGCTATAATATCTTTTTGTGGTGTGGTGACCAGAATTTCTCGCTTCCTCATGTTATGCTCACAACTACCCTGAGAGGCGGGTTAGGCTGAGACAGTGTGGTTGGCCCAAGGTCGTTCACTGAGTTTCCTGACAGGGGGTTCTCCCCTCTTTCATTTGATCCTCAAAACAACCCAGTGAGGTGTGTTAGGTTGTGAGGGAGAGTGAAACGCCCAAGACCGCCCTCAAATTTTCAGGGTAGAGTGGGAATTCGAACCCAGATCTCCCAGGCACCAGACTTACATTCTGACTACTACAACATGAGGTCTTGCTACTCATCAATGCCACTTTTTTCTGGTGGGGGTTGGCAATGGAGAGGCTACACAGCATTGCTCAGAGGGCTAGGTCTGGCTCAAGAACTATCAATTGCTGATCCTAATGTACCTGTCATTTTACTGGCTGACACAAGCACAGGAGGCAGGAGGGCAGGATGATCAGAAGCAGAAAGGTATGAGAGAATCAGCACAAGACACAGTTTTGTCGACAGCTTCCTGGCTGAAATATGAAACTGGGTTTCCAACATCTATCCCACTCCCTGCACCATCCCTGCTGGAACACAAAACAAGCAGCCAAGAGATGTCTTTTTGTGCCATCTGTCCCTTTAAGCAGCAGGCCCCTCTGCACAACCCTGAGGATATCATTGCTGAACAAAAACACAGAACCATGAGGTTTTCCTCTTGATGGGCAAGGAAACAGCGCAGCCTCATTAATTTCCTCCTACACCAAAGTATCTTCAACCACATCTTCTGACTCCCACGCCAGCATGGCTGTTGACATGCCGGCTGGATTGACTCAAAAAGGTCATCGTGTTTTGAGATCTTTGCACATGCATGTACATGTTCGTGAGCCTAAACTAAAACAGACTCTCTGAGGGAGCAGCTGCAAGGACAGTCTTTGGGTGCAAAAGAAGACGGCCCGTCCCTTCTGAACCACTGTCTATGGGCTCTTCCACACTGTGGGACTTGTAGAAAGCTATGCTACCATTTCCATCTCAGCTTCAATGAAATGCAGTTGTGTCGTTCAGGAACAGCCAATAGATTCAGGGTTGGGGTGGGGGAGACAGGTACTTTCATTTTGTTGCATAAGTGGACCCTTTACTGACTAAGCCACTATTGTGTAACAGTAAAAGTTCATACATAATTATATATGAGCTGAGGCATTACACAAAGTCATGGGTAGAGCCACTCAACATGTTCTGTATTGATATCTGGAGTCATCAGGCTCCATCCAAAGGGTGAAGATTGTTTCCTTGTCACTGCTGCTGCAAATGCAGAGGCATTTCACACTGGCAATGGAGCAGCCACATGGGAATTTTGTGCATATGTTGTGCTGTCCTGTGCCATTCCCTTTGTATTCCCCTCCAACATACCAGTAGAGGGAATTAAAAAACACACAGTAATTGCAACTGAGCTATAATACTATAAGAATCTAGTGCCATGATATATTAGTTCCTCTTCCCCAGTTTCCACTAAAAATGCACATCTGTAGCTCTTTTCATTGCAGAGATATAAGGGTAACAGTGTCTTGAGATTGGATTAACAGACTATTCCAATACAGGTCTGGTTGTGGTTGTCCTTCCATCCTCTCTTTTTACTTGTTTTGCCCCTTTTCAATTCCATAAGTACCCTTTTCTTCTGGAGGCCAGACTTCTTATTGTGGAGTAGGGCTACCCAATCTTGTTGAGTCTGTGAGCTGGACAGAAATGGCTCCTAGGATAAAGGGAGAACCCAGGCAACTACAATGGAGCTGCAGCAGTGGCTGGGGCCAACCACAAAAACATTTAAATTTTCCAAGGCAAGCCTCCTCCTATGATGGAGGCAGCTGTTTCTGAATAGGTGCTCCCCAAAGGCAGAAAGGTAATGCCTCCTGCTCCAATGAGGTGATGGAAAGACAGGATTGGTTCTTTTGTTTGGGAGTGAGATACTTTGGGGGGAAAGCATGTGGATTCCAGGCAATATACTGGCAGGCACTGGGGTGCCCTTGAGTGCCACATTGAGGATCACTGCCATAGACCGTGGTGCTGTATTATTTATATTGTGGGGCGCAGGGCTTTTTTCTGGGAAAAGAGGTGGTGGAACTCAGTGGGTTGCCAGCACAGGGGGCAACTCTTGGCAGGAGGTGGTGCCCCTGGTACCACATGTGGGCGCACAAAGTGCACGCATGCTCCCAGGGCCAATGACATCACTTTGGGTCAGCTGGAACAAGGGGGGGGGAGTTTTTAAAAGTTTAAATCGCCTTCGGTGAAAATGGTCACATGGCTGGTGGCCCCGCCCCGTGACTCCAGACAGAGGGGAGTTTAGATTGCCCTCACGGAGGGCAATCTCAACTCCCCTCTGTCTGGAGATCAGGGGGCGGGGCCACCAGCCATGTGACCATTTTCAAGGGGTTCCGGAACTCCGTTCCACCACGTTCCCGCTGAAAAAAAAGCCCTGGTGAAGCAGCAGCAGCCCATGGTTCTCATTGACTAAGCTGGTTGGGAGGAGGGCCCCCCCCCCATCTCAAGATGCCTACTCCCAGCTATGCAGAAAGATCTAGTCAATTAAATCCATAAAATTGAGCGAAACCCTGGAATGGAATCTTCAGTCTCTGGGTATGAATACTATTCTTGGAACCTAACAGTCCTCTCAGCCAGAAAGGTGTTTTCCAGACATAAAGATAAGCAGATAACTCTGCTCTTGCCCTGACAAGCTAAAAGAAACAAAACTACAGAAACTGAAAGAACAAGGCGGGAGAGGCACGTCACATTGCTGGTTTCATGAATCTAGATAAAGCCAACCTCCCTTCTGTGTTCTTTAGGCTGCTCTGTCCCCTCGCCTTCTCCTCAAAGTTCGATTCCTGACCAGTTTCATTGTCTTATCAAAGACCTTCTCCCTTCCTTCCCTACAAGTAACAAAGCCGTGTTTCTTTGACAGAGCAGCACTCCCTGATGTGGGGTGGTATAGCACTCCCTGGGACTGCTTCATGTCAGAAAAACACTGAATCTGAATAATAATCCCCATCTGAATAATAATAACAATGTTCGATTTATATGCTGCCCTTCAGGACAACTTAATGCCCACTCAGAGCGGTTTACAAAGTATGTCATTATTATCCCCACAACAAAACACCCTGTGAGGTGGGTGGGGCTGAGAGAGCTCTGAGAGAGCTGTGACTAGCCCAAGGTCACCCAGCTGGCTTCAAGTGGAGGAGTGGGGAATCAAACCCCACTCCTCCACTGGTCCCTTTCTTGCCTGGGAAGTGGGGAATGTACATCTAGGGCCAGCATGAGCGAGGTGGGCAGCTGCCTGGGCCTGTGGCTTCTGGTGGGGCCCACCACTGCTCACTCCCTTCTCCTATGCCTGCACTCACACCCCTCCACTGCCTGCTTGTAAGTGCTTTGTGACCTCTGCTCCCAGCTGCATATGCTGCCTGGTGCTGATGGACAAGGGCGTGTGGGTGGTGCACAAAGCATCAGCATTCCTGGTGGCCATGGCAGGGGCGCTCCTAGCTGAACCCATCGCCCAGCAACATCAGGGAAAGGGCTTGTAGGCAGTAGAGTTGCCAGTCTCCTGGTGGTGGCTGGACATCTCCCAGAATTACAACTGATCTCCAGGCAACAACAATCAGTTCCCCTGGAGAAAATGCCTGACTTGGAAGGTGGACTATACGACATTATACCCAGCTGAGGTTCCTCCCCTCCCCGAACCCTGCCCTTTCCAGGCTCCACCTCCTAAATCTCCAGGAATTTTCCAACATGGACCTGGCAACCCTAGTAGACAGGTGGGACTGCAGGTGGTGGGTGAGCTTGCAAGGGGGCGAAGGGAAGATGCAGAGGCAGGTGGGGCAGGTGGGTGGGAGGGCAAGAAGGAGAGCCTAGTAGTGGGCATAAGGGGGCCCTCAACACTCTCAGCTCAGGGCCCCCCAAACCCTGGAACCGGCCCTGCATACATCTGATAGAAAGGTGGCAGAGAATGTATACATCAAGTATGTGTGTTTATAAAGCACCATCAAGTCATGGTTGACTTACAGCGACCCCTGCTGGGGTTTTCAAGAGATAAATAGACATGGGTTGCCATTGCCTGCCTCTCTGTAGCCTGGACTTCCTTGGTGGTCTCCCATCCAAGCACTAACCAGGGCCAACCCTACTTAGCATCCGAGATTTGCTGAGATTGGGCTAGCCTGGGCCTTCCAGGTCAGCCCCTACATCAGGTATACAAACTGACCAATTTTTGCATGATGTTTGTTTAGAGAAGGATAAGCTTTGCCATGAAATTCGTGGGTGTCTTTGGGGCAGTCACTAAATGGACACCCTGAGATCTTTGCAGGAAGGGCAGATAAAAATGTGGTAGAGGACAGATAGACGGATGGATAAACAGAAGGTTGGGATAATATGCATCAATTATGGTGTGAGCAATCTCTTCAAACAACCAGTTATTCCTGTGTGAAGAGCCGGACAAGAAACTCTCCAGATAGCCGATATGATCTCTCCAGATAGCATAGCTGTAGTTTCTTCATGCATTTTTGTGCGTACATTTTTGTTTGGGGTTCTTTTTTTGGTTTGATCCGCTCCATGTGGGGTTGGATCCAACGAGTTTCCCAGCTAGTGAAAAAGGAAAAGCTGTGACTGGCATGGACAAAAGCTATGTTGTGCGGCGGCTTTAGAAAGGTGAGATTGAATGGGCTGGAGCCAACCTGCTGACATTAGACTGATGACATACTGGGCATAGGGATTTTTCACTGGATCCCGTGTTGAGTGCCCTGACCTGGATAGCCCAGGTGAGCCTGATCTTGTCGGATCTCAGAAGCTAAGCAGAGTCAGTCTTGGTTAGTAATTGGATGGGAGACCTCCAACGAAGACCAGGGTTGCAGACATGGGCGATGGCAAATCGCCTCTGTTAGTCTTTTGCCATGAATACCCCACCAGAGGTCGCCATAAGTCAACTCTGACTTGAGGGCACTCTTTACCACCACCACCATTGAGTAGAATGACCTGAGTTATTTGCTATGAAAGGGTTTTTTTCTGGCAGGGCCAGTATCAGCATACTCAGGGGTGCGGCAGCTGCAGGGTCCGAGGGCTTCTGGCAGAGCCCACCCTCATTAACCAGTGTACTGCCTCTGCTGCCTGCCCATGCCCTATTCCATGGCACAAAAGGGAGGGGAGGGCGGGCACTGGGTACTTTCTGCTCACCCCCCCCCCCAACCTAGAACCATACCTGCCTTCTGCAGCTAGCCTGCCGGTCACATCCCCCATTCATGCATTACGTTTCTGACATTCCTACTGTCATGCACTGGTTCAGTAGCATGGTCAGAGTCCATTCCAGAGTCCAAATAGCAAGGTCAGGCAGTCCAAAGATCAGTTATCAACAAGGTGCAAAGGCAGAGTCCAATGGCGCAGTCCTAGCCCTAAGCAGGATTCTGACGCTTGCTTCCACGCCTGGTCTTCTGTGGCTGTGTTTTATAGTGAGGCTGGGCTTGCAGCCAGCTGCTTGGGCACTATCCCGTGGTCACTCCTCATCACTTGCCACAAGCAGCTGGCGTCTGGCCAGGAGGCGTGCGCTTTGCCGTCTTTCCTGCAACTCGACAGCTCCACACGTTGCCTTTGTCTGCAGCGCTCTCTGGGTGAAGCTGGGGGTTTGGACGTCCTTGACTGCGCTTCACCAGTGGTGTTGGGTCTAGAAGGTGTCCGTGCTTCTGGTTCAGCTGCTGGTTGTGGAGGCTGATCAGCCAGCAGCTGTTCTTCCTGATCCCTGTGCTCTGCTGAGTCAGGGCTGGCTACATGAGGCTCCTCTCCTCACTACATGAGGCTCCTCTCCTCCTGAGGAGTCAGGGCTGGCTACATGAGGCTCCTCTCCTCCTGAGGAGTCAGGGCTGACTACATGAGGCTCCTCTCCTTGCTACATGAGGCTCCTCTCCTCCTGAGGAGTCAGGGCTGGCTACACAAGGCTCCTCTCCTCCTGAGGAGTCCCAGCTGGCTACACAAGGCTCTTCTCCTCCTGAGGAGTCCTCACTATCACTGAGCCCCATGACATCTATCTTGTGTACCAAGACAGTGGGCTACCTCTGATTCTCTTCAATGACACAATAGTCATTTTGCATGAAACAGGCAAAAGGCACTTATTGCAGATTTAGTACATGCAAATGTTTACCCCTGAAAAATCTGAATTTCGGGTATCACGTACCCATGGCTGAAAAATGCATGCGCTGCCTGTTTCATGCAAAATGGCAGTCATGCATACTGGAAGAATTGCACGTAGCCTGCTCTCCTGGCATGAGAGACAGGAGTGCCAGAAACGTAAAGCCTGAAAAGGGCTATGGTTTGTCAGCATGCACAACTCTGTGTGCCTAAATCTTATTGATTCCTAGCTATTAAGAAGCCGTTTCGTGTCATTGGCTACCCTTGTGAGAAATGTCACTGTGACACGTTCAGTCTTACCTTCTATAGTAGAAATAAGAGAAATAGTATTCCCTTGCTTTGTTTCAAGGCATTAATAGCCATGGCAACAAACATAAATTGATGGCAACTTTATTCAGTTTCCAGAGTAACAGAAGCAAAAACAAAGAGATACAAATTTCTTTTATTGTTGTTATCTATTACTTTAGTTTGCTCGCCATAGAAAGCGATTTCGTCTCGGCCAATAAAATTGATTCCTTGAACTGATGAATTAGCATCTCATGGTCTTTTCAGTTTGTGCTGAATGGAAAAGCATCTAGACTGGAAGTACATAAGGTATAAGCTAGTGGAAGAATGATGTTTATTCATTGGATAGAAGGGTCTGCCAGGTAGCTTTCACATGGATGTTTTGCACCACCTTACTGCTAATTTGGAGGGCATCTACATGGAGTCATCCTCTTTCTGTCCTCCTTCAGTTTCCCCTGGCTTGGCTGCGATATTTCCCAAACCCAGGCTGTTTCCA
This sequence comes from Eublepharis macularius, assembly GCF_028583425.1. NCBI lineage: Eukaryota > Metazoa > Chordata > Lepidosauria > Squamata > Eublepharidae > Eublepharis > Eublepharis macularius. The sequence continues at coordinate 18,313,282 of NC_072805.1, read as the reverse complement.
CACGTCTTAACTGCCTGTGGAACATCGCACAAAAGACCCAGAAGACAGCATCTTCTCGTGCGAAATCATGCCAGGAAGACGCTGTTTTCCAGGAGTTTTGCACAAAATTGCGTCTTCTTGGCGCGATTTCGCACGAGAAGATGCTGTCTTCTGGATCTTCTGTGCGATGTTCCGCAGGCAGTTAAGACGTGTGGAAATGGCCCCACTTTGATGCGATCTTTTCGGAAGTATTGCAGTCAAACTCCGTTTGAACTCCCACAGGAGGGAAGGTGAGCAGTTTTGCAGCCACTCACCCTCACACCACCAGCGGGGTCTGAGGGATTTAAAAAAAACATGGTAATTGACGCACCACTCTAATAGCAAGATGTCAATTACCATTTTTTTAAAAAGTCCACCCATTGATGGGGATATTAGCAACAGGCAACTGACTCAAGGAAACTCTTTGTTCCTGTGACAAATGCCTCTCTGACTGCAACCGGAAAAGAAGGAACTAGAACTGCCAACTTTGGGTTGGGGAATTCCTGGAGGTTTGGGGTGGAATCTGGGAAAGGTGGGATTTTAGGGAGAGAGGGACCCCAGTGGGGTATAATGCCATAGAGTCCACCCTCCAAAGCAGCAATTTTTTCAGAGGAAGCGATCTCTGTCTTTTGGAGATCAGTTGTGATTTTGGGAGATCTCCTGGCCTCACCTGGAGGTTGGCAAGCCTAGAAAGAACTCATGGGTTGGAAGCTAGCATTGTTAAAGAGACATTCTCCTAATTCCTCTTTACCCAGTTTCTCCCTGAAATCCGAAAATCTCTTTCTTTTCCTCTTTTAAGGAATTTGGCATCTGTTGAATCACACGGACATATTAATCTGCCTTATGTCGAATCAGACCATTGGACCATCAAGGTCAGCATCGTCCACTCAGACTGATAGTGGCTTTCCAGAGCCTCAGAAAAACACCTTTCGCATTAACTGATATTTTTAACTGGAGATGCCGGGGATTGAACCAAGGACCTTCTGCATGCCAAACAGATGCTCTGCCACTGAGCTACGGCCTCTTTTGAGCAAAATTTGAAGAGAGGAGGGACAGGAAGCGAGGTCCTACAAAATTTCAGAATATCATTCTGCAGATGCTTAGAAGCAGGCAACGTCTTCCCAAAGTTTCCTCTCTTCCGGCAATGATGTGGAATGACTGCAGCCATGCCAATTTGGAACCTTGCCAGACAACACTGTGGAAAATTGGGGGTACACTTGGTGTGCGGAAAAGGCCAGGGTGGTGCATAAAGGTGTAAGAGGGAGCGACAAAGAGAAATTAAAGAGAAATTCTTTTGAAAGAGAAAAAAAGGAAATAAGAGGGACCAATGGCTGTATTCTAATAAAGGGAATTCCATAAAAAGAAATTCCAGTCCCCATAAAAACACTAGTGGAAGCAGCCCGCAGGAGGATATCAGATCCAGGCGTAGGTAGTAATCTGGCTTCCGTAAATCGCTACATGTCACCTGCTTACCTCCTCCTTGACCAATAATGATTTCTGGCCAGTGGCTCTGCCTGGTTCTGCCATGACCCAGAAATGATGTCATCTGTTGGCACCATCATGCAGCTGGCTGATATAGATGTGGAGGAAGGACTGGGCAGCTGTGGTGGACAGGGACTGAGGGGCCTAGAGCCACGTCACTGCAATAAAACCACAAGAATGGTAACCAGGAAACACACTGCTTTCAGTGTGTATGTGTGGTAATTTTTTTTACATATAAAAGGATGCCATCAAACCTATATCTGCAGTCAACAAATACAAGAAGTGTGAAGTTTCTCTGGGGATGAAATTGACTACACGAGGAAGTCCTTGAGCTGGATCCAATCAATTTCTCATCTCCTCTGAATTGTCTAGGGGTTCAGGGTGGGGTGGAGCCGGCAAGTGAGAGAGTGGAGGGAAAAAAGCCCATGCCTCATTGCAGTAAGGTTCACCTCTCCATCCCCCTTGTGGTATACTGGTTACGGTGTTGGACTAGGACTTGAAAAACCCAGGTTCGAATCTTCACTCTGCCATGGAAACTGGCTTGGTGACCTGGGCCAGTCCCACCTTCTTAGCCTAACCCTCTTTAGTCTAACCCTCCTTACAAGGTTGTTCGGAGGATGACACGGAGAAGGGTCAAAAGTCCAGTAGCACCTTTAAGACTAACCAACTTTATCGAGGCATAAGCTTTCGAGAACCACAGCCCTCTTTGTCAGAAGCATCTGACGAAGAGAGCTGTGGTTCTCGAAAGCTTATGCCTTAATAAAGTTGGTTAGTCTTAAAGGTGCTACTGGACTTTTTACTGTTTTGCAACTATAGACTAACATGGCTAACTTCTCTGGATCTGTGACCATGGAGAAGGATAGCATGTTGAAAGCTACTTTGAGTCCCCAGTGAGGTGAAAAGGGTTTTTTTTACATGAAGTAAAATAAACAACTGTACAGTTATCATGCGGCTGATGTTGGATAGGGTGAATGCTACAGCTACCAAAAGCAAACTGGGTCCTCTTATACCAAATACATTGGTGTGTCCATAGCCTGTGTTTCCCATACAATGTGTTTATTAAAACCTCTGATCTAATGCAAGCATAAGAGACAAAGTAATAATAACTTAATGCAACATTCATAAAACTCGGGAATAAGTGACAGCGCCTTAACCAGCTTTGACTCTCCCTATTACTGAGCCAATAAATTCCCATTGATGACTGTTCTTGCACAAATGGCTCTATTGTGTAATGATGTGTGTTTTGGGGACAAGCAAACCTATGGCTGACCACGGGTAGGTTTAATATTTAGGTTCTGTGCGATTATAAAGGTGTCACGGCTGTTTTAATGTTTCCCAATAAACGTGGCAGGATTTGGGGAACAAAGAGCTTGTTCATGCAGCTGTGGAATTTAAACCAGACCAGCCTTTACACCCCCTTTTGTTGGAAGCCATAAGTTACTTTTTGTGCATGTGAGTATGAGACAGTAATATCAAGCATTCATCTAGCTATCATTTTTTTTTAATCCCTGCCCTTCCCCAAGGTTAATGATCCTGCCTGACTTAGGCATTAAACAGACAAGAGTCCTTATTGCAACTGATCATTCTCTGCTCTGCCTAGACAAATGCAAACAGGATAAGAAGAGGTAGAACAGTTTGTACCAGCACAGGAATGATGGGGTCTCTCCACAAGATTCCTTCAGGAACAACCAGGTACAGGTGGGCTCCAGTTCTGGGGTACATGGGGATGTGGCAGCATGACAACTTCACCTATTCACCCCTCCTCTGGAAAAAGAAATCAAGCAGCAAGGATGCTTAGGATAGAATTGCCACTGCTATTTCTGGCCAGCCCAGTGACCTAACCTCCCCCGCCCCACCCGCTAATTCAAGAACATGCATGGATATATATGTGTGTGTCAGTCCTAGGATTATGTTCTGTTTCAGCAGTTCTTCAATTCTGTATTGGATCCTTGCTAAAGCTATGTCTTTGTAGACTTGTATTTATTTACCCTATGGCATTGTTTATGGAACTGTCCCTGATACTGGCCATTTCCACACACGTTGAATAATGCACTTTCAATGCACTTTAGAAGTCCTTTAGAAGTGGATTTTGTGTTCCACACATGAAAACCCATTTCTGAATAATCATTAAAGAGCATTGAAAGTGCATTATCCAATGCGTGTGGAAGCAACCACTGTATGGAAATATCCTTGATACTGATTGTACTAATCTCACACTATGTAATCTGCCTCGAGTCTCAGTGAGAAAGGCAGACGATAAATGACATAAATAAATAAGGTTGTATATATGATTCTCTCTTCCACACAACAGACCTGTGAAGTAGTTTAGGCCAAGGTTACCCAGTGAGCATCCATGGTAGCAAGGGGATTTGAAATTGATTTTCCCCAATCCTAAGGCTGATTCATACAATACAAACTCCCCGCTGTAGCCACTGATGCTCTTTTTGCATCCTGAAATACCCCAGGGAGCTGCTATTTGCTCTACTGAGTAAATTAGGTGTAATGGAAAAAGTTCCTGGAGGTCATTTTAGGATGAGAAACCGGAGTGGGGTTGGAGAAGACAGAAGCTGATTCTATCTACGTGCCATGGTTGTGATCAGAATTAGACCGGCATGCATTTGGACGGCATGGAATTTCCATTGCACATCTGATACTAAGTCCTTATGCAGTGCCATCCTGAACTGAGTTATACCTTTCTAGGCTCATTGACTTGAACAGATTTAGACGAGTGTAACTGTGTTTAGGACTGTACTGTGTATCACGTGAATCAGCCACTCATCTAACCAGTACACCATTATGGCCCTTTTTATGTAGCACTTTGTTGAACTATTGGCCGTTCTTTTGGAATTTTGAGACCAGATAGTGGGCAGCACAGCAAAAGAGAACCAGTTTGGTGCAGTGGTTAAGAGCAGCAGGACTCTAATCTGGAAAACAGGGTTTGATTCCCCACGCCTCTGCTTGAAGCCTGCTGGGTGACTTTGGGTCGGTCACAGCTTCCCGGAGCTCTCTCAGCCCCACCCACCTTGCAGAGTGATTGTCGCGAGGATAATAATAACACACTTTGTAAACCGCTCTGAGCGGGCGTTAAATTGTTCTGAAGGGCGATATATAAATTGAATGTCATTATTATTATGTCTGATCACACAATGTTGGGAGATTCCATAATGGAGGCAGCTGATTGGTGCTCCCTGCAGACACAGAAGGAATGCCTTAAGGGCTTTTCTGAAGCATCTTCTACTCCAGTGAGGTGGTGAAATGAAAGGGATGCTTTGAGGAAGAAGCAAGTGGGAAGCACGTCAATGAGTGCTGTGGTGCCCTTAGGCACCGCACTGAGGACTGCTGTTTTTGAGTTTTCAAAGCATCCCACATGCATTTGCTCTGTAGTCTTTACAACATCCCCCTTTCAATAAAATAGTATTATTTCTTTATTTCTTTACTTAGTTAAATGCATAAGTCAACTAGGTCACCTTTTCAGTTTGCAAAGTAGCACTCAAAGTAAAAGCACTGTAAAAAGTTACAGACAATGTTAAAAAGGTAACCAGCCCTGGGATACTGCAAGGCACCTGAGGGCAGTGTGCTGCCCTTCAAATGTTGCCCCACCCCAAGTGGCCCTTTGGAGCTGCTTGTGCAGTCAGACCAGAGATGCTTATCAAATCCCCCTTCTCTGAATTTCTCCCTTGGATTTGGGGTTTCTGAATGCCTCGATCTGACCTCCAGAGAAACAGTGATCAGTTAGCAATCGGCTGTTCTTACAACCCGCTGTGAATATGCAGTTTGCTGAAGAGCTCCACTCCTGTCTGCTCCTTCCAAATTATCAATGCTCAGGAGCATAAACGTGCATAAATTAAATCATGCAGCCCATGTCAAGATTCGTTTAATCCGGGTGCTCGTGTTCTCTTGCACATCAGTAACTCGTAAGGGGGGGAAAGTCTACATCCAATCTCACATGCACCAGTTCCAAAGTTAATTTTGGAACCTGTCCGAGTTAAACCAGACGATACAAGTGGAAAGCACGGCATAGTTAACTCCCAAACAGAATGCAGAACCATTCACTTATCCCTAACTCGGACTTGCTCAGCCCACTATTTCCATATGCAACATTCAGATTGCAAATTGCAAAAACTCAATGGATACCAAAAAAGACATTTCATTGTCCTATGAGCCTACAATCAGGGCTCATTTTGAGGGGGAATGCGCAGGAACGCAGTTCCAGCAGTTCCCCAAAGAGGTCACATCATGTCAGGTGGCCCCACCCACCTGACTCTTGGCCATTTTTGGCCCATTTTGGTCTGGATTGGGGCTGAAACGGCCTGGATTGGGCCTCTGATGGGTGGTGGATCACTCTCTCGCTCGGCAGCGGTCTGATCCTGACCATTTGGGGCCCCTTTTTGGCCATTTTCAGCCCCCTTTTGCCATTTCGGGCCCAATTTTGGCCCTGAATGGCCGGGATTGGGCCCAAAACAGCCAGGCTAGCTGATGTCAGGGGGTGTGGCATATGCAAATCAGTTATGTTAATGATACACTTCCGGTGATGTCAAGGGGCATGACGTATGCTAATGAGTTGTGCTAATGAGTTCTTCCAGTTCTTTTTCTACGAAATGACCCCTGCCTACAATTAACCATTTTTCTGTGTTCTAGTGTATGCACACGTGTGTGTGTGTAACTAGACAGACAAGTAGGTCACAAATTATTTGTTCAGTTATCCAAACAATTACTGGGTCAGGTTACCATCTGATTCATGAGGGATTTTACTGCATTGTATCTATGTAAATATTCAATTTAGCAATAAACTATTAAAAACAAATCCGTTGTTCGCTGCTAAAATAGATTGGGCAAAATCTTCAAAGGATTAATCTGTGTCAACAACCAAAGAATGGCTTTAGACGTTGTGTTGATGGGTGCATTTAGGAAAAAATGTCATTCTAAGTATGGGAAGGCACTCTTCTATCAATCAACATGGACTTTAGTTATTTTTTAAATTTACTTTATTATACTCTGCTTTTCTTCCCAATGGGGATCTAAAGCAGCTCACATTGTTCTCCTTTCCTTCATTTTATCTTCACAACAACCCTGTAATTTCTTGATTATTGGAACAGACATCCAGAGTATTTTAGACTATGCAAAACTGGTTCCTTTCCAATGATATAATCTCAGTTTTGTTAGTCTAACTGTACGGTATTATTTTAACCATTAAATAAATGAATGAAATAAATAGTTGCCAACTGAAATGCTCTTGATGCATCCAGCAAAGCGAGCTCTTGTCCATGGAAGTTCATGCCACTGTAAATCTGTTTATCTTTAAGGTGTCATGTAGGTCCAAACTATACAATATGTTTGGACAAAAATTGGGTCGGAGTTGCTGATGTGTGCTAAATATTGCACATGTATCCCCCCTCCAGTGGAGCAAATACTGCCCTCCTGGGGCCATTTCAGGTTGGGAAAATGGCAAAGGAAAGGCTGAAGTCTAGGTTTACCAACTTCCAGGTAGGACATGGAGTTCTTCTGGAATTACAACTGAATTCCAGGCTACAGAGATCAGCTCCCCTGGAGGAAATAGTAAAGAGTCCAGTAGCACCTTTAAGACTAACCAACTTTATTGTAGCATAAGCTTCCGAGAGCCACAGCTCTCTTCGTCAGATGCAACTTTATTGTAGCATAAGCTTCTGAGAACCACAGCTCTCTTCGTCAGATGCAACTTTATTGTAGCATAAGCTTCCGAGAACCACAGCTCTCTTTATCAGATGCAATTTTATTGTAGCATAAGCTTTCAAGAACCACAGCTCTCTTCGTCAGATGCATCATCAGATGCATCTGACGAAGAGAGCTGTGGTTCTCGAAAGCTTATGCTACAATAAAGTTGGTTAGTCTTAAAGGTGCTACTGGACTCTTTACTATGTTGTGACTACAGACTAACACGGCTAATTCCTCTGGATCTATGACCCTGGCGGAAATGACTGCTTCAGAGGGCGGACAGTATGGTACACAGACAACCTAGAGTGATATCACATCCTCACCGAGCTCCCTCCCCACCCACATTCTGCCCTTCCATGGCACCACCTGCAAATCTCCAGGAATTTCCCGAGTCAGAGTTGGCAACCCTCTTGAAGCCTTCTCCCCTCCCACTGTGGCCCTGATCCAAACCAGGCCTTGTGGTGCTTGGGAAAGACGTTCCCTGCAACTACCATTTGGCTGCAAGGAAAGAGAGTTGGGGGTGGGGTTGTAGAATTGTTTGAATCTTACTCTTGTGTGATTGTTAAGGTTGTGTGAGGCTAGAATCCACAGAGACTTGCGTTGCTGCAGTCTGTGTCATTAACAGTGTGCATGTGGACAAAAGATGATGAACTGTGCCGTCAGCACCTGAATACTGTGGCGGTCCCTGAAGAGATAAGCTGTCACGTCTTCAGTTTTTGTCACGTTATTCCCAAGAGCGATCTCTGCTTCGCATTTCCTGCTCGATCTCCGGAGGGTATTTGGTAACCCTGATTCTCTCACCAGGGCCCGTCCATCCATTTGAAATCTAATTAATTAGGTGTTCTGAAAAGAAGCAGATTCATCCAGCTGCACACCAGCTGAGCTATGCAATAAAAGCTCGGTTGCATTTCTTCTGTACAAGGGCAAGACATACGCTGGGACCGCTCTTTGACGATTCTGTTCCCTCGCTTCATCCTCTCCCTTGGCCTGAGACAACGCAGCCCTAAGCAAAGAGATGCTTTTCTGAGCCCAGTGACTTTAACAAACTTAGAAGGGAGTAACTCTGCTTAGAATAGAACTGTAACCTCCTTCCAAGCCCCATCTGTCATGTACTTGGCTGTATTCTTTTTAATATGCTGAGTCCTTGAACACTATGTTGTTAGGAAAGGAGGTTGGGCTAATTTATGGGAGGATAGGTCTACCCCTGGCTGTTAGTCATCATGACATAGCCACACGAACCTGGTAGATTCTGCCTAACGGTAGGTGATGTCAAGACCAAGGCTGCTTCAACACAGAAAGCTGGTTTGGTATAGTGGTAAGTAGGGGTCTGATCCGATCCAAGCCACACAGTCGCGTCCGACCCTCGGCTACTCCGTAGATCGTCCCCCTCCAGGCCTTACTGTCCTATAGCGCGTTGGGAGAGATCTGCAGATTCTCGCAGTGAAGTTTTTACAGGGTAGTTTACCATTCCTTTCCCCAACCCAACACACTTAGCCGTATGACAGCCACGAATGGTAAGTCATACGTTGCCACCCCCTTGGCACTTTGAGCCGGTGTGGAATAAAGGGGAAGTAGGGGTCATTTCATAGAAAAAGAGCTGGAGGAACTCATTAGCATAACTCAGTAGCAGAGCTCATTAGCATATGTTACACCCCTTGACATCACCGGAAGTGTGTCATTAGCATAACTGATTTGCATATGCCACACCTCCTGACATCACCTATCCTGGCTGTTTTGGACCCAATCCTGGCCATTCAGGGACGAAATTGGGCCCAAAATGGCAAAAAGTGGCCCAAAATGGTCAGGATCAGGCCGTTGCTGAGTGGGAGAGTGATCCACCACCCGTCAGAGGCCCAATCTGGGCTGTTTTGGCCCCAATCCAGCCCAAAACGGGCCCCAAATGGCCAAGAGTCAGGTGGGTGGGGCCACCTGACATGTGACCTCTTTGGGGAACTGCCGGAACTGCGTTCCTGTGCATTCCTCCTTGAAATGTGCCCTGGTGGTAAGAGTTTTGGATCAGGGCAGTGATAACCAATTGTTTGGATACCACACGTGGCACTTTGACATGCCACCAGTGGCTCTTCTGAACACTGTTTCCCAATATGGCCCCAGGGCTGATGGCTGTGATGTGGCTCCCCCATTGAAAAAGCCACCACTGGAAGATGAGTAAGACATGAAACTCTCAGCAGTGCAGGCGTTTTGCCAGGAACGAAATTCAAATAAAGGTCCTCCGCTCTTCAAAAATGCCCCACCATTCTCTGCAGCCTCTGCCCTCTCGTCCTAGCACTCAAGAAGGTCCACCTTCCCCAGGCACCACCTTCAAGATCCCCCAGCATCTGCCAAGACACTGCTGGCAACCTTACCCTACATAGGGGTGGCATTTGAGCAGCTGGTGCCTGGCAGGCCTATTGAAAGGAATGGATGTTATATGATCAACAGGTTGATGATAGGTATGTACAACCTCTATTTTCAGCTAATTGCTGGTCTCAACAACAAAACCAGAAATACAGTAAAGAGGCAAAACAAACTTTGTGAAAACAAACAGCAAATGGACATAAAATGTAGAAATCAGTAGGAACCCTAAGCATTTCAAAACAGAATACAAGAAGACCAGGCAGCAAAAATATATTGTTAATAGCAACAATAATTATAACGACAACAATAACCAGAGGTTATTATAGAAGCCATTTGGAGGATCTTTCCTTCCATTTGATTGTCTCTGATGTTGGCCAACCACAGCAGAAGCGGGAGGGGGAAAAAATCCTACCCTCAACGTTTTTTTGGCTGGACATTTATAGCGCTAAATCTTTCTTCCGCCCTCCTTTGACCCTGGTGCTTCCAGCTTCTGAAACCCGCAGGAGAGAAATTGGCTGTTCTCACAGTATTCCAGCCGGGATCAGCGTGAAATGCTTACGCCAGCAATCTCTCGCAAACAAGCTCAGTTCTCAGGAGACTTCCAAACTGATTTTTTTCCTCCTCTTAATTCCAGAGATTTGGCCCCTTCAGATCAACAGGCAGATCTCCAAACAGCCAGATTCCTAAATCTGGGCCCTCTTTCAGATCCACTAACAGCACAAAAAGGTATGCAGCCACCTGTAACAATTTGGACTTTCAGGGTTTGTTTTCATAGGTTGTTTCATGCCCCATAGTCCCCTCCCCCCATATAACACTTGCTTTGAGGCTCACACTGCTGTGGACACACTTCTTAATTATTCTTTGAACAGGAATGATGCCTTTCTTCAGCTAAGATCAGCAAAGTTTCAGGCCATTCTTTCCATCCATCCAAAGATGCTTATCACACCGTCTCTGACAATACTAGCCTTTCATAGAATGGGCCCCGCCTTCTTTTTACAGCTCCTAAAAGCAAGGCATTTAATCTCAATATTTGCTTTTGCACACACACAATCCTCCCTGGCCCATAAACTATCATTTTGAATGCCAGAGGGGTAGAAGGATTAGTTTCTGGCAGCAATAACAAACAGGCTTCTTCGAGTTCTTCTTCCCTTGCCTTTGACAGCCAAAGGATGCTGTTTACTTTGGTTTCTCTCAGTTTCACCCTCCTCATAGGATTTCTTTTAAGGATCTCTCCAAGGGAAGGCAATCACAACTTTTCCCTCCAGTAAATATCTCCTCACATGTCACTTGTGAATGCCTTCTTCAGGGAATTGAAGCGTTTCTTGGATTCTCAGTAAACTTAGGTCGGGTCGCTTTCCCAAGGAATAGAGATGGATTTTATTGTTTAGAGTGAGGTGTGAGGAGAGATACCTGTGAGCAGTGAGTATGCATATGAATTACTATACAAGACACTATGTTTTATAAGAAATAATGTATTAATTAATATCGCATAAAAACTTCCATCATAGTCCATTGAATTATGCCCAAGAAGAAGTAAGAACGAAACGGGAAAGGGAAATTTGCGCATAAGCCCGCCGGCAGTGTTCCTTGGACTGATGGTCTGAATTTCATCTCAAGCGGGACGTTTCTCCCCATCCTTGTGTACTCTCTATCCACCAGTTGAGATTGTATATATTGTATTACTTCTGGATTGACAGACTACCTCATTATTATTGTTCATAACTGCACTTTGAATTGATATATATGCATTTGCACTTCAGCACTTTACACAAGCAAAAATATATATATAAAAATTAACTTTCAATTGATTGGTAATTTATTGTTGTTCCCCAGATTCTGTATTTTGTGTTGTTCCTCTCTCCGGGGGTTCCCTTTGTTTTTGAGTTCCCAGTGGAGCCTAGAGATCTCCTGGAATTACAAGTAATCTCAGACTACAGAGATCAGTTCCCCAGGAGAAAATGGCTGCTTTGGAGGGTGGACTCTATTATAGCATTATACCCCCCTGAGCTCCTTCCTCTCCCCTCCCTAAACACTGCCCTCCCCAGGCTCCAGCTCAAGGTTGCCAAGTCCCTTTACCCTCCCAGCAGGAGGGGGAGGACCTGGCATTGCACACGTTCCTGGCTGGGCGGGATGATGTCACTCAAGGAAGTGATTGTCAGGGCTTGCCGCAGCTGCCGCTGGGCGTGGCACTGGGCGGTCTGCTCCTGACATCACAGGGGGGCCAGGGACTCTGCAGGACCCTGCTCTGTGGAAGGAGGGGCGGTATACCTCACCCAGACTCCCTCTCAGTCCACTCGCTGGCCTGCTCAACCTGGCCTGCTTACCCTCTGTGTCCTCCATCTCCTCCTTCCAGAACTCTCCTCCAAGCCTCCACCCTTGCATCCTACTGCTCTCACTCCACATCATCACTCCTCACTCACACCCACCACCGCAGAGCTCTTCCCAGCCACCCTTTATAGGGTTTCCTTTCTCCACCCCGCCCTCCTTCCAGGCTTGTTCCCTCTCCTGACTGGGCCCAGCTGTGCATTCCTCCAGGTGTTTCCCTCCAACCACTAATCCCTCCTGGGCCCTTTTGCCATGCTGGCAGGGTGGGGTTGAGTGCGAGCCATCCCCAGCTGAGGGCTCCTTGGCCTTGCTCACGAGGAGCTGCCCCAGCCAGCCCTTGTGCTATTGAGCTTGCCTGGCCTTGCTCACGAGGAGCTGCCCCGGCCAGCCTCTGTGCTATTGGGCTTGCCTGGCCTTGCTCCTGAGGAGCTGCCCCAGCCAGCCTCTGAGCTACTGAGCTTGCCTGGCCTTGCTCACGAGGAGCTGCCCCAGCCAGCCTCTGTGCTATTGGGCTTGCCTGGCCCTGCTCACGAGGAGCTGCCTTAGCCAGCTTCTGCGCTGCCTGCTCAGCAATGCTGGGCGGGGTTACCCATCTCCTCCCCCAGAATGCCTGTGGCAGCCCCCCCCTGGAGAGGCTTGGCTTCTAGCAACTCCTGAGCCAGGCTGCTGTCTTCTAGCCATGGTGTGGCTCTGGGCTGCAGCGGCGGCGTCCTCTCCCTGCCAGGTAAGGGCTCTGCTTGGGTTGCTGCTGCTGCTGCTGGACCCACCTTCTCCCTGCTGTGTCCCTTTCCCTCCAGCCTGCTTAGCCCCCTCTCTTCCCCCTGGAGGGTGGGGCTGGCTGGTTTCTCCTTGCCCCCTCCACCCCTCTGAGGTACTGGCCTTTTTCCCCTTCCCCATGGAGTAGGTAGGTTCTGGCCCTGGTTGCCGGCTTGGGGGGTGGAGTTGCTGCCACCCTTTTGTCCCCTGCTGTTCCCTCTTGTCAAGTCTGGGGGCTGGGGCTCAGACCCCGGACAGTGATGTTGTCACAGGTGACTGGAATGCGCTGGCCTGGAAGGTTTGTTGTTTCCCGTCCCCATCCCCTGGGCCTTTCCCGACCTCATCAGCCAGGTGAGTGGTGGCAGGGGGCAGAGGTTGGGAGGGGGGATCCACCGCCCCCAACCAGAGGACCGGGCAGCCCTACTCCATCCTCCAAATCTCCAGCAACCCTAGTTTGGGAGCTCAGTTTTGGAAAAGCAGCTGAAGTGGGGCCATTCTGAATGGGAAAAAATGGCCAGAGGGGAAGGGTCAAATGCAGGGCTTTTTTTCTGGGAAAAGAGGTGGTGGAACTCAGACTGCACAATGACATCACTTTGGGTCAGCTGGAACAAGGGGGGAGTTTTTTAAAGTTTAAATCGCCCTCAGCAAAAATGGTCACATGGCTGGTGGCCCTGCCCCCTGATCTCCAGACAGAGGGGAGTTTAGATTGCCCTCCGTGCTGGAGGCAATCTAAACTCCCCTCTGTCTGGAGATCAGGGGGCGGGGCCACTGGTCATGTGACCATTTTCAAGAGGTGCCGGAACTCCGTTCCACCGCATTCCCGCTGAAAAAAAGCCCTGGTCAAATGTCTTTTGCTGCTTCTGATTTGGGTAGTCAAGTCTCCAGAGGCAGAGTGGGAGAGGCCTCGTACTTACCAGGGCATACCTGCACATGTGCTTCCAGCGGGGGTATAATGACATCACTTCCGGAAGTGACATCATCATGCTGGCCATAGGAGTGCTCCTACACTTCACTCAGGACTGATTCTTTAAGAACCAGCTTGCTTGGGGGCGATTCTTAAAGAGCACTCCTGCGATGTCGTCCTGCACCAGCTGGGAGTGTGCGAGCTGCCTGTTTGCCCAGGTTGCCTGCTGGGCGATCGTGGAGTGGCTTGCCTTCTCCTGTGAATTGCCTGCGATGGGAAGGCAGAGGGGCAAACCTCTGGGAGTTTGCCAACCACCAGAGGGAACCCGGCAAGCCTACCTCCAAGGCTCCTTCTGGTTTACAAAAAGAAAAAGATCAGTGATAACAGCGCAACCAACATGCAATTCTGCTCTCCACTAAGAACTCTTCGTTTACAAAAAGCTATCTGGAAAACCCAGGAGAAAACTTAGCATGTGCGGAGAAATATCAAAGTACCGTACGTGTCTATTTCTAGCTTGGCCTTTAGGCCTCCTTCCTATCCGAGTCTTTGACAAGAAACAGTGCATCTCTCACGGACATGAAAGGGGTTTTTCTCCCCTCATCCCTTTTAATATCCAGCCCGATGAAGAGTTCTGCAGAATTTGAACACTTGCACACTGCTGGATGTCATTTTGGTCATTCTCAATAGAAAGATCTAACTGTTCGTTGCGTTGTTATCCTTTGATTCCTGTGATTCGCTTTGGGACAGCCAATTCTTTTTTAAGCCGCCAAGCGAGATAAGAAATACAATACGTAAGCAATAAATCAGTCTCAAAGCAAAAACAGCCTGGATGGGAAGAAACCAGGAGATCTTTACGCTCAACCCAATACAAGACCACCCGTCCTCCAGCCCCCTGTTCCCCTCCTCTCCCCACCCCTGCCAAACCGCAAGGAATGCAGGAGCAGAGGCAAGATCCCCCACCCCACTGCCACCACTGCCTTTGGGAAACGCCTGTGCTGGATTAAAGAGCCATCTGTGGGGATTTAATGCAAGCAAGAAAATGCCCCCTTGGCTGATAGCCAGAACTGTTGTCTGTGGGAGGGAGGGAGACTCGGGAAGACGTGAGCTGGGACTCTGGAAAGCTCATATTGAAATAAAATGTTGGTAGTTTTTAAGGTGCCCTGGGACTTGGGTTTTATTTTGCTAGACAGACTAAGAGTCTCTCTGCACAAGACATCTTAGGGCCAAGCTACAAGTGACGAATGACACTTGACCGGCAAGTGAACAGACTCACGTGTATTCCTCCTTGTTCACTTGCGCTCCACTTGCCCTCCACTTGCTCACTCCATGATCACACGTGAGTCTGTTCACATTCATCACTTGTAGCTTGATCATGGAGTGATCAAGTGGAGGGCAAGTGGAGCACAAGTGAACAGGGAGGAATACACGTGAGTCTGTTCACTTGCCGGTCAAGTGTCATTCGTCACGTGTAGCTTGGCCCTTACAAGGGGATGCTCAAGTGACTAAGGGCCAAGCTACAAGTGACGAATGACACTTGCCTGGCAAGTGAACAGACTCACATGTATTCCTTCCTGTTCACTTGCCATTCACTTGCACTCCACTTGATTAAGTGGAGCACAAGTGAATGGCAAGTGAACAGGGAGGAATACCCGTGAGTCTATTCACTTGCCAGGCAAGTGTCATTCGTCACTTGTAGCTTGGTTCTTACTTTCTGAGTGGTCTTATATTCAAGTGTCCTCTGTCTCCCTAGCAGTGCACGTGTATCCACAGTGGGAGAACAAGAGTAAGATCTTTCACTTGAGCGTCCCTGAGTAAGATGTTTAGAGAGACTCTGTTAGGGCTACTGTTTTGCATGCACCGAGGAGGCAGAAAATGCAGATGGTACCCGCTGCCCTACGAGGGTGTTAAAATCATCATAAAGAAGCGGACCATGGGTAATTGTCCGTCTTTGAATGGTAGCCCGAACTCTGTCGCAGGAGTCATCCTAGCTATTATTATGATTGCTGCTGTGTATTACTCAATGCAAAAGAGTAGCGGCTGAAGACCAGCCTGGTGTAGCGGTTAGCATGTCAAACTATAGGATCTGGGAAATGAGGGTTCAAATCCCTGCAGTACTACAAAGCTTGCTGGTTAGCCTTGGGCCAGTCACACACACTCGGGCTAACCTTCCTCATCAGTGTGTTGTTGTAGTGAGGACAAAATGGAGGGTGGGGTGGGGGCAAATGACATAAGCCAGTATGGGTTCCCATGGCGGAAAAAAGCAGGGTATAAACATCTAAGGGCCAAGCTACACATGACGAATGACACTTGAACGGCACGTGTATTTCTCCCTGTTCGCTTGCCCTCCACTCAATCCACTTGCCGTTCAAGTGTCATTCGTCATGTGTAGCTTGGCCCTAAATTAATAAATATATTGTTTTTAAAAAGTGTCAAATGCATATAAGCCAAAGCCTCAAGCTCTTGCGCTAATTGCCTAGACCTCTGCGCTATGGGAAGAGGTTTGAATTTTGCTAGGTAGAAAGCAGCCCAGCATATTTTCCATCCTATAATACCAGTATCGAACATTTGTACAAAGCGTTCAAGTGTTTGATATGTTTCGGTTATGTTCTCTTTTGCAATCTTGACAACAATGTAGGTGAGTATTCTTGCTGTTTCTCTTGGTTTCTCTCTCTTTAAGAAGACTTATTTTTAAAAAGGGGAAACTGAAAATTCAAGGAAGGGTACTTGGAAAAGTCCTGGGAGGTGGCAGCAACCTCCCACATTTTCTCCCTGTTTTCTTGGGATGCCCCCAGACAAAACATTCCTAACTAAGCAGTTGTGCAGTAAAAAGTCAGCCTAGGGCCAAGCTAGAAGTGATGAATGACACTTGAACAGCAAGTGAACAGACTCATGTGTATTCCTCCCTGTTCACTTGCACTCCACGTGCACTCCACTTGATCATGAGTGGAGTGCAGGTGAACAGGGAGGAATACATATGATCGAGTGGAGTGCAAGTGGAGTGCAAGTGAACAGGGAGGAATACATGTGATCAAGTGGAGTGCAAGTGGAGTGCAAGTGAACAGGGAGGAATACATGTGATCGAGTGGAGTGCAAGTGGAATGCAAGTAAACAGGGAGGAATACATGTGATCGAGTGGAGTGCAAGTGGAAGGCAAGTAAACAGGGAGGAATACACGTGAGTCTGTTCACTTGCCGTTCAAGTGTCATTCGTCACTTCTAGCTTGGCCCCTAGGGGAGACCTAGCACACACACAGATTCCTGGAACTGTGTCAGATTGACCAGTTGCCAGAACAACTTGGCATCTAGGGAACAGAGGCTGAGCTACCGCTGACACCATTGGCTAGGCTGCAGCTGACGTTGGGCTGCACATGGGGTTTTATCAAATGGCGTATAATAGGCAAAAGATGTTATTAGCCTGGCAGTTTTGCACAGTGCTGAATGGAAGGGCGTCCCTGTGTTCTGTATGCAAGTGGATCAAACGATGCCAAGCCTGTTCTCATCTAGCAAGCAGTTACAAAGTGCCAACGTGCAGGAACAAAGTTGCTGGCTGAACAGTGAATTTTGGAGATAACTCAAGAATCCTCACGTTCCCCTTTATCTTCCTGAGCCCTCCCAGCAGCACTTTTTAGGGCTTGTGAGTGCATGATTTGTTTAAAAAGACATTTATGGCCAGCAGAAATTAAAATGATCTCTGCACGAGTAGGTTTCCAGATAAGTCTTCCCGGGTGGGTTTTTTTTTTTTACACCGATAAAAATTATGCAGGGCATAAGACTAGCCACGTGGGATCAGACCCGTGGTTCATCTCGTCGAGCATCATGTTTCCAACAATGGCCAGCCAGGGGTCACGTGGAAGCTGGCAAGCGGGGCCTGCAGACAACAGACCTTCCTCTACAGACGGCTCCCCAGCCACTGACAACTTTTTCTCTGCCTCCCATAATACTACAGCTCAGGGTGTCCCATGGGAAATAGGTTTAGGACAGCTAGAGGAAATATTTTGCTCAATGACTAATTAAACTGTGGAACTCACTGCCAGTGGAGGGCACAAGAATAGATGGCTTTAAAAGGGGGGTGGGGTAGACAGATTCATGGAGAGCAGATCCATCAAAGGCTACTAGCCATGACGAGTAAAGGGAGCCTCCGTATTAAGAAGTGGTAAATCTCTGAAACTCAGAGTCCCTCTAACTGAGATGGCTCAGTGTGTGTTCATCAAGTGTAGGGAGACGCAATGTTCGCGTAGTTTAAAATGACAGAGCTGGCCAGGGCCGGATCTAGGGTTGCCAGCGCCCAGAGCAACCCTAGCCTGACCCCTCGCGTGCGTGCTGTGTGCGCGCATGCTCCTGGTGCTGCATGATGATGTCATTGCGGTGATGTCATCATGCAGGGCGGAGTGGCAGAGGCAGCGTGTGGGGCTGGGAAGCCGCCCGCGCCATTCGCCTCCCTGCAGGCAAATGGCGTGGGCAGCCTCGTAGCCCCCCCACACTGCCTTTTGCCTGCCCTGCAGGACAGGGGGCGCCCGGCCGCCCCCTGTCCTGCAGGGCAGGCGAATGGTGTGTGTGGCCGGGCTGCCTTTTGCCTGCGGGGCAGGTGAAAGACAGCGCAGGAGGCTGCAAGGCTGCCCGCGCTGCTGCCCATGCGCTCTCGGCAGCTGGCAGCTGCTCCCGGCACCCCCTCCCTGGCGGCGCCAGGGGCAGGCTACCCCCCTGCCCCCTCCTCGATCCGGCCCTGGAGCTGGCAGAGATTGCTACTCAGAGGGTTTGTTAATTTCATCTTTGCCTCCCTGAAGGCTCTGACAGTTTAATCTCTCTAGTCTAAAACTGTGTGGGATCGCAACCAGAGGGCAACGAAGAATGGAAATGGGCTGGAGCTGCCTTCCAGAGCCGGGCTTGAACCTGGTGAGGTACTAATGGGCTGAAGTTTCCCTTCTGGCATTTCACAGCCCCTTCACACAGCTTCAGTGATATGCAAAGCCTTTGCCCTGCCCCCCGGCCCTGTCTTTTGAAACTACCCTTCCCGGCTAACATTGCATCTCCCGACACGTGTTCTTCACATGCCCCATGTTGAGACTCTTGGCGCTAGCAGGCAGCACTGGGGAACAGCTTTGTCTGCTTTGTTTGGCAGCCCAGGGCTCCTGGTTTGGCTGCTGTCGGAAACAGAATTCTGGACTAGATGGATCGTTGGCTGGCAATCCCTGGGAACTTTGCAGAGGCAGGGCTAGGCCTCATGTGCCGTTCAGTCCTACCGTAGCTGGTCTAGTTGGAACAGTTTCCCCAGTTGGTGCCTCCATGTGTGTGTGTGTGTGTGTGTTGTATGTGAATGGCTCTTGCCTTTAATCTTCCTTCAACAACTGTGTAAACCCAGTGGATTAGAGTCTGCAGGAGAGCAGCACGCAAGGCAGCTGTCGCTGTCTCTGGCATTTCCCCGCCAAGCGAGAGCATGTCAGAGCAGAGAATCGCTCAGTGCCATTGCCTGGTGGAATTTTTGGGTACATAGAGATCTGCTGGCTGACTTCTCCCCAGCTGACTTCCCTTTCAGCACAAGCCCCCAATTGCCCTTTGCTCAGACCATGGAAGGAAATCACATTGCAGTTTTTGATTAAAAAGCGCAAATACCAAATGAGGAGCAAACACTGTCCCTTGTCCTGCAATGGAAAAGGACTGGAGCAGCAACCACTTGAAATTTATAGCCCTGTTCGCATGTTACAGCAAACACGTCTACATCCTGCATCTACATCTGTTTGTAAGAAAGAGCCAACATGCATTCCCTTTGCAAACGAAACCGGGGACCAGTACCTGGATAAATGTGCGGTTTCAATCAGAGGTCCAAGGGTACATGTGTTGACTGTCACATGAGAATCACGCAACTGTACAAAGAAAAATCAAGTTGTAGGCTGCACATGGTCACATTCAGAACAAGATAGCTTCTTAAGTTCACTTGAGGAGCATGACTTGGGGCTACATAGGACCTGTTGGAAGAGCTAGGGATGTGCACTAAAAAGGGATTTCGGAAAGGCCATAAATTTCAATATTCCAGATATTTGGGTCAAAAAATATTGGTTCAGTATACAGATTTGGGTTTTTTTGGGGAACCCCAATATACTTGGCTCCATTATTCCCTATAATGGAACTTTTCTGGGGAGTATTTTTCAAGGAAACTACACCAAAATTAAAGGGAACTTAGTCCTACCTGTCTACTAAAGAACCATCAGGTTTCCAGTCTATTGGTTCAAGAGGTCCTATTCTATGTGCCCCAGAACAAGGTGCCCTCAGCCATTCTCCATTGTTTCCTATAGGAAGGAAAAATCCAGTGCGTTCTTCAGAGCAAAGATAGAAACCTAAGAGCCTAAGCCAAACACACAAGAGCATCCACATTGGCCAAAAGCATCCCAATGCAACCCCCCCCCCCAAAAGCCCAACATAACCAACATCAAACCATAGAATCTCAGCAGAACCTATGTCAAACCAGAGAATCCTGGCAGAAAGAGACTTTATTGTAAGACTTTCTTGTATGCACTTCTGAGTCGATCTTTGTGTATTTCAGAGAAAGGTTATTCCGGATTAAGTTGGGTGAACTGTGTAGAAGCCTGAAGGGGACTAATTCTGTCTAGGTGGACAAGCTGCGTGGAAAGGCCCGAGTGAATCTCTGTCTGTGTAAATGAGAGTTTATTCTGTTAGTGAAGATCTGTGTGAAAAGTTAGTCTTTGTGGTGGATCTGAGAATATATAACTATTTTTGAAACCACCATGCTTATGAATTATTCTGAAACCAATATGTTTATCAGTACTCTTCAACCGTCATGTTTATATACTTACAAATAAAGTCTACTTCTGATTAAGCAAGAAATGATCTCTTCTTTAACCTCAGAGCCACCCCCATGTACTGACTCTTCTGTCATATTACCATCTACCGTCTATGGACCAAGCTACAAGTGACGAATGACTCTTGAACGGCAAGTGTATTCCTCCCTGTTCACTTTCCCTCCACTTGCTCTCCACTCGATCCACTTGCCATTCAAGTGTCATTCGTCACTTGTAGCTTGGCCTTTTTATAATACCAGTTAAACAGAAGAGATCTAAGACAAAAACCTTTGGTGGCAGTGAAAACCTTTTGGGAAGTAGTAATATACAGGTCACACAAACTGGGCAAAACATCACAGGTGGGGTTAACAGTGGGATTCAAACCCCAAAGGGAAGGTGTTCTCAAGGTATAAGCCTGGGAAAAGCAGAGAACACCTGAAGCTCAGGGTGAGTGGAAATAAAAGGAACGTTGGCTGCGACCAGGGCCCTCCTGAGGTAAAAGGTAACATAAGGAGCTGAATTAAAGATCAAGGCAGTTTCAAAACAACAGAAACATTACTAGCTGTCTTAGGCCCGCCTTTCTTCCACATAATAATTTTCATTCTACTAATTTATAGTTCATCTTTGGATCTTAAGCCACGTATCATCATTTAAGCTTTCTAGACATAACTGAATTTTTGCTTCCTTGTCCCCCCCCCTCTTTTATGACTCTCTCAAGGACTCCTTTGCTTTATTTTGACCTTAGGTGAACTTTCTTGGCTGGCAATGGCATAAAGAAATGGAATTGCCAAGATCACAGGGAACAGTTTAGTTGATAAGGGTGTCAATAAAAACTGATTAATTTTGTGTTGTTGTTAGATTGTTGGCATGCTTTAATTGTGGGGCTGCTGTCCTCTCACACATCTATGAAAGAGAATAACGTGGAGTATGTTAGACAGGAATAGAAAGAACTGACAATAAAAGATGGACACGGTTTCAAATGTGGCTCATCACAGAATCAGGCAGTCGTGCATCTTTAAATGAAACTTCCTATTTTATATCAATCATTTCCAAGCAACCTTGAAGGTTTGTCATGACTGAAGCTTGGAATACTAAAGTTCTAAATGATTAAAGCAAAGAAGGAAACCTGCAGGGAATGGGGGGGGGGACAACTGGGTATTCCCATAAAGCTCACTGAAGATGACAATTCAGAAAGTTGTTAATCCCTTTTCAATACAACTGCACCAATTTGTGAATACAGCACTACTTCCAGCATTTGGGAGAAATTGGCAACCTTCTAATCTGGCTGTTATTCTGGTGCCTTGCTGCCTGGTTTCACTTGCCTCAGAAGCTGGGAGGGCAGAGAGTGACTTAGCAGGTATGTGATCTGTCATCATTCAACCAGAATAACCTTTTCACCAAACACAACTGCCCTGATATGCATCTCTGTGCCACTTTCTATGGGTCATTGCACCATCTGGGAATCTCTGGGAGAATTTTCCAAGCAGGGTTTTCTGGATAACTCTGGTTAGGCCTGATTCAGATATAGGCGTGCACTTAAAAAGCCATGTCTAGTTAGTTTTCCTATATTGGATCATTTAACTTCTGGCAAGAAGCACACCTCAATAACATGTTAGATTTCTTACTGGGTATGGTGGACAAGTTCATTCTATCATAGAATCGCTGCTTCTATTTTTAAGCTTTTATTAAAACAGGATTATTCAGAATTCTTAATATGAGAGAAATCAAGAAAAAAAATCTTATCATCTATCATTGCTATGTAGATTATTAAGGAGAGCAATTACAAGAGTGCAAGAAAGTATCTTAACCAGGGGTCATTTCATAGAAAAAGAGCTGGAGGAACTCATTAGCATAGCTCATTAGCATATGCCACCCCCCTCGATATCACTGGAAGCGTGTCATTAGCATAACTGATTTGCATATGCCACACCCCCTGACATCACCTATCCTGGCTGTTTTGGACCCAATTCTGGCCATTCAGGGCCGAAATTGGGCCCAAAATGGCAAAAAGGGGCTGAAAATGGCTGAAAAGGGGCACAAAATGGTCAGGATTGGGCTGCTGCTGAGCAGAAGAATGATCCACCATCCATCAGAGGCCCAATCTGGGCCGTTTCAGCCCCAATCCAGGCCGAAATGGGCCCCAAATGGCAAAGAGTCAGATGGGCTGGGCCACCTGACATGTGACCTCTTTGGGGAACTGCCGGAACTGTGTTCCAGCGCATTCCCCCTCAAAATGAGCCCTGATCTTACCCAAAGATAAGCAGGTCACAGGCAAGGAGCTCCTTCTAGAAAGAAGCTCCCACTCAATTCAGCTCCTCATATTTATACGATTTTGGCATCATCTCCTAACAACAACTAACTGTCCCGCTTGATAAGGGCTTACATTCTTGACTAACTAATTATCATCACTTCAAACACTGGACAAGGTTACCTATCCTTGAAATGTCTTCTTAAAATATATGAATGGTTAGTCCGTTCTTGTTACTTTTTATGTTAACAAAGTCTATGTCAAATTAGTTATTGAAAGTTTGTCATACAGATGAATCTTTTTGGCCCTCAAAAAATGATCCATCCTTGAATTATATCTTTACTTCTGTGAAGTTGGACACCGGGCCAGCGCCTTCATTGAGGCAGGTCCGGCAACCGCCTCCAACACTGAGGTGCCAGAGGGGGCACCAGGGGCGAGGGTGCACGCTGCAGAGCTGGCGGCAGCAGCACACGGGCAGCTGAGCAGGAGGGATGGGAAGCCACCTGCGCATCGCCTTGGCCACCTGCCAGGCCTGGCCCCCAGCTACTGCAGCCTCCCAGCCCTCCTGCGCTGCCGCCACCGCCAGCATGAGCCCCTGGCCAGGAGCAGCAGCTGTGGGCCAGGTGCGGCAGGCGTCCAGGGTGGTGCGAGGAGCAACGGAGCAGGAGGGCTGGGAGGATGCACGTGTGCCTCCCCAGCCACCCACCGTGCCTGGCTGGGAGTGCACATGAGCAACGGCAGTGTGGGACAGTCTGAGCGGGCAGCCTTCCCACCCAGCCACCCCACAGTCTGGGTGCACGCATGTGAGCGGGCAAGAGCAGACCTGAAGTTGCCCCTGGCCTCAGGCGCCAGAAACCCTGGCGCCAGCCTTGGTTGGACATTCCTACCATTCTCAAATGTGCTCCGCTCTGGGGCCTCAACAAATAGTATCTGTTGATATGTGTTAGATGGCTCTTCTTATCTATAAAAGGCCATACAATTGCGTTATTCTTTTGTTTCATACAACTCTTTGAAATTGTTCTATTCTGGGCCTCTAGACTCCCTTCTTGGCAAGTCTAGCTCTCTTCCACGATCTTCTCGGTCAAATCCAGCAACAGTTCCCCTATATTTCTGGCTATATCTGTGAAAAGGGGCTAAGGTTTTGGATGCAAATGCTGGAAGGCATCAGAAATTGAGAAGTTGGATAGAGACAGGGGCCCAGGCTTTGCCCTCTCCGTCCGTGACAGGCATCCCGCCTACTATGCCGACTGGGAGGAACAGAAGTATAGGTGTCAAGTTCCTATCCCCTAGTGATAATAAACAGATACTCAACAAAACCAAGAGAAATTGGCTACGACAAAGGATCAGATGGTCTGTGCAAGAAAGAGCGGGTGATTCAGGGATCTCAGAGATGCCTTTATTGTGTCTAAAAGCAATCATGTTTTAGGGGGGAACCTGATACGTGGAAGCCTGCCCATTCACATCTCTGGGGGAAGCTTTCCATTTTTAAACAAGACCAAAGCATCCAGGCCAGTGAGTAGAATTAGGGCCAAACTACAAGTGACAAATGAGACAGGTTGGACACTTGTCAGCTTCCCTCAAGTTTTGGCGGGAAATGTAGGCAGCTTGGCAGAATGTTGGACAAGTGACAGTTGAAAAGTCCATTGGACAGCAGTCGGAGAGCCAAGCTACAAGACCAGGATGCCTACATTTCCCATCAAAACTTGAGGGAAGATGACAAGTGTCCAACTTGTGTCATTTGTCACTTGTAGCTAGGCTCTTAGTCTACTTCCTTAGCACTGGCCTACTTCACTGCTTTCCACTGTCTGAAGTACATTTTTCTCTTCCTCTTTCTAATACCCAAAGCAACACATAGTAAGATGAAGTAAGGTGCAGGAGCCGGGCAAGCTTGACCCCGTCAGATCTTGGAAGCTAAACAGGGTCAGTCTTGGTTAGTAATTGGATGGGAGACCTCCAAAGAAGACCAGGGTGTCACTATGCAGAGGCAGGCAATGGCAAACCATCTCTTACCTTGAAAACGCCTGCAGAGGTCGCTGTAAGTCAGCGACGACTTGCTGACACTTTCTACCACCACTACAGGAGGGGGCAGGGTTTAGGTCTCTTTACCTGTGAGCTCTGGTTTTTTTTAGAATAAAATGAAAACTTCCTCCCATTGCTGCAAAAAAGTACCAAGTGCTGCGGTTCATCCCGCATTTTATATTTGAGAAGTATGGTCGAGAGGGAAATATTCTCCTGACCTAGACCATCCTGGATCAACCTGCCTGCCCAGACCTGCCAGCTTCTAAGGCCTGGCTGTAAGCTGCCCATAGTCGCTTGGGATTTGCAGACATGAACTGAAAAGTTTAGACATTGCCCATCGCCTTTCAGCCTCCCCCCACCCCCCACTACACTGTGCTTTGCACAACAAAGCATGGCCCCCAACGGGGAACCACCCTTTCCATGCTCCTTTTTACCATTCAAACCTAACACAAATCTACCTTCTCTCTCCACCGGATTACACTAGCCCTGTTCACAAGTAACAGTGAATGCAGTTTCAATTCATGTGCAGTGTATGTTTGATTTTTTTAACCAGGGCTTTTTTCTGGGAAAAGAGGTGGTGAATCTCTCTGTTATCATATGTGCACACGCGAAGCATGCGCGTGCCCCTGGAAACACACGACCTCACTGCCTGGAAGTGACTGTGCAGGGCGCAGCCACCCCCCCCCCCCCGAACCGCTCCCTTGATTCAGACCCGCTCGCCTCCCCGCCCCTTACCGGGCAGCAATGTTCCCTCTAAGCGGTGCAGTGCTGTGAGCCAGAAATCTACTTTGTGAGCAGCAGATTGCAAGTTTGGTCATGCCTTTTCCAAAACCAGAATCCATTTGATTAAAAGACTTTTGAATTAGATTGTCTGAGGCATTGGTATTGGGTGCCATCAATATGTGTGTGTGTGTGTGTGTGTGTGTGTTTTATTAAATTTTCAAAAAATACAAAAAAGAGAACTTTTTTGTCTCAGATTCGTGTACAAGATAATCCATTATATGATCAATATTTCAGAAAAAATTGCAATATAGACATCAATCCATAGAAAATGAAACTGAATAACCACACACACCCCTTCTTTCTCTCTTTATATAGTGCACAGTCCATTTAAATCTCTCCAAGCACTTTTTAATTTTCTTGCTTTTTAACCCACTGGTGTCATCAATATTTTGATAACACCCACTTATGCATGTGGTCTCAAAAGCTTATTCCTCAAAAGAGAAAGGGAGGAAGGGAAAGAAAGAAGGAAGCAAGGAAAGAAGGAAAGAAAGAGAAAGGGAGGGAGGGAGGGAAAGGCTGGGGAAGTGTCCGGGGAAGCAGGCAGCCCAGGAGAAGCTCCACCCAGGGAGATGGCCCACGGGTCTTTGGGCACCAGGGGCGGGGCCACCAGTCACATGATCTTTTTTCAGAGGTGCCGGATCTCAGATACGGGGAGATCTCACTGAAAAAAAGCCTTGTTTTTAATACATGCTTTGAATAATCCTCATGTTACAGCCAACACATGTATGCTTGGACATGGGATATAAAACCTACATTTATCAAGATGCTAGCTCTTGGTTTCATTTGTGAAGTAAATACTCATTGGCTGTTCCTTACAAACGGATGTGCATTCAGGATGGTGGGTGTTCACTGTATGATGGCTACTGGCTCTCATGCTTTAATATTATTTTTTAAAAAATCACTGTTTCATGGTGGACATTTGTATTTGCCTATGGCTGAGTTAGTGTTGGGCCCCAAACCCCATTCTCCATGGTTCTCAAACTGAGCCATACACAGTGGCAGGCCCTGTGGGAGGCAGCTGTTCCTGTCTGCTACTTCATAATCACTAGAAATATAATAAACAGCAGAGAATTTTATGAGGTAATGTCTATGTGGTATGGTAAAACACTAAACAAACAATAAAGAAAGGCAGCAATTGTTTCGTATCCGAAATACACTGAGGCAAAATAACACTGTAGTGGATTAATCGTACCCCTGCAACTTCTGAGGAGCTATTAAACTTCCTAGGGAAGGCCATAAAAGTGGTTATGAGAGACTCTGTGTGACCCTTATAAGTTTTTATGTGAGGTGTATTTTCGTCCGGGCTCACCTTGCGGGCAGCCTTAATTATTGGTGTAGGACAAACATTCCCTTCACTAGAAATTCTGTATTTTTTTTAAGAGGAAAGGGCCAGTGAGTTCAGAGACATTCTTGTTAGGAAACCTGGCGTCCGCTTGCACCCCATCTCATCTTGTGTATATATGGATAGGACATTTGACCTGACTTCACCAACCCTCTTATTTAAAAAATGTTTCAATGAACAGTAAAGATTTTAACAGTTGAGTGGGAGCAGCTGTCAAAAGCATAACCAAAGTTTCAGTGCCATGTACTGTACACACACGCGCAATATCCAATTCACTTTTGCCAAGAGTTTTGTGTTTCACCCTGGGTAAGTGGCTGAGGAAGTTATTAAAACAGCCCAATGTCATGTATTAAACAGAAGTCACCTATGACCTTCTGTGCTGAACCCAAGAATCCATTGAATGTAGTGAGCCAGCAGATCTTTTTCCTCAGTGTAGTTTAAAATTAGAAAAGATCATCTAAATATTACTTGGTGGCCCAAAATAGCTTCTTTCTCATGCTTTCCTCAGATATACTGTGCAAAGCTCTTAAAAGAAGAGCAAGGGTGAATCTGGGATTAGAAGGAAGCACTCGATCCAAAAGAGTGGCCGACTTCAGTCGAGCAAAGAGGACACAAAATACAGCCATGGGGTTTAGATATAATAACAACCTATGGGCTGTGTCGTTGCATGAATAAGACTGCAGAATCCTCCTGAGGCTCACATCCTCCTTCCTCCTTGCCACGGGAAGGTCCAGTTCATTCACCATTTCTGCATTTTCAGCAAACTGTAGCAGTCATTTTCTCTGACCCACAAACGACGTTTTGTTTTCTTCTCTTCCAACCAAGATCCAAAACAGAAGTAAACTGCAGTTTGCAATCTCGCTTGGGAGTGAACAAACCACAGTTTGTGGTTTGAATGAAACTTTTGTTCAAGACAAAAGGGAAGTTCTGAGCTGCCTGCAAAGGAAGGAGAAATGGGCAAGACAAAGGCTCACCTCAGGCTTTCTGCCGACATAGCAGGCTCAAGGCAGTTTACCAAAGAATGCTTAAATGAACATAGAGCCATAATTCACATCACTGTCACAGCAGCAATTTGTACCTATATGCAATACAGACAGCAGCAATACCAGCCCAAGGCCCTCCAGAAAAATGCAAAACAAACAAACAAAAAAACCTCTCCTAGAAATGGACAGGGAAGGAGTAGCTCTGTTGGCAGCTTGTGTCAGTTGTAGTGAATATAAGAAGAATCCTAGAACAAGCTCCTAAAGATTATACCTCTGTATAGGACAGCAGAGAAAGCAGGAGTTTCTAGGATGATCCACGCTGGCGTAGAAGGTAGGATGGTTCTTCAGGAATGCAGGTCTCTATGAAGGCCTTTAAAGGTCAAAATCAGCACCTGAAATTGGGCCTGGAAACAAATCAACTGCTAATGCTATTGCTCCAAAATTCAGTTATTCCTAGCTAAAAAATGAGCCACTTCTGGAGCTTCCAGGCTGTCTTTAAGGGCAGCCTCAAGGTTACCGTAGAATGGATTACCTGGCCAGATCAGCTGATTCTAGGAGAGGCAACTAATCTTTGATCTAATTGGAAGACAGTTTTAGCAGCAGCGCCAACCCATTAGCAGCTGAGCCTCAAAGTACCTGTAAGCTCATCACACATTCTGCCAAATGGAGAACTCTCCATCCAGGGGTAGTTCACACTATCAGCTTTTCTGATCAACACCATGTCTGCCTTATCTGGTTCTGCTTCAGCTTGTTTGGTCTTAATTGCGGTAGCACAGCAGTTAATTGATTTGGCTACAAATCAGCACTCTACTGGTTCGAATCTCACTACTGCCAAGAGCTCAGTAGGTGGCCTTGGGTAAGCCACTCCTCTCAGCCCCAGCTGTATTGTGTGGATAATAATAACACTAACTTGTTCACTGCTCTGAGTGGGACACTAATCTGTCTAGAAGAGCGGTATAAAAGTGCAGTTATTGTATTATTAGTACTATTATAATATTAATAATAATAATTAATAGTGATAATAATAATCTTGGCACCCAAACAGTGATCCAGGACAGAGACAGCAGTAGTAATGAAACCAAGAACTAGATGGCATCAGCATATTGATAGCACCAGCCTCAAAGCTATGAGCACTCTCATTAACAGTGCAATCCTAAACAGAGTTAACACCCTTCTAAACTGACTTCAATGGATTTAGGAAAGTGTAACTCTGATTAGGTTTGCACTGTAAGTGGCCCAGTATGAATGTTAAATAATATAGAGGTAGATCCTATGAATCTCTTCCACAGAGAGCCAAGCTACAAGTGATGAATTGCACTTCCCTGGCAAGTGAACAGACTCACGTGTATTCCTCCCTGTTCACTTGCCATTCACTTGCAAGTGAACAGGGTGAATGGCAAGTGAACAGGGAGGAATACACGTGAGTCTGTTCACTTGCCAGGGAAGTGCAATTCGTCACTTGTAGCTTGGCTCCGAGCAGGGCTTTTTTTATGGGAAGAGAGGTGGTGGAACTCAGTGGGTTGCCAGGACAGGGGGCAACTCCTAGTGGGAGCTGGTGCCTCTGGTACCACATGCACGCATGCAAAGTGTGCGCATGCTCCCAGCTTTTTCATTCAATCTTGTCCAATTCCCCTCAGTGCAACAGCTCCTGTCCCACATGGCTTTTATACAAGCAGGGGTCGTGGTGATTCTCAGCAGTCTTTGGTGGTCAAAGACAAACCTTCCTTTTTAACCAACAGAAAAGCTGGTTGCATCCAGCCCTACATGTTGACTGGAGACTTGATGAACCTCCATGACCATGGACTCCACCTTGGTCACCATCTTAGTTACTGTCTCTTGTGGTTCTTGAAAGCTTATGCTACAATAAGGTTGGTTAGTCTTAAAGGTGCTATTGGACTCTTTATTATCTCTTCATATGGGATTGCTAAAGACCTGGGTCTTCTTTAAGGCTTTTCCTGGCATCTTTAAATTTAGATAGTTTGACTGTACAGCAAAATGGAGTAGACTCTATAAACTTTCAACCAACATCAGTGTTGACCTTTGCTGCGACTAAATATGTTGGGCTACTAGAGAGGCTGTCCTGACCCATTGTGCTCTTACCCAGAAAGCAGCAGAGATATTTGAACACCCTTCAGTTGGACTCACAGGTTGTACCCTGGTTGTGAACAGGAAGCCAGTTTTTCATACATCAGTTTAATGACATGATCTGACTATCCATGAACCTGGATAGAATCAATCTCACCTACTGCACAGATACAAAACCACCCACAAGACAAAGAAACAGAAACTCCACAACCTCAAAGAAATGAAACTCCACCACTACAGCTACTGAACAGTTGCAAAACTGTTTGATGGCCATTTGAAGTAAACAGTGGACAAGCTAACAGATATGAGGTTTGTCTCAGGGTTACTGCAACTGTCAAACATGGTATGTTTGCCTATCATCACAACTTTTGCAGCACTTCTTCCCATCTGCAACATGGAGGATAATAATAGCGGCCTACCTTTTGGGCTGTTCACTGAAAGAATATCTGTGAAACACTTTGAACATTTGAAATGTACCATCACCATTGGGTGGTGCTGAAGCTGGTAGTGCCCCAGACATCTTTCTGTCACAACAACAAAAAAGTATGATGTGTAGTTTCTCAGGAGTTGCTAGTCTTTGTGCCTGAAAAGTTGGCTGGTACCTAGGAGGTCTGGTCTCCCACTATAGCAGGAGACCTGCTGATTCAGGCCCCCGTTCCCTGTTGCCAGTTGCCAGGCTAGTGGGGAGGGAATGGGGGAACGACTCTTTAGCATTGTACTGACATGTGATGTCACTTCTGAAGAAAGCCTGAAGTGACATCATCACATCAGGGCGATGCTCTAGGAGTCACTCCAAACTCTATGGTCCAACATTTATATGGTTTAATTTTGGGTGAATCCTAGAGCATCATCCCAACACAATGATGTTATTTACAGTTTTGCACCAGAAGTGATGCCATGTGTCTGCTGAAGAGTGTTCCATCCCCCAAATGCTACTACTGGTGTCATGGGGGCCACACAATACCAGGCAACCACTGTAGCAAATATAAATATATTCCTATCCACATATAAAAGTGCAAAGTGCAAAGTGCAATGTGTTCAAATATACAATACAGGAATACACAGTACAATTATATACAGCACATATATCATTCAACCAAGTCTTTACAGTCCGTATAGTTCCTTGCTTTCATTTGAAGTGCAACATGCAAAAATTTTTTATACTATTGGTGTCATGGCCTGGGCCCCCCCAGCCGATAGTCCAAGAACTAACACGAAGCCAAGGAGTGTTCAGGATTCACAAGCCAAGTCCAGTCTGTAGTTAGAGCACAAGGTAAACACCAGGGATGTGTCCAGGATCCAAAAGCCAAGACGAGTCCAGACCGTAGGTCAGAGCATGAGGGTTTCAAGTCAAGATGCAAGGAGTGATTGCCGGTAATCAACACGCTACTTCCACGCCTGGCAGTTTCTCCAAACTGGCTCTTATAGCCAGGCGTGGTTTTCAGCCAGCTGCTGGGGCTCCATCCTGATGCTACTCATCGTCACTCTCCAGCAGCTGGCGTTGGCTCAGGAGACGAGCGCTGCGCCGTCTCTCCTGCAGTTCCAGTCTCTGGCGCTGCCTGCGGCGTTCCTTGGGCGTGGGTGAACCTGGGGGGTGGAGGCCCTTGGCTGCGCTGCACCTGTAGCCTTGGCTGTCCCTGGCTGAGCTTCCCCTGTGGTATTGGGGCCAGAGGGTGCTGGTGCCTCAGCTGCTGGCTGTAAGCTCTGATCAGCCAGCAGCTGTTGCTCCTGATCACCGGCTTCTGCTGAATCAGGGATAGGGCTGGCTACATAGAACTTCTCCTGAAGAGTCCTGGCTGGCTACATGAGGCTCCTCTCCTCCAGAGGAGACCTCACCCTCACCGAGTCCAGACTGGGCCATGACAACTGGGTTGCCAGCTATGGCAGCAACCTCATTCCTGAGAGAAGGCTTTGTTGTTTGGAGCAGGGTTTGGATGCACAGGGCAGGCATAAAGGCAGAAACACTAGAGAAACAAATGGCCCTCTGAAGATGCCAGCCACAGCTGCTGGCGAAACATCAGGAACTACAACGCCAAGACCACGGCAATACAGCCCGGAAAACCCGCAACAACCAAATGGCCCTTGGTTTCCAGTTTGGTTTGGGAAAACCCATCAACCTCCATCCAATCTGTCTGCTAGGCAGGGTCAGCCTCATCTCAGCACCAAAAACACCCCCAAATGTAGCACAGAAGAATGGATAGGGCCAGCCACTAAGATTGTAGTGCAGTCTGTAAACTTGTTGGTGCCTGTGAAATGTAGGATTAATATGAATGCTCTCATGGGCACACTGGCTAAGCACTGTTAATACAAGGGCTTCCTGGTTCTAAAGGCAGAGTCACATGACTTAATTGGTGATCTTTTTTTAACAACAGAGGCTGTTGTGCTCAGTGGGTAGAGTTTGTGATGTGCCTTCAAAAGGACTCCAGTTCAGTCCCTGGCATTACTAGTGAAGAGGGGTCAGCTAGTGAGTATTGGGAAAGACCTTTCACCGCTTGAGATTCTGGAAAGCAGGATAGACCAGAGGAAGCTCTGAGTTGTTGAATTTACGAGCTACCCCCATTTATTTATCTGTCTTTTTATCCTTTCTCCAAAGAGCTTTAAGTTAACACGCACATAAACCCCTCCCTCTGTTTTAACATTACAAAAATTCAGGTAGATTTTGTGACCAACTAAAGGTCATCCAGGATCGACCCGTGAGTTTCACAGCTGAGCAGGACGTGGAACCTGGAATCTAGGTTTCCTTGGTCCAACACTCTAACTAATGCAGGACGCTGAGCAACAGATAGCTTTTTAAAATACAATCGTTAACTATTTTTAATCAACATGCTTAGAAAAAGTGAAGGTGGTAGACACCATCTTAGAACAGGCGTTCCCCCCCCTCACACACAGAAGTGATGCCTACTATGAAATAGTCTGAAAAAGACAGAGAGAGTTGTATTTTTTTTCCACCAGAAGATTGTAGTCATATACAAATGTATGCCAACTGAACTAACTAATTATCCAATATAAAATCATATGATTAATTAATTAATCATATGAGTCTCCAGGGAGGAGAAGATGAAATTAACAAACCCTTTGAGCAGTGATCTCTGCCAGTTTTAAACTATACTCCTGCAGAAAGGTGAAATTGACAGAGCCTCAGCTCTGTCTTTTTAAACTACGCTTCCCGGCTAACATTGCGTCTCCCTCCCTACACTTGAACTTCCCGTGCAAGATGTCTCGTGTAGAAAGACTCATAGTTAAGGACTTCAGTGCACCAGAGCAAGCACAGAAGTCATTTCTCTCATCCCAAAGTAGCTACCGAGTCCTCACACATCAGGAATTAAGTATGTGTTGTTGGAGGTGGGGGGGCTTCTAAATTGCAGAGTGTTGTTTTTAGACATATTTGAGGTCTGGCATCTTTTTTTAGCAATTAAGCACTGCGGGGAGAACATTCTGTGCTCATCAGGGGGCTGTGGGGGAGTGCCTGCCTCTGCACAAATAGCTCCTTTCACAGAAGAGAACAGGAAACTACTTTGGATCAGTTGCAGTAACTTTTCTTGCAGCTGGTTTTGCTGCTACAGCTGTATTTCCCCCCCCCCTTTAATGCTGCTGCTAGGGGGAGGGAAGGTAGCATATGCTCCAACTCTTCATATGTTCCAGGACAGTCACTGTTGTCTAGAACCCACTCAGGGCTGGATCGAGGGGGGGCAGGGGGGGTAGTCTGCCCCCGGCGCCCCCGAAGAGGGGGTGCCGGGTGCAGCTGCCAGCCGCTGGTGGCAGCGCGGGTGGCTGAGCGGCTGCCCGTGCCATTCGCTTGCCCAGGAGGACAGGGAGTGCGCGGCAAGCTGGCCGTCCCCTCAACCGAGAAGGTGAATGGCACGGAGAGCTGGGAGGCTGCCCGCGCCACTTGCCTGTCCCGCTGAGGGGGCGGCTGGCTTGCCACGTGCTCCCTGTCCTGCTGGGCAAGCGAGTGGCACAGAGGGCTGAGAGGCCGCCCACGCCATTTGCCTGCCCAGCAGGACAGGGAGCGTGCGGCAAGCCGGCCACCCCCTCAGCGGGCCTCTCAGCCGCCGGTGCTGCCGCCGCTCTGCTGGCGGCATGCCGCTCTGCATGAGGACATCTAGGGCACATATATGTTCTGAGGCACATAATGCCACAGCACAGAGCCCTCCGGATGCTCAAATAACTCCCAGTTCTGCTCACGTCCTGGTTGTCAGTTGGAAACAGGGAACAGATTTTTCAATGGACTGTTTATCTGTTTGTTGACCTGTTTGTGGCTGTTTGGCAGGCTACTTCACCCTACTCCTTCCTAACCATGCGTGCACTACAGCACAATCAGCTTTTCACACATGTGCACAGTCACACAACCTGATTTAGTTTGACTTTAAGTTGCCAACCGATTCCTGGCTACCCCAGAAGATGCAGGGCATGTGGAGTCCAGACATTTGTTGCCACACCACTGCTGCAGAGTTGCTTTAGGGTGAATCCTAGAGCCCTACTCCAGTGCTGTGATGTCACTTCTGGATTTGTGCTGGAAGTGATGTCATGGAGTCACTGTGATGCTGCTCCTCCCATTTTGTTCCTGGAGCAGGAGGCCTCCTCTCCCACTGCACTGGTGTCCCAGTGAGCAGGAAATTCTTTAAATAGACAGTGAGCAGACATTAATTACACTAATGGCTGCCAATCTGTTTGAATCAGCAGAAGTGCTGCATATAATGCAGTTTTTTAAAAACCTAATGTGAATGTGTTTGAAGGACTTCAAGTCATAAGGTGCCAAACCAAACAGACCAGGGCCGTTTCCACACGGCTTACCTTCTTCCAAAAACTTCCGAAAAACAGCATCTTTGTGCGTGAAATTGCGCCAGGAAGACGCTGTTATCGTGCAAAATTGCGCAAGAAGACGCTGTTATCACGCAAACCCGCACAAGAAGATGCTGTTATCGTGGAAAACAGCATCATCTCGCGAGATTTCACGCGATAACAGCGTGCAAAGATGCTGTTTTTCAGAAGTTTTCAGAATAAGGTAAGCTGTGTGGAAATGGCCCAGGTGATTGGTCCATGGCTGATCATTATAGACCTACAAGTTAAGTTTGACTGTTGCTCATGCTTGTGACAAAATTCCCAGCACCCCCCTGCCACCGCTACATAACCATCTTCCCTAAGAGTAAATATGGCCAAATGTGTTTTGAGTCTAAATAATATTCTAAAATAAATGCTACTGCCTCCTTTGTGCAGTTGCACACAGGTGTAGCATAGTAACTGTGATACACACAGTCCTGGATTCAAATTTAACCTGTTTCTCAGCAGATAGCTTTAGAGTCTCTCTACATGAGACACCTGGGTGCATGTTCGTCAAGTGTCAGGAGGAGACGCAATGTTAGCCGGCAAGCATAGTTTTGAAGGACAGAGCCGGCGGAGATCTCTCTGGAGGGAACGGGTTCTCTCACAGCCCTCCACTGCCTCCGACGTGCCATCTCCCCTTCTGGAGCTCTTACCTGCTGCCCTTGCGGCTTAAAACCTTGAATAAACTGAGCCTCGACAGTGAAAAGGCTCTGGAAGAGGAGACGCCAGAGGCAGTGGAGGGCTGTGAGAGAATCCATCCCCTCCTGAGTGATCTCCATCGGCTCTGTCTTTCAAAACTACGCTTCCCAGCTAACACGTGAAAAACACGTGTCGGACGTCTTGTGTAGAGAGATTCTTAGCCAAGCTGTCATTCCTCCCGCAGGCAGTATGGGAATAATGCTCCTAGCCTCTTCCTGGCTATTGATAAAAATGAGGAAG
The DNA here is from genome assembly GCF_028583425.1 of Eublepharis macularius. Lineage (NCBI taxonomy): Eukaryota > Metazoa > Chordata > Lepidosauria > Squamata > Eublepharidae > Eublepharis > Eublepharis macularius. Next base: position 18,277,735 of record NC_072805.1, on the reverse strand, counting down.
TAGGTGATGTGATATGAAAGATTCTCTGCCTGAGACTCCAAGAGAGCAGCTACCAGTCTGAACAGACAATACTGACCACAATGGACTGATTGTCTGATTCAATATAATTCTTGGGTTTCTTAATCAATTGTCAGTAATGTGAAATGGTATCTTTTCGGTTAATGCAAATGGGCCATTTTTACAGTCTGTTAATCTCTAGCTCTGAATTTTGACATCGTTTGGCTATTTAACAATAAAAAGTTGCTGTCCCATGAGCTAGCCTAGCTTGATTTATAGTTGACCATATGGGGATAATTGAAGGCAGCCACCACGTTGGAAAAAAAACATCTCTTGGGATAGGTCATATTTCAAGGATACAAGCCAGTGGGAAGTTCTTTTGTGCAAGCCCCACCGAAAGAATGATGAGGGTGCTGTCGAAATCAGACCCATTTCATTTTAATGGGATCCTGCTGGAAAACAACCCCCTCCACAGGGATTCTGCCTTCAGTTCTTTTCTCTGGCCACCTGGCGTGTCTGCGTTTGGCTGCCTAAAAGGCGGAACTCCCCCCCCTCCCCAGGCTCTGCTTCACAGACAGCACTTTGGCTGGGTTTTCCCTCGGTAGCACTCCTGACATTTCCAGACCAAAACCAGAGGCTTCCCCGATGCTCCAGGCAAGGCTAAAACACTCTTGCTGTCAATGGAGCCGCACCTGTGCCAACCAGATGTTTGATGCTATAATTCCTGAAATAATAGAGGGTTGGGGGGAGGGAATCTGCTTCCTACACACCGGAGTGAAAACAGCATCGAAGCCAGGGCTGGCTACACCGAGAATAATGGAACCACACCCTGTGGAACACCCAGAATTGCTGCTGATTCTGGAATGGATAGGAGGAACCTAATCATGAAAATACACGTGGGCTGATGTTCACCGAACAACTGGGAGCTTATTGTGTGCTGACAGAAGGGTCTGGGCAAGATGAAAGCTTGGATTCCACCAGCTTCTCTGCTGGCCCAGAAAAGATTCCCCTCTCCTTACTGTGATTTTCATCCCATGCGGCCTCAGTCACATAGCCTTTGTCCACATGGGTCTCGCAATACCTGCCACAGCATTTTTTGAGGATCAAAAGCGGCTCCTCCTCTCACTTGCGCCAGTAGACGGACTGATAAGATTCAACCTTTAGCTTGTTTTTATGGCTTGTTTGAATGTTGCTAATTTTATGGTGGTTGTCTTTCTGATTTTTATCTCATTGTTTCTGCTTGGGGAGTTGCACTGAGCAGGTCCCCAAAGAGGCAGCCTGTACATATTCCAGTTATTCCAGATTTTGGTCTGGAATGTGAGAAATCCAAGAGAGAAGCCTCAGAGAAATAAAAATGAAGGCACCCCTCAAGTGTTGCCGTTCAGTGAAACTGTGTGAAAATCAGGAGATGCTCCCTGTCCTTGAGTCAAAGGAGGACCAGATTAACAAGTGGCACCTAAAAAAGATGACGAAGGGGCAGAACAGATTATGAACTCTGCAGAACCAAGAAACAGAAACAATTGTCTCTTGGTATGTGTACGCTACTGACTTAAACAGGGTTAACAGATAGTCTTTCCCCTACAGGAGAGAGCTGTAATTCACTAGAGATCTCCAGCAGAGAATTCTCTGCACATGGGTGAAATCAGGGCTTTTTTTTCTGGGAAAAGAGGTGGTGGAAGTCAGTGGGTTGCCAGCACAGGGAGCAACTCTTGGTGGGAGGTGGTGCCCCTGGTACCACATGGGCACGCGCAAAGCGCACACATGCTCCCAGGGCCAATGACGTCCCTTTGGGTCAGCTGGAACAAGGGGGGAGTTTTGAGAAGTTTAAATTGCCCTCGGCGAAAATGGTCACATGGCTGGTGGCCCCGCCCCCTGATCTCCAAACAGAGAACAATCTAAACTCCCTTCTGTCTGAAGATCAGGGGGCGGGGCCACCAGTCATGTGACCATTTTCAAGAGGTTCCGGAACTCTGTTCCATCACATTCCAGCTGAAAAAAAGCCCAGGGTGAAATCAACATCGAGCTGTACATGTACATTCTCTGTGGTGGCCTCCACCTTATCGAACGGCCTCCCTGAGGAGGTCAGGAGAGCCCCACGCTCCTGACTTTCCACAAATGATGCAAAGCTGAATTATTCAAAGGGTTTTTTGACTCAGATAGGAGGGCTGTGTTGTAGGGAGGGGATCTCAAAGAGATGCTTCAGTAATGAGTTAGGGACCATAGACTTCACCGCTATGTTGCCTTCGGTTCTTTCTCAGCATTTCTTCAACTCTGTATTCGATTTTTGCGAATGCTATGTCTTTGTAAACTTGCGTTCGTTTATCCTATGGCATTGTTTATTGAAATGTCCTTGACAGGGCTTTTTTTCAGGGGGAACGCGGTGGAACGGAGTTCCGGAACCTCTTGAAAATGGTCACATGGCTGGTGGCCCCACCCCCTGATCTCCAGACAGAGGGGAGTTGAGATTGACCTCCGCGCCCCAATCTAAACTCCCCTCTGTCTGGAGATCAGGGGGCGGGGCCACCAGCCATGTGACCATTTTCTCCGAGGGCAACCCACTGAGTTCCACCACCTCTTTCCCCCCACAAAAAGTCCTGGTCCTTGATATTGACTGTACTAATCTCACACTATGTAATCAACCTTAAGTCTCAGTGAGAAAGGTGAACTATGAATGACATCAAACAAACAAACAAACAAACAAACAAACAAACAAACAAACAAACAAACAAACAAACAAACAAACAAACAAACAAACAAACAAAGTGTGTTCCAAAGCCTCTCTCCCACTGTTGGTGGAGATGTGTGGAGTTTGCGTCAATGGCAAAACTTACTTCATTGATTAGAGAAAGGACATTAGTTAACTTATTGATGGAATGGAAACCATTTATAGACTTTTTACATGAGATGGATAACAAGGATTTGATGACATCTGGATTTTTGGATTAAGAAATGTGAACAATAGAAAAAAGAGGGTTCTAATGTTTAACTTAGAATAAGTGAGACTCTAGAAATGATTCATATTTGTTGCGGAGATAATCAGAAGAACTCAACCTGTAGTGTAGTTTTAGGGTTTTTTTAAAAAACGTGTTTATGTATTGTTAGTATTGTTATGTATTGCCTTATTTTTAGAATGTTGGGGTTTTTTCATCCTCTATGTTTATTGTTTATAGTTTTTATGTTATCGTTTATAGTTTATAGTTTAAATAAAGAAAACTCTACACAGATGTGTGAAAATCTGAAAGGGGGCCTTAGTTGAGCTTTTATCTGGTTCTGACTCCATTGACAGACGTGCTGGAAGGTTGCATTACAGCTATATATTAGCTTTGCTGCGCTTTACAATGCACAATGTTGGGTTCTTTCTCAAGCAACAATAACCAAAATAAAGTCTAAAATGCATTTAAATCAGATCGCTCAGTGTCTATCTACACTTTACAACCCCCCACCCCCGTGTTCATGTGATCAAGCATGGTACTTACAACACGTGTCTGATTGTGCGGAACCAGGGAAAATAAAACAGAGGTTGTGGACAGAGCGCCCACAGGTTGGATCCAGCCAGACTTTCCACTCATTCTCACCCAATTCCCCTCCTTACTACGGAGCTCATCCTACTTGGCTTTTGTCCATTTCTGGGTGGCCAAAAGGGGCCCCTTTCCCCCTTCTCAGTAGCAGAAAAACCGGATGGATCCAGCCCCAGGCCTAACATGCAAAGTCAGTGTCAGTGCCGCGTACTCACATCATCGCTGCATACACAGCGTCACATTCGGAACCCCTAACAGCTACATTTTAATTAATCCTGTTGCTTTGCTGTTAAATGATACGGCAGCTGTTCTTACAGTTCTTATCAAAGTGTCACCACACTCAGCGTAAATCAGCGATCAGATATTCATGCTTTTGTCTCGCACTCAGACCAAATCACTTTTCTTAATGATTAATCTCCCTAAAAAGAGCTCTCTACAAATATAACAGAAGGGCAATTGATAAATTATTCAAGTGCTGTGAACAGAGTTGGGCTTATTATAAATGACAAGTGAGCGGCACCCCCAAGGATGTGGAAATCCCATTTTCTCTTCCCCCACTGCCCGCCCCCATCTCCTCTCTTGCTTTCTTCCCTCTCTTCGAAGCTGATTTCGCCAGAGTCCTGTGGGACCATCTTTTTGTTTCCAGCACCCAGTTGTGTCCTTTCCTGATCTTTTCCTTTCCTGTCATTGTCACCGTACCCAACCACCTACCCGACTCCATGAGTCTAAAGAGTGGTTCTCCGGGGTTTCCTCTCTTCCTCATCACCTCTTCCCTGGGTCAGTTGGAGCTCTCTCAGCCCCATCCACCTCACAGAGTGATTATTGTGGGGATAATAACAACACATTTTGTAAACCGCTCTGAGAGGGTGTTAAAGTAATTCTGAAGAGCAGTATATAAATTGAAAGTTGTTGTTGTTGTTATATTAACCTCGGGACCTTCTGAGTGGAAAGCAAATACTCAGCCACTGAGCCACAGCCTCACCCCATCTCCCCACCCCATCTTCTTCACCCCCCTCATTTTTTCTCTTCCCCTGCCAACTTTTTCCTCCCTCAGAGACTCTACTAGTTTCTCCCCCCGCCCCCCGCTCGTTTCTCCCTGTTCATACTCTTACCATCCAAACTCACCACTTTTTTTCATTACGGGTTTGTGGTTTTGCAGTTGTCAGATTCCATTTTGTGTTGCTACAATAAACCCACCTGAAGATATTATACATATCTTCAGTCTCTTTGAAGACCTGCCAATCTTCAAGGACGTATTTTATGTAAATAGGCAACAGTATGATGTAGTGATTACAGCAATGGATTAGTATCTGGGAGACTGAGGGTCCAATCCCACCCTCCTGCCACAGAAGCTTTCTGGGTGACCTTGGACTGGTCAAACACTCAGCCTGTCCTACCTCACAGGGTTGTTGTGAGGATACAATGGAGAAAAGAAGCCTGTTGCCAGCCACTTTGGGTCCCTATGGGGGACAAAAGTGGGGTATATAAGCAGTAAATAAAATAATAAATACAGCATATGACACTGAGAGATCTCTGTCTTTTGGTGTTACACCTCTGAAGATGCCAGCCACAGCTGCTGGCGAAATGTCAGGAACTACAATGCCAAGACCACGGCAATACAGCCCGGAAAACCCACAACAACCACAGCATATGAAACTTATAGTATGTGATGTCCATGTGCAGTCATCTTTGCAACATCATTTGGTTATCACCGGGACGGAGAATTCTAGTTAGAATAGGCCGAACGCTCAGTCAGGGTAGATGGGCAGTGAGTTTACCATACATGCTACGAAGCTGCCACCTATCAGGTCAGACCACCCGTCCAATCAGCCCAGAATTGTCTCCTTTAATCGGAAAGGACTCTCCGAGTTCTTAGGAAGAAGTCTCTCCCAGCCCTGTGACTTCAGATTTTTGTAAGTGGACATGCCCTGGATTGACACAGTGACCTCCTTGTGTGCAAATTATGCGCTTGGCTGCTGAGCTATGGACCTTCCACTTCAGACAGCATAAATGCCAAAGCTCAGAACACTGTCATAGCATTAGGAAATTCATTGCTGAGAAATGCCAAGCCAAAAAAAAAAAAATCACAAATGAGTTTTGCTCCCCCTTCCATGAGGAACTTCAAGACAGTTGTCATTCAGAATAGACGCCACTGGGAGCACAGTGGCTTTAAACACCAGCTTGTTTGCAAATGAACAATTAAAAAGAAATGTTAGAGGCGCAGTGCCAGAGCACAGGTGGTGCTAGCATCCCAAAGCAGAATCAGTCCACATCCCCTGCTCACTTCCACCCCCACATCTTTGTTTCTGTTCAAAGGTTTAAATCGGTCTCGAAGTAGACCTCCTCCCCCTCCTTAATTTGTTTAGAGCTTAAAATAATCTAAATGTACTACGTGGAATTTAAAAAAAGACACATCCCTGCCTGATGGATCACAAGATGGCAAGAGAAAAGGGGGGCAGGGAGGGCAGAGAGAGGTCAGTTGCTGATGGGTTGAAGGCCGGCTAACGGCTAATGGAGGATTCAGGTCAAAGGAGATGCCCTGGAGCTGAACTCAGGCTCTTCTGGACCCTGGAGAAGGAGCTGCAGGCAGACTCAGGGCTAGCCAGTGATCAGATGCTATTGCAAAACAGTGGCCTTAATTCCAAACATAAGGAACTTCACTCTGCACGTGCTCGGAGGGACCTATTTTTGTTTTTATTGGGTGGGGAAGCAGGTATGATACACTGGGAATACTCAGAGGGGCTCATATTTATTGCTTATGGAAAGGTGTTACGAAGCAGGAAAGGTGTTCCTTGTCATAGAGAGGGCGCAAGAACATCTTCACGTCAGAGAGCAGAAATGCCAAAGCTCAGAACACTGTCATAGCATTAGGAAATTCATTGCTGAGAAATGCCAAGCCAAAATAATAATAATAATAATAAATGAGTTTTGCTCCCCGTTCCATGAGGAATTTCAAGACAGTTGTCATTCAGAATAGACACCGCTACACATCATCAGAGGCAACTCATGAAGAAAAGACTCTCTGCGCATCCAGGTGCTGGTAATGCAGGAAAGGCACGCTGCGCATGCTGAGAAGGCACACGCGTCTTTATGACAACAACTCATGTCCCAAGAAGGCTGAGACTCGGCTTGAATTAATACTCTTCAGAACTGAAGCATAAATTAAGTATCGGAGTTTAAGGGATCTGGGTCTAAGAAAGAGCAAGATTAGAGCCCAGTGGCACTTTAAAGACCAACTAGATTTCCAGGGGCATGAGCGTTTGAGAGTCAGAGATCTTTTTGTCATCGTCTGGTAGGTCCCCCTGGAATCTTAGCCCGCTTTCTGCTTTGCGTACTGGATGTGCTACCAACTAACACAGCTGTCAATATCGCCCCCCCTATTTTTCTCCAATCCCCGCCCCCCCCACCTCCAGATACTGAAACATTTGGCCTTTCCTTCTGTTCGTCGCGTACAGTTTCATCATCTCTCATTGCTTAGTTCAATGCACAGAGTTTGGGGAGTTTTCTCGCTGGGGGCCCTTGTTGCTCAGAAGTTTTTCTTCCAGGGGGATTTCATATTCTTTTGATTATTTTCCTCTCCTTATAGTGTGCATTTTTAGTTGTTTTAGACTGTATACTGCTTTGTAATTTAATTTTTTAACCGCTTGTATCTGCCAAATCTTTGGTTTATATTAAAGATTAAAAATTAAAAAATAAAAATAAAAAGGTACTACTGGACCCGAATCTTGATCTTCTACTGCAGACAAAAACGGCTACCCACCTGAAACAATGTATGCGAGGAAATGATCTCTCATGAAAGCTCATGCTTAAATAAAAGTTGTTAGTTTTTAAGGTGTTACCAGTATGGATTCCGCACACGTTGGATAATGCACTTCCAATCCTCTTTATAGATCATTTGGAACGGATTTTTTTGTGTGCGGAACAAAAAATCCACCTCAAACGATTAATAAAGCGCAATGAAAGTGCATTATTCAACGTGTGTGGAATCACTGCAGATTGCTGTGCAATTTTGCTACAACAAGGCTACCCTCAAGGGCTTAATACAATTGATACGCTCCCCTACAATCCACGGAAAAGGCGACTGAGAACCGTTTCCTCTCTATACAGGAAAAGCTTCAGTTCAAACTACAACTCCCAAAAGGCCAGGAAAGGGATTATGGCACCACGTGACCCATATTCCCCCCCCCATACTTTAGTCACGAGGTGATACATTCTAGGCTTGTTTAACGTCATCCACCAAACAAGCTTCAAGAGGGCGGGGCCAAGTGGCCCAAGCACTTGAGGATGAGCGAGAAGGCAGGTCGTGGGCGTGGCTAAATCAAAAGCAGCAGTTGAGACGGAGAACACCGAAAGCCGTGACATCAAAGGAGGGGCGGGGTCCAGACTCACCAATGAGCGACGACAGAGAACGGAGCCGGCGGGTGGGGCGAACTAAGGGGAAGAGTCTCTACGATTGTTAGCTACGTTTCCGGTTGCAGTCGGACTGCTCTCGACCGGAGGAGAGCCCCGTTAGCCTCTAAGTTGCTGCAGCTGAATTGTTGGCTGAGTGTCTGCACGTGTTTTCTATGGCCGGTTTTAATGCTGATAATTGTTATGTTTGCAGGTTGCATTATTTTATCGCTGTTGAGCTTTTCGCGCAGCTCTCCAGAGAGGCAGCACGTATATTTTCAAAAGGAATAAAAACTATATTCTGTAGCCCATGACATCTTGTGCTTCGATTCATTTTTAGCCTTCTCAGAGGATACAAAACTTAAAAATTCACGTTCCTCTGCAACGAGCAGAAAAGATGCTATACCGACCTCTCCTTCCCTTTCTCTAAAGGCTGCCCACCAAACTGGAAGCAAAATAACGTTCAGAGATGGTGGTCGAAGCAGAGCAGGAAGATTATTTCAAAGTGGCGCCACCTGAGCCTTTAGAGGCACACACGTCTATTTATTTATGCTGCAGCAAAACTTAAAGACACACACAAGACATTTTTATTGTTATTTTTGCTGCAACAGACTACAGCCAGATCTTCCTTATGATTCCTTGGCAGAAAGTCCCATTAACTCCAACAGTTTACTCCCTAGGTGACTATGTTTAGGATTGCATCCTAAACCTACTTGTTTGAAAAGGGACTAAAACTAGGGGTGAAAATAAACAGGGCTGGAATACCTGTATGAAAGTAACTGAAGCGGTATCTCCCATCTTCTACCACCCCCTGCCCAAAGTTGCACTGTAAAGAAAGTTACTTTTACCCCTGAATAAAATAGGAATCCAGTGTCACTTTAAAGACCAAGGCACTTCATTCCTGTTTCAAAGTACCACCCTATGCAGAGTTCTGCAGAGCTAGTTTTTCTACTCTGTATTGGATTCTTGCTGATGCTATGTCTTTTAAACTTGTATTTGTTTACCCTATGGCATTGCTTATGGAAATGTCCTTGATACCGTATTGAAATGCACTCCATGCTGATTGTACTGTTATACTGTGTAATCCGTCTTGAGCGTCAGTGAGAGGCAGACTATAAACGACATAAATAAAAAATATGCAATCGAAGCCCACTGACACCGACACAAGTGCACAGAAAATAGGCTAAGACTCTAGATAATCTCAGTCTGAAAAAGAGACCTGGCATTGTTAAGTCAGATTCACTGATCTCTTTAACAACATAGGAGTAAGTTAGAGAACAGGGAAAGGAGGACGCATTTAATCTTATCTGCTTTTCCTGTGTTCAGTCTAATTCACAGCAAGGTGGGCACGTTTTTATAAACTTCCTCAAAGTGCATGCAAAGTCTTTAATTATTAAGTCTATATTTGCTCTCCAGAGAATACTTCCAAGATAAAGATGACTGTCTGCTTCCTTACAAAATGGCCAATTATTATCATATGGTAGATGGTAGTGGAGAGTGCCTTCAAGTCATAACTGACTAATAGGTGTTTTCATGGCAACAGAAGTGGTTTGCCATTGCCTGCCTCTGCAACCCTGGTCTTCCTTGGAGGTCTCCCATCCAATTAACCAATTAATCAATTACTAGCCCTGCTTAGCTGCTGAGATCTGAGGAGATGAGGCTCACCTGGGCTATCCAGGTTAGGGCTTACGGATTTAACTACTTAATGTAATTGTAGAAAAGAGCAAGAGTCAGATCTGAAGAAGTGAGCTGTGTGACTCAGGAAAGCTCATCTCCCACCACAAATGTTGTTAGTCTCAGAAGTGCAACTGGACTCTTGCTCTTTCCTACTCTTACAGACAGACTGGGATATAATTGGTCTTTGTCTTGGCAAGGTGGCATTTCTTCTAATCCACCTGGAAGTTGGCCGCCCCAGGCACAACTCCACTGAGGCCTGTGCTGCGAAGGCTGCGGGCCCTTTACCCACTGGCTTCCAGCCCTCGATGGTGAGCCGGACGTACCGCGCGCGATGGAGCCCGCCTCGCCTTGCCCTCTTTGGGGCAGCCAATGAGCGGGAGGGACGGAGGGGGCGGGGCCTGCGCGCGGCTTGAGGCGGCCTCTCCCTCCCCTCCCCCACGGGTGAGTGACAGACGCGCGCTGAGGAGCCGAGAGGGCGAAGGGCTGCCGCGGCCGCTGCTCCTGCCTTCGCCGTCGTCCTCCCGCCGGGCTCGGAGGCGGCCTTAAGCGTGGCGGGGAAGCCGCCGGTGTGCGCCGCCCTGCCTCCCGCCCTGCCCGCTTCGCTCCCGCCTCCCGCCTCCTTCTCGCCTCAGCGGAGCCCGGCGCGGCGGCGGCTGCTGCGGGGTCTGGGCTCTGCTCACCCGGCCCCCGATGACTGCGGCAAACTGCGGAGGCGCCAACGACGACTTCGACTTCAGGCTCATCTTCGGGGAGGACGCCCAGCCCGGGCCGGGCCCGCCGACGCCACTGCCGCGCGCGCTTGGGCCTGCCGCTGCCGCCGCCGCCGCAGCAGGTGCGCCTCGCCGACCGACGCCGACCGGGCTCGCGCGCCTCGGAGCGGGGCGGGGGGAGCGGGGCTCGGGGGCAGAGCGCCCGCCCCGCGCGCAGCGGGTCCCGGGTTCGGTTCCCGGCGCAGCCGGTCGGGGGCTGCAAAAGCCCCGACCCTGCCCAAGCCCCGCGCCGAGCCCGTGCTCGTGGTTGGCTCAGCCCTTGGTATCTCCCGCTAAATGGAACAGATAGGAGGGGGTGACGGAACTCCCCCCCCGCCCCCCCAGACCCGGAGAGCCGCAAGCCCGCCCGAGCAGGCGAAACCGACCAAGGGAGGGTCCGGCTGGCTGCAAGGCAACTTCCTTAAGGACCTTGGCTCTGCCTTGCGTGCACAAAGTTTGGGGGACAGCCCTAGGTGTGCACGGTAGGAGGATGCAAAAGTCTTTACCTAGTCCAAGGGCAGCTTCATGGGAGACTTGTTTGCTTGTGCTTGTGTTTGGTTCTTGGCTGGGCTGTGGCCCAGGGCTAAGCCCCACCTTCAGTCATCTCTCGCTAAATGGGAACAGATCGGAGGGGATGGGGGGAAATCTCCCCCCTAGACCCAGAGAGCCACCCGCCGGCCTGAGCAGACAACACTGACCTAGATAAACCAAGGGAGGGCCGGACTGGATGCAAGGCAGCTTCTTCCCTTGAGGGCTTTTGAGAGACAACCTCTGGTAGGTGCACCCCCAGAAGGTGCACATAGCAGGGGGTGCAAAAGACTTGACTTGGTCTAAGGGCAGCTTCATGGGAGACCTGCATTTGTAGCTGTGGCTAAACACTGCCCTGAGCCTGTCTGATGGGGAGGGCGGTCTAGAAGTGTAATAATAAAATAAATAAATTAACATTTGCTCTGTATGATGAAGGCCCCCCGAGTTCAGTAATTTCCAGCAGTCAGGTAGCAGGTGATGTGGGAGAGACCCTAGGGGAGGCTATCAGACAGAGGAGGTAGTATTTTGACTGTGGTAGACCAGGGGTTGAGCTGTTGTGCTTAGCTCCCCCCCCCCCCCCAAGTTCTGTTTGCAGGTTATGGTAAATACATATTCCATCTGTATCCAGTGTGCACTTGACTTTTTCCTTATACATGTATTGAGTAATTCTGTTGCATTCAATGGGTAGTCGAACCAGGTGCTGGTCCCTGGTTTCATTTCTCAGTTGGAACACATGTTGATGGGTTCTTAGAAAGAGAACATACTTACAGAGGATCTATGTGCATTCATTGTAACCTCTGCTCAGTAAGTGTATGTTCAGGGTGGGATGGTGCACTCACGTACTTGTAAATGGACATTTTGGAATCTGGCTTATTCCTGAGTGAACACATATAGGAGTGGGGCTGTCAGCTCCATTGTTCTGTGGGACTTGATTTTCAGGAAAAGTTGCATAGGGATTATATTGCTCTGCTCCTCTTGGGGTTTGCTTTGACCAGTCCATGTGTGTAGGTTGAGTTTCACTGTGCCTCGCTTCAGAGTAAATCTATATTGGATGCAGTGCTCTGCTGGCTACAGAGAGGGAAAATGACTAAGGGGGCGTGATAGGGATTTATAAAATTAGAACTCAAAAATAGAGAGAACTTTTCCTCCATCTCCCAAAATACTAGGTCTCTGCGCCAGATGAAATGGACGTTGATAGATTTGGGACAGTCAGAAGTGCTGCTTAACGCACAGCAGCACTGCCGCAGAAACACGTTGCTACCGAATATGGTGGAAGCCGCTGGCATGGGTGGATTTAAAAAGTGATTAGACAGACTCTGGGAGGGTGGGTCTATCAGGACTACTAGCCGTGGTGACTAAGGACAACCACATCCTCAGGAGATAAACGTCTGCATACCATTGTTAAGAGGCAACATGAAGGGAAGGCCTGGGTCTCTGTTGTACCAAGGCAACTGGCTTCTGTGTGACGGGATGGATGCTGGACTAGACGGTTCACTGGTCTGCTCCAGCAGTATAACATCACCGGCTTGCTTCTATGCTAATTTAGGTCCTGGCTGCTGTAATGCTATTCATACTTCCTTGGAAGTTAGTCTTGGTTCTGAATAATCATATGTAGGGTCGGGAGCTGGCAGTCATCTCTGCAAGCTTGCTAAGCGATAAGCCCGTGGGGAGACTCGCTTGTGCTTGTTCTCTCATGTGACTCTCTGGAGCCCCTGCTCATGCTCCCTGGATGATCCTTTTTCTTCTCCAGGTGGAAGAAGCTGGGCATGACATGTCTCTCCTTTCACGTTTAGTGTGAGCGAGGAAGTAACTGGCTATATGTTTGGGTCATCGTGGCTGAAACTTTTGGACCGCTGCTTGATAAAGAGAAGTGTCTGGGAAGCTCTGTGGGTGCTGTACATGCTCTTTTCAGCACGGGAGAAGCTGTCTTCTACCAAATCAGGCTGCTGATCCACTTAGCTCAGTGTTGTCTTTGCTGACTGGGGTGGCTCTTCAAGGTCTTGAGGTGGAGCTTCCCCTTGCCCTTCTCTCCGTGATCCTCTTAGCTGTCAGGGATTGAACTTGGGACCTTGTCTATGCTTTGCGTGCACATATCCTCTCCTACTGAGTTATGGGATCTTCCTCTTTGTTGTGCAGGTTCCTGTCTTTGTTTCAGATGGGTTAATGGGGGTGCAGGCTAACCTGAAACTGGTGACTCGAATAGGTTTAGACTTTTAGTTGTTATAGGCTGAAGTTGCATCTGTGAGCTGTGTTCACGTATGGAAAAAAAGTAGAGAAGCTGTGTGGTAGCTGAAGAATCCCATAATAAGGCTTCTTGTTTATGTAGCAGATTTCAAACAGATATAATGACATACCTAAGGCCACCTAGCGAGTCTTGAATTGGGGACTTTCCAGCCAGTGGGTTTGTTCTGAACTAGCAATGTTAGATCTATCAAGCGATTGGGCTTGAAAAGAAGAGCTCAGGGAGCGTGCTGACATTCAAGCTAGCCGTTTGTGGCGCAGGGGAGGAATTGTGTGAAGTATCCCAGGGCTTTCTGGGTTCTGGTAGTTGTGTTTCGGAGATGTTTGGTTTATTTAGGACATGCAAGTTGTGGTGAGGAAATACAAAGTGGGCTGTGTTCAAGGGGTTTCTAGGTCTCTCCCAATTTTATGCTGTGAGTTAGGTGAGGTTGACGGATAGTGACCTAAGATGGTCTGATAAACTTTATTATTGCCAAATGGGGATATGAACTTGAGTCTCCTAGATCCTAATTTGACACACTAGCCACTGCACCATACTGGCTGAGGGTAGTCTAGAAATAATAATCTTACCCTCACCATGGCAGCAAGGGGTGGTGGCCATGATGGTTGTAGCTGGCAAGCAGAAAATGAGTTTTTGGAGAGATACTTGAATGTTGAGTATCTACCCCTCCCGTCCCCCCTGCACTTGAGGGAGTTACATATTCAGAACAGAGGCTCTGTGAAGGAAATGGCTATATTTATACCCTGCCTTCCTCCCTAGTAGAGACCCAAAGTGACTTAAATCATTCTCCTCTCCTTCAATTTATCCTCACAACAACCCTGCAAGGTAGGTTAGGCTTGGAGTATGTGACTAGCCCAAAGTCACTCAGTGAGCTTCCATGGCAGAGCGGGGATCCGAACCTGGGTCTTCCAGTTCCTAGTCCAGCACTCTAACCACTACGCTACACTGGCTTGATAGCACCACGAGTCCGAATATTATAAACAGCCTCCTAAGTAGTAAAAACGTCGAGTGTGTAATAGAATCAGGACTGAGGGTGTAGTGCCGGAAACCTTCCTGAAGGTTACCGCCTTTGAGGCAGGCTGTCCATGAATCTACCTCATGTTGTAAGAAGGATGCTTGACCTGCTAATGTGTGGCTAAAAGAGCTCACACCTTTGCTACCCTCCTTAAGAAATAGTTTGATGAAGAATCCTTTTTATAGTGCTGTTAAAGTATAGTTTATGTTCCTGATGAATCTCTGCGTTGGGTGCTGTTGGAGAATCTGATAGATGCTCAGTGGTTTTCATGTTTCTGCAGTTTTTTAAATTTTCATAGTAAATTTCAAAATAGAGGGGATTTAGATCCTTTTTGCCCCAGTAAGAGACTTGGCATAAACTTGTGAATTACTCCTGCATTCTTGAATGTAGTGTGTTCATACAATTCTAGACTAGGATAGGGCGGGGATAAACACCACCATACTGTTCTTCTATCTTTGTATGCTGTCAGTTCATAAAAGTATTAGGCTTTAATGACTGAAATTCTACAGAAGCCCTACTTAATATATTCAGTTAGATTCTGAAGAAGCAGTTGGTCCATTTAAGAAAACTACTGGCTGTTGGCAAAAGTTCTTATGACTCTATAATAATACCTTAATTCAAATGATTACAGTGAATGAAAAAAATTTGCTTTGTGTTATACAGCCTTTTAAATAATTGCTATCCAATTTTCATCTTTGGTGTTCACCCAATGTTTTGGAAAGCTGTTTATTATAAAAAAAGCTGTGATAAAATACAGCACAAACTTCTTGTGCTAAAAGTTGTAAAACATTTGGCTGTATCAGTTTCTGAAAAGGAGTAAGATTAATAGTTCCCCAGTGTATGCTTGTGACTTGAATAACCAGTGTACTTCTAAAATGTAGCCCAGCTGCTTAGAAAACCTGTGGGAAGCTAGGAACTTAGGTGAAATGTGAACAGATTTTGAGAAGATGCTGCATAGATAAGGTAGAGGTACTTTCTGGAGATCAGTTGAAAAAATGCTGTATACTATGGGAAAGTATGTAAAATGCTGGCTAGAGTTCTTAATTCAAAGGTGGTGCTTCTCTGTCTGCATGTCATAGACTTCTTAATTGTAAATCAGATTCATAAATAGCCATGTGGACGGTGGCCTGCAAAGAGTAAGAATTGCGTCAGGTGACCCAGTGAGGAGGAATCTTTTATTAAGTGGTCATAGATCCAGAGGAGTTAACCGTGTTAGTTTGTAGTAGCAAACTAGTAAAGAGTCCAGTAGCACCTTTAAGACTAACCAACTTTATTGTAGCATAAGCTTTCAAGAGGCACAGCTGTCTTCATCAGATGTATCTGACGAAGAGAGCTGTGGCTCTTTTAAAAAAAAAAGTTTATAAGTTTATTTAAAACCTAAATATCAGTTCCCCCCCACCCTTTCCCTCCCCCCCTTTTCTCAGACTTCCAACAGTTTTCCAACCCTTATCTTATTCTATTCCTTATTTATCTATTTCATTTATAAATTATCTCATATTTCCCTAATAAACTAATAATATCCATTAAATTCAGATCTATTCAAAACTTATACTTAACAATAATTAAAACTTCACTTTAAATGGTAAAAATCCCTATCTCCAATATTTTCTCCAATTAGTAACTTTCGAATTGCCATAATTTCCCCTTCACATCCCATTTTTTCTCCAAATACTCCTTCAGTCTCCCCCAGTCCTTAAAAAATTCTTCAGAGTTCTGGTCTCTCAGCCTTCTTGTCATCTTGTCCATTTCTGCCATGTACAGCAACTTTTGTATCCACTCTTCAGCTGTGGCTCTCGAAAGCTTATGCTACAGTAAAGTTGGTTAGTCTTAAAGGTGCTACTCGACTCTTTACTATTTATAAAGTGGATAAGAGTCTGTTCTTGTTTGCATTCAAGCGACTAATGTATTGTCTATTGCGGGCTTGTGTGGGCAAGAAGCTAGAGACTTTTGTGGGCATATTTGTAAATCTGTTTTAAGAGCTTGCAGCATTTGTATTTCAGTCAACCCAAGTACATACGGCATTAAACTATGAGTTCAAGCATACTTGAATAATTGAACTGTAAAGCATGGTGTCCATTCAGGCTAGACATCATGGTGCTGTATAATGTGTTACAGGAAAATGTATTTCATGTGTACCAATTTCTTGTAATTTCTGAATACCATCGAGCCTGCATCTCATAGCATGTTCAGTAGTTTTCTGAGTAAGCTGTGCCATATGTGAATTGGGTCTATTTCGTATTTTTCTGTACCCCAGCATAATTGTTCTTACGCCTAAGTGCCCATTTGTTTCTCATTTGGTGTGCATGGCCCCAAGTTACATTTTTTTTTCTGGGATATTGCATCTTCTCTGCACTCAGTGTGATATTTTATCTCCCTTTTAACAGCTGTGTGGAATCAGTTTGCAGGCATCCGTTGGAAGCTGTGGTGTGTTACCGGTTGCAAGTGATGTGACTGTCCCTCACTCTCAATGCTTACACAGTGTATTGTGGACTTCTGTTTAATGTTTTTGTTGACATTTTGGTGCTTGGTGTGCACTTGCTTTGATTATACAGATCTACTCACGTATCAATATATTTTTTTCCCTTGAGGTAGCAAGAAGAAATACACATTTCCAAAAATTTTGAAGCCAGGGCAATATTTTTCCATTTTTTTTTCTGGAAAAAATGGAAACTTTGAGACAAACTGAAATGTAAGCAATACTTACTTTCCTATCAGCCTAACATTTTTACTGCTTTGACAACAATAAAAAGCATAATTTACAACCAAATGTGTAGCATTGTACCAGTTAGCATGTTTATGGAATTTAAAAATAGTTTTCTACAAGCAAAACTGCAACGGCTGAGCAGGATTTTGATGAGGAGGCATACAAATTTCCTGGCTTAAATAAATATAGCCAGTACTTGAAAGGGAGCTACACACTGTTGTCCCCCATACTAACTTAATTTTTGCTATTTGAGAATTAGGGGTGGAGGAAGAGATTGAACTTAATAAAATAAATTTTGTAGTAAACAATGGAAAGTGGTATTGAGACAGAAACACAGTGTCATAAAGTCACAATAGGAGGACTACTGGCACCTTGGGATTTCAACTTTAAAGAGTTCAGTGTTTTCAGTGTTATAATGAATGATCATCAACATCATAACCCATTTTTGTTACCATAATTATTCACTTTGTTACAAATAAATCATTTTCATAAATATGATGTGTATATCTGTCATACACACAGGAATTAACCGTGAAGGCTGTAGATGGTTGTACATACAATTTTTCATGCAACTCATTTTGAGTTTAAAAAAAACATTTCATTCTAAAAGATAAAAGTATAGGATTTTGCTGGATATCTCCCCCCCCCTTCCCAGCCTTCATATCTCTAGTAACGAGCAACTGAAAGCCTGACTTTCAGCAATGATGCGTTGTCATTTTCTTTTATTTGGAAGGGCTGCCTTTCCTCTCAAGATGGCTGGAGTGAATGATTGAATGCTGGGATGTTGTGCTGTTAAAGCTGAAAAGGGACAGAAGCGAGAATGTGTTGAGCCATGCCATGTACTGGCAACCTTGGAATCAGAAGGTCAACTGGCTTGCCGCAGAGTAATTAAAAGATTCTAAATAACTGGGTTTGCATTGACGTATTATCAGACCAGTGCTTACATGCACGCTTTGGGTCACTTTGTGAGTTGGGGTTGCTTTCAGAGGCAATGACAAACCATGGCTATGTTACTCTCATGTTCTCTCACACCTCTCCCCCCCCCCCCCACAGCTTTGGGAACGGAACACTGTTTGGAATGCAGAATTTTGCCGTTCTGCATGCAAGAGGAACTACTTCAGTCTGTAAACCTCCAAGGCTTGTTCCTAGAACAACGTCCGTGCTTTAACATTGCATCTGAATGCAGCTGTAATGTTCTTACTAAACAGGATTATCATTGAAATGAAAGTCTGGTGAAACAAACAAACCCGACGTACCTGCGGTGATCCAGCAAAACAAAATTCAGTTATAAAACTAGTGTGTGCCGTGTCCTATTACTGCCCATACTGCTGATGTAGTACTGCTAATAAAAACAGGACTGAAACTAAAATAGCTCAAACTGTTTATGTATTAAAGCATTTTGCAAAATTCAAACTGTTATTTATGGAAGTGCAAGATGCTTTTCTGACTGTTGCTGAAACTGCCACAAGTGGAGGGAGGGGCTGAGGAGTTCTGCATCCTCAAGTTTATGAGCTTCTACTGCAAATACCTTGTACTTTTTAAAATGAACCCCACAGGATTGCAGTTTGGGGGCTGGACTCTTCTCTTGGGTGGCTCCTGCCCCTTCTATGTTAGTTTATCCAGCCTGGCAAAGTATCTACTATACACAGTAATAATTGAAGTGTTCTTGGGAGATGTCTGGTTAAAGCAAATGTGCAGCCATATTTCGTGCAAGAAGAGATGTAAAACTTGCTGCAGTTCTAAAAGCCTGGAAAACCGTTTTTTTAAAAAAAGAAACAACAAATACGCACAAAGGAACTGCTCTTAAAACTGATTTAAGCAGGTTATATGTATTATGTGTAATTATTTTGAATACTGTATATCATACTTTCTGCTTGCTTCAAATTACAGCAAGCATGTAGTATGGTTTGGAAAAAGGGGGCAGGTTCCAATCTGAATATCCAAGGTATTTAATCACCCCACAGTGGGGAAGGAGCGGCAGTGCTGAGTGAGGGCTCGGCATTTGCTGAACTGCTCCCTCTCAGGTATGCTCAGGGCTGTTTTTCAGCAGGAATGCGGTGGAACGGAGTTCTGGAACCTCTTGAAAATGGTCACATGGCTGGTGGCTCCACCCCCTGATATCCAGACAGAGGGGAGTTTAGACTGCCCTTCGCACAGCGCGTAGGGCAATCTAAACTCCCCTCTGTCTGGAGATCAGGGGGCGGGGCCACCGGCCATGTGACCATTTTCGCCGAGGGCAACCCACTGGGTTCCACCACTTCTTTTCCCAGAAAAAAAGCCCTGGGTATGCTTGAAGAGAAGGAAGGAGAAGTGAACAGGAAGGGCATTGCAAGATATAAACACTAGAGGTGACTGATTCTGGCAGTGCAGTATGATGGAAGGTGTGATTAAAGCAAGATAACTGCTGTAATCAAGGTGATCAGGTCAGGGAAGACAGGCAATTGCTGACTTTCCTGCTGCTACTAAGTAGAATGATCTGGATTGATCTAGTCAATCAGTGAATAACTGGACATATTGGAAGTGGCACATTCCAGAGAGAACTTGTGCTGTTTTGAAAATTACCTGATGGACAGAAGGTTGTATTTTGTTGCCCTAAACAAGTTCATTCAAGATAACCAAGACATTGTAAAAAGTCAAGGTAGGAAAATATCAAGGGTCTGAAAAGGTGAAACCCCACCCCTTTGTTTCTGTTTAAAGGACTTCCTCCTGGAGATGATCAGCGGACCTTGGTTGGGAGCAATACTTTGATTAAAACTTGGAATAAGGTCCCAAGAGAGCAGTGTTCTTGAGGATTATGGCTGCATTCCTACAAAAATTTGGCTTTTAAAGTAATTTTTCATGCGCAATATTTTTTAATCCAGCATTTAAAAATAGTTTTTCTCACTTGATGTATATATTTGCATTTGACACCTATGAAGGGGTAGGGGAGAGCAATACAGGCACGTGGCAAAATTGAGGAAATGTGAGTCAGTGAATGGATTTGGAATTTGATGACTGAGGTTCAAATCACAGTTTAGCCTTGGTTTTCGACTGGAAGTCGTTGCCTCTAAGTGTTGATCTTTGTGTGAAATGGGAATTGCAGTGACTTAGGGGTCTAGTTCGCACATGCGACACCGTAAGATGGCAGAGCCCTGAAAGGGTAAAATGGACTGTACCACTACAGACTGTAGATGAACAGTCACTTTTTGGGAAGCTCTTCTTTCTACATATATTTTAAACAACATACCTGCAAATAGAAATCAGTAAGGGAAGCAGAGGAAGGAATTAGAAACTTCCTTTCTGCTTTCTAGTTTTCTGTCTGCGTGGAGTTTATATCCTTTAGTCTCAGTGATGTAGTCATTTTTCCATCTCGCTCCTACTTCATTGTCCTGTATGTGTGGACCAGGCCTTACTTTCCAGGGTTGTAAGGGTGAATAAAAGATGGAGTGTAAAACACTGTACACCAGAATTGGTATAAGACACCACAGATATTGAAGTGGAATACTGTATGTCTACTGTGCTAATTTTGGCGCGCAGTGTTTGCTTTCAAAATATGGAGGGTAAATGTTAACCATTGGCTAAATTTCTTTGATAACTAAAGGTACATAGGCTGGGGTTCAGACTAGTATTTCCATGGGCACAAGGATTTCTGCGCTCAAGCAAGACTTTCTTGGTGCCCTCTGTGGCATCCTTGGGGATTGCCTCAACCTAGGAGCAGTCTTTTGGGGGGGACCTTTCATCTGACGAAGAGAACTGTGATTCTCGAAAGCTTACGCTACAGTAAAGTTGGTTAGTCTTAAAGGGGCTACTCGACTCTTTTCTATTTTGCTACTACAGACTAACACAGCTAACTCCTCTGGATCTATGGGATGGAGAGTGGCAAGAAAGTCTCACTCTTAGGGCAGAATTCCTTGTGCTGAACAAATGCTACTCTGAATCCAAGTCATAGTCTTCCCTTGTTACTTCAGCAGACTAGAAAACTTCTGTATATATTCAAGGATTTTAGGATGTCTGTTTATAAAGAATGCTTCTGGCGGTGGCAGTAAAAACTTTTGCCCAGCCTGTGGGAACAACGAGGTGTATTTCAGCTACACCTAAAACTGAAATACAGTGCTGTGTAATTTCAGGTATATTGGTCATAATAAAGACAGTACTTTTTCAGAGTTAATATGTGTTTATATGCAAGTCTGTATTAACCTTTAATCTTGCTAGTAATGATTCTTGCTAACGATTCAGCTGTGTATGTGTACAGAATTACACCAGGGCTCAGATCTGATGGTGTTGCTTTCACATTAGTGTGGGCTATGAATGAGTGCTCCCAACTCCACTTTCTATTGTACAGTTTACCTCACAGCATGGTTTGAGATGCGTACGTACAAATAGCAGAAAGTTCAGCTTGGTACTGGTTTAACATGCTAGGTAACGGAACCCTTGGCTCTAAGGAATCCATCCTGTATTTTTGCCATGTTTTGAAATAAAAATATAATTAGGTGGTGTTGTATAGCTAGCTTCTAGTTACTATATTCATATAGTTTAGTACTAAATGAATGAAGGCTGCATTGGCTATGGAATCCTGTATCATTTTCTAAAGCAATTGAATTATATATAATGCCTCTTAAATATAGTGAAATATTTTACGTTTATCCTTTTAGATGACTGTGAATCAGCAAGTATTCATGGTTGTTTTAATCTTGCAAATATGCAAATATTTGCAAGATTAAAAATATGCAAATATGCCAGGTTAAAACACACAAAATGCCCACAAAAATTATTTGCCTGTTTGTTCATGCATCTGTGTTAGTAATTTGTGACCTAATAGAGAATGCCTCTCACCTCTAGCTTTCATGGTCCACCTTTGGATTTTGCAACAAATTGCATTTCAGTTCCAGTTGGACATAAATGTCTGTTTTGGTTTAATGTGCTATGGGAGGAACAAGAGCTGTACATATGCTCATCTACAAACTAATTAGAATTTAATTGCAGCTTAATGTGACTTCTGGAAAAGATGTTTTGACCTCTGGTGACTTCTGTGTGTATTATACAAAACTGAGCTATATGCAGCCATCTTTATGCTGTTTGGTTAGGGATATTCCTAATCTATGATTTAAACCAATCCAACATCCCCCCCACCCCCTGCGTCCTGTAGTAGTTTAGAATCAGACTCTCTCTCAACTTGTCTATACTGGCTAAAGTTTCAGTGACATCTCCTGTTTGTTGAATAAGAGTGCAGGCAATGGTTAGCTCTATATCTTTGTCCTCTGGCACAGTGTGGCTGGTGTAGTAGGATGACACAGTCCCATCATTTGTCAGTCTCTCCCTGATTGAAAGAGTGGCCCTCTTATTCCCGTCTAAAGCGAGATATTTCTTTGTGTATCGTACAGTGTATCATACAGAGGGGCAGTAGATTTTCCAGGTGTCAAAACTTTTTCTATGAACCATAGGCAGGAAGAGGCAAATGATCAGTAGGGCACGAGCACATCATTCATGGCATATCGGAGCATCTCAGAGTAGCAGGTATTGAGCAAGGCCTCCGCTGGGTAGGTGCTGCCTGTCAGAGTACATGGACCAGTGGTCTGACTTGCTTTAAAGTAGCTTTGTATGTGCATGTGTTTTAGAGAAACAAGTTTAAAAAATCTGGCAGCTTATTCCTAAACAGTGTCTCAAATCTGGAGTAAATGGTGTGCATAGATAGCCCTATGAGGTTTTTAATTTGTATTTCTTCACTAACTAGCAGTATATTGTGGCAGTTTGAGGAGTCTAAACTAAGCATACTGAGGGAAGGCAGGTTCTGGCTGAATAAAACTGGAATTTTGTAGTGGGCCAGTAATTTGAGTATTAGTTGGTTTGTAATAGAAATGCTGGAAAATGTTTGGCTACTGCTAAGGCAGTGCTCTTAAATGTGAATTACCTGTATATAATCCGCTTCAATATCTGTCTTTGCTTTCCTTTTTCAGATCTTGATCCAGATGATTGTACATCTGGGTGTATCTTCAGTGTAGACCATTCGTCATCGTCTGTAAATCATCCTATTTGTATCCCATGCCATGGATTTCAGTCACACCCTTCTCCTTTGTCTTCACCTACTAGACTGCAGGGTCATAAAAGCTATGAAGGAACATGTGAAGTACCCGAATCTAAATACAGTCCACTAGGTGGTCCTAAGCCCTTTGAGTGTCCTAGTATTCAAATTACGTCTATCTCTCCTAACTGTCATCAAGGAATAGAAGCCAGTGAAAATGAATTGCACACAAATGGCCCTCAAAATGAATATATGGACAGGCCTTCGAGGGACCACTTGTATCTTCCCCTTGAGCCATCTTACAGGGAATCGTCCCTTAGTCCAAGTCCTGCCAGCAGCATTTCCTCTCGGAGCTGGTTCTCAGATGCCTCCTCTTGTGAGTCGATCTCTCACATTTACGATGATGTGGATTCAGAGCTGAATGAAGCTGCTGCTCGATTCAACCTTGGGTCACCTTTGGCGTCTCCTGGAGGTTCTCCAAGGGGCTGTCCAGTAGATGAACCTTGGCAGGCATCTTATGGATTTGGTCATACCTTGTCACCTAGACAATCTCCTTGCCATTCTCCTAGGACTAGTATCACAGATGAAAATTGGCTTAGCCCTCGGCCGACCTCAAGACCGTCATCCAGGCCGACGTCGCCGTGTGGAAAGCGGCGGCATTCTAGCGCTGAGATCTGTTATGTTGGTTCACTTTCTCCTCATCATTCTCCAACCCCCTCCCCAGGTCACTCTCCTCGGGGAAGCATAACAGAAGACACATGGCTAAATTCTTCTCTCCATGGTCTGGCACCTGGCCTTTCGCCATTCCAGTGCTGTGCCGAGACTAACATCCCTCTTAAAACGAGAAAGACCTCTGAGGATCAAACTGCCATCATGTCGGGGAAAATAGAGCTTTGTTCTGAGGAACAGGGCAGTTTATCACCATCCCTTGAATCTGCGATAGAGGAAAGCTCAGCGTCCCCTCACACACTGAAAAAAGATCTGCCTGGTGACCAATTTCTTTCTGTTCCTTCACATTTTACCTGGAACAAACCAAAGCCTGGTCATACATCTGGCCATACTCCTATATTTCGGTAAGTGGTGTAAAGATAATGAAACAATATTTTCTGCCTCTTGGGAGAAGGCTCACGTGCATGTTATATGAGGGAACATACTGTAATTGACATTGTTTTTCTGCTCTGTCTGCTGTCCTTATCCTGTTGCATTGTTTGTTGGATGTACCAGCTGTTGATTGTATTACAACTCTGTGTAACACACCTCCCGTCTCAATGAGAAAGGTGGACTGTAAATCACATAAATATAGTATACTGAGTTTTATTAGACAAATGGATTCCTAGAAGTATTTTTCAGTAAACAGGTCTCCTAGCGCCTGCTGAACCTTATTATACAGCCATTTTAGTTGCTTCTTAAATAGCCTGTAATTCTTCACTTATTCTGTATGGAGGCAATATGTGTGTCAATGCCGCTGTGTACAGGTTAGTCACAGTGCCCAGACTGTCTCAAGTATCTATTAAATGCAATTTACAGTAAAAAGAAAAGTTATAAGGCATCTAGCTTTGGGACTCGCTAGCTAGCCATTATTTAGTAAGCATAGATATTAAGCGGGTATGAAGTAGTAATCAATCAATTACTAAAATTCTAAAGGCTGAAGATTTTCAGGTATTATCTTGTTGTACAGCAAATGGTTTAACTAATTTGCTAATGCAGATCTCTGCCTCCCAAGTCCTATTATAGTTTCATAATGTTTAATTCACATTGCCTTGCTAAAAGTTGCTGAATTTTTTTAGCACTTAAAATATTATCATGTCACTAGACGTTTTCTAGTTTTATTTTTGTGTAATGTGTAACCAGGAGCTGTAACAATAAAGCATATATTCCTGGATACTTCTATACTAAAACAAGTTCAGTTGCCGAAATAATACTACAATAAAGTAAAGGTTGTTTATCCAACCGATCACTTAAGTCTGATCCCATTAAAAATATAATTGGATACTTTTCTAGACTATTGAATAAAAATTGGTACTCGTGCAGCCTCTGAAACTTTCCAAACAGGAAAGCACTTACTGGCCATGAGGTCTGGGTATGAGGTAGGATAAGCAACAGTTCCAACTTAAGACAGGTTAAATGTGTCTACAAGGTAACACTGGGGTATGTTGGGTTAGTTATCCCCATCCTAAATTAGTACATGAAAGCTTTGAAAAACTACCCCCTTTTTAACCTAAAGCCATCTCACTAGATTGATAGTGTGTTAAGTCTGATAAGCTAAAAGCTAACATGTGGGTTGCTGCTTAATGTTTTCTAATTTTTGGGAAGTGGTGCGTGAAGCCAGTAGCTGTGGATGGTGTGTATACCGGCCTGCGTATTGGTGTCAGTGGTAGGCCCTGTTATCCTTTCCTTCCTTTCCCACAGGTCCATTGTTGTATGGTTCCATGGTGGTTGTGCTGAGGTATGAGTAGGCATATAGTTGGACCGCTCTAGAGCTCTCTTGATAGAAATGGCTCATAGCCTCTGCTAGCAGCAGGCTTTTGCTACTTGGTAAAGCATGAGAATATGAAGTTTTCATGAAGTGTATTATTGCAGTTCACAATCAACTGTGCAACTCAGAAGTTTTAAGCAAAAACCCCTATTCAAATGATACGTACCTTAAGGCAAACCAAGACGGAATCTGAAGGGCAAATTGTAAGCAATGTGTATAAATTAATTTCATTCAGTGCTTCAAAGAAAACCAACTCTAGAGGATGTGAAATCTTCCAGGTGTCGAAAGGACTGCCGAAGGAACATAGGGAGGGTGCAGAATGAGTCTTTGCATCTGTATTGACAGAGATGGTATTTGAAGGATAACCATACCTGGCCTGTTTTTCTCCTAATAAGCTTCCTATGGCTACTTCTCTCCATCCAAGTTGCTGATTACCCCGCCCCCTGCCCCCAGCTTCCCTGTGTTGCTAACTCTGCCAGTCATCTTCCCTTTGTTTTGCCCCTTTCCAGCAGCTGATGCTGTCTGATTAGGGAAGTAAAGCGCAACCTCTGTTGTTCCATGCACACACTCCTTCAGTCCCGTGCTGTATAAAGCATGTTACTGCTGCTGTGGAGGTATGCTGCACACCATTCCTCTGATTAGAGGAAGATCGGCTGATGAAATACAGAGAGTCTAGAAGCTTCTGCTTTCTTTGCTCCGGCCCTTCTGAACAAATCTGTTCTGCAGCAGGAGCTGTTCTCCGCTGGCGACAAGGCAGGTGGTTAACTGCAGGCCTTCTTCGCTGCAAGCTCTGTTCCCTCTCCCTCTATTGCGTTATAAGTGGATTTATAATTCTGTTTGTGTGACATGTCTTTTCGAATACAATGGTCCTAATATACCAGCTGTCCTTTTCAGATACCAGAACTTTCCTGAAGAAGCTTTATGAGGATGGTAACTTGGGGAAAACCTGAGTTCTATAAATATATCTGATCTAGATATAATCCCAAATAAGGACACTGCTATAGCAAATGCTTACAAGGCAGTACAGCCAAGTGACCTTGGCAGCCCTTTGTAGATATAATGTAGTTATCTCCTGCGGCTACTTGCGCTGACATGGCTAGGAGCTTTCTTTTAGGATTCTGTTTCTTCCAAGGAGGAGAAAAGCTCAGTCGAACCTTTCTAGATGTAGCTTGTGGCTTACATTAAGGTAAAAAGATCACTGTTGTAATGCCAACTGTGCTTGTGAGGAATGGAATTACACTCATGCATGGAGGCTTCTGTCGTGCGGGGGTGATTTTTTTCCCCCCTTTGAAGATGTTGTGTTTCTGTTAAACAGAGTGTCTGTCCAGATTTGACAAGTAGTCTGATAACTTAGGGTTTCCCGTTCCAGTTTTAGCTTACAGTACAAGCTGGTAAACTGATTTCCCGTATTCAAGGTCAGGACAAGTGGATATATTGTGATCTTGTCCTAACTAACCTGATACATTGACAAGTTTATTAATCCAGCAACGGCTTTAATTTATTTATTTATAAACATTTATCATCTTGCATTGCCTCAAGGCAGCTTTTAAAATATGTGCAGTAAGTAAATAACAAATATTTAAAACAACTTACTGTTCTCTATAAATATACTTCACCAGTTCCAAACAAATGCAGACCCTTAGAATTGGCCCAGAGATCCAGCAGCCTCCAATAAGACTAAGAAAAAGCCCTTAATAATTTGGGACCTATATATTTAAAGTTCTTCATGATCAGTTCTCTTCAGACTGTTGGAGTCACCACACATTGCAAAGGTGTTTTATCCCCTGTTTCCCAATAACATCTTATCATTGATTATGGTAAACAGTAGAGTGATTATTATTCATTCATTAAATGGAATTGGAACTTCCTCGAGCTTAAGAAAATATATTGCAAATCGAGGTTTTATTTTGCAGTCCTGTTTACTAGTACGTTTTCCTTTCATTTGTTGAGCTGTTACGGACATTTTACCTGTTCTAGTACACTGGCTTAGAGTTCGTCCTTTATTATGGCAGCCCAGGCTGTGCATCACTCTTGCAAAAGAATGGATTTGCTGTCTGTATTCTAAAAACATTGCTTGATACATATTTCTTGAAAAAGATTTCAGTAACTCACCACACCTAGCATAATTCTGCAACAGGACAGACCCGTCTTCAGCCTTCTACAAGCCCGGCAAGAACTTTATTTTGATAGAGTCAAGATGATGCTTTTGACACTTTTTTTTGGGTCAACATTGCTTATTATGAATACTGTAGTTTTGTAATTGGACAGGGCAGTTCTTTGCGGAAGAATATATTCCATACATTTTTGTTGCTATTAGCATTGTAAGTTATGCCAAGGGCTTATCTCGTGCATAGCCTTTTGTCAGTTTTGCATGGCATTGTTTCACAAGAAAGATGCTTCCCGTCTAAAAGCATTTATATGTGAATGATTTCAGTGTATGTTCTGAGGACTGGGAATGGAAGCAGATGATTCCTCAGAAGTTTTTATTGGGCCTTTGGAATGCATACGCGCTTCCCTAAAACAGCTTGCTCATCCTGTTATCTTATTCCGCAACACACAGTCACTGAGCATTTTGGGGTGTGTGCCCTAATAACATGCCCCCAAACTCTCTCTAATGGAAATAGTTTCCTGAAGTTAAGAGCTTGGAAACCAATGTATGTATTAAACATTGTATATGAGTTCTGGATTGGTTATTTTCTCTGTTCTTTTGTTAGTTTTGCCATGGTCTGAGTCTAGGGACTTTTTTCCCTCTAAAAAAGAGAGGAGTGAGGAATGGCCAAGAAGGTTCTGAAAGCTTGAAGCGTGTGTTCATGCCTCTTTGACTTACTCATACAGTTGGTGCTTTCATACTGAAAGCTGTTCAGTGCCACTTCAGGTGCACGTTGCCCAGGCTTGAACATGGTCAGTTTGGCTGCTTCCACTCTGCCTTGGTTGACAGGTCTGAGTTCTGCCTCCCAGTGAAACCTTTAGGTTTTCTTTGAGGTTTTCCTGGCTCTCTCTCCTCCCCAAGTCAAATATATAAAGAATTCCCTTCTTGCATGTCAAGCTAAATCTTTCAGTTCTTGATCTATGTGACAGAGAAAGGGAGTGCTCCATAATGCCTGCCAGGTTTTCTCCTTTATCAGTAAGGAGTTACAGTAAGGCTTTACTACTTAGCATTTGTTCACTGGCCCATCAAAGCTCTTTTTTTTTTTCAAACTTTAACCCTAATTTTAAATTAGCAGTTCAAAGATCCTTTAATCCTCTTAAGGTTATCATTCAAAGATATGGCGACTCTGCCTGTAAGGGAACAAAGTAGAACAAACAATTTATGCTAGGGCTGTTTTGATTACATTCTGCTCACTAATAGTCAGACTAATTTATATTACTGCATTAGATAAACATTGCCTTCACATAAATTTGTTGACCTGGGGATAAATACCCAAATAAGCTGAGCAAGAACCTTTGAAGTCCTTAACTTTAGAAAACTAAACAATTCAAAGTTTGCACACCATATAATGGCTCTCTTACAGATAAATCTGAGAAGTTTAAACCTTTTGTTACAGGTGCTTGTTTCAACCTGTTTTGCTCTGATTTCCAGTTGTGTAGCAGTGGCAAACTTTTTAATATTCAAACCACTGATGTCTCATCTTGAAAGCATACAGATACAGCGGGATAGCTTTACTAAATTTTTCCTAGACTCCTATTGAATTGGAGCCAATACAGGTAAGCTTGGTAGAAAGGCTGTTCTTATCCCCCTGGTTACTAGGTGATATTTATTTATTGGTGCATCCAAATATATCTTGAATTTTTTTTAAACAATCCACATTTAAGCTGTTGTATAACTCTTACAACTGATTCTTAAACTAACTTAGCGTGGCTGGGACAGGACAGAGATTGAGGGGAAAGCTTTAAGGAATGAAATGAGACTAAAAATCCCATTTGCTGCTTGTGCATGTTTCACGCAGCTGCTACTGTTTGGCTAAGAACAGCTGATCACCTTTCTGACAGACAATTTAACAAAAGATCAGTTCTGGCTTAGGTTTAATAGTATCATGGAGCTCTTTAGTTTCTGGCAAGCTGGTAAGAGTAACCCTTAGAGTTGGTAGCCTGGTTCTTGAAGTTAGATTCCTAGGCTGGAAATAGCATTTTTTGGTCGATCATTCTACATTCTAGGCACCTGTGTGTCTGAACGGTGTATGTTTTTTGCAACGGCAGTAATGCCCATGCTCTGCCCCATGTCTGCCAGTGCTGTCCCAGCTGCCAGCCACTGGCAGTTACTGGGCAGGTGAGGTTGTCGTGCTCATGGTCCGGCTGTGCAGAAATGGGAAGCTGCCTAGGAGTTTTAACGTATGGTGACTTGAGCTTTTTAAAGGGGAGGTGGAGATAGAAAAAATAATAATTTCAAGACTGCCATCAAGAATTTCTGTATGAATTAAGCCTGTAATGGATAGTTTCCTGTGGAGAAATAGCATAGTGGTTGACAAGCAGTACCAACAACCTTTAGACAGTTTCTTGCATTCAAATGTTTAGCTCAGTGATTTACATATGTTCATTTTCCATTGTCCTCGTGAAACAAACGGGATACACTCTGGCTGCTCAAAAATCCTGCTACGCATCTAGAAAAATCTGTTGGGTAGCCAGTTTGTGTGTGCATTTGAAGCTTATTTGTCACTTTAATGTATTGGTTTGCCTTCTAGCACAAAAAGCCTCTCAACATCTCCTTCAGTTTTAATGATAAACCGTAAAGCCTCTGAGAGAGCACTTCCCTCCCCCCCCCCCAACTTTTGTTGGGTTGCAGATCTGTGTCTTCCTCATTGTGCATGAAAATATACTTAGTGGGTTTTTTACTTATTTAGGGAATGTATGCTGCCTCTGTAGACACCTTCTCAGAGTAGCTCACAAGACAACCCCCCCTAAAAATCCCCATTGTTAAAGCCAGCAATTAAGCAAGCAAAGTGTCCAAAGTGTCCACATACGCAGCATGAAGAATTTTAGCATTATAAAATAGTACTCTGCTAGCAGCAGGTCATAAAACCAACCCCTAAAAAGACAGAGCCCTGATGAAAAATGTTTTGCCCTGGCACTTAAAGGGCATCAAAGCAGAGGTCAGGCGAATCTCCAAAGGGAGGGCATTCCAAATGCATGGTGCCTCCACTGGAAAAAGTATCTGGCTGTGACTTGCCTCACCTCTGCTGGTGGTAACCTGGAATTCAGGGCTTAGGGGGAGAAGGAGCTTAAGTGGTGTGCTGGACACCTACTTTCCCTTCCAGGTTAACTCACAATGTCATCTGTTAGCCAGCAAGCCAAAATACTGTCCATTATTTATTGTTGTATGCCAAATGGGAGAATGATAGAGAAGGGGAGGATGATGTTGTAAACCACTTTGTATCTCCTCTCACTGGAGACGGGAGTGGGGAATAAATATATAAATGAATAAGTATTGTCTTAGTTTTCGCTTCACACCTTCCCGTTTTAAAAACATAACCTCTGACTCTAAAAGTTGGCATCCCCCTAGGGACTTTTGCAAGTTAAATGGGTTTCATATTGCTCCATATACTTTCCTTGTAATATCAGAGGATAAAACAGTGCATCACCTAATATCCTATGTAAAAGGCTATGTGTGTTCCAAACAATTCACTTCCTACCCTGGTGCGCCTCCAGAGGGCGCTGCTGTGGAGGGAAGCCAAGATGAGGCAGCCAGACCTTCAGAGAGCACGCCGCAGCAGAAGTCCAGACCGAGATCAGGCATGGAGCAGGCAGCAATGCCTGCTCCCCGCCTTCACCCAGCTGGGATCAGGAGCAGAGCAGGCGGCAATGCCCACCTCGTCTTCACCTGGCCGGGATCAGCCATGGAGCAGGAGGAAATGCCCGCTCCCCCTTCACCTAGCCAAGATCAGGAGCAGAGGTGGCGGCAACATTGGCCCCCTTTACCTGACCGGGATCAGAAGCAGAGGATGAGGCAATGGCCACCCCCCCCTTCTCCTGGCCTGGATCAGGTGCAGAGCAAGAAGTAATGCCTGCCCTCCCTTCACCTGGTTGGAATCAGGTGCAGAGCAGGAGGCAATGCCCACCCCTTCTTCACCCAGCTGGAATCAGGCATGGAGCAGGAGGCAGTGCCCATCCCCCTTCGACCGGGATCAGGTGCAGAGAAAGTGGCCATGCTCGCACCCCCTGCCTTCATCCGGCCGGGATCAGTGACGGAGGAGGAGGGAATGCTTGCCAGCCCACCTTCCCCTTTCTAGAGCCCATTGTGTTTTCCCCCACAACAGGCTTTGTTGCTAGTACGATTAATAAAGCTGCTTTTTTCTGTATTCTAATACCTCTTGATCCTTGCCTACAGAGATCAAGTAGTAACAAATCAAGAGTGTTCTTATTAATAACTGCTGATAATATTTGAGAGCCAATATGGTGTGTGGTTGGAGTGTTGGACTAGGATCTAGGAGCCCCAGGTTGAGATCCCCACTCTGCCATGGAAGCTAATTTGGTGACCTTGGGCAATTGTGCACTCTCAGCCTAACCTACCTCAAAGGATTGTCGTAAGGATAAAATGGAAGAGAGAAGAACAGTATAAGCTACTTTGGGTCTCCAGCAAGGGGAGAAGTGTGGTATAAATGAAGTAAATAAATATTTGACACTTTATCTGAGATGAGCAAGTACTCACACGTCCCATCCATTCCTTTGCTGGCCAGGTAAGCAACTAGGAAATTCTGTTTTCTTGGTCTCTCGTTTTTGAGAGGGCCATGTGTCTCCATGGTGTTTTATCTCCTGATATATGGTGGTTGACCGTGTAGCTCAATCCCTTGATTGGGTGGCAGGTCTGTGACTCCCCATTTCCTAGAGTATTATTGCATTGTTTTGGAGGAAAATTCTTTGATTCTGGCGGGTGAGTTAAAGTAATCCAAGCACTGTGCCTCTTTCCAATTAGACATCAAGGCGGCAGTCTTGCTCAGATAATTGTTGATGATGATTGCAAGGTGTATCAAAAGTTGTGTCAAACGGTTTGCAGGTATGTTTGTGCTCCAGAGGCCAGTGTATTTCTTGACTTTGTAGTATACTTCCTTAAATAACTGTTAGATTAAAATAATTTTCATTGCTATATTAGATAAGAATTAGGGTTCCAGCTGCACATTTTGCTGTGTACGACAGCCACCTTGTGTTTAAATTTTGTTGAGTATATAACTTTATTTGGCAAGTAAGTCTGATCTTGCTAGGCTTACTTCTTGCTTTGACAACAAAATCAAAATAATGCCCTTTTATTTATAAAACGTGTATCTTTCAGTAATAAACCTAGTGTGGGCTACTGGTATTATTTCCTAAAACAATTCCCAGTCACCTATAAAGTGCCGAAATAGTAGAACCTATAAAACAAACAGTTGTTGACCAAATACTAAAACTCTCTCCAAAAATCTTGTCTAAATAGAACAGTTCTACATTTCTTCTGAATGACTGCAGTTTTGGGCTTCCGCGGGCTCCCTGTGGGAAAGTAGTTTTGTCGATGGGCGCTAGAAGAAAAGATTGCTCTGCATTCTTAAATTTTGTCTCTTCAAGTGGTCATATCTGGAACAGGGCATCTTCCACAAAGGTCACGTATGAGGAAGTGTTAGACCAAGGGCATATTGGGCTTCTGGTAAGGTTGTCTTGACTGGGCTGCTTTATTTACAACAAAGTGCTTTAATTGTTAACAAAAAAACACAAATGGACAGCATAAGTCATTCAATAAACAATGCAATAAGACCAAGATTACAGAAGTTAGGGAAAATGCAAAAGGAAAAATGTATCAAGCATGAAATCATAAACAAAGCAACAGAAATGGAATTACAAAGGCAGAAGACAGTGGTAGTGAAGGCAGGATGAAACCTACAATAAACTTTGAATAGACTACAGCTTTGTTCCTTGTCTAAAGACTGTTTTCGCAAACTTCAGAATGCTAAAGTATAGGAGCCTTCCTGACCTCCTCAGGCAGGCCATTCTACAAGGTAGGAGCCTCAACAGCAAATACATATGTACATGCAGTTGTTGTGTACCTTGGTTGCGTGAACCCATGAAAATTATTTTTTTAAAATGTATAATTTAATGAATTCCGGGGTGGGGGGGAGGTTCTGAGGAATAGATACCTGCGGTTATAGCAAGTGGATAGTAGGAGAAGTTTTGCTGTGCTGTTAAATCTACTCATGACTGATACAGGGGTTGCGGGGGTGGGAAGTAGCCCTTACTCCTGCCCTTGCTAACACCACCAGAATGAAATAAAAGTGCAGACTAACACCTCACACAGTGGCATTCTTGACCGGAGCCAGTATTTTACAACATTGGACTGCTCAGTGGATCGGTGCTCCAACCCTAGGTAAGCTAATTTTTGATGGTTGGGATTCTTGAAGCTGTTCCTATGTCTGGAAAATTTATGATCATGTGTAAGAGAGGTCGCTTCAATAGCAGGGTACTGTGTCTTGGCCTCCTATACTTCTGTTCCACTTGAGGAAGAGGGAAAAGGCGATGCCCTCTGATTCTCCCATCTCCCCCCCCCCCCCCCGCTTTGACCTGTATGATGTTCCTGGGGGTCCACTGACCTGTGCAGGCACAAAGCTATAGGGGGAAGAGCCCCCTTCATCTTGTGCAACTCTTCTGATGCGGTCTAGGAGCCAAGCCTTTTGTGCAAAGGATACCCTGTGTCTATTGGCAATAGTAGCTTGTAGTATTCTACACTTTAGGGGTGTATGAGTTCTGGCAGTTGTCAGACTCTTTGGTCTGTTAGGCTGGTACTCTGGTTTCTTCCCTTATTAAGAATTTCACTGAAATCTATGCACTTCTTGTTTTTAGCACATCTTCGTTGCCTCCCCTAGACTGGCCTTTACCTGCTCAATATGGACAGTGTGAACTAAAAATAGAAGTGCAACCAAAAACTCATCACAGAGCACATTACGAAACAGAAGGTAGCAGAGGAGCTGTGAAAGCATCCACTGGCGGTCATCCTGTAGTGAAGGTAAGCAGTGCTGATGAAAGCCTATTTGAATTACCACCATTCCCTTCCTTTTTCTCTTGAATCCTGAGGACACCCTTAAGATTATCGGTAAGAATGACAACGAATGCTTTTTTATGGGTATTAGGAAAAACCTTTCAATTCAGCACTCTCCTAATCATGTGAAACAAATAGCAGTTGCTGTTCAAGGACCAGGCTCATTTCCTCTGCTACCCTATGGATTCTTATGTCGTTAACAGGAATAGAATTGTATGTGGGCAGGATAATAAGGGCTGCCTGTATAACGTCCATGTTTTCTAAAAGCTGGAGCCTCTTTAAGCTGTAAAGAATAATGACACTGCTGGCTCATAGTTTTCAGATCTGTTTGTTTGAAATGAGAAGCATGTGATTTAAATGCTTGTGCCCTATTAAAATCCAATGGGGCTTCAACTTGAACCGTTGTCTACCAGGGAGAGAGTTTCTTTGGACAGTGCTAGTGGGCATTGAATCCTGTGGGCAGTTGCCCAGCAATAGAATACTTAGGAGCAATTTGGCTGTTTTGTGCAGGAGGAGCTGCTTGTACTTAACCATGTCAGAGATGCTTTAGGCCGATCCTGCACTGGGCAGGGGGTTGGACTAGATGGTCTGTATGGCTCCTTCCAACTCTAGGATTCTATGTTTGTTTCCAACACAGTAGCTTCGTGCTGCTTCTCAGATAGGGATACCAGAGCACAAAAATGATCAAGTATGAAAATTTGGATGGGAATCCTTTTCAAGTTCTTTGAAGTGGCAACTGGGGAAGGATCTGGGGCCTTACTTCTAACCACTTTAAAGTTGAATTCAGTATGCACGTATTCTCTATGCTTGATGGACTGTGTACATTTTGTACTTGGTGTCTTTATTGTATAAGGTCCCTTCTTACTCCCTGGTAAACAGTGGGTCTAGGACTCTTCTTTGGGGTGGTGCTGGTGGCGGCAGAGGACACCAAGAAGGGGCACTGTCTGCCATACTGGATAATCTATCATTGTAGGCAGTTATTAAGAGTGGAGGTGCCACCAACACTCAAAATCTCCTGCAGCGCTCTAGAAACCAAGTGGATTCTCCCATGATGTTTATTGCTGAGATTTGGAATTAAGTGAGCAGGATGCTCCTCTAGTTAGGGTGTCTTACCCACCTACCCCTTCCCTACAAGGGAAGTTTGCAGGTGGTTTTGCAGTATGTGTAACCCCCATCCTTCAGGCTACTATAAGTTGTAAGACGCTCGAACAGGTCGGTCTCGCTCTTCACTTTGTTTGCCAGTTTTTCACGTCCTTCATTTTTTTCAACCTTAACTGACACGCAGCCTCCCTTGGCATTCTTTAGCTTGGCTCCTTCCAGGTCATGCCTATGTTCAGTCCTTGTTGAACCACTGTAGGGAAAACGGGACTTGCTTTTCTCTTTTAACTTGCACAATTATATTTTTCTGCACCTCTAAGGCAGGAGATAACATAGGAACTTCTGTGCATGACCCTATTTTGCCACCCTATGGATGGGACAGGACCATCAAGTGTCCAACCTCCCTCCAGCTCAAGTGATGCCATTCACGCTTCTGTGTTGTGTTATGTGTCGTCAAGTTGTCTCCGACCTATGGTGACCCTATGAATGAAAGACCTCCAAAATGTTCTCTTTAACAGACTTGCTCAGATCCTGCAAACTGGAGGACGTGGCTTCTTTTATCGAGTCAAGCCACCTCGTTTTAGGTCTTCCACTTTTCCTGCTGCCTTCCACTTTTCCTAGCATTATTGACTTTTCCAGAGAATCTTGTCTTCTCATGATGTGACCAAAGTACAATAGCTTTAGTCTTGTCATTTTAGCTTCTAAGGAGAATTCAGGCTTGATTTGATCTAGTACCCACTTATTTGTTCTTTTTGCTGTCCATGGTATCCACAAAATTCTCCGCCAGCACCACATTTCAAATGAATCAATTTTCTTCCTGTCAGCTTTCTTTACTGTCCAACTTTCACATCCATACATGGCAGTGGTTCCCAGAGAGACATCCTGCTTTGGTGCTTTCTCCTTTCACCTTCATCAGTAGTCATTTCAAGTCTTCAGTATTTTCTGCTAGTAATGTGGCGTCATCTGCTCATCTCAAATTGCTAATGTTCCTCCCACCAATTTTCACTCCGCCTTCTAGATCTAATCCAGCTTTCCTTGTGATATACTCTGCATAGAGGTTGAACAGGTAGGGAGATAATATGCACCCTTGTCTGACACCCTTGCCGGTTGGAAATTATTCTGTTTCCCCATATTCTGTTCTGACAGTAGCCTCTTGTCCAGAGTACAGGTTGCGCATCAAAACAATCAGATGTTGTGGCACCCATATTTCTTTTAAGGCTCTCCATAGCTTTTCATGATCCACACAGTCAAAAGCTTTGCTGTATCCATAAAACACAGGCTGATTTTCTTCTAAAATTCCCTGGTATGTTCCATCAGCCATCGTAAATTCGCAGTGTGATCTCTGGTGCCGCTTCCTTTTCTGAATGCAGCTGGAACATCTTGCATTTCTCGTTCCATATATGGTAAGAGTCTTTGCTGTATAATTTTGAGCATCACTTTGCTTGCATGGGTAATTAATGCGATTGTCCGATAGTTGCTGCACTCCTTGGCATCCCCTTTTTTGGGTATTGGAATGTAGACTGATAGATCACTCTACTACCTTTCTGCATATGTAGATCAGAATTAAGCTTTAGTGCTTGGTGTAGACTGGGAGAATAGCTCTGGAAGGATGTTTTTGTGTAGTTGCTTGCTTCTAGGATATGGGCATATGCTTTCTGATACAGTTTCAGTAATAGATCTTAAAGTTTATATTTATTCCTGGGGAGAACTTGTGATGGAACGGCTGCTGCCTGTCCATCCAGGGTCTGCTACAGTTCCCCACTCCGACTGAGAAGAGCAGAGGAGGCCTTTGGTCCAAGCAGTGAAGCTGTCCTGTATTCCTCCACACCAAATAGGCATCTTGATC
Source organism: Eublepharis macularius (assembly GCF_028583425.1). Taxonomy (NCBI): domain Eukaryota; kingdom Metazoa; phylum Chordata; class Lepidosauria; order Squamata; family Eublepharidae; genus Eublepharis; species Eublepharis macularius. The sequence goes on along the minus strand of NC_072805.1, from coordinate 18,240,506 downwards.
ATCTTATCATCCTCTTCTCCCCCTCCCCTCCCCACCAGTGAACTCAGATTTAGGGCAAAAAGGCTCTTCTACAAGACATACAGTATTGTCTAACGTGTACTTGTGGATAGAATCAATGAGTCTGAGCCGCGTTATTGTCTCTTCTGTTTCAATAATGGAATTGGTTATTCGGACTGCTCCTGCAATTTTCATTTGCTAGGGAGGCAGTCTTCAAAAGCAGTCTCGGCAAACCAGCCCTTCACACTGCTTGCCGAAAGTGCAGGTGTGTACAGTTGGGATTATTGAACTAACTTTGCCTAAACTGACAGTTCACGAGACCTTGTTCTGCTTTATAGTGGCTGTTAGAGCCTGTTAGATTATGTGATGTGAAATTCATAGAAACAGGCTGCGAACTGTTTTATGCTCAGAATGAACTAGCTCTTGCAGATTTTTTTTTAAGATAGTCAATGTAAAAAGAGATTACTTGGAACTCCTTTAAGCACCAGTAGTGTGCAGGCGGCACGTGGAGTCAATACATCCTCCTGTCCAGAAGATTTACCCAATTACATTAGGTGGATGGTGGGGAAGCAGAGTTAATGCATTGTCGGACTCACTCGTGAAGCACACCTGGGCAGATCATAGTCTCACCTAAACTAACATGCAGGGATGTTGGGAACAGGCTATACTGTTGTCTGCTGCTGTAAGTGGATCAAAATAGAAGGAAAGACACCTGTCCTTTATTACTTATTTAAAGTCCGACTTTCTCACTGAGATCCAAGGCGGATGTATACCTGGCTCACTCAGTGACGCATATGGGCCAGTCAGCTCCTCACACTGGACTAGCTTACCATTATAGACATCACTGTCACCCCACTGCTTCCCTTCTTTCCTTTGGTGCAGTTTCAAATGAAACATGGCAAAAGTTGACCCCTTGCCTCTTTCCTTTCTGTTAATGTCATATTAAAATCGAACCATCTGTATTGATTATTGAGGTCGTTGTTTGTGCCTTAGTCATTTCTGACTTTGGTTATTCTCTTTCTTGCTGGTGGTCTCTTGGATCCTATTTTGTATTCTTCTAAGACAAGTTAAGGTGCTAAAACTGTTTCCCTGTGCTAAGATTCGTCTCAGCCCATCCATGATATCTCTCGCTTTTCTTGTTTGCTCTGCTTTTCTTTCTCCATGTGCAGTTGGGTCTACTACTGTTCCTATTCTGTATATGATTTGTACCCTTGGCTACCATATACATGCAGTGGCAGTTTTCTGACGTGTTAGCATCAGTGAGTGTTTAGAATTTGGCACTTAATTATAAAATCTCAGGCCTGATAGCTGACGAGCTTGCAAGATAATTGACAAGGTGATTGTGATGGAAATGTTGTGGTTTTAATATTGGAGCCTAATGTTGAATGTTAATTTGCCTTTTATTGGCTACTGTTGTGTCCTAGGACAGTCTCTCAGTGGTTAAATTTAAAGAAGTTGTTCCTCTAATAGAGCTTGTGTTTTCTGTCTTAAAGCAGATCTGACAAATTTTTCAGAATTGAAAAATGCTGAATATTATGTTTCGCTAAAATACTTAAGAGTTGGCCTGTTTTTGTGATGAAATGTACATTTGGTTTTGCAGGTGCCTTTCTGGAGTGCACCTGCTCTTTGCTAGTGGTAGGCTTATCTTGATTGTTTGGATTTATCTGTTGGCAGGTGGGTGATTCTTCTTTGTATGTAGCTGGACAAAGTTGCCTTCTGAGGCCTTCTAACCCTCTGGTTTCTCAACGAAAGCCACGAGAGAATCGCAAGGGTGGTATACCTCCATTTCCACTGGAACCTCTGCTGGGGGGGTAGGGGTGTGTGGACTTGCTTGCAAGAAGAATAAATTGGGTGTTCTCTGAATAGTTGCCGAGAACAGATGAGGGAGATTGCATCATAAGCCTACAGCTGACTGGGGAGCTGCTCAGCTGTGTGCCGTTCTGTTGACACTGCAGGCTCGGGTGCTTAATCACGATTAGATCTCCAGGTAAGCTAATCTTGTAGGGACAGTGTTCCTTGCACTTTTCAGAAACATTAGTACTACTTTAATGAACGCACTGACTTTTGTACAACAGCACTCAGGAGTAGAGTTGTAATTGGGGACGCTGCTGGGCATTGGCTAAAGTTGGTAGCAAGGAGGCTTCCTGGACTTGTCCCAACCAACAGATTATTTGTTTTGTAAACTCTGCTTACGAGTGGCCTGCCCTTTCTATCAAAGTGGTTGCCTCTTTGTCTGTATACTCCTGCCTTGATATTTATGCTTACTGCAAATGAAGGACAGCACAGGAATAAAGATGGCAGCGAGAGGCCCCTTATAAAAAGTAAATGAAAAGAACGATTATATTTCTGATTCAGACCACAAGTTCTTAATTTAGTTCATCAGATAACAGATCAAAAGTGGCACAGTTGAACAATCAGGCCTGGAAGTTGATATTTGGGGAACGAGCTAGTTTATGAAATAAAGGTCTGCATAAAAGGTAACTTGTAGACCTGGGGGGAATTAACGTAATGTTGAAGATGGTAAAATCCAACTACTCCTAAAATGTCTAGTCTTCAGTTATCAATACTAACAATATGGCTCCAAGTGTAACTTTGTAACAATCTCCACATCCTTGCTTGTAAATGTCTGTCATAGTTCTAGACGTTTTTTACAGGCTTAAAATGCTGGGTAGTGATTTTCTTAAACTCAGTTTTTTATGCATCCCTTACGTCTCCATAAAGGCACAGTTATTCCTCAAAACCCCCCCCCCCAATATATTAATACAATTGGAAGTTTCTCAAAGGGAAGCTGTTGTAGCTTATCCTGTGGTGACCTTCTGTCTTTAGCCTTCCAGCTTTAGTTTAACTTACGCATTCACTGACCTTTGCTATGGAAACGATACAGAAACACACAAACAGCTTGGCAGAGTTTCCTCCACAAAGCAGTGGGTTGTGTGTCACAGTATACAGTTACTAGCGGAGGGTTTTTGGAGGTCAGTAGTGACAGCGTGCTGTAACTTTTTCATTATTTATAACATTCTGTGTTACTCATAGCATGAAGAGTGGTCTGGTTATGTTTACAAAATGAAAGTTTATTCTCTCACATATGGGCATGTTTATATTTGACTGCAGCAGATGCTGGTAGTAAATATAAATATGCTTTAAAGTCTTCCCCTTTTTTGTAATACTATACATCTAGCTCTTCATATCTCAACTACCAGTTTAATTTACTATCTCTGTGTAAAGGACATGGGGTTGTATATTCACCAGGGTGGCATTAATGTCAGTAGTCTAATATAACTTAATATTCATGGGGTGGTTTATGCTGCAGTTTATTAGCGGATGACCGTGTTGGTTTTTAGAGAAGGGTAACCGGCAGCGCAGCTGCTGTTTGTCATTTTTAGCGGAGGTCCGTATTTTTTGTCTGGGTGACTTTTTGGGGAGAACCACGTAACTCACCACTGAACTCTTCCGCTTAGTTGGCAGTATTTATAGCCTAGAAGGAGAGCAGAACTGTCTCTTGAAACTCCAGATTTATGAAAAAAGCAATTATAACCTTTTTTAAAAAAAAAACTCTTCTAAAGAACCGGTCCAAGGAAACATACAATAAATGTATGGGTACAGAATAGAAAATTGGACACTGTGGACCGCTCTTGCCAGTGTGATTCTACCCATCAGGGCACTTGCTCTGGATTTCACCTGGAACAAATTTAGAGGGTTTTTTTCCCCTTCTCTGAAGTTCCTCAGGGTTTTGTTCTTGGTCCCCTGCTATATGCAGGTGACCTTATTGAATCCCATGATTTTCAGTATTGCCTATATGCTGATGACACCCAGTTACACTTTTCTCCTCTGGACCTTTCTCTTCTCTCCAGTTCTGACTATTATGTATGCCTGTGTATGCCATTATGGCGACCCTAGTAAGGGTCTTTCAAGGCAAGTGAGAAGCAGAGGTGGTTTGCCATGTCTTCCTCTGCAGAGTAACTCCAGTCTTCCTTGGTGGTCTCCCATCCTGCTTAGCTTCCAAGATCAGGCTATACCATGCCTTTCTACCACCTGTTCTGAATATTACTGCCTCTTATTTCCATCACACCCTCAAACTCATACGTCCAGGCACAGCTGCCTTTGGATGGATAAAGTATTTATTATAAACCCTGTTGACTGAGCTGCAGAGTGTGCGTTATATTTGACTTCTTTCTCCCTTGCCGTTCACTTTCAGTCTGCTGTCAAAGGGCAGACATCTTTTGAGAGGGGGGTGTATTTTATCTTGGTTCTAATTGGTAAATTTTTAATTCTTTTTGTAAGCTGCCTTGAACTATGGGGAAAGCTGGGAGATAAGTGCTTAAATAAAGAAAGTAAAAATGAACAAACTGTCACAGCTGCTTGTTGCTTGGGTTGTGAGCTTGTTGTCTTCTGCATTTGATTCGACTGCTGGAATATTCTTGTCTTCTCTTGGCACACCGCACTACTCTCAACACTGCTTGTTGCTCTTGTATCACATTTAAAAAGGAGCATGGACTCATAGCCTGGAAGGAGCCCTGAGCAACACACGGGAAGCAACACACTCTGCCGCTTTTTTCTCCACTAATATTCCCCCTTCTAGAATCTGAGCAATGGCATGGAGAAGGATCCGCGTAGGCTCCCCCTCACAGGTCTCGAGGCGTCTCATTTTACTGTAGTTGCAACATGAGAGAGGAACCTCAGTCGTGGGAGCATCACAGATCAACATGTCCCCCAAACGCACTCAAAGTTCTGTTATTTGCCTTAAAATTTCATTTTAAAAAGTTTGCAGGTACATACCAGGAATTTCAGCTAAGCAGTATTTTATCCAGCTTGTCATTAGTTGTATTAATTACTTATTTGGAGTCGTATGGCTCAGAATTAAGTTATCTTTTGCTCACCATAGCTTAAGAGCTTTCTTAGTTTTCAGTTCTGCATTAAAGATTAGAGCTTAAAAAGATTTTTGGCCTGGCTCAACCATGGAGGTATGGGAGCATACTGGCTGGTGGCGCTTCCTCCTCTCTTTCGTGTGTGCAGATTCCTGCCATCGTTTCTTGATATTCTCTGGCCCTAATTGACCATGATGCGCACATTGAGTAACCTTTGAGTGATTGGGTGGGTGCTAGTCCCCTATGGCAGCAAGGCCAATCAGAAGTAAACGTGACTGTTCCGGAAGTAGCATGCTGCTGCTAACAGGGCGGGAGCCTGACCTGACTGCCAGGACTGTCAAAGGCTGCTGGAGATGGGCTGCTGGGTGGAGACGAATAGGAGCAGCTGCAGAGGCTGGAGGAGGCCATGGGCAGCTAACGGCAAGAGAGGACAGGCACAGAAGAACCTGACATGGCACCGTATTGGCCTGGGGAGGAGGTGTTCTTGCAGGAGCCTCCAAGGGCCCAGAAAGGAGATGTCCAGCAGGAGAGTCCTGCACCAACTAGGCAAGGTTTTTGAAGGGCATAGGGTGTAGGCAGCTCATCCGAAGGCCCATAGGGAGATTGCAGACAGAACTATGGGCTTACCGGGGAGACAGTTGACGCTGGGGTGCTGGAAGGCATGGAGATGTGAGGGAGTCACACTGTGGTGTTCAGTACAGGGAGCCAGGTTTAAGGGACAAGAGGATCCACACCAAGCCAAGGCGGAACCAGTGGGAACCTGTCCCAAGTAACCTGTCTGGGAACCCCGTCTGAAGCTACCCAAAGGTACAAGAGGTAGCAATGTTTAACAGCAATCCATATGCTGAAACCTGACCTAAAACATCCCATGGTATGGGCAATGGCATGCCTGTTGGGTGAATTGACAAGACAGTCGGGAGGAGGGGGCTGCATTCTCCACTCAAGAGGAGACCGGCTAAAAAGGAGCCCACCCAGTTCTCAGTAAGGGTCATCAACTAAGACAACGAGTGGAGTCTCTGTGCCAGAAGTACATCATCCAGACATGCATCCATGTCAGCAACTAATTCAGAGCAAATCTGGGTGATTTTGTCAGCAAAATGTGTGGGCTGATGCGTGGGCAGCATCCATTTCTCTGGGGATATAATGCAAACCCCCCTGAACCACACAGAACAGCTCAGCTGGATGATTACGAGCAGATGCAATGGTGGCAGAGAAATACTGCCTTTTTGCTGCCAACGTTGCCACAGAATAGGCTCTGATATGGGCTCTGTGCTGTTTGATTAGCCTCACTCTGAGTTTTCTGCCAGCAGTGCTCTGTCCTCTTTCCCATTTCATTGTCATCAATTCCCCAGTAAACCAGGGAGTCTGCTTGGCTCTTGTTGGGGGGAGAGGTCACTTAGGGGCAATTGTGTCAAGAGCCTGGGCCATCTCCCTGTTCCAGAGAGCGGTCAGGTCCTTGGCAGCAGCAGACAAGGTGAGGAAATTCCCAAGCACCGACCAGAACCTATCGGGATCCAACAGGCGTCCGGGGTGGACCATCTTAATGGGTCCACCACCCCTGCAGAGAAAAAAGGGAGCAAATCTAAGCTTTATCAGGTAATAATCTGTCTGTGGCAATGAAATAAGTTTTAACACTTCCCACCTCCAGCTCCCCAGAAGTATAATAGACCAGATGCAGTGTGTGCCCTGCTAAATGTGTGGGGTTAGCAATTACTTGGGATAAACTCATAACTGTCATGGAGGCCATGAAATCCTAACAGCCTGGCCTCAGTACAGATGTTGAAATCGCCCAGAACTACCAGTCTTGGGGTGTCCAGCAACACACCCAAGACCAGCTCGGCTAGTTCAGGGAAAGAGATGGCTGGGCAATGGAGTGGATGGTACGCTAGCAGAATCCCTACCCTGTCCTAGTCACCCACGTTCAGGAACACAAACTCAGCAGGTTGTTGGACGAGGGATCTCAATAGATGTATGTAATATCAATAGACCACCCCAACTCCACCTCCCTGTTCCCCTGGCCTAGCCTGCTGCTGTATAGAGAAACTTGGAGGGCACATCTGGATCAGATTTTCACCCCTGCCTTATCTGGTCAGGTCTCTGTAATACATGCCAGATAAGCCTGCCCCTCTAGGATCAAATCCTGAATGACCACAATTTTTCCATTTACTGATCTGGCATCCAGTGGCAGAATATTAAGGCTTAAGGGGCCTTACTTAATTGTAAGAAAGAAGGAAATGGCACATGATAGGGCAAGGGATAACATATGAGCCTTTGCCAAGTCCCCAGTCTTCCAAGCTATGGTTTGGAGGGTCATTATAGCATTTTCATACTTTCTCAAAAAATGCATTCTTTGAACTCCTTCAGAGTGGCAGTTGTTTAGAATAAATATAGCTAAAGGATTTTAAGTTCATTTGCAGGAGAAAAATGATATAGCGATGTTTTTTTTCACTATTCATACAATTTGATGTCAAGACTAGGAAGAAATGTCAAGTTCCCTGTTGGCCACGCTAAAGGGATGGAGGGCAGAGATGAGAGAGAGAATGCACGCTTCATAAAGATGCAACAGCTGTATAAACATAATGCATTTTTAGGAGTCTCTTTTGGTATAACTTTTTTTGGACTATTTTAAAAATTATTCTATTGGTGGAATTCACGTGGGAAGTGTTGTGTTGGAATTGGGAATTCACTTGGGAAGGGTCTTATATTGGAATCTGGAAAAGGTTGCTGAGCAAGGAGCCATCAGTATTCTGGCATTCTGCTCCTGCATGTTTCTTGAAAAGTGTATTTTCAGTTCTGTGGAAAGGATTCCTGTGGGACTGATTGTGGATCGAAATGCATTTATTTTTATATATTTTATTCAATTTATATTCTGCTCTCCCCGCAAGCGGTCTCAGAGTGGATTACAAAAGGTAATAAATTCAATAAAAACAAGGTAGTATAAATTTTAAAAACTCAGTCAGTTCAATAAAAGCTATATAAAACAGTCGCTCAGTTTTCCTCTTGCTAGTTGCTGCTGTCAAGTTGTTACCGCTGTGCCTTGCTCATAATAAGCATATTAGTGAATGCTCTCCTGTGAAGTTTCTGAATTCAACAAACACGATCATCATAAAAGATTCATAGTGAAAATAGAACATTCTGACATTCTTGAGTTTGGTCCAAGCCAAAGGGGAACACTTCAGTCTTTGAGGTCAAGAAAATTATAGTGGTGGCATTACTGAATATTTTAATTTTTAAATAGAAACTTCTTCCTTATAGTAGGACAGTTATAAATAAGGGAAAGGCTCGTGTTACGTGTTTCTCTATTTCCAGCTGTGCTTTCCCTGTAATGGAGAATTTGCAGGGAGGATAGATGGGCTCCCTCATGGGGTGGCTAACTCTTCCTAATTCTGTTTATTTTTCTTGCAAAGATCCCAGGCTGCTTTTATCCCAGGTTTTCCCCCAGATTCACAGTCTGAAAATAAGTTTGATTACAGAGAAAACATGGTTGGGGGAGCTGGAGGAGCGTTTGTTAGCAACGCAGGGGTGCAGGAAGAGTTAAGGAAACTTTGCACACCTTTGGATTCTTTCTTACAAATGTCTCCTTTCACTTTTGTTATTGCTGCATGTATGCATTTGGGAGTATAAGTTTGCTGTGTAGTTCCTCTCCAAGCTATGAGGTGAAAATGGCAGGTCTTTAAAAAAATGTATTTGAAGACCGACATGTCACCAGTTATTGGGGCTGTACAGGGAACGTGTGTGCCTTATTTTATGGTTCCAACTTTATTAGCTTAAAAATCTTATTCATGTTTATTTTTAGGTTTTCTTTTCTGTAATTTATTATTCGTTTACTTTGTTTCAGCGAAGTGAAGTTTAATCGGAAGTAATGTGCATGATTTAAGAAGTAGTTTATGGTTTTGATTTTATGGTTCTTTAATCATTTTATGTTAGTGATAACAAAGGGGTATGAAATGTGAAAATTCTCTACCTTCACACCTGTCGCTTCATACTCCAAGTATTCTGTTATAAAGATAATTGGTTGCTCTGTGCTGTTCCATATGTCTACACCCCCTCCAATTTGACTAAGTTTAAGGGATTCATTAGGAGACCAGTGAGATTATACTGAGATACCAGCCAACAACTCAGTCCTAAGCAGAGTTACTCCAGTTGAAGCCTGGACTGGGGTATCTCTGTTTAGGATTGCACTATAAGTGATGAGGTGAGAGGGAGGAGAATAGAGTAAAACACTCAGTGTGCAAGGTCCTAAGGTAGCCCAGTAAAGTGCATTTCCATTTAACACCAAAGGTACTCATATGTTGATGCAGCAGTTAAGGATAAGGTTCTGTTAGTACTTAATGGTGGCATGTGTTCTTACCTTTATGAAGGTTTGTTGAAGGGAAAGGTACATGAATAAGCTGTTGGGTGTGAGACCATGTGGGAATTAGTGGGCAAGTCCCGTGCCAAACATGACTCCTGTATAGTTGTATCCCAGTTTGGAAAATAATAATCCATTATCCAGTCTCATATTTTGTACACGGTTTCAAGTTCTTTGTCAAATCTCATTGATGTTTTTTTTCCCCGAACCATCATATAATTTGAACTTATTTGGCCCCAGATTGGTAAAGTGCTTTTTCTCAAGAGTAAGAGACCTATTCCATTGTATTTTTAAAATAATTTCAAATTTGTATTCCGCCCTCCCCGCGAGCGGGCTCAGGGCGGATAACAACATATTAAAAATACAATTAAACATTCATGTTCATTAAAAACAACACATTTAAAACAGTATGGTGGGCAGCCTTCACGGGGTAGGTTAAGATTTATACACCCCTTTTGTCCAGGCCGGCGGAGGCCCAGCCTCAGCCATATGCCTAGTGGAACAACTCTGTCTTGCAGGCCTGGCAAAAAGATAGTAGGTCCTGCCGGGCCCTGATTTCAGCAGACGGAGCGTTCCACCAGGTGGGAGCCAGGACACAAAAGGCCCTGGCTCTAGTCGAGGCTAGGCAGGCCTCCTTGGGGCCAGGGACCACCAACAGCTGTTTGTCCCCTGATCGGAGTGTCCTCCGGGGAATATATGGGGAGAGACGGTCCCGTAGATACACTGGTCCCAGTCTGCACAGGGCCTTATAGGTCAATACCAGAACCTTGAATCTGATCCAGTACTCCACTGGCAACCAATGCAGTTGTAGTTGTTTCAGGTCAGTTCTAAGACCTTCCAACCAACACAATTCCTTGAAATACTGGGGAATAAATAGTATACACCACAGTGAGTTTTGCAAGCGCTTTGCATTAAATGGTAGTTAATTTAAGATTAGTACAGTTGATACAGCACATTGCTGCTTCCTTAAAATATCTTAGTCTATAACATCATGTTCTTCTCAGCGGCTGCTGGAGTTTGCAAAAAAAAAAAAAAAAGCAGGGTAGCGGGGCACTAAGGCCAGACTCCTTCATAAAGTGTTAAAGTGCTATTTTTCTTACCTGGGCCAGTTCAGATGGAAATCCACTACTTGCTGCCAAGTAGTGGATTTTCTCTGCTGTAACTTGATGTTACAGTGTCATGCTGAAATCCACATGGAACTTGGCTTTACTGAGGGGCCCTCGTTTATTTAGCTTGCTTACTTGTCACTTGTTGGGATTTTTGAGAGCCCTGCTGAAAGTTAGGATGGGAGAGCCAAGTATAACTTATATTTATTTATTGCCTTCTCCTATACCCCACCTTTCTCTCTAGTGGGGAGGGCTGCACGTGGTTTACATTGTTCCCTTTGCCTCCATTTGATGCTCATATCAGCTCAGTGAAGTTGGGTTAGTTTGTGTGTGACTGGCCCGAAGTTACTCAGAGCGGGACCACAAGTGACGCCTGACACAGGTTGGACACTTGCCAGCTTCCCTCAAGTTTTGATGGGAAATGTAGGCAGCTTGGCGGAATGTTGGACAAGTGACAGTTGAAAAGTCCATCGGACAGCAGTCAGAGAGTCAAGCTGCAAGACCAGGACGCCTACATTTCCCATCAAAACTTGAGGGAAGCTGACTAGTGTCCAACCAGTGTCAGGTGTCACTTGTGGTCCCGCTCTCAGTAAGCTTCTATAGCAGGGAGGGGAGTCAAACTTGAGTCTCCCATTTCCTAATTCAGCACTAACCAGTAACCACTACACCATGCTACCTGGCTGGAAGAGCCAAGTATAAGACACGTTGAAGTTGCTATTTTATTTTATTTTTTTAAGTGAGGAAACTGGTTGTGGATATCCGTTGTTTAAAATGGCCCATCATTTGTGAGCCTGGAAGTTCCTAGTTTAGTTCCCTCCCACCCCCTGCAGTGAACTTACTAGAATTTGTGATAAGACACTGCTGTTTCCTCAGCTGTAGCTTCCTATTTACAATAAAGGGATGTTTAAAATACATTTTTTATCTTACATGGTCATTACAAAGATTGCTAAGAGCATATGCAAAGCCCTCTGAACAGCCTTAAGAAGGGTGTTTTTTTTTTAACAATTTTACAGGGAAAGAACTAAAGTCAGACTTCAGAGTAAGAGATCCACAAAACTCTTATAAGAGCCTGTTTGCATAACTGAAACTATATATAAAATAATGATTAATATATATTAATGATGAATGACTCATTGACCTATAATGTTTCTGCAGCCCAGACGCTGGTTGCTGGCAGTCCTTTATTAGGAAGGGGCACAGACAAGGTTTAACAATGAGTAATAAATATACATAGGGCCACACTGCTCAATTGTTTTAGCACACTGGCATAAATCTGCACATGTATTGTCGAAGGCTTTCATGGCCGGAGAACGATGGTTGTTGTGGGTTTTCCAGGCTGTATTGCCGTGGTCTTGGCATTGTAGTTCCTGACGTTTCGCCAGCAGCTTAAGATGCCAGCCACAGCTGCTGGCGAAACGTCAGGAACTACAATGCCAAGGCCACGGCAATACAGCCCGGAAAACCCACAACAACCATCAATCTGCACATGGTTTGCACTTGAATTCTAGGCTACCACCTCTATCATTCCCTTTTTTTTGTGAAGCATCTCTAAGAAGGATGGTTGTTGTGGGTTTTCCGGGCTGTATTGCCGTGGTCTTGGCATTGTAGTTCCTGACGTTTCGCCAGCAGCTGTGGCTGGCATCTTCAGAGGTGTAGCACCAAAAGACGGAGATCTCTCAGTGTCACAGTGTGGAAAAGGTGTTGGCAGGTCATTTGTATCTACTCAGGAGGGGTGGGGTTGAGCTGAGTCATCCTGTAAGAGTTTCCCAGGGTGTGGAATGCTAATGGAGGGAGGCTTCACTGTATCCTGAGGAGGTTCTTTTGCATATGGATTGGTGCTTGATGTGCTAATCTTCTCCGCAGGGCTATTGTCGGGTGTAGAGTGTTTTGTTAGCCTGGTGTTTTTCAGAACTGGAAACCATGCTCTGTTCATTCTTAAACAACCATCGTTCTCCGGCCGTGAAAGCCTTCGACAATACATCTCTAAGAAGCTCTTTATTCCCATAAAAATCTTTGCCTTATTCTAGGATCCCATCTATCCTTCCAATGTACTTTAACCTGATTTGATGTTTTTTTTAAAAGAACAATATTTGGTCCCCCACTGAGTCACATTTGACTCTAGAGCAGTAGGTTGTAGAACCCCGGTTTTAAGTGCTAAGAGCCAAGTATTATTTATTGAAAAATCATGTGTGAAGTTTTAAGTAATGGCACAAAAAGAAAACTGAGCATTTAAAAAAAGTTTTGTATTGACATGCATCTCAGATTCAGCTGCCAGTTTATATATTTGGGCTTGGGGAGTAAAACTGTGCTTCTTTGTGACTTGTCTTCCCTTTAAAAAAAAAATGGCACAATTACCAGATAATGCAAGTCAATATTTGAATATTTCGTCTTTCTTTTTTTATCAGCTCCTGGGTTATAGTGAAAAGCCAGTAAACCTACAGATGTTCATTGGGACAGCGGATGATCGCTACTTAAGGCCGCATGCCTTCTACCAGGTGCACAGAATCACAGGGAAAACAGTTGCTACTGCAAGTCAAGAAATAATTATTACAAGCACAAAAGTCCTGGAAATTCCACTGCTTCCTGAAAACAATATGTCAGCCAGGTATGTCGGAAGACTTTCCCAAGCCAGTCAGTAAATTGTAGTCCAAGTCTTATCAGTTGCCAGGTAGGCATTACAAATGAGTCACAGGGTACGATCTCTTAGGGAAACTAACTTTTCTCAATTTTCTTCTAGGATTATCTTTTCATTAGTCACTTTATTGCTAAACATTTCTGTTTGATGTAAGAGTTTTGGACTGCCTTCTAAGTCTGAAACAAGCAAAGAACAAGCCTGTTACATTTTTCCTCACCCTTGACCCACCCCTAGCGAGACCCTCTCACTGATATGCGACCCCAACTGGAAGGCTGAGGTTGGGGAGTTTGTGCCCTGGTTTCCTTTCAATGCAAAGGAGAACACTGGAGTCTCTTTGCATTGTGTGCCACCAACCGTGGATATTTGCGCCCCCCCCCCCCAGTGCCTCTTAAGGGACTTCCCCTTGGGACTGAGCAGCTGCCTGGCAGGACAGCTGCTCCCAAGGTATTAGCACTGGTGAGTAATTGGAGTGTGCAAGAGAAATTGAGACAATGCTCCTAATTAAGGAATAACTTTATCATTACAAAGAACAACCCTGTGGTGATACAGGTGCAGGACTAAAGCACAGGCTTAAGGAAAATAAGTAATAGTTTCTAGTTAAGAAGAACGTACGGTTTCTGCATGTCAGCTCCAGTGTGGACACTGTTGGGTGAGTACATCATCACCGTCTTATGTGTGCACACACATGCATGTGTGCACACAAAGACAAAGGGACAGCACTTTGTCAGAGCCCAGCTCACTCGTGTCCCAGGGTAGACTAACTACTGTGAGTTTGTGGATCTGAACCCTCTGATCCATTAGAAAGGCATTACCAAATCAAAGAGATGGAGATATTTTCACACTGGGCAGTAAAGAGTAACCATCCCGTAATTGCAGATCATTTCCCAGATTGCCTGGCTGCAAGAGGATCTTTTGCTACTATAAACTGACAGTTATATCTTCTCCCATTTGCCCCAGCTGGCCTGGTTGCCCTGGCTCATACACAGCAGAGCCTGTGCAGTCTGTCATCTTTTTAATGCTGCTTTTTATGTACAGTGCTTTGGATCCCACAAGATGCTGTGGCAGCTACTTGAGAGCGGAATTGACATTTTTATCAAGCTTCTGTTTGTAACATGCATGAATCCGGTGCCTTCAAGTTACTTCCCTCTTCCTTTTGTGTGTGGATTATTCTGGTTTGGGATCCTGATGTGAAGTGTCTTGGTTTGGGAAACTTTTAGTGAAGCTCCCAATCTCTTGCTGTGTCCAGATGTGACTACCTGAGCAGAATATTTTGTTTCTTCCTCATAAACTGATTAAACCAATTTAATCACAATAATTTTTTACTGCATCCACTGGCAACACTTTAAGAACCATAGTGTTGTAGCAAAAGCATAAAGTTCTCCTTTTGTAGTTAGGTATGTGCAGTTTTAGCGAGAAACATTTGTACATTTTATTGATTTTGTACAGTTAATATATGCAAAGGATTAGTGGCATTCTAACTTGTCATGGCCCCTAATGACGAACATGTCATTTCTGCTGTAAGCCTGTGATGCAATAAGAGTGCGTGCACATTGTGCCCAATTTAATTTTACCAATTTAAAAATGTGCAATATGAAGATACTTTGATATGATTTTGTTATAGGAGTATTCTGCCACTTTCTAATGCTTGCATGGAGGAGTAAAGAGTAGAAGTGTAAAGTTTCTGGAAATTTTGAAGTAATGAGCGAAAGTATCATTTTTCTGTTGGAGGTGGGGGGCATGAAAATTTTGGGCTTCAGGTTTTCCCCCATAGAAAATAATGCCCCCTTAAAATTTTAAAGAGCTGAGGCCTGACTCTCAGATGTAAGTTGACAACTTTCTCTTAGGGTCTCCCCCCCCCCCAAAAAAGTTTTAAATTTTGTATAGGGAAGGGCCCACTTTTCTTTTTATTATCAGGAGTATTGTTCTAGTCTATTTGGAATGACTTTCTGATACAGTATACTACGTATTTAACAATAAGCATGCCCTTTCTGATACGGAATTAAAAGGATAACTTTTTACCTGCATACCCCTAATTCTGTAGCCTATTAATTGTGAATAAAATAATTTAAACAATAAATGTCCTTGAGAATATGCTGTATAGGATTAGCATCTAATCTAATGCTGTAGCTATTACATAACAGTCATCATAAAGTGCATTTTGAATTACTAAAGCATTTTCTTAAAAAAACATTTTACTCGTACCAAAAGTGATTTTTTTTTTAAAAAAAACTTTCCTACAACATTTCCAGATTATTCATAGGAAAATATAGTCCAGTTTCTTTTGGGGGGGGAGGAGCGTAGCTCTGAAGAGGAATTCCTTTGTTTGGCTGTTAATTGCTGTTAGTTTATATTTCACATAAGTTGAAAGGGGATAAATACATCACTTCACACTTAGACTACAGGCCAGCCGTGCAATGTACAGGATGAACAAAAGAAGAATATATTGGCTGTGACTTTTCCGTTTTCTTTGTATTTGACAAGTTTCCAAACAGGAAAATCTTCTTGTAGAATATGTCTTGTTTTTAATGAGTAACAAATGGCTTGTAACGCTGCTGTGTTTCCTGTGGTTCTCCACAGTATTGATTGTGCAGGCATTTTGAAACTCCGCAATTCTGATATAGAACTTCGTAAGGGTGAGACAGATATTGGAAGGAAAAATACAAGGGTCCGACTTGTGTTCCGGGTACACATCCCACAGCCTAGTGGAAAAGTCCTGTCCCTCCAAGTTGCTTCGATACCTGTTGAATGCTGTAAGTTTTTTTCCTAGTTATAAATACCTTTGCTGTTTATTTAGAGAATCAAAATTGTGGTTTATAGAAGCAGTGAATTTCAAGCGTAAACACTAACTATACTTAAACCAACTTACAAATAGCTGAAGTTTCATACTCTAATCTCTAAGATTTGTTATCAAATTTTGAAATTGGGAGAGAGTGTTGTATAGTGGTCAGAGTGTCAGACTAGTATTTGGGAGGTCCAGGTTCAAATCCCTGCTCCATCACGTAAGCTTGCTAGGTGACCTTGGGCCACTCTCAGCCTAACCTCTCTTACAGGGCTCTTGGGAGGATAAAATGGAGGGGGGGAGAATGACGTGGGCCACTTTGGTTCCCCGTTGAGGAGAAAACCAGAGTGTGACTGAAGTATGAAGCAGGTGACCAGGAGCTTGAAAAAGAAAAAAAAACCGTATGGAATTACAGATGCCTTTTGTTACTTATGCTGTTAGAATGCACCATGGCAAGAATAGACTTGTATAAAGATGTTTATTTGCTGTCAGAGGATTTACAACTTATGTTTATACTGTATTTTCAGTGATCTATAACTTTACTGATTATGGCCCATGGATGGGGGGAGGTTGATTCAGTTGCACATAGAGTGTAGCAATGCTTTCGATGTTGTGGGTCATGAAAAGCTATGGATGGTGTTAAAAGAAATGGGCGTGCTACAGCATCTGGTTGTTTTGATGCGCAACCTGTACTCTAGACAAGAGGCTGCGGTCAGAACAAAATATGGGGAAACTAAACAGTTTCCACTTGGCAAAGGTGTCAGACAAGGATGTATATTATCTCCCTATTTGTTCAACCTATATGCAGAACATATAAGGAAAGATGGATTAGATTTAGAAGAAGGCGGAGTGAAAATTGTGGAAGAAATATTAAAAATTTGAGATATGCAGATGACCCTATATTACTGGCAGAAAACGGTGAAGACTTGAAACAATTTCTGTTGAAGATTAAAAGAGAAAATACAAACGCAGGATTACATCTGAACATCAAGAAGACAAAATAGTGACTGTTCAAGAATTACACAATTTTATTGACAGTGAAGAAATTGAAATAAAGGTTTTTTTATTCCTTGGCTCAATCATCAACCAAAAGAGAGAGCGCAACCAAAAAATCAAAAGAAGATTGAGACTTGGAAGACCAGCCATGAGAAAACTAGAAAAGATCCTTAAGGATAAGGATATCTCTCTGGGGACCGCGATCAAGATAATCCACACTATGGTATTCCCTGTTACTATGTGTGGATGTGACAGTTGGACAGTGAAGAAAGCCGACAGGAAAAAAATTGATTCATTTGAAATGTGGTGCTGGAGAAGAGTTTTGTGGGTACCATGGACAGCCCAAAAGACAAATAAGTGGATTCTAGGTCAAATCAAGCCTGAATTCTCCCTAGAAGCTAAAATGACAAAACTGAGGCTATTGTACTTGGTCACGTCATGAGAAGACAAGACTCTCTGGAAAAGTCAACAATGCTAGGAAAGGTGAAAGGCTGCAGGAAAAGAGGAAGATGCAAGATGAGATGGCTTGACTCGATAAAGGAAGACAGTTCCTCCAGTTTGCAAGATCTGAGCAAGTCTGTTCATGATACGACCTTTTGGAGGACTTTCATTCGTAGGGTCACCATGTGTCAGAAGCAGCTTGACTGCACATATTACTCTCACACACTGTATTTAATTAGCATTAAAGTCTATTTCTGAATTAAGGTGATACGTTCTTTGTAACATTTTTAACATTTTTCTTATAAAGGCTTTTCATGCTGCTTTATGATGCCTATATGTCTGCCTGTTTTTGTTTTTGTTTTTCTCTTTGCTGCAAAACAAACTTTTCCATAACATTTGCATCAAAAAATTGTATGACAGGGTAGTAGTAACTTAGAATCATTATATATGAATGGGAAGAACAGTAAAGGTTACAAGTAATCAGGTCTTTTTTTCTGGGAAAAGAGGTAGTGGTACTCAGGACCGCACAGTGATGTCACTTTGGGTCAGCTGGAACAAGGGTGGAGTTTTTTAAAGTTTAAATCACCGGTGAAAAGGGTCGGTGGCCCCGCCCCCTGATCTCCAGACAGAGGGGAGTTTAGATTGCCCTCTGGAGATCAGGGGGCGGGGCCACCGGCCATGTGACCATTTCCAAGAGGTGCCGGAACTCCGCTCCACTGCCTTCCAGCTGAAAAAAGCCCTGCAAGTAATATTGATTGTGAATCTCTTACACCTGAAATTTTAAAATTAGCGTGTTTTAAAAAAATGGTGTTTTTCTTTAAAAAAAAAAAAAAAGAGCAAGATTGAGTCCAGTTGCACATTAGAGACCAACTAGATTTCCAGGGTATGAGCTTTCAAGAGTCAAACCTTCCTTCATCACATTCAAGGACGGGAGTGGGAAAAAGTAGGAGTTTTTATAATCCAAGCAGAGAATGGGAGCAGTATTGCCAAATCAGTGTCAGGAAGCTAGCTATAATGTTGTCATTTGCTTGATAGAGCAGGAGTGTAAGGAGCAGAAAATTAGCATCTGTAGTGGGAGAAAAATCCTATGTCCAGCACCTATATTTTATAGAGAGAGGTTAATGAAGTTTTTGCTTCTTATTGCTTAGGCATAATTTGAAAGAATGGGTACAACAACCAGAATACTTACATATTTTTGTATACCCTTTTTCTCAAAGCTCAGAGATCAGCTCAAGAACTTCCTCAGATAGAGAAATACAGCATCAGCAGTTGCTCAGTAAATGGAGGGCACGAAATGGCGGTTACTGGATCTAACTTCCTTCCAGAATCAAAAATAATATTTCTTGAAAAAGGGCAAGGTACGTTTATCTGTTCTAAATAGTAAGACGTGGCTTAATTTGAGGTCTGGTGGAATAGTGGAAGATGTTTATGTTGTAACTAACACATCCTGTCTCCTTATAAATACGATACTGATACCGTACACTAAAACACAGGTGTAGAGAGAGGTTTGTTTTTTATTTTTATGCATGCATGTTTAAATTCTATATATAGTATATTGGTATCTTTCTTGTGCTAGTTCCCAGCCCTTTATGTAGCATCAGAATTTAAGAACTAAGGTGGTGTGACTGATGTTGAACAATATCTAATAAACTCAGCCCCGTATGTTCATAATACTTTAGTGGATACTCTAAAAAAACTCTCTCCCAAATTCTCTTTTTAGCTAGGTACAAGTTGCATGGAGCATTGATCTGTGGTGTTCTCCAAAACATTAATTCTTAAAGATGTTAGGAAAAGAAGAAGTTTGTCCATCCCCCTCCCCTCCCCTAGTTTTGGAAAGAAGAAATA
This sequence comes from Eublepharis macularius, assembly GCF_028583425.1. Taxonomy (NCBI): domain Eukaryota; kingdom Metazoa; phylum Chordata; class Lepidosauria; order Squamata; family Eublepharidae; genus Eublepharis; species Eublepharis macularius. The sequence goes on along the minus strand of NC_072805.1, from coordinate 18,221,491 downwards.
ATGTAGTCTCCTTTCCTCAGTTTGTCTCCCATAGAGACAAACTTAATTAAAAATCCCTCCAAAAGTAATCTTACATGCCTCTTGATGCTGAAGTATGAAAAGCTGTAATGTTTTCAGTACATTATATAGAGCTGCTGTCACTAAAATATCCGTGTGATTGAATACACTTGATGCGAGAACACCATCCGTAAAACCATGGTATAGTTGCTTTATTGCAGCTGTGCATTTCTCCAGCTGTTAGCAGTATATTGAAATCACAAGCAGCAGCCTTTATAATAAGCAATTGTGTACTGATGAGAAAAAGGAAAAGACTTCAGCTGGCATCAGACCGTGTTCTAAGCCTAAGGTGTATGGCAGCTCAGATTTTAAACCAAGCTGAGAAGAAGGTACGGGTAGAAAACAGAAAATTGGATAAACCCAGGAGTTCCGAATGCTGCTGCTTCTCTCTCTCTGTTTCCAGTGCTGCTCTCTCTCTGTCTCTGTGTCTCTCTCTTTAAAAAGAAGAATAATGCACATTTACCCAAATATTCTCAGACTTGGTGCAGGACCTTTCCACAGCAAGGGCCTACTTCTCATTTTTGCGGCACTTGGTGGATTTGCTTTTTTGTGATGTGTGAAGTAGCTGTCAGGGCAGGGTAGACTTGACGTCTGCCACCAGTTGGCTCTTGCTCCCCAACCCAACTCTCTAGAGACATAACAGGACGTTGGGGAACTAATGTTCCCAAGATCCCCCAATCTGATTTAGCACGAGAGTGTGATGCAGAGATAGGAAAGGCTTCGGTCTCCTCCCCACACAGTATTTTCCTAAGCCAAAACTGCTGTGGCAGGGGATGGGATGGGCTGGACAACACATTTGCCCAGCTGTGGGTCTGTTCGTTCACTGACTTCAGCAGATGTTGCATCTAGTGTGGCCCTTTAACTCTACATCTCCTAGTTGTTGTTGTTGCTACTTATAGTCTGCCTTTCTCACTGAGATCCAAAGCGGATTACCCACTACAAGTGAAAATACAATATAATTAACAGCGAGGACATTCGCTGAGCAAAGCACAGTAACAAACAACAGTCAGAACATTCAGAGAAACATACAATTGAGTATGGTAGCAAAAAAAAGAAAAGAAAACAAGCATAAAGCGAAAGCACAACGATGAAGTCTTTCTAAACCAAGCATAACTAATTTACATGGTATGTTTAGCAACATGGAAACGCCCTAGTAGGTGGGCACATGTCTACATTAGCAGACAGTACCCAACAGTGTAGTGTGTAGTCCCTGTCCCTGCCAATGCATCTTTTTGAGCTACTTCTTATGACACACCCTTATAATCTGGGTAGAAAGCCCTCCTGAATAATTTAGTCTTGTGTAGTTTGTGAAAAGCCAAGTGAGTGGGAGCATTCCTGACCTCCTCAGGCAAACCATTTTAGAGAGAGCACGTGTGTGGGCAGCTGTTGATTTTATCCAACTATAGTGTGGTATCTACAGAAGGCCCTGTCAAGATGAACAAAGCTGCCTTGGCAAAACAGGAGAGGTGGTCACACAGATATGAGGGGCCAAGGCCATGAATGTGATAGTCATGACCTTGAATTGAGCCTGATAACCGATGCCCAGAAAGGGTTGATTAGAGATTGGGTGATAATTGGCTACATCATTTTTGTCCAAAGATGAGTTTTTTAAACTTGTAGGTGGATGACGACCTGTCTGAGAGGCTGAGGGAAGGTGCCTTGAGCTAGTGATTGATTTATGATAGGCATCAAAGACACCTTTATGCAGTCTTTACAAGATGTTAGTAGCCAGGATGCACAAGGATCCAGAATAGTTGCCTTCATAGGACCAAACTACAAGTGACAAATGACACGGGTTAGACACTTGTCTGCTTCCCTCAAGTTTTGATGGGAAATGTAGGCAGCTTGGCGGAATGTTGGATAAGTGACAGTTGAAAAATCTGTTGGACAGCAGTCAGAGAGCCAAACTGTAAGACCAGGACGCCTACATTTCCCATCAAAATTTGAGGGAAGTTGACTAGTGTCCAGCCTGTGTCAGGCGTCACTTGTAGCTTGGCCCGTAGATACTAGAATTCTATCAGTACCCATCTCTGTAACTGGGTCGAAACGTCCTGTCACTGTATGCCTTACTTTAGTTATTCCTTGCTGCAATTCTGGGACTGCTTCCGCCCTGTGCCAGAACAGCATTGCTTGCTGAGGCAACTACTCTGCCCCACTTCTTCTTTGAAACCTCCCTTGTACGGCACTGCCCTTTCTGTGCCATCTGATTCCTGCCATGTACAAGTTCTTTCTTCTCCCTTCACCTTTTGTTCCACCTTTTCTCAGCACCTCTATTGAAGATGTCTTTCAGTAAAAAAAATATCTTGTTCCCAGATGAAAATGGCTATTAAGTATTTTTGCAGTTTGTGTGTTATTTATCTCTGTGTTATTTATCTGTCCTTATCAGCTGGATGATTTTTGAATAATTTGACACTTTAAACTTTATTTTACCAGATGGACGGCCTCAGTGGGAGGTAGAAGGAAAAATAATTAGGGAGAGGAGCCAAGAGGTGAGATTTCGTTAAAATGGGGATTCTTAATTTTAGTTGTCTTTATTTTAATATTGGTACCTCATAATTAGCTTGACAAATGTGGGTAACCTTATCATTATGCTAGAAATCAGTGATAACTAAGGGAAAGTAATGGAATTCATTGACGTATCGGTTAGCAGATATGCAGATGTGTTTGTGGAACTCGGGAGCTGGCTCTGAGGAAGGGAGATGGACCTGGCGGGAGGGGGAAAGATCCTGCTCCTGTCGATGCCTTCTGTTTCTTCCCCATCCCCTCACTCTAGCTAACATCTTCCAGGCAGTGCTCAACTGAGAAATGTCAGAGCCCAGACTGGCCTAGTTGATGCTGTGCAAAAATAACAAATGATAGTGTTGCGGGCGGGTGACAAGGGGACAGAGTTGTTTGGGCTCTGGTGGCTGCAATAGCATGCATGTCGGTGGTTTGGTGGCCTAACAGGCTTTTCATGAAAAGGAAAAAGGGACCACCACTTAAAAGGCTCTGTTCTGTAGTCCAGTGACTCTTTCTTGACAGCATGGCACATGAGCAGGGTATGTGGTGGCTTGTGAGGAAGAAAGTGTTTTCTGAAGGTGTGCCCTTAACTTTTTTCACATAAAGCGTATTCATTTTTTCCATTCAGACTACAATTGTTCTTGAAGTTCCTCCATACCACAACAAAGCGGTTTCAACTGCTGTCCAGGTCCAGTTCTATGTTTGCAATGGCAAGAGGAAAAAAAGCCAATCTCAACGTTTTACTTACACACCAAGTATGTACACTTTTCTCTGATTGTAGCACAGTGGGTGATGTTCAAAAAGTTCTTAATTTTTCTTTTGTTTACTATGGCCCTTAAATTGGGTTTCAAAGCAAAATTTGGGCATGTGCATTTTTTCAGGGCTTGAGTTGGATTTTGACCCAGTCTACAACTGGGTGGTAGAGAAGGATGCATGCAGTATTTGAATGTTTTACTGCAGCTGAACACGCAGCTGAATGGGCAAATCAGGAGAGAGCCCGTTTAGTGTAGTGGCAAAGAGCGGCAGGACTCTAATCTGGAGAACTGGGTTTGATTCCCTACTCCTCCACTTGAAGCCAGCTGGGTGACGTTGGGTCAGGCACAGCTCTTCCAGAGCTCTCTCAGCCCCACCCACCTCACAGGGTGGTTGTTGTGAGGATAATAATAACACACTTTGTAAACCACTCTGAGTGGACGTTAAGTCGTCCTGAAGGGCAGCACATAAATTGGTGGTGGTTATTGATATTGATGATGATGATTGGACTTCCTGTTTGGGATCCATGGAGGTCTAACGCAGCTCCACTTGCGGAGCTGACCGGACTGCCGTTTTAACCGGCCGGCGGGGTGAAAATAGCCCGCGGCCGACTGCTCTCAGGCGGGGAGCAGGCAAAGAACGCTCAAGACCCTAGGGTGAGCTAGATCTCGGACGAGGGGGGGCTCTACACAGCGAGTCTCCCCCCGATCCTTGAGGTCCCACCTTGCGACGGGTCGGCTATAATCTCTGCGGCAGTTTTGGGGCCAATTCGGCTGGCATAAGACCTACATACCCAAGCATCGATTGGGGGAAGAAGCTGAGAGGAGAACTTAAAATCGAAACAGCGATTACAACCCGAGAAAAGTGAAGAGAAGGTAAAGATCATTATCTTCTGAGACGGGACAGATTGATAAAAACAGAGAGGAAAAAAAGTAGATTTTTAAACTGCAACAGACTAGTGAAAAGGAGGGGAAGACTCGGCAGGAATCGAATTTAAAAAGAGACTAAGTTTAAAGAAGTTATTAAAGAAATGGGACTATTGTTTTGAATACCTGTGGCTTTGGAGCTGTGAGAAAAAGACACCATCGCGAGATCTGCTGTGGGAAGACGGGAGACAGGAAGTGCGTAATAACAATAGAGTGGCTGGAGAGAAGCGGCCCTTGCTGGAGGGCAGGAAGTAGGGAATCGCCATTTTTGAAAGGGGAAGGGTCGCGGCTTCAGCGGAAGAGGAAGTAGGCCATCTTGGATTACAAAATCATAGAGAAACCATAGAGAAAAGACGCCCGACATTTTGGACTCTTTAAAACTTAATTTCTATAAGAAGACCGGGACATTTAAAATAGAAAAACGTTAAATTTTACGCCACGGAGTTAAGGAAGAGAGCGGATTCGTGGGAGCGAGCTAAAGCAAGCCCCACGATGTCAAAAAAAGAGTGGCAATCGGCAATAGAAAACCTGGATAAAAACCTGGACAAAAAACTTTTAGATATGATTAAAGAACTTAAGGACACGAAATTGGAGCTGATAAAAGAGGTTAAAGAGGTTACACAGACAGTAAAATCGGAGCTGTCAGAAGTGAAAAAAGGTATGGAAACAATACGAAGTGAATTACAAGGAACGCAGCAGAGAGTTAAAACAGTAGAAGACGCGATGGAGAATTTAGCAGACACGCAACAAACAGAGATGAGATTGGTGAAGGGGAGAATGTCAGTTGCAGAAACTAAACATATGGAGAAGCAGCTACGTTTTCGTGGCTTGCCAGAAGTGGAAGGAAAGTCAGCGCAAGAACAGATGACTGAGGTGTTGGCTGAGTACCTGGGGAAGGAGGAGGAGGAAGTTGTGGCTATCCTAGATGTGGCATACCGTGTGAATTCGAGAATAGCAACCCAGAGGAAACTACCAAGAGATGTGATTGTGCAGTTTACAACACGAAATATGAAAGAGAGGATTGTGACAAAACAGTTTCAAGATCCATTGGAGATTGATGGCAAGACGATTATTATAATGAAGGAATTGCCCAGATCAGTGTTACTGGACCGGAAAAAATATAAAGTGCTAATTCAGATTTTGAAGGACATGAAAATCAGGTACAGATGGGAGTTACCGGAAGGAGTGTCCTTTGAGTTTGGAGGGGCCAAAAAACGCATCAGATCTGAGCGAGAGATGGAGCGATTTATTAAGGACAATGAAAAAGACTTACCAACAAGATCATGAGTATGGAGTGTAAAGTATTATCTTGGAATGTAAATGGACTAAACTCACCGAATAAGAGGAAAAATACTTTTCACTGGCTACTAAAACAAAAATGTGACATTGTTTGTTTGCAAGAGACCCATATCAGAAAGCAGGATGTAAAATATTTAAAATCTGGAAAATTGGGCAAAGAATATGTAGCGGCCTCCAACAAGAAAAAAAGAGGAGTGGTGTTGTACATAAAAGAGGAGCTACAGCCAAAATTTGTTATGAGAGATGTGGAAGCTAGATTTGTAGCAGTGGAATGTATTTGGAATTTAAAGAGAGTGTTGGTAGTCGGACTTTATGCACCTAACGGTGCAAAAGAAAGCTTCTTTGAGGATTTAAGGAAGCATTTAGACGATCTTGCATACGACCAGATAATTCTTGCTGGAGACTTCAATGGAGTGACAGACTTGGAACTAGACAAAAAGACTACAACGGCACAAAAGAAAAGAGGACTATTACCAAAGCTTTTTTTTGAGTTGATTCAACAAGAGACTCTTGAAGATGTATGGAGGAGAGAATATCCTAAAAGCAGACAGTTTACTTTTTATTCTGCAAGGCATTCTACATTATCAAGAATTGATATGATCTGGGCCTCAAAAGACTTAGCATTATGGACTAAGGAGGTAGAAATAATGCCTATGGTAGGCTCAGATCACAACCCAATTATGTGGAAATTTGGAAAAAAGAGAAAAAGGAAAGCATGGAGAATAAATGAGGACTTGTTACAGGAAAGAGAGAATATGGAAATACTGAGAAGAGAGACAAAGTTTTTTATACAATACAACGTGAATAAAGAAGTACCAACCAATAAAGTTTGGGATGCTTACAAGGCGGTTGTAAGGGGCATACTAATGGACTTAAATGGTAGAGCAAGAAAGAAGAAAGAGGAGAAAAGACAAGAGATTGAGGAGAAAATAAAAGCCAAAGAAACACAGCTAAAAAAGAGACCAGGGAAAAAGAAGGTATACCAGGAAATTAAAATACTTCAAGAACAGCTAACAGCAATGAGCAATAAAGAATTGGAGTGGAATCTCAAAAGACTGAATCAAAAAGCGTTTGAGGGTGCTAATAAACCTGGGAAGTACCTGGCATGGCAATTGAAGAAGAAAAGGGAAAAGAAGATAATAAATAAAATTTGCGAAGATAACAAAACGTATTTGGAGCAGGCTACCATTAGTAGAGCCTTTTATAAATTTTACGCTAAGCTGTATAATAAAAAAGAAGTAAACAAAGAATCACTAGCGTCATATTTGGAGAAAACCAAACTTCCAGAAATCTCGGAAGCTTGGAGAAATAAGTTGAATAGTGAAGTAACTGACGAGGAAATAAGTAAGGCAATACAATCTGCAAATCTAGGAAAGGCGCCAGGGCCAGATGGACTTACGGCTAAATTCTATAAGACAATGGCTAATGAACTGGCACCATTCCTAAAAGAGGTGATGAATGGGGTTTTAAGGGATCAAAGGATTCCAGAAACTTGGAGTGAAGCGAATATATCATTGATCCCAAAAGAGGGCCAAGACCTGACTAATGTGAAAAATTATAGACCTATATCGCTACTCAACAATGACTACAAAATTTTTGCGAAGATATTGGCGGAGAGATTGAAGGGGTGGCTCTCGGAAGTCATAGAGGAGGAACAAGCAGGCTTTTTGCCAGACAGACAAATAAGAGACAACTTAAGGACAGTGATCAATGCTATTGAATATTATGACAAGCGTTGTGACAAAGAGGTTGGTTTCTTTTTTGTTGACGCTGAAAAAGCGTTTGACAATTTAAACTGGGACTTTATGTTTGCCACTATGGAAAAGCTACAATTGGGAGAAAGATTCATCAGAGCAATTAAGGAAATTTATAGAGACCAGACTGCAGCAATTGTGGTGAATGATGAATTGACCAAGAAATTGACGATAAGTAAAGGAACAAGACAAGGTTGCCCGTTATCTCCATTGTTGTTCATTTTAGTATTGGAGATTCTGATGATACAAATACGTCAAGATGATGAAATTCGTGGAATAAAAATAAAGGACTATTCATACAAGGTCAGAGCATTTGCGGATGACATAATGTTAATTGTAGAGGACCCATTGGAGAACATGCCAAGAGTGATAGATAAGATCAAGGAGTTTGGAGACTTGGCAGGTTTCTTCATTAACAAAAAGAAGTCAAAGATATTATGCAAAAATATGACTAAGCAGAAACAACAATTGTTAATGGAAACAACGGATTGTGAAGTAACAAGTAAAGTGAAATATTTGGGAGTCGAATTAACTGCAAAGAACATAGATCTATTCAAAAACAATTATGAAAAACTATGGACTCAGATAGAGAGAGACTTGATTAAATGGAATAGATTGAATTTGTCATGGTTGGGTAGGATTGCAGCAGTTAAGATGAATGTGTTACCAAGAGTAATGTTTTTGCTACAGACAATACCAATCATCAGAGACTCCAAACAATTTGAAAAATGGCAGAGGAAAATATCAGATTTTGTTTGGGCAGGCAAGAAGCCTCGAGTGAAAGTGAAAGTTTTACAAGATGCAAAGGAAAGAGGCGGAATGCAACTGCCCAATCTGAGACTTTATCATGATGCAATCTGCCTAGTTTGGTTGAAAGAATGGATGACATTAAAGAACAAGAAACTATTAGCCCTAGAGGGATATAAAAAAATATTTGGATGGCACGCATATTTATGGCATGACAAAGTAAAGGTCAACTCGATGTTCCTGCATCACTTTGTTCGGAGAAGTCTATACATAATCTGGAAGAAGTACAGAATTTATTTACAAGAAGGAACCCCTTTGTGGGTGGTTCCATATGAGGTGATAGACCCGAGAGCTGTTGATAATGAACAACAATGTTTAACGTATAAAGAAATAACTAAAACTGAAGCATCCAAACTTAGAATAAAGACACAAGAGGAACTATCACCTAACTACGATTGGTTCCAGTATAGACAGATCAGAGACTTATATAATTCGGACTCTGTAAAGGGAGGTATACGAATAGAGAATTCGGAACTAGAGCAGACCCTTCTTAAAGAAGATAAGAAAAGAATATCCAAGGTATACCAAGTACTGTTGAAGTGGTATACCGAGGATGAGATAGTTAAAACACAAATGGTGAAATGGGCTATAAACTTTAATAAAGAAATAACAATGGAGGCATGGGAATACTTGTGGAAAACTACAATGAAGACAACGACATGTATTAATATCAAAGAGAACATTCATAAAATGATCTATCGTTGGTACATGACACCAAAGAAGATTGCGCTAGGGAATTTGAATACTTCTAATAAATGCTGGAAATGTAAGAAGCATGAGGGCTCCCTCTATCATATGTGGTGGTCGTGTGAGGTAGCCAGGCAGTACTGGGGGGAAATAATAAGAGAAATGAGTGAAATTTTACAATTTCAAATTAATAAGAACCCAGAACTCCTGCTACTGAACTTGGGAATGGAGGGAATTCCAGCCCAACACAGGACGTTGATATTTTATATGACAGCAGCAGCTAGACTTTTGTATGCGCAAAAATGGAAAGTACAAGAAGTGCCAACTATTGAAGATTGGACTTACAAATTGCTGTATATGGCTGAAATGGACAAGATGACAAGAAAATTGAGAGATCTGGACTCAGGGCAGTTCAACACAGACTGGGAGAAGCTGAAACAATACCTGGAGAAGAAATGGGAGGTGGGAGGAAAACTGTGGCAGTTTGAGAACTACTGAAGTATTGAAGTAGAGGGGGGAGACTTTACCGGGGGGAGAAGAGATAAATGTGAATTAATAAGCAGTCAGATTAATAGATTGACATATATATAGATATATATAGGTTAACAAACAGAACATAGAGAAAATAATTAATTATAAGGACTAAATATAAGGAGCGATTAACTAACAATATTTTCTTTTTTTTCTGACAAGTTTTGTACCAAACTGAATGTCTGAAGATATAGATGGGTCAAATTGATTGACTACGTGAGGAGAGATATATAGAACTATTATAAAAAGATAGAATGAGTAATATATATAGAGAATAAGTCAAATTGTTTGATATAAACGAATGTATGATCTATATGGTTTATGATATATAGAAATACCTGAAATTGAAAAATTGGGATAAATTGTTTATCTAAGATAGAAACAAAGGCTTACAGTTTGGGCATATAATGTTAAAAAATAGTTAAGGATGTACTGCTTAGAATAATGGAGAATATATATTTGTTTTAGATAGAGGAAGCTAATAAAAGTAAGGGAAAGGGGACAAAGGGTTGGAAAGCTGTTGGAAGTCAACAAAAAGGGGGGGGAAAGGGAGGGGGTTAGAGATGAAAAAATTGGGGAAAATTGAATGTAAATGTGGAAATAATGGATTCTAACCCAATAAAAATTTTTCAAAAAAAAAAAAAAAAAAGATGATGATGATGATAAAAATAAATTATATTGCTCATTCAGCTGGATGTTAAAAACTGTAAATACTTCTGGTGGCGCACACACACACAGACTTCTCCTGCCAGTGTGTTGTGGCTGTCTAGTATTATGGTCAGTTTCTTGAGTTTCCACCAGTTTCATGTTTGGGTCCAGATAGCTGCAGACTAAGACACCCCCCCCCTCACAGTAAATATTGGTTAAATAATTCCAGGAAGGTTGGGAAGAAGGTTGCCTTGGGTCCGTTTTTATGAGGAAAGACAAGGTGTAACAATTTTAATAAAATAAAAACTTAATAAAAAAGGGGAAACAGCTTTTGCAGACAAGAGGGTCACTGCTGAATATAATAATAAGTAGAAATGCAATTAATTTAATTTTACTTTTCTAAATTATTTCCCTACTGTTTCTTAACCATAAGTTCTTTTATATGTAGCCTCTGGGGAGCTTCTGTGCTTGTAAAAATCTCTTATTTGTGTGACATGCTTCTCCCTCTTGATATTTTTTTCACAAGATAGCGCTATAAGACTTGTTCAGAGTGAAAAATTTCAAAATCTGTAAAGTAGTGGGGCATACAGTTGTAAGATAAACACTATCTCAGTATGCACAGATACATGTTTGAAAGCAAATTTACTGTTCTTCCTTTTATTGCAATAGTTTCATTCTTGCATACTAAATGGAAGTATAGCAAGTGAATGCAGAATATCCTCAGTTAATCTACTTCCCCTTAAAACAGGGCCTTGAATAGGACAGCTGGGGAAAATACCTATCTTGGTATCTTAATTGCAGCTATTTTTCTGTGTTAAGAGCGCACGGCTAGATGTGCCAGGGTTCCAACTTAGGACAGTGCAGCGTCTTACATGTTAATGTGGTGAACATTGTACCTCATGAATTTTAATTTCATTGGTTTCCTAACTTTACAGTTGTACTGAAACAAGAGAACAGAGACGAAATGGATTTGTCTTCAGTTCCCTCATTGTCCCTGACTCGTTGTACTGGTGTTAAAGGACTTCCTTCTCTTCAAGCTCAGCTATCTTCACCAGATTCTGGGCTCTCCCATGAGAGTTTACTTTCTACTTCATCCAGGAGCCTTGTATGCCCAGTTCAGCAAGCATATACACCTCTGGTGTCCTCCACGGTATCCCCGATGTCTCACATCCAAGGTAGAAACATTAGCACAGGTGAAGAGCATCCTGTTTTGTCTTCAGCTGTAGTCCACCAGTCTTTTCAGGTCACGTCAGCACCTTCTGCGAGGCCTTCCTACCAGCCTATGCAATCGAATGTTATGTTTAACGGACAGTCTGGTCTTCCCATGAACTCTGCCTCTGCTGGCCAAGGATTTGATGCAATTTCGTTTCAACAAGATGCAGCAGCTGTACCTCAGTTGATAAACCTTAGCTGCCAATCTCTACCACCGATGCCGTATCATTCTTCAAATCTGGGTTCAGTGTCAACTCCAGCTGTAGCGGGAGGCCATCCTTCATCGCACCCTGCTCAACATAGACAATCGTCTCCTCACCTGCAATCGGTGGGGTATCATTGTCCAAATCCCCGGCAAAGTTCTGCCTCTTCTGTAATGACTCAGTCCCTTGGACACCCTTCCGCTCAGCTGCAGCAGGTCGCTTACCATTCTTCAAATCCAGGTAACACTTCCTCACCGTCCCCCAAATCTTCTCATTCTATGGTCCATTCACCACGATCTGGACCATCTTCTCCGCAACTGCAGCCTATGCCTTACCAGACTTCTAGCTCAGGACCTGCCTCCTCACCTCCGCCTCCAACTGCTGTTGGCCACTCTGGGCAGCAGTCGCCTCAGGCACACAGTCCAGGTTTAGGAGGAATTGCTGCAGCTTCATCCTTGATACATCATAACGTTTGTGATGCGTCTCCATTTTCACCAGAGGAGACAGCGATTAACGTAAAGCCTGAACCTGAAGATAGAGAGCTGAATTTTCAGACAATAGGGCTGCAAGACATCACCTTAGATGATGGTAAGTATCTTTTTCTGTCTGGGGTTGGAGGTTAAATCGTGTGATAACTGTGGAATAAGGATTCTGTTCTGCAAGGCTTGGTATACTTTGGATTCTTGTGAGCTGTATTGTTTGCAACAGTGTTGGGCGAAGCAATGAAGGTGCAGTTGGGAAAATGCACATTTTGTTAGCATGTTAAGTTAGACCCAACCAGCTTTTCATCCATTGAAAAAGGAGGGGAGAGTCCCATTTGGTCACCGAAGTGGCCGTTCTGAGTGTCATGGAACCTGCCTCGACCAAAGCTGTGTGGGTGGTGGAGTGTAGTAAGGAGGGGAATTGTGCAAGATTGAGTGAAAAAAGCTGGATGGATTCACCTGTGTGTGGAAATTCCTATATGAATATGTCTTGCCTTGATAAGCTACTTAAGGTAGTTCCTCTTTGGTATTTTGAACTGGCCCAAAAAGCATAGGAAAAAGCTGTTTTTACTAGTGAATTGTACAATTTGTTTTCAGATTGTCTTGCAATAGCATAAAATTGGCTGCTCCTTGGTTTGGGTGACTGGCTAAATCTTTCATACATGAGGTACAAGTCATGGCAGCTGAATAAAGAATATTACTTGGAGCTTTATTCATATGTGTTCACTTTATGCTTTATCCTTTCAAAACTGCTAGGTATGTAGAATTTTTGTGTGGTTTGTCTTGCACACACATTAAATGTCTGAATAATATCGTCATGATAATTAGTATAGAAAAATGGATATTTCTAAAATCTGCTTCGCAAACTAGTAAGGTCAGCATAACTGGACTAGACTTAAACTGGACTAACTGCAGAAGCTTTACCTGTTAATCCAGTAACGTAAGAGTAAAACAAGACTTTAAAATAAGTTACTCGTAACATTTCCTAGTCAAATATGCATAATGAACTCCAAATTTCTGTACAGAATAAGAACTGACTGATTTTTGCCTTTAAAGTTCTTATGAGTAGAATAATATTATATTCTGCCCCTCAGACAACTTAACGCCTACTCAGAGCTGTTTACAAAGTGTGTTATTATCTCCACAACAACCACCCTGTGAGGTGGGTGGGGCTTAGAGAGTTCTGGAAGAGCTGTGACTGACCCAGCATCTCCCAGCTGGCTTCAGGTGGAGGAGAAGGGAATCAGACCCAGTTCTCCAGATTAGAGCCCTGCCACTCTTAACCACAACACCCAACTGTCTCTCCTTCCCCGTGCGATATCCAGAATCACAATTACTAGTGAGTGGGGCTGAGCTGCGGTGTCCATTTTCAGGCTTTCATTTGGGGAGGGGCCACGTCTCCGTGGTAGAGCACCTACTTCTCATGCAGAAGGTCCTAGGTTCAATCCCCAGCATCTACTGTTAAAAGGATCTGGTAGTAAGTGATGTGAAAGGCCTTTGCCTGTGCGCTTGGAGAGTCAGTGCCATTGACACTGAAGCACAGCGGTCTGACTTGTATAAGGCAGCTTCATCTGTTTATGTAGTTAAAATGCATATTTCAGCTTAACTTAAAAATATAGAAATGAGTCAAGAAGATGCTTTTACATTTTGGGGGGGGAAATCTTTTTTAGTGTAACTGTAATATTGATGCAGACAAGAGGGTCACTGATGATAATAATAAGTAGAAATGCAATTAATTTTATTTTACTTTTCTAAATTATTTCCATACTGTTTCTTAACCATAAGTTCTTTTAAATGTAGCCTCTGGGGAGCTTCTGTGATTGTAAAAATCTCTTATTTGTGTGACATGCTTCTCCATGAAGAAGATGCTTTTACATTTTTTGGGGGAAATCTTTTTTAGTGTAACTGTAATATTGATGTCAATCCAGTTTTCCATATGCACACTTATGCTGGGTTTTCTGGATATTTGATCTGCAAGGATTTTTTCTGCACTAGAAAAATGCCCCATTTCTGCTGCAGAATTTTGGGAGAAAACATCAGCTTTGTTGGTTGATTTGCTGAGGACACCTCAGTTTATTCAGTTGATCAGCTGAGAAACTTACAAGTTTTTTGTTGTTTGTTTAAGGCACTGACATTGCTATGTAAAAAAAAAATTAAATGCCAGAAAAATGGAGTTAAACGTATGGGAAGCACAGAGGGAAACTTTAACGTTTCAAGTGGGGTTCAGGGCTCTCTGCAGAGTTTTTTGAGTTAGACATATTGCAGCCTTCCCCCCCCCCCCATCAGTTTGTTTTTAGGCACCAGCGTTGTAATGTTGTAGTTTAAATTTTTTTAATTCATGAAAAAACTGAATTGGTTGCTGTTCAACCAATCAGGGTGTGTGGGGATAAAGGAGAGGGTGAAAGTTAGGGCCAGGGCTAGGCTTCACACCAAAGAAAGCATTTTGCACTTCAAGAAAGCTGTAGTTTCACTTCAGGGAGTGGGGGGACATTGGGGTGTGCGTGCAGGGAGAAAAGCTGCAGAAAAGCCAAGGATCGTTTCTGTGACAGATGCAGTCTTTTTCTGTGCAGAATGCAAAATAGTCGGAGAAGCAGTTTGGAGACTGAATTGGGGTATTTTGATCATACATGCAGAACTCTGGAGAGAAATCAGTGCAGTATTGGGCTAGAACCAATGAAAAAGCTCTATGTGGAAAAGACCTTTATTAACCAAAACATGAAGCTGCCTTAGTCAGACCATTGGTCTATCAAAGTGTTGTCTTCCCTAACTGGCAGCAGTTGTCCAGGGTCTCTGGTTGAAGTCTTTCACATCTCAGTTACCTGATCCTTTAAACTGGAGATGCCAGGAATTAAACCTTGGACCTTAGGCATGCAAAGCAGATACGCTAGACTGAGCCATGGCTTCTCCCCTACCAGTTTAAGAGGTTATGTTAGTCTGAAGGTATCTTCAGAATTAGGTTGATGGACCTTTTGCTAATCATTTTTCACTTCCTTTTCTGTTGTCCCTCCCATTACATAAAGCTGCAGATTAGAAAGCCAAGTAATAGGGCTATGCCTTTATCCTAGATAAAAACCGAAAGCTAGCCCCACCCCCTCTCGGATTTCTGTTTAGAATAGGAGTCATCATTGGAGCTAGTCCATTAACTTATACTACAGCCTTATTTAATTCACTAGCAGTATTGTGTCTTTGCAGTGCTCAGGAGCAGGTCTTGGAAGCTCACTGGCTAGGCTGCCCCCCAAGTTCATGTGCTAGAGGGCATAGTAGCTTCACCTCCAGTGCAAGCATAGAGTGGTGCAGATAAGACTGGGGAGACCTGAGTTCAGATCTCCGATCAGCTGTGGCGCTTTCGGAATGACCTTAGGTCATAGCAGGCTAAGAGTGTCCGTCTCATAGGATTGTGTTACCGGTAAAAAACAGAGGGCTGAACCGTGTAGGCAGCTGGTCAGTCTCCTGAATCCATGTTGGCAGAGATGTCAAGGAATAAGAGAGAGAGAGAGAAAGCTACTTGACTGTAGCTTTTCTCGGAGGCGCTGCTATGCATTTCTGCAGGTGCCATCTGTCGAGCTACGTTCGGTACTAACTGCTGTGACGGCACTGGGGGACTTCGTTTTGGACAGAAGCCCCTGCCAGAGCGTGTAGATTTACAGAGACATCCTAAGCAGAATTACAGTTTTCTAAGTCCATTGACACAAGTGGGCTTAGAAGGATGTGACTTTGCTTAGAATGACATTGTTAGGTGGTGCCTTAAAGCGAGACATTGCTGCTACCAGGCATCCTCCAGCACCACTTTTTCCAGGTGCCCTGTGGAGGTAGGCAAAGAGAAGTCAAACTTCTCTGGTCATCATGTCTTACACTGGATGCTGGCGAAATGGAGTCTGCTCCCTCCCTTCTAGACTCCCGGACATCCACAGTGAGACTTGAATATTTATTTATTTGTGTTATTTATATTCTGCCTTTCTCGCTGAGACTTAAGGTGGATGACACAGTGTAAGTCACTACAAGCTTTCCGTCATTCATAGGGTGACATGTGAACTGCCTTTATGGGAAGCCTTTCATATATTGTCCTGCTGGTAGCTGGTAGATAGTTTGAAGATCTTCTGTGGCTTCTCTTGTTCAGTGCTGGGTTTTTATAATGGCATTCAATGCTGATCAGTAAATTAAGTGATGTGCTCAGTTTGTATAACTTCTGTGTGTAATAGATCAGACCCTATATGGAAATAATACAGGACAACAAATCGACTTTTAATTTTAATTGTTTATTAGGAGCTCCTGTGCTGCTTGTGGTGGGACTTTTTTTCCAAGACATGTGTAATACTTGTCTTCCTCATGTCCTCTTGATCACAAACCAGCAATTGCAGCTTGTTTCTTCACAGTACAAGTTAATTATATCCTGGCCTGCTGCTATACTGAAAGTTGACATGATACCTCTTGCTGGTTGTGTACAACAAAAGATAAAGCTAAATATATTGTATTGCCAAAGCTTGTATAGTTAGAGGGACTTGTAACCTTATCACCGCTGTTAGTCTTTTGCATGTAGATACAGATAGATTGTGCAGGGAAAAAAAGCCCCAGGCTCCATTATGATCGTTGTTGTCCTTGAGGCTTCGCTAATTTAATCTTTAATTCTTTTTGCATTTGTGAATCTGTTTACCGACACAGCACAGCTAAGTTAAACTATTTTTTTATATCACAAAACCTGTAACATTCTAATATTGCAAATGAGAGATGAAGACCGATACTGGCTGTAATGCAGAAGCAACCTTGGTGGCTAACAACAAAAAGGGTAGCAATTAAGAATTTAAATCAATATAATAGGTCAGTAACACAACTCAGTAAAACTATTCCCACCCTCTTCAAAACTAGACTAAGTCATAAAACCAGCAGCCAAAAAAGCAGGCAGTGCCTCACTAACCATGCTTAGAGGATTGCTGTCTGAGATTTGGTTTGGCGGCACATGTTGTGCTTCTGCTAACAAGTGAGGGGAACGAACAAAATGTAGGAGGTGGGCCAAGAAACCTGAGTAGTTCCTATCTTGCTACTTCAGAAAACAATTCTGTGTACTATACGTGAGGATCAAAGCAGATTTTGGCTGACTTCAGATGCTCCTGTTTAAAGCAGGGGTTGGTGTGCATATCCTAGGGATGACCTTTAAAATACAAGTGTGGAGTTAGGGTCTTGTCACCCCACCTCTTTCATGCTCTTGGCCTCATCTGACACTTGAGTGTCTAACAAATCTAACTTGATGTGTGACTTGTATGCTATAAAATCAAGGTATACAGAGCATGCAAATGGGACCTGTGCATACTGTTTTCTTTGTGTAGATGCAAATGTGAAATGTACCCCACAAGTCCAAATTGACTTTTTTTGTTTAAAAAAACAATTTTATTAATAAGATTAAAAGCCCAATAAAGGGGCGGAGAAAGAAAAAATTAAAGAATAGAGAAAAAAGAGAAAGAAATGAAAATCAGTAAGGTATTTCCATTTAACCATGAAAGTAGACGGTGTTTTATCAGAGCTGTAAGTTTAGCCATCTCCGCTAACTTCATCATTTTCACAATCCAGTCATCCATTGAAGGCAATACTGTACTTTTCCATTTTTGCACGTATAAAAGCCTAGCCATCATTGTCTTATATAGAAATAGAATACCATGTTTGTTTTCCAACTGTTTGTCCATTAATCCCAACAAAAAGGCTTCTGATTTAAATTGTATATTGATTTTCAAAATTGTCTGTATCATCATAAGAATTTGTGACCAATTTTTTTTTGCTTTAAGACAAGTCCACCAAAGATGATAAAATGTTCCTTCATATTGCTCACATTTCCAACGTTTGGCATACCTTTGCTCATTTTTGCTAATTTATCAGGAGACATATACTACCAATACATCATTTTATAGAAATTTTCTTTAAGTGTGAATTCGAGCCCCTTTACCCACATATTTTCCCACTGGTCCATTGGAATATTATACCCAAAATTTTTAGCCCATTTTACCATACGATCTTTCAGATTCTTCTGTTTCAAATTTCAACAAAAGTTTGTACATTTTGGCAATAATGTTCTTATCATTTGTACAAAGCTCTTTTCCAGACTGCTTTATCATAATCAAAGCCCCATAATTTTTTATATAATTTAAACCTTTTTAGCAATTGTGCATAGAAAAACCATTCACATTTATAGCCTTTAGCTATTAAATTTTCCCTTGTCTTCAGTTTACAATCTTCTTGTGAGAACTCTATTAATTCTCCATATATCAACCATCTCTGTTTGGTTATCATTTCACATCTATAGAAAGCTTTCTGTGTTGAAATCCAAAGCGGTGTCTTCTATGATAGTCTCAGTTTATATTTATACCAAATTCTCAAAATGGCTCTCCTAATATAATGATTTTTAAAGTCTACGTTGACCTTCACTTTATCATTCCACAAATAAGCATGCCATCCACATCTCAGGTCATGACCTTCCAAAGTCAAGAGCCTATCATTTCTCAGAAGCATCCCTTCCTTCATCCACATTAGACACGAGGCAGCGAAATACAACTTCAAGTCTGGTAGACCTAAGCCCCTCTCTCCTTTGCATCTTGTAAAATTTTGTATTTAACTCTTGGTTTTTTCTCCTTTCCATATAAATGTTGATATATCCTTTTGCCACTGTTTAAATGGTCCTTCTGAAGTTAAAACAGGTATTGTCTGGACAAATTTACTTTGTTATGGTGACCCATCCCGGGCTGGCCCAGGAGTTTGAGAAGGTAGGGTGGGTGGGGCACAGGGTTGAGGAGATGTGGGAGGATGGCAGATGTTGACAAAGAGGTAGGACAAGTGGCGTAGTGCAGTTCATCCCTCCCAGCAGGTAGAGGGCAGTGAGACGCTTCAGGGAGCTGGGCAAAGGGTTGGGCTGCTGAAGGAGCAGTGCCAAGGCCAAACCTGTACACGCACACCATCTCTTTCACTCCTCTGACTTTTCCATGCACTGAACAGGTCCCACCTACTCTCCAGACTTGCCCCTCTTCTTTCACTATTATTGTAAAGTTACTAGTCGCCAGACCCCCTCGTTATTGTCACGAAGAGGAAGGGAGAAGCAAAAATGTGAGAAGATGGAAAGGAAGAAGAGGAGAGAGAGAGAAGGGTGCAAAGAGCAGGAACTGTCGTCAGGAAGGGCCAGCCTGCAACCCACTTTTCAGAGGCTTCACTACCCACTTTTGGGGCCTAACTCACAGGTTAGGAAACAGTGGACTCGATGGCCCTTAGGGACATTTCCAACTCTCTGATTGTAGGTAGTGGGAGTGTGTAAAGTTGGCACAGTTCTCCGCTGTGTGCGCATATTAAGTTACAAATATCAATATAAGACTTTTAAGTTTTTTCTTTGCTTCCAGAGGGTCTTGTTTTTTCACTTTAACAGAGTTTAGGGCACCTTAATCTGGCTTCTGCCCCTTTCTTTTGGAGGGATCATTTATTCAGTTGACTCATCTGCCCTTTCAGTCTAGTGAACATGTTTTTTTTTTACTGAAGGAAGCATTTTATCACCCAGCAGCCTTGACCACCCTGAAATAGGTGAGTATTTTTACAATAAGTTTTGACAGTGTGATCTAGAAAAGGGTCGAAATTATTTTCATGTGGATCCATTTACTCTAAAATTTAGAACTCTTACTGGCAGATTCCTAAAAAATGATTCTGAATTAAAAAAACAATTATAAATAACAAAAGGAGGCGCTGTTCTGTGATAATTTATGAGGGTGGGGGGAATCCCACCCACCCCTGCTGGTCTCTGTTTCTTACCCTTCTGTTCTCCCCCTTCCCCCTGGATTTGAGGCCATCCAGTTGATGAATGGGGGAGTGGAAAGCACGGGCACCCCTCTCCATCAGCTTGTAGGCAATGTTAACACAGGTTGCCTAGCAATCCCAAAGTGGTGGCTGAGATCTTGCAGTGTACTGTCATGAGCTCTCAATTGACATTTCTTTTTTGTTGGTTGAGATATCTGCTTAGCAAATTCATTTATAGGTTTGGGGTTGTTACTCCCCGCCCCCTTTGTTACTTGTAGAATTTATATTCTCAGGGCTCATTTTGAGGGGGAACACGCAGGAACGCAGTTCCGGTAGTTCTCCAAAGAGGTCACATGTCAGGTGGCCCTGCCCACCTGATTTTTGGCCATTTGGGGCCCGTTTTGGCCTGGATTGGGCCCAAAATGGCCAGGATTGGGTCCAAAACAGCCAGGATAGGTAAGGCCAGGGGGTGTGGCATATGCAAACCAGTTATGCTAATGACACACTTCCGGTGATGGCAAGGGGTGTGGCATATGCTAATGAGTTATGCTGATGAGTTCCTGCAGCTCTTTTTCTACGAAATGACCCCTGTATATTCTTATTCAAGACTGGAACTTTCCCCCAGATCTGCAGAAACACCTGCCCAATTCACAACTGGCCCTGTTGTATCTTGATCAACACACAGTGCCAGGTTGAGAATTAGGTCTCTAAGAGGTGGGGGACCCTCAGATGTGGAAGGAAAGGAACATCCCATTCTCCTTTTGTTTCCACTTTTCATTGTTTCAAAGCGCTTGGATGTTGCGGTATGTCTTTGTCTGACTCCCTACAATTTCATGTATTTTATTCAGGCTCTGAACACTAGAAAGAAGTGTGTAGAAGCTCATGAGGCAGCATTTGAAGACTGTATGGGAGTGTGCAGTCTGAAGGGTCGTTTGGATGGAGAACCTCCCAAGTTTTAGTAAAGCAGCATGTCTGCTCAAGCTCTCCAGTCCAATGAGCTAAAGTTTTGTCCGAGTTCCTTTGGATGCTTTTTCTAGCCCTCCTCTGAGCCCATGAGACTTTAGGTAGAGTGGGACTAGGGAAGGTTTGTTACCAGTCACATAAGCTGGAAAAGACGTACTGAGGTTACATAATGATGCAAGAACTTCAGTGGGGTTGGAGCAGTTGGAAGAGCTTGGTCAAGCGAGCTCAGTTGCAGGGCTCTCTTTCTGTCAGGCCTCTTGACCTCTCAGAGGCGTTAAACACTGGGGAGTGGGATTCGTCCAGCTCTGTCAGGTATGTGATTAATATCCAGACTCGGGCCAGAAGGAGGAAGTTGTTTAATTCTGCAGAAATTGAATGACTTTCCCGAATCAAATATATAAATATCTTCCATGGAACAAAACCTGTGAAAAATCAGCTTGGCTGTAACATCCATACAGTGTATCACTTGACAGTGAATTCAGAGGTGTTGCTACTCACCCAAGATGGACAGGCAAATGATAAACTGCATGCCTCTGGGCAGGCTGACTCAGGAGCCCATGACTGGGTGGTCAGAAAGCCTTATATAACAGCAGCTATTGATTCTTACAGCCATCTGCAGCATTCTCTCTCCCAGTCCTCCCTCAGCGATGCTTTCTACTCATTCAGAGCCAGGCACAGTCAGACGGCTTCTTGCAAGAGCAGAAAAGAACAAGGAAGTTGCAGTGAAAGGGAAGTTGTAGCAACTTCATAGTTCCTCTCTAGTGCTGTAGTAGGGCGCTACTGAAGAGTTAGTGAGCGGATGGCTTTTGGTGAGTGGATTGTAGCAGCAACTCTGAGCCCTTGGCAGCCTTTGGCCATAGGGAGAATTGTTGACTGAGCTCCTGTGTTAACCCACTCCCGTCATTAGACTTTTAGAGTAACAAACGCAGTAACCTTATGGTCATTTCTGAGTTCTGTTTGTGGCTTCCTGAGCATAGTTTTAAAAGGGAATAGTTTCCGTAGTCATTTATGCGTGTTTAAAATACTTCTAAGCTGTTCTCCCAAGGTGAGTAGCAAAATAAATTTTAAAAGTAACTAAATCAATAAACCCACTAAACAGACAAAGACAGCAAACTGTAATAAATGGGATTTCAGAGCCCATGTCCAGGCTTTCAGTCGGTCAGATGTGCATCCCTTTTTCTTTTTAGTCCAAAACAGTGTTTCACCAGCCCTGAATTTCCTTCCTGAAATCTGTTTCACAGCACCTCTGCAAGGTCAGTCAGGAGGGAGCCATCCTCGCCACTTTTGTAATGTGTTCCAGAGTAAGTGGTGGCGACTGCAAGGCCCATATCCAAACGAGGACCGATTGCACCCTAGCAAGGGAAGGGCCGGTGAAAGGCACTGAGGAGGAGTGAGGAATTCTGCTGAACAACCGGTTTAAGCAAACCTTTTCTGCTTCCTGGATGGTCCCTGCATGAAATTAATGTTTCTCTCATTAGTTATATGGATGTGTCACTTAACACTCTGGGCAGGATTAGTGGCCTTAGAATCTAGATGTGCTTGCGCAAGTTGGTTGGTTGGTTGGTTTTGTTCACTTCATTTATACCCTGCCTTTCTCCCTGGTTGGGATACAAAGAAACTTAACATCATTCTCCTCTTGTCCATTGGGATGGGGTTTTACCATATAAAACCAGATTTGTAGAGGGCATTGGAGCATAGTAGTTAGAACATTAGAATTTAACTAGGAAGATCAGAGTTTCAATCCCCACATATCATAAAAATTATTGGGTGACCTTGGTCCAGTCACTCTTTCAGCCTAACCTACCTCACAGGGCTGTTGTGAAGGTAAAATGGAAAAAGGAAGAGCTATGTATTAGCTCCTTGCAGCAAGGGTGCCATAAAAACGCCCGAACTAAATATTTGTAAAGCTTGCCTGCTAATATACTTCTACCTTAAAGATCAAAAGGCAAGGCAGTTCATTCCAGCAACTTCATCAAATGTCACTTGCCATCTGTTCTGCTCACCACTATACTCCCTCAAAATAATTTCTAAATAGTCAGCAGGTAATTAAGTAGTCTGGAATTCCAAATCTGCAGGCTCATGCAAACAGGAGTCCCATTTTGCTTTCCTTCCTCTCAACGCCTGTGGTATAGAATCACCACTCTTTCCCCTCAAGTATCCCTCTGAAAATACATATAAACACAACCCATCTCTGTAAACGTCCTGTGCTAATGTATTCTGTTCCCTTCTTGCTGATGCTCCTACCAGTCTGGTAGTTTATCAGGTGAATCGTTTGCCACTCTGTTTTTAGTAAACATCGACTCCATCCATCCATTCTAACAGCATACTCTAAATGCAGTTCCCTTAGAAGTGATATTAACCAGTGCACTTCCTAACTGCAGCCAAAATTTTTGCTATTGGAGTGCCTAAGACCCCGTGGCGCAGAGTGGTAAGCTGCAGTACTGCAGCCCAAGCTCTGCTCACGACCTGAGTTCGATCCTGGCAGAAACCGAGTTCAGATAGCCGACTCAAGGTTGACTCAGCCTTCCATCCTTCCGAGGTCAGTAAAATGAGTACCCAGGTTCCTGGGGGGAAAGTGTAGATGACTGGGGAAGACAATGGCAAACCACCCCATAAAAAGTCTGCCAAGAAAACGTCCGGATGTGATGTCCCCCCATGCGTCAGTAATGGCTCGGTGCTTTCACAGGGGGACTACCTTTACCTTTAAGACTTGCTAGTGGCTGTGGCGGTTAGAGTGCAATGGGCAGATTGTTCTCATAGGATTCATTGTTATTGTCACAGTGCAGTTCCACATGGGGGGGGCTGTGTGTGCGGGCAAGCCTTCGATGGGAGAAACTTCCAGAGCTCTTCAGAACACGAGAAGCGCTCCCTGACCCCACCATGTGCTAATTTTTCCTGCCTTTTTCAGTGCAGTGAGCAGGGGAGGAGCGCCTAACCATCAGGTTTTTCTCTGCTACTGCAGAGCATAGATGCTTCCTCAGTATCTCTTAGTTTAGAGTCACCTTCAGTAATTTTTATGATTCCTTTATTCTGGCTTTGGACAAAAGAACTTTAGTGTGAGTTATCCCATTTTTGCCTTCTTTTATCAGTTTTTCTTCTCATTTTTTTAAAAAAGTGGGATTTAACCCTTTTGGAATAGCAGTAACTAAAAGCCAAAAGTAGTGTGCCAAAATCTGTCTGCATTATTTATTTTTAAAATATTTATACTCCATTTTGCAATGATAGATTTCTGTTGCTGACTCAGTGACCAGATAATAGCCAATATCAATGCAAGATAAGGCTGTTGTAATGATTTGCTCTGTTTTAAACTTTTTGTTAAACCTTTGGCTTTGAATTTTAAATTCAGGTCCTGGGTTGCTCTTTGTTTTCATTCACTATGACTTAATGATATCATACTGTTCTGCCTTTTGCTGTTTCGCTCTTACTATTTCTGTCCTGAGCAGTTTATAGCAGAGGTTTAGCTGTGGAAGCACAAAATACGGTGCAGGATCTAAGCTATAAGAGCTGAAAATTAGCAGCAATCTGCTTCTAAATCCAACTTCTTTGCTGGATTCACGTGTTGCCATTTCTTATCAGCAGGGCTTTTTGGGGGGAAAAGAGGTGGTGGAACTCAAGACTGCACAATGACATCACTTTGGGTCAGCTGGAACAAGGGGGGAGTTTTTTAAAGTTTAAATTGCCCTTGGTGAAAATGGTCACATGGCCGGTGGCCCCACCCCTTGATCTCCAGACAGAGGGCGGGGCCACCGGCCATGTGACCATTTTTAAGAGGTGCCAGAATGCCGTTCCACTGCGTTCCCGCTGAAAAAAAGCCCTGCTTATCAGGAATGTAGCAGTAGCAAGGAGCCGCAGCCATTGACTTGAACAGCAGTGGGTTCAATAGCAGCATTTTGTTCATAACTGGTGGTGTATCAGGTTGCTGTCACTACTCTGTTCCTGTATTCATTCATTAAAACCAGCATCACAAAACGGCTTCTTAAAATCAAAATGACAGAATGAAAGTGCAAAATATATGTAATCTGTTGTCATTCAACAGTGTGTCGACATACATTCTGTTTAGTTAACAATTTTAGAGGTGTGCCAGGCATGCATTGAATCACTTAAGTGGGTTATTAATTTCACATGATGCCTGCCATTAAGATAGAAAAATGAAATAAAATATGACTGGATTGAAAGCTGTTGATGAAATAGTTTTTGCTATAGTGACTGTTAGAGTTTGTTGACATATTATTTCCTTATTTTTTAATTTATTTAGGATATTTCTATGCTGTTTTGCCTGTTTGAGGCAACTTTCAATTAAAAACTAAAATATAAAAACAAGTAACTGGGCATAAGCAGCATAAAATCTATCCATAAAACAGAAGCAGACCATTTAAAAGCTGATAAGATAAAAGCCCTAATTAAAACTGAGGTGGGGGGGGGGAGGGAGAGATGTGCTTTGATCTGATCCTTAAAAAAAAAAAAACAGTAAAGTTAGGTACCAGGTGAATCACAAGGGGGGAAGGCATTCCAAAGGAAAGTGCCACCACAGAAAAGGCCCTGTCTTTATGATTGTTAGGCTCACAGTCATCAGTCTACTTCCTGGCTGTGGTAAAGTAGGTGAAAGGCTGCAGAGACTTGGCTATGTAAGGAACTGTCCAATTTGAGCAGCGTATGGAAATGATGATGGTAGAGATCCAAGTGTGCTGTTCGCAGACGCCTCTGTACATTAAATCTACTGGAAATGTTTGTGCTAGCCAAAATTGGAGGCGTTCCAGTGCTTTCTCCAGCTCGTTCCAGATTCGCCATATTACTAATCGGAGAGAAGAGGAGAAATTGGAGGTGGAGGAGTACTGTTGGAACAGCTTAGGACAACAGACTAGAGAATGCTGCAACCCTTCTTTCCCCTGCCTGTGAACTTTTGCTGGTACTTTGCAGTAATACCCTCAAGGGTCTGTCCGTACAGTAAAATGGGAAATGACTGTTTTCTTCCACGATAAAACCAAGGTTGGAAGTAGACAGGAAAGAATCATCTTTCAGGTGGGCAATAGAGAAAAAAACATTTTTGTGGCCTTGCATGTTGCTGCTCAGAACAGTTCCAGTGAAGTGCGTGTGTTGGAGTGTCGTCTGGATATACTTTGATGGGGCTGTTTCCAAGACCTTGGTGGCCCTCAACATTTCTGTGGCTCCTGTCTGGTGAGCTGAGCTGCCAGAGAGACAAAGGCCAGCTGTTGAGAGAGGCTGTTGCTTGTTGCATAAGTTCTTCTTAGTTTTCACAACCATGAAATAAACTTGAGCTGCAGCAAAAAGCTAGCAAATGCAAGACACAGGGTTGGATCCCACGGTGACCCTTTCCTCTGGCCAGTGATCCTTTCCTGATGCAATAGTCTCTTCTACCAGAACAATGCACCTCTCAAGGGCTGGCCTGGCCACTAGGCAAATCGAAGTAACTGTCTCGAGTGCCAAGTTAGAGAGGAGCCAAAAAAGTCTGTGTTGAGTGACAGGAGTGCTGCCTTCTACTGAGCCCAGACGATTGGTGTGTTTAGCCTAGAGCAGCCAACAACCTGGAGAAGTAATATCCTGTCCCAGTGAACTACAGATTTCAAGGGGATAACTTCTCATTTCTCTCTAGTGGATGGGAGGATGCCAAAGTCACAGTTCTCCTAATCAGCCCTGGCCCTTCTGCTGGTGGACTAGATCAGATCTAACGGAGCGCTTAGCCAGTTCTAAAAATGGCTGGCTCGTGATCTTACCTGCCGTTTCCCAGAGTTTCTTAGTCTACATATATTTTTGGTTTATTTAGAAAAAAACACTAGCATTACAAGTCTTTAAACCTTGAAGTTATAATTTTATTTAACATGAGTGAGTGGCTTTTTTTTTTCTTTTAAAGCTCTCCCCAGAAAGCCTTTACAAGAGCTGGAAAAACACATTGACCTATTTTTTCTTCCCCTGCCTTTCAGTGAATGAAATCATAGGAAGAGACATGTCGCAGATTTCCGTGTCCCATGGAGCCGCGGTGGCCATCCATCCTCCGCACACGTGTCCTGCGTCTCTAGAGGCGGGCCTATCGGATGGCGTTCAGTAGCAGCTCAGCTTGTGGGAAGCGATCCAGACCGTGCTGCACTTTTCCTCCGAAGACTGCTTCATCCCTTCCTTAGACTTACTGTGCTTCCGACTTTGTGGCCTTGATGATCTGGAGCGGTGTGGCTGTTTTGGGGAGGGTGGGGGGGGAGGGTGATACTTCTGGCTTGGAGACCGGAGCGGTCTGATTTTAGCTTCCTTGGATGCTGTAAACATTGGTAAAAATGGACACAGGAGCAGCACAAGCGACTTTAACCTTGGGGGGAGAAACCACCACCACCAATGAGCTTTGCTTGTTTTTGTGCATTTGAATAGAATACTTTTATATTAAGTGCTTAATGTATGGAGAAGTAGTTTTTTCGCTCTCAATATGCACAGTACTGAATGTGGGGGGGGGGGATTTTGTAAAATACACATCTTCGTATGCTGCTTTTTCTTTAGGAGAGAGATTAGGATTGTAATATAAATTTGTATACCTTTTGGGGGTCGTTTTGAAGAGCCTTTAAGCTTATATTGTTTTAAAGAGAACTTTTTAAAAAAATAAATGAAATCTTCCAGAGGCACAAAAGTACCTTGTCATCTTAAGCCAATGCCTTGGAAGGGTCGTGTATAAGATTATTAGCATTTTCTTTGGATTTATAGGAAGCAAAGCCAAATTGTAGGTTTGTGTTCTCTACACATTTTTTTAAAAGCATTTGGTAGGCTGAAAAGAGACCATTCCATCATGGAAATATTGGGATAGAAATGACATTCCGAGATACAACTTTTATAACTTTATAGGTGACCCCCCCCCCTTGCCAGCACAGGCCCCTATAACTGAAACAGCGTTATGTGTTCAGAACAATTTATAGAAATACTCATAAGCAGAAAACTAAGATGGGGGCTGGCTTTAAAACCAACGTTTAGATGTCCTACTCTATAGTAACACTGTTTGGTCAGAATAGTTTTAAGGAGTTATCCCCACAGAAATGTTGTCTTGAAATCCCTCAGGTAGGGTTATTTTTTAAACTCTGTCCACTTATTTTGGTGGATAAACCTCTTACTCAAACTTGCTACTTCAGAATATTTTCTCGATGGGATTCTGGCTGTTTATTTTTCATAGGAGTCGATGTAAAGTCAGATTAAGTACAGTGTGTAATAAAGGGGGTGAAACTGATTTTGATAAGTTTATGAAAAATATTTCAGATTTTGAAAAATTCTCTGGGCTTGTTTGATTTGGACCACGCAGAGTGTTGTATATGGAACCCAAGTGTTTAATATCAGAAATGTCACTAGAGGGGCTTGATATTAGAATTTTTGTTGCTCTGTTCATAGAGATAATATTCTGGTGACAATGAAAACAGAACTTTATTCAGTTTTGGCCAGCCTAGAATGTGGATACTCTAAATTGTGAAAAATCCTCTTTTCATGAGGTGAAAAATGAACTCCCTTTTTGTTGTTCTTGGTGAATTGCATTGCCACCTAAGTCTTAACTGGATCTGAATTTTTGATTCCCCATTTAAAGGTGATCCATAACTAGAACACCCCTTTATTTTTCATACCTTTGTCAGCATGCTTACTGTTGACAAAATGTCTGTCCAGGGGTCCCTCCAGAGAACTTGTGAATAGGAAGCTATCAGTGTCTAATTGTTTTGTCTCCTGTGAAGAAGAAGTTTACATCAGCACTTGGCGTTAGAAGAGGGATTGATAAATTGTAGCCTGACCGGACTGTCTGCAGACCAGCTTGGCCCCTGGGTTGCAGTTTCCTGCCACTCCGTTGTCTATCCAAGCACAGCACAAATTTGTCCCCCTGTACTTTTGAACATGAAAACAATAATTCTAATAAAACGTGTTCATATTCAGAGATGGGAAACGAAATACATATTAGAATCTGTATTTCAAGTGGGGGGGGGTTGCTTTGATAGGAAAATGCTATCTTTAATATTTTAATCTGGTGGAAATTTTATTTGAGTGGCTCACACTTTTTGGCGGTGTCCCCAACTGGTAGATCCACTTTCAGTTTGCTCCCAAGATGCATAACATTCCCATTTGCTAGGGGTTCCTGCGTTGCCATATTTCGAAATCACAAGGGTCAAGGTAATTCTGTTTTTGAGAGGAGAGGTGGAGGTGCTGTTGTAATCAAATCTGTGTCCTGTTTTGCTGACTTTAAAACATTTTGTAAAAACTGGGAGTATAGCTCGTTACATTTTGTAGCATTTCACTCCCTTGAACTAGTATAAGCCATTTTCCCTCGTAACAGTGGCTGTATTCCAGTTTTTGCTCCTGTAATGAGTCTGCAGTAACCGATGGTTACTGGAATATTTCAGGTTTCTGAGCTTTTTTGTACTCTGTGGGGTTTTCTGCTCCTTGATGGTAGGGAGGGTAGAGCCTTTTCTCCGTCTAGGTCCTCCTGAGTTCTTTTGAATTGATACTGTACCTAAAATGTGGGAGCCCAACCCATCCTGACTTGCTATGCACTAAGTGGGCAATCCAGCAAGTTCTGCAGCGTCACAACCTCTCTCCGGCTCAGCAAGGAGCCACCTTGCACGCTCACTGAGACACGGGGTTTTGTGCCTGCGGAGTTGGTAGAATGCTCATGCAATCTTCTGATGCCTTTTAAATACCTTGATGCCTGTAGAAGTAGAAATGCTTTCCTATTTAAAACAAAAAAAATATAGATTTCGGTACTAAAAACTGTTGTATTTTTGCCTTGTAAAAGCTTCAGTACAAGGGTCTTAATTTTGTTTTATTGCTTGTGTGATGCTATAGGTAAGACTGTTGATCTTGTGAAATGTAGTGGGTATGAAAAGCTCATGATCTCCATTGGACTATGCAAATTTACATTTTTTTCAGTAGCAGCCTGAGTCTCAGGCACTTTGGAATCTCCTTTGCTAGCCTCCCCCACTTCAAAATGTACAATTGCTTTCAATGCTGGAGTCCAAATTTTTAAAATAGCAGGGAAATTACTAATCCCCCCCTTTTTACAGAAAAAGTAGAAGTTTCTAAATCAAATGCGGGGGGGAATATGTGGCCCATTTGATATGGGCTGTCAGAGTAGGTTTAGTTTTTACCAAAGTTTGACCACAATCTGGCACTTGTAATAAACTCTTCAATATGGAAATGGAACTGCCATTTTTAAAACCAAAGATTAAAGAAGAGGAAAAAATGACACATTTTGTTTGGGTGCAAACAGAGCTTTGAAAACTCTATTTTTGATACACAGAAAGAATGTCATTCCTTTGAGGTTTGGAGATTGTTCAGAATTGAAATTTTGTATTTAACAATGTGGGACAATAATGATTTAAGACTAAAGGTTACATTTTAGATGTTTACAGAGCCTTGTATTGTAATTTTAATGTACATTTTGTGTATTAAACCTTTTGTAAGTTATGATTGCAGTGCTACATGCAGAAATACAAAGGGAAGAACTTGCATTTTAGGCTCTTGAATCATAGTGTTGAAATAAAGAAGAAAATGCATAACAGTCTCTCTTTCTGTGGAAGTGTATATTCTGTTTTGGACCATGTTTTGTTTGTGCAAGGGATAGAGAACTCATACGACTTACCCAGGCATCACAATTTGCTCCTGAACATGACCAAACATTATGATGGTAGATGGCTGGGAAACAGCCAGCAATGCCCCCTTCATCCCAACTGCATGAGACCTAGGGTTCCTTGTCAAGTGCCAGGAGATTTGGGGTGAGGGAGAATGCCTGATGAGGATGGAGTTTGAAGAGATTATGTCACTTCCAGGTGACCCTGTAGGCAGCCTACCCTAGTCTCTATGGTCTTTACCATAGAGACTAGCAGAAATTCCTAGTGTCATGTGGAGGCCATGTTTTTCATCACGCTCCTCAATTGAGGCTGGGGCTTGTAATTCCCTGCCCTGGGCTGGTAAATGGGATGCCTAGCGGGAACTGCTACCCTTCCATGAATGGCTTGTGTGTGGTTGAAACAATATTTTAAAAGACCTAGCAGGTCCTGAACACATACCTAGCATCCTGACCCATGGTGAGCTCAAAGGATGTCAAGAGTAGAAGTTGACTCCTACAGAAGCTTATGCTAGTGTAATTTACATATAATTATACAACATTGTTCATATACATGTCCACACCAATGGATCTGGGGTGCAGAATGAAAGCAAAGAATGCTCATTCCCCCTCCATAACCCATTTTGGGGAGGAGTTCTATGGAAGAACTCTCGCTTTACTATGTTGAAGTTCCGAAGTTCCGCCCCTGGCTGCTCTGCTTTAAAAGGCAGCCTGGCTGGGATTTCTACCTGACACCTTGGCAGAGTAGGCCCGATTGGGCAAGACTGACTTTGTCGACAGCACCTTTTGGGTGTCCTACGTGTGTAGCCATGTTGGTGTGCAGCAGAAGAGCAAGATTCGAGTCCAGTATCGCCTTAAAATACCAACAAGTTTTCTGGGTATAAGCCATTGAGGGTCAAAGCTGGTGAAGGGACCTTTGACCCTTGAAAGCTTATGCCCTGGAAATCTTGTTGGATCTTTAAAGTGCTACTGGACTCAGATCTTGCTTTTGTATATCTGTAATGGCTCGAGTTATACACTACCTTGAATGTGTGGGATATGCCAGTGCAGCTGAGGTGTTGGCTATAGATAGAGGATTCCACATGGATAGCCTTGAGGTGGAACTACATCTGGCCATGTGAGGAAAGGGCCGGGATCCAAAGCACATGATCTAGTGAGAGCACTGACCAATTTAGGATTCATCTCCTTGACAGCCTCCTGATTTTTATGGATGTCCCTGGTGTTATAAATAGGGGAGGTGGGTGGGAGTGCCAGTGATTTCATAGTGAGCAGGGATGTCTGAGGCTTTCTAAATATACCTCAGAGACTTGAACCCTGCACTCCATTCATGCCACGTAACTAAGAGGTCATTAGAATCTAGCAATGGGACTGCAGATGTTATTGGTATGAGGTTGACTTGTTTGGGCTGTCCTGTGTGTGTGTGTGTGTGTTCAGCTGGTGCTTGCGTGAACAGAGGAAACCAAGCTGTGCTGTGTTTGACAGCTTGCCGAATGGAGCTGTCTCCGATGCAGGCTCATAGCTCCATTGTGTCACATGGAGCAATTAATCCTGTAATTTATCTGATGCATCATCACTTCGAGCTGAGAGGCTGTGACAGAATCTTTGCCCTTCAAGGCCTCACTAGGCAACAGGGCCTGGTCTCCCTTCCTTTGGAAGAATCTTTATGGGCTCTGTGGGGCAAAGGGGTTTCTGCAACTGTATATTTGATAGGGGCATCATGCGGTGGTGCTATATAGCATCACAATTTAAAACTACCAATAAGTAAACACTAACTAGTTGAATGATGTCCTAAATAAAAATGTCTTTAGGCAGTTTTACTGGGCTAGAGACCAGCAGTCGTCAATTGCTTCCGTCCTGTGGCTCTGCCTTTTAATTGCAATATTGGGATCATTTTTAATTCAGACAGACTGTTTCAGCACCCTGGAGTTGCAGCTCTGGCGGGGGGGTGTTGAAATGGAAAGAGCACTAAGAATTCTTAGCTTCTGCACAAAATTATAATTCTGAGGACTGGGAAGGGGGCTGGAGCTCTGATGGTTAAGCTAATACAGAATAGCCATACATTTTTGTGTGTGCCTTTTCTACTGTGTCCCTGATGCACCCCACTGGTTGAAGCTCAGTGCCAAACTATTAAACAAGCATCCAGTTAGGGGGTCCTAAGGTGAGCCAGAAAGACTGCAATTCAGTCTCCTGGGGATCAGTTCCTCATCTGCAATATGAGACTCTCTCTGCTTTATGGGGTGCCTGTAAGAACGGCAAAGGCTTGGAATGCTCTAGAGAGTGTAACATAAATACTAAGTGTTACTAAAATACTCAGCCCAGCTGTTGTGAGCATATAATCATTTGCTTGCTGCCCAGGATTGATGCTTTGCATTTCCTCAGGTAGCGGTTCGGTGGCTGATTCATAATGTCCTTTGAACGTTTGCAGGAGGGCTGTTTCTCACCTCACATGCAGTCACCTTCCTCTCGAAGCCCGTGTACTCCTTCCTTGGGAACACTAAAGTTCCATTTTGGCTGTCTTGGGAGTGGGAGGTGGTGGTTCAAACTTAAGGTCATGTGGCTTTATTTTCCTGGCTTCTGAGCCAGCAGGCTTTTACTACAGGTGTGGCTGAAGTTCCTAGTTACCCCGTTATTTATTTACTTCATTTGTACCCCATTTTTCTTCCCAATGAGGATGCAAAGAGGCTTACGTTGTTCTTCTCTATTTTATCCTTCCAACAACCATGTGAGGTAGGTCAGGTGGAGAGTATGTGACTGGCCCAAGGTCACCCAGCAAGCTTCTGTGGCAAAGTCAGGATTCGAACCTGGGTCTCCCAGATCCTAGTTCGACAGTCTAAACCACTCACCCCACTAGCTCTCAGGTTGGGAAATGAAGCTGTCTGGCTGGGATGCATAACAAATAGCTCTTATGACCCTGAATTCTTCTCCAGTTGGGCATGTAAAATGACATTCTGTGCATGAATGATCAGGATTTGGGCTGACAAATGTTCTTTCATCTTTCCAATGGAACTTGTGACCAAAGTGCCCCAGCCAAGCAACCACTTGTTTCAAGCATCCTTTCTCTGTTTCGGTTGATTATCTCTTCCTTGTTCCTTGTATATGTTGCACGTCTTGCATCCAGATCCAAGACCATTTCGTCCTGTTTTGCAAGGTGCACCAGGGGAGATGTTGAATTTCCAAGCAGCTTTTTCTGCTGTGATTGGTACTATAACAACATTCAATTTATATATCGCCCTTCAGGACAACTTAACACCCACTCAGCACGGTTTACAGTGTGTGTTGTTGTTATCCTCACAACAATCACCCTGTGAGGTGGGTGGGGCTGAAAGAGCTCTGAGAAGCTGTGATGGACCCAAAGTCACCCAGCTGGGTCCAAGCAGAGGAGTGGGGAATCAAACCTGGTTTTCCAGATTAGAGTCCTATCACTCTTAACCGCTACACCAGACTAGGAGCTACAGTGTACTGTAGTGATTAGTATCAAACTCGGATCTGGAAGATCCAGGTTCAAATCTTCACCCTGTCATGGAAGCTCACTGGGTGACCTTGGGTCAAGAGCGCACACTCTCAGCCTAACCTACCTCACAGGGTTGTTGTGAGGTTAAAATGGAAAGGAGGAATATGAGGTGAGCTGCTTTGGGAGTCCCCATTGGGCAGAAAGGTGAGGTATAAGAGCAATAAATAGACAAATTCCCAAGACCAATACAGTAAGCTGTTCGAGCATGGCGGTCCCTTGTGCAACATTACAAACAAAGTGAGAACCCTTGGAACCAGGTAAGCCCCTCCCCCTATTGCCATAAATGCTAAGCTAATTGTGAATCAACCTTAAGGGGAATTTACCAGCTATACTTTCACCAACAATCCCTTTAAGTTCTTTTTATTATTCCTTCACAGAAACCATAAAAGCTGCAAATTCAAAATACAGATGATCTTTCGAGATGCAGCAATTAGCGTAATGGAGCCAATGTCTCGCCTCCTTTTTCGGTCTTTGTTTTGTAGCAGAGAGCTATTAAGGTTCCGTGCCTCCCTTTCTCCATATAATGTAGTCCTTTTGGCCCTGCAAATTCTCAACGTTATCCCCAGCCCCACCCTTTGCAGTAGCAGAATGGAAAGGTTTGAAGCCATATTCCAGGAACGTGGTAGGCCTTCAAATCCCCTCAATCCTTGACCAGTGTTCCCAAAGAGACATCAAAAGTGGAGCTTCTTTCTAGACTGACCGGTTGTGCTGCATTTTTCAGCCCCCTGGTCAATCTCATCCTCTCACTGTACGATCATAAGATACCATGTCCTGGAAACGGAAAGGGCAAGAACATCTCCAGGTCTGCTTTCCCATCTCAAAAGTGGGGGTGTAAACCAGAACTCCTGGTGAGATTGCCGTGCAGGAGAAAGCTCAGTGTAATACAATGGTTAGAATGTTGGATTTGGGTTGCCCTGGGTTCAAATCCCCACTCCGCCGTGAAGTTTGCTGGGAGACTTTAACCCAGTCATTTAGCATAACCTGAGGACAAAATGGAG
Source organism: Eublepharis macularius (assembly GCF_028583425.1). Classification (NCBI taxonomy): domain Eukaryota; kingdom Metazoa; phylum Chordata; class Lepidosauria; order Squamata; family Eublepharidae; genus Eublepharis; species Eublepharis macularius. The sequence goes on along the minus strand of NC_072805.1, from coordinate 18,186,814 downwards.
GGGAGAATGATGTGATGTGAGCCACTTTAGGCTCCCCCTGGGGAGTAAAGTGGAGTATAAAAATCTAAATAATTGTATTTAAGGTGGTAACTAACTAAAGAACTGGTTCTCAAAGACGGGTTGTGAAACCGGGAGGGAGGGGAAGGAAGACCAGAGTGATGTGGGAGACACAATTCTGGGAGTCTCGATGGCCAGTTTGGGTTTGCCTTGACCAAGAAATACTGCCTGATGCTCAAAAGTGCTATTTATATTTTTAGTTTGTTATTTACTAGCAACAGAGCCCGTTGTATGAAAAAAATACAATGGGCTCTAGCAGCAGGGCCTTGGGAAGGCTGTGCTCCGGGCTGCGGTGCTGGGCCAGGTCTTCCTGCCGCCTCTGCAGCACAGGGCGCCGGGCCTTCCCACTGCCTCTGTGGCCCCTCAGAGGCCTGGCGCAGGCAGCAGGGAGGCCCAGCACAGCCGTTCCAAGGCCCTGCAGTGGCTGTGACAGCATGCCGGGCCTCCCCACTGGCACTCAGGGCCACGCTAACAACTCATCTTTTCTCCTGGCACAGGTGCACCCTCAGGCCCCTCAGTGAGCCTGTGCCAGGAGAAAAGGTGAGTCGTCGCCAATATGGCTCACCTTTTATATAGAAGGATAGTCCACCTTCCTCACTGAGAATCAAGGCAGATTACATAGAATAACCCAATACAATCAGTGGCCGTGATGGTCAGTAAACAACGCAGCTGCAAAAATTGCCTTCTACAAACTCAGGCCGTTTCCACACTACTTACCTTCATCCGGAATGCTGCAGAACGTTGTGAAAAAAACACGGAAGATAGTGTCTTCTCACCCAAGTTTTGCGTGATGTCGCGCAAAACTCGCACGAGATGAAGGTAAGTAGTGTGGAAACGGCCTCAGTCTAGCCGGGAAGGTGGCCCCCTACCTTGACACTGCCGATCTAGCCACCTGGATCCATGGCATGGTAACATTGAGACTTGACTACTGTTATACACTCTACCTAGGTCTCCCCTCAAAGTCAACTCGCAGACTCCAACTGGTGAAGAACTCCACAACTCTTTTACTTTCAGGAGCTAGACGGAGCCTCCATATCACACCCATTCTGCAGTCACTCCATTGGCTGCCCATCAATTATCAGGCTCAATTCAAGGAGTTGGCTCACACAGAAAGCCCTCCATGACCTTGGTCCCTCATATCTACGGAGTTGCCTCTCTCCTATGCTCCGCCATGGCAGCTTTGCTCATCTGAGCGGGGCCTTTGGAAGATGCTATCCTGCAAACAGGCAAAAATAATAGCTACCTGTACATGCACATTCTCTGTGGTGGCTCCCACCTTATGGAACAACCTGCCTGAAGAGGTCTGGAAAGCTTCCACTCTCCTGGCTTTCTGCAAACTCTCTAAAACTGAATTAATTTAGGTGGGCTTTGTTACCCAGGAAATAGGGCTGTGTTGTAAGGAAATGGTTCAGAGAGATGTGAAAGTATAGGGAAAGGGTCTGTAGACTATACTATTGTGTACTGTCTCTTGCTGTTAAGTATGCTCCTACTGGAGAGTTCTGCATGTGTTTAGTATGTTATATCTAGCTCCTCCTAGATATTATAAATATCAACAATGACTCCCATTCAGCATTAATTGACATGAGACTCCTGTGGTTTAAGTCATAGCAGACTTATGGTGACCCCAACTGGGTTTTCAAGGCAAGAGACTAACAGAGGTTGTTTGCTTTGCCTGCCTCTGCATAGCAACCCTGATCTTCTCTGGAGATCTCCCATCCATTTGCTAACCAAGGCCAACGCTGTTTAGCTTCCGAGGTCTGAGGAGGTCAGGTTTGCCTGGGCTATTCAGGTTAGATATATTTGGTGACAGACACTGAAATGAGTATGGGAACACCTAGAAAGTTAACTTTTTAAACTTGCCATTAGAAAGGTTTCTCTTTAATATCTCCCAGGGCTCATTTCGAGGAGGAATGCACAGGAACGCAGTTCCAGCAGTTCCCCAAAGAGGTCACATGTCAGGTGGCCCCGCCCGCCTGACTCAGACATTTTGGGCCTGTTTCAGCCTGGATTGGGGCCGAAACGGCCCGGATCGGGCCTCTGACGGGTGGTGGATCACTCTCCTGCTCAGCAGCGGCCCGATCCTGACCATTTTGAGCCCCTTTTCGGCCATTTTCTGCCCCTTTTTGCCATTTTGGGCCCAATTTCAGCCCTGAATGGCCAGGATTGGGTCCAAAACAGCCAGGATAGGTGATGTCAGGGGGTGTGGCATATGCAAATCAGTTACGGCAATGACACACTTCCAGTGATGGCAAGGGGCATGGCATATGCTAATGAGTTATGCTAATGAGTTCCTCCAGCTCTTTTTCTTTGAAACGACCCCTGATATCTTCCAATTACTGCCCTTAGCAGAACCAAAAGAGTTGTTGCAGGTTGACAATCCTGTCTTTAATTCACCCCCAGCCCATTCTTATTGCCATCCTGAGCAACGCATTCTAACCTAAGAGGCTTCGGATGATCCCTGGAGTGGAGGCGACATGGCTCACCGACAGGAGCGCTTCTCCATGCCATTGCGCAAGATCTCTGGTTCTTTGCCGTGCCTGGTTTTGAGCAACCAGCGGGGTTTGACCTTTATGAAGAGAAACACTTCCTTTTTTGCATCTAGCCACAGAATGTTTTGGGTATCTATTTATATTCCTGGGTGGCTTTGTTGCAAAGTCATTTGCCCGCCTGGTTGGTCACGGCACCTGCTGTTCGTAGCTGCCGGGGTATGCTTGCTCAAACCCTTGTGGTTTCCCTTCTTCCCTGCCCACTGGAGACTCATGCTCCTCTGAAGTAGTCAAGCATGCGCCTGGTGCAAGCATTTCCCACCCCCTCTCTTCGAGGTTGGCAGCAGACAGCAGATGATGGTATGCAAATACAGCTGACTTAGATCTCCTCCTGCTGTGCAAACAGCTGGGCACAGCATGCTTCTCAAACCTTATACGGCAACTGAGCCACGGTAGTGGTGAGTCAGGAGCTTGCCGAGACAAAAAGGAAATTTCTAAACCTGGTACACCTGGAGAGGCAGGGGGCGAGTGGAGAGGATTGCTGAGCCTCGCCTTTGCTGATTTTTCTCTTGCAACGCCACACAGTTTACACTCCCACCCCCTCTTTCCTCATCAGCAAGGCTTTGAGATCAGTAATAAACCCAGTCAGAAGAAAAATAGATGGTGGAGGGGAGAGAATCAGCAGGAGGACAGGAATTGAGCAGCCCCCTCTAGTCTGCTTCTTTCCCACTATTCTTGGACACCCTCACACACACCCCCAACCTGTCTCCTGTGGAGAAAATGGTTGCTCTAAAGGACGGACTCTATGGCATTGTACCTTGTTGAGGTCCCTGCCCTCCCAAATAGGGTTGCCAGCCTCCAGGTAGTGGCTGGAGATCTCCCGGAATTACAACTGGTCTCCAGGCCGCAGAGATCAATTGACGTGGAGAAAATGGCTACTTTCAGGGGTGGACTCTATGGAATTATGCCATGCCAAGGTCCTTTCCCTCCCCAAACCCCACTTTCTCCCGGTTTCACCCCCCAGATCTCCAGGAATTTCCCAACTTGGAGCTGACAACCCTACTCCCAAAGCCCTGACCTCCCCAAGCGCAACTGCCAAATCTCCAAGAATTTGCTAATCTAGAACGGGCAATCCTAAGCACGGTTAATTTTCATTTTCATGTACAATCTCTTAGTTTGTTAGTGTTCAGCCCACATCATGTTCATTCTTGGTAGACTTAGGGCCAAGCTACACATGACGAATGACACTTGAACGGCAAGTGGATTGAGTGGAGGGCAAGTGAACAGGGAGAAATACACTTGCCGTTCAAGTGTCATTCGTCATGTGTAGCTTGGCCCTTAATCTAGCCCTGTAAGGTAGGTCACCCCATCTTGCAGCCAGTTTAGTATAGGCTGAGGCCTACTTATTTCATAGCTGAGGTGAGATTGGAAATGAAGCCAGGGCTACTGACAGCTGATTCTGTTCCTAGGGTCCCTCAGTTCTCTCCACATGCATGAGGGGATGTGGGGAGAGGTCAGAACAACTGAGAGAAATAAGGAGCTGGGCAGGAGCAATTTTTTTACAGGAATTTTTCTGGGGCTTTCCTTAACAGATTTTTGAAATTTGGCCATTGTGGCAGCCATCTTGAACATTTCCATGAGAGACACTCACGACAGAGAGTGTACAAGAGAGATTTTTCTCTCAGAGGATGATCCCATTTTTGCTTTGACTGGGCAGTGTTGCAGTCTGTTCTACTTGGCAACTTTTCAAGGTTGGAGAGAGCTGTTCTAATGTTAATTAGCTGATGGCCTCAGAGGGGAAAGCAGGACAGGGGCTGTCAATATCAGACCTTCTGTCACCTGCTTTCTTGTCCGCTGTGAGGTGTGCTGTGTGGAGAATACCATTTCTCCCCATGGTGTTCCATGGCTGCATTTGAAACGCCCCATAGCTACTCAAATGGGCCCAAGGAAGAACGTGGAAAAGGGACGAAGCGAATACTTTTAATGGCCATTTAGATACTTTGAGTTTTCAGTAAGGTTTTATTGCTAACAAATTACTTAATTTTATTGATTTGCAACAGTTTTAAAAACTCACAACTCATGTGAAAATCCTTAGCAACGTTAAGTCAGGTTATAGTAAACATGAGGTTTTTTTTAACCCCTTTTTTCTCCCAAACGGGCACCCAAAGAAGCTGACTTCATTCATGCACAGGTCCAATGTGCGCCTGCACAGAAGACCACATGAGGAACAAGTTACAAGTAAGTGCAACCCTGTTTATCTTGCTCCTGCTCCCCCTTCACTCGCTCTTCCAAGTCCAAGTAAAATATATGCATATATTTAAATAAATTATTGCTAGGTAAAACACAAAAGGGAAGAACTCTGTACACTACCTTGATCTCATTGGAGGACGCTATTGAGATGGGTACCAAACACCTATTTGTCTTGAGGTTGTGATGCTTTTATTTCAGTTTGGAAGGTACCTTGTTTACCATGTCAGACCATTGGCCCATCCAGACCAATTTTGTCTCATTTGATTTAAGGTTACCAACTCCAAGCTGGGGAATTCCTGGAGATTCTTGGGGTGGCGCCTGGAAAGGCCAGGGTCTGAGGAGGGAAGGGACCTCAGCAGGGTATAATGCCATAGAATCTACCCTCCAAAGCACCCATTTTCTCCAGAGGAATGGGTTGCTATGGCCTGGAGATTAGCTGGAATTCCAAGAGATCTCCAGCCACTACCTGGAGGCTGGCAACCCTACTGAAACTCTCCAAGGTCTCCAGCAGAGAAAGGATCTGTCCCATCTCTCTGCTGCTTTCAGATTCTTTAATTGGCAATGACAGGGATTGAACCTGGGACCTTCTGTATGCAGTGTTCTACCTGTAAGGAACGACCTCTTCCCTTCTGCTCACCCGAGTGGGAGAAAAGGTGGGTTTCAGTTCCCTGCTCCCTGAAAAGTAACGAGCAGCTTCAACTACTCTGGGTGTAGTCCACAATGAGGTTTCTTTCTTCAACTGCTGTACAAGTTTGTTTTCAGGTCCTTTGGAAGTAGGCTTCCCAACTGTCTGCTGATAGGGGACAGTCTCCCAGGGGTTTGCCTCATTGTAGAGGTGGTAAACGCCCAGCCCCAAACAGGCTGACTTTGCCTCGTGCAAAGCACGGGAGCACACCCGTAGCAGGCATGATGATGTCACTTCCTGGAAGTGACATCATCACGCAAGCCCAGGAGCATACCTGCATAAAGTGCGTGAGCAAATGAAAACTCCCTGGAAGGGAAAGGTAAGTGCCAGATCCCCCCCCCCGTCTCCCGCCAGGAGGGTATAGGGATCTGGCAACCCTATCTGGAAGTGGTACAACATTATCTAGGAGCAGTGGGAGGTGAAGAAAAAAGACCTATTCGTTTGTGCATTTGGACACAGTGCCCCTTGCTCACCTCCTGCTCCCCCCCCCCAAGACACATTGGGTTTATTTTAGATCCTTTTTTAAAAAAAGCCAGTTGCCTCCCATGTGTGATTTGATGAGGAGCTGTGAGTTGCTGGAGTGCCCTTCGGTTTTATTTTGGAGATGTAGCTTTCCTTGGGAAGGAGCCAGCATGGGTCTCAGTCTCACCCATTTCCCCTCCTTACAACAATCATTGTCATCAATGGCTTTTGTCCATTTCTGTCCCCTACATAGACTTGGTGGTGGTGGGTCATCAAAGGGGAAATCCCTCTTTCCTTTTCACCAGCAGAAAAACGGGTTGGTTTCAAACCCACATGTATACATACCACCTAGGCCTTTTTAGTTGCTCGTACGGTCTTTAATGTATCCACACGTGAGTTCTAGAAATTTTGTGGGAGGGTAGAGTGGAGGTTCACAGAATTCTTCTCAACAATATCATTTAATTTTCACTTAAACTTTAGCCTAGTTCTCCCTAAGCAGTTATTTAGCCTCTTTATTTACTCGGCTTCATCACTTTGCTTATCTGTTCGAACCTCTGGTCTTTCTCATCCTTGGTTATGTGTAATTGCTAATTCTGTGGACTTATGACTGGCTTCACACCTAACCTTTCTTCCTTTTCCCCGTGCACAAAGAACCCACACTTGAAAGAGTCGTGACAGATTTCACATGAAACCACTTTGCCTCAACTGCTCCTCTTCGTAATCTTCACCATAAGAAGAATTCTAAGTATTATCTCCTCTTCACATATCTGAAGAAATAGCTGTGACGAAAAGCTCATATTGAAACAAATGGTCATCTTTATGGTGTTACTGGGCTTTTAAAAGAGTTTTCCCCTATTTATTTACTTATTTTATTGGAAGCCAGTGTGGTGTAGTGGTTCTTGTAAAGGAGCTGGTCGACCTAGGTTCGAATCTCCACTCTCCTATGGACTTTGGGCCAGCCACACACTCTCAGCCTAACCTACCTCACAGGCTTGATGTAAAGATAAAATGGAGGAAAGGAGAAGGCTGTAAGCTGCTTTGGGTTTGGTGTAGTGGTTAAGAGCAGTGGGGCTCTAATCTGGAGAACCAGGTTTGATTCCCCACTCCTCCACTTGAAATCCCTCCTCCACTTGAAAACCTGGGTGACCTTGGGTCAGTCACAGCTCGCTCAGAGCTCTCTCAGCTAGGGTTGCCAGGCTCCCTCAACCTCCCGGCAGGGGGATTGGGGCCTGGCACTCACCTTTCGGGGGGGGGTCACTTCTGGGAAGTGACATAATCATGCGCCCCCCTCCTGGAGCGCGCCCACACTCTGGAGGGGCTTGGATTGGGGCCGCTGCAGAGGGCTGCCCTCCGCAGCGGCTCAAAATGGGCCCAATCCGCACCAAAACGGGCATGTTTTGGGCCCGTTTAGGCACGGATCAGGCCTGTTTTGAGCTGCTGCGGAGCGCAGGAGCGCTCCTGCCCTCCGCAGTGCCGAAAACGGCTCCATTTGGGCGTGAATCGGGCCCGTTTTGAGCTGCTGTAGAGCGCAGGAGCACTCCTGCACTCCGCAGCGGCCCCAATCTGGGCCAAACTGGGCCGATCCAGGCGGCTGCTGTGCACGGAAGCATGCAGCGCTGCTAGGGAGCGCGCACAGAAGGTGCGCTCCCCCATCAGCCAAGTAAGTGGGGGTGGGGTGTGAAGGGTAGTGGTGGGGGATCCCCCGCCCCCACCGGGGGTATGGTATCCCTACTCTCAGCTCCACCCACAACATACTTTGTAAACCGCTCTGAGTGGGTGTTAAGTTGTCATGAAGGGTGGTATATAAATTGAATGTTATGTTCTCTGGGTTCCCAATGGGGAGAAATGTGAATTAAGCAAAGGATAAATGTAATTACTTCAGTGCCCAGCAAAAAAAAAAAAAGATGGACCAAGCCCAGCTGGGAAGTTGAATATAAGTTTGGGCAAGTCTTTTGCATCTCCTCTGCCTCGAACTTTCAGTTCTTGCTCCAGGCCTCTGTTTTCTCGCTCCCGTACTAAAAGGGGGGATCCTGCTTAGCAAGCAATCTGCTCCCCGTCGCTTCCAGCCAGCAGCTTGTCTCAGTCCCGGCTTCATTAAAGAGCTATTAAAAGCAGGCGGGAGCACATTCTTGTTTTCACTGGCCTCCCTTGACACCTCTCCGCCTTGCCCCTGCCAGCAACAGCCATTAAATAACTATTTCAGGGCTCCAGCAAGAGGCCTCCATTTAGACATTTCCAAGCATTTAGCGAGCTGCCTGCCACATTAGAACAAATGGTGCCCACTGTATGGCATAACGTCAGGGCACTTACAAACAAAGGCAGGAAGGTTGGGAGGGTGTCTCTCCCCCCACCCTTTGCTATGCCATAAAGAGTTTGTTGTGCCCTTTGAAGCAGAGTAATTAGAGCAATTAAGGCCCCACAAGATGCCATGGAGGGACGGGCTAAATTTTAAGATGATCCCAAACAACAAATCTATTTTTATTTTAAAACGTTTCTATTCCCCCTCCCTCTCTAAGTCTTTAAGGAGGCACTTACTAATGCAAACAAGACATTTCAATGAAAAAGTGGAGCCACAGTTCAAATCCTCCGTCTTCCCCCTGAACTCACTCAGTGGCCTTAGGCTAACCATAAAAGGCATTATGTGGACTGTGTTCGTAGGCAAGCCACTCTTTCTCTGCTTTACTACCCTCTGACCAAATCGGCAGTAGCAGGGGTGATAATACTTTGCAGGACTGTTTGGAGTATTGTTTGTGATAATGTACAAGAAGTGCTTCAAACCCTGAAGTCGCTCTAGAAATGCTTTTATTAAGAGACAAACAAAATTTTCCAGGGTATACATTTTCATGAGTCAAAGCTCGCTTCATCAGATATGGTATCTGATGAAATGAGCTGTGACTCACACAAGCTCATACCCTGGAAAATGTATTGGTCTCTAACGGCGCTACTGGAGTTGAATTTTGTTCTGCTGCTACAGACTAATGCTGCTATCCTCCTGAATCTGCTTTTATTTAGGTCAATTGGCCTAAAACTGTCAGCAAACAACAAACCATCCAACGAAGGGAGCTTTGACTCTGGAAATCTAGTTGGTCTTTAAGGTGCTACAGGACCTGAATCTTGCTCTTCTGCTACAGACCAACACGGCTACTTATCTCAAACAACAGGAATTATTCTACTCCCTCCAATTGCTATCTGAATCCAACCATTTTGTGCCTCAAAGTTGGCACCCTTGGTATTGGGTAATTCAGTCTTCCAGGGGAGTTGATCTATAAATTGGATACCACCAGAGAATGGCTTTTCTCTCATATGACACATTCACATAGGGTTGCCAACTCCAGCTTGGGATTTTGGAGATTTGGGGGCAGTGCCTAGGGAAAGTGAAGCTCTGGGAGGGAACTCAGTGGAGATGTGATGCTATAAAGTCCATCCTACAAAGTTGCCATTTCCTCCAGGGGAACTGATCTCTGAAGTCTGGTGATCAATTATAATTCTGGGAGAACTCCAGGCTCAACCTTGGGGTTGTCAACTGTACACTCACAGCATGAGAAGAGTCTTCCTGCATCCCATCGAAGGTCCATCCACCAAACTATCTTGTGACCCAAGTTGGCCAGAAGACCAAAGGAAGGCAAAGCGTGCCAGGTTTGTTGCTCCCAAGAGCCTCGTGGTGCAGAGGGGTAAGTAGAGATGGGCACAAACTGGGAAAAAACCAACCACGTGGTTCGTGGTTCGTAAAATTTCACGAACCATGAACTTTCATGAACCTGCCCCCAGTTCGCAAACTGGTTCATTTGGTTCGTGAAAATGTCACATCCAGGTCAGAAAATCGTCACTTCTGGGCCAGCAGAAGGTCTGCAGGAAGTCCATCACCTGTTGCCAAGGTAACTGATTGACTGGCACCAGGCTGTCTGCAGTGACGAACCAAAAAACCGTACCAAATGAACCAGCCTAAAGTTCGTGGCAGTTCATCAGAAATGGGATCTGATGAACCGCTTGTTCGCGAACCATGAACTGGCCTGGTTCGTCATAAATTTTGGTTTGTATTTTGATCCGTGCCTATCTCTGGTGGTAAGCTGCAGTACTGCAGCCCAAGCTCTGCTCACAACCTGAGTTCGATCCTGGTAGAAGTTGGGTTTAGGTGGCTGGCTTAAGGTTGACTCTTCTGAGGCCGGTAAAATGAGTACCCAAGTTCCTGGAGGTAAAGTGTAGATGATTGGGAAAGGCAATGGCAAACCATCCCGTAAAAAGTCTGCCAAGAAAACGTCGTGAAGCGATGTCCCCCCATGGGTCAGTATGACTCGGTGCTTGCACAGGGGACTACCTTTACCTACCTTTTATCTAGTAGAGCTCCGCTATCACTGAACAGGAAGTCTTTCTTTAGCCATCCTGGCCAATAGCTGTTGACAGATCTCTTCTACAGGAGTTTATCTTATCCCCTTTTTCAAGGCCACCATGCTATGCATTAACTCTGCTATGCAAAGACATCTTTTTGTCTGTCTTGACTCTACCAAAAGCACCAGCCATGTAATAATACCATTGGCTTTGGATATTGTTGGGAGGCCTTGAGCGCCCCCCCCCCCCCCGCAGGTTTACTCTAACCAGCTTACCACTTCTGTCTCATGAGGGTCAGTATATGAGTGTATAGGTTGTGCAATATTGTGCTCTGCATCTGGAAGTGCTTTTATATTTATAGTATTTTGCTGTATTTTAGTCTATTTTACGGTATGTTTTATCTCCATGATGTGACGTCCCCCCCGTGGGTCAGTAATGACTTGGTGCTTACACAGGGGACTACCTTTACCTTTTAATCTTCTTATGTATATGGATTGCTGTTGTTATCCACTTGGAGCTCGCCTATGAGGAGAGCAGGCTAGACATTTAATAAAATAAATAAATTGTACTTTGGGACCAAACACAGCTATGAATAACTTGCCAATTTTACCTCTCTACAACAGCAGAGGAAGAGAGAAACTTCCTTTTTGGACATGCATTGGTAGCCTGTTTTTAAGCATTGCATCATATCTGTGTGCAAGCCACCTGCAGTATTTTTTTTAAATGGAAATGCAACATAACTATTCCCCCCGCCCGCATCCTCTGCAATGCAGTTGGGCTCCTCAGTGTAAAGGACCACGGGAAGGATTCTCTCTGCAAGTATAAAGTGAGGCAGCACTGCCATCTGATAGGTCTTGGTGCCGGCAATACTTGTACCCTGTCCTTGCTGAGCAGATCTGGCACTACGGGGGCCTTTGACAAAGAACATGAACAGACTTGAATGGCTGAGGAAGGATTCCTAGCAGGAGTGAATGGTGAATTGGATTCTCCCCCTATCCTACCACTCTTCTGAGCAAAAATTATTTATTTAAATATTTCTTCTGCTCTTTTCCTTCTGGCTGAAGTTCAAAGCCTCCCTCCAGCCTGTGGAGACTTCTTCCAACTTCAGGGGCTCTTCCTCCAACGGGGCCCTTCGGAAAGTGGATGGCGCCACCTCAGTCTTATGAGAGTTCCATGTTAATTTTGTTTAGTGTGTTTTTATCCCAGTTTGTTCCTGCAAAGGAGCAAAGACAAAAATACTATTTAAACTACCTTCAGTAAAGCACAGAATCAGAAGAAAAACAAAGAGTATCCCTGAAAACTTGAAGGGAAGGAAGGGTAGCAGTGAGAGCGAGACCTGTGAGTTAAGGCCAACATGTTTCCAGCACAGGATCTCTGTCTGGGGCTCTGAGGAGTGTTAGCGGATCTCCTGCCCAGCTCTTCAGGGACACAGGATGGAAACGAGGTCTTTCCCAACACCAACTTGCCAGGATAATTTGAGATTCCAACAAGGATGGAACCCAAGCCCTTGTGCATGGAAAGCAGGGACTAGAGATGGGCCCGATCTGAATTATGATTTCAAACCCCCCCCCCCGATTTTGGTGTTTGCACCATCGTGACTCAGCTAATCGGTTCTGTCCGCGGCAACCGATCCAGCAGTCGGGAGTTTGCTTGTTCGGGATTTGATCGGATGGGTCAGTTTCTGTTCAGAATTGCAGACACTCTGGCGCCAGTAATTTATTCCCGGGGCAACGGAGTCAGGGGAATGAGCTGTGTTTGCCCTCCTTCTGTCACCCACAAAACGCGAATGGAAGCCCAGCTTTCCTTAATTAGCAGGCTTCCTTCCAACCACGGAGCAGCAACCCAGGGGAGGGAGGGGGAAGGGGATGTTCTGAAGCCATGGGCACAAAGGAAAGGCAAACGGTAGCGCGGGAGGCTGGGAGACTGCCCACGCCGTTCGCCTTTCCCCAGGACAAGGGGCGCGTGGGCAAGCTGGCCGCCCCTTGTCTTGCGGGGCAGGTGAATGGCGCGGGCAGCCTCCGAGCCACTCGCGCTGCCGCCAGCTCCGCAGCGCACCGGGACAGCTGGCTTGCTGGGTGGGCGTGGGCGACTCAGAAGCGTGCGCGCGCATGTGCGCAAGAGCCTGACTACAGTTGCCCTGGGCGCTGGCCTCCCCGATTCTCAACCAGAAACGAGACTTGATCAGTTAGAATCGGTGACCTGTGTTCGGCGGCAGCCCAGATCTACGAACGGCTTAATCGGAATTTTTTTTGGATCGTGCCCATGTCTAGCAGGGACCCTCCGATCCGATCCAAGCCACACAGTCGTGTCCGACCCTCGGCTACTCCGTAGATCGTCCCCCGCCAGGCCTTTCTGTCCTATAGCGCGTCGAGAGAGATCTGCAGATTCTTGCAGTGAAGTTTTTACAGGGTAGTTTACCATTCCTTTCCCCAACCCAACACACTTAGCCGTACGACAGCCACGAAAGGTAAGTCATATGTTGCCACCCCCTTGGCACTTTGAGCCGGTGTGGGATAAGGGGGAGCAGGGACCCTACTGCTGTAAAAATAGCAAGGTTCATTATGACCTGGTGCTTTTGCCCAATAATTATACCAAGGCTTGGAGAACTTTGAAGAGGAAAATATTTTATTCCAGGAATAAAAGGGGTACAGAGTTTCAAGTAAGTAAAAACACTCTGAGCCCACCCTTTTATACCTTGCCTTTCTGAGACAAAGCCCCCCTTCTTGCTGAGACAAAAGGCCCATCTTCTTCTCTCAGCCAGGATAATTTAACTGGTGATTTCAACAAGGTTGGAACCTGAGCCCTTGTGCATGGGAAGCAGGGACTCTACCACTCAGGCCACAACTCTTCCCCCTTTCTTCTCACCCAATAGAACCCAAGCCCAGGCAGTGTTGCCTCTTGAGCATCTCCCATTGGGGAAGTTCACAGTATAGAAACTATTTGCATGGCTGCAGACAAAGTTAGGTTTGAGCTGCATACAGGTTTCATAACAGTCCAAACTGGTTTCCTGAATTAATAGCGTACCAGGCCACATTCAGAGGACTATTGAACGTACCCAGGGGTTATGACAAGTGCAAATCTAATGCACTCCTTGCATTTAGCTTGATATCAAAGGATAATCAACGAAAAAGAAATGGCTTCTCTGAGAAACAGGTCCCCCCGACACACATGCCTAAAACAAGAGCCAAAACTACGGAGTGTGTTAAAATCATTGCAAATATTGTAAGAAGCCAGGCCTAGAACATCCTCAGTTTTCCATTTTGGTGCCTTCTGTCTGGCCAAATGCAGTGCAAAGACGACACCTACTGGCGGGATGGCTTTATGATATGCATTTTAGAATGGCTTTCTTTCTTTGAAGAAGTGAGCTCTGACTCATTTAAGCTCATGCTGGAATTAATGTTGTTAGTCTTTAATGTGCCCCTGGACTCCTGCTTGGGGTTATGCTGTTTGGGACTGTTTCCTTTAATGGCTTATTCACACAAGTCTGTATTCCCACTTAGATCTTACTGCAATAACAACAACAACATTCGATTTATATACTGCCCTTCAGGATGACTTAACACCCACTCAGAGCGGTTTACAAAGTATGTCATTATTATCCCCACAACAAACACCCTGCGAGGTGGGTGGGGCTGAGAGAGCTCCTAGAAGCTGTGACTGACCCAAGGTCTCCCAGCTGGCTTCACGTGGAGGAGTGGGGAATCAAACCTGGTTCTCCAGATTAGAATCCCACGCTCTTAACCACTACACGAAACTGTACACTTTCCCTCTGCCATGAGTACAAATACATACATGGGTCAAATCCACATTACTCATTCTAAGTCGCATGTTCCCCGCATTCCCCACGCAATCCCTAGTGCCGGTCACATTACCTCATTAAACAGACGCATTTCATTCGCATTTCTCCCGAATATGTGGTCACAGGTTTTCAACGGGAGTTTCACAGTGGCCGTGAACAGGCCAATGCGCAATTTACGCGTTTTTTTTAAAAACCACCCCCCTTCCTGTCTCTCCGGCCGTTCCGAGAGTTCCTATTGGCTGATTCAACTTGCAAGTGCTCCGTAGTCTGCAAAAGACTGTTTTTGACTTCATAGCATTGGCTTTATTGATTATGCTGTTTTTGAATCAAATCTGGTAATTTGAAAAATCATTTTGGGGTGAATCCACCCTCAGAACGGACTCGCGAAACTTCCTTTTTAACTGTTTTTTTTTATTTTATATTACTGTAATATCGAAATTATGAAATATCGAAATAATGACACTCCAAGAAAGTGAAACTTCAGTAAAATTCAGGCACTGAACTGTCCTGCATAGGAAATGCCCACGAAAGCTTCCCACATGCTTCCAAATTTCCAAAAAAGAAACGGGAGAGAGCCATCAGTGCTGTCAGTGGGGGAAAGAGAGGCATCATTATCTTCAATGATGTTTCTTTATATGGCAAGATCGAAATAACGGAAAAGTGCACTCAAAACATAAAAAAAAATGGGTGGGGAAAAAAGGTCCCGCCCCAAAAAAGCGGTTTTCGAGCGGCCGTGTGACCGGAGGGACGCGCGAGAAAGACGGATTGGAAGCAGGAATGTGAACGAAGAGGAAAAAATCGCGGATTGGAGGCAAACGGAAGATATCCGATAAACATGCAGGTAATGGGTGAATGTGGATTCGACCATGGTTCTCTGACACAAAAGATGGGGAGAGGGAGCAGGGCCGTATTATTCATAAGGATGACTAGGCTGAAGCCTAGGGGACCCGCAGGAACTAGGAGCCCATCAATTTTTCTTGCTGAGGCACACCTCCGCATAAATTACAATTAATTGATTCTCTTATATAATTTCTATTAATAATTAACTGCTTCCTTACTGAAGTGAAACAAATTGTCTCTTATATTAAAATAATTATCCATAAATTATGTATTTTTAATAAACAATACTTTTTTATTCACTTCAAAATATTACAGTATTGAACAATTATATCCCCAAAATGTTTTTTCCTGAAGAGTTCTACTCACGCAATAAAAAATATTTTAAAAATTGTGAATAGAATTCTTCAGCCCCCCCTCAAAATGGATACAGGGCTATGTACTGCTGTCTAGCACCTACCATACCAGGGTCAGGCGGTCAGCTGTAGTGGGGTGAAAGGTTGAAGAGCCAGAGGAGGTCCAAAATACCTGAAAGCCTAGGGGCCCGGCCATGGGTTAATATGGCCCTGAGAGGGAGCCAATAGTATAGTAAGCCGGGCTTACTATAACCTCTCCTCCCCGCCCCTCCCAGCCATCCTTTTGTTTTCCTTCTACCCAGGGCTTTTTTTCAGGGGGAACGCAGGGGAACGGAGTTCTGGAACCTCTTGAAAATGGTCACATGGCTGGTGCCCCCCCTGATCTCCAGACAGAGGGGAGTTGAGACTGCCCTCCGAGGGCAGTCTCGACTCCCCTCTGTCTGGAGATCAGGGGGCGGGGCCACCAGCCATGTGACCATTTTCTCCAAGGGCAACCCACTGAGTTCCACCACCTCTTTTCCCCGAAAAAAGCCCTGCTTCTACCCTTGAAATTTAAGTCACAAACCAAAGAGGAACCATCTTATATCCTGTACATTCCGCAGCTGAGAGATGGGCTTCTTCAACCTATCCTGTAAAAATGCACAGAATTTCAGTAAGCTTCTTGCGGGAGGTGGGAAGTGATGGCTCAGGACTCTCAGGACTCACTGTTTTTATTGTGTGACTCTATAAACACTAGTATTCTCTGGCTTTAAGATATCTACATTCTGAATTAATTATATAAATCCCCTCAATTGGCATGTTCTGCAAATACGATTGCCAACCTTCAGGTATGCAAATTCAATAGAAAGGAAATCTTGGTCCAACCAAGATTCAAACAATAGAGGGGACGCCACTCACTGAGGAAAATAATAATAAACTATCACTTTTATACATGCTATTTTTCATTATTCAGAAATATCATATATCATAAATAGTGGCCGCAAAGTTCATATATTTAAAGTGCTGCAGTATTTATTGGATAAAAGAAGGTTGTTGCAGTGGAGTATCTTGGACTGTTACTATTTTATTGGGAGCACATTAGCACTTTATTATTCTTCATTGCACGAGTCAATATATTATATCGTAAAAATGAAAACTATTGTGTATAAAAGCGACAGTTTATGATTATGTTCCTCAGTGAGGGGGTCTCCTCTATTGTTTGAACCTCCAGGTGTGGCCTGGAGATCTCCTGGAATTACCACTCATCTCCAAACTACAGCTATCAAATGGCTGCTGTGGAGGAGAGACTCTTGGGCATTCATTACACCCTACTGATGTTCTTCCCCCAAATCTCATCCTCCCCAGTCTCCACCCCCCAAAATCTCTAGGGACATCCCAACCTGGAGTTGGCAGCCCGTCTGTAGACATTATTCTGTGATTCTGCGTAAGTTTTGTAGTTTAGTTGTAGGAGGAGCAGGCCTTTTGCCAAAGAGCTTGCTCTGTCACCTATCACGCTTCAGAATTGAGTGGATGTTGCCTTGTAAACATTATGGTTATGCTGTGGTATATAAAATGAGGGTTGGATCCAGGAGATCCATTCTGCTAGCAGATGACAGCACCTCCCCTAGGTTGGAGAGATCCATAAGATCCAATGCAATGATTCTGATAAAAAGCTTGACAAATTTCAATAGCATAGATACTCCACTCCCTCCTTTCAGTCTCTGCTTGGCTATCCCTCTGTAGAGCCTGAATTTTCAAAAGCTATAGCCTGTGATTTCTTCCCTTTATATAGAGCTTCCAAGTGTTCAAAGCGCTTGACACACAAGCCGTCAGAGACCTGGCTTACAGGGTTGCTTGTCAGGATTTCTGTTACCACTGTTGTGTTGTAGGGTAAGAGAGAAGTGGGACTGATTTACTTCATTTATACTCTCCTTTGCTCCCTAGTGAGGGCCTAAGGTCGCTTACAAAATTTCCCTTTCTCTATTGTCTCACACAACAACCCTGTGAGGAGGGTTAGACAGAGTGTGTGGATGGCCCATCGTCAAACACAGAATTTGAGGAGGGTTACACAGTATGTGTGGATGGCCCATGGTCAAATGCAGAATTTCAGTATGCTTCCTTCCGGAGTGGGGTGGAGTGGAGGCACAAATTCTCTGGTACTTTTAGCACAAATTCTTCAGTATCTCAAAACCAGAACATACTAGTATGTAAGCTTCCATTACCAATGCTGATTCCTTCACTCCCCACCCTCTGCATACCCCACCCTATCCAATCATGCCTGCCATCGTCATTCACCGGCTTTTGTCATTTACCTGCTATTGTTATTCAGCATCTGAAATCACTCCACTCTCCAAGATATAAGGATAGATGGACTCGGGGCTTTTTTTCTGGGAAAAGAGGTGGTGGAACTCAGTGGGTAGCCAGCACAGGGGGCAACTCTTGGTGGGAGGTAGTGCCCCTGGTACCACATGCGCATGTGCAAAGTGCGCGCATGCCCCCAGGACCGCACAATGACGGTCACTCTGGGTCAGCTGGAACGGGGGGGGGGGAGTTTTTTAAAGTTTAAATCACCCTCGGTGAAAATGCTCACATGGCTGGTGTCCCCACCCCCTGATCTCCAGACAGAGGGGGGGTTAGATTGCCCTCGCAGAGGGCAATCTAAACTCCCCTCTGTCTAGAGATCAGGGGACAGGGACACCAGCCATGTGACCATTTTCAAGAGGTGCCGGAACTCCATTCCACTGTGTTCCAGCTGAAAAAAAGCCCTGGATGGACTCACATTCTAGCTGTATCTGAAGAAGTGGGCTGTGACTCACGAAAGCTCATACCCTACCCAGGGTTTTTTTTCTGGGAAAAGAGGTGGCGGAACTCTCAAGAGGGAAATGAGGGAGAAACACACAGGATTCTTTGAAATAATATTATTTTCATGTGCTATTGTTGAGTATTTTCAAGAGGTGCTGGAACTCCGTTCCACTGCATTCCCACTGAAAAAAAGCTCTGACCCTATCCCAAATTTTGGTAGTCTTATAGGTGCTACAGGACTCTTGCTCTTTTCTGCTGCTACAGAGAGACTAACATGGCTACCCATTTTGATCAAGCTTCCATGACAGAGTGGGAATTCCAACCTTGGTTTCCCAAAGCCTAGTTTCTCAGACCGCTACACCACATTGGCCATCATGGCTGATGTAGCAGAAGTAAGACCTGAACCAGGGACTTCCCATTTCACAAAACTCAGTTTTGCAACTACGAGCCAAGCCACAAGTGACGAATGACACTTGCCTGGCAAGTGAACAGACACACGTGCATTCCTCCCTGTTCACTTGCCCTCCACTTGCCCTCCACTTGATCAAGTGGAGCGCAAGTGGAGGGCAAGTGAACAGGGAAGAATACACGTGACTCTGTTCACTTGCCAGGCAAGTGTCATTCGTCACTTGTGGCTTGGCTCTAAATCACTGTACCTGATCATCAGTTTCACAAAAAAAGACAATATGACTGCCAATCATCTTACAGTGCATTCCCGGTGCATGAACTCCTCTGCAGCTTTCAATTGAAAAATGCTGAGCGATTTAATACAGCCAACATTATTTCTTCAAGCATCTTGTTTTATTTCTTGTTATATAAGAAGCATACATCATCATTTGGAAAGGGGGAGGAAGTGGCGGCGATTCCATTTTAAGTACTAAGAGTTTGCACACTCCAACAAAAAAAAAAATTCCCTGTGTTCACAGGTACCTGAGAGCCTCTTGCGAAAACAGGCTCCTTTCTGGTTTCCTCTGCTGTTATTGCACATTTGAGAAAATCTTGCATCAAAAGGCACAGTAAAAACAAAATCATCTAGTGCTTCTACAATAGATGTTTCAGCACACGCACTACACAACATAAAAACTAAATTCTTTGGACATGTATATACATACACACACAAACAAACAAACCATGCACTAGCTTGGACTTAGGGTTGCCTTGTGGCTTCATAATATACAAATAAAGTATAGTTTAATATTGTAAACAAATGGCATGCACATAGACTAGAGCAAAAAAGTTTTTTAACATAGTATCTGAGCGCTATGATGCTTAAATAAAACAAAATATATAATTTACTAGTCCTCAGAGTTTATGTGCCATTCTTGTCCTAGTGAGAGTTTTAAAATTCTGAACTTTTTTTTTGTTTGGTTTGACTCACAGATTGGCAGTCTGAATATTTGGAGACAGATATGGCTTTATTTACTTGCATTGTACCCCGCAAAGAAATTTTTATTAAAAAAAAAATAGGAAAAGCTTCCCCCTCGCTCCATTTGGATGCAGCTTTTCAAGCTGCTCTTCAGCTCTGGGAAGTAACAAAAATATTAATACGATTTGCCAGGCCAAGTTCGAGAGAGAAAGAATGGCGACTTCCAGGGGCATCCCCCCCCCCTCTAAAAAGAGAGCCCTTTTGGCAAGACTGGTTTCAAAGCAAATTGAAAATTTGAAGGAAATGTCGGTTTCGGCTTCCACTCCAAATTGATACATAAAATTAAAAATAATGATGATAGCAGCAGGCCCTCATGGGCACCTCTGCTGAAGTGCAGTCCCATTGTGCCCCAATTCAATGGGTGGGGATTTTTAGAGCAACCATCTTAAAATCAAGCACTCTAGCACTACAACGTTAGTTCTCTGGAGGGTGTGTGTGGAGGATGGTGGTGTTCTGGTGTATTCCCCCCTCCACTTGAAGCCATTTATAAGGATATTTGTCCCATTGCATCAGGGGGAGAAGGCACTTTGGTGGGGGAAGACTTCTTCCTAAAAGGCACCAATTTTTAGTCACCCCCCCTTAAAGGAGTCTGTTGGTTAGATCAGGCAGAGTTCTACACAGTGGCCGCCCAAGAGATTTCCGCTCCTCTCGGCCACAGCTTTCTTCGCCGAGTCCAGGCTGGGGAAGGTGACCAAGGCCTCTCCGCTGGGCTGCCCACTGAAGTTGTAAAGCAGAAGGATCGAATCTGCGTGGAGCTGCAGGGACAGAGAGGGCAGTCAGAGAAAGAAGAATGGGGGAAAGCAGGACAATTTACAGGAAAGTAATACAATTCTGGACAACAAAATTAGAGTGGAAGGGAAAGGGGGGGGAGAGATGAGAAACTAGAGGAAAAATTAGACATAGTGACTGAGAAATTTGAGGGTTATTAATGAGTGGGTGCAGACTGCAGTAACTCTGTATAACATAGCATACTGGGATGGGGAGAAATACAGACCCAGAAAATTAAAACAACTGAGATAGACTGAACTTTCTAGGCTAAAAAGAGAGACTATTGAGACACCTAAAAGAAAAAAAATACTTAGTAAAAATCAAAGATAACTCTGAAAAAAAATTCATTCATGAAGAAACATGGAAACTTAGAGAGCTGGAAAAATGTAGGGTCTTTGGAAGAGCACCTAATAAATATACATATTTATTACTTCAGAGACAGGGAATATCCAAAATGCAGATGTTGCACCAACAATGTTACATCATAAATGGAACTGGGGGGGGGAAATGAACAGGGGAACTTGTCTTTTAGACCTTATGATCCCTACCCCTTTTATAGTCCTCCAAATAAAACACAAACTTTTCCTAAAACTAAAAAATGGGAGGAACTTTTACAATCCTTTTAATGACTCCAAAGACTGGAATTTTGGCTTTCCTCTTTGTGGCAAAAAGCTGTCATCCTTACTCTTTTCAAACAATTGATGTATCCGGCATTTATTACGCCTGTGGGTAAACGTGGGTACACACAAATAAGCCAGGAGGAAAGTCACAGCAGGGGAAGCCAACAGTTAAAATGCAGATAAAGGCAGGGCTATGTTATCTGATGGCTATTTAAAACTGCAGGTTAAATAAAACCACCGTAGAAGGTTCGCTATCCGATTATAGCTCCAGATGTGTATTCCCACATTAGGCTGCTTTGCATTATGAGATTTCATGCACTGGCCACATCTGACGGGGTGCAGCAGCAGCCAACCCCCTGACTGGCTGGAAATGCACTTGGAGAGGTGCATATCAAAATATTGTGCATGTACCAGGGAGGAAAGGGAATGCAATGTGTGAACAAGTCCTAAGGAAGTAGAGGAAGCAGGAAAGTTAAAGAGTTGGTTTTGGCAGGGAGATAGCTGGGACAATGCAACCACACCAGTCGGCCACAGAACCGCAACACTTGGCTGAAGTTATGAGGTATAGGAAAAGACCCATCACCGCCCCCCCCCCCTCCGAGCTTCCTCCCTCCCAGCTTCTCCAGTGGCAACAACTGATTGCAGAGGATGAAAGCAATCCATACTGAGTGCAGGAAAAGCTAATCAGGTGGATTTCCTCTTATTTTGGATCTGCGCTCTCAAGAATCTGGGGCTCTTTTAGGTGCTTGTTTGGTTGCACTAGCTCTGTAGTGGCTGCTTTGGGGGGGGTCACAGGAGTAGAGGGTCCTGTCCCAGCAACTGCCACCTGTAACCTTCTAGCTGCATGGACGCCACCTGCTGAGCCATAGCTCCTCTCCTAATTGATTGCGTGTGTAAGAGATTCTGGAAAGGACTAAGAGGAGAGAAGCAGAACTCATCACACTCCGACTCGGCGCCATTGCTGTTTCTTCTCTGCTAGAAAACTGGGGCCCTTGAAAGAGTGATATTCCCCGTTTTGGACAATCTAGCAAAACATTTTTTTAAACAAGTCAGTTTCTGTTTTATTTTTCAATTTAATTTTATTTCTTTAGCAAGCAGCAAGGGATACTCATGGCATGCTTGTGAAGAAGAGTATGGTCACACGCTCACACATACAGCAGTAGCTCTCAAACTTCCAGTTAAATAGAACTTGGCAATGTAATCCCACTCTGTGGTACCCTGGAATCTGTCCAGGTCCATTTCTTGGCTTCCTGCAGTCATTTCGACTGGCGTTCTGCTTGCACGTTTGCCAGGTGCTTGGCTTTAAGTTTGGGTAGCGCTTTTCTTTTTAAATACTCATACTTTGTGCCCATATTTTTTCCCCTATGTCACCTGCTCTAGGAGCCACCAGTTTTAATTCAATGTTGGAGGGGAGGACCAAAAATATACACTGTGCATGTTCAGAAACACTCTTGTCTTCAAGAATATATACTTTTAGGGCGGAAAACTGTTTTCTCTAAATATCACATGGCATGGTAAATTGGAAGAAAACCACCACAATTATTGGAAATATTAACACTTCTCAAGCCCCATCACACCCCAAAGTTAGATGAGTATTGTTTTGCCTTAAGTGGCCTATGGCCAACAATAGGAATAGAAGCGTCTTGTTAAATGAGATTGCCAGAAAGTGGTAAATATAATCACAACCGCTTGACCAGGAGCACCTCTCAAAAAAACAAAAGATTGCCAAGCAGCCATGTAACCCACCCCCCCATGCCTCTCAAGCAAACCCAGCCCCCGTCATTGGCACCACCGGGTTAGTTGATTCATGCATGGTGCAAAAGCAAGGGGGCAAAGAATGTTAGCAGGCAAAGCCCTCAACGCAAGCTGGGAAAGGCCAATGCGAAACAAATCATTTCCAACCCCCCCACACCAGGCCCATCATTTCCCCCCTTGTCCATTCACCCCCGAAGGCTCCGCGGCTGCCAGGCCAAGCTTACCTTCGTTGGAGGTTACAAATAGTTACAAACAGACCCACTCTTTCGGCGCTTGTAACACACTCCTGGCTTGGTCGTTGAGCTGAACGAAGCCACTGTAGTCATCGGGGGCATACTACAGTACAAGTGCGACACACATAAGGTCAGTTGTCGTGCAACCAGCCGGCTGCACACACCGGCACTTGCAAACTTATAAGAAAGGGGTGAGAGCGACAGGCGTCAGGGAGGAAAAAGACAAAGCAATACACAACGCTGCCTTCTACCGAGTCAGATTGCTGAGCCACCCGGCCTGCCGCTCAGATTGGCCACAGCTGTCTCTCTGCACTGTTCCCCAAATCTTTTGAGCCAGACACGCTAGCGCTTCAGTTGGGGAAATCTCTAAGCAGGTGCTCTGTCCAAAAAAATGCCAAAGCATATAGCACGACAAAGGCAGTAACTTCTGCTCTGTATGCAAGACTTGCTGTATTTTGAATTTCTGTTTTGCATGCAAGATCTTTTCTCTGCTCAGGATGTATTTTGTTCTGTATATACTTTTTTTGTTCAATATGCAAGTTTTTCCAAATTTCTGTATGCAGTTTTGGCTTTGTCATACAGTGCATGGTGAATTGAGACATGGTTTCGGCTACAGCTTTGGCATTTTTTGTTTTGTTTATCTTACACTGTGGTTCCTTCCTTTGTTATTAACTATCCACTACACAAGCATAATACAGGGTCCAGGCAGCCTCATGGTGCAGATGCAGGGAACTGACTAAAGAAGCTTTGGGGCAAAGAAGCCTCCCTTCCTTGTTTTTGGGCGAGTCCAGGCTGAACCATCTTGTGGCAGCCAAGGTCTTGCAAATGTTCCAGACAGGAATACAGCCCCAAATGCTAACGTGATGGAGCAGCGGAAAAGCCACGGGCACACCCCAAGACAGTTTAATTGAAATTGCTTGTGGGGAACTGGAAGGGAAAGAGAGCAGGATTGGAGTCCAGTGGGGCACCTTAGAGACCAACAAGATTTTCAAAGAGTCTTGAAAGTTTATAGCCTGAAAATCTCATTGGTCTCTAAGGTGCCCCACTGGACTCAAATCCTGCTACTTCTACAGCAGACCTATACAGCTACCTACCTGAAACTGACTTCCTGGTAGGGAAGGAGTAGCTGCTGAGAGGCTGGGGAAATGGCAAGAAAGATGCGAGAGAGGGACTAGGCAACTAGAGATGGGAAGCAAAGTGTGTGAGGGGTTATTCCCCATAGCGTCTGTAAGACCAGATCAGGGCAGAGAGAGTGTGCAATAAAATAACTTAGCCAGAAACTCCAAGAAGAATGATCAGAGAGGGTTCCTTTTTTCAGGTCCCCACAATTATTTATCATACTGTACCCCAGGGGTATGTTTCCCCAAAGAGTGGCTGGATAAAGTTTCCCCAACATGAGCGTCCCGTGTTTCCTGCTAAACCAGGTTTCAGATCACCAAAGGGTAGAAGTGACACAAAAAAGTTTTATACCTGACTCGCTACATTTCTGCTTCTTAGAACTATGGGTGACCTTGGGCCAGTCACAGCTTCTCAGAGCTCTCTCAGCCCCACCCACTTTACAGGGTGATTGCCCTGAGGATAATAATAACACTTTGTAAACCGCTCTGAGTGGGCGTTAAGTTGTCCTGAAGGACGGTATATAAATTGAATATTGTTAGTATTATTATGTTCAGAGGTGAGAACTACACACACACCTCTGTCAAAATTGGGACAAAGGAGGGACTCGTTTTACTATCCAAGAACACAAGCTTTGCATTGACAACAGGGGCTGGTTCAGAGCCAATTTTCCATGACTGATTATGCACCTTTTGTATTACATCTACTCCACCAAAATGTAACACCCTTCCTTCAAACAGGGTTGCCAGATAAGCCGGTAACATTCAGACTAACTAGAATTTTACTTTATTGGTGGCAAAATGGGGTCAAAAGGGAGCTGAGCTGGGAACGAGTATGTTATTTCATGGAACGTAAGAAGAGCTGTGCTGGATCAGACCAGGGGCCCATCCAGTACAGCTTCCTGTCTCACACAGTGGCCAATCAGTTACTATGGAGGGTCAACAAAAGGTCAAGCAAGTACTTTAGTGAGCCCTTAATAATTAAAAAAAAACATGGTGTGTGCATGGGAGAGAATGGCGATCGTGGGGACTGAGAGCCAAGCTACAAGGGATGGCTTACACGAGGAGGAGCACGTGAACGGAGTCACAATGTTAGTCAGGAAGCTGAGTTTTCAAAGAGATTGGAAGGCTTTGTCAATTTCTTCTCTCTACAGAGCCAAGGAGATCTGTTCAGAGGGTTTGTTAATTTTCTTTTTGTCTCCAAGAAGGAGAGGTGAAATTGCAGATCCTTCTGGAGGCAAAAAGGAAATTAACAAACCCTCCCTCTGAGGAGAAATCTTTCAAAAACAAAATCCAACGGGAGGCTGCTGAATTGGAATTCATATGCAAATTTGACTCTATTAAGCTGGGACTGAATAGGGACTATGAATGGTTATCACATTATCACAGGTAACAGATCTCCTTTACAGAGGCGGGGTCTGGGGGAGCCCAGTGGCCCCTGGCATGGACTTTCGGGGACCACAGTTCTCTTTGTCAGATGCATCTGACAGGGAGAGCTGTGGTTATCGAAGGCTTATACTGCATTGGAATTGGATGGTTTAGCTGTTTTACTGCTACAGACTAACATGGCAAACTCCTTTGAAGCCTCACAAAAGCCAACTGATCCCCACTCCAAAAGGAGATGTTTACATTTACTAGCAAAGGAATCTTTTGGTTGCACCCTCCCTCTCCCCCCTAATTGCATCTTCTCTCTCCTCCCCTCCCCCCTCCTCTTCTATATTTGACCAGTTTCTGTACCATGCATCTGACGAAGAGAACTTGATTCTCAAAAGCTTATACTACAATAAAATTGGTTAGTCTTAAAGGTGCTACTGGACTCTTTTTGATTTTGCTACCACAGACTAACATGGCTAACTCCTCTGCCTCTAAGGAGAATCTCTGCTGGCCCTGTAGAGAGGGGAAATTGACAAAGCCTTCTGATCTCTTTGCAACTCCCTTCATGTGCTCCTCCTCATGTAATTTGTCTTTTGTAGCTTAGCTCTGACGGAGATGCGGCCTGCAAATAACCACTACAGACAGCTGGTTACTCCCTGTGTGTGCACATGTGTACTAAGGAGAGGACAGGTACATTTAGAGCACAATGCACAAGCATACACTATGAAAGCATTGTGCTGTGAATATCTGAGTACACCACCCTCAAGTTGCCCCTTTGCAGAGGACCTTTCTATTTCCGCAGGGTGCCTCTGATGAGATTCCATGAGCATACATCGCTCTCCCAGATGCCGTGCCAAGTGAGCCAGAAGCCTCACCTCTCCACCTGTTATCTGTTTGGCAGATAACACACGTGGGGGTGCCACTGCCACCACCTTCACCACCCTCACCCTGGCCTGCACGTGCAAAAACCCAGCATGCCTGCACATTCTCCAGGCAGGTAAGAAAATATTATTTTCACAACAAAAGAGGGGGGGCTACTCATGTTTGCTGTCATGATTAGAGGTGGGCATAAAACGAAATATCAAACAAAGTTCGTCAAGGACCAGGCAGTTTTTTGGTTCGCAAACCATCGGTTCGTCGGAGGGCATTTCTGATGAACCGTGATGAACTGTGATGATTTTTGGGCTGCCTCATTTGGTTCATTTGTTGGTTTGTCACTGCAGACAGCCTGGCGCCAATCAATCAGTTTCCTAGGCAATGGGGGGGATGGGCTTTCTGCAGACCTTCTGCTACCCCGGAAATGACGTATTCATGAACCAAACAAACCAGTTCGCGAACCAGGCAATTTCATGCAGTTAGTGGTTCAAGGTTCGTGAAATGCTACGAACCACAAACCGCAACAAGCCGCTGTTCTCCCGGTTTGTGCCCATCTCTAGTTATGATTTCTTTCCTGGAGCTCAAATAATAATAACATACTTTGTAAACCGCTCCAAGTGGGTGTTAAATCGTCCTGAAGGACGGTATGTAAATCAAATGTTGTTGTTGTTGTTATTAAAGACAATTAATTAAGTCCTGTGGCCCAGCACCAAAGCCCAATGTCTGGTTACTTTTTGGAGACTATCACTCCAGTCACAAATCAAGGCTCTTCGTAAAAGCTACAGCTCTGAGATGTCTTTCATTGTCTGGTTGGCCCACACTGGAAAGAGATGCTCTGTTACAAGCACTGGGCCCTTCTAGGAAAACTAAAGCACCCTTGAGACAGGAAGGGCCACAGACTGCATGGAGTCTCCATGGCAAACATGGAAGTACAGAGTAGAAGACTTGGAAACCTGATCAGAACGTCCCTGCAAGTCACACCAGCCATTTTTGCTCATACTGAGCAGGTATCAAAACACGGCATTTCTTATCCTGCAAACTGGAGGGCGTGGCTTCTTTTATTGAGTCAACCCATTTCATTTTAGTTCTTCCTCTTTTCCTACTACCCTTCCACTTTTCCTAGCATTATTGACTTTTCCAGAAAATCTTGTCTTCAAGATTGCCAGAGGTCTTGCTAAATACCAAGTCATCTCTCCAAAACAGTCCATCCAAACCAGAACAGGGTTGAAATCGAGCATCCATATTTGTCCTCAAACAATCCTAGGGATTTCCAAGCAAGTTATCTGACTCCAAAGTTTCAGTTTTGGGGAGCAGAGTGGATTCAAATGTAAGTTCAGGTTTGCACTGAACTTACAATTCAGTGGGCCACTTGAGCACTTGTCTATATTTATTTATTTACTGTATTTATACCCTGCCCTTGTCCTCAGTGGGGATCCAAAGTGGCTTACATTGTTCTCCTCGTTTCCATTTTATCATCACAACAACCCTGTGAGGTAGGTTAGGCTGAGAGGGTGTGACTGGCCCAAGGTCACCCAATGAGCTTCCATGGCAGAGTGGAGATTCAAAATGGGGCCTCTTTTAAGGATAAAGCTCTGTCTTCCTGTAGTCCAGGCTTTCTCAAACCTGTTTCGCTCCAATGTTTCTTTTTTAATTGTTGCCTTTTATCCTTAAGATGTGTGAAACCTTTAAAAAAATCCATTTGCCTTCAAAAACCAAAGTGACTTAAAGAATCCATGTGAAAGGGTCCTTAGGTAATACCCCTCAAACTATGATCTCAAGTTGGCTTATTATCCATAGTTAATCGTGGTTTTATGTGCTGTACAAACACAGACATCATAGCTTGATCATGGATTGTTTCACTCTGAAGCCAAGGAAAACAGTGCTAGGAAATGGGAGTCTCACGCCAACATATTCCGAGACAAACCAAGATTGCCTGTGATCTGGATTCTGATTTCACAAGTTAAACATTGTTAAAATAAACCATGGTTTTGTGTTCTATCTCAACCGAGTACGTCTGTTGCACCAATATAGATAAAAGAACATGACAATAATCAATACTGAGCAATATTAGGCTAAGCATTTGTATTCTAGATGAACTTTCAAACTTTGCATGAACCGTCTATGTGTTTTTTCTATGTGTTAGGTAATTCTAACAGGTGTGCTTTAATCTTTTGACAGTTAATTAAAATAGTGGACTCTATCGAGATTAATGTTCCTCTATCAGAGATTCAACCAATAGCGATCTCTCAGCTTAACTTTTTATGACACTTCTCAGAGATTTATAGTTTTGTTTTGCAAGTTTGAGTATAACGTCATTTTTTACTAATTGGAAGGTTATACAATAGAAACTATGAATATACAATGAAGCATCAGACCAATTATCGTTTGTTTGTGCTATCATGTGAATAGACCTTAGATATTTGCATATGATGACTTAAAAATTGCAAATTCAGATAGAATGGCAGAGCTCTGATGGAAGAAATCTCTTGAGAGAATTTAGGTGAGAATTTATTTTTACCTATGCATTTCATAGAAACTTTGATTATGTTAAACTTGGAATTTATTAGGAAATGTTAGCAAACTTATTTCTTATTGCCTTTCTGTGTTCTGTTTTTATAGGATTTATATTAATAACCATTTATATTTTAATTACTTGCTTCATTAAAAAACTAGGGTGTATTTTCAATAAAGTGAAATAAACTCTAGACAGGCGCCTGTGTGTTTGATGAAGAGTTGCAAAGCAATATTGAACCCTATATAAATAAATGTACTGATAAACAGGTGGTTCAAAGAACTTATCTGTTTGACAGGTCTGAGAACTAACTGCTGAAAGCTTTCCAAGAGAAAAGATACATCTTTCTTTTGGCTAGTAGAAGCTTAGTTTCAGACATGGGCAAAAGCTCGTTACAAGTCTGTGCAAAAAATGCAAGTGATCATGAACTTTATAATCCTGTGGTGGAATGAAGAGGATAATATGGGGTCATATTCATTAGATAAGTCCAGCCAGAGAGAATGCAGAAGCAAAAGAATTCCAAAGAATGGCTTTTCTTTCTTCTGCCCTGGCAACTCAAGAAAAAGGGGGAAAGGGCTGCCACCAAAAAGGCCCTCCTTTTACAAGCAAACTAATACTAGCATTCAATTTATATACCGCCCTTCAGGATAACTTAATGCCCACTCAGAGCGGTTTACATCTGTGAGGTGGGTGGGACTGAGAGAGCTCTGGAAGAGCTGTGACTGACCCAAGATCACCCAGCTGGCTGCAAGTGGAGGAGTGGGGAATCAAACCCGGTTCTCCCGATTAGAGTCCCGTGCTCTTAACCACTACACCAAACTGGCTCTCTGATATTAGGAATGACTGGGTAGCAGTAGCTCCCTCTTTCCCCTCATAATTCAAATGTCACAGCCAAAGCTTTTGTATCACCTGACAATTCTAGAAGTTGAAATCTCAAAAAAAAAAAAACCTTTAAAATTTTGAAAACTCACTGAATTTCAAATTTGGATTTTGATAGTAAAAGTGACCCTAATAGAGGGCTTTTATTTGACAACGGAACTCAACTGTTTTGGTTTTTCATTCATTTGAAGTGATATCAGCCAACATGTTGAGCAAATATATTGTACATGCATGAATCAGCAACGTTAGAAGATAAAAAAAAACCCATCAGATTCTACCTAATATTGACTGAGATGGCAAAATCTATGGATGGCAAAATCCCTGGCACCAACATGTAGCAAATTCTCAGAGAACATATACTCATGCAGAAAAATTTGTCAAAAATTTTTACAATGGCTAATAAAATTTGTTGCCTCTGCAGACATCACTCTAAACACAAGACAGTTCACACATTGCGTTGCAGCTATCAGTCAACGTGCATGTGTGATTTCACCCCATACCTTACAGCTAACCATCCATCTGAAGCATTTCTTTTGAAGGAGCTATTCCTGGTTGCTTTGTACTTTATTCAAACCCATTTATATTCTTTGCAGCAAATGATGAAAATTTGTTTGAAAAAATGGTGATGAAATGGCACAAAATTATTTCATTTAAAACTTTTTTAGCTGCCTTTCTACCTTGCAAGAACTCAAGGCGGCTTACAATATAAATAAGACAACAATCATACAATGAATAAAAACAAAGTTTAAAAGCTAAGACTGCCAATAAACAATAAACATAGAGACAAAGTTAATTAAAAGCAGTCCTAAATAAAACCATCTTCAAGTTGCCTCTTGAAGATCATCATTGAGCGGAGCCAGACATTGAGGGGATGTTGCTCCTTAATTGTGGGGCTGCCACCAAAAAGGCCCTCCTTTTATGAGCAAACTGATTTACATACAATTGTTCAATCGCTATTCTTAATTTCAAATTTGTTATTTGGGATGCAGAGAATTTCTTTTAGGACAGCAGAATCTCCTTGCTGCAGAAAGAGAATTAGTTCACCAAAAAAGAGTGCCAGACAGAGAGTACAGCCAACAAAATCTAAGACCAGTATTCCTGACCCCACAAACCTCAAGCTGTTCCAAGATAACTACTAAAAATCACTCCTGGTAACAATATGGGCTAGAATCTTGTTTGCCTGAAATCAAAGCTGAGATTTGCGAGGCTCCAAGTCCCGCACCTGATCCTCCATCCTGTACAGGAAGAAGGAAAAGACACACAAAAGATTTCTCTCTTTTCTGGGTGTTAAACAGCCACTCTGGCAGAATGGGCAACCAGGACAGGCTTCAGATTTCTAAAGAAACCCAGAGAAGAGAAGACATCTTTGTTCAAGCATAGATTTGAAAGGAAACCTTTAAATCCTATCGAAGTCGGCGACAATGAGGCCTCCTGTCCCTGTATGGGAGAAATACAGACTGCTAATACCTTTGGCATTTTGCCATCAGTTCAGTACCTGGCTGGCACCCTCTCCTTTCAGTGCTTCGTCCCCCTCCCCCTATTACACAGTTTTAGACCACATCTGGCCATCAAGTCTATTGAAAAAGCCAAAGGATTAAATACAATAAAGCCCCTTTTTCGTTGCAGGCAAGATTATGTGATACGGAAGTTCAGCATGGGTTGAGCAGATATGTCCCAAGTACAGTCCTGCTGCCAGTATCTTAGAAAACAGACCATACACATGTTTTTTTCTTTTTACAAGAACATCCAGACTAGGTGTCCTGCTATCAAGTGGAGTACAAATGTTTTCAGGCCGTTGATAATACGTGCTCAAAAATCTCATCCGAGCAAGAAATCTTAAAATTTGGTGCTTGATTTTACTCCAGAATGTGTTTTGTCCATTGGTAATAGACACAGTTTTATCTGTTTGCAATGGCACCTGGCCTTTGGGCCCTCCAGAGGTCACCCCCCACCCTGCACCTTTCTGAACGGAGAGATTACTGAATTGCATTTAACAGCCCATTCGTAAGATCTGCCACGGCAGAAAAATGACACAGCCAGTGTGGTACAGTGGTTAGAATGCTGGACTAGCAAAGTTCCAATCCCCACTCTTGTCTTGGCCAGTTACTATCTATTACAGGGTTGTTGGTAAAGCTAAAGTGCTAGGGCGACGGACCAAGACACACCAAACTGAGCTCCTTGGAGGAAGTGCAGGATCTTAATTATATCCACACACTACACCCACATTTTAGACTGCTTATCCTGAAAAGACCATTGGCCCTCTCAGTTCAGTAATATCTTACAACTGTCCTCCAAGGCTCTATGCAGAGATCTCGCCAGCCCTGAAAGTCAAGCACCTTCTCACCAGAGACGGGAACTAGATACCCGCTGTACCTCTGCTTAGCATCATGAAGATCAGAGTGTACTGTTTTGCTTTAAGTAGACATAACAGAATTTTGGAACAAAGATGTCTTAGGATACTCCACCTCCTTACCGAAACATGTTTCAATACCACTACAGTGGAGGTTTTAGGGTTTATAATTCCACTACACAAAATGCACAGTAAACAGGCACCCAGCAATGCCCGAGTAGATCCAGACGACAACCTTGGAGGGTCTCAGGACACAGAGAACAGGACAATCCAAAGAGAGCCAAAGAGCTTTTTCACAAAGCTCTCAACTGAGATAATGTCCTTGAACACTCCTACTGCCTTCCAGTCTATCTCCTGCTGATCACCACTGGCAACTAAACCCTCCACCTCCTGCCGACGGTGCTCAGCTCTCAATTAGATAGTGCCGGGCAGGCTCAAGAACAGCCTATGAGATGTGTTAATGATTCATTTATTTTAAGACTCCTCCTGAGTAAGGTAGAACCATTGGAGGAGATTAAGGAACAGATTTAGAGAAGATTTCCAAATCTGCAGGAATATTCTGGGTGGGGGTGTTAAACATTTTTTAAAAGATGATTCTACAGAGTAAGAATCTTACACCCCATGTAAGGACGATGGTTTAGAAGAAAGTAAACAAAATATATTCAACACTTATGAATAATTGCATCTGACGAAGAGAGCTGTGATTCTCGAAAGCTTATGCCTCAATAAAGATGGTTAGTCTTAAAGGTGCTACTGGACTCTCTACTATTTTATAAATAATTGATTATTGCTAATGTTTATAATGATCAGGGGTCATTTCGTAGAAAAAGAGCTGGAGGAACTTATTAGCATAACTCATTAGCATATGCCATGCCCCTTGACATCACCGGAAGTGTGTCATTAGCATAACTGATTTGCATATGCCACACTCCCTGGCATCACCTATCCTGGCTGTTTTGGACCCAATCCTGGCCATTCAGGACTGAAATTGGGCCCAAAATGGCAAAAAGGGGCTGAAAATGGCCGAAAAGGGGCCCAAAATGGTCAGGATTGGGCCGCTGATGAGCGGGAGAGTGATCCTCCACCCATCAGAGGCCTGATCCGGGCCGTTTCGGCCCCAATCCAGGACGAAACAAGCCCCAAATGGCTGAGAGTCAGGTGGGTGAGGCCACCTGACATGTGACATCTTTGGGGGACTGCTGGAACTGTGTTCCTGTGCGTTCCCCCTCGAAATGAGCCCTGATAATGATAATCATTAGAGTATTGAGTGGTCTTCAGCAAGTCACCAGCTCTCAGCCTAGCCTTCCTGGCAGGGCTATTGCGAGTGTATAAACTCTCACATACCTTGCCTTGAGCTCTTTGGAGGGATACAAATATGACAGAGTAAATGGGGGTGGGGGAGGGTATCACTGGCAATTAAAAACAAATGCTAAATGCCCGTAATTTTGCAAGATCCAAATCTGAAGTCAGGTATATATGAGCATTATTGTTGTTGTTATTGCCATGATCCTTTTTAGACACAGCAAAAACAACCACAAAATTGAGTTTTCCAGTTTTATAAGGTTTTTTTTTTAATAAGGAAACCTTTTATAAGGTTTCCAGTTTTATAAGGTTGGGTTTTCCTTTTCATTCGCCTTCATGTGGTGAGAGCTGGTACTTCATATATCAGGGTGAATGACATTGCTTGCTAGAGGTTTCTTGCACAGAGTAAATACTACATTTCACCACAAAGAGAGAATTTTCCAACTGAAAACATCCACCCTATAGAGGAGATCTTCCAGGAAGGATATCTCCTTGTCTCAGAACTTTTTACATGCAGTCTCCTAAATAACATTGAGCAGGGTTTTTTTTCTGGGAAAAGAGGTGGTGGAACTCAGTGGGTTGCCCTAGGAGAAAATGGTCACATGGCTGGTGGCCCCGCCCCCTGATCTCCAGACAGAGGGGGTAGTTCAGATTGCCCTCTGTGCCAAGCTGCGCGGAGGGCAATCTAAACTCCCCTCTGTCTGGAGATCAGGGGGCAGGGCCACCAGCCATGTGACCATTTTCAAGAGGTGCCGGAACGCGGTGGAACGGAGTTCCGGCACCTGAAAAAAAGCCCTGACATTAAGCATGCCGCTGACTATGAAAGCACCAAATGCAGTCCCAGGAGCCACAGAGGGAAAAAGAAAGAGATTGGAGTAACACCCAGACTGAATTTCCAGCGATGAATGAAAGCTTGCCACAGGTCACAATTTGCTACAAGTACTGCATGGCACCATTTCAGGCCTCGACGTGTCTACAGAGAAAGCTTGACATAGTTGGACTGGAAGACAGAATGGGAAGCCAGTTCAAGCCTAGATTGGAAATGCAGCTACGGGTGGGTAAAGGCAACTTCCCCCACCCCTATTTCTGTCTTCCTTCAGCCTCGGCAAAAAGGTCTGCTCACACGAGTGGTGATTGAAAGACAAAGAGTCACATTGGCAGCTGGATCAGTCCTGGCTTGGAACTCCAAAGAAAGGAAGTGGTTTGCAAGGGTTTGACTCCACCCCTGGTTGGCACAAGAGAAATTTCTCGCCCAAAACTTCTGCTCCCTTAAAGCTGTGAGATGTGGAAAGTTCAAGTTGCAGTTTACCACCGAGAATGGGGGTGGGGAAGGAGGAGCCCGATACTAACCTGATAGCCCTGGAAGAAACTGAGAATTTCCTTCATGCCTGCATTGTACGGCAATCCCTGCATCCGGACAAGAGCGCCAGGCTGGGGCAGCATTGGAGTGTGCGAGGCCGAGGCGGCGGCTGCCACTGCTGCTGGAGGAGCTGTAATGTATCCCACTGTGGTAGGGGACACCGGAGGGCTGAAAGCGAAGGAAAGACAGTTGGGCCAGATTGGACTGGTTCACAAATGCAGGTCTGATTTGGGGACCTGCAGCCAAATTTTCAAATGGCTTCACTGTGATGGAAGGGCTAATTCACACATGCAAGTAGAGACATATGTGGGACTCTCCCCACACTGCCTTGAATTGGGGACAATTCAATCCCAGCTGCCTTGAATTAGGGCCAATTCAAACCATCTCAGGCTGTACAAAGCGACCTGATGCCAAGTCTCTCCACTGGCCCACCAAGTCTAGCACTGCCCACTTTGACTACTTCTATGAAGTCCGCTTTTCCAAAACTTTTTTAAAAAAAGATACAGTGCATTATAAATGCAAGGAACATACAAAGCTGTCTTATATCAAGTCAGACCATTGGGGCACATGACCCACATTACTCTTGAGGGAACAGCTCTCCAAGGTCATCTTATCTGGAGAGGCCTGCAAAGCACACGCTCTCCCACTAACATATAGGCACTCCCTACATGCCAAAGCTTGGGCTGTGTAATGTTTGTTGCCACTGGCTGAGAAGGGAAGCAGTCCATTGCTTTGCCGTGCACACAGACCATCCTTCAGGTCTGAAATCCACCATATCTACCTGAAGGGTAGATGGCCCTGAATGCAAGATGACCCCCTTCCCTAAAGTTATACACATTTTTTTAAAAAATCACTGGATCTACTTTTAACATATGCATATGTAAGGTGACAGCCTCTTTTTCTTGATGTCATACCTGGAAAAAACACCTTGTCTTCCTCTGGAGTAAATAGAGTATCTGTCATGAAAGAATTAAGTTGATGTTTGTGTTAAGCTAGTGATAACTACTTAGCATAGAGCCAATTAGGTGTAGAGTAGAATCTTTCTGCCAGAGAGGAGGTGGTATTATTATCAATGAGGTGACCCTAAGACTGACTACTGGCGGATCAATGTTATTGGGGGGCAATTACGCATTCTTGCATACAGGGCTTTTTTTCTGGGAAGAGGTGGTGGAACTCAGTGGTGGAACTCAACCGCACAATGATGTCACTTTGGGTCAGCTGGAACAAGGGTGTGTGTGAGTATTTTAAAGTTTAAATTGCCCTCGGCAAAAATGGTCACATGGCCGGTGGCCCTGCCTCCTGTCCTGATTTCTAGACAGAGGGGAGTTTGGATGGCAATCTCAACTCCCCTCTCTCTGGAAATCAGGGGGCGGGGCCACTGGCCACGTGACCATTTTTAAGAGGTGCTGGAACTCCGTCCCACTGCGTTCCGCTGAAAAAAAAGCCCTGCTTGCATATATGCAGGGACCAGTTACAGCTCAGTGGTTCTTTTTTAAAGTTTGAACTAGAGAGGTGTAGAGAGAGTTACAGAGAACAAAGGAACAAGATGGAGCTTAGTTAAGCTGTTTGTTATTTTACTATCTGTGTACCCTTTACCCTAATTCTGTAGCAAACTCTTTTCCTTAGAAGCTAAACACGCACATGTCTGCACCGCTTATTTCTGCAGTGTATTATTTTTCACTCTGCTACAATTTTATAACGGTGACGTACATAGGTATGGACATAGGTCACAAGCATTAGACGTGGGGGGGGGGGCTGAATGGAAGCGCTTCAGTGTGTTAAGGCAGGGCTCTTCAATGAAGCCATTTCACAAAACTGGTTCTGAAATTTTTACAGAGGCAAATGTGAACCCCCTGAGCAACAGAGCTTTCAGAGTTTGGTTGCAAAACTCACTGCCATTGTTAACTTTCTTTAATTCTTGTATTTATTTATACTCCGCCTTTTCTCTCCAATGGGGACCCAAAGTGGCTTACATTGTTCTCCTTGCCTCCATTTTATTTACACAACAACCCTGTGAGGCCACCCAGTAAGTTTTTGTGGCAAAGCAGAGATTTGATCCTGGGTCTCCCTAGAGAGATCCTAGTCTGACTATTACAGCACACCGGCTCTTGAAGATGGCAGAGAGGAGATGAGGAGGTATTTTGTATTGCATCAGCCATTGCAGCTAAGAGACACAGCCGACAGAGCCCTAGAGTGTATTTGCATTTATGGCTACTGGCTAGCATACTTATGAGCTACTGTGCTCCTGATCATAGAGTATGTACCACAGGCTATTAGGCAGGGCTTTTTTTCAGCTGGAACACGGGGGAACAGAGTTCCGGAACCTCTTGAAAATGGTCACATGGCTGGTGGCCCCGCCCCCTGATCTCCAGACAGAGGGGAGTTTAGAGTGCGGAGGGCAATCTAAACTCCCCTCTGTCTGGAGCTCAGGGGGCGGGGCCACCAGCCATGTGACCATTTTCTCCAAGGGCAACCCACTGAGTTCCACCACCTCTTTTCCCAGAAAAAAAGCCCTGCTATTAGGTATGCATTGTTTAAAAATTGCAGTATCCACCCAGGGAACACCTGTTGCATCAGATCGCTCTGCCCCACACCATTCCTTTCCCAAGAGCCTTTATTAGGGCTGTCTGTTTCAAGCATGCTTGTAATCATAACTGCTCAAGCACAAAAACTGCTCCTGGTGCACAAATTCAGCAGGCTGAGAATTTCAGCCATTTAAATCAGTCAAGTTTCTAGCCCTCATGGCTACAGAAATAACGCAACCTGGTCGTGTCTAAGCCAGAGCTTGTAGTAGTCATGAGGGCTAGAAACTTGACCTTTAAAATTGCTCTAGCCTGCTACTCAGGCACAGACCAATTGGTCCTTCCAATTTGAACCTTGGTCTTGCAGATCGGGGCCAATCAGTCCTTCCTGGATCTTGCAGAAAGACCAATCGGTCCTTCCCAGTTCTGACAGCACCAGAACAGGACTTGCTGCACTCCTTGCTCGTCTCCCACAACTGACAGAAGGCTAAATTATACAAAGCAAGATGAAGTGCGCAAAATTCATATAACCTAGCTAGGCCATTTAGTCTAGATTATTTTATGATTGCTATTTGAACAGACCATCAACATACAAAGGGTTTTACAGGACTAAACAAAGAAGTAAAGGTCATTGCAACGAGGTTAAAATCTAAATTTTGACAACAGGGCGATCAACTGAAGGCATGGAAGAAAGAGGCAAATTTAACAAAGCCATGGGAAGAACAGATGTCCTGAAGCAGCAGGCAGACATAGCTACACCTATATTTTCAAAATGCATCTTAAAGATCACGAGGATTAGGAACTTACTGTTTAAAAAACAACAACGTTGGCTGAAGTTCGCAGTGTGCTGCACTAGCTGCTGGGTTTTGATCAAGGTGACTATTTCAGTACCGAAAAGTGATTAGTCCAGTCAAAGAATCCTAAGCTGGTATTACCTGGGGTAATATCTGCCTGATTTAATCTTCTACTTTCGGTACTTTTGCAGGGGAGATTCTCAAGGGTTTCATTTCAGGAGCGCGCTTGTCTCCGTGAAGATGGGGAAGCTGAAACTGTTGGGCACACACTATGGTACTACCTCTTTTATTGTCATCTCAGAAAAGATCTGGTTATTCTCATGCTTCAGAAAATCCCAGGCAGAGAATTTGTATACGGTTTTTCTTCTCTTGGACCATGATCTTGGGGTTATGGACCAAGTGGCCAGATTCTGTGCAGCCACTAGAGTCCGTTGCTGTCCTGTAATGAGTTGGTGGATGCTACCTGTTTGTTTAATACAACTTTTGTTACTCTTCATGCAACAATGGTGTTACTGTATGTATTTTAGAACTGGTCTTCGCTCATAAGAAATAATAATAATAATAATAATAATAATAATAATAATAATAATGATGATGATGATGATGATGATGATACCTGGGGTAATAAGCTGTGTAATTCATATAAAGTTGAGCAGCCTGAGCTGGGTAATAAGTAACAGCTGGAGTGGCGGCGGCAGCAGCAGCAGCGACGGCAGCAGCAGCTGCGGAAGCCTGTTGGGTCCTGCTGGAAGGTAAGAGCGCTTGCGACTGGTATATTGCCGCTTCTGCTGGGATCACGGCTCCTGCGGCCGTCTGGAAAGCAGCATAGGCTGGAGGTGAGAGACCTAATGGGAAGGAACGGCACAAAGGAAAAAAGAAGACGCACAGAAAGTTAGCAAGGCTGGTGCGTTATACCTTTCGACGCAGCTGCAGTTGCAAGCAAAGGCTGAATGCTGCTCAACAATATTGCTCAGCCTTGAAGAAAACACAGATGGACAGAAGCCCCCTCCCCAACCAGGCCAGTGCTCCCCCTACATTGGTTATCAATGCGGAGTCCGTGCCAGAACCACTCAGCACCGTTGGGTTTTGCTCAGAACTGTGGTGTATGTGTGGGGTGCGGATTAGAAGCAGTTCACCTTCGGCATATTATAGTTGCTGCACCTGAGCCATCCTTCTAAGGTTCTATGGGGACGCTAACCTCTGAAATTAAAGGTGACGGGGTAAGTAAGGGGTATTCCCAGTGGTGGAACCCCATTTATTTTTTGAGAAGTGATGGAACCCCATTTATTTTGCGACAAGTCAACATTATATTCTTTCAACCACTGGGATTATATATATAAATATATAATCGCAGTTTCTGCACCACACTGCGCCTTGATTTATTGTTCTGCCACCGACTTGTACTTTACTTTTGAATCTCAAAACTCTAAACAGGCATTAGAGGGGTCAGGTTTCCAGACCTCTTGGTTTTAAGTTCAACATGGGTGGGTTCTTTTTGCTAAAAGCACAAGTGACAAGCAAAGGCTTTTTTTTCTTTTTAAACTTCAACTAGTTTAGTCACAAGATCTGGCCTGCCTGCCTGGAAATTGTGTGTTATGTGCTGTCAAGTCACCTCCGATCTATGGCGACCCTATGAATGAAAGACCTCCAAAATGTCCTATCATTAACAGATTCGCTCAGATTCCACATTTACTCTGATTTAAATGCAGACACTGGAGGTATCCTGACTTAGCAGGATTATCCCAGGCAGAACAGTGACTGTGATGTGGAAGATCTGGGCCCAACCTTCAAACAACCTTTTTGTATTCTGCCCCCAAACCAGAGATTCTGTCATTCAGCCCACAGTGAAGCCAGCAGTGTTGATTCAAGACAGCAAAGAAAAAAAATCGGGTTTCATCACTCTTTTCTGGATCCAGGGCCGTTTCCAGATGGCTTACCTGAAGCCGCTCCATGCCGGAATGTTGTGGATTGTGCTGGGGCAAAACTCGCACGAGAAAACAATATTTCACGTTTTCCCCGGCACGATCCACAACATTGCGGCATGGAGCCGCTTCAGGTAAGCCATCTGGAAACGGCCCAGTAGAATTTGTCTCAGAAGATGCCATCTTCAACAACAAGCTATCCCCCAAAGACGGACATCTCCTTAGTGCTAAGAGGCAGGCTAACAAGATCGCTCGGCTACAGAAGATGTTTCTGCAGTAAAAAATAAATTAAAAATCCATAGCCAAGCAGATGAAGTTTACTGCAGATTTTGGAAAAAAGGTACCCCCAAACAGAACGCATGATAATACGAGAGCTTGTGTGTGTACGGAGGGAGAGGGATCTCTACCTACCTGTCCGAGAAAATAGTAAGGACAAGAGCTGCAAGCGTTAATCTGAATTAACTGGTAACCAGGGAGAGATCAGTCGGTGCCCCCTGCCCTGCACGGGGCACTGATTCGCCCTAATAAAAATGCTTTCAATCATGCCAGTGGTTGCCCCAGCAACCAATTCCATCCAGAGCCCAAGGGATGATTACAGATGCTTGCAAAAGATTTAAAGAGGGATGAGCGGACCGCAGCGCATCAGCACCTACCAGGCACCAGCCATTAGCAGCAGAGAGAGCGGAAGAACCGGAGACTTACATGGTAACTTACACGGGGGCGGAGACAAGCCACTACGATTTAAAGTGCCACCCATTAAAACAAAATTCATCTCCTCTCCTGAACACTGGAAGACTTCCACGTAGCGGTCCTTCATCATCTTCTTGTGACACTTCTGAGCCACTAGGAAAGCCCGGTCCGAAGATTTCATCTGGATAAAAGCATCACCGGAAGGCCGGCCCTGAAGAACAGAAGCTGGAATTTAAGAAATGTAGGCCCGCATTCCAGAACGAGCTTGGAACACTACCACCTCTATCAGTCACATTTTTAATACCGCCTATCCTCCGGGGAGTTCCGGGCACTCTATACAGTTGTTGTTTCCTCACAACAGCCCTGTGAGGTAGGTTTGGCTGTATCTCTCTGGGTTTCAGGGATAAAAAAAAACCTGGATCCCTGAAATCTGGGTTAGAGAATCCCAGATTTAATCAGACATTATTCCCTATGGGGAAAAATGTCCAGGGT
Source organism: Eublepharis macularius (assembly GCF_028583425.1). NCBI lineage: Eukaryota > Metazoa > Chordata > Lepidosauria > Squamata > Eublepharidae > Eublepharis > Eublepharis macularius. The sequence goes on along the minus strand of NC_072805.1, from coordinate 18,145,785 downwards.
GCTGGGGGGGGGGGGGCATTTTTTAAGCAATTGCCACCAAATTTGTAGGGAACCTACTCCTTACTGTCCATCAAAGGCCCCACCCCCAAATTTCAGGAGGATTAGACCCCAGGGTTCAATTTTATGGGCCCCTGAACAAGCTGCCCCCAGCCACTCCTATGGAGGAAACATTTCCAAGGCTTTTAAACTCCCCAGCTCCTTTCGTCCCGTGCTTGGGATTCTATGACTCAACATTAAAACATCCTTTACAAGCTTATTATTAAACCACAGAATCCCATGGAGAAGGCGACTGGTGCCACCGGAAACATGGCGATTTCTCTTCTGGCCTGACCAAGAAGGGACATCATTGTAGCATTTGTCTCGAACTGTATGGTTAAGCCATAGAGTTTTGGGTGAATGCTAAAGTGGTACCTCCTACATGATGATGTCACTTCCAGGTCACACCAGAAGTGACAGCACTGCATTGCCAGGCAATGTCATGGCATTGCCAGCTAGAGCCACCCCCAAGTTCTCCTGCTGATAGCCAGTTTTGAGAATGCAGGTGGAAAAAATACCCCTTTACCTCTGGTTTGCACCCAGATCAGCAAAGCCAGCTATGTCATATGCCTTACAAGAATTCCCATCATTTCTAGAAGACTATGACCCCAGTATCCCAAAGAGACAAAGACTGTGTGATATTGCATCAGGCATCCAGGTTCAAGGACCATAGCATCCTAGTACCCAATGACTTAAGATGAGGCAAGTACCTGGCATGGAGGGACAAACAATCAGGATGCACAGACAAATAGCCTGGTGGCTTCACCAGGGACAAACAACAGAGTTTCCTATACTGATGGAGAAGAACAGGACTGGGAATAGGTACAGAAATCAGGTCACTCGGAAGGATCATTTCTAGGACCAGGAAGATTCTGCTCCGAGGTTGAACTCCCTGTAGTTCTTCCTCTGACCAGTGTGGGGTAGCAAGGAGAAGGGAAATAGGTCCCGGTTCAAGTACCACTAGCTGCCCACAAATCAAAACCCAAGGAGCTTGCTGCTGCCAAGACACAAGACCAGCAATGAGAGGAAGGGGCTTACCAAAAGGAGAGCTGGCATAGTAGTGGATAGAGGGTGGGGCAAGGATCCTGGGAGAACCAGGCTCAAACCCCCACTCGGCCATGGAAGCTCACTGGGTGATGCTGGGCCAGTCACATTCTCTCAGACCAACCTACCTCACAGGGTTGTTGCTGCTAGAGAATGGAATGGGGGAGAATGCAGGATATAAATAAATAAACACACAAATTCAAATGCAAAGGGGCCTGATAACCACATGGTTTTATTAGCCATCTGTTCCCCCTTAAAGGGATAGCTTGGGAGATACTGGATTGTTTCTCTGATGGACAGAGCAGTCACCCTGCTCTAATGCATCATCACCTATTTTGAGTTCCCATGGTGGAGAGTGCCCTCAAGTCATAGCTGACTTACAGCATCCCCTGGTGGGGTTTTCATGGCAAAAGACTAACAGAGGTGGTTTGCCATTGCCTACCTCTGCCATTGCCTGGTCTTTGTGGAAGGTCTCCCATTCAATTACTAACCAAGGCCAACCCTGCTTAGCTTCTGAGATGTGACGAGATCAGGCTTACTTGCTGATTAAGGACCATGTGGACTCCGTGTGGCTTGATATCTGCGGTTGCATCTCCCATGAACTCCAGGATGTCATCGATTCTGGCAGTGTATGGCAGGCCTCGGAGCCGGACACAATCTCGCACGCTTCCAGGAGCAATAGTGTAAGGAGGTGGTATGACGGGAATTATGGGAGTTGGGAGCGTGGAGATCAAAGGCGTTGACATATATCTGTTAAGGACCTGTCGGCAAAGAGTTTGTTGGTGGGGAGAGAGAAAGAAGAGGACGTCAGCTTTGCCAAGACGTGAACTGCAGTCGCAACTCAAGAGAATCATTAGAAAGCAGGGCTACCAAAACAAATGGCTGCCATTTTTTGAATATATCACTACAAACGATGTACAAACCCGATATATCAAACAATCTTAAACTTATAGGAATAATAATAACCACATATACTCAACTCACTTAACACTGAATCACTTGTTCACAATGTCAAATCTAAATTTAATTATAGGCAAAAAGTATAGAATCTTGTAACTTTACTCATCCTTGCATTGGACTCACAGCACGTAACTCTACTCCTTGACGCTATGACATTTGTGTTAAGTATTCATAGTACGAACAACATTACTATCAATCTTGAATGGCTAAAACTTCAACCTTATTGTTGTTATGGAAATTATTTGAAAATAAAGTTCTCAAAAAAAAGAAAAAGAAGAAAGCGAGCAGGGATTCACTACAAATAAAAGGTCCATCTGTTTCAAGATCATTGGATCGCCCCTCCTCCTCCCTAGCAGAACCCTGAGCGCATGGAAATCCCACCTACTGGTTGGCATCCCAAGGGTAAGGAGTTGCACCACCCTCAGCAGGTGGCTTCCCCTACACCCCCAACCCACATTACACCAGCCCTTGCCTCATAGATGCAAGAGCACAGAAAGATCAAGGCTGATTCCGCACACGTTGGATAATGCACTTCCAATCCTCTTTAGAGAACATTTGGAACTGAATTTTTCAAGTGTGTAGTAGTAGTAGTTTAGTAGTAGTAGTTCACAAGTGTGAAACAAAAAATCCACTTCCAAATGATAGCTAAAGTGCATTGAAAGTGCATTATCCAACATGTGCGGAATCAGCCCAAGTCATGCAGTAGCCATTATGGCAGTGGACCAAGGGTGTGTGGCTAGAGTTGCCAACTTCCAGGTGTTAAAAGTTCTCCTGGCAGATTCAGAGGGAACACTGTAGGGCATCACTGTAGGGCATCACATCCCTGCCGAGCTTCTACACCAGCGCAGGACTCTAATCTGGAGAATTGGGTTTGATTCCCCACTCTTCCGCTTGAAGCCAGCTGGGTGACCTTGGCTCAGAGCCAAACTACAAGTGACGCCTGACACAGGTTGGATGCTTGTCAGCTTCCCTCAAGTTTTGATGGGAAATGTAGGTGTCCTTGTCTTGCAGCTTGACTCTCGGACTGCTGTCCAATGGACTTTTCAACTGTCACTTGGCCAACATTCCACCAAGCTGCCTACATTTCCCATCAAAACTTGAGGGAAGCTGACCAGTGTCCAACTAGGGTCAGGCGTCACTTGTAGTTTGGCTCTCAGAGCGGAACTACAAGTGACAAGAGGCACAGACTGGACACTTGTCAGCTTCCCTCAAGGTTTGATGGGAAATGTAGGCATCCTAGTCTTGCAGCTTGGCTCTCTGACTGCTGTCCAATGGACTTTTCAACTGTCACTTGTCCAACATTCCGCCAAGCTGCCTACATTTCCCATCAAAACTTGAGGGAAGCTGACAACTGTCCAACCTGTGCCTTTTGTCACTTGTAGTTCCGCTCTCAGTCACAGCTTCTCAGTTCTCTCAGCTTCACCCACCTCACAGGGTGATTGTTGTGAGGATACTAATAGCACACTTCATAAATCGCTCTGAATGTGGCATTAAGTTGTCTCGAAGGGTGGTATATAAATCTAATGTTGTTCTTATTATTCCTTTTGCCAAACTCCGCCCTCCCCAGGCTCCATCCACAAATCTCCAAGAGTTTCCCAACCCAGAGGCGGCAACTCCTGCATTGCGATCCCACCCCTACGCTAACCAGAACCACTTCCCAGATAGCCCACTTTGAGTTAACAAACCCCAAAAGGCAACTCCCAGAACAAAAAGCCATACCAGAAGCGTCATGAAAACCACCCCGAAATAACACAATACATCATGCAAATTGTGGGTTGCGTTATTATTTTGGTTGGTCTAGGCAACCGCCAAAAGCCACATAATGCCTTTTTATTAAGACTCAAAGCACAAACTCATCACACGCTTAGCACACTGTGTTTTGCTATTTGGGTCTAGGCAAAAAACAAAAAGCTGCACAATTCCTTTTTACTAGGCCAAAATAACACAATACAGAGTGTGAAACGTGATTTGTTTACATTTTTGGTCTTAGTAAAACGGAATTTTCTTTTGCTGCAGAACAACACGGCTGCATACTTTTTTGTGTGTAAACTCCACAAAGGAGTACATGTACTGAACACACATGTATAAAAAGAGGGGTCACACATTTTCTACAGGCTGCCTTGCAGAAGGAATGCCACAGGCAGTAGGCCTGCTCCATGCCCAGCAACCTTTCACCAAGGACATTTTGAGACCCTCCAGAGATCACCAACAAATTGTCACTAGCAACTGTAAAAAAAACAAAAACCCAAACACCAAAGAAGCAGCTCCTGCCTGCAGTCAAAGATACCCCCGCCCCCCATAAAGAATAACAAGCTCAGGGACATCTCCTCGGCCCACCCTTATGCCTCCAGCTGTGCCTTCTGATTCCTGGGGGACTTCTTTGCACTGATGCCCTCCTCGGTCCTTCCCAACAGACAGAAACCAGACAGAGATAATTGGAGGCAGAGCGGCTGCCTGTGGGGCCCTTTGTTCAAAAACTAATTAGAGGATGAGGGAGAGGGAGCCATGAAGGGGGAAGGGAGAAGAACAGCAAGTCACAGGGCAAGCACAGTGGCTGCAGTTTGGGTAACATCAGGGCTTTGTTTCTGGGGAAAGAGGTGGTGGAACTCAGTGGGTTGCCAGCACAGGGGGCAACTCTTGGTGGGAGGTGGTACCCCTGGTACCATATGTGTGCACTCAAAGTGCGTGCAGCACCTGATCCAGGGTTGCCCACGCCCGGGGCAACCCTTGGCTTACTGTCTCGCGCTTGTGCTTCCCGCACTGCGTGATGACGTCACTTTGGTGATGTCATCACGCAGGGCGGACAGAGGCAGCGTGTGGGGCTGAGAAGCCGCCCACCCCATTCGCCTCCCTGCAGGCGAATGGCGCAGGTGGCCTCGCAGCCCCCCGCGCTGCTGTCGCCTGCCCCGCAGGACAGGGGGCGGCCGGCTTGCCGCGCACCCCCTGCCCTGCAGGGCAGGCAAAAGGCAGCGCAGGAGCTGTGAGGCTGCCCGCACTGCCGCCTGCGCGCTCCGGCAGCTGGGAGCTGCTCCCGGCGCCCCCTCCCTGGTGGCGCCGGGGGCAGACTACCCCCTGCCCCCCCGTAGATCCGGCCCTGAGTGCGTGCATGCTCCCAAGGCCAATGATGTCACTTTGGGTCAGCTGGAACAAGGGGGGAGTTTTTAAAAGTTTAAATCACCCTTGGCAAAAACGGTCACATGGCGGCACGGAGGGCAATCTAAACTCCCCTCTGTCTGGAGATCAGGGGGCGGGGCCACCAGCCATGTGACCATTTTCAAGAGGTGCTGGAACTCTGTTCCACCGTGTTCCAGCTGAAAAAAAGCCCTGGGTAACACACTCCTGGTTGACCAGCTTGGAAACTTTCAGACACAAGAAAGTTGTGATCTCCCCTCCCTGCCCCCTGCCCGCAAGTTACAACGTACACACATTCAATCCATGTAGAGAGTACACTTGCATGTGTGGAGTAATTCTCGTGTTATAGTAAATGCCTGTACTGCTGAATGTGTGATTGAAACCCCCACATCTATCCAGGGATTGTTCCCCCGTTTCATTTGCAAAGCGAATGCGCATTGGCTCTTTCTTACAAACAGATGTATGCATGTACAAGTAGCGTGTATATGCATGCACTGTACATAATGTGCGAATGAGGCTACAGAGGGCCTGCAAAGTTTTCTCTCCTGTTAGCTGGGCTGAACAGACCCATGTTGACAATCATGAAGCTGCCTTATATTGTGTCCTGTCTGACTCTTGGTCTATCAAGGTCAGCTTTCTCTACTATGTCCTCGGCTACTTATCTTTATCCTTTTAACTAGAGAGGTCAGGAATTGACCCTGCGACTTTCTGGATGCCGAGCTGATGTTCAACTACTGAGCCACAGTCCCTCCCTGACCGAAGGGAGGAAACACATTTATCAGTGACAATAATTGTGCTTTTGCATAGATGCAATGCAAAAAACATGCCACCCCATTGCTAAGGAGCTGAGGGGACAGAGAAGCCACCTTTTCAGGCACAGGGAAATAAACAGGAACAGAATACGCCTCAATGGCACTAGGGTTGCCATACCCCCGCTGGGGGTGGGGGATCCCCAGATCCCATGCTTTCCCCCCCATGTCCACTTACTTGCCTGGCCGGGGGGGGGGGGGGCGCTGCCTGGGGCGCACTCCCTGGGCAGCGCGGTGCACCACCATGCCCTGAACTGCACCCCAAAACAGGCCTGTTTCAAGTAGAATTGGCCCCTGCAGTGGGCAATTCAGCCCCTTGGGAGTGCAGGGACCACCCTTCCACCTGCACAGCAGTCACCGCCACCACTTCCAGAAGTGACGGTGCTGCGCGGCCGGAGAGATGACGTCACTTCTGGAAGTGACGTCATCACACCGGCTTCGGGGCATGCATGCAGAAGGTCTCTATGGAACAGGGGAGAGGTAAGTGCCAGGTCCCAATCCTCCCGCCAAGAGGATGGAGGGACCTGGCAACCCTAAATGGCACTGTTAATGCGCTCTGACCAAAGCAATTCATAATAGTTATTATAAATCAGGAAAATGGCCTTCTTGGGTATATGTGGGTCACAAGGCCCTGCAAAGCCTCAACAGGATGGGGGGGGGGCAGTGATGGTGAGAGAGGCAAGTCGAGGGCACTGTATCCCTTTCCACACTGGCCTATAATGCAGAACCCTTGTAGGTGATTGCCGCGCCATATGGGATTGCCAATCTTTAAGTGGGGCCTGGAGAATCTGGAATTATAACTTATCTCCAGATTACAGAGAGATCAGTTCCCCTGGAAGAAATGGCAGCGTCAGAGGGTGGACTCTATGGCATGATACCTTGTGGCGGTCCCTCCCCTCCCTAAAACCTGCCAAACGCCACTACCAAATCTCTGGGAGTTTTCCAACCTGGAGTTGCCCACGGGTAATGCCTAGGTGCCTCTTCACTCCAAGAGCATCCCAAGTTCAGCACTTTATTTTCATGCGTCCTGATCTATGCTCAAGTCTGTGTGGCAACTACCCACAAACGACATGCAAGAAACCAACACGAGAAAAAGACCAGAATTGCTGCAACCTGCTGGACTTCCGCAGCTGTGCTTCTGAAGAGTTCGATGTAGCGCTTGCCAAGGATCTCCTTGTGCTTCTTAAGTGCATTCTGTGCATACTCTTCACAGGCAAACAGGACAAAAGCATCGCCCGTGGGCCGGCCATCTGGATACTTGACGAAGAGAAGCCCCTCCTTCCCGCCGGTGACAGGGCACTGGGGCCCAAGGAAGCCCAAGACGTCCTCAGGGGTGGCTGTGAACGGAAGCCCCCGCATCCGGATGATCACCTGGTTCTCCTTGGAGAGGAACTGGGCTACTTCATTGGAGGTACCTTGTTGGAACGATAAGGAGAGAATTTATTTTTTTGTCCCTTGGCTAGGAGAATAAAGATGGGACAGAAATTATGAGGGATTGACAAAAGTAATTCCAGATGAATTATGTCAAGAATGCTTTCTCTCCATTTTTTAAATATTTAACTGTTACTGAGCTACACCCTCCTAAACATCTGCAATTTCTTACTTTAATTTAACAGATTATAATAATAACATAATATCTTCTGTTTATCTAGCTATTTGTAAATCTTGTTAAGTGATTGTTTAACGTACACCCTATAATGTTGCAGATATTTAGACAAACTCTATAGACCTTACTGTAATTCGTAATCTCTATTTTGTTACTAGCTTTGGTATTGTTGTATTGTTATTGCTGAAATACATTTTTTCTTTAAAAAAAGAATGCTTTCGAAATACCGAAACATTTCTTTTTTTAAAAACAAAATAATTTTAGTTTAACCTGTAAAGTACAGACATAATAAATTCGGATAAACAAACATAACAGAGTCTTTAATCCATATGATTAATAAAGTTAAAAATTACCTATCAGATCATAAATATCTAAAACATCAATTAAACTATTATGAACTATCTACCAATGAAGATAACATATGATACAATCATTTAACACAAATATAATAATCTATTAGCTAAATCAAAACAAGAACCATGTTTGGTAAAAGGAATTTCTTGACAAAATTTCATAGTCCATCAAATATTCAAATATATAATAACCATGCCTGCATAAACTTTTCTATTGAGTTATTATTAGTTTGTATATCTAAACTGACCACAGTTTTGTGCATAATTAAATAATCCCAAATATTCTCCAGTCATTAACGGTAGGGGTATGACAATTTTTCCAGTTTAATGCAATTCCAACACCTGCAGCTGCTAATAGTGAGATAACTTCTAATTCTGTTTTTGTACAAGTAGAAGAGGACCAAAAATCCAATGTGCCATTTCAGGACGAAAATGTAAGTCTTGTTTAGTAATCTGTGTAATTTCTCATATCATTTAAGTACACTGCCAAATTAGGGAATATCCAAATAAGTGACCTATATGGTTTTGGTTTGCCCTTCAAAATAAGAAAGGAAAGCCTGGTTTTCAATTGTGGCTTCTGATTTTGGCAAGCAAAAGATACGGTTTGCAGATATATCAGAATGCTTGAATATATTGAGATGCAACCTTCTTAGGGCAGGGATTTCCTTTGGCTTGTTCCCTTTGCAAAAAGCACATTTTGGTGGGGCAATCGAAGGACAAGTGGTCACATTAATCAGTTTAACATTTTAAATGCAGCTGTTCAGCTCATTACATGCAGTCAGAATAGCAAACTCGCATTTACAAGAAATATACAGCAACTCCTCACCTCCAGCAATCTTTAGAAACTCTTCTCCAGTTGCTTTGTAAACCTGAAGCAAAAAGAGAGCAACACTAAGTAAAAAGTTGTTAGCACGACTACTGGTTTTATTAAACCCCAATGCAAATGTAGGTCCAGCTTCTGAACATTCCTGCTCAGATACGGGTGTTCGCTTCATGCATTTAAACCCTGCCTTTCTTCCACTGTGGGATCTGGGTACCTCAAGAATATCCTTCTCCCTGATTGTCTTCCAGCCTGTTCAGATCTTCATCCCATGTACCTTGCAAGGGAGGCAGGTGGCAGTCAGAGACAGGGCTTTTTCAGTGGTGGCTCTAAGAGAAAAGAGCCCAGGCAAGCCTGAGCTTGTCAGATCTTGGAAGCTAAGCAGGGTTGACCTTGGCTAGTAATTGGATGGGAGACCTCCAACAAAGACCAGGGCTGCCGAGCCGGGCAAAGACAAAGCACCTCTGTTAGTCTCGTGCCATGAAAACTCCAGCTATGACTTGACAGCACTCTCTACCCCCCTCATCTGCGGAAGGCTCTTCCCCTGGAAGCTCACCTGACACCTCCCCCTCCCCCTCCTCCTTCTCAATGCTTAGTTACTCCCTCATCCTTCTGGCTTTTTAGGCACACAGCTAACACACTTTTGTTTGCTCAGGATTTTATTTGAGTTCCTTCCCACTTTTCAGTTATTTTATTACTGGGCCATCTTAGGTGTTCTACCTAAGGCCATAGAGAGTTATAACTGATGTACTCAATTGCACTGTGTACTCCGCCTTTGGTCTCAGTGAGAAAGGTGGCCTGTAAACAAATAAATATTATTTCGGGTCTGACCTGTTATAATGGGAACCTAAATTATGCCTCGATATTTACTGGTTTTCCTGCAATGGCTTATTTTTATTCCTCTGCAGATTTTTATTTTTATTCCTCTGCAGATACATCTCCGCTTCTTTTCTCAAGGGCAGCAACTCTCTATAGGTTGCTTCCATTGGGAAGAGTGCCTCTAACATCGACTCCTGGCACTGTCTTGCCATAGTTGGAAAATCACCATAATCTTGAAATTCTAGTATTCATATTTTTATTCCCAAATTTCTAGCCCTCATGGCTGCAAAGAAAGTTTCTGAACACAATTAACTGATTACATACTTTAAAAAAAAATTTATCCCCCTCTTTCCCTTGAAACCAAACATTGTGATTTGCACACAGCATTCAAAATATATACTCATTAAAAAAACCCACCAGACTTTTTAAAAAAAGACTCTTAAAAACGATTCAAACCCAAATGCAAGTTCTCTTGAAAGCTACTTTTCTGCATGCACAGAGGAACACGGAAGCATGCCGTCCCTCACCTGCAGTAGGACAATAGTATCAATCCAGCATGACCCCATACTACTACGCAGTTTTGCCAACTGTGTAGTTGGTCGCTTAGAAAGGGTGTTCCATAGCAAACAGCGCCATCCTGAAGCCAACGTGCTACCCTTTTTTATTAGATCCCACTAAAATAACTTGTATGTGATGTGAGTTGTGTCAAGTCACTGGCAGCCCTCTAGCTCGGCTTTCGGATGTGGCCCTGGATGAACATCATTCCTTCAAACTCAGCAGAGATCTTCACTCAGGTCTTTCACCATGCAACCTACCTCTATGTACCTGCTCCCCATGTGGTGCTTGTGTCTCTCGAGAGCCAAGTCCCTCTGTTCAGAGTTGACAAATCGGACTAGGGCTTCCCCATTCCGCCTTCCTTGGGCATTCAGACACAGAGCCACACCACCTCTGGGGGGGGGGGGGGAGAAACAGGATGAAAAAGAGTATGTCGTTCTTCATATGTATGCAGTAAAGAGTGTCACATCTTCAACCACATCTGAAGTTGTCTTAAACCAAGTCAGATAATTAACCAATTTAGATCAGCATTGCCTACTCCCCCCGCAGGGCAGCAGTTTTTTAGGGTCCCAGGCTGGGAAAGATCTTTGCAAGCATATTTCCAAGCTACTAGCCATGGTGAACAGATGGAATCTCCACATTTAGCAGCAGTAAACCTCTAAATACCAGTGCTAAGGGCAACATTGGGGAATATTGTCCTCTATACCTTGTTTGCTGGCCATCCAGAGCAACTAGCTGGCCACAGAGTTGGACTGCTATTTTGATCCAGCAGAGATTATCTTATGTTATTTGGCCTTTATCTGGGGATTTAACCAGAGACCTTTCTACTTGCAAAGCAGAAGCTCTTCAATTGAGCACATGGCCCCTGTATTTTTCAGGGAAAATATGGTAGGAAAGGCCAGGGTTTTTTTTCAGCAGGAACGCGGTGGAACAGAATTCTGGAACCTCTTGAAAATGGCCACATGGCCAGTGGCCCCGCTGCAGTGCGGAGGGCAATCTACACTCCCCTCTGTCTGGAGATCAGACCATGTGACCATTTTCTCCAAGGGCAACCCACTGAGTTCCACCACCTCTTTTCCCAGAAAAAAAGCCCTGGGAAAGGCATATAACAAGCAACCAAGGCAAGAGTTCCTAAGAGAAGGGGGAAGAAAAGAGGACTACACCGGGCCACCTCGTTTAGCACTCTTACTTGGCAATATTAAGTCCTTTGAAAAATCGAGCAATGTCCTGGTCGGAAGATTGCCAAGGGAGTCCTCTGGCACGTATTACAGTTTCACTGTCTACTGTTTCTGATTTACTACTGTGAAAAGAAAAATAGAGAGGGTAAGTCACGCCAACTTTTGACCCAGCTCTTCTAAATTGCTCCGTAAGTACACATTTAAGGCACGGCTGACAAGCATCACAGGCATATCTTCTACTGACAGAAATGCGAAGCATTCTATTTGGCAGTTGCAATGCATACCGGAAATCAGAGAAGAAGATCAACACCCTTAAAAACACAAAAAGAAGAGCTGCACAGCAAAAATCTAGTAGGAGCTAAATTCACAGGATGCGGTTAAGCAGGGGCAGGAGGTCAAATTTATGCCCTCGCAGGATGGCTGCTTGTGGCACACAGAAGTGTCTATAGGGTTCCGCTATTTCTTTCAGAATCGAAGGCCAAGTTGGATTCAAGGAACCTGGACCTGACTCATCCAAAATTGTAACAGGTAGTTTGGTCCTATGCAGTACTGTCTTATGGCGAGAATCAGCATTTTCAGAGACAACTAATCCATTAGAATTAGACACTGCCATGCCTCAGACTCACTGGGCCTTTTAGGCAAGTGGCAAAAGGGAAATAAACCAGAGCCAAGCTACAAGTGACAAATTACACTTGCCTGGCAAGTGAACAGACTCACGTGTATTCCTCCCTGTTCACTTGCCATTCACTTGCGCTCCACTTGATCGAGCGGAGCGCATGTGAATGGCAAGTGAACAGGGAGGAATACATGTGAGTCTGTTCACTTTCCAGGCAAGTGTCATTCATCACTTGTAGCTCAGCCCCCAGTCTCTCTAAGGATCTCCCCCACAGGGTTGCAAGATTCAAACTCTTTTTGCAAGAGAGAAAAAATACCACCCACTGCTCCTTTCCCTGGTGGAGAATCGCATTGTGGATTCTCTCACAAAAAGCCACCCTGGATTTCCTGCCTTCTGTTATGTGTCCCCCCCTGCCCCTGAGCTTCTGGAGGAAAACCCAAACTGAGTTTTTTTTGCAAGAGAGAGAATCCCTCCCATTGGTCTTCCCTGGCAGAGAATCGCATGGAGCGGCTGTTCTTTATAAGACTACATTACCCAGGGAACCTTGCAGGACCTGACACGTGAAGAACACGAGTCTGGCATTTTGTGTAGTTTGGTTCTCAGCCATAAAGCTCTCTGGGAGACCTTGGGCCAGCCAGTCTTTCTCAGTATACAAATATCACGGTGTGGTTGTGAGGATAAAAAGCAGTTCTAAGCTCCCTGAACAACAGGTGGGATTACAGCATATAGGGAAGGAAGGCATTCTTCTGTAAGAACTTTGGATCCAGTCCTATAGCTTGGATTCAGTTCATTGTGTGGAAACAAATAAGACAGCCAATGGGGTTTGATTATCAGACTACGATCTGAGAGACCCAACTTCAAATCCCCTCTCTGCCATGGAAAATTGTTGGGTGACCTTGGGCCAGTCACACATCTTGGAGCCAAGCTACAAGTGATGCCTGACACAGGTTGGACACTTGTCAGCTTCCCTCAAGTTTTGATGGGAAATGTAGGCATCCTGGTCTTGCAGCTGTAATGGAGAGCCAAGCTGCAAGACTAGAATGCCTACATTTCCCATCAAAACTTGAGGGAAGCTGACAAGTGTCCAACCTGTGTAAGGCGTCACTTGTAGCTTGGCTCTCAGCCTAACCTCCCTCACACACTTTGCTGTGAGGAAAAAATGCAGGAGAGGAGAAAATTGTAAGCTTCTTTGGGTCCCAATTGAGGAGAAAAGTGGAATACCAATTAAGAAAAATAAAAATAAGGGCTTTTTCTCATACACAGAAAAATAACCATGAGACCCGAGGAAGACAGGATCATTTCAAAAGATTTTGAACAACATGTGGATGGCTGACATACTTTACAACCCCAGTTGATCGAGCTAATCTGGTGCTACTGAACTGTGTCTGAGTTGATATTTATTTAGATACTGATATTTTCTCCTATTGATGAACCAAAAATGCTTACATCATCCACCCCCCATCTATTTTATCTTAATAACCACCCTGTAAAATAGGTTAGGCTGATAGTGAACAACTGGCCCAAGTCACTTAGCAACCTTCCACAGCAAAGTGGAGATTTGAACCCAGGCCTGACAGATCCTAGTTCAGCACACTAACCACTATACCACTCTAGCTCTCAGATATCCAGCTATCGGAGACCTGATGTGGAGTAAGAGATGAAGTTTCCGATTTGGACCGTGGAGCTCTAAATCCCACCTCAGGCATGACGCTCACTTGGTGACCTTGGGTCTACCTCTCAGGGTTGCTGTGCGGATAAAAATGAAAGAGCAGCCCTGTATGCTGTTCACAGTACTTTAGGGGAAAGGGTAGGCAATGTAACAAGTCATTTGACAGTTCTGTGGTGATCAACCTGATCCATGTTAGCCGTATATGAACATGCATATGTGAACTGGAGGCATAGGAGGCATATGAGCCGATCAGAACTGTCTTCTGAGATGTGCAAATCCTGGTTTAGGATGTTGGTGTTCCTCAATAAATATTTACTATTAAATTTATTTGGGATGACTGAAAAATGATGCCTTTTGAACAGACTGTCCCCAGCATACAAGACTACTGTATGATTTTTTCCCAGGAAAAGAATTCTACGAAAGGATAAATTTCAACATTTCATAGACTACTAGTTAGTGATGTGGGGCAGATCAGCTTTCAGAAAGGGAATTTCCCCCCAATTTTTCCTACCGTCTTTTAGAAAATTAATCAGTAACTTCATTAATGGAACTCCAGTCACATAATATGTGGGGTTTTGTTGTTGTTTCTGTTTACTGAAGACACTAAATCAGGAGAACCCTAAAAGATTTAGTGCATTGAAAATGGTTTTCAACTTCAAAATGTTTCCTGGAAAGTGAGCGTCTCAGGCATTTACCTCTACCTATTTGCACGTGAAAATCTTCCAATTCAAAATGTCCCACATCACCGCTTCTGGCAAAATTTCTAAATAGATTAAATCACACACACAAAACCGCAAACCACCTCACACAAACCCAGGAAATAGGGCCCGGGAAAGGACGGGGCTGGAAGTCCACAGCTCCCTCTGAAACACGTAAGGGCCGTTAGCTTGGAGGCCAATGACCTTTACAACCACATCACAACAACCACACACACCCCCATGTCATTCCAGCCCAATGAACCACATATAGCCAGAAAAATACCAACAAGAAGAGTGAGAAACAGCAAGTGTGTGAACGCCCATCGGCAGCTTCCGCTTAGGTGAGAAGCGGCAATCCCCAGCCAGGATCAAAGGAGGAGACTTCCAAGAAATTCAGGGGGACACCACAATGCACGGGGCCGTCCCACCACGGAGCTGTCTCTCGATCTCCTGCTGCTCCCCGCTTTGAAACGAGCAAGCCCCAAACCTTCCACAACACAGCCTCAGGCAGTGAGTCTTACATGACTTCCAGCTGCAGTTTGCAAATAAAACTGCCGCATTTCCCCATCCCTCTGGACTGGAAGAGAAAAGAATATGGGACACCCTAAGAGAAACTGAAGAACCTCCAACATGTTTGCGTAGGGCTTGCTTCTTTTGACTTAGCGTGATAGTGGGGCAAAGTTAATAGGACATCAAAGGCCTTGCAACAAATTTGGTCACTATCAGCAAATCTATGAAGTTATCTTGCACTAGCCTTATTCACATGACAGTGAATGCATATACGTCCTGCACATGTCTTCGGAATACATTCTGATCCTCGGTGGATTAATATAATATACGACAACCCACATACATAGGGAGTTGCTTATTTTAATTAATACAACTTGCATGTCAGTTGCATTGACTTACAATACTCCTGCCCATATAGCTTTGGATGTGAGCAAAAATGCACCCCCGGGGAGGATCGAAGCAAGACCTTTGACTTGCCTCTCCCACCAGGTCCTCTGGTCACTTGTCGAGATAGGTGTTCAAACACCCACCAAGTGCCCCTATTCGGAGGAAATTGCATGCAATGGCAGCTGGTGCAAACATGGGGCTACCCCCAGATCACTTGTAAAGCTAGGGGAAGGCCGGGTAGAAGCAGTGTTTAAAACATAAAAAGGAGCAAGCAGCTGAGAAGGATACTGAACTACTCACAGCACTCCAGCCATAACCCAGGCCCCCAGCTGCTTCTTCCCAAACAGATTCACTTCTCTATAAAATCCTGGGTGTGGTGAGAAGCCGGTATCCTTGTTTCAAATTGCTGCATATACCACCTTCCCCATCCTCTCCATTTCCCCTCCTTTAACACTCTCTGTGATCATAAAATGAAACCTGGGGCCATGGATCCCGGGTTCCCAATCCCATCTAGGGAAATTCCGGGAGATTTGGAAGCAGAACTTGGGAGAGGTGGAGTTGGTGGGGGTGAGGGAGTTCAGACGGGATGTGTGATGCCAGAGAGTCCACCCTCCAGGATGCCATTTCCTTCAGGGAAACTGATTTATGTAGTCTGGAGATCGGTTGTAATTCTGGGAGAAATATACGACCCACCCGGAGGAGGGCAGCTGTGCCTGCATCACACAGGAAGTGGCCTGTTCAAGAAGTCTGATCTGCCTAGCTCAAAACATCAACTGGCAGTAACTATCCAAAAGTTGGTCTCTCAACCAATACCTGAAGCTTAATCCCAACAAGACAGAAGTGCAACTGGTGAGCGGAAGGTCTGACCCAAGATTTAAGGGGTCACCCATTCTGGATGGGGTCACACTCCCCTTGAAGGAACAGGTTTGGGGCTGCGTACTGCTAGATAAGCAGGTGGCAGCTGTGGCCATGAGTGCCCTTTAACAGCTTTGACTGGTTAGCCAGGTGTGGCCTTTCCGAGGCAGGGGCCACTGGGGTACATGCCCTGGTGACATCTAGATTAGATTACTGCAATGCACTCTTATGTGGGGCTGGCCCTTGAAAGCGTTCAGAAGCTTCAGTTGGTACAGAATGTCCTTTAGGAACCCACCTGACCACTGTGGTCATCTTCGGAGGCCACGCTTTGGGTGCCCCCGCCTTCTGAGATTAGGCAAATGGCAACCTGGGAGAGGGCCTTCTCAGCAGTGGCCCCCAAATTCTAGAACTTTCTCCCCAGGGAAATTTGCCTTTCCCCTTCTGTTGCTGTCTTCCGTCAGCGGATGAAGACTTTTTTTGTTTTGCTTGGTGTTCCCTCAGTGACCCTCCTCCCTCTCCAATATTTTAACTGTTGTTTTAATCTTTTTTATTAATTTAATCTCTGGTGTTAATGATGCGTTTGTGTGCTGGATTTAATGGTTTTTAAGATGAGATTTTAATTCATGTTTTAATTCATTAGCTGCCTTGGTGGCCCTAGCAGGATGGAAAGGCGGTGTAAAAATCTTGTAAATAAATGAACCACCAGCTGCCTGTGAAATTGTTGAAAGGGAAATGCCAGGGATTGGTTCTGGACCCCCCCCCCCCCACAATTAAAGTATGTGACTGTATGGTGGCCCCTTTCCAAAATGAGAGGGGAGGGGAAGGGACGCCTCAGCCATCCCATCATATTCTACAGCGGCGCTAAGAGAAAGCAACTTACCAGGGTCCAGTTTCATACTTATATTTCACAGTCTCTGGGTCAGTAAATGCGTGAACTGCACCTGAGGTGGAAAGGTAAAATGCAATCATGAACATGAAGCAGGCAGGGGGTAGGAGAAAATAAGAGGAAAATGTCATTTATTGGCTGACACAAGGAGTGTGCTCTTTACAGAAAGTGTCACATGAGCACAGAAGGGTTTGCACTTACTATAGAGGAAAAATTCTAGAATGGGTGGGAGAAACTGAAGGATGCAAAATACTTACTTTCCTATCAAACCCATTTTGCTGCTGCAGTAATATAAAGAGCATTATTTATAACTTTTTAAAAAGGTAGGTAAAGGCAGGGCTTTTTTTTCTGGGAAAATAGGTGGTGGAACTCAGTGGTGGAACTCAGGACCGCACAATGACATCACTTTGGGTCAGCTGGAACAAGAGGGGAGTTTTTTTAAAGTTTAAATTGCCCTCAGTGAAAATGGTCACGTGGCCAGTGGCCCCACCTCCTGATCTCCAGACAGAGGGGACTTTAGATTGCCCTCCGTGCTGCAATCTAAACTCCTCTCTGTCTGGAGATCAGGGGGCGGGGCCACTGGCCACGTGACCATTTTCTAGAGGTGCCAGAACTCCATTCGACCACTTTCCAGCTGAAAAAAAGCCCTGGGTAAAGGTAAAGGTAGACCGCCTGTACAAGCACCGAGTCATTACTGACCCATGGGGGGACATCACATCACAACGTTTTCTTGGCAGACTTTGTTACGGGGTGGTTTGCCATTGCCTTCCCCAGTCACCTACACTTTACCCCCAGTAAACTGGGTACTCATTTTACCGACCTCAGAAGGATGGAAGGCTGAGTCAAACATATAAAATTGTAATAATTGGCATGTTTATAGAATTCAAGAGTATAAGTGCCTTTGTTTTTTGACAAGCAAAAGAGTAAATATATCCAATACAAAAGCAAGAGAGAGCGTCAATCTACAGCACCTTACACTACCTTCACATATTTCACTCATTCCCAAAGGGGGGAAAAATATATTTCAAAGGATTTTTTTCCGTGCTCCTCAAAATTTCCCAACTGGAAAAAAACAGGGAAAAAATGGAAACGTTGCAAAAAAAAAAAAAAAAGTACTTTTCACGCTATTCACTGACCGAGGAAAAGCTAATCTTAGAAAGCATTTCATCCATTTTAAAATAAAAAAAGGTTTCAAGGGAGATTTTCTTAGTGCTCCTCCAAAATTTCCACTAGACGTCCATGCTCCTCGTTTTGAATGAATAAAAATGTACCTTTTAAAACATGTCACTCATTTCAAAGAAAAAATATTTAACAGCCTTCCCCCTGACCCGGGCGATCCCAAATTTCCCGGTATTCCCAACTGCAAACAAGTCCTTGGGAATAACCAAACTCCCGCTCCGGTACTTTCACCAGGCTCTCACATCCCTGTCACTTACCACGTGTATCTGAAAGCATGTTGAAAATTATGGCCACCATGGCTTTCACTTGCCATACCCCAAAATCCTCTTCCGTTTCATCTATCCTGAAGCCAATACCTTGATGTCACGTTCAAGAAAACAATAGGAAGGATTTCACAAATGACACCGGCACACAGCTGCAGTACTCTGCACATCTCAAGGCTACTTAATAATCAATTGGCTGCTTTGGGTTTTTTTTTTAAATTAAAAAGTTTTATCACAAAAGTGGAAGAAAGAATCTGTTACAACCTGAGCCAGACTAAGTTATGAAGGAGCCCTAAGCTATGTCAAGCTTAAGAGATCCCAAAGCATTACCCCCAAAGGTGTGTGTGTTATGTGCCGTCAAGTCGTTTCCGACCTATGGCGACCCTATGAATGAAAGACCTCCAAAACGTTCTCTCTCTAACAGACCTACTCAGATCCTGCAAACTGCAGGACGTGGCTTCTTTTATTGAGTCAAGCCACCTCGTTTTAGGTCTTCCACTTTTCCTGCTGCCTTCCACTTTTCCTAGCATTATTGACTTTTCCAGAGAATCTTGTCTTCTCGTGATGTGACCAAAGTACAATAGCTTTAGTCTTGTCATTTTAGCTTCTAAGGAGAATTCAGGCTTGATTTGATCTAGTACCCACTTATTTGTCTTTTTGGCTGTCCATGGTATCTGCAAAACTCTCCTCCAGCACCACATTTCAAATGAATCAATTTTTTTCCTGTCAGCTTTCTTTACCGTCCAACTTTCACATCCATACATGGCAATGGGGAATACCATCGTTTGGATTATCTTGATCTTGGTTCCCAGAGAGACATCTTTATCTTTAAGGATCTTATCTAGCTCCCTCAAAGCTGCTCTTCCAAGTCTCAATCTTCTTCTGATTTCTTCCTTGCAGTCTCCCTGTTGGTTGATGATTGAGGCCAAGGAATAAACAATCTTGAACAACTTCAATTTCCTCATTGTCAACTTTAAAATTGTGTAGTACCTCGGTAGTCATTACTTTTGTCTTCTTGATGTTCAGTTGTAATCCTGCTTTGGCACTTTCCCCTTTAACCTTCATCAGTACTAAAATTATCCCAAAGGTAATTTTAGTATTTTTTGTATTTACAGCCCCCCAATAAGCTGAGGCCTTAAACTGTAGCTTACTTAGCGATGTAGCCTGTTAATTATAATGCCTTTCTCTGTCTTTGTAACATGTTCTTTGTCCTGTAAAATGCTTGTCAGATATGGCACCAGAGATTGCAAATCTCATGCTCTGTCCTAAACCAGAGACACAGAGTTTCTAACCAAACAAACAGTGTGGTAAGATAAATAACTGAACTTGCAGTTCTGATCTGAGCTCACGAGATAAAGAAGAAACCATGTGATTTATCACTGCCCTTACATCAGAGTTCTTTTGTCTGTAAAGGTATTTAATGTGTGCTGATAATGTATATGGCACTGCCAACTTGTCAGCTTAATAGGCTGATAGAATTGTGAGAGATCCACAGCTGTGAAACTTTGTGTATGTGTGTCTCTCTGTTTGTATTTCAGTCTCTTTGTGAATTTTTGTTTATTCGGCACTTACTCCTGTTCTCAAATAAAACCTTTTTCATATATCACTGTTTTCAGGTTCATGTGTTAAAACTGCTACTACATTATTAGCTTGTGCATAAATTCAGACTGAAGTCTTCCAAGCAAGTGACACAATAACTTTCAAAAACAAGGATGGACTGTAGGGTTGCCAGCAAATTCTGGGAAATTTTTGAGGGTGATGCCTGCAACATCATTTACAGTCACTGCTTTAGAAATTTCATCTAATCTCTATCATAAAGACCATAGAGAGGCTGGGAAATTCCTAGGGAGTCATCGGGGAGACCTTTTTTTCTTCTGCTCAGCTTCTTGAAGGTAGGGGATTGGAGCCAGGGCTTTACCCATTGTGGTTGGGCAAATGGCAAGCCTAACAGGCTATGAAGTTGAAAGGGCTCTGAAACCAGCTGAGCAGCTCTGGTGGTGCTATAACCGACTTCGCTTAGCAGTATCAACTTAGAGGACATTAGCTCACCCATGGGTCCCTACCACAAAATGGGGGCAATTCAGGAGAAAGCAACTGGTGAGGAGATACTGGTTGTCATTGCCACTGATGGGTCTGAGCCAAACAGTCCTCAAGGTATTGGCATAACTAACTGCCTTTAAAAAAGAAAATTTGAGCATTTTCAGATGTGAGACAGGCCGTTTTCACATGTGCTCTGGGAGATTGCGCAAACTCACGGCATGAAGCGTCTTCCTAGCATGATCTCCCGGCACGATCCCCTTTAATGGCCCAATGATGTTAGAAAAAGCACCATTAAACAGGATTGTGCCGGAATCACGCTAGAAAGACGCTTTTACGCCATGAGTTTCACACAACCTTCCGGGCGCATGGCCGTGTGAAAACGGCCTTAATGGTGAAGGAGGGACAGACAATTAAAAGAGATTACATGTTAATTTTTAAAAACAGTGTATGTACGTAAAACTGGCAAGAAGGAAGGTCAGTACGTGTACACCAGACAAAATGATAGTCTTTACCAGCTGGCAGCAGGCAATGATCGAGAAGAATAGATTTCCGTAATTTTGATCCCATGAACAAGGAAGCTGTTTCTTGGGTTTAAACCTATTTAGCTTTAGAAAGCAGAGGCACCCAGTGCAGGATTTATGAAGACTGCATTCACACCAGTGGTACTAGACAGTTTTCATGTCAGTCTGTGCCAGGTTGGTTCACCATGAATCATGAAGAGCTGTCAATGCAAATGGGGCCAACGTTTACTAAGCACCTAACAAATCTCACCCAGAGCAACACTGTTTTCGTCTGCACTACGAACCAAGTAGCCCTCTTTCTGCTCTGAATGGGCATCTGAGGTCTATGAGAATGCTGTGGAGCAAAGGATAACGCACCACGTTGGGGGTGACCTTTCCATTTCTGAAACATGGGCGACCAACTTTTATGGTCTACAGTGCTTTTTGGTCTGCAGTAGAACAGCAGGATTCAAGTTCAGTGGCAACATAGAAAGCAACAAAAGTTTCAAGGTGTAAGTTTCCAAGGGTCAGAAGAACACTTTCTTTAGTTTGACACCAGCAGGTAAGCTGAAAGTGTATTTTGTCAATCGATAGATGGCCAGATCTTGGCCGCATCTGCACATCGTTGGATATTCCTGGATATTCCACTATTGTTGCACTACAACTGTCTGCACAGATAAATGCAAACGATTGCTGAAGTCAACAATAGTGTCGAGGCAGCCCTTGAAATACAATTAGTGTTCTCCTAGTAGCAAAGGCCAAGTTTAAGAGAGATGTTGCATTCTAGAGTAGACTACTTCTCATAACCTGCAAAGAATTTTTTTCTATACCAGTGAAATATAACACAATCAACAGCTGGATTAAAAATTAATGCAGCTACCAGGGACCTATCAAAGCTATTAAAGATCTGACCTGCGAGTCATCAATTAACCAGCCCTGCCCTCCACAGTATAGCGTATCAATCCAGATGTAGAAGATCAATAAACAAGGATACATTCAGCCATGGACTGGATAGTTTGATCCTTCACGGAGGCTGAGTTAGGGTAGCAGTTGTGAAATTCTTTCCGTAGATCAAAAAAGGAATAAAAGCAATCAGACAACAGGAGATTCTACGAAGGAACAAGACAGAGAATACACATTTAGCATTGTGAAGATAAGGCC
Organism: Eublepharis macularius; assembly: GCF_028583425.1. NCBI lineage: Eukaryota > Metazoa > Chordata > Lepidosauria > Squamata > Eublepharidae > Eublepharis > Eublepharis macularius. Next base: position 18,123,709 of record NC_072805.1, on the reverse strand, counting down.
AAGAATAAGGCAAATTTCTCCAGTGCATATTAATCAAAACACAAAAAGTTTCTTAAGTTAAAAACCAAGTTCTCCTGGTGAACTAAGATTTTAAAAAAAGATTCAGAAACTTTTGTTTCTGTGCCTTTGTGCCAGCACAAAGAGACTACAGTGAATATAAAAGTAACACTTCATGAGATGTTTCATACATAACAATTGCTAATAATCTGAATAATAATTCTACAAAGTTGGCCCAAGTTAACCACCATGGACACATCCCCCAGGCTTCTGGGAGCAGAAATTTGGAGCAGGGGTAAGGTAAATTGGGAAATTCCTGGAGATTTGGAGAAGGACTTTCATTTTTTTTCTAGACTGTATAGTGTGCCATAGAGCCTGCCTTCTAAAGCTGCCATTTCCTCCAGGAGAACTGATCTCTGTAATCTGGAGCAGTGGTGGAGAGTGCCCTCAAGTCATGGCTGTCTTATGGCGCCCCCTGGTGGGGTTTTCATGGCAAGAGACTAACAGAGGTGGTTTGCCATTGCCTGCCTTTGCAATGCTGCTGCTCTTTGTTGGAGGTCTGCCATCCAATTACTAACCCAGGCAAACCATGCTAAGCTTCTGAGATCTGATGATGAGATCAGGCTCACCTGGGCTATGCAGGTCAGGGCCTGTAGTCTGGAGATCACTTGTAATTTTGGAAGCATACCAGGCCCAACTTGGGGGCTAGTATCCCAATGCTCACAGTCATAACAGCGAACAGGGTCTTTTTTTCAGGGTCATTTAAGCACGCTAAAGGCGAGAATGATTATTAAAAAAAACATTCGGGGTCTGGGTAAACCTTGGGAGGGTGCGGCATCGAGCTGGGTGGGAAGGAGGGTAAACTCTGGAGCACTAACATTTCTGTCAATATCCGTAACTAAAATTTGTTTTTTAAAAAAATCCAGGGCTTTCCCTTTTCTAAAAACAAACTCTACGGCTTTAAACAGAAGCTGCTCTGTCACGACCTTCAAAGCCTGTTGTTCAAAAAAGAACACATTTAAGTGAGATGAATCAGCACTCAGACCAGGTTTATGCACCATCTCCACCCTGGATGTGGCTCTTGTACAACACGTTAGATTGGAGGATCAGTAGCCCATTTACATCTTCTCTCCCAAGGTAAAGTAAAGGTAGTTCCCTGTGCAAAAACCGAGTCATTAATGACCCATGGGGGGACGTCGCATCACGATGTTTTCTTAGCAGACTTTTTGTTATGAGGTAGTTTGCCATTGCCTTCCCCAGTCATCTATACTTTACTCATTTTACTGACCTCGGAAGGATGGAAGGCTGAGTCAGCCTTGAGCAGGCTATCTGAACCCGGCTTCCGCCAGGATCAAACTCAGGCTGTGAGCAGAGCTTGGGCTGCAGTCAGGGGTCATTTCGTAGAAAAAGAGCTGGAGGAACTCATTAGCATAACTCATTAGCATATGCCACGCCCCTTGCCATCACTGGAAGTGTGTCATTAGCATACCTGATTTGCATATGCCACACTCCCTGATATCACCTGTCCTGGCTGTTTTGGACCCAATCCTGGCCATTCAGGGCCAAAATGGCAAAAAGGGGCTGAAAAATGGCTGAAAAGGAGCCGGAAATGGTCAGGATCAGGCCGCTGCTGAGTGGGAGAGCGATCCACCACCCGTCAGAGGCCTGACCCGGGCTGTTTCGGCCCCAATCCAGGTTGAAACAGGCCCAAAATGGCCGAGAGTCAGGTGGGCGGGGCCACCTGACATGTGACCTCTTTGGGGAACTGCCGGAAATGCATTCCTGCACGTTCCCCCTCAAAATGAGCCCTGGCTGCAATACTGCAGCTTACCACTCTGCGCCACGGGGCTTTTATCACCTAGTTGCTCCCATTTTTTTTCCTGCCTAGCCCCAGTATCATTTCCTTTGTCATCCCGGCATACCTTTTTTGAGGCCTCTGGATGAAGGACCTGCCGAATGAGTAACTGGCCATCTGTGCAGAATGTGTAAGAACTTCTTCCTAGTGCCTTCAGATCACTGGATACCAGCTGGCTGAACTAGAAAAACAGATTAAAAGCAAGTATTCACATTAAAAAGGTTGCTAATCAATCCCATTAAATTGCAATTTTTTTTAAAAAGTCAATAAATGTACATGTTTGAAATATGTTGGATGGAAATGTTGGTAAGTGATACAACCCGGCCAGCCTTCTGGAAAAAGAGGCATGGATATACTCTTCTCTGGCATCAAAGTGGAAAAAAACCAATGCCTGAGTCCAGCATGTTTTTAAGGAGTATCCCCTCCCATATGCACCTCTCCACGCTTCACAAACTGGAGGTGAGAACATGCAGTATGGCCTATATCTAGAGTTGCAACTTGCCACCACCTGGGCTGATTCCAGACGGCCCTCTCCATCCCGAAATGTCGCGCATCGTCGCGCGGAAAACGCGAAATATCGCGTTTTCTCGCGCAAGTTTTGCACGTCGTTGCGCAAAACTCGCACGAGAAAACGCGATATTTCGCGTTTTCCACGCAACGACGCGCAACGTTTCGGGATGGAGAGGGCCGTCTGGAATCGGCCCTGGTTGTGAAATTCCTGGAGATTTTGAGAATGGAGCCTGGAGAGGCTGGGGTATAGGAGAGGAGGGACCTCAGCAGGATATAATGCCATACAATCCACCCTCCAAAGCAGCCATTTTCTCCAGGGGAAGTGATCCCTGTTGCCTAGAGACCAGTGGTAACTCCAGGAAATCTCCAGCAACCACCAGGAAATTGACAACCCTACCTATAACTTAAGCAAGACCTGTATCCTATTTACTGAAAGTTCATGGAATAGGGTGTCAACGTGAGGTGGGAGACTCACAGACTCACAATTGGTGGGAGATTCACAGATGGGGAGACTGACAATGACAAAATAACTTTAAAAAAACCTGTAATTTTTATCACAACCCTAACAAACCACATCCAAATGCCCAAGAGAAGAACTCTTTCCTTTATGTTACGTTAATATTTTTCTTAAGATCGCCCCAATAACCTAGGCCCTGATCTTGGAAAAAAAGAAATGCAACAAGAAAAATGTAATAGATATAGTCGCCAACATCCAGGTGGGGCCTGGAGATCTCCCAGGATTACAATTGATCTCCAGATGACTGAAATCAGTTCTCCTGGAGAAAATGGCCACTTTAGAGGGTAGACTCTGATATTATACCCTGGTGATGTCCCCCAAATCCTGCCCTCCCCAGGACCTGCCTCTAAATCTCCAGGAATTTCCCAATCCTGGAGATGGCAACCCTAGTAAGAGAAGTCAAACCCTTCTTCAACTCTGTACTTGCAAGTTTACTCAGGGAAGCCAACAGAAAAATCTGCCTCTTCAGGTTAGAATATAATTAGCTGCAGGGCTCATTTCGAGGGGGAACACGCAGGAACACAGTTCCAGCAGTTCCCCCAAAGAGGTCACATGTCAGGTGGCCCCGCCCACCTGACTCTCGGCCATTTGGGGCCCATTTCAGCCTGGATTGGGGCCGAAACGGCCTGGATTGGGCCTCTGACAGGTGGTGGATCACTCTCCTACTCAGCAGCAGCCCAATCCTGACCATTTCCAGCCCCTTTTCAGCCATTTTCAGCCCCTTTTTGCCATTTTGGGCCCAATTTCGGCCCTGGCCAGGATTGGGTCCAAAACAGCCAGAATAGGTGATGTCAGGGGGTGTGGCATATGGAAATCAGGTATGTTAATGTCACACTTCCGGTGATGGCAAGAGGTGTAACATATGCTAATGAATTATGCGAATGAGTTATGCTAATGCGTTCCTCCAGCTCTTTTTCTACAAAATGACCCCTGATTAGCTGCCTTAATACCAAGGTCAGAGTACCAGTTCAGTATTATTATTGTTGTTGTTGTTGTTGTTGTTTAATTTATAGCCCGCCCGCCCTGCAAGCAGGCTCAGGGCAGGTTACAGCAATATAATCATACAGGGATAAAACATTTAAATACATTTAAATTACAGAAACAACAATATGAAGAATCAAACCCAAGATGGCAGATTCATCCACTCTTCCCAGTGATATGGATTGACACTGTTACTTAGAAAAATCCAACAGTAGCAGTCAGTGAAAAACATGGATGAACATCAAAGCAGTGGGCAAGCTTTCAAGTTCATCAGAACTCTTCTTCTGTCTAGGAAGCTGCCTCCTAGCACAGCTGGATGTAGATCCCCTTTAGTCTTTAAGGCTAATAGCCATTGAAGGACCTCTCCTACATGAAAGTGTCTAACAATGGCCGTTTCCACACGGCTTACCTTTGCTCAGAACGACCCGGAACATTGCGCAAAAAATGCGGAAGATTGCGTTTTCTCGTGTGAGAAAACGCAATCTACCGTGTTTTTTGTGCGATGTTCTGGGTCGTTCCGAGCAAAGGTAAGCCGTGTGGAAATGGCCCCCATTTTGAAACTAGATCGTAGATTGTGCTAACGGTTACTGAGACAACGACATAACCACTGCTCTCTTTCTCTGGGAATACAAAACCAGTATGAATTCCGATCTGAGTTCAGTAGTAATCTTGACATGCTGCAGAGATTTCCTGTCACATTCAACATCTCCTCCAGCCGTACCCCGGCTTGTTTTTATTTAGTTTTATCTAATCCAAAGGGGGAAAAAATCCATCAAACTCAATAGCTCCCTTATGACTTGCGGGTTTTTTTACTTCATCCCAAAGAAACGTATTACCCTACGTAACAAAGGAATTGGTCCAAGACATGCCAAACTCATCTGCTTTAACCACCATGGCACTGCCCTTCCTGGGTTGATGGACAAAGGGTGGGGGGGAATCTGAATGGCTTTGGGATGTTTAAAAGTGAATGGATGGGCCAACCCCTTCTTAGTATATTTCAACCTGCATGAGAGATTTTGGCAAGGAAAGAGGTGGAGGACAAAGAGAGATCGAAGAGCAGATTTAGAAGCTGGACAAACAAGATTTGGGCCATTTACTTTGGAGCAGAGCAGAGAAGCAGAGCAGCTAATTTAGCTGTACATTGGCCAAGAGCCAGCACCTGCCTTCTCTCTCTCTTCCGCAAACTCACTCCATGTTTCAAAATACATCCCCCCCTCCTTTGCGCTACTATAACCAGACTGAACAAAATTGGTCCCTGAGTAAGCGCAGAGTCCAGCACAACAGGGGATTTTCTACAGCTACAATTTGCTAAGAGTATCTGGGGATGCCTCTAAATCCCCACCTCGTTGCTCACTGGCAATAAGAGAAAGTTCCTCTCGTTCTGTCCCCTCACTTTCTCTGCACCAAACCAGTCAAGCAGCTAAAATAATTTGATACACATGGAAATGCACAACTCAGTTCGATCATTCGTGCTCACATCCTAACTGCATGCAACCATCATGGGAGCTGAATGCAAAACTGGCTGTTCAGCCTCCATTTGAACTGCTCAAATTTGTCTCACACAGAAATGTCATGGCCATGTATGCACAGGCATCCATACTTCCTCACCTACCCGTCAACAGAAATGTCACATTGCAGAAAAAAATTATATAAGGGTGGGGAAAACAAGTTCACTATTCGTTTGGTACCCATCTCCGTTCTAACAGCTTGTATGCTTCCAGCGGCTGAACTGTTGATTCAAGGCAGTTTGCCCATGCTATTTCTCAGATAGCCTCATGAGAGCTGCGGGTTTCCCCCTCGCCACCACTGTGTGTCAGTTAGAGTCTCTCTCTACACAAGGCATCTGACATGTGAAGAACATGTGTTGGGAGATGCAATGGTTGCCGGGAAGGATAGTTTTAAAAGACGGAGCTGATGGCAGGGCAAAGGCTTTGCTAGACACTGGAGCTGTGTCAAGGGACTGTGAAATGCCAGAAGGGAAACGTCAGCCCGTTATAAACGCTCCAGGACCAAGCCCAGCTCTGGAGGGCAGCTCCAGCCCACTTCCATTCCTCACTGCCCTTTGGTTGTGATCTCACACACATTTTAGACTGCAGAGGTGAAATCGATAGAGCCTTCAGGGAGGCAAAGATGAAATTAACAAACCCTATGAGGAGCGATCTCTGCCGGCTCTGTCTTTTAAAACTTCATTTCCCGGCTAACATTGTGTCTCCCTACACTTGATGAACATGCGACGAGGCATCTTGTGTACAGAGACTCTTAGAAAAAGGTTTTTACAATTATAAAAATGGAGGGATGCCATGTGCTCAGAGCCAACCCATTTTAATGACCTGAAACCGATCTAGGGGAAGTAGGGAAAAGATTTACTTCCCCTCTCACACAGGTACGTGTGGCCACAAAACACAAATAAACTAATTATTTACAAGTCTATTGTACAGCCACAAGATGGGAGGGCAAATTGGTTTATCTTGCCTTTAATCCAATGCATAATTCATGTGTAGGAGACAGCAGCTCAGCAAAGTACATTTGTCGTGTGAGCAGTTGGCCCCAGAGTGTGAAACATCTCTAGTTACATCTAAGCTAGACAGGCACACTATTATAATGAAAAGCTATCGTTCTTCTGCAAGGGTGGGGGGGAGAAAGGATCACCTGAGCTGAGGAGGAAGCATGCGAGTTGACAATCAGGCTGCAATCCTAAACCCATTTGTGGTGGAGAGTGCCCTCAAGTCATGGCTGTCTTATGGCGCCCCCTGGTGGGTTTTCATGGCAAGAGACTAACAGAGGTGGTTTGCCATTGCCTGCCTCTGTAATGCTGCTGCTCTTCGTTGGAGGTCTCCCATCCAATCACTAACCAAGGCTGGCCCTGAGTTGCTTCTGAGATTTGACAAGATCAGTAAATCCCACTGAATTCAACAGACACAACTTACTTCTCAGCAAGCAATTTTAGGATTATGCTTCTATTTGTGCAACCACTGAACCAGGTCTGCCCAAATGAGTAGTTTATGCTCGCATTATAGGTCAAAGGATGCAAGATCTGAGCAAGCCTGATACGCAGACAGGAGAACAAGCCAGCAAAACAAAACAGACCAAAAAACAGAGGAGGAATGTTTGCAAATCTTTCAACAGAAACAAACAAAATCTTGAAAGTGGCAGACTCCCAGGAAAACTTACTCATTTCTTACAGGTAAATTATTCAACTCTCTGCAAGGTGCAATAACCAATACAGAATGGACTCGTTTAAAGTCAAAACGCTTATTCACTAGCACAAGTCGCAGGGCTCAGAGGAAAGACATTTTAGGAGGAATAAAGCTTCTATTAGGCCACATATAAAGAATCTGAACAGTGAAACAACCATTGGTTTGGAATAGGATTACTAACTCTGTGTTGGGAAATTCCTGAAGATTTAGGGGGGGGGTACACCCTGTAGAGTGAATTACACTCAAATACACTCACATTACCCGTGTAATTTGAGTGTATTTTGTCTTGTGTGGTGGTGAGACTGAGAGCGGAACTACAAGTGACCAAAGGCACAGGTTGGACACTTGTCAGCTTCCCTCAAGTTTTGATGGGAAATGGAGGCAGCTTGGCGGAATGTTGGACAAGTGACAGTTGAAAAGTCCGTTGGACAGCAGTCAAGAGAGCCAAGCTGCAAGACTAGAATGCCTACATTTCCCATCAAAACTTGAGGGAAGCTGACAAGTGTCCAACCTGTGCCTTTTGTCACTTGTAGTTCTGCTCTCAATGTTTGGAGCTAAGATCACCCAGAAGCATCCTGTACCATCTATTGCATTTTTATTCTACCAGGGAGTTCACTACAACGCACATGGTTCTCCCTTCCTCCATTTTATCCTTACAACAACCCCTGTCGTTAGGAGTAGTCCCAAAGTACGCAAATCTGTCCTGAAAACACTCCGCAAGCTTCATGGCTCAACAGAGATCTTAACCTGGGTCTCCCCACTGACATTTTTCTGACTGCTGTATTACACTGTCCAGTAAAGCGAGGCGAGTCCCAAGTCACAAAATGGCCGCCTCTTTGTTTACAGGAATACAAGTGTGGTCCAGTGGCACAGGGCTGCCAACTCGGGGTTGAGAAATTCCTGGAGCTTTGTGGATAGAACTTGGGCAGTTTGGTGACCCTAGGGAAAATGGCGTTTGGAGAGGGAGCGCCACTGAGATGTGATATTGTAGAGTTCACCCTGTGAAGCTGCTATTTCTCTCGGGAAGCTGCCATTTTCCCTCAGGAACTGATCCCTGTAGTCTGGAGAACAGCTGTAATGCCAAGAGGTCTCCCTGTCCCACCCTAGAAAGATGGGTGAGATTGCAGCCTCACTTCTTTCAGTATGATACGAAACAACAATGAATTCAAGTCAAGGAGGTGTTGTAAGGAGAAAACAAGTTTAAAAAGGCAACATACCCAGCAATTTAAGAGGACTGCACAATAAACTTTTCTCTCACCCCTCCTTTTTAATAGCTGGCATGAGGGGAAGTAAGGAGTGTCCTGAAAGAGCGAAACAGTTCCTATCTTACTACCTAGAAGCCGCACTCCACCCATGAAGGGTGTGTGGAGTTTGCAGCACACTTGAGATTAGAGAGAGATGATGGCCGGGGGGTGGGGGGAGGTGAGAATGGGAGGGATCTGACCCATTTAGCTCTTTGGCAAAACTACTAAACAAAAATGTTGTCCCACCAGCTTGTCACAGATAAGTAGGAGAAAGCAAGTAGTTAAGACCTTAAGTGCATAAGTATTTCTTGGATCCGGATTATTACAGGGAACACTGCCTGATACTCCCCACACCACACTACCACCGCTGCCCAGCTTGGCAGTTATATGTTATATACTGTCACTTGTCCAACATTCCGCCAAGCTGCCTCCATTTCCCATCAAAACTTGAGGGAAGCTGGCAAGTGTCCAACCTGTGTCAGGCGTCACTTGTGGTCCCGCTCTAAGTCATTCTTGGCGGGATATGGGGCACTTTGTTGCGAGCTAAGTACCCCCTTGTATGATTCCTTACCCCACTCTCCCCATCTCCCAGTTTGCCCCCCAGGGACCTGGCAAACTTAGGCCGATTCCATACGGCTTACCTGAAGCTGGGACGTTGCGCAACGTTGCAGATCCTGCCAGAAAAAACACGGAAGATTGCGTTTTATCTCACCGTGCAAAACTCGCGTGAGAAAACGCGATCTTCCGTGTTTTTTCCGGCATGATCCGCAACGTTGTGTAACGCCCCAGCTTCAGGTAAGCCATATGGAATCGGCCCGAAGCAAACTGATCTCCATATCAGAAGGAGCTGTTTGCATCTACTCCTCCCTCCCCTCTCCTCCTCTATATCTGACCAGTTTCTTTTTGCCCTCCATGCATCTGACGAAGAGAAATGTGATTCTCGAAAGCTTATGCTACAATAAAGTTGGTTAGTCTTAAAGGTGCTGCTGGACTCTATTTGATTTTGCTACTACAGACTAACACGGCTCACTCCTCTGGATCTATGACACCCCCCACACACACACTTCACTGAGGCCTTGCCTTTTGTTTGGCTACTAACTGCTACTCCATGTGGCTAATAATAGGATTATAAAAAAAGTAGTACATGAAAACAGTAGAAAAGAGCAAGAGTCCAGTAGCATCTATAAGACTAACAAAAATTGAGGTAGGGTATATGCTTTCGTGATCGTGAGTCACAGCTCACTTCTTCAAGATACCTTACATTGGTATCTGAACAAGTGAGCTGTGACTCTCAAAAGCTCATACCCTACCACAACTTTTGTTAGTCCTATAGGTGCTACTGGACTCTTGCTCTTTTCTACTGTTACAGGCAGACTAACATGGCTATCCATATTGATTTACCTACATGAAAACAGTACAATCTGACAGGCTCGAGCTAATTTCTTTCTGCTTCTGGCACCATGAAACAAAAAAACAACAAAAAAAGGAAAGGCGTGCCTGTGGCTGGATGCAAAAAAGGCACAGGTCATCATAACGTGGCAGACGTGAGCTCAAAGCCACACATTTGTACCTGCCCACTCTGACAGGACAAAGAAGGCACTCGGCTTCATTTGAAATTTAACATCCCTTTAGAACACACAATTTTGCAAAGTCAATCTTCACAAGCATATAAGACGGCCTCTCAAAAATCTCAGCCCGGTAGCTCTGCATTCCTTACCTGGCCGTGACTCCCCGGGGTTCCTGGTTCTGTTCCCAGTACCTGCTGCCTGAAATCATTTCACTAGCGAAAGCAGTGACTGAAGTTGTGCTCACATGCATACAAAGAATTTACCCTGCCTACCACAGTCAAATGTTAGCCCATTGGAGTGAAAATAAGATCCTGTGACACCTTGAAAGTCTCAAGTTTTTCCAGGGATATTTCATCAGAGTTCACGGTTAACTCCTTTTTTTAGCCTTTCATACCCTGCTTGGGGATCGAACGCTGGGGGATTTCTTTTCAACCAACAACAAATGGACCTCCCTGAATATAAAATCCCATCTCGCCCTGTCCCCACCTGCCTCCTCCAGCCATCCTTCCTCCGCAAGCATGCTTCACTGAACACCGCCTAGCAGTCGGATGGCTCCCTGCCAGCGGCTGTTGTGCAAACGACAGCACGTGCAACATACCAGCACAGCCGAGAAAGTCAGGAGGACAGACAAATGAGCCACTTCCACACACACACACACACACACACAAAATTGCTCCAGCTGGAGTTTAGGGATTGCTGGGGCTGTTGGCTCCCTCTTGAAGCATTGCCAACTTCAGGATGGGAAATTCCTGGGATTTTGAGGATACAGCCTGGGGTGGGCAGGGTAGGTTTAAAGTCATACGGCCCACCTTCCAAAGCAGTCATATTATCCAAGGGAACACCTTATGTCCTTTGGAGATCAGTTGTAATCCCAGGAGATCTCCAGGTCCCGCCTGGAGGTTGGCCACCATGTTGTTGAAAAATTAACAGTGCGGGGAGGGCTGTGGTTCTCGAGGGCTTGTGCTGCAGTGGAATTGGTTGGTCTTGGAGGTGCTGCTGGACTCTTTTTGATTTTGCTACTACAGACTAACACGGCAAACTCCTTTGAATCTTTACACAAGCAAACTGATCCCCACACCAAAAGGAGCTGCCTGCATCTCCATATCAAAGGAGTTGTTTACATCCCTCCTCTCCTCCTCCCCCTCCCCCCTCCCCTCCCCTCCTCTATATTTGGCCAGTTTCTTTCTGCCCTCCATGCATCTGACGAAGAGAGCTGTGATTCTCGAAAGCTTATGCTACAATAAAATTGGTTAGTCTTAAAGGTGCTACTGGACTCTTTTTGATTTTGCTACTACAGACTAACACGGCTAACTCCTCTGGATCTTTAACAGAGTTAACAACCTTCTAAGAGCCAGCTGTTCTTAGGATTGCAACGTTTAGGGGTTAAATGATTGAATAAGTTACAATGGCTGCCTTGAACGTATAAGAAGCTTGTGGGGGGAGGGGAACGAGGGAGATCCTGTTGGCAGGTGCTATGCACGATCACATCCAGTTGGACTCTAAAATGGTGACAAGGATCCTCAGAGCCTTGCCTGCCCCTGAAACATCTCTGAGAAGGAATATACCGCTTAGAGGTCTGGGGCCTTGTTAAATCACTTCCTTGCAGAAAGGAGCAAAACCAGAGAAATCGAAAACCAGGCTGATTTTAAATGGCAGGGGCTCAAACTACCCATCACATACAAGGGTGGAATGGCAACTTCTGATGGGCCCAACTGGGAACAGAGAAGTGGAGCAGGAGGGAGAGGAGGGGCATGCTCACTCAACTCTTTCCCCACCTGCTATTTCCTTTACCCCTGCTTCCCCCCCCCCCAAATTACCCACCAGCAGCCTCTTCTCCCATTTTAATTGTGGGGAGATGTCATAGAAGAACTGGTTCAGTCACATGCCAATGGAGAAGGAAAATTACCACTGGCATTCCACCCCCCCCCCCAATTGTGCATCATGCACATATTTCCAGAGGGTGCAGCTGTACACTCCAACAGTCCCAGTTTCTTTGCACTGGTCCCTGGAAAGTCATTAACCCCATTCCGCCTTTTTCACAAGTTTCCATTTTCAAGTTTCAGCCCCCCCCCTTCCTCCTGCTCCCCCCCCCAAGGAGTGAGAGAGAAGAGGATGCTCTGATGTGAGTCCGTGTTGCAAACATGCACAATAATGTTCGACTTTCCCTCTATATGATGCTGGTGGTGAGCACACAGCACAGGAGTATAACCACCTAGCCCATAAAGATGTCAACAGTGGCAGTGGGTTGTCAGTGGGTGGGAACCTCAGAAGAACTTCACTTCATTTTGCTTTTATAGCTTACTTCATCTCAAAAGGGGTTTTGACAGGTACATTAAAAAGAAAATTTGGTACATAATGTACATTTGGTACATTAAAAAGAAAAGCAAAATTACATTTCCAAGATACTATGATCAAAGGTGTTGTCAGTCAGCGGTTCTGTGAAAGTAACCAGTTTGGTGTAGTGGTTAAGAGCATGGGACTCTAATCTGGAGAACTGGGTTTGATTCCCCACTCCTCCAATTGAAACCAGCTGGGTGATCTTAGGTCTGTCACAGCTCTCTCAGAGCTCTCTCAGCCCCACCCACCTTACAGGGTGATTGTTGTTATGGGGGTAATAATAACATACTTTGTAAACAGCTCTGAGTGGGTGTTAAGTCATCCTGAAGGGTGGTATATAAATCAAATATCAAATATTATCAAATATTATTATTATTACCCCTCATAGTTATATTCACAAGGAAAGATGATCAAGGCAAGATGAAAAAGGTTCACGAGTCGTTGCTTCGAGTATGTTTACTGTATGAAATCTGAAAATGCTGCCAGTTTAATATTACAATTCTACAAGGAAATCAAAGTACTTAGACTTGAATAAGGGTAGATAGGACTGCAGCTTAAGTCACTTGAGCAGTATTTGGCTGGGATCCCATGGAAAATCTCTTTTAAAAGGGTGTGTGTGTGTGATTTTCATCTCATGCTGTCCCTGGCGGTCCCATGTCTCCCAGTAGCTGCATTTTGGGAATCATTTTGGGCTACAGCAGGAAGTCGGAGAGAGTTGAATGGAGGGTTGCCAGCTCCAGACTGGGGAACTCCTGGAGATTTAGAGGCAGAGCCTGGGGCTTAGCAGAGATTTCTGGGGAAACTGCAGGCCCCACCTGGAGGTTGGCAACCCTGCTCGTTTGGCTGATGAAGCTTTCTTCCAGCTGTAGAAATATAGCGTGAGATCCAGAACATGTATTTGCTAAACTTATAGACTGCTTTTCCACTTCTGTTCACAAAGCAGTCTATAAGTTTCCAAGAAATGTGAAACAATTTCACAAGATGGTGAATCTATATGCCAATGAAGATGTTACTTGAATAGTTTTTAAAACAAAAACAACTGCGATGGAGGATGCAAGTTCAATTCCAAGGCCGCTCACAACAGAACATCTTTGCTTGTGGGAGGCTGTCAGACACAAGACCACTAGCATATTCCGGTATTTAGGAGTTGCAACCGAAAAAGCCTGGCTTCGGGTTCAAAATCATTGGATGATGTCAACATTTCAAGGGCATCTATATGGGCTGGGACGCTACTTAAAATAGCCCAAACCCACACCATTTAGGGCTCTCTACATCTGGCTGTTTAAACCTTAAAAAAAAAAATCACAGGCCACTAACAGATCTTGCTTTCATTTGCCATTCACTGGTTTATGAATTCCCCGGACACAGCTAATAGCAAGTCCTTTCCAAACTGCCCAGCTCTGTTGCTCAAGAATGTACAAACAGAATTAATTTAGTTGTGTAGCCAAAGTCACGCCAGGCAGCATTACGCTCTCCTAGGCACCAAGGCATTTCTTTAATTAGGGGAGGGCTCAGCCGGGTATTAACCCACCTACTTTCAAAAGTCAGATGTTTATAAGTTTTCTCACACCTAATCCTAACAGGTCTCAGCTTCCTATCGCAGCGTTCAGTTTCCCTTCCTCTCTCGGTTCTCTCCCCTTCCTGTTCCAAGGACAAGCTTTCATTGGCAACATGATCTTTAGCACTGGCTCTATTGATCAACAGCCGTGTTTACCCAACACTGTGGCTCTGTTTGGAGTGCAAAGCAGAGCCTGCCAGGAGGAAGCCAACCAAAGCCTGCAGAGGGAGTTAAACATGGGCATGATCTAAACATGAAAACCTACACAAGCCACCGAAACATTATAAGAGCCAATTCTCAACATGGAGTTAATCGCCGACTTGACCAAGAAATGGAATCTGGGATAAATGGCATCAGGTTGCATCTTTGAGACTAACAAACTTCCTTTGGCAGAATTCCCAGGGGTCAGAGAGCCTGCTTAGTCCAATGAATGACATGTTCAGCAAATTGTAGGTCTGCACATGTAGAGATGGTATAAGCAGAAGGACTGTGTGTGTGTGTGAGGGGGGGAGAGGGAGAGCGATTACCAAAAAAATTGTTGCAAATATATGTCAGAAGTAATCTGGATCTGTCTCCATCACCATGCTTTGGCTTGTTTGAATGGTTTGCTTTATTTTAATTGTAAGCTGCCTTCAGCAGGAATTTGGAGATGTGGCATAACCCCCCTCCCCACCAAATAAAATAAATCAAATTAATAGTGACTCCCTTGTTAAGCAAAAGGCAGAAATGTAGGGCTACTATGCATTCTGAAGGAAAGTTCTGGTCGACTTGAAAGGTTGCTCGCTATTTCCTGATGGTTTAAGTAGCATTACTTGAATGTTACTCCCTCCCCCCTTTTTAATTGACCAACATGGCTACCTGTCATTCCAGTTATAAGCAATGCATTGGAAAATGCCAGATTTTGAGGGCAATGTCTGGGAAGGGTGGAGTTTGGGGAGGATGTGATGTCACTTCCAGACAATGCTCTAGGAATTTCCCTTAATCTCTATGGTAAAAACCATAGAGAATGGGAAAATTCCTAGAGTGTCCCTATGGAGCTCATTTTGTGGCCATTTTTTCTCTTGCTCCTCAATTTCTTAAGGCTGGGGGTGGTGGTGGAGGAGATGCATTTCCATGGATAAAAACAGAGATACTTTTTTAACACCGCCTCCCCATCCTCACATCAAAAATGAGAGCACTTCCCCATGATTCATTGCCAAGAGCTGTAGCATGGCCATACAGGTGCATGTGTGTAGATGCGTACAAGTATTAAGATGCACCTCTACATGCTTTACAATGCAAACCTATAAAGAGTTACTTCAGTTTAAGACCAACAAAAACAATGGGCTTAGATGGATTGCCTCTGCATAGAACTGTTAGTTTCTAGAGTCCTGAAGAAAGGAACTGAAACTGCAGAACTCTAGCGCTTATTAACCTTTTCAAACTGGCATCCTCAACAGCTCCACCCCCCACCCTATCCCAAGACAAAAGAGGGATAAATTACTTTCACTAGGGAAGAATTTTTTTAAAGGACCATTAAAAAGAATCCCCCTCCCAAGTGACAATAACTGTCCTTTTACTTCTCCCCAAACTGACTGCCGTCCACTCTTAGTTCTTGCGAGTGCTGAGGGAGAACAGATGGCAGAACCTAACCTCTGCTCTAATACTAGACTGCCTGCCCTCACTGACACAGGGGAGATGGGGACGTGCATCTTGCAAGACACAAACCTGCTCTCCACACATCCCACTTGCCGGTAGACAACTGCTGGCCTTTCTGGCGAGATGTATGGGCAGGAGGGAAGCCGTTCCCCACACACACCCCTGACTTGGAGGCTCAACAGCCATTGAGGGGAGTCTTTATGGAATTCAGAACGCAGATTGGTGAGAAAAGTTCACTGGGCTTACCAATTGATTTGGAGACAAATCTCTGCAGCGACACCTCATTTCCCCACAGGATCAACAAAGAACTTCCTACACATTCTAGCAATTTCTTCACTCTCCTAATCTGCCTCACATCCACTCAAGAGGACATACTTTTGCCGCACGTGCCTATTTCTTCCTTATTAGCACCCCCTTCAAAATAGCATGAATACATTTAAATCAAAGTATATTGCTGCTAGGTATACTGGCACGAAGGCCAGCAGTTTCCCCTGAAATAACAGCTATTCTGTTCTTCATGATGATATAGGTTTGCCAGCCAGTCTCCATGCGGGACCTGGAGATCTCCCAGAACAACAAATGATCTCCAGACGACAAAATCAGTTCCCCTCGAGAAAATGGCGGCTGTGGAAAGTGGCGCATATGGCATTATACCCCACTGAGGTCCTTCTCCCTCCCCAAATCCCACACTTCACCCCCAAAATCTTCAGGAATTTCCCAGTCCAGACTTGGAAACCCGATATTGATGTGGCTTGTTTAAAGCCAGGGTACTGACAGCATGGTGCAGTGGTTGGAGTGCCAGGCTAGGATCTGACAGACTCATACTGGAATCCCAACTCTGCCATGGAAGCTCACTGGGTGACCTTGGGCAACTCACACGCTCTCAGGCTAACCCACCTTACATGGCTGTTGTTGTCAGGGGAAAAAAGGAAGAATGAGCCGATGATGCAAGCCACTTTGGGTCCCCCTTGGGGACAGAAGAGGGACGTAAGTAAAGAGTCATGCAAACAGTCCTCCCTCATCTATCATCAACAGCGCTGAAAATTACCCAATAGCTTAAAGATGGCAATAGAACCAATGTTGCCCAGTGCCCTCAGCTTAGTGGTGCTTCCCTTCCACACCAGCACATGAACGAAACATTTCTTCTTCTTTCCTTTGGAACCAGCTAAATGCCTCATGCCTTATCAGCATCACTGTAAGCAGTTTGTTCCCCAATCACCACCACCTCCAAATGTTCTTGTTGGGACTGGCATCTACTTTCCTTTTCAGCGGCACAACTTAAAACCTTAGCATCTGGATAGTTTAGGTGCATAGCCATGTTGGTCTGCAATAGAACATCAGCATTTGAGTGGCACCTTAGAGACTAACAAGATATTCAGGGAGTTCTGACTCTCGAAAGCTTACACTCTGAAAAAATTGTTGGTCTCTAAGGTGCCACCCAAATGCTACTGGACTCAAATTCTGCTACACTAGCATTTGGTTTGCATTAGGGGACCAAGATCAAGATAATCCAAACTATGGTATTCCCCATTGCCATGTATGGATGTGAAAGTTGGGATGGTGAAGAAAGCTGACACAAAGAAAACTGATTCATTTGAAATGTGGTGCTGGAGGAGAGTTCTGCGGATACCATGGACGGCCAAAAAAATAACTAAGTGGGCACTAGATCAAATCAAGTCTGAATTCTCCCTAGAAACTAAAATGACAAAACTGAAGCTTATCATACTTTGGTCACATCATGGGAAGACAAGATTCTCTGGAAAAATCAATAATGCTAGGAAAAGTGGAAGGCAGCAGGAAAAGAGGAAGACCTAAAATGAGATGGCTTGACTCAATAAAAGAAGCAACGTCCTCCAGTTTGCAGGATCTGAGAAAGTCTGTTAATGATAGGACATTTGGGAGGTCTTTCATTTATAGGGTTGCCATAGGTCAGAGGCGATTTGATGGCACATAATAAATAAAAAAGAAGACCCTCCCCTCCCCTACATACACAGAAACACAGAGGGAGGTGTTTATTCTGAAGGCAGAATATTGGTGGGAAACAACGTGCCTTTATCTGTGGTCAATGAGCAAAAGAGGGGAAGAATGAACAGAGAAGAAGCCTACAGAGCAAGAGGGTGCCACCAAACTCTTCCACGCCTGCTACTGGATCTCAACATCCTCCCCCTCTGGCTTGGATTCCGAGAAGCATATGCCAGGCAAGGGAGTAAAAAGGGACACGTGGAGAGGGAATTCAGAGGGGGAAGAGTTGGAACAGTTTCCCCCCAGTTTCCACTTTGCCACCACGATGTGGTTCTGCAGAAGCCATCAAGGCTGCTGTTTGTAGTACATCAATAAATCCACTCGCTGTTAAGAACTAGGGGATTATGTGACAAGTTAAGTCTAGCTGAAGCATTCCACAGACACCTGCATCCGAGAAGAGGCGCCTGCTCAGTTACGCAGCCCATCAGTTGTAGCCAAGTCATGTGTGGCCTGGATCTGGTGCACTACCATTTTCACAACTCAAATACTAACCGGTGTTAAACTTTCTGGTTTGATGGTAAGGGAGGGGCAGGAAGAGGGGAGGTTATAGGAGTGCACAGCGGTCTTTATGATACTGCAGGTTTATTTTTCTGAAGATAATATCTCAAACCCTAACCCATTCTGAGCTAACAGGTCAGCTGAACTTCATTATTAACACTTAAGTATTTTTATAGAACTCTTACCCCACTCCCACCCAATTAAGAACCAAGCCACAATTTACTTACAAGATGTATATCCCACTGCTCAGCCCAATGGCGGCCATTTTCACACTGCTTACCGGCCATGGAACATCGCGCCAAGCTCCCAGAACAACAGCGTCTTCCTGCCGCGTTTTCGCACAAGACAGTTCTTGCGCAAAATCACACCAGGAAGATGCTGTCGTTCCAGGAGCTTGGCGCAATGTTCCATAACCGGTAAGCAGTGTGAAAACAGCTGGCATTCAAGGTAATTTATAAGCAAAACAAACCTATTTGAAAGTCATTAAAAAGCACCAAATCACAAACCTTAAACAGCAGCTAAAACAGGTCACTCAAGAACACCAGGACATCACAGTGGCTAAAACAGAAATGACTGAGCAGAGCTATAGAGAGGAATCTCTACAGTCAAGGGGCAACTGCAGAGGAGGCTCTGCCTTGGTGGCCATGAACTCATCTCGGGATAGTGGCACCCAAAGAAAGGCATCCACAGAAAATCTTAATTCTGGGGCAAGTTCATAAGGGCCACTCCCTGGCCCCAGATCAATCAGGGTTTTAAATGCCACAAACCGTGAAAGAGACCATGGTACAGACTTCCTTGGATGTCAGCACTTAAGCAGGTCAATGCATAAGCCAATAGGCAAGCAGGGAGGAGCCTGGCTGTGCTCAGTTGCTGAAGAGCTGAAATCATGGACGTGGAAGCTGAGCTAATAGCAAATCCAACCAAGCAGATCAAACCACTCCTGTGTTTTTGGTTACTCTCTGAGATTTAACACCTGTCTTTGGAGACCGTCCATAGGCCAAAACTTGCAATGACAGGTCAGACCCTAAGAGCTAGCAACTCCAGGGTTTTCTGATCTATGATTTCTGTTGAACTGAACCAGGGGTCTTGTTCTGACTTTGCTTAGTCAATAGTACAGGCCTGGACAGGCCAGATTGGACACTGCCTGCCCATCAAAGGGGTGGTGGTTTCATACTACCCCTTGTAAAGGGTTCCAATGCCAGAACACATCCCAATGCCAGAACACATTACAGTCCAAGGTACAATTCAGTCTAGTGCTCCCCAACTTAAGCCCCAGTGTTCAGAGATTCTCTGATCTTGATAGCGTGCAAGACAGAAATTGCAGTCCCATGGACAAACTCTTACTTGAAAGTAAACCCTTGCTAAACACAATCGGGAAAAGCATGCATCTTATCAGGCTGGAGAAAGGCCGGGTGAGGGGACAGAGAATAAAAACAATCAAGGCTTATCTTTCAGACAGAAAGCTTGACTTACATCACCACAGGGCTTTGGAAGGCAGCATTATTCCCAAGGGTGTGGTTGCCACTTGCCCAGAAGTAAGATTCCCCCCCCCCCACACACACACACACTGAATACCATAGGGCAGGCCTTGACAAATTTTCTTTGGCTCTACAAGCCAGTCTAAACATTAGGAGCCAGACTCATATTTCAGCATCCAAGGTTATGTATGACGATACTTTCTAAAACTGCTACCAGAAAAAAAATACTAGGTGCTACAATGAAATTTCTAGGTGCCATGGCAACCTGGCTTCTGGGATTTGTTAAGCCCTCCCATAGGACTTTTTCATAATAAGCAGTATGCACAGGGTCAGAATCGGGAAGGACAAGGGTAAGATGAAATGTCAACCTCTCCCACGACTTGTAAGAACAATATATTAACAAGCGGAGGGAATTCATCCATCTCTAGTAGTAAGCATAAACCCACAGCCATCAGAGCTATGTATTCATTCAATAGGTGCACACATTTATTGTTTGACTTTTGAAATCTGCATGTGTATAATTATGCAATAAGCTTTTAAAACCCTATCTTGCAGTTTTTTTAAAAAAGATGTACATTTTATCTAAAGCTACGTCTTAAATAGGAGCCTTGATAAGCTGGGGCTGACTGTTCCAAAATCTTAAAATGGCCTAAGCGTCAACTGCTTCCGTTTACTGTTTTCTGGTACCTATCTTTGGCAAATCACTGACGATATTCAATAGCCTGGGGAGGGGTGGGGAGTTCGACAAAAGGCAGCGAGGAGGAATGAGGGAGTATTCTAAGAAAGCGTCACTGATAACTGAATGCAATTGCAGTGTGCTTCCCTCTGTATATCCAGGAGGCTACTAAACAAACGGAGATTTCTGCATTCAGAGGTCATGATGACATATCATGCAGGACAAATCACAGTTAGTATCAGGGCTTTTTTTCAGCTGGAACGCAGTGGAGTGGAGTTCCGGAACCTCTTGAAAATGGTCACATGGCTGGTGGCCCCGCCCCCTGAGCTCCAGACAGAGGGGAGTTGAGTTTGCCTTCCACACCGCTCATGTGACCATTTTCTCCGAGGGCAACCCACTGAGTTCCACAACCTCTTTTCCCATAAAAAAGCCCTGGTTAGTATGCTAGACACAGATGCACAGAATTACTAGTTTGTTGGGCAGCCTGCTCTCAGATACCACGCTCAACTGATTGATCATGCTAGAACAACGATGGTTTACTGGGATGTCTGAAGGCAGCCTCTCCCTATCTTTCCCCCCTCCCTTTGGGAAAATGTCTTGTTACAGTTTACAGCAGGAGTTTAGCATTGTCCCGCTTCGTTTCTTAAGAATCTCTCAAAGTTACGTCTCTAAGTGGGGTGCGAATGCATCTTGTTTCTAGTGCATGTGCACATAAGCACACACACATGAACATTAAGGTGCCAAGTGGTGCACCACCTGCCATGTCGCACTTTTCAGCCTCCGGAGCATATTTTGAACTAATTTATAACAAGAAAAACACAACTGCCCTTCTTCTTTTCTTTAAAGGACCCCTTTTGCTTTTAAATTGCTGGGTAAGTATTTACTGCAGAGCAAGTTCAGCACAGAGAAGGCAAAACAGAATCTTTAGCAAAATAAGATGGGAGGTCCCTCTTGGACAGTAACCTTTGATACAAGAATTAGGGTCTAACACGTCTCTACTGAACCCACGAGATGTTGGGAGATGCAGTAGGACTCTGCATATACTGTAAAGAAGCAACGAAATGGCATTTCATCCAGACCAGATTTGAAAACAGAGCAAAGGAATCCAGTTTAGACAGCATTCCATGTGTGTCAGGAGGGGACAGGTGCAAACTAAGTCATCAGCGGGATGGCAGGACTCCCCCCTTCCAGACATTTTATCACAAGGATCTTAGCTTCCCCCCTTTTGAAATGCAATAAAACCCAAACTGTTTCCAGTGCCATTAAAGGGGGCAGAAAGGAACACGCCCTTTCCCATCAGGAGGAAAGCCTGTAGAACTGGTTCGCCTCCAAGCAAAACTGCAACCTGTTCATCAGGTTGCAGGAATCCAAGTTGCTGCTCTACCGCTGGCTTGCAAAACAAAAGTTTTCTGCTGAATTGGCTGGTGTCGGCAAGCACATTGCGTGGAAAAATTAGGGACATCTCCCCCCCAAAAAACAGGGCTATGAAGAGAAAACGTCTTTCTCTTCTTTATAAAAACAAGAAATGGCTCCTCCCGCAGAAGTGGATAGCAAAACCATCAGTCTTTCAAGCTCAGTATTGTCAACCCTGACTGGCAGCAGCTATCCAGGGTCTGAATTCGAGGTCTTTCACATCACCTCCTACCTGATCCTTTTAGCTGGAGATTGAACCTGGGACTATCTGTATATTTATTTATTTATTTATTTATTTATAGTCTGCCTTTCTCACTGAGATTCAAGGTGGATTACACAGTGTGAGATTAGTACAGTCAATTTCACTGAGCCATAGACCCATTAGAAGCCAGTTGATTGGGTGGTAATCAAGCACTGTTTCTTAAGTCTTTATCCCTATGGCCAATTAACGAAAGCCCCAATAGCAGACTTATCCAAAGTAGAGATGGGCACAAACCGAAATACGAATCAAAGTTTGTGACAAACCGGGCCAGTTCGTGGTTTGTGAACTGGTGGTTCATCAGAGGCCATTTCTGATGAACCACCATGTAGGCTGTTTGTTTGGTTCGTGTTTTGGTTCGTCACTGCAGACAGCCTCGCACCAATCAATCAGTGTCCTAGGCAACAGGGGATGGACTTCCTGCAGACCTTCTGTTGACCCGGATGTGACCTTCTGCTGCCTCGGGAGTGACGATTTGCTGACCTGGATGAGACGTTTTCACGAACCAAATGAACTGGTTCACGAACCAGGGCAGGTTCGTGAAAGTTCATGGTTCGGAACCACGAACTGCACGATTCGATTTTTTTCCGGTTCGTGCCCATCTCTAATCCAAAGCATTTCACTCCCCAACTACACATTTTAGAGGATGATTGCCTTATGGGAGACTTACTCTTTGCCCCCATACCCTTTAAAACAAAAACAAAATGATAGATAATTATAGCTCATTACGTCACCTGCCTTTGAACAGACTGTTTAACTATTACCAAGATATAAATGCATTTTCAGATACTAAAAATAATACCAGCTAATTTTCCTTCATCAAATTGTTCTCTCTTACCCTAGTACAGGGACACACCAGAACAAAGCGTTTTTTTTTTAAAAGAATACCTTCAATTTGCAACCTCAGCAACTAAAATTTCCCGTCTCTGATTAATCAGCTGAAGCTTTATTTGATCTACTCATTAAAGCTTGCATATTTTCATAAATGCAGTGTGTTCCAAACATGTGTGTTTGTGTGGGATGAAGCTATGAAAAACAGTATACCCACAGTACAGCTAGCAGGTCTATGGAGAGGCAGTATATAAAATTTCTAAACAAATAAAATAATTCAACTATATACTGGTTTTCTAGCAGTTTTACTGTCGTGGTTCCCCCAAAGGAATCCTTGGCAAGCTCACCAAAGAATGTCCTGTTAGAATTCCCAGGTTCCCCTCACTGAATTATAATATCTAAACTGATGCCAGCCTCCCCAGGATGTGTGCGGCAGATATATCTGAAACTTGTAAGATACAGCAACTCCCATCAGACAGGAATGAGCACTCCCAGCACAGAGAAGAGTTGTAGCAAAGATCACAAATGGAGTTGGTTTGGGATGTGTGTTGCACATCCCAGTTGCATTTCAACTAATCATAAAGGAAGTTCTAGCTAATGCCTGCCACCATTGTAATACAATAGTAAAGAGTCCAGTAGCACCTTTAAGACTAACCAACTTTATTGTAGCATAAGCTTTCGAGAGCCACAGCTCTCTTTGTCAGATGCATGCAACTACAGACTAACACAGCTAACTCCTCTGGATCTATGACCATCGTAGTATGACAGCATACACAGTGGGTTGGAACCACTTCTGTTAGTGGAATGAGTTTTCCCCGATTCAAGAGACAGCGCTTCCTGAATCAAGAAATGCCTCTATTATTGGCGTGCCCTAACAAATTGTCTTTGTGAACTACATCCCCCCCCCCCAATTTTCTTTATGAACTACCTCCAAAATTTTGGAGCTGGACTTATTTTTCAAACTTCAGGGTTTTATATTTTAATGAACACACTTTCTAATTATTGCTGCCACAAAACCTAATCCTAAACGCAGATTCTCAGTTACTTGTCATTTTTTTTAAAAAAAAACTGTAACAAAATATGTGGCATATAAATAAATATGGGGTAACCCTAGTTGCAGCATATAAATACAATGTATCTATAACAAAATGTTGTAGCCTATAAATAAATACGGAGTAACCATATTTACTCTATCCCTTACTTAAATAAGCTTTGTACATCTCCTGAGAAACACAGCAGGCACTTACAATAAACGACTGCTTGAAAATACCAGGCACTACAATACAATTTCTACCTGCCACGACGCCTGGGATTTGCTCAGCCCTGATTAGTGGAATGGATCCATGGGGATCCACCCCAATTATAGCATAAACCTGGAGGGGATGAAGTGGAAATCAAATCGATGTATTGTCGAAGGCTTTCACGGCCGGAGAACGATGGTTGTTGTGGGTTTTCCGGGCTGTATTGCCGTGGTCTTGGCATTGTAGTTCCTGACGTTTCGCCAGCAGCTGTGGCTGGCATCTTCAGAGGTGTAGCACCACACCTCTGAAGATGCCAGCCACAGCTGCTGGCGAAACGTCAGGAACTACAATGCCAAGACCACGGCAATACAGCCCGGAAAACCCACAACAACCATCGGAAATCAAATCGTTTCAAAAACAAATGTTCAGTACTGGTAGAAGTAGGATCTTCCCACAACAGATACAATCATCAGAAAGGAAGGCATCTGAGAATGCAAGCACCTTGGGGCAGGGACCTGTCTTGTTTTTGCCCACAAAATTTCTGTCTACTGCCAGTTACTTCCTGTAGAAATAAACCAGAATTTGGCTCTTTCCAGCTTCTTCTCCTTTCATCTCCAATGACAAAAAGGGAACCAAAGGCAATCTAGATTTCATTCATGCATTTCACAGTCTTGATAGCCTCTTCCATTCAGTTTGCAAGCCACTGACCAAAGTAACAGCCTCTCACTTGGAAAACTGGAGGAAGGGAGACTTGCCTATTTATTTGGTCCATTTCCAAGTCAGACTGAGATAATATCTTGGGCTAAACTGTGTATAGTGGAAGCTGTCCTTGCTTAACATCACAGACTTTAATGAAGCCCCAAAGTGGTATTTTGAGCTACAGCTGTTAAGTTGTTATTCTTGTGCATTTAACGCTTAGATCCAGGAACAAGCCAGGCACACAGCTTATGTGAAGATCCCTTTTGATATTCAAGGACGCCACATAAACTCACGAAGCTGCCTTATACTGAATCAGGCCATGGCCGTTTCCGCACGTCTTACTTGCCTGCAGAACATCCCACAAAAGACCCGGAAAACAGCATCTTCTCATATGAAATCGCGCCACGAAGACGCTGTTATCCGGGAGTTTTGCGCAATTTCACGCAAAACTCCCGGATAACAGCGTCTTCCCGGCGCGATTTCGTGCGGGAAGATGCTGTCTTCCGGGTCTTTCACGCGATGTTCCGCAGGCAAGTAAGACGTGCGGAAACGGCCCATTAGTCCATCAAGGTCAATCTTATCCACTGTGGCTGGCAGCTGCTCTCCAGGATCTTGGGCAGAAAGAAGTTTCGAATCAATTCCTCTATTATGAAGAGGAAGAGTTGATTAGATTTCAAAAAAGTCATGCATTCTAACCACTACACCACACTGTCTCTAATAACTACTGGGAAGTTCTTAAAGCCCTTCCCATGGTTATGTAAAAGATGGGATTTTTCGCCCTCCTTCTCGCTGCTGTCTTCCCCCAAGCAGCTCACATCTATCACTTCTCCATTTTATCCTCATAACACCCCTGTGAGGATGGTTAGGCTGAGGGCCAAGCTACACATGACGAATGACACTTGAACGGCAAGTGGATTGAGTGGAGGGCAAGTGAACAGGGAGAGATACACTTGCTGTTCAAGTGTCATTCGTCATGTGTAGCTTGGCCCTGAGAGTATTGACAGTGTGCAGAGCGCTTCCTGATCCTTTCCACTGGAGGTGCTGGGGATTGAACCTGGGACCTTCTGCATGCCAAGGGGATGCTCTACCACTGAGCCATAGCCTCTCCCAGACCCCAGCTTTTTCAACAAATCAGATAACATAGATATGCCTGTAGTCCACTGGTTCAAATTGGGAACTTGTAAAAGGAGTTCTGAGAACTCTCTTTTAAAAAAAGTTTTATCTAATATTAGAAATTTTAAAGCCCAGTACAATTAATTTTTGGACTTTTTGATAAAGAATTGGCATACGGAGTACAAAGAAATTGCCGACCAAGAGATGGTAACCTGTAGGATAACTAAGGGCCAAGCTACAAGTGACGAATGACACTTGAACGGCAAGTGGATCGAGTGGAGCGCAAGTGGAGGGCAAGTGAACAGGGAGAAATACACTTGCCATTCAAGTGTCGTTCGTCACTTGTAGCTTGGCCCTAAGATAATAAAAAGGAGGAAAGTGCAGCTGGTATGTCAGCATTTGCATTCCTTCAAGAAGCAGGCTATCCGGAATATAAGGTGGGCAGGCCCCAGGCTTTGTCCCCAAGACTTGAGCAGAAGGGATCAATCTTAAGGCAGAAGGTAAGATTTCAGTTGCCAGCCCACCTGTTTGATTCCTTCTTTGAAGGCATACGCCCACTCTTAGTAACGATTGTACTTGTAGTGGTGTACGGAAGTATTACCATCAGTACTTTCTTTGGTGTGACATCACCAAGCCCAGCTCTGTGACGTCACCAGGCTCCATCTTTCTGTCTCTGGTTTGGGATGCTGGCAATCTGGCAACCTTGGCTGTTTCCACGCTACTCACCTTCATCTGGAACGGGGTGCAACGCCGCGAAAAAACCACGGAAGATAGCATCTTCTTGCCTGAATTTTGCGCGGCGTCATGCTATCTTCTGCATTTTTTTCACGACGTTGCGCCCCGTTCCAGATGAAGGTGAGTAGTGTGGAAACGGCCCTTGCCTCTGCATCAATACTCATTTCTCTTCGTAGGGGCCAAATCCACAAACAGAATCCTGCTTCCCTGGCTCTCTTAAGGTGCAAAAATAAAAAAAACCCCATCTACTTCTATTGAGTTTAGATCCCTATCATGCTACTAACATGGGCCAATAGCTTGCCTCTGTTGGAGGCCTGGGATGTTTTTGGGCACGTGCGTTTCACGACAGACAAAACTGCAGGTGACATGCGAGTTTTGCAATTACAGCTAAATAGCAGCCTCCGAGACGGGAGATGAGTCACCACTCCCTGTAATGTCTGCCCATCTTTTTCATCCCACAAAGCTTGCTGTAGCTTCAGAGAGGTTGTTTAAAATGTGAGAGAGGAATAGGAGCAAAACGTTCAATGCTTCCTTCCCTCAGCAACTCATCTCTGCTGTCAAGGCAGCCACCTGAGACTGCTGATTAGCTTTTTAAAAGTTGCAAGAAGTTCCAATTCTATTTCTTTCGCATCACATGAAATTTGGCTTCCGACAGTCATTGGATACAGGTAGTAAATTTATATGGCCACTGAAAGATATACACAAAAACCCCTCCCTGCTTTAAAAAAAATACGTTTTTTGCAATTTAATTTGCAGTATAACCAGGGCTCATTTTGGGGGGGAACACACAGGAACACAGTTCCGGTAGTTCACCAGAAAGGTCACGTCAGGTGGCCCCGCCCACCTGATTTTTGGCCATTTTGGGCCTGTTTCGGCCTGGATTGGGGCCCAAACAGCCCAATTTGGGCCCAAAATGCCCAGGATCAGGCCACAAAACAACCAGGATTGGTTCCAAAATGGCCAGGATTGGGCCTCTGATGGGTGGTGGATCACTCTCCTGCTTAGCAGTGGCCCAATCCTGACCGTTTTGGGCCCCTTTTCAGCCCCTTTTTGCCATTTTGGGCCCAATTTTGGCCCTGAATGGTCAGGATTGGGTCCAAAACAGCCAGGATAGGTGATGTCAGAGGGTGTGGCATATGCATATCAGTTATGCTAATGACACATTTCCGGTGATGGCAAGGGGGTGTGGCATATGCAAATGAGTTGTGCTAATGAGTTATTCCAATGAGTTCCTGCAGCTCTTTTTCTATGAAATGACCCGAGTATAACTAAAAGCAGGCCTTTAAGGCCCGCTGTGACTTTCCCCTCTCCACTTAAATCGAGAAGTGACACCCCCAAGAAAGATTCTCTCTACACAACAAGACATCTTACATGGGGACGCTCAAGTGACTTATTTTTTGTGCGGTCTTATATCTAAGTATACTCTGTCTCCCTAGCTGTGCATGTGTATCCCCAAGAGGAAAACAACTGTAAGATCTTTCACTTGAGCGTCCCTGTGTAAGATGTCTTGTGTAGAGAGACTCTTAAGAAGCCTGATTTTGTCTGAAACTCAGTATTAGTAATTAGTATAATGTTTTAATCAAGCTCGGTGAGATACAGCTGTGAGACATGGCCTGTATCACTGTATTTAATTTTTTAAAAATGTATAGTTGAAGTAAAAACAGATGCATACACCGTGTGCTAATATGAATCTACACTCACACTTTTCTGGGCAGATACGGAAGTTTCCAAACTGAACTGAATCCAGACTGCAGGAGCACTCTGTTCCTCCAGGCCCAGTTTCCAGAAGAAACCAGTTGTGTGCAGAGTCCCGACCGGCTGGCAATCATGAAGTCCTGCCCTTTCCACAGCAACGCTCAAGATTTTCATTTTTACAAAGATCAGTAGCTGTGTTTTTAAAAAGTCGGGGATGTATTTAAATGGATATGAAACTGTTGTCTGGGGGAAATGTTTTAAAGACAAAGGCAGGCCCAAAGCTTGGGGGCAGGGCTACAAAACAACCCAAAACCCCACAGCGGAAAGTCCATGCTAGAGAGCCAGGCACATGTGTCAGATTAATAAGGTTATCAGACCCAAAATGGGAAATTTCTGGAGCTTTGGGGGTGGAGCTTGGAGAGGGAGGGGTTTAGGGAGAAGAAGGACCTCACTTTGGCATAAATCTAGAGTCTACCTTCTAAGGCAGCCATTTTCTCCAGGGGAACTGATCTCTGTGGCCTGGAGAGCAGTTATAATTCCAGGAGATCTCCAGTTACCACCTGGAGTTTAGCAAACCTATGTCAGTACAAGAATAAAGGTCAGGAGAAATGAAGCACACCCCACAGCAGAAAATCCACACCTGGAGAGAGGTATGTCCGTCTTCAGCCTTATTTGCCTATTCATTTTCCAGCTGTCTTCAACACACAGGGTTGCATTTGGCTGTTATAATGGCTCAGGATTAAGCCTAGCATTACCAACTCTGGGTTGCGGAATTTTTTGAGATTTGCAGGTAGAGAGCCTGGTGACGGTGGTGTATAATCCAAACCAGCCATTTTCTCCAGGGAAACTGATCTCTGTAGACCAGAGATCAGCTGTAAATCTGGGAGATTTCCAGGCCCTACCTGGAGGTTGGCAACCCTAAATAAGTCCGAGCCAATTGCTTTCTCAGATCTGTCATGGGTGGGGTTGCCAGCTCTCGGCTGGGAAATTCCTGGAGATTTGGGGGGGTGGAGTCTGCAGAAGGCAAGATTTGGTGCGGGAAGGAACCTCAGCAGGGTATAATGCCATAGAGTCCACCCTCCAAAGCAGCCATTTTCTCCAGGTGAACTGATCTCTGTGGCCTGGAGATCAGTTGTAATTCCGGGAGATCTCCAGCCACCACCTGGAGGCTGGTAACCCTAGGGGATGAAGCAAAAAGTGAACCTATGTAGCCACTGGCTGGGCCCAAGCCAATGGGCACTGACAAAGTGGCCGGACTTCTAGAGCCGTCTAGAATGAACGTTTGACCTACTGGGCATTTAAAATGAAGTATATAAAAATAAAAATAGGTAAGTTCTTCAGAAGCCCCCCATGTTCCATCATGGTGGCAGCTACAGAAGACTGGAGTCAACAGATACAGACATTTTAGAAGCCAGTCAGCACCAAGTTTTCCTTCAGCCTCCAGGAGAAAGGCGCCTTTTTTGATACCCCTCAAAATCTGCCCCCCAAGGCAATCGCTTTGGTGTGCCAGTGGCAGGCTGGCTCTGAAGGTAGCTTTTGCAGGGCTGGCTGCGGCCCTTCCCAGGAAGTTAAAGGGCCAACCTGCTTCAACAACATATATTGCAAGCTTATTTCTTCCAACATGAGGGAGAGACTATGAGCCAAGCTTCAAGTGATGAATGACACTTGATCGGCAAGTGAACAGACTCACGTGTATTCCTCCCTGTTCACTTGCGCTCCACTTGATCACGTAGTGAACAGGGAGGAATACACGTGAGTCTGTTCACTTGCTGTTCAAGTGTCATTCATCACTTGAAGCTTGGCTCCATGCGGTGGCTTTCTTTCCCCAAGTATGAAACTTTAGCTCCCCTTTTCTCCTTAGGGCAACCTATGCACACTGCAAAATACCTGCTAGGCAAAATAGATTATGCTGGCTTTGACCTATTCTCCTGCCGACGATGTGGAGGACCAGCAGAACCCAGAGTGGGCTGCAGCACGCCACACCTTTGGGACGTAGCACTGAAACTCTGCTTCTGTCGCTTGGGACTACAGAGAGTTGCCAACGTCCAGGTGCAGCTTGACCACAGGATAGGGTTGCCAGTCCCCTGCTGGGGGCAGGGGATCCCCTGCTCCCAACCCCCCACCCCTGCTTTCCTGGAACGCACCTCCTGGGGCGCGCAATGTTCTTCTGGGGCACGTGGCACATTCCTGTGCACTGCAGTGGTCTGATCTGGCCCCAAAGTGAGCCGGATTCAGGCTGAATTGGGCCAGAAACGGCCCATATTGGGCCCAAATCAGCCTGAATCATGCCACTATGGAGTTCAGCAGCAATCCCGTGTGCTGTAGCAGCCTGATTTGGGCTGAGTCATGCACGATTAGGCCCCCTGTGGAGTGCAGGAGCGCTCCCAGGGCGGCATGTGGCCTGTGCAATGATGTCACTTCTCAGGAGTGACGTCATGATGCAGGCCGGGAGCACACACACGAGGAGAGCAATGCAGGTAGGTGCCAGGTCTCCAGCCTCTGCTGGGAAGGTAAGGGGACCTGGCAATCCTACCACAGGGGGGATTGCTTTCTCACTTTCCCAGACTCTGATCTCCCCAGGCATTTCTTCTGCAGGAATTTCCCAGACTGGAGTTGGGAAGCCTAGAACTAGGAAAAGGTCCAGATTCTCATGACTGCAGTAAAACTGGAATAAGCTGCCCATCTCTGGCCCGACAACTGGTACGAAAGGGCCAGACTGTT
Organism: Eublepharis macularius; assembly: GCF_028583425.1. Classification (NCBI taxonomy): domain Eukaryota; kingdom Metazoa; phylum Chordata; class Lepidosauria; order Squamata; family Eublepharidae; genus Eublepharis; species Eublepharis macularius. The sequence goes on along the minus strand of NC_072805.1, from coordinate 18,092,926 downwards.
ACTGCTCAAGATTCTCTATTGCTCCCACTCTCCTCTGTTACTTGACCAAGAGGTGGGAGGAAGTCTCCCCCACACCAAGGCAAAGGGACCCTTTTTTCCTCTCCATCTACCGTAGTAGCCGTACCTAACTTGCAATTTGCGGCAACAGGATACAGCCCCATAGAAAAATGGAGCATAATTACAGCGTTTGTCTTACTTTTTTAAAAAGTTAACAGCAAAGTGCAGCTAGCTAAGTTGTTCCAGCTGTCTTGGGTTGCAAGATTCAGGACAAGATCTAACTTGCAGCCTGTAACATTTGTCTCGGAGCCATTTCCAAGCTAACAAAGTCATTCTACCGCCTTAACCAGCCTTGCATGAAATCGAACGAAGAGAGTAAAAAGAAAAAGAAGAAACACCACGTCTAATTGTTTCTTTTGCAGAATATTTTCCCCCTTCTCCTGGAGGTCTGCCATACTCACTCTTAAGGATAAGACCTCAGGCGAAGGCACAGCTAACCCTGAAAGGCATCGCGTACAGGAGCCACTGGCTGTCTCTAGAACCTGTTTTACTGCCTAAGCAAGTTTCTCCCACACACACAGACACACTCCCTGCGATTCAAACAAGATATGAAAAACCCGTTTCAGACATTCCACAAAGCCTCGCTATTGTGCTTTTCCATTTGAATTCTGTTTTCTCAAAGGTCACTTGGAAAACAAGTAAAAATTCCAATAAACACACTTGCACCACATGTTAAAGTTCAAATGAACTATTCTTCGTCTTCCATGTCAAAACACAGTAAGCAAATAGTGACGTAATTTTGTAGCATTCAGGACCTTATAAACTTAACATTTGAACGCGTCACATATAGGTGGCAACTGCATTTGGATTTACTTTTAGAGCTTTGGAAACTTTTTATAGAAGCTTATGTATAGATTTGCCAACACTGATTTTGTTGCCAGCACTGGGTTTTTTTCTGTTTCAGTTTGTGTTTTGAACAAGTAAATAAAAATTAAAAAATTAAAAAAAAGAAAATACTGTAGGAGACCAACAAAAATAAGTGTTAATACACGGGCATATAATTTGGCTGTCTGGGAACATCAACCTGTTTTAAAAAGGAAAGTTCCTAGTTCTTATGGTTCTTCAGATAATATTAAGCTTACGCAAAGAAACCAGATTTACATAATTTCTCCTACTTTGTAGGATTTATACAGGTTGCAGAGGTATTGCTGCAGAATTCAAATAATGATGGCATAGGATTTCTAGTTCAAGGTAAGAAATTCCTGAAGATACGGGGGAAGAGCCTGGGGAAGGCGTAGTTTGGGGAAAGGAGAGAGGCCAGTGGGGTATAATGCCATAGAAACTACACTCTGAAGCACCCGTTTTCTCCAGGGGAATTGATCCCTGTAATCTGGAGTTCAGTTGTAATTCTAGGAGATCGCCAGGCTCCCCTGGAGGTTGGCAACCCTAGAGGGAAGTGACATGCGGCAAGGTGGCTAGAGCAGGAAAATACATGGCACCATATGTTTGAACTTATCAGGCCTTTTGGAGAGTCCAGTGCGAGCTATATAACATTGTTCAGGTTTTCGTGGCCAAGAGGCCGGCGCCTTTAGTAAGTCACGGGTGCAGCCTTGAGTGGAGAGAATTTGACTCTTTAGCTCATTTAAACTTTTTCAACTTTGGGAGATGGGGTATTGATTTTAGATGCGCTAGTTTCACATTCAAATCCCACAAAGCTCCCGGCATAACCATGAATAGACCATTCTCCCACCTGTCTGACCTCTGTCAGAGGGCTGGTTTTTTTTTTTGTGGAGGGGGGAGAAATTGTGAAGTATTTTACACAGTTGATATTCACATTTGATACTTTGTAAATTTAAAGTCACTAAATATACAGTGAGCAGGTGCCATCACAACGTTTAAGAGTTTTTAAACACAGAACGGGCAGCTCAGTTTAAGGGAACTTATGAACTCTCAAAGGTAAGTTCACACCTTTGAATCCACCATAAAACAAGCTCAGCATCCAGCTATCCCTTGAACATGCGAAACATCCGTCACAGATCACACACCACAATATATAATTTTAATTATACGTAAGTTGATCACACTGTTAGGTCATACTAAAAATCCATTTAGTCTAATATACTGTTCATGACAGTGTCTAATAAGATGCCCCTCCATGAAACCCATAAGAAGGATATCCCCTACAAGTACTGTGCAGCAAGAGGTATACTGCTCCTGAGGCTGGAGGTTCAATTTAGCCACCATGGCTAATAGAGCTCTTCTTCATGGATATTTAAAAAAAAATTTTTTAAAAAGAACCCTGCTAAACTATCATCACACACTGTGACAGCAGATTCCATAAAACAGCTTCACATGTTCGCGAAGGGCTCTTTTTTCCTCCATCCTGAATCAGTTAGAAGCCCCCAAATTTTGAGAGAAGGAGAAAAAGTCAGCTCTGATTACTTCTGCACCCTATTCATAGTTTTATAAACTTCTACCATGCCTCGTGTTCTCTCTCTTGGCTGTTCTTTATATCATACTTAGGAGAATTCAAAGCATTTCATTTTTATGATCCCAGTAATCCTTACAATGATGAGAAGGAGAGAAAATGCAGGTTGGCCTAAAATTATTTACCCAGCACAAAGACGAGGAATAATGTGAAGCAGGGGCTTCGTGGCTCCTGGCTGATGCTCCTGGTTGCCACCTCATGCAAGTTTCTCAGAATTTGTCAATGCCGATACTCAGCTCCCAGTCATCAAATAATGAATGAAACGGGGGCGTGCATGCATGCCAAGAAATTAGCCATGATCCCTTTTATGGAGCCCAGCAGGTCTCCTTTTGCAGAAAAACCTTGCCTGTGATACCGCTGCTGCCAAAAGAGACATTTTGCCATTGATTTCAAAGCCGAAAGCAAGTCTGTTTGCCATGTTGCATCAGATGGAGCCCTGCTCCTTGTGCATTAACCCCTTATTGCCCTCACCTGTTGTAGAACCCGGTCCAACGGCTCAGCTTTACTCAGTCCCTCGGGGGTTAAGCCCGTCACTTCTCGACATTGGTCACTCAACTCCAAGTTGTCTATCTTCACCAAGCATTTATGCAGTGTCCCTACCTGAAAATATTTCACAAGTGGGAAGACAGGAATTGGAGAGAGAGAGACAAAATAAGACAGATGCTGGAATTGTAGGTGTTTTGTGTTGATTTTTTTAAAAAGATAAAACAAAATGACTTGAATTGCTGGCGTTTTACAGAATGGATAAGACTCCTTGTTTGGAGAATGCTTTTATCTGTTTCCCAAAACTCGAGATCTTTTTGATCCTCCAAGGTCTCCTTTTTCCAGGAGAGACGGTCTCCCACCCCCTTATCAAAGAGACTCAGCTACCATTCTTATATAATCCTGAGAAGTACATATTTACTCCACCAGAAACTGGCTGGTTTTCATAGGAAGATTAAATCACACGGTAGAGTCTCCTTTAATTAGGTTCGGTCATACTGGCAACTGGGCAGACATTTTAAAAACAGCAATGACTTCAAGAGTTCACATCCTTGAAAGAAGAAGGGAAAATTTAGACTCGCTCTTATCCGCACAGAGAAGATCTTCCCCAGGAGTTCAATTCCCATATGAAGCAATAGGTCCAAGAGCAGCATGCAGGCCTGATTTTTAAAATACAACCAAATATCCCAAATGAGGAAACCATCTGACTCCTAGAAGAAGGAAAAGCTTTGGCATTCATAAGAATTTGCACTTGGGAAGAAGGGGATAGAGCTGCGATTTTGTAAATCTGTGTATATTTTGTGATCTTGAAGATCACGCTCTCTCCTCAGTCTCTCTAGCACAATTGTTAAATGAGCAAATCGACTCCTGTGTGTTGGGGGGGGGGGCACAATTCTGACAACTGAACTCTTCTCCCCCAAAAAGGTTTGGGAGGAAGAGGGATAACAGCCCAATGTTTTCTCAAGGGTAAGCCCCAGTGAACTGGGTGGGATTTACTCTCAAGCAAGCATGGGCAACCGTGAAGTTTCTTTTTTAAAAAAAAGAACACACACACACACAAAAGAGGTTTGCGCTTTTTTGGGGGGGGGGGTTCATTTTTGCACATCACCCGACTTTTGTATCAAGAGTTTGGGAAGCCATACCTTCTTGCTGTGTAGATCCACAACTTGCCACACCAAGAGAATTAGTTCCCGCTCATCGGAACCCAGCTTAGCCCCATATGCACCAGCTGTTGCCCCAAACAAGACCACCAGAGAGTCACTGTGCGAAGAAGCCGTCATGACCACAGGGAGAGACAACTACAATCAAAAGCACAGGTAAAAACAAAAAAAAAGAGAGAAAGAAGGAGGAAAATAAAAAGGGAAGGGGAGAGAAAGGAGGAGAGAAAAGTAACACAAACCAAAAACACAAAACCCCACATGTAAAGGGTCACCCCCTTCCTCCAAGTGGAAATAAAAAAGGCAATATCAGAAAGCCAGAACTATGGGGTAGGGGAGGATGGGAAGAAAGTAGCGCTTACACACACCCATAAAACAGATCAAGAAGAGAAAAATTCGTCATTGTACCTGTTTGGGATGAATCTCTTTCCCCCTGGGTCTGACTGGGAGAGGAAATTAACAAGCTGTAAGCTTCTCTCCCTTTGACATCATGGCAGGAACTCAAGCTTCAGTATATTAAAAAAAAAATTCTTTTTTCCCCTCTCCTAAGTTACCTGCCCATGAGAGAGACCATGTGACCCTAGTCAATCTCCCCACAGGGCAAAGCCATTGGACCTTTAGGAAAGGTGTAGGAGGGACACAGAGAAATCAACGCCTGCTGGAGCCTACCTGATTGGATTTTTTTTTTGAGTGAGAGAGATCAGAAGGGAAACTCCCATTCTCCTCCACCCCCACCCTTCTCGGTTTTAATTCTGGCTCCAGGAAGTGCTTTTACCTGCTTTGAGTTGACTGGAGTCTTTTTATCAGCACTGAGCAAGTGGAATGCAATGGTTTCCTTTTTTTTTTTTTGGGGTGGTGGTGGTGGTTGCAAAGGCTGGGGTAGCGTCTTTTGTTTGCAGAAGATTCTTCGACAAAGCAATATTGCCTTTCAGCAGTTTTTCTTCTACCATTTTGTTTGCCAGTGTTTGCCACCTGGGCACAGATATCTGGGTTCTGAATGGTTTTCGAGTTACAGTCCGCCACATGCATAGAGCCCAACCCTATGCAGAGTTATGTATACTTACAACACATGGGTCAACCTTAGAGTAAATCCCGTTACCTCTGAGGAAACACAAGCAAGATCAGGCTATCCAGTTGCAATCGTATGCTCCTTTGCAGCTTGAACATGTTTACTCACAAGGATGTCCCATCACATGCAATACTCGGGAGTAAATTTCATTCAGCAAGTCTAACTTCCAAATTAGGCTAAGTTTCTAGGTGTGCCCATTGCATTAAATACACAAGGGCATGGTTATGTTTATTTATTTGAGTTTTATCCCATTGTGTCTTTTAAGGAAATCCAGACAGGTTCCCTTTTATCTTCACAGCAATCCTGTGAGGTAGGTTAAGTGGTAAGACAGTGGCTGGTTCGTAAGCTTCACAGCAGAAGGGGGCTTGAACTGAGGTGTCCCTAATCCAATGGTAGAAATGCCATCCTGAAATGATGATTTAGATGAAACAGGGCAACAGGTTTCCATATCTGTAGACCCCAGTTGGAACACTGTTTGCAGTGCTTTTTAAAAGGAATTTTCACTAGGAGGAGGAAATGAACTCAAAAGGATACTGGCGAACCACAGAAAAAGGCATGTTTAACTTTTAGTTCAAAAATGCACATTTCTCCGAAGTGGAGCTTTGATAAACGGACGTTAAATGAGATTTAAAGAAAATTTGCACTTTCCTGCAACTAAAAATCTCACAGCCAGTTTTCCCACTGCGCCTTGTGCTAGCTTCAACAGCACATATACGAAAACTGGAACGATACAGGGAAGATTAGCAGGGCCCCTGCGCAAGGATGACACTGCACCTCCGATCGTGGGCAAAGCCGTACAACTTTATAAAGTACAGATGTAAAGGGATCGGATGTTTTCTTGACACAATCCTCTTGGTCAGTGCTGCTACCACTTGCAAAAAGATACCTTCCGTTCAGCCTTGTGATTTGATCAGAACTGCCTCCCTCACCTTTGGGAAGGCTCAGCTGGTCAGTGTTTAGCATCTCTTTCTTCTGATCTTCAGATCCAGAGGAGTTAGCCGTGTTAGCCTGTCGTTGCAAAATAGTAAAGAGTCCAGTAGCACCTTTAAGACTCACCAACTGTATTGTAGCATAAGCTTTTGAGAACCACAGCTCTCTTTGTCAGATGCATCTGATGGAAAGAGCTGTGGTTCTCAAAAGCTTGTGCTGCAATAAAGTTGGTGAGTCTTAAAGGTGCTACTGGACTCTTTACTATTCTGATCTTCAGTGGCTTATGTGCTGAGGTTCTCTGGTTTGATGGAGGGGCATCACCCCTCCCCCTTCTCATTTCCAAATCCCAAATCCTCTCGGGCCTGCCTTTCAATGCCTAGAAGAGGGAGCAACACCTTGCATTCAGTCTAGGCAGGGCTTTTTTTCAGCTGGAACGTGGTGGAAGAGAGTTCCGGAACCTCTTGAAAATGGTCACGTGGCCGTGGCACGGAGGGCAATCTAAATTCCCCTCTGCCTGGAGATCAGGGGGCGGGGCCACCAGCCATGTGACCATTTTCTCCAAGGGCAACCCACTGAGTTCCACCACCTCTTTTCCCAGAAAAAAAGCCCTGAGTCTAGGTCTTCCTTTCCATGATAAATCCGGAAGGGTAGCTTCTTTCCAGTCAGGCCTGCCCTGAAATCCTTAGGACATCATTGGCTCAAGGCAAGCTCGATTACTTTATGGAGACAAAACTCAGAGCCAAGCTACAAGTGACAAATGACACTTGCCGTTCAAGTGTCATTCGTCACTTGTAGCTTGGCCCGCAGAGAACATCTCCATCACTCATGAAGCAGGAAGAAAACTCTTGTAAATAAATGCAACCCCCGAGAATCCCCTAACTATTTCTCCTTCTCTTCCACTTGTCCCAAGTTCCTTAGTGACTCTTTAACAAGAAAAAGTTAGGAACTGACGAGGAATAAAATTTGCATCTGCAGCTAGGACACGCCCAGGAGATGGGAATGTAGTTTTTAAAGAAAACCACTCCCATGAATTTCATCAGAAAGCAATGATCCAGGGAAGCTTTGTTAAATGCTGGTAAAGAGAAACAACCCTTTTCTCTTTTCACAGAAAATTTCTTCATATTTATTATTCGATTTAGATATACCCTATATTTCTCCACAATAGGGACCCAAAGCAGTTTACAATATTATCCCCCCCACCCCCACCCCCACCCCCACCCCGCTTTCATTTCATCCCCAGAACAGCCCTGAGAGGTAGGTTAGGCTGAGAGCGTATGACCACATGAGTGGCAGAAATTCATCAAGTTATTCTTTGCTATCATCCCACCCACTTAGAGAAAGCTCCATAAACTATATTTGTGCCAGTCTTGCAGTTTTAAAAGGCACAGAAATCCTACAGGGAAAAAAGATGCCATCTTTGTTAGCCATCTCCTTACCCTCAATTAGATTATGGAGGAAGGTCCCAGCTATGAAGTAAATTGGGCAAGGTTTTCCAAATGTAAAAAGTATTCACATTAGCGTTTGGCTTTTTCACTAATTTGCTCTTGGCTGCAGTCTGGTTTTAAATTCCTTGTAGCCTGGAGCATCATTGGCCGTTCAGATTTTGGAGTCTACCATAATCTAACCAGAGCAAGGACCACAATATACTATGGGGGGTGGGGGGAGATGGGAGAACAGCATTTAAATGGTTTTACTTTAGTATGAATGCTCAGAAATTGGAAGTTTTTAGATCATAGAAAGTCAGAATGTGGTTCAGCTGCCAGTATTCCCTTTCTTATTTAATTCCCACAAAATCTCACGTGTGAAATGTTGTATACTAAGGACTGTTTCACACAGTATCAGTGCAATCCTAAACTGGTCTACTCAGAAGTAAGAACCATTTTATTCTGCAGGGCTTACTCCAGGGGAAGTATTGCTAGAATGCAACCTATAAAAGGCAAACTCAGATCTGCCAATCAATTTTGCTAAGAAGTTTGATAAATACCTTTATTTGATAGAAAAGAATGAGGGAGGCAGTGTTGTATAATGGGTACAGTTTGGGAACCAGGACTGGGAAAATTTAGGTTGAATCCCTGACTCTGCCATGGAAATCCACTGAGTAACCTTGAGCTATCCCTCTTTCTCAGCTTAACCTACCTCACAGGGTTGTTGTGGGCTTACAGAGATTAAGTCGTACTGAACTGAAAACTGTCTTCAGGGTAAAACCATGCAGGACCACTATAGTGTGTTTAAATAAGAGGCCCAAGAAGAATAAGCAAAGTGACACAAATGCTGGGTTGGAAAATACAGATTCAATTTCCCACACAGCCATGAAGCTTATTAAGTGAATTTGAGTCTGTCTCAGCGCTGCTCACCTTGGAGGGCTGTTGTGAGGATAAAGGGAGAGTGATGACCACATCTGCTGCCCTGAGCTACTTAGAAGAAGTGTGGGGTAAAAGTGTGATACTGCTGTGGATGGTTGCTTAAACAGCCTAGCACACTGTAAAACAAAAGGAAGCTCCCTTAGCAACAACCTGAGTAATCAAAGTGGAAACCCACAACTAAGGGATACAGTCAGTCAGTATCCCTTAGTTGTGGGTTTCCACTTCGATTAAACAGCCTAGCAGCCATTGAGGCAGGATTGTAGATAAACCCAGAAGAACTCAACATTGCTCAGTGCTAAGCAGGGACTTTTCCAAATGCAACAGGCCTTTAAACAAAGACATTTAAGAGGCATATACGGACAAACTAGACTGAGAGACCTAACTAGAATGGGGAGTCAGGACACATAAGATTTCAGGAAGGCTAACCTACCTGCCTGAGGATTAGAAATTTCTGCTTCTTCAGGAGAAATGAATTCACCTCAGAATGTAAGCAGATGGTGGGCCTTGCCTCAAACGGAGCGGCCTTTACACAGGTGCTGCATTTCCTGTGGAATGTTAAGTGGGCTTGTTGCATTCCTGGGGCAGGTGCTTCATTATCATGCCCCCCCCCTTTCTAGGGAAGTGCTGAGGCGAATGTCAGTCATCTGTCTTGAGGGGAAAAGGTCCCCCCACCCCACAAAAAGAATCAGTAGAGGTGGATACCCTGCATGTTCAATTCCACGAATGTGCAATTCCACTTCTTCTCCAGGAAGGGAAACCATGCTGGCTCCAAGCTGATGGGGAAAATGAGAGAGATGGGTATGAATTTGCCGGAACAAGTCTTAGCACAAAGTTTTGAAGTCTAGTCAGTGGAAGTGTTATCACTAATTCGGTCCGTTTAGGACTGTGTCTTGTGCATCATCCAATGATGTGGACTCTAGTTAGCAAAAATGTTTTCTCCAATTAATCACTAAAGCACTGGTTCCCAACTTGGGGCATGGGGTGCCCTGCGGGATGTGGAGATATTGCAAGGGCTCTGAGATTCTGTATGCATTAAACATTGTCATTTTGATCTTTTTGCCATTATCTATTTTCTCAGTCAATGGGTACTACTAACAGTACAACTACTATCACGTGGGGGGTGGATTTATATGAAATTTTAGGTTTGGGAATTGCTGTTCCATGGTTTTACAAGATTTGTTGCTGCTCCTGTTATTCTTCTGAGTGATTTGAATGCCTGTTCAAATGAGTGTCTGGTATCCGCAAGCCATATCATAGAATCATAGAGGTGTAAAGGATCCCAAGGGTCATCTAGTCCAGCCCCCTGCACAATGCAGGAAATTCACAGCTACCCCCTCCCCCCCACTCCCCAGTGACCCCTGTTCAGTGCTCAGAAGAAGACAAAACACCTCCAGGCTCCCTAGCCAATCTGGTCTGGAGGAAAATTCCTTCCTGACCCCAAAGTGGAGATCGGCGTTAACTTGGGCACATAAAGTCCACAAGGACCGAGCTCTGGCTCATCCCTTCCTGACCTGTCTCTTACAATCAGCCACCAAAGTTCATATCTGGAGAAGGTCAACTTCTTCTTTGTACTGTAAAGAAATGATGGCATGCATTCTTTGCCCCTCTTTCCCTGCGAGTAGGGTTCATAATAGGGGCATGCAAAACAACAAAGGAAGCCAGAAATTACTGCCAGTGGTGCGGAGGGCAATCTAAACTCCCCTCTGTCTGGAGATCAGGGGGCGGGACCACCGGCCATGTGACCATTTCCACCGAGGGCAATTTAAACTTTTAAAAACTTCCCCCCTTGTTCCAGCTGACCCAAAGTGACATCATTGTGCGGTCCTGGGAGGGTGTGTGCACTTTGCGCGCATGCATGTGGTACCAGGGGCACCACCTCCCGCCAGGAGTTGCCCCCTGTGCTGGCAACCCACTAAGTTCCACCACCTCTTTTACCAGGAAAAAGCCCTGCTAATAGTAGTAGTAGTAGTAGTAGTATATAATATATAATATATAATATATAATATATAATATATAATATATAATATATAATAATAATAATCGATTTATATACCGCTATTCAGGATGACTTACTACCCACTCTGAGCATTTACAAACTATGTAATTATTATCTCCACAACAATAAACACCCTGTGATGTGGGTGGGGCTGAGAGAGCTCCTAGAAGCTGTGAGTGACCCAAGGTCACCCAGCTGGCTTCAAGCGGAGGAGTGGGGAATCAGACCCGGTTCTCCAGATTAGAGTCCCGCGCTCTTAACCACTACACCAAACTTGCTCTCAGCAGTACCCAAGCACTGCTTTGTTTCCCCCACCCCCATCAGGGCACTTGGACGGTCAGTTGCAGTAAGGAAAAGTGCCGCTGAGCGAGGTGCAACTGGTTTGTTCAACCAATCGAACTTAATAAAAGCCCTGGAAGAGTTCAGTCATAGGATGCAATCCTAAAGACACTTATCTGGGATTGAATTATTATTGAATAAAATGGGACTTACATCTGAGTAGACTGTTTAGGGGGGAATGTGTATCTTGGTGCCTCAAAGGTCTCATTGCAAAGAATGGGGCTGAAATTCATGATAACAAAAAAAAAAATGGATTTGAGCTGAACCAGCAGCACCCCACCAGGAAAATATCAATATCAATAGTTTGTTCAAACACCCTGGATTTGAAATGGAAATGAAAAATTTCTCAGTCATACCTCTAGTTGATAACCTGTAGGTGGGGCCTGGAGTTTTCTAGAATTACAATGATCTCCAAACCACGGTGAATGCATTTCTTCCAAGGGCAGTACTCTAACCGAGAGAGTCCCAAGGCTGTGCTTGCTTCTTCAATAAAGCATCTTTCCCAAAGCAAAGGGCCAGTTCTGATTTTCCTCCACCTCACTGGAGTAAGAGGTACTTCTGAGCGCGTTATTCTTTGTTCCTGCAGGGAACACCTGTTCAGAAACAGATAACTCCATCATATCTTGCAGCTTTTTGTTATTGATCCTAATCCCCACTCTCTGTCCTCAAAACTCCAAAGTTGTTCGTGGATTCAACAAGATTGTGGACTCCTCGTTTCTCTTATACCACATTCGCTCGACATACCCAGAGCTAGCTGAGGAAATGGAGAACAAGAGATAGTGCCCCTATCAGTCATATGGTCTACTCCCCAAACCCTTGCAGATACAGTTACCAACTCTGGGTTGGGAAATTCCTGGAGATTTGGGGGCAGTGCCGAGAGAGGTGGCCTTTGGGGAAGAGACCAGAGCTGTGATGCCCTAGAGTCCAGTGACATTGTATAAACCATAGTTTTGGCCAAATACTGGGAGTGTTACCCTTGGCATGATGACATAACTTCTGAGGCACACTGGAAGTGGTGTCATCATGCTAGGGATGCTGATCACTCCCCCCCCCCACACACACACTGCAAGTTTACCTCCTCCATCACTCACCTAGCAACCGTACTGAGTAACCCAGTCATTCTCTGAGCCCTATCTCATACGGTTGTAGGGTTATACCAACCACCAGTTCTCCAAGGTTTACAACTGATCTCCAGACTACAGAGAATAGTTCAACTGGAGGAAATGGCAGCTTTGGAGGGTAGACTGTATGGTGTACTCTATGGTATACCATAGAATCTGAGAGAAACATGCCCTAGAATGACCTCACATCCTCACTGAGCTCCTCCTCTTCCTGCCTCAGGCACAACTCCCAGATCTCCAGCATTATCCAAAGCCAGAGTTGGTAACCCTACAGGGTTGTTAGAATTAAATGTTGTATGGGAAAGGTGACAAGCAGTATGTATGCTAACCTAAGCCCCTTGGAGGGATGGGTAAAAAAATGTAACAATTCAGGGCTGATTTTACGTGATGTTTTTTCATTGTGTCGTTTTTCTTCTTGTTATTGCAGCCCTTTCCTTATTGACACCTGACAGGGGTCACAGATTGGGTCTGGAGTCCCCATCAACAATGAGGTGTGAATTCTCTTTTCCTCTGTGTTAGGTACCCAGTTTGGATTGTGACTATCAGTGGCACTTGAAGAGAAGGAGCTTCTTCCTCCCACCCCATGCCATTTTCCTGCCTTGACATAGTCCCCAGCTGGACCCGTTTGAGGAGAGCCCGCAACTTCACTTCTAACTGTAACACATTGCTAACTGTAACTTACCTACATAGATCAGTTCCCCTGGAGAAAATGGCTGCTTTGGAGGGTTGGCTCTATGGCATTATACCTCACTGAGATCCCTCCTCTCCCCAAACCCCACCCACCCCAAGCTCCACCCCCAACCTTAGTGGGGTACTTTGGGCCCAATTTGTGGGAGGGCCCTGAGCCCAGTCTGTGTGCTCCATAATACATAACTCATATCTAATGCCAGAAGCAGGGCTCATTATGGGAGAAGATACGCAGGAACGCAGTTCTGGAAGTTCCCCAAATAGGTCACATGACAGGTGGCCCCACCCACCTGACTTTCGGCCATTTTGGGCCTGTTTCGGCGTGGATTGGGGCTGAAACGGCCCATATCGGGCCTCTGACGGGTGGTGGATCACTCTCCCGCTCAGCAGCGGCCCAATCTTGACCCTTTTGGGCCCCTTTTTGTCCGTTTTCAGCCCCTTTTTGCCATTTTGGGCCCAATTTCGGCCCTGAATGGCCAGGATTGGGTCCAAAACAGCCAGGATAAGTGATGTCAGGGGGTGTGGCATATGTAAATCAGTTATGCTAATGACACATTTCTGGTGATGGCAAGGGGTGTGGCATATGCTAATGAGTCCCTCCAGCTCTTTTTCTACGAAATGACCCCTGGCCAGAACCATTTAGAATATTGCTAATCCACCCACTTTTGCCCATCCAAGCACAGGAGGACCATTCCACACTGCTGCACTTCCTCGAATAATGAAGCATGCAGCCTTTTCTTTACTGAGAATGTTGGAGAAATGATATTGTGCACGTTTGCAGAGGACATAACCAGGAGCCACTTGCTGCAGCGGGTTAAGTCCTTTGAGTGCCTGACGCTGCAAGTTAATCAGTAACCTAGGTCTTGATGAAATGAAGAGCCACAGCAGCTCCAGTTCATCTGGTTATACTTGGAGAGAGTCTTGTTTCCACGCTACAGAACCAGGACCAGAGCTGCAAAAAAGGAGAGAGAATAAGATGCAAAAAAGACCTCCGTCCTGCTGCTCACTTTCTTCTGAACATGATAAAGCAAAGCTGGAACATTCAGGCTATCATGCAGGGCAGTCACATGAGCTCTGAGTGGGAACAGGACAAAATGCAGCAGTTGTGACGGTCCGTGTTTGTTCTCTTGGCTCTTCTCCATATGGAATGCAGTCTTTAAAGGAGGTGGGATAGGGTGGGGTGTGGAAATTCCTGACTATGCTGCTTCAACACTTCCAAACTGCATACTAGGAAGTTAAAAGAACTACATAACATTAAACACACTTGTGCACGCAAAGCACCCATATACAGAAGTGATGTGTCTCTGTATGAGTCTCTGCCCCAGCTTTGTCATTTACTTGCCATCTCCTCCTGGATTGGCCAGTTCTGCCTCAACTCTGAATCAAATGCAGCATTCACTCACTGTTGCTACAGGAACGCAGCAGAATGGCTTGTTTGCTGAGGAGGCTGCCTGTTGTCCCTCTGTTTGGGGCTTGCCTCCTATTAAGAAGAGGAGTAACTCCTGGAGAAACTTGAATGTGGAGAGGGCTCCTCTGAAGACAGGCCATTCTTACTGTTCCACACTCAAAACCTCTTAGCATGTAAGCCTGTGTGCGTGTATAGTGTCCTCAAGTCATAGCTGACTTACGGCAATCCCTAGTGGGGTTTTCTTGGCAACAGACTATCAGAGGTGGTTTGCCATTGCTTGTCTCTGCAACCCTGGTCTTCGTTGGTGGTCTCCCATCCAATTACTAACCAAGGCCAGCCCTGCTTAGCTTCTGAGCTCTGACGAGAGTTGGCTCACCTGGGCTATCCAGCTCAAGGCTATGTAAGCCAGAAGTAGTCTAATTATAATTCAGAAAAGAAAGGAGGCCCTGATTATCTGAAGCTGGGGAAACGCTGTTCTACACGGCATGCAATACTTTATTTTAAAATTAGAAATGTTAACCAGGCATACAATTCTGGAAGACATTCACCTCTTCCTCTGGTATCAGTGTGACTACTGCTCAGGGAGGGGAAGAGCGGTGATGGTAGGGAAGTGGCAGTGAGTGGCCCAAGGAAGGGACATATGGATGCTCTTCTGCCCACTCTGATGCCACTGGCTGCTGCCATTTTTTCAGTCCCATGTAAAGTCACTGTGATCAGAGGACGATCAAGTAAGAGCCAAGCTACACGTGACGAATGACACTTGCCTGGCAAGTGAACAGACTCGCGTGGATTCCTCCCTGTTCACTTGCCATTCACTTGCACTCCACTTGATCAAGTGGAGTGCAAGTGAACAGGGAGGAATCCACGCGAGTCTGTTCACTTGCCAGGCAAGTGTCATTCGTCACTGGTAGCTTGGCTCTAAGACAGAACCTTTCATAAATGCCAGGTCTGCAACATCAGCACCAGGTCTCTGTATAAAAGTGTGCATGTCAAAGGCAAAAATGCCTCTCCTCGAAATACAAGACAGTGTCTGTATTGATTAGTGTTGTTGTAGTTGCTATGAACTACCCAAAAAAGTAATGATATCAAATCTACTTAAAATACACTTTTTTTCCCAATTTTATCTTTCATATATCAGAAACCAGGATTTTAAATCTTGCTCAGAATGTTACCCCCTCCCTCACTCCTCTGTTCTGAAATCTGGTTTGGTTTGCTGTTGCCTTCCCCAGTCACCTACACTTTACCCCCAGGAAACTGGGTACTCATTTTGCCGACCTCGGAAGGATGGAAGGCTGAGTCAACCTTGAGCCGGCTATTTGAACCCGGCTTCCGCCAGGATTGAACTCAGGTCCTGAGCAGAGCTTGGGCTGCAGTACTGCTGCTTCACACTCTGCGCCATGGGGCTCTTACCAGCCTTAAAAACCCCTCTCAAAATCATCTTCAGGTTAGGTCACAGAGTCTCTCTATATGAGACATTTTGCATGGGGATGCTCAAGTGAAGGGAGACGCAATGTTAGCTGGGAAGCGTAGTTTAAAAAGACAGAGCAGAAGGCTCTGTCAATTTCACCATTCTACAGGAGGGTAGTTTAAAAAGACAGTCCCAGCAGAGAGAATTCAGAGGTATTGTCGAAGGCTTTCACGGCCGGAGAACGATGGTTGTTGTGGGTTTTCCGGGCTGTATTGCCGTGGTCTTGGCATTGTAGTTCCTGATGTTTCGCCAGCAGCTGTGGCTGGCATCTTCAGAGGTGTAGCACCAAAAGACAGAGATCTCTCAGTGTCAGTGTCACTCTCAGTGTTGACACTGAGAGATCTCTGTCTTTTGGTGCTACACCTCTGAAGATGCCAGCCACAGCTGCTGGTGAAACGTCAGGAACTACAATGCCAAGACCACGGCAATACAGTCTGGAAAACCCACAACAACCAGAATTCAGAGGGTTTGTCAGGGCTTTTTTTTCAGCAGGAACGCTGTGGAACGGAGTTCTGGCACCTCTTAAAAATGGTCACATGGCCGGTGGCTCCGCCCCCTGATCTCCAGACAGGGGAGTTTAGATTGCCTTCCACGCTGCTGAGCTGAGATGGGGGCGGGGCCACCAGCCATGTGACCATTTTCACCGAGGGCAATTTAAATCTTAAAAAACTCCCCCCTTGTTCCAGCTGACCCAAAGTGACATGTCATTGTGCAGTCTTGAGTTCCACCACTGAGTTCCACCACCTCTTTTCCCAGAAAAAAAAGCCGTGGGGTTTGTTAATATCATCTTTGCATCCAGGAAGGAATGAGGAAACTGAAATAGTTCAAGATTTTTTATTCCTTGGCTCAATCATCAACCAAAAGGGAGATTGCAATGAAGAAATCAGAAGATTGAGACTCGGAAGAGCAGCTGTGAGGGAGCTTGAAAAAGATCCTTAAAGATGGATATGTCTCTCTGGGAACTAAGATCAAGATAATCCAAACGATGGTATTCCCTTTTACTATGTATGGGTGTGAAAGTTGGACGGTGTAGAAAGCTGACAGGAAAAAAATGCATTCATTTGAAATGTGGTGCAGGAGGAGATGCCCTGACCTCTCTATCTTTCTAACTCTTTGGTTTGTCCCCCTCTGAAACCTGTGAAAAGGGACAGCGCTCAGTGCGCCTCTTCTAACAATACCAGTCCTGTGGTTCAGGTCTGTGTCCACCACACATATGACACCATATGTGTGCATATGCATGTGAGTTTCCTGCTGGGAACTCAATTTGTACTGGGACCTCAGCAAACACAGATAGGGTTGCCTGCACCACCTCAGCAAATACTGGGAAATTTTGAAGGCAGTGCCTGGGAAGGATGGAGTTTGAGGAGTATGTGATGTTACTTCTGGATGATGCTCTAGGAATTTCATCTAATTTCTTTAGTAAAGAACACAGAGACATGGGGGAATTTCTGCCCATTTTTTCTTCCGCTCAGTTTCTCCAGGGAAGGGGAAAGGCAGAAGGTGGAGAGGTTTACCTGCTACAAGTGGACAAATTGCATGCCTAAATGGGGAGGGGCTGCTTCTCCCCCCCCACCAATCCCCACCCCCGTTTGAAACAGTACTATTTGCTTTGCTTGGGAAATCTTTGCATACCCCATAGGAAGTCCTAATGGGGCACATAGTGCCCCTGTGGCATTTTGGGGTCAGGAAAACAGCCCCAGGGGAAAGACTGCCACCCTTTCTCCTAGCATGCTCTGGTTACGATCTGAATCAGGTCACATGCTCTTGGATATATAGTTCCCAGCGGGGAACTCGCAAGCAAATGTGGATTGCAGGGACCCTGGGAAGAAACATAACCTGTAGTTAGGCCTTAATTTTGGCTGGGCTTAAGGAAAAATATTACAAGAACATATTCAGTTGTAAATCCCCTGGCTGCTGCTATCTCACACGTGTTTACCCAGCAGGATATTCTTCCCAGCAAATCTGCATTGCATAGACTTCTGTAAGAGGGGGCTTCATATCTCTTTGTAAGAGAGAGATGAAAGGTGAGAGATGGAATTGCGGGAACTTCAGAGGCCGGGGCTGCAGTTTTGCATGAAAACTGAAGATGATCTGTTGGCTCAGGATGGTAGAAGTGGAGGAGTATAGCTGAGGATTGTGGGCAAGTTGCAAGTCGGGGGGGGGGGGCGGGTGATGATGGAGATCTTTGAAGGTAAGGAAAAGTGATTCCTGCCAAAAGTGGTAGAGGATAGGAAAACAGAGATGGGAGTCTTATCTATCCGGAACAGTGAGATTTTTGACCTGGTCCATTGGGAGCTTTTGTATCACTTTATTGCTGCAGGGATTGTAATGTCAATATTGATTTTAAAAACTTAGTGTACAGCAGAACAGGTGCAGAATGCTCCATGCCTCCCCTCTCCTGGCAGAATCTGAGTGATATAAATACGTGCCCTGGCAGAACCCTTCCAGATGCTTTCAACTGCCAGTGCCACCACACCCACTGCTTTTCACACATAACTATACTTCAGAGGGCACACCCTTGTTTGCTAAGAAATCATAAAAATAAAAAAATGCTTAGCCAGTATAAGTTGGTTTCTCAGTCCCTAGCAAGGCATTTGGAGGCCCAAAGCAGGAAGTCCAAATGGAACCCAGAGATCCTTCTAAGAACGGCCCTCTGGTACATCCTGTCTGTGCAAGCTTCATGGTAATACATTGCGACGTTTCAGGAGAATTCTCCGGGAGTTCAGATCTGTCTGTGTTGTAATTGCACATATAAGGGTAGGGCTTCTTTAGCTGGGGCTCCACAACAGGGCAGGGCATTTGGCCCAGGTTTTTTGGGTCCTTAAAGAAAAAGGTTAGTTGCATCACATAACAGAATCAAGGTCCCATATGCAAGCTAAAACTGTCCATCTATGAAGGTTCAGGCTTGCTCTGTGTGATAATAACGTAAACATGGACAAGTTTTGGGCAGTCCAGCGGAGGATCCGACCTGGTGTGGCCAATAGGGTTGCCAGGTCCCCTTACCGTCCTGGCAGGAGGCTGGGGACCTGGCGCGTACCTTTGTTGTGTCACCAGTATGTTCCTTTCGCGCACATGGCCCTGCGCCTGGACCATGACATCACTTTGATATCACTTCCAGGTGACGTCATTATGCAGCATGCACGCATTTCACAACAGGCTGATTTGGGCCTCAAACGGGCCCAGTTCGACCCGTTTGGGGCCCAAGTCATCCCACTGCAAAGTGTGCATGCGCTCTTGGAGTGGTGGCGAATTGTCATGCCGCCTCCAGGAGGCCCGTTCCCACGCCCTTCTCCCCCACTGGCCAAGTGAGTGGTGGCGGGGGGTGCAGGGTGAAAGCAGGGGTTCCCCCGCTCCCACCGGGGGAATGTGATCCCTAGCCCTGGCCAGGAAGTAAACACACAAGTGGAAGAGGATGCTGGGCAGCTGGGCAGTAGAAGAGCTTCCGCAACTCTAGTGCTGTCACTGTCTCACCCAGGGATATTTACTGTGCAAAAAAGATGGAGCCATAACCGGAGGGGGAAGCAACGCGCAACATCTGAACATGTGCTTTGCATAAAGAATGCCTCGGCTGTGATCCCTGGCTTCTCCTGTTAAAGTCTTGCCAGTAGCACATCTTGGGAAAGACCTTTGCCTTCTGGAACTCTGCACAGCTGCTATATGTTGTAGTGGACCATACTGATCCTGGTGGGGCAACTGGACTCTGTATAAAGAAGCTTCATGGCATTACCTGTAGCAACAGCAGCAATAGGGTTGCAAGCTCCAGGGTGACATATTCCTGGAGATTGGGGGGCAGAGTTTGGGAGGGAGCTCAGTAGGGAAGTGATGCCATTGAGACCTCCGTCTGAAGCTGCCATTTCTCTCTAGGGGAACTGATGTCTGGGGACTGAAGATCAGTCATCATTCTGGGAGAACTCTGGGCCCCGCCTGGATGTTGGCCACCCTACAGCAGAGGGAAATAGCATGGGAAAGGCAGAGAGTTTTCCATGAGACCGCAGGGAAGGGGAAACTCTGCATCCCTTTGGACTGTATTTGGTGTGAAGAACAGCTGATAACAATTGGGGTATTTGTTGCCTGAAGCGAGAGGAAGGACTTGCTGAGGATCGTGGCTAGAGTTGGCAGTTCTGGCTTGTGAAATTCCTGGAGATTTGGGAATGGAGCCCCGGGGAGGGGAGGGTTTGGGAAGGGAGGGACCTCACCAAGGTATCATGTCATAGAGTCCACTCTTGAGAGCTGTCATTTTCTCCAAGGGAAATGATCTGTGAGTCTCTGTACACAAGACTTCTGACACGTGTTCTTCCTGTGTTGGGAGATGCAATGTTAGCTGGCACGTGTAGTTTTAAATGACAGAGCCGGCAGAGATCATTCCGGAGGGACAGATTCGCTCACAGCCCTCCACCGCCTCTGGTGTACTGGACTCTCTCCCCTTCTGGAGCCTTTGCCCTGCCAAGGCTCTATTAATTCAAAGTTTTAAGCAGAAAAGGTGGCAGGGCAATGGCTCCGGAAGGGGAGACAGTCTGGCACACCAGAGGCAGCAGAGGGCTGTGAGAGAATCCGTCCCCTCCAGAGTGATATTCGCCGGCTCTGTCTTTTAAAACTACTTTTAGTGGCTAACATTGCGTCTTCCGGCACTTGATGAACATGGACCCAGGCGTATTGTGTAGAGAAACTTTCTGTCATTTGGAGATCAGTTGTAATTCTGAGAGATCTTCAAGCTCCATCAGGAGGTTAGAGTACCTAGAGGTGCTTTTTGATACAAAGTGATTTATGAGGGCTGACAAGAGAGAAGGAGGAAGAATTGCAGAAGTAAGATTTGGCTGGCATCTGAGAGCCAAGCTACAAGTGACGCCTGACACAGGTTGGACACTTCTCAGCTTCCCTCAAGTTTTGATGGGAAATGTAGGCATCCTGGCCTTGCAGCTGTAATGGAGAGCCAAGCTGTAAAACCAGGACGCCTACATTTCCCATCAAAACTTGAGGTAAGCTGACAAGTGTCAAACCTGTGTAAGGCGTCACTTGTAGCTTGGCTTTCACATCACATCTGCCTCCCCCTGCCCACCCCTCCACTGCCCCAGCGTATGAGTTCAGAGAAAACCTGGGAATTCCTGATTGTTCATCTTGGGACACAGATCTGAAAAGCAGCATCCTCTTTTGGAAGGCATTTGGAATGGTGTGATACTGTTTAAAAATCTACTTCGTGCTTCTAGATGGTTTTATTGCATTTTTAATTGTTTTACGGATGCTAATTTGGTTTTATGGATCTGTGTAGGGGGTTAGAAGAAGGCAGGTCACGAAGTAACAAGCTGAACAGGTCTGTGAGTGAACCAGCTTCCAGAGACGTTTGTTTTTCCATCTGTAATGGCAGGGGCTGCCTTTGGGTTAGTTTAAGCACAGAGATTTTTTTAGCTGGTGAAGAAGACCACAAATATATAAGGTTTGGGCATCTTTATAAAAAATTCAGACCAGCTATTCTTTGCTTCTTCCATTCCTTTGCAGTTTCTGTATTTTTATCCTTCCCTTTCTCCAAAGAGTTATTTATTCACTGGTCCAGCTTTGCATCCTGTTTGTAGATAGCGATCACAGGAGTGAACCATTCAATAACAATAACAATAACATTCGATTTGTATACCACCCTTCAGGACAACTTAATACCCTCTCAGAGCAGTTGACAAAGTTTAATTGCTGCTAAGCTGCTAAGCTGTTACGGGTGTCAGCCGAGTGCTGTTTTCCAGCAAGAGGTTTAGTGGTCAGGAAATGCAAATTTCCATCACTCTGAAAGCATCTATCACTTCCAGATTCATACTGAAAGTAACATTGCACCATTGGAGTGAAGGCAATTTTTTTGCACCCCCTCCGCTGCCCTACCAAGAAGTTGCAGGGGTTGGGGGCTGCTGGTAGCCCTAGGAGTTTTGCGTGAAATCGCGTCTTCCTGGTGCGATTTTGCGTGAGAAGATGCTTTCTGCCGGGAGTTTGCGCAATGTTCCGGCAGCTGGTAAGACGTGTGAAAATGGCCAATGTCACCTATGGTTTTCATGGAAGATTTGGTTGGAACTGGACCTCCAGAGTAGTGCGAAGGAACCTGAGGGGCCTGCCCTAGGAGACTCTTCACCAAACCTTGATTACCTTCAAGCCCCTCATGGAGAGAGAGGCAACAGTAGCCAGTGATGAAGTCGGTCTTCCAGGGGTCCCTTCATGTCTATTGGCAGTACCACGAGCGGGACATGGAAGCATCTGACTTTTTTGGTTATTTCTTGATGCCTACCATAGAGAAAGCCTCTAAAAGGTTTGGTTTGGGGGCAGTTGGCCAATCTCACCACCCAGGAACCCCTGGAAGACCGACTTCATCACTGGCTATTGATGTCTCCTCTCCATGCAGGGCTTGAAGGTAATCAAGGTTTGGTGAACAGTCTCCTAGAGCAGGCCCCTCAAGTTCCTTCGCACTACTCTGGAGGCCGTCGTACTGGCCTCTGTCTCCAAGATGGCGTGGATCAGCACCACCACAAAGCTATAACAGTTTCACTGCTAAAGGAGAGAGTTCAAAAGGACTGCCTTTCTTCTAAATCTGAGAAGCCAATTGCTGTGACTGCTGGACTTGTTTTATAGAACTAAGGGAGGGGAAAGGAGTGGCCACATCTGCCACTAATCTTAGGCCAATAGCTTCTGGACAGCAGCAGAATCCCACCTTGTTGCTGCGCAAAATTAATTTGCCTTCCTCGATGCACGGAGCATATGGTATTACACAGGGCTTTTTTGCTGGGAAAAGAGGTGGTGGAACTCAGCGGGCTGCCCTCAGAGAAAATGGTCACATGGCTGGTGGTCCCGCCCCCTGATCTCCAGACAGAAGGGAGTTTAGATTGTCCTCCGCGCCATGCTGCGTGGAGGGCAATCTAAACTCCCCTCTGTCTGGAGATCAGGGGGCGGGGCCACCAGCCATGTGACCATTTTCAAGAGGTTCCAGAACTCCGTTCCACCTCGTTCCAGCTGAAAAAAAGCCCTGGTATTACAAAGCATATTAACTCTGTACATGGAGGTTCCATTTAGCAGCCATGTTGAATACACCTGATTGACCTATCCTTTGTAACAGCCAAAGGCTATATACAATAAACGGAACTTGACTACTACTTCATCTACCTATCCTTTCTGAATTTGTGTGTGTGTGTGTTTACAAAAGCCATCTAAGCTTGGAGCCATTGCTGTGTCTTCTAGAAGCAAATCCCGTGAGTTCATTGCCTTTTATCTTTGATATTCATCAGAGTGCTCAGAAGTTATTAAGTCTGCTAAGCTTCTGGATTGTCGGGAAGTTGAGTCTTGCTTCTTCAACTACCCTGTTTAATGAAAAGGGGAATCTGACATTCTTTCACTTACGATTTCTGCTTATGATAAGTGGGCTCTAGATCAAATAAAGCTTGAACTCTCCTTAGAAGCTAAAATGACTTAACTAAAGCTATTGTACTTTGGTCATCTCATGAAAGAGAAAAATCACTGGAAAAGATAATAATGCTAGGAAAAGTGGGATATAGTAGGAAAAGAGGAAGACCCAGCACGAGATGGATCATGTCAATAACTGAAGCCTCCGCCTTCAGTTTGCAAGACCTGAGCAAGGCTGTCAGCGACAGGACGTTTCAGAAGTCATTAATTCATAGAGTTGCCATAAGTCAGAAGCGACTTGATGGCAAATAGCACACATGATTTCCACAAAGCCTGCTTGCTTTACTTCAGGCTAACTTACTGCTCTCTTGTTACCTTGGAAATGGCAAAAAGGCAGCCACACCTATATGGAACCACCCAGGTGACTCAGGAGCAAGAGAGGAGACAGGACCTGGCCACATACCAGTCTAACCAGCTGCAAAAAGTAGATTCAGGTACTCCCGTTTCTGTAAGTCCATGTCATCTGCCCATGTATGTTGAATTGTGGAGTGCAGCAATGGAACAAAAGGCCTTCAAGAATATACAGTAGATTTCCCACATGGTAAACTGCCTATAGATCAACTCCGTAAGCTGGGCAGAGGCCACAGAACAAACCATTGGTCCATCAAGGTGTGTGTCATCTGCTCTCATTGCTCTTCAGATAAAGAGATCTCCTATCACCCACTTCCTGATCCTTTAAACTGGACATGTCCGGGGCTGACCCTGGAACTCCCTGCCGGTTTTACCACTGAGTTGGGGGAAGCCAGTATTCACCCACTGCGTTGCTATTAACCAGAGAAGACAATGCTGACCTGATAGACCACAGCTCTAACTCATTTTGAATTCTCAAAAGTAGAAACCTCTACAAGTGAAGGAAAACCCAATAAAAATTATTGTAAAGCGAAACGAATACATTTATTTCTCTACACAGAATCAACAAGCATTGCTTTACTCAATAAACGAGAATAATTAACCAAGTGTATTCAATTAATTAAACAGCAAACCATGCAAGCCCAGACCACTTGCATGAAATAATCTCTCAGTCCACATAAGTCCATTCAAATGATCAAACCCATCCTTTAGAAAAGTCCAAGGTAAGTATTCCAAAAGGTAAGTCCAAGGTAAGTACTCCAGTAAGTTCTTAAGTAACCTCTTCGTTTTTCTTTCAGGTGGTGTATGCCAAGTTCAAACAGCCAAAGAGGCATATCCCATTCGCTTGACACCAGGGCCGGCAAGATGCTGCCTGCTGTTTCGTCCGTAGACCTCCTCTGGGGCGGTTGCAAACCCACCACAATTTACCATAGTTTCTCTTAGAGTACACTAATTGTCATCCATAATGTGTATTCTCCTGTAGTCAATAGTTGCGGCTGAGAAGCTGCCAGTCTGTAGTCTCCTCTAGAGATAGGCATGAACCGGGAAAATACCGAACTCTGCGATTTGTGGTTCGTAGCATTTCACAAACCATGAACTTTCACAAACTTGCACCAGTTCGCGAACCGGTTCGTTTGGTTTGTGAAAATGTCACTTCCAGAGCAGCAGAAAGTCTGCAGAAAGCCCCTCCCCATTGCCTAGGAAACTGATTGATCAGTGCCAGGCTGTCTGCAGTGACGAACCGAAAAACAAACCACATGAACCAGCCTAAAGTTCATGGCAGTTCATCAGAAATGGGCTCTGACAAACTGGCAGTTCACGAACCATGAACCGGCCAGTTCACGACAAACTTTGGTTTGTATTTCGGTTCGTGCCTATTTCTAGTCTCCTCTTCAAGGCCTCCTCCCCTCACACAGTGGGCTTGAGCAAAATGGGCCTGTGGTCTGCGTTAACCATTTCCACTGAGTTTGCAGGGCGTGCACTTCTGCCGAGAAGAATTTGGAGAGAGAGCTCTTGTATGCACCAAATGTCCAGCTAGGATTGCCATTTTTTTTAATTAAAGTTGGTTTTTTTGAACAAGCGTGTTACAGATCCTTTTTAAACCTGAGATTCTGGGCACTGAACCTGAGGCCTCCTGCTTGCAATGCATGTGCTTTGCCATAGAGCCACAGATCCTGCCCATTATGCTTGTTTCTGTATTTCAGTTGGACTTATGCAGCTTCCTTAGTGAGCAGATCTGCAGGCAGAAGCAACTTGACACTCATCCATCGGAAAATGTTTTCGACTCTCTATTAAAGAA
Organism: Eublepharis macularius; assembly: GCF_028583425.1. Taxonomy (NCBI): domain Eukaryota; kingdom Metazoa; phylum Chordata; class Lepidosauria; order Squamata; family Eublepharidae; genus Eublepharis; species Eublepharis macularius. Next base: position 18,067,846 of record NC_072805.1, on the reverse strand, counting down.
TTTTTAAGCCTCATTTTATAAAATCTTGTTTTGAGCATATGTTCAAAGCGAACAGCACACAAAATATGTAAGCTAGTAAGAAAGCCTTGCTCCAAGTGTTAAAATTTCTTTCTCTGAGATATTCTGCAGGTCACATAGGTCTCCCGTGGATGAGACAGGTCACTGAGCAAAGTATAAACATTTTCCTTGTTTTGGTTATTCTAATCAGATAAGTAAGAATTTAACCTTGATTACATTCTTTCCCCAAGAGAATACCAGATATATGGCTCTAGCTGCTCAAATTTTTGTATAATTCATATGTCACTCAAGCTTGTTAGATGTCATGTTCTCTGGGAGAAGCGTCATTCTGACGGGTATATGCATTATTTTGACAGGGTTTACACTAGCCTTTTGATCTTTTATTCTGTAAACAATTAGTACTGAAGGGTATATAAGGCCCTCCAATGCTACTGGTCCTTCACATGTCTCCCTAAAATGGAGGATGTGTCATGGGATTATTAAATCAATAATAAACCCATTTTTCTTCTGTAATCACTATGTTTGGTGTCTTGAAATATATGAGGGTAAGTGGTAGTAGGGGACTTACGAACTGGCAGCAGAGTATGATGAGAAAAATTCCCCTATCAGTCTACACATTTAAAGACTACTTTTAACTGCCCTGCCTTTCCCCTAAGGATCTTGGGAACTATAGTGTTAAGTATTCATCTCCAGTTCCTTGCTGACGGTGCTCCCAAAATGAGTTATTCCGGTTGCTGAATCATTCATTCTCCCAGTAGCACAAATTGGCCACTCCCCAAGTTTCAAGGCACAGAGTCAAACAGGGTGTGCTGTTGGCATCGCTGGCGGTCATTGGGCTGGTAAAATAGTTTTATGAAAAAAAGAGGCCATGAGGGTGCTTATTACTCTGAGGATCCAATTAAATGTATGGAGATTTGGGCCGCTGCTTAATTCAAAACTTGAAATGGTTTTGCAATTTATGCAATAAAATCATGCTGTTCAAGGACACTGAACACAGGGCCATTCCAAGAACATATAAAGCCAATTTAAGAGCGAGTAGGGTGGAACACTGATGAGTAATTGTTTTTTTTTTTTTAAATGGGAGTAGATCCAGCATTTTCCTCAATTTCAGAACATGAACGTTTGATAACTGCTAAGTTATGCAGAGCCTTTTTCTTGATGGTAGGAGGGGAAACAAAGGCTTTATCTTGCTTAGGGGATTTTTATTTGTACTGTTTCCAAGATCACCCTTTGGTAGATTTTTTACTTGCCAGGGTAGGATGCTGGAAAAGGAAATGCTGTTTGGCCACTTAACAAGATATCCATCAACTGAGAATTGCTCGCTTAGTCCGTATTTCTGGACTTTATTTGAGAGGGGGGAAATGTCGATCATTGTGCATGTATAGATCAAGAACTACAGGAATTTTTTTTTAACCATTTTTTAAGGAGCTTCTAAACAATGGCCATTTCCACATGGCTTACCTTTTTCAAGAAAACAGCGAAATCTTGCATGAAATTGCACAAGAAGATGCTGTTACTGCGCAAAATCACGCGAGAAGACACTGTTATTGCACAAGAAGACGCGATAACAGCGTCTTCTCGCGTGATTTCATGCACGATTTCGCTGTTTTCCAGAACAAGGTAAGCTGTGTGGAAATGGCCATTGTAACAATGGCTATTCCAAACCACGAAGTGCAACAATATATCTCTGTAACAGGGGCGCAAGCCTTTATGTGGAACCTGGAGATCTCCTGGAATTATAAATGATATCTAGTTTACAGAAATCAGTTCCCTCGGAGAAAAATGGCTGTTTTGGAGGGTGGAGTCTATGATATTGTACCCTGCTGAGGTCCGTCCCCTCCCCAAACCCCGCCCCCACCAGGCTATACCCCAGATCTGTAGGAATTTACCAGCCTGGAGTTGGCAACCCTATTCTGTAAGCATATTGGCACTGCATTCTTAAAAAAAAAATTATACCAGTTTGCCTAATGTGGTTTCCCCCAAAGATCAGTGGGAATTGTAGTTTGGTAAAGACACTGAGAGTTCTGTGGAATCCCTTCGCCAGTACCACAGCCTGAGGAGAAACAAGGACTACAAAATGAGTTTGTTAGGGTTTAGAGCGGAGTTTCCCAACATGATGCCCATGGGCCCCATGGTGCCCACAGATACCTTTCTTGGTACCCACCAAGTGTCTTTAGAAAGTGTGAGAAGGAGGTGGTTCTTTTGTCCAGCAAGGCTTCTGATTGGTCATTGAAGATCTGATTGGCTGTGCAGATTTTAATGAAGTTGCTTTAGCAGCCGCTGCCACCACAGCACCCAGGTTCGAACCTCCACTCTGCCATGGAAACTTCATAGAAACACAGAGTTGGAAGGGACCTCTAGTTCAACCCTCTGCACAATGCAGAAAATTCACAACTGCCCCCCAGTGACCCCTGCTCCGTGCCCAGAAGATGGCAAAAAACCTCCAGGATCCATAGCCAAGCTGTCCTGGGGAAAAGTGCTTCCTGGGTGACTTTGGGCCAGTCACACTGTCTCAGCCTAACCTACTTCACAGGGTTGTTGTGAGGATAAAATAGAAGAAAGACAAAAGATATAAGTTGTTTTGGGTCCCCCCTGGGGAGAAAGGCAAGGTATAAATGAAGTAAAAAACTAAAACTGAAAAGGAAGATGATCTTGAATCAAAAAGAGTCCAGTAGCACCTTTAAGACTAACCAACTTTATTGGTTAGTCTTAAAGGTGCTACTGGACGCTTTTTGATTTTGCTACTACAGACTAACACGGCTAACTCCTCTGCATCTATGATCTTGAATGTAAGATGACACACCCCTGTCAAAATATGCACGTTTTATTATTGTGTGCAAAAACAAGATGACCCCCCTCTTTTTCTTAACAGCAAATCTGGGTGGAAAAAAACTCATCTTTATTTCAGAAAATAATGAAGTTTTGAAATGGCTACTGATGAAGGTTGAAGGAGAAAGTGCCAAAGCAGGATTACAGCCGAACATCAAGAAGAAAAAAGTAATGACTACCTAGGAATTACGCAATTTTTAAGTTGACACTGAGGAAATTGAAGTTGTTCAAGATTTTCTATTCCTTGGCTCAATCATCAAGCAAAAGGGAGACTGCAGTGAACAAATTAGAAGAAGATTGAATCTTGGAAGCGTAGCTGTGAGAGCTAGAGAAGATCCTTAAAGATAAAGATGTCTGTCTGGGAACCAAGATCAAGATAATCCAGATTATGATATTCCCCATCACTATGTACAGATGTGAAAGTTGGCTGATGAAGAAAGGTGACAGGAAGAAAATTGATTCATTTGAAATGTGGTATTGGAAGAGAGTTTTGCAGATACCATGAACAGCCTCTCCCAAAAGGAGGGGGGAGTAGGTACTAGATCAAATCAAGCCTGAATTCTCCCTAGAAGCTAAAATGACAAGACTAAAGCTATTGTACTTTGGTCATATCATGAAAAGACAAGAATCTCTGGAAAAGTCAAAAGTTTTTATTGATTTTAAACTGTTCACCGCTCAGAACCCCTGGGGATTGGCAGTATATAAATTGAAATATAAATAAAATAAATAAAAAGTGGAAGGCAGCAGGAAAAGTGGAAGACCTAAAACGAGATGGCTTGACTCAATAAAAGAAGCCACGCCCTCCAGTTTGCAGGATCTGAGTAGGTCTGTTAGAGAGAGAACGTTTTGGAGGTCTTTCATTCATAGGGTCGCCATAGGTCAGAGGCAACTTGATGGTATATAACACACAGTTATTTTTTTAAAGTGTGAGCAAATTTTTAGCATGAATCTATAGGGTGGTCGATTGATTGAAAAAATGGACAATACAAGCAGTGCACCTTTAATTTTTTCAAACACTTTACTTGTGAAAAATCAAATCATTACTATTATAAAGTGCCCAAGTTTTAGCACTCATGGGCATTCCCAATGTACAGTGAATTTCAAGCGCTAACAAAAACAGAATGTAAAGCACCTGTAGCCTTCTTTGAATCCAAAGCTTTGCTTAAGCCCCTGAGGAACTCTAATAATATACACACACGTCTCGGTGGACTGCAGCTCAGCTGTTGTCACACTCTCAAATTAATGGCTTGTTCTTTTCCTCCACAAACGTTTGAGACCAGACTTCTGTTACTGAGAAGGATAATCCACTGCTGCTACAGGAGGCAGGTGGGAAATTCAAATCCTTCCTTTTAAAAATTTAAGCCTCCAGAGCTTTAATTCAGGTACTTGGCCCTGGGGTTTCTAATGAGGTTGAGTTATGTTGTGTAGGTTTGACAGAATAATGACCAAAAATGGGGGGAAATGTTTATTTTACATCCCAGAGTTGCAGTAGCGTTTTGCAAAGTTATATGGTTTTTCAGCTGAAGATGTTCACTGTTCATTAGGTTTTGAGTGGCTGCCCCAATGAGAGATGCTGTGTGTTTAGACTATTCCCACCCACTCCTGGCTTCAAATGCAGAGCGAAGGGTTCTTGTGCGTTCCTTCTCTTTCTCGTCCTGTCACTTCCTTCTCCTTAGAGCCAAGCTACAAGTGATGCCTGACACAGGTTGGACACTTGTCAGCTTCCCTCAAGTCTTGCAGCTGTAATGGAGAGCCAAGCTGTAAAACCAGGATGCCTACATTTCCCATCAAAACTTGAGGGAAGCTGACCAGTGTCCAACCTGTGTAAGGCGTCACTTGTAGCTTGGCTCTCAGGGCCAAGCTACAAGTGACGAATGGCACTTGAACGGCAGGTGTATTCCTCCCTGTTCACTTGCCCTCCACTCGATCCACTTGCTGTTCAAGTGTCATTTGTCACTTGTAGCTTGGCCCTCAGTCTTGGCCTGAACGTATGAGGCTGCCTTCTGCCCAATGAGGCCACAGGTCTCTCCAGGTCAGTATTGTCTGTTCCGACTGGCAGCACCTCCCAAGAAAGAGGCTTTTTGCATCACCTGCGAAATGGGAGTTGCTGGGGACTGAACCTGGAACCTTCTCCATGCAAAGCAAATGCTTTGTCACTGAGCCACAACAGGTTACCAGCCAAAGGCAGATTTTCCCTGGCTGATGCCCACACTGGCCTTACACTGATTATTTACACCCCACATATCCTCCCTGTGCTTCCCCCACCCACAGACATACTGGTCTCGGACTAGGGTTGCCAGCTCCAAGTTGGGAAATTCCTGGAGATCTAGGGGGTGAAACCTAGAGAAAGTGGGGTTTGGGGAGGGAAAGGACCTTGGCATGGCACAATTCCATAGATCCCACCCCCCAAAGTAGCCATTGTCTCCAGGTGAATTGGTCTCTCTGGCCTGGAGACCAGTTGTAATTCCGGGAGATCTCCAGCCACTACCTAGAGGCTGGCAACCCTATCTCGGACAAAGGTAGCATGTGTTGCCACGGCAACAGAGCTAAAACTCCTATAATAGCTTAACATGTGATGGACATGACATTTATTTTAGTCCTCCTTTCTCCTTGACACTCAAGGGGGATTACAATTTTTTAAACTGCAACAATACAATGGGGGGGGGGGGGAGACTGACTAAGTTTTCATAGACATTAAAACTTTCAGTGGGGCGGCTGCATTTTGGTGTCACATTAATGCCATGACATCACTTCAAGCATGATTTGGATGTCCCCGTCATAGAATTTGGGCTGACACAATGATGTCACTTCTGGGTCATGTTGGAAGTGACATCATAGTGTCAGTGCAATGCCAATCCTCCATTCTCCCAGCATTCCCACCACTACCACCTAGCTGAGTGGCTGAAAGCCGAGAAGTCTCCCACGGAAGCAGCAGACCTGGTCTCCCTATCAGCCATGCTTGAAAGTCCGTCAGAGGGTCTTTTCTTTGGCTGCCACCTATGGAAGATGGTAAAAGGTAAAGGTAGTCCCCTGTGCAAGCACCGAGTCATTACTGACCCATGGGGGGACGTTGCATTACGACGTTTTCTTGGCAGACTTTTTGCGGGATGGTTTCCCATTGCCTTCCCCAGTCATCTACACTTTACCCCCAGGAACCTGAGTACTCATTTTACTGACCTCGGAAGGATGGAAGGCTGAGTCAACCTTGAGCTGACTACCTGAACCCGGCTTCCGCCAGGATCGAACTCAGGTCGCGAGCAGTACTGCCGCTTACCACTCTGCGCCACGGGGCTCTTGGGAGACTGGTAGGGGCAAGAATTCCACAAACAGCAATTTTCTGATGCTACAATGTCACTTCTGGTTACGTTACCAGAATTGATATCACTGTGTTGTGGGGCACTCTAGGATTCACTCTGTGGTTTTAAGTTGCTGCCCCCCGTTTTCTCCCACAACTGCACTGAGTACCAGCAATGGTTCAACCCTAGCTTTTTCTCTTGCTTTTGATTGCGGAACTTCAACTTCTTTTGCCTAAGCTTCCTCACTACATGGTTACCCATTTGTTGTCTTTCTATAGTTTCTTTGTAAGTTCTCACACCACCTCTGATGTGATGTGAGAAAGCATGGAGGAACAATAAAGAAACAATGGAAAGGAAACAAATGAAAAACGACATCACGGAGAAGCATGGAGGAAAACGGCTGCAGCTTAGCACACATATGGGAGGACACATCTGTGTGAAAAGGGGCCTGGAAAGAGAAGCAACGACAGGGATTTCAAGCTCTTTATGGCCTCCAAAATGGGTGGATTTGATGAGCTGGATTTGGCTCAGCTATAGCTCTGGCAAGCTTGTACTTGTCAGATCTCGGAAGCTAAGCAGAATTGATCTTGGTTAGTAACTGGATGGGAGACCTCCAATGAAGACCATTGTCTCTATGCAGAGGCAGGCAATGGCAAACCAACTCCCTTAGTCTCTTGTCTTGAAAACCCCAGCAGGGGTTGCCATAAGATAGCTATGACTTCACAGCACTTTCTACCACCACATGTACAGCCTTAATTCAAGGGCAAGGACATTCTAGGCAGTGTATAAAACACAGTATAAAGCTTCCTATATACATCCAGTTTAATGACCAGTTTAAGGGGCTAACTGTATGCATAGCTGTCTTACTGTTGCAGTGGAAGGAATAGTCAGCAAGATAGTAGTTAGCCTCCAAACCTTTGTCCTTCATTGAATTAAGTTGGGTTTTTAAATTGTGATTTAACCAATAAAGGGTTATCTTGATTAACAATAAAAGTAGTTCTTCCGTGGAACAACTTTTCCACTCTTCAAGGAGGGAAGGGAACTTCTCTTCTTGATTAACAATAAAAATCGTTCTTCAGTGAGACAAAAAGAGAGGAACGGCCCAGAACTCCTCTCCTTGATTAACAAAAAAGTAGTTCTTCGGTGGGACAAGATGTGAGGGAAGGCCCAGGACTTCTCTCCTTGATTAACAAAAAAATGTGAGGGAAGGCCCAGAACTTCTTCTAGAAGTTTCCAAAGAAAGATGGGATAACCATCTGCTGTAGAGACTTCCCTCAAGAACACAAGGATACCCAACCACCCCCAGAGGTAAGGAAATCGCACACACCACCAGTATTCTTTCCTTACTGATGGTCTCCATTCCCTTTGAGCTGGTCACAGGGACTCTCTGTATCAATGAAAACGATCTAGACCAATGGTTTTCAATTTTTCGATCTATCTGGGAGCCCTTGCCACATTGATTCATTGGTGAGGAGGATCTCCAAAACATTTGCCAGACATTTACCAGGAAGCAACCAAGCGCCAGTTACATCTCAAGAAGGCCTCCAACAGCTTGTTTTCCCGTTACGTTGTAGAACATATTTTAAATCTCCATTTTCCTGCACTGAACCCTCAACCTGATGAAGAGTCCTGGGGAACTGAAAGCTTGGAGGCTGTTTTGTGAAAATTTGGGCCTAATAAATAAAAAAACCTACAAGGCTGCCTACAACTTCTGTGAAATCTAAGCTTCCTACCACAAACTTTGCAATCCCAAATTTAGACTCCTCTGCCCCGCTCTCAAAACCCAGATATTGTAATGCCTTTCCAGAATTTTGCACTTTGAGTGCATTTCCATTCACAAACGATGCTTCTGAACATAATGATAAAGTTGTTTGACTTTGTTGATCCGTCTTTTCAGCACTACTTGTAATGGCTGGGGGTTTTTTAAAGGGAAAAAATGGCTGGATGAGTGAAGAGCGACTGTTGCAGCTTTGCCAAAGGTCTGCAAATCCCTGAACTTTACTAAATGTAGCAGCTGACATTTCCCCCTGCCGTGTGAACCCTCGGGTGAAACTGGACGAGAATGAGCTCATCCTGGACGGATTCTTTATTCCTTCCAAGCCACCCACTTCCATTCACCTGGGTTGCTTGTCAAAACATGCTCTTCTCGCTGACTTTATTACATCCAAATTAAGGAGTTTCCTTCTTTAATCCTAATAGGCTTTTAAAGGTTGCATACAGAAAACTAGAAACTGTTTCTTTGCTTTAAAAAAAAATCTTCTTAACTTAGAGCCAACCTGAACATGATGCTGGAAGATTCATGTAAAGATCTTCTGAGCATTTTAAAAAGTAAATGGCCCTGTCACGCTGTGATTTGGACCAAAACAATGGTGGGGAAAGCAATGGGGTTTTGCACTTCCCGTTCCCCACACCCCAGTACCATTTCACTGAGTGAAACTGATATCCAGCAGTGCAGGGTATAGTAATATCTAATTTGGGCCTGGTGGCCGATATGATTTATATGAAAAGCTAAGGTGAATTTTGGAGGGTGGACATACACATTACCTCTTTGGAAACATTTTCCAAACTGTGTTGCCTCGTAAAGTCTCTGTATGCATGTGCTCGTGTGTAGGAGTGCACTTGGAAGAGCAAAATGGCAGCTGGAAAGAAAAGGTGTTTTGTCACATGGACACTTGACATTGCCTTGTGTAAAATCTGACAACTGGTCTATCAAAGTCAGTATTATGTACTCTTACAGTGTCCAGGTCTGCCATGAGAATACACAATGAGATGCAAGTTTCCCATTGGGTAAGCCCAAGGTAAGTGGGCTTATATCTTCCCTACCTGAAATAGGCCGTTTCCACATGCCCTTATAGGGACTGCTCACTCATGGAATGCTGGCGGCTTTCCCCCAGGAATCCAGACATAGGGCCAAGCTACAAGTGACGAATGACACTTGAACAGCAAGTGGATTGAGTGGAGGGCAAGTGAACAGGGAGAAATACACTTGCTGTTCAAGTGTCATTCGTCACTTGTAGCTTGGCCCATAGTCGTTTTCAAAATGGTTGTGGACTGTTTGGCTTCTGTTTTTTCAGTACCTTTTCTGGCACCTCAGTAAGTGCGTTCCCAGAAAAGGTGCCGAAAAAATGGGAGCCAAACAGCCCACAACCATTTTGAAAATGGAGACGTCTGGATTCCTGAGGAAAAGCTGCCAGTATTCCATCAGTGGGCCATCCCTATAAGGGTGTGTGGAAATGGCCATAATAGTTACAGGAAGGTGCTATTTGACCCATTTGAGAAACCTGCACATATACCACAATATATATGGAAACTCCATGGGGCAAATAGTGGCTGTGGGGGCATAACTACCTTCTCCCAGTATGCCATGGTACCTATTCAAATTGGCCCTTGGGCACCTAAGAATCAAGTGTCCAGTAAAGAACTCACAACTCGTCTCAGGTTGAAAGTCCTTGTGCAGGCTGCTTTCACACACACAGAATAATGTGCTTTCAGTGCTCTTTCAATGTACTTTAGCAATAATTTGCAACTGAATTTTCCTGTAATCTTGTTGCGAACAATTGCTAAGAAGCATTGAAAGTGCATTATCCAATGTACGTGAAAGCAGACAGGACCTGAGGACATCGTAATGTGGTAGTCAGTCCTTAAGTTCTGCCAGATGTTTCTCACAACTCTGCTTCCAGGGCTGTCCTGAAGCTGGTAATGAAGCATTTCCTTGACACAGTTAAACATATGAATCTAAACTCTTGGATAGGTATCCAGTGATGAAAATTAAATCACATTGGCATGAATCCTACAACTCCCCTGAGCAAAATTTCAAGCTTTGCTCTAGCCTAAGACCTAGTCCTTCAACTTTCAAGTCCTTCAACTTTCCTCCAGTGGAAGAGCCACTTAAGTTGAAGGTTTCTTCTAAGATAGGATGCATGCCATTATTTTTGAGAAATGTGGCACAGGTGAATAAGAAGAGGAATTTGTGATGCTCCTTCCCTTAAAATCTCAGGTACCATCCAATATGTGTTCAAGACATATGTGTGAAGCTGCCTTATACTGATTCAGGCCATTTCTACAAAAAGGGCCTGTCATTCCCGCCCTTTTTTTTCCGCTTTAGGTGTATGTTTTGCTGAGTAGCTCCAACAACTCATCCTTCACACACACTCCTCACAACTGCTTACATTGCGCTGTGAGGTCACAAGACAGCCTTCAAACAGTCCCTAATTAGACACGGGCACAAACGAAAAAACCCCCCGAACACGCTGTTAGTTGTTCATTGCCATCCACGAACAACGAACAATGAACATTGACGAACCTGACCTGTTACCAAACATGTTCATTGTTTGTTGTTCATGGCCCTTTAAAGATCCCTTTAAACTATCAGCTGGCAGGAGGGCCCTGTCCTGCCACTTGCAAGCGGCAGGGCCCTTTAAACACCCCACAACCCCAGCCCCCTGCCCCACCCCAGCACTGCCAGGCTGCTGCTGCCCGGTGCGAGACGAGCGCGGAGATTCTCCCCGTCCCTCTTGCACTGGGAGAGCTGGCAGTGTCAGGCTGCTGCAGCCCGGTGTGAGAGGGGCAGGGAGATTTTCCCCATTCCTCTTGCACCGGGAGAGCCGCCGCCACTGGGCTGCTGTGGCCCAGTGCGAGAGGGGCAGGGAGAATCTTCATGAGATCCATGGGTCCCTTGCTTTCCTGTCATTTTCTTTTCACAGTGGAAAAAAATGGATTGTCTGCTGGAAGCTACTTTGAGGGGTTAACTTACAAGCCAGAAGGAAAGCCTGAAGGAGTTCAGACAGAGTTCAGACAGTCCATGCCTATGTTGCCAGGGGAATTGATTGAAAGGCACCAGACTGTCTGGCTTGACGAACAGCTGACGAACACAACACAAGGTTTACAATGACCAACGAACAGCTTGTTCGTGAACAGCAGATTGGGTTGTTCGTGGTTTTTTTTTGTTTGTATTGCTGTTTGTGCCCATCTCTATCCCTAACAAGTGGTTTTGGAGGGGAGGTCAGGCACTTTCGTCATCGCAGCCTGAAATCACCCAGTTGCCTTTCAATTTTTTTTTTTAACTTGGCCCATGTACAATTGCATGCAGCTTATTTTGCAGGGAGGCTTCTGCGGCTGAACAGAAAGGGAACGAGCTTCTGGGGAGGAACTGGGAGGAAATGGGTGGATTCTTCAGAGCGCTTTAAGCATTCATATGCCAAAGAACAGGAAAAAAAGCCACTTTGTCAACCTGCAGCAAAAGAAAACACTAGAGAAACTGCATTCCCAGTAAACACGCTGAAAAGGCGGCAATGAAACAGTATACATATGTTTTGCAAATGTAGATGTGAGGAAGCCTGAGAAAAAGCCACTAGAGTTCTGTGGGCGGGCCATGCCTATAAGGACGTGTAAAAACGGCCTCAGACCACTGTCCGATCAAGTTCAGTATTGTCTGTTCAGAATGGCAGCAGTTCCCTGGGATCTCAAGTAGAGTTCTTTCACATCATCTACTACCTGATCTTTTTAACTGGAGTAGCCGGGGTTTGAACCTCGGACTTTTCGTGTGCCAAGCTACCACAGAGCCACAGCTCCTCAGGTACTAATGAAGCCACTGTTTACAAGCAACTAAAATTGGTGGTAATATTGCAGTCAAAGAGAGTGATCATTGCGCAATAGAAGCATTTGCTTGAGCAAAACCACATAGCAATTCCAGTTACCTCCGCACAACCTCCGTGTCTGGAAAGGCCTTAATTTTATGTACAGAACAATCTCACAACATGCCCAGGGCCTTCAGCGTTGAATGATAAGGGTGTGTCTGCAAGGAATTTCCTGCATTGCCAAACTGTGGGAAAGACTGGCAAAATTTGGTGGGAACAATAAACTACAAATTACAGGCAAAACATCCCATCCTTGTTCATCGCCTGAATTAGTTGTTTAGGTGGGGGCTATGAGTTAGCTGCTCACTTGATGGAAGTATGTGATGGCTTGTATGGTGCTTTATGAAGGTTTCTTACTGACCTATTTAAAAAATTGATATCCTGAAAGACTCTCCATCAGTAATTTTTGAGGCAGCTTCAAATCAATATACAACACCATCTCTACATATAGACAAGAGTCCTGACTGACTCATCAACGCCCAGCCCAAACCCCTGGACCTAGAAACATGAAATTTGGGGAGAATATTCCTTTCATTATGTAAACACCCACTAAGAAGGGATTTTAAGAAATTCGCCCCCTAAGGGGGTAAAAAGGGGTAAAATGTGTTTTCCCAAAGGGACACAGCTTCCCTGTGTGGCTGGCAGGCTGCTGTCTGCTTGCATCCCCACCTACTGCTGGCTTGGCCACTCTTCCCTGATTGGGCCAGCCTTTCAAGGTCATTTGCATATGCAGGCTGATTGGAGCTCACAACATTTCACACCTCATCCCTCCACCCTTGAGAATTGGAACACAGAGGTCATTTGTGTATGCGGCCTGATTGGTCCTCATCCCCCACTTTCTAAACAGTATGCAGTTGCGGGAGTCATTGAATGAGTCCTGAGGTAAACTGCATCTCCCCGTCTTCCCCTAAAAGTTCACTAGAGTTGCCAAGTATTATAACTGGATTTAAAGTAGTTAGATAATGTGGTGAAGCACGGGTATCAAGCTAGTTTAAAATACAATAACAAGGAAGGTTGACATTGTGAAATCTTGTTTGGAAATAAGTTTCTATGAAATGTAGGCCTATAGAATTTAAACTGTTCAACATTAGACATCTGTGTAAGTTATTTTATTTGAGTTATATAATTAAAAAAGAAACAATATTGTTATTACTTTATGTACTTTAGAAAGCTTGATTTTGTTATATTTGAAAAATTGAAAAATAAAGTATTAAAAAAATACAACAACAACAAAAATAACAAAATTCACAGGTAGCAACAGCACTGAGAATCACACTCTCGGTATTGAAAGCTAACAAGACATGAAAAGGGCAGAACTCAGCAAAAAAATAAGTAGAGAAATTTTCTCCTGGCTCCTAAATGTAGATTGGCTAGGAATCAGGAAAACAGCTGCAGTGAGAGAATTCCAGAGGTGAGGTGCCACTGCAGGAAAGGCCCTGTTTCCCAGGAACTGCTCAGCTTATTTCTGAAAGTATGGGAATTCAGAGCAGGGGTGGTCAGCTGTTTGGCTCATATTCTATTTGCCAGTTGTGCCAATTTTTCGATGGATTATCCATTGGTTCGTCAACCCATTTGTGGCTGTTGGCTTCCCAAAACTTTTGGCATTAGAACAGTGGATTTGGTATTTTTAACAAGTAGTGTAGTGATTAAGCAAATTATTTGCAAATTGGGAAGCCCTTATACCTCCTCCATGAATACCCTGGATGGCATATGGTCTCAGCTTCAGGCTTCCATCTGCAACATGGAGAAGCTAAGACTGGCCTGCTTTACAGAGCTGTTGTAACAACTGGTTGTGGGGAAACATGACAGACACTCTGATCACTTCAGAAGAAGTGCTATAGCAGAGAGATGTAAATTATAATAAATGTATTTTATAGAGATACAAGAAATAAATGCTCTAAAGAAGTAAAATAAAATAACTCTGTAGAGTCCAGTAGCACCTTTAACACGGCTACCTCCTCTGGATCTGCGTAGAGTGACCCATTGTTTTTCCAGTCCCCAGTACATAAGCAGACTATCAAACACTAGTGAGCATTTTATAATATCTAAAAAAGTTTTTAGCGACTGAAGATGTGAATTTTGACCCACAAAAGCTCATGGTGGAATAAATGTTGTTACCCTTTAAGGTGCCAGTGGACTTCTGTTTAGTTTGTTATGACCAGGGCTCATTTCAAGGGGGAACGCACAGGAATGCAGTTTGGGCAGTTCCCCAAAAGTCACATGACAGGTGGCCCCGCCCACCTGACTCTCAGCCATTTGGGGCCTGTTTCAGCCTGGATTGGGGCTGAAACGGTCCGAATTGGGCCTCTGACAGGTGGTGGATCACTCTCCCAATCAGCAGCGGCCTGATCATGACCATTTTTGGCCCCTTTTTGGCCATTTTTGGCCCCTTTTTGCCATTTTGAGCCCAATTTCGGCCCTAAATGGCCATGATTGGGTCCAAAACAGCCAGGATAGGTGATGTCAGAGGGTGTGGCATATGCAAATCAGTTATGCTAATGACACACTTCTGGTGATGGCAAGGGGCATGGCATATGCTAATGCGTTATGCTAATGAGTTCCTCCAGCTCTTTTTCTACAAAATGACCCCTGGCTATGGCTGACAAATGTGACTACTCCTTGGGCATTTTCCAGACCGATGGATATGCATGATCTCCTGTAGCTTGATCTTCATCTCGCTGTTTCAGCCTTCAGGCAGCAGATCTCTGAAAGATCCCTCTCTGCCAGAGATCCTGCAGAATTTTTGCCCATCGGAATAGGCAATGACAATATGCATGTGTGTGAGCCGCAACTGACTTACAGAGACCCCGTCAAGGGGTTTTCAGGACAAGTAAAGAGCAGAGTTGGTCTGCATTGCTTTACTCTGCAATGCAACTGCCATCTTTCTTGGCAGTCTCCCGTACTGACCAGGATTGACCCTGCTCGCCTCTGAGAGCCAAGCTACACGTGACGCCTGACACAAGTTGGACATTTGTCAGCTTCCCTCAAGTTTTGATGGGAAATGTAGGCAGCTTGGCGGAATGTTGGACAAGTGACAGTTGAAAAGTCCCTTGGACAGCAGTCAGAGAGCCAAGCTGCAAGACCAGCACGCTTACATTTCACATGAAAACTTGAGGGAAGCTGACAAGTATCCAACCTGTGTCAGACATCACTTGTAGCTTGGCTCTGAGATCTGGCAAGATTAGACTATACCATGCCGCCTTCCAGTGTTGGTATAAGGCAGCACTATATGGATATGCATGTCTCAGTTTATTTGTGAAAGTTAGAGGGTGTGGTTGGATCCAGCAGTTGGTTTCTGCTGACAGAAGCAAGGGGTGGAGTTTTGCCACTTCCTCCTTTCATTGCAGACCTCCAACTCATCCTTCATGCTATATTGGAGGGATCCTTTGTCCCCCTACAACATTTCAAGTTGTTGCAGCAGAAAGTCCTATTTTGTTGATGGAAATCCCATCAGTTGGCAATTACCTCTGGATACAACCCAAGGGTTTCTGACCTATTACAGGATAATATTTCAGGACTACAATCCGTTTGTGTTGTGCATGTGTTGTGCACTTTTCCACATGCAAACTTACAGTGCAATCCTAAGCAGAGTTACTCCAGTGGACTTAGACTGGAGTAACTCTGTTTAGGATTGCACTCTTTGTTGTGCATTTGTTTAAGATGTTCGCTTTTTTCCTAGCAGAGCAAGAGGGTTTGTTTGGACCAGCCTGTCCCATTAATGAGTAGCAAAGGGAGGGAGTCGTTAGGCATGCAATGACCTGGAAAACAGAGGGGTCGTTCTTGTGTCACTAACCCGTGGATAATGGGCTGAAGGGGGAGGTGGTTGGAATCCAACCCGCTTTGTGTCAAAGCTGTAACAAGGTACCGCTCAGGATCAATGGGTTTTCACCCATGCACAAAGTAACTTGCTTCCAAGTCAGAAGAGCCCCGTTGTGGTTGGAAGGAAAGGTCACTCTGAGGAATGACACCAGGAAGGAAGGATCATGTCACTGGATGCTGCCTGTCATGATATGCAGGGAGGTACTTATAACACTGGGTGTTGAAGTGCATTCAGATTCCAGCACCCTGAGAATTGTTTCCACTTCCATTTACAAAAGTGTTTGGACCTTGGAGCTGCAAGTATATGCTCTAAAGTATATGCTCATCATCATCATCATCATCATCATCATCATCATCATCATCATCATGGCTTTTTTTCAGTTGGAATGCGGTGGAACGGAGTTCCGGAACCTCTTGAAAATGGTCACATATTATTTTTGCCCCCATTTTATCCTCACAACAACCCTGTGATGTAGGTTAGGCTGAGAGTGAGTGACCCAAGGTCACCCGCTGAGCTTCCATGGCAGAGTGGGGATTTGAACTGGGGTCTCCCAGATCCTAGATGGACACTTTCACCTCTATACCACACTGGAATTGTCGGGTGAATGTCTCTCTTCTCTTCTCTTGGGAGTTCTGTCTTCCTGTTGTTCTTCAGTGCAAGAACACTGACCTGGATTTCTTGACTGATGTGAGCTGATTTATAAGCTGGAGAAGCGGCATATAAATACAAGCAAGAAGCAGAGCCAGGAATCCAGTAGGTGGGCCTAAGTGATTGCCTAGAATGCTGGAGCATCAAAAGACGCTCAGGGCAAGTCCTAGCAGGGCCAGATGATAAGAGGCAGCCCCAGGCAGCCCCACCAGCCACAGATGAAATGAAGCCACAGGCAGCAAGAAGGAAGCCAAACAGTCCTGGGTGTCTCTTGACATCAGCCCCTAGTATATCACTGCCCTGATTTTGCCCATCAAGGAGGTTTTATTATTTGGCAACATTTTTATCTAAGTTATTCAGGACAGTATATTGTCCCCACCCAATCCCAACATTTAGTCTACACGACAGCCCAAACTGTCACACAAGTGCCGCTGCCCACAATTCTCCTGATACGTGTAGTTGCCTTCTGTGTGAACAGGGGTAATATGCATATTTTATTTATTTAAAATATTTGTATGTCACCCTTCTACCCAAAATACAGTCCTCAAGGCAGCCACCATTAAAACATTAAAAAACAATTTAAAGCAACAGTTTAGAACAGTTTAAATTGAAAACAATATTTAAAATAGTATTTAAAAACAATTTCCTAAACATACCCACAAACACACAACATAAAACACAGAACACAAAAAACAGAAAGGAGGGCCAATAACAGTTATTGGGGGTATGCTCGATAAAACAAAAAAGTCTTCATCCACTGGCAGAAGACAATGATACAAGGAGACAGATGAATCTCCCTGGGGAGAGTTTTGGTGCCACAACCAAGAAGATCCTTTCTCTGGTTTCCACCTACCTGAGAGCCAAGCTACAAGTGACGCCTGACACAGGTTGGACACTTGTCAGCTTCCCTCAAGTGTTGATGGGAAATGTAGGCATCCTGGTCTTACAGCTTGGTTCTCCATTTAATTGAAGTTTACAGAAACCCACACACAGAGCGGAGGGGGGCACCCGGTGAGAGCCTGACGCCTGCAATCCCCTCCCAACCGCGTGTTCTCTCTCCCATAGACTGCTGCTCTGTAAACTTCATTTAAATGGAGAGCCAAGCTGCAAGACCAGGACGCCTACATTTCCCATCAAAACTTGCGGGAAGCTGACAAGTGTCCAACCTGTGTCAGGTGTCACTTGTAGCTTGGCTCTAAGTCTCAGATGGTGGGGGCACCTAAAGTAGGGCCTATGAAGATGACCACAGAGAATGGTTCAGTTTATATGGTATTTGCCATACTTATACAACATCAGCATGCATGAAGTAGGGTTGCCAACTCTGGGATGGGAAATTCCTGGAGATTTGGGGGTGAAATCTGGAGAGGGACCTCAGCTGGTTATAACGCCATGGAGCGTCCCACCTCCAAATCAGCCACTTTCTCCAGAGATCAGGGGAACGGATCTCTGAAGATCAGTTTTAATTCTGGGAGATCTCCTGGACCCAACAATAGGATGTCTTCAATTGCTTTGTAAGTCAGCCTTGTTTAGTGTAACTTAGGTTGTAGACATTGATTGACAGGGTGACTGAGTTTCTTTTTGCCACAGGAAGATGATGAAATTCTTTTGAACAGAAATGCCGTGTATAATTTGACTCAGTCTGGGACATCTACGTGCAACGTCTTTCATCAGGACCAGCCACCAGCAGTCCAACACAGATTCTCCACGTAAACATGCCTCATGTGTGCAATAATTCTGCAGAAGCACAGAAAAGCTGCAATACTCCGTTCTCTAAGAATCTTAAGTCTCATTTTCTAAATCAGTTAAGACAAGCTTCCATTGAATGAGAGTTTCACATCACCAGTTACCTCAACTTTTTAAAAAAATTGCTTTGTCACTCCAGAAAAGGGGTTGCTTTGAAATGTACAGTGACACTTTCAAATAAACCCGTGCTCCTTTCTGTAACTGCAGTTTGACATCATGACAAGCTGCCATTGTTGCGAAACAAGAAGTTCAGGAAGCAATCTGTGTGCACAAGGGAAAGCAGACATGAAGCGTAATGATGGGAACGGAGCCTATATAAAGAGGAAGGTTATCGGGCTTCTCTAGAAAAGGCATTCCAAATTGTGGTGCCATCACTGGAAAAGCCCTGCTGTTGTCATGTTTGACTACCCATTCATCCATGCCAAGTTACCTCAGTACTGTGTAACTGATCTCATGTTGTAACTGATGAGTACATTCCTTAGCTTTTGAAAACCACGTTCGTTTTCCTTTTCACAGCACAGCCTGGCAGCTGGCGAAGCGGCGGACCATCTCTCCCGTTGATATTTGTTAGACTGACCTTGGGTGTCTGAAATGTTGCCTTGCTCAGTATCTTGTCTGCCTAGTGTGTGAACTCCAAAACTGTTTCCCAGACTGCCTCTGAACTTGTGGTTTAGGAGGGAGGGGGCTGTTTGGGTATATTGCCTTGTAACTGCCTTAAACCTTATTCCTTTCAAAGAGAAGTTGCCATGCTCATATGCATTTTACTTCATGTAATCCTATGGACTTGTGTATATGGAAAAAGACTGACTTCCTGAATAAGTCATTTAACCAAGGACCTGAGTCTTGCTGAAATGATCCAGGGATCTACCTGCCATATCCTGTCATCCACAGCCTGACACCTGTGGTCACTCGCAGACTCTCCATTTCTCTAGTATGGAGAGAAGAGCAAGGTTTGTCCTGTACACCTGAATGTTCAGGGGACGTACTCCCTCAGGTGCTCTGGCTTTAATGGATCACAGTTTAAAGCAGGGCTTTTTTTCTGCGAACAGAGGGGGTGGAACTCAGGACCGCACAATGACGTCACTTTGGGTCGGCTGGAACAAGGGGGGGGGAGTTTTTTAAAGTTTAAATCGCCCTTGGCGAAAATGGTCACATGGCTAGTGGCTCCTGCCCCCAATCTCCAGACAGAGGGGAGTCTAGATTGGCCTCCGCACCACATGGCGCGGAAGGCAATCGAAACTCCCCTCTGTCTGGAGATCAGGGGGCGGGGCCACCGGCCATGTGACCATTTTCAAGAGGTTCTGGAACTCCGTTCCAGCTGGAAAAAAAATGCTGGTTTAAAGCACAATGATGGAGCATCTGAAGTCTGCAGGTTCAAGAATCCGAGAGCATACGACGTCTATTTCTGGGTTTTCCTGCTCTGACAAGATGGCAGAAAGCCAGAATTGGCTTTTTGGAGAAGTAATGCTTTGGAGAAGCAGCAAATGGGTCTTGGAAAACCCTTTGGTGGGTGCCATGGGGTCCATGAACACCACACTAGGATGACTGTAAATAGACTGTGCTATGGGGTGGACTGGTTATTTGACTTGCTGGTGAAGTTCTTGGTGGGCTGCTGCCCTGGAGGGCCACTCACATCTGGGAACAAGCAGAACCAGGTCTATGGAGGACCGCTTGGTTCAGACCTTTCAGCAGCAACAATGAGTCTCTCTACACAAGACATCTTGCACAGGGATGCTCAAGTGACTTATTTTCTGTGTGGTCTTATATCCAAGTGTACTCTGTCTCCCTAGCACAGCATGTGTATCCACAGTGGGAGAATAAGTGCAACATCCTTTGCTTGATCCTACTTGTGTAAAATGTCTGTGTAGAGAAACTCAGTGACTGGTGTTGGTTCTACAATTGCCGCTTCCTGCACCATCGCCAACCAGCTAATGAAGGGAGATCTTGCAATTATATATGCATTGCTCCTATTTATTTCCATGGGATTTCTCCAGGTGAAAATCTGGGCAGATTTTATCCTTATTAGCCCTTTTTTCTCCCCCCCCCCCGGTTCACATAGGTCACAATCCTAAGATAGCTTTTCCATGAGTAAGCCCCATTGAATAAAATAGGACTTATGTCTGAGTAGATCAGCTTAGACTTGCTCCTATGTTATCTCATAGGATTGTTAACCACCAGGTAGAGCCTGCAGATCTCCTGAAATTACAACCTTTCCAGAGATCAGTTCCCCTGGAGAAAATGGCTGCTTTGGAGGATCGATTCTGTGGCTTTATACCCCACTGAGGTCCTTTCACTACCCAAACCCCACCCTCTTCAGGCTCCGCCCCCAACATCTCCAGGAATTTTCCATCCTGGAGTTTGCAACCCTTGCATCACAGCTACTTAGTGGCCACTTACAGGAAACACCTGGTGAGTTTGCCCATCGATGCCATCATAAACTTGGCATAATGCTATGGAAATCTTAAAAGAGGGAGCTGTGTTTGAAGAAGAGACTGCAGGAACAAAAAGACAATTTCTTATTAACAATACTTTATTTCTTTTCTTTTTTTACCAAAATGTTGCATAATAAAAGCGGCTTCGTTCAGTTGCCCCAAGCTTGGCTCGTACATATTTGCATTCTCTGAAGTCAATCTCTTTGATTTCAGTGGGTCTGAGAATGCTTAAGACTTCAGCTTTCTTTGAAGTACAAATTCAAAAGACAAGTCGCATGCTGACATTCTATCGTAATTCAGACTGGTTTAAAAGTCTGCCAGGTGATCAAATAACTTTTTACCAAAAGACATACGCATTCATTTATACTAAATCGATACAGCTATTTTACAGTTTCCTTGCCGATGCCCTTTTTATAGGCTAACACAACCAGGGAGCCTCCACAAACAAGCAAGCAAACACACCAACTACCACAAGGAGGCAGTATAATTAATTAATTATATTAATTAATAATTAATTATACTGCCTCCTTGTGGTAGTTGCTGTGTTTGCAATGCCCTTTTTACGGCATACTACTCTGGCCTCTACCATCAGTATTGAGTTCTTTTGATCCAAGTGCCTAATATCTGATAGTGGCAACCTGTTCAGCTGATTGTATAGTTACACATGCCCCACTTTATTCATTTATACCCTGCCTTTCTCACAGTGGGGACCCAAAGCTGCTTACATCTTTCTCCTCTCCTTCATTTTATCCTCACATAATCCGGTGAGGGAGGTTAGGCTGAGACTGTGTGACTGGCGTCAGGTCACCCAGTCACCTTTCATGGGAGAGTGGGGATTTGAACATGGGTCTCCCATGTCCTAGTCTGATGCTCTAACCACTATACCACACTGGCTTTCGCTTCCCCAGGAAGTGAGAAGTTTCAAGGGTAGTGCTGCTGACTAGGCTTTGTTCCCTTTGAAGGAGAGAGCACAGGAGGCATAGGGAATTTTTGCAGTATTTGCTTCTTTCACACAGGTGGAAGCACACAGACAGCCCTTGGGGGCAGCAGATCTGCCCCCAAGACACAGAGAAATCTTGCACACACCCAAATGCTTCAGCTGCCCAGCAAAGCCTGTTTCCTCCTCTCTTTCAGTGCAGTCCTGAACAGAGTTACACCCTTTGGAGTCCATTGAAATTCAATGCTTGAATCCCATGGACTTGGAGGGGCGTAACTCTGCTTAAGACTGCACTGTCTTTTCCTTTTCAAGATGGGTAGCCGTGTTAGTCCGTCAGTAGCTATAGAAAAGAGCAAGAGTCCAGTAGCACCTCTAAGACTAACAAAATTTGTGGTAGGGTATGAGCTTTTGGGAGTCACAGCTCACTTTATCTGAAGAAGTGAGCTGTGATTCACCAGAACTCATATCCTACCACCCGGGTTTTTTTTTTAGCCAGAATGCAGTGGAATGGAGTTCCAGCACCTCTTGAAAATTGTCACATGGCTGTTGGCCCTGCCTCCTGGGGAGTTTAGATCACCTTCCGTGCCACAGTGCAGAGGGCGATCTAAACTCCCCTCTGTCTGGAGATCAGGGGGGGGGCCCACTGGCCATGTGACCATTTTCTCTGAGGGCAAGTGCCCCCTTCTTCCTGCTGACCCAAAGTGACATCATTGCATGGTTCCGGAAGCATGTGCGCACTTTGCACGCATGCATGTGGTACCAGAGGCACCACCTCCTGCCAAGAGTTGCCCTCTGTGCTGACAACCCATTGAATTCCACCACCACTTTTCCCAGAAAAAAAGCCCTGCCTACCACAAATTTTGTTTTCCTTTGCACACAGTCAAACCCCTGCCTGCTCCCTTCAGCTCAGATGGAAGGACATTACAGTCCTCCCAGCCCGGAAGGGCTGCTCAAACACCCAACTCCCTAACAATGAAGGCCCAAAGAGGTGACAGCTACAGTCATTAAGGCACATTACCATTCTTATGTTATTAAGGATAGACTGAGCAAGCAGCAGGATTGGGGGCCAGTGGCACCTCAGAGCTCTGTACGGTGCCCCCGGACTCAAATCCTGCTGTTCTACTGCAGACCTAAAACTGAACAAGCAATAATTCCTTACAGTATGATACTTCTCAGTGGCTTGAGTATTGACTGGATATAAAGGCTCCGGGATCTCCATTTGTACCTTTATCTGCTGAAGGGAGCTCTGACTCTCGAAAGCTCATGCCCTGAAAATCCTGTTGGTCTTTAAGGTGCCACCGGACTCGAATCTTAGTTCTATTGCAGACCAACACGGCTGCGCTGCTGAAATCTTCTTCTCACCTGTGCCTTCTGTGCCATGGAGGAATGTATGAAGACTGAAGGGGCATCTAATTAGCTTATAAACAAACACTTGCTGGGGCTAGACATAAATGCAAATCAGAAGCTGAGCTGCAGAGATTTTTTCCCTTTCCCCACATCTTGAGCCAACTTTTTCTTTGCCTTTGCAATCAATTTGACAGAGAGAATGCTGATTTAGCAATGTCTTACTTCTGCCCCATCGGGCTTTTTTTTTTTAAGCACAGTATTTACATTAAATATACATTCACACACATGCGCACCCTTTTTAAAAAGTCAGAATCCATGTTTAAACAGAGAACCAGCTTCAGGGAAGATGGAGGAAAGTCGCTCGGAGACACCGCCTGTTCCCAGCCACTCAGCACAATCTATGTATTCCTTTATCTAACTTACTGATTTTACTCCACCTTTCTTCCAGGGGAGACCCAAAATAGCTTACATCCTTCTCTTCTCCTGTTCTCTCTTTTACTCTCACAACAGTCCTGTGAGGTAGATGAGGCTGAAGTGTAAAGGCTTCTGCTTCAAACAGGAGGGATGAATTTCATCCAGCGGAATCGTGGGTGAAAGATTGTACATATGATGTAAAAGCGGCGAATGGCTACTTCACAATGGGTTCACTGCTAGGACTCTGTGTCCTTAGGGAGAAAGAGGGTTCCCATGCTAGCTGATGGTTGTCTAAAAGCTGGGCAACTGCAGCCTGCATCTACACATCATTGGATATTGCATTCTCATTGGGCTATAGTCAGGGGTCATTTCCTAGAAAAAGAGCTAGAGGAACTCATTAGCATGACTCATTAGCGTAACCCATTAGCATGTGCCATGCCCCTTGCCATCACCGGAAGTGTGTCATTGGCATAACTGATTTGCATATGCCACGCCCTCTGACATCACCTATCCTGGCTGTTTTGGATCCAATCCTGGCCATTCAGGGCTGAAATTGGGCCCAAAATGGCAAAAGGGGGCTGAAAATGGCTGAAAAGGGGCCCAAAACGGTCAGGATCGGGCCCCTGCTGAGTGGGAGAGTGATCCACCACCGGTCAGAGGCCTGATCCGGGCCGTTTCAGCCCCAATCCAGGCTGAAACGGGCCCCAAATGGCCGAAAGTCAGGTGGGCGGGGCCACCCGACATGTGACCTCTTTGGGGGACTGCCGGAACTGCGTTCCTGTGCAGTCCCCCTCGAAATGAGCCCTGGCTATAGTAATGATTTTCTTTCTTTTTTAAAAATAAATTTTATTTGAAAAGAAAAATAGAAACGACAATAGAAAGCGCATAGAAACTTGCACAGAATGATTTTCAACTGGATTTTCCTGTGCGTAGACAATTCCTGTTGCAAAAAATTGCGGCAGCACTATGATGACGCAATAGTCAACCATGTGTGGATGCAGCCTGAATTGCAGGGAAAAGGCTGCCATCAATTCCAAGATGCAAGACGGGAAATCAGAAGACTTCCAGATCGTTTGGCCTCCTTTTATTGCACTGGATGATAGCAGTTTGGAGGAGGGATTAGATAAGACACACACGCCTTCCTCAGACACCTTTATGTATATTTTCACAGGGATGCTGGGCAGGAAGCAGTCAGCCTTGCTGGATTAAAAAGGAAGTGCCCAGCCAGGAGTATGGAAGTATGTTTCCGGATGGGTTGACCTTTCCCCGGTGATGTCCTTTTGTGAAGACTGATCTGCGATGACATTTGTGATCATGATTGTCCTTTCTGTAACAGATGGTCTTGAGAGAAGCCTGTGATGGGGATGAAAAAATGCTTAATAAAATTTCTGTACTTGAAAACCAGTTCTACTCTCTTCCTTGTATCCTAGGCAGAGTATGATCACAATCGGGTTTGCTTGCCACCTTCTATGAGAGGAACTCCTCGGACTGCAGACACCTTGGAAGACCCCTCTGATCTACTTCCCTGAAAGTTTCCTAAGGCATCACATTACACCTGTTGGCAGACAGAATCACCCTGCCTCAATATGGAGACCAGGCTCTTACTGGAAAAAACTGCTTGCTTTTGCAAGTTTTAGAGGTCCCTGGGCAGAGGACCTTGCCCACTACTAGATTCCCCTCCTTGCCCTCCCCCCTGCATGACCCACCTGCTTATGCATCCTTCCTTTGCCCACTTGCAAGCTTTCCCCCCACCTGCAGTCACAGCTGCCTACACTGCCTGCACGCCCTTTCCCCAATGGTGCTGGGCGATGGGTGCAGCTAGGAGCGCCACTGCTACGGCCACCAGGAATGCTGATGCTTTATGCACCACCCACATGCCCCTCTCCAGTAGCATTAAGAAGCATATGCTGCTGGGAGCAGAGGGGACAAAGCACTCACAAGCAGGCAGTGGAAGGGTGTGAGTGCAAGCTTCAGAGGAGATGCGTGAGTAGGGAGTCTGCAGCAGTGGGCCTCACCAGAAGCCACTGGCCCTGACAGCTGCCCCACTCCGCCATGTGCTGACACCAGCCCTCCTTGCAAGATTTGACCATGATAGAAGATGGTCTCGGCATCATTCCCACTGGGAAACTGATTGAAGACTTTCTCTTGAACTGGGATGCAGCCAGAGATTTGGAGTTTGAATTCCAGTTCGCCAGAATGTAAACTTCTTCCTCCGCTGCAAGAATCTGCACAAGATGTCTGGCTAAATGGCATGTACTCTTGGCTTTTTGTGACTGAATGCTGATGTGTTGTTTGGCCCTAAAGAGCATGCTGGGAAGCCAGAAACGGATTTGGGCTGAAGCACCGGCGGGGGGGGGGGGTTAAACCTTTTCCGTCTGCATCTTTTCCCTGATTGAAAAGAACACTTGCCCTAGGGAAAAGGACAGATACCCATATTGTGCCTGTCTTTTTCCCTGGAAGAGGGGTATCTATTTTTTTCCTATCAAGGCTTAAAACTATCAAGGGGACTTTCTGCCGAGGAGGGGGGCAGGGACTGGTACAGTAGAGGAGAATTAAATCCTCAGTCCTTATCCATTCTTCCATCAGTCCGTCTGTCTGTCATATATACACTTTCTATTCTCCTCCCCCACAGCTCCTGTGAAATAGACTAAGTTAAGAGAGTGTAACTAGCTTGAGATCACCCAGCAGGCATCTTGACAATATCAGGATTTGGGATACCTTGCTCCAGATCCTATTCAAACACTGTAACCATTAGATAACACAACCTCTCAGTGTAAGTTAATTGTCCCTCCCAACAGCTTTTAAGAGATGAGAATGTCTGGCATTTCAGTTTATTAACTGACCCCTTAAGGCTCATAATTGTACAATTCCAGCATCACCTAGAGCTTTTGGACATTTGTTAGGGAATTTTGGGTTACCTTTTTTTAAAAAAAATGTCATCAACTTTTGCGCTGCTCTGGAATAACTAAAGTGACTCTGATTAACATACACTTACTCATATTTTATGTTTATTATTCCATTTTACTCTTTCCTTCCTGTGCTTGGTTAGTACGAGATGAAGGTCAGCATATCAAGCCTTGAGTGAATAAGAGATCGGATGTTTTCCTTCTTGCCTCTCACAGCCTTGGATATTTTCTTTTCCCAGACATGTCTAGTTAGAGATGGGCACGAACAGCATTACGAATGCAAAAAAGCCCACGAACAGCCTGTTCGGCTGTTCGCAAAAAAACTGTTCGTGAGGCCCTCATTCTAAACTAACAGGTGGTCATTGCAAGCCTCATTCGTTGCTGTTCGTCAAGCCAGACAGTCTGGCACCTGCAATCAATTCCCATGACAACTCAGGCAGGGATTGTCTGAACTCTGTCTGAACTCCTGCTGTTGCCCTGGAAACCCCATTCTAAGCTCAAGTTAGCTTGATATGCAGGTCTTCCTTCCAAGTGTGGACTGGAGCTCCAAATTTGTTACAAGAGGGAGAGACAACTGCTGTTAGAGAGACAGGGTGAGTGCATTGGAGCTTGAATTTTCTTTGTGTGTGGTGGGATAGAGATCTACCCCTTCAGGTTCCAGGGCAGCTGCCAGGCTCTGGGGCCAAGCTATTATTTATTTTTGGTACCTTTCCTGCTGCCTGCTCAGGTCAGGTTTCTGGGAGTGGGGCAGTAGGGATCTTGACCAAACTTGAATGATGGCTGGAGGAGAGCCTGCTGGCCCCTATGAACAGCCAACCACGAACATGTTCGTGAACAGGGCCATGTTCATGGTTGTTCGTGAGTCCCTGTTCATGGATGGCAACGAACAACGAACATCATGTTCATTTTTTTCCCGTTTGTGCCCATCTCTAGTCCTGATACCATCTTACAGTGGTAAATTTCATTTTTAAAAAAGAGATGGTGTCACACAAATCTACATGTTGCTCTTGAGTAGGCACCATGTTTATCTTTTCTATAACATTTCAACATACCTTTCCTGCTGCCTGCTCAGGTAGGGTTTCTGGGAGTGGTGTGGTAGGGATCTACCTCTTCAAGTTCCAGGGCTGCTGCCAGGCTCTGGGGCCAAGCTATTATTTATTATTGGTACATTTCCTGCTGTCTGCTCAGGTAGGGTTTCTGGGAGTGGTGCAGTAGGGATCTTGATGGCTGGATGAGAGCCTGCTGGCCCCCACGAACAACGAACAACAAACATGTTCGTGACAAGATCATGTTTGTCAGTGTTCGCTGTTCGTGGATGGCAACGAACAATGAACAACGAACACCATATTCGGGGTTTTTTTTCTGTTCATGCCCATGTCTAGTCTAGATATTACTGGAGTCTTAGGAGATTATGGTATTTGACCCAAAGCAGATATGAACTTAACCTGTCAATCCATCATGTTTGAACATCATGTAACTTTCACGTGACTGTTTATATATTCACTTGACCGTTTATGTATTCATGTGATAATTTCTTGTTCTATAAATAAAATTGTTTACCTATATCCCCTTTTGAAAAGTATAAAAGTGGAAGCTACCAGACTTTGGGATGCACTTGGCTGTCTATTATGTGCGTCAGGTTTATTGGAAAATAAACTTTACTTCTGAGATCATCAGTTTTGAAGCCTTGGTTAATTATTCAAACTAAGAAAGAGGGGGTGTGGCTCAAATTGGTATACTAAGAAATTTAACAATTTCCCCAACAACATTGTTATCATAAAACCGAAGGATGATCAGTTTAAGGAAAGAGGAAGAGTAGAAACCAGCCCCTATCTTTTAATTATGTGAGAGTTATGCATACCATCGACACCAAAAGAAATTCAGAATGTTTATTAAGCACTACCTAACTTTTGCTGGTTTATGTTCTAAATTTGGCTTCCCAAAAAGGCAAAAACAAAAGCTTAAAGTTCTCTGCTTGCACTTGTCATCAGTTTCCCTGAGGATCGAACTCAGGTTGTGAGCAGAGCTTGGGCTACAGTACTGCGGCTTACCACTCTGTGCAAAAGCTCATAAAAAGGTAAAGGTAAGTAATTCTGTTAGTCTTATCGGTTCTACTGAACTCTTGCTCTTTTCTGCTTCCAAACATTTGGCAGCCTTACTTTCCATTCAGGCGCTTAAAGCAAAGTGTTCATCCACTTCTATAAAAATCTAGCAAGTCTCCAGCTACCATTCAGATAGAAGGGCATTTCCGTTTGCAGAAGAGGTGGTGGTGGAAATTTCCACAGATTCCCCCTTCCCATTGCAAACCCCTGCTTTCCCCCCTTTGCTGTTTGAGATGGCATCCTTCTCACATACAAGAAGATGGGAACAGTACATTTTTCTAGGACAGCAAATCAAGCTTGAGCTATCTCTGGTCCCCCCTGCTACCCGTGCAACTTATGTTACCAGCAAACCATGCCCAATAACAACAACAACAACATCCAGTTTATATACCGCCCTTCAGGACAATTTAATATCCACTCAGAGCGGTTTACGAAGTGTGTTGTTATTATGCTCATGACAATTACTCTGTGAGGTGGGTGGGGCTGAGGGCCAAGCTACAAGTGATGAATGACACTTGAATGGCAAGTGAACAGACTCACGTGTATTCCTCCCTGTTCACTTGCGCTCCACATGCGCTCTATGTGATCAAGTGGAGTGCAAGTGGAGCGCAAGTGAACGGGGAGGAATATATTAAATGATCAACTGGAGCGCAAGTGGAGCACAAGTGAACAGGGAGGAATACACATGAGTCTGTTAACTTGCCATTCAAGTGTCATTTGTCACTTCTAGCTTGGCTCTGAGAGAGCTCTGGAAGAACTGAGACTGATCCAAGGTCCCCCAGCCAGCTTCAGGGGGAGGAGTGGGGAATCAAACCTGGCTCTCCAGATTAGAGTCCTGCTGCTCTTAACCACTACTCCAAACTGGCTCTGAAAACAGGCATGCTGTATGCACACTTATATATCCCCAAGATCCTTCTGCCCGCACATCTCACATGCTGCAGGAGTCTGCCCTGCACCAGCTTCTGAAGCAAGGAGCTGTCAATATACTGACTGCAACAGTTTCCTTCAGTTCATACCCAGGAACCTTAAATGTCAAAATAGATCAGGTGTCATTTATGACGGATGAGCTCCAAATCACACACATTCAGCACACTCTACTATCTTGATCAGTGGTCATGGGGTGATAGGAAGGAAGCCTCTTCGCTGATGAAGCACAAAGGGATAGTTTGAGAAAGCTGCCCAAGAAGGCCTTTCCAAAATTTCTTCCAAAGACACCTCCCATTCCTAATCAACATTCAAAACCTCACCCGCTATATCATGTCACTTTGGTTGCTTTTACTAAAAGGGCATTTCCATTGCTTTGGGGTTGTTCTGCGGACTGGCATGGCTGTTTGGAGCTTCTGTTTATTTCAAGTGGGCATTCCTTTCCAGTCATTTATCTGTGGGACTGTGAACGATACAGGCACAGTAAAATAAGCGTTGTTGATGTTTTAGGGAGGGGATGTTGACTTTTCCTAAGGGGCATGGTGTTGGGATTTTTGCAAGTGTCCTATGTTTGGTCATGAACGAGTTAAATTGTTGTTCTGTTTGTTTAGTCAGATAGCTAGTTAGCATAGGACCACTTGGGCCTCCAGTAAACGTTCCTGCCATAGAAAAGGGGAGTCTTTGGTCTTAATGAAGGGATCTAGGTTGATCTATTGGATGAATCAGTTTATTTGGGGGGGGGCGTCTCTCACCGTATGAGCCCCGGAGGACTCTCCGATCTGGTGGAAAGCATCTTTTAAGTGTCCCTGGCCCTAGGGAGGCCCGCCTGGCGTCGACCAGGGCCAGGGCCTTCTCAGTCCTGGCCCCGGCCTGGTGGAATGCTCTGTCTTGCGAGACTAGGGCCCGGGAAGACTTGCTTGCATTTCGCCGGGCCTGTAAGACAGAGCTATTCCGCCAGGCATATGGCTGACGCCGGGCGGTGCCCCCCCCATGGAGGGGGGGGTGTTAAACCATCACCCCTATGTGAACGCAGATGCTGTTTCCACACTCATTATTACTGTATGTATTTGCTCTGGTAGAACTGCTGTGCGAAACACTAAATCTATGTTATGTGCTGCTTTTTAATTATTTATATGTAAATAGATGACATCATATATGATAGGACATAGTGCTTTTAAATGTTTTTAATGGTATGTGATATTTGTATTTTGTTATCCGCCCTGAGCCTGCGAAAGCGGGGAGGGCGGAATATAAATATAATAAATTAAATTAAATTAAATTAAATTTTATTGCTCTTTGTCCAGTCTTCAGTCTGCAGTTCAGTCTATCTTGTTCTAGTTAACCATCAAGACGTAGATTGATAGCTATTCATTTATTTTCTAACCAATGTACCCTTTCCCCTGATATGTAGTAAAAGTATTTTTCTAGGGCTAAACAACACAGGAGTCTGTCTACTTATTTCCACTGCACTAATATTAAACTCTGCAACTTTATCCACCAACACATAGGCTGGGCAAAGAGGCCCATATCTTCCGACAGAAGGAAGAGGCAGAGTGAACAGGGCATTTGACTATGGATAATTTTGAATGTGCTGGAGGATTTCATGAAGGCAGGGCAGGGGAGACGAATTTCTCCGCCACTTTAAGTATTATGAGTTCTTGGCTGGGGTTAGAGTTATGAGAAGGGGAATTTCTTTTTCTAAAATCTATTTTTTAAAGATATAGCCGTTGATTCCTCTTATCTTCTTTCTCCGCTTTTTAAAAGAGGGAATAGTTTCTCGATCATTTCTCTTTGAAGTCAACACCCCCTTTTGTAACTTCGGCCCTTGAATTTGTTTTATGTCACAGAGGGGTGTTCTAATAGGAGGCTGGGAAGGAGGACAGGAAGGTTTGGGAGGACACTGCCTGCCTCTGAGCATCTGCAGAGCGAAATTCCGAAATGTTGCAGAAACTCCATGCCTGGCCCTCCTCTTTTCAAATTTCTCTTTGATCAAAATAGAATTGATTAGAAGCTGTCTACAAATCTTTAGAAAAGAGGAAAAAGAAATGGATTGTTGCATTGCAGGGAGAAATTGGGTGAAGAGGAATTAAGAGAAACCTATGCTCCTTGGAATGAAATGACTCTCTCTAGGGATCTGATATGGGATCGAGCAGAAGAGCCCATTATCACCAAGGTCCTATAGGCATATCATCATCATCATCATCATCATCATCATCATCATCATCATCATCATTGTTGTTGTCATCGTCGATTGATTGATTGATTGATTGATTGATTGATTGATTGATTGATTGATTGATTGATTGATTTTATAGTCTGCCCTCCCCATGGACGGGCTCAGGGTGGATTACAACACACAGATAAAAACACATTGATAAAACGGTACATTAAATAATGATAAAAGCCAGATTTAACAGCATAAAAACAAACTCTGCACTATGTTCTGACTCTGCACTATGTCCCAGGTTCACTTCACCCCTCTTTGCTAATCACAAGAGGAGGGGTGGAGACGTGAGTTGGTGCGAGATTAGCCACCGTTCCTACATGGGGCAGATGACTCAATATAGCCCCCCCCCCAATAGGAGACAGGCGGGAGGCCAATCGGTGGATCTGAGTACTGGCCTCAAACCAAATGCCTGGTGGAACATCTCTGTCTTACAGGCCCGCCGGAAGGACACGAGGTCTTGTCAGGCCCGAGTATCCTCCGACAGAGAGTTCCACCAAGTTGGGGCCAGGACTGAAAATGCCCTGGCCCTGGTCGAGGCCCGTCAAGCCTTCCTAGTGTCAGGGACCACCAGTAGATGTTTTCCTGCAGATCTAAGCGCCCTCCAGGGTACATACCTTGCTTAGATCAATTCTGTGCTTGTCAAAGTCTCCTCTTTTCCATTGATGACGCAGAGTTCTTTTGTCCCTTCCGGCTTCGTTACTGGATTCATTTGTTCAAACAGTTTGGACAGCTTGGTAAATCTCACACTGCTTTGGAAGTTCCTGGCCGCAAAGGCGTAGAGAAGGGGGTTTACGCAGCTGCTAAGAAATGTGATCGCCCCTGCAATGTAGGTCCCCCGGTTTGCAGTATCTTCCAGCAGTTCTGACGCCTTTTTGTCTGAATCTTCCATCGCGGCAGAAGCGATGCTCATGAGATTAAAGACATGATAGGGGAGCCAGCAGAGAGCAAAGGACACCACCACAGAAGCGACCAGCCTGGTCGATCGTTGCTTCGACGAGCCCGTCATGTGGCTGATTCGTTTGGCAATGCACACGTAGCAGATGGATATAATGGCAAACGGAACCAGAAAGCCCACAAGGGACTCCAGCAAGAGACAGGCCACCCTCTGAGAGTTGGAATGATAGTTGCGAGAGGTACACTGTAGGCCAATGTCTGTCTCCTCTGTTTCCTGAAATGAAAGGATGGGTGCTCCAAAAGCAATGGAGAAAATCCAGATGAAAAGCGTCACTAGGTGGACGAACATCTTGTTGGTTCTCCGTTGAACAGTGAAGGGGCGAAAGACCGCCATAAACCTTTCCAAGCTCAGGGCTGTGATCAGGAATATGCTTGCGTACATGTTGCAGTAAACGACAAAGACAAGGGCCTTGCAAGTGATGATTTCAAAGATCCAGGCGTTGGCAAAAGAATAAATCCAGATTGGCAAGGTCACAAGAACGAGGACGTCAGCAATGGCTAGATTCAGGATCAGCGTGACAGACAGGGAACGCTGCTTCATTCGTCGACAAATTGTCCAGATCACAAAGGCATTCCCAGGGACCCCGACAGCAAATGACAGACTCAGTATGGTGCACACCACAAACCTCGCAACGAACATTGTCAAATTATCCTTGCTTTCTTCAGGTGGACTCATTCTTGTCGGAGCAAATTGCCTTTCTTTGGCACCAGGTTCTAGCTCTCAGTTCTGCACGGACAGCTCTGTTTCTGCAGTGGCAAAGCCAGTCCCAGGGCTGACAGATAACACACAACCACAAAAATGAACTTTGTGATTTCAGCATTCTCAGGAGTTTCACATCCTATTTTTTTGCAGAGCTCAGACTTTCAGGACTTGAGAAATTAGGTGCTTTCTGTGCAAAACTCTGTTGTTGTTTTCTGAAGTGAGGATGTCGTTTGATTCACATGTGTGAATCATCAGTGAGAGACAGAATTAAGGACGATAGAGGCAGCATTGCCCATCTTATACACATACATGCAGGTGCCTTCGGTCCCACTAGCTTCTCTGGGCAAACATGATTTGCAGGTTTTCAAACCACTACGAACACCTCCAAAGCCAATTTAGATGTAGGATGATATGTGGGACAGACATCATTACCAATTATGTCCTTACCATGCCCCCTTCTACTCTTTCAAAAATCTTTTGTCTGACTCTAGTCTAACAAGGACAGTCGTACCACACGTTCTGTGAATTTATTAATGAAACACAAGAAGAGTCCTGGCAGATCACACCAGCCGTCTGGCTAATACCAGCATCCTGTTTCACGCAGTATCCAACTCGTTGCCCTGGAGGAGCAGCAAGCAGGAGACTGAATCCAAGCCCTGCCTCTTAGCCCAGGGCTTCAGAGGTTGACTGCCTCTGAATATGGAAGCTCCCTTTACTCATTATGGCTAGTAGCCATTGATGGATCTGGAGAGCCAGTTTGGTGTAGTGGTTAAGAGCGCGGGATGCTAACCTGGAAAGCCAGGTTTGATTCCCCACTCCTCCACTTGAAGCCAGCTGGGTGACCTTGGGCTAGTCACAGCTCTCTCAGAGCTCTCTCAGCCCCACCCACCTCACAGGGGGTTTTGTTGTGGGGATAATAATAACATACGTTGTAAACCGCTCTGAGTGGGTGTTAAGTCATCCTGAAGGGCAGTATATAAATCAAATGTTGTTGTTGTTGTTATCTACCATCCACGAATCTGTTGAACCCCCTTTTAAAGCCATTTATCCTTGTGGCCTTTACTTCATCCTCTTGCAGTGAATTCCACAATTTAACTACTCGTTGAGTAAAAAAGTATTGCCTTTTGTTTCTCCTGACTCTGTTGCCCATCAATTTCACAGGGTGCCCCTGATTCCTCGAACTGTCAAGTTCCAACCGACTTATAGCGGCCCCAGCAAGGGGCTTTCGTGGCAAGTGAGAAGCAGAAGTGGTTTGCCATAAGCCTTCCTCTGCAGAGTCTTCCTTGGTGGTTGCCCACCAAAGTACTGAACCTGCTTAGCTTCCGAGATCTGACGTGATCAGGCTATACCATGCTGCCTTCCTTCCCAAGTCCAATAATAGCAATAATACAACATCAATAACAACAACAATAAAGTGATTTAAAACATATTAAGCTATATAGGGCTTAACAACAACAGTTCATTTGTATACTGCTCTTCTGGACAAATTCATGCCCCAGTCAGTGTTGCTATCCCCCCAATGCAGCTGGGGAGGTGGGGCTGAGGGGAATGGCTTACCCAAGGCCACCAAGTGAGTGCATGGCGGTAGTGAGATTTTTTTTTAATTAAATATATTTTTTATTTTAAACTGTAAGAATGTACAAGAACAGACAATAGTATATAAAGTTAAACATTAGAAATCAAGTAGTTACAAGCTAAGTAGAACATCAAAACAGTCTCTAGATTTAACAAGTTGTTTAGTAGAATCATCTTGTGACAGAAAGTCTAGAACTGGGAACCAAAATTCCATAAAGTGGGATTTGTAGTCTGGATTTTCTCATTGCTTAGTGTAATCAGTTAATTTGGCTAAAATAAATAAATCCCAGACTTTCAATAACCAGTTGGAGATGGTTGGGCCCTTCTCGCTTTTCCAAGCTGTCGCAATAACAGATTTAGCTGCTGCCAACAGTAGCGCTATTAGAGCCTTTCTTTCTTTCGGGATGGGAACTGCACACCAATCATTTAGCAAGATCACTTCAGGCTGAAGAGGTATCTGATAGGTGGTTATCTCTTGTACGTATTTACACACATCACTCCAAAACTGTTTAATGTAGACACAATCCCACCAGCAATGAGGTAATGAGATTCGAACCAGCAGAGAACAGACTTGCAGCCCAACCACTTAACTATTATGCTACACCTGCTCTTATTATGGGAGAGGGAGGACATCCTTGTCATTGCAAACAGAGCTGGTGTGGTGTAGTGGTTAGGGTGGTGGACTAGGATCTGGGCCACTCAGGTTAGATGCATTTCCCCATTCTGCCATGGAAGTTCTCTGGATGACCTTACGCAGGTCACATTCTCTGACGTAACCTACCTCACAGGATTGTTGTGAGAGAGAAAAAATGGAGGACAGGAGAATGACGCAAGCCACTTTGGGTCCCCATTGAGTAAAAAATAAAAATTGAGTAAAATTGAGTAAAAATAAAAAATAAAGAGCCATACAAATGCTCACAAATTTTTCTTCCTAATGCCTTTTTAAAAACAGCTGATCTCTGTGATGTGAAGGACCGCAGCCTGAGTCCTGAAGAGTTGCTGCCATTCGGACCCTTTCAGCACCAGTTAATTTCGCTGGTTCGTTTCTCAAACTGCGTCAGTTTATTTGCAACCATCTGCACCCAATTTTGTGCCATTACTTTTGAGGCTTCCCCCTGCGTTTTCTGGGAGCACTCCCCCCCACCCCGACTTTTTAAACAAGCTGTTTTCTCGTTGGCACTTTCCTCCTTGCATAATCTTTATGCTGGTTTTTAGTGTTTAGCCCTCTTCTGCCCCTCTCCCGCCCCCTGCCAGCCCAACTTCTTTGCGATTGGCCACTCTCGTCTACCCGGCCACTCCCTCTTCCCTCCTTTCCATCCCTCTCCCTCCTCTCTCCCCTCTTCCCTCTCCTCTTTTTCTTTTCTAAATCCCGTGTTGAATCAATGCACCGATGATTTGCAAGTGTGCAGGAGATGCAAGATTCCCCATAGCTTTCATTGCTTTCATTTCCCCCTGTTTGTAGGGCTGGGATTTTGTACAGGGGGAAGAACAGAGCCCAAATCAGCCAATCAGATAAACAAAGAGGGGGCCGAGAGGAAGAAATTCTGGAATAGCAACCCCTTCAGCATTCCAGAGATGCATCAGTTTAGCATGTGCAAAAGGGGGAAAAAAATTTAAAGTGACGCCACCAGTCTCATTGTGGAGATAACTGATGCCACCGATTATGCCACTGGTGATAGAACAGTGCCAGTGCGCTTCAATTCTGATTTATTTGAGTACAGAGCAGAATAAATAAAGTAATACCACACCACCATTACAGGGAAAAGGTGCGGAGGTAACATGGCCAAGGCAATTACATTGGTTTCGGCCTGACTTCTTGAAAAATGAGGAGTAAGTCTGGAGTGCAGAAGGGGCCTCTATTGACTTCTGATAGACCAATCGTTTGATTCAATAAGCTTCACGTGCAACTCTGTCTCCAGCTTTGGATGTGCGAGATCCATCTGAACTTGAGGAAGTGACATATTCTAACTAGCAGGAAAGGGTATGGAAATAGGTTGGAGCCAGTTGTCAATTTGAATTAAGAGAAATGTGATAAAGAAGAGAGAGAGAGACAGATAAAGATGGAATTTCTAGCTGGAAATTTGGGGTGCAGCCTTGGGGGGGAAATGTGCAAGCAGCCTTCTGGGAAGTGGGTGCAGGTTTAGTGGTTTATTTAATATTTATTTATTTGATTTGATTTATACCCCGCCCTCCCCACAAATGGGCTCAGGGCGGCTAGCAACATTAAAAAATACGTTAAAATCACAAAAACATAAAATCAACAATTGTGCTGTTTGCTGAAGTAGTGTTTATGCTTTATGCCTTTACGCCTTAGTGTTTATGCTTTATGTTTATGCCTCTGTTTATGTTTTGCTTGAGTATTATAAAGAAAGCAAATATTAAAGACACCTCCTTTCAGAGCTCTGTCTCTCTTGTTCAAATTAAACTAAACATTGTCTTTGGAACTTCCCACTAGAGGAATTGGGACCAGCAACTAAACTTACATCCCCAGACTCACATTCTACAGAGCAGGCAAAGATCCCACCTCAGAAGTTTTGTTAATTTACACCCTTTCAGGGAGGCAAAATTGACAGAGCTTTTGGGGGAGGCGAAGAGGAAATTAACAAACCCTCTGAGGAGCGATCTTTGCCAGCTCTGTAGAGAGGTGAAATTGACAGAGCCTTCAGCTCTGTCTTTTTAAACTACGCTTCCTGGCTAGCATTGAGTTTCCCTACCCGTGAGCGTTCTTGTGTAAGACGTCTCTTGAGGAGAAACTCAGTAAGGCCCATTGAACTAAGTTAAATTTAGTAAACAGGCACAGGGATTGCATAAACGTCTTCTCACTCCCGCACACTCCTTTGCCCACTCACACATCATCATAACCTGTGAAAAGGTGACCTTGGGCCAGCCACCCTCTCTCAGCCTAGCCTACATCACAGAGTTGTTAGGGGGACAAACAGAAGGGAGTAGCATCACATATGCTTCCCTGAGTTCCTTAGAAGACAGGTGGGATTAAAATGCCCTAAATATGTAGCTTTGCCTCTGTGGGAGAAAAAAGACATCATTGGTATGTGGATGTCACTTCTGACTTCAAACTGGAAGGGACGTCCTTGGCACTCTGGGATTTCTTGAGTCATCAAAATCATTCAAGCAGCGACGGGAGCCAGGAGGCACCAGCAGGAGACTGCCCAACATGCCAGGTAAGTTGGCAACCTTAACCGCACTCCCTCCAAACCCTGAACTTTGAGCCGAAACGTTTCTCCTCTGATATATAAAGGTTGCAAGCTGCTTTGTGGATCTGATATAGTAGGCAGTAGCTAACAAACAACGGGTGGCACAATACCTTTGTTGAAATTTAGTGCTTTGGGTTTTTTTTTTCTGCACTGACTCAGATATCAGGGTTTTTGTAAACTGACATCAGTTGACAAAATGGCTGGATATTTAGTTGGATGGTTGTGTGCTGCCCTCTAGAGGTTATTTTGAAACCTGCAGCCAGATTTTTAAAATAAAATACAGCCGCATTCACATATGACGATGCTCCTTTGCCCTCGTATTAGAGGTGCACACTGAGAAAATTTTCATTTCGGTTTTGTA
This sequence comes from Eublepharis macularius, assembly GCF_028583425.1. Classification (NCBI taxonomy): domain Eukaryota; kingdom Metazoa; phylum Chordata; class Lepidosauria; order Squamata; family Eublepharidae; genus Eublepharis; species Eublepharis macularius. The sequence goes on along the minus strand of NC_072805.1, from coordinate 18,029,762 downwards.
TCCAGGGTTTTCAAATGAACAACTTACCATTAGTAGTGTTTTCCAGGTGGAGCGTTGCCGGTTTGGCTCAAATATGTTTGGATTTTGGTGTTTTTAATCATTATTAGTTTTAGATGCAGAGGAGTTAGCCGTGTTAGTCGGTAGTAGCAAAATCAAAAAGAGTCCAGTAGCACCTTTAAGACTAACCAACTTTATTGTAGCATAAGCTTTCGAGAATCACAGTTCTCTTCGTCAGATGCATCTGATGAAGAGAACTGTGATTCTCGAAAGCTTATGCTACAATAAAGTTGGTTAGTCTTAAAGGTGCTACTGGACTCTTTTTGATTATTAGTTTTGGCTCCATTATTTACAATGAAACCTTCAAAACTCTTGGGCGCAGCTGTTGTTGCACTTAACACCAAAATTGCACAGAACACAGCCCTCCCTCTAAACCATCAACTCACTAAGTTTGAACACACAAAGAGGGTTCAGTGTTTATGGACTTCAAAGGACACTTGAGGAAGGTGTCAAGGTGAGGCGAGTGTTGGCTGCGCACGAGCACGCTGTTCTTTTTGGGTGGGGGGTTGGGGAAACAAGGCTTTGGGGCAGCTGCTTTCATGCTTAACCAAAACCCGCATCAATGATTTGTCCCCCTCCCTCAAAACCATTGATCCACCAAGTTTTCCTTCAAGTACACCACAAACACACACACAGCAACGGACTTCGAAGAAGGCAAGTGTTGGTGGGCACACACACACTATGGCAGTGGCTGACCATGGGTCTGAGGTTGGAGCTGCTGTGAGACCCTTCCTCTCAGAGGTGTTTAGAAAGACACGATTGGCAGGAAGACGAAGCTGTTGCCCAGCTGACTTATGGCAACCCCTGCTGGGGTTTTCATGGCAAGAGACTAACAGAGGTGGTTTGCCATTGCTTGCCTTTGCAATCCTGGTCTTCCTTGGAGGTCTCCCATCCAATTACTAACCAAGGCTGATCCTGGTTAGCTTCTGAGATCTTATGAGGTCATGCTCACCTGGGCTATCCAGGTCAGGGCACTGCAAAAATAAAAGATGAATAGTCCCTCTTCCCTCCAGTGGAATTACACGACCGTTTCCAAAGCTGATAGGCAGGGAGGGGTTGGTGCTCCTCCCCTTGCAAGGACCCAGTTGGCAGGGAGACAATGCCATTGCCTGGGCAGTGCCGAAAAAAAGATGCCATCTTGCGCATTGTGCACATTCCCCTTTCTGCTAAAAGAATTAATTAAGTGGTTAACATAACGTATAGGCTTGCTCCCCTTGGGATTCTATTGGTAGACAATGCCAGTAAGGAAAACAAGATGCTTCTTGTCCAGTGCCAGCCTGCGTGCCTGCCGCTGCCACTGCACGATAAGGGCCGAAACGAAACACAAACTTTTTGGTGGGAGGGTGTTGTTATAAGCTGGTTCCCTAGATTTGGTTCACTGTTCCAGAAGCTGCTTTATTGAAACGAAACAGCGTTTTCCAGGAGTATTTCTGATTTGTCTCTCCTCCTCTGACCAGATGGATGACTCCTACTCAGAGAGTTCTTGCTGAGAGTGACTTGACCTAGAGCGTTGTCCTGTGGGACCAGGACCAGGAACCAGGAGGGCCAGCAGGAGCAGAAAGGGATTGACACTGCAGAGACATCTGCAGACTGCACCCTTGCTCTACTAGAAGCCACTCTGCCAGAGCCGGCAAATGCACAAACTATGGAAGCTCTCCTGGTATTGAGACTCAATACAAAAGTGGAAAACTTCAACCAAGGGGATAAAGACAATGTAACAATTAATGAAGATATTAGTATAAATATAGAATTCCTTTTTTTTAAAAAAGAATTTTTATTGGATTAGAAACATATAATAACAATTATAATCACATTCTTTAATTTTTTCTAATTCTAACCCCCTCCCTTCCCCCCCCTTTTTATTGACTTCCAACAGTTTTCCAACCCCCTATCCACTTTCGCTCTACTCCTTCATATTTATTTTATTTGTTTATTATAATATACTTTCAGATTCTTCTAAGCACTATTTCCACTTCCTTTCACATATAAATTGTCATATAAATTGTCATATAAATAAAATCCTCTTAATCTATCTTCTTCATTAAAACTACTAATAATATTCATTTTGATAACCTGTGTTTTATCTTACTCCTTCTATTCTCTTCAATATGGGACAAACAATTTGCCCCCCTTTATACATCAATTCCAATACTTCTATACACATACTTATTATACACACTTATTGTTGAATTTACGTATGTATGTATATATTCACTCTATGTTATACGGTTATCTTTCCAAAAAATATAGATTAGTTAATTTCTATCCCATTAATTCTCATAGTATCAACGCTATTGCTACTTAATATAATACTTAAAAATCATATAAAGTTGCTTAGAATTTTTCCATTAACTCTCCACCCCCTCGGTATAGTCACTTCTCTCCTCCTGTGTACCTCAATAATTTTCAAACTGCCACAGTTCTCCTCCCACCTCCCATTTTTTCACCAAATATTGTTTCAGCTTTCCCCAGTCCGTGTTAAACTGCCCTGGATCAAGGTCTCTCAGTTTCTTGTCATTTTGTCCATCTCCGCCATGTACAGCAATTTGTAAATCCAGTCCTCAGTAGTTGGCACTTCTTGTACTTTCCACTTCTGCGCATACAAAAGTCTGGCTGCTGCCGTCATATAGAATATCAATGTCCTATGTTGTGCTGGGATGTCTTCCATTCCCAAGTTCAGTAGCAGGAGTTCTGGGTTCTTGTTAACTTGAAATTGTAAAATCTCACTCATTACTCTTATTATTTCCCCCCAGTACTGCCTAGCTACCTCGCAAGTCCACCACATATGATACATTGATCCCTCATGTTTTTTACATTTCCAGCATTTATTAGACATATTCGAGTTCCCTAGCGCAATCTTCTTTGGCGTCAGATACCAACGGTAAATCATTTTGTAAATATTCTCTTTAATATTGGTACATGTCGTGATTTTCAATGTATGTTTCCACAAGTATTCCCACGCCTCCATTGTTATTTCTTTGTTAAAGTTTATAGCCCACTTCACCATTTGCACTTTGACTGTCTCATCTTCAGTATACCATTTTAACAACACTTTGTAGACCTTAGAAATTTCCTTTTGGTCTTCTTGTAAAATTACTTTCTCTAATTCTGAGTCTTCCATCCTTATCCCTCCCTTCGCACAGTCTGAGTAATAAAGATCTCTAACTTGTCTATATTGAAACCAGTCGTAGTTTGGAGACATCTCTTGTTGCGTTCTTATTCTTATTTTAAAGGATTCTATTTGAGTTATCTCCTTATACGTTAAACATTGTTGTTCATTATCGACCGTTCTTGGATCTATTACTTCATATGGAACCACCCAGGAGGGAATTCCTTCTTGTAGGTATTCTTTGTACTTCTTCCAAATTGTGAAGAGGCTTCTCCGAATATAGTGATGCAGGAACATAGAATCTGCTTTTACTTTATCATACCATAGGTATGCATGCCATCCAAATAATTTTTTGTATCCCTCTAAGGCCAGCAGTTTGCGATTTTTCAATGTGATCCAATCCTTCAACCATACCAGACAGATTGCATCATAATAAAGTCTCAAGTTGGGCAGTTGCCTTCCCCCTCTTTCTTTTGCATCCTGTAACACTTTCATTTTCACTCGAGGCTTCCTGCCTGCCCACACAAACTCTGATATTTTCCTCTGCCATTTATCAAATTGCTTGGAGTCCCTAATGATTGGTATCGTCTGTAACAGAAACATAACTCTTGGTAACACGTTCATCTTGATTACTGCAATTCTTCCCAACCATGACAAGTTCAGCCTATTCCATTTGATCAAATCATGCTCTATTTGAGTCCATAATTTCTCATAGTTATTCTTAAATAGATCTATATTTTTTGCAGTCAATTCAATTCCCAAGTACTTCACCTTACTTGTTACCTCACAGTCTGTTATTTCCGTTAATAACTGTTGCTTTTGTTTAATCATATTCTTACATAAAATCTTTGATTTCTTTTTGTTTACATAGAAACCTGCCAAGTCTCCAAACTCTTTTATTTTTTCTATTACCTTAGGCATGTTTTCAATTGGATCTTCCACAATTAACATTATATCATCTGCAAACGCTCTGACCTTATAGGAAAAGTCTTTATCTTTATACCACGGATCGCATTATCTTCTCTAATCTGCATCATCAAAATTTCAAGAACCAAAATAAACAACAATGGGGATAGCGGGCAACCTTGTCTTGTACCCTTTCCAATAATCAGTTTTTTAGTCAGCTCGTCATTCACCACAATTGCTGCACTCTGGTCTCTATAAATTTCTCTCACTGCTCTTATGAACCTTTCCCCCATTTGTAGCTGTTCCATGGTGGCAAACATAAAGTCCCAGTTCAAATTGTCAAATGCTTTTTCAGCGTCTACAAAAAAGAAACCAACCTCCTTATCACATCGCCTGTCATAGTATTCTATAGCGTTTATGACTGTCCTTAGGTTGTCTCTGATTTGTCTATTTGGTAAAAAGCCTGCTTGTTCTTCTCCAATAACTTCGGCTAGCCACCCCTTTATTCTCTCCGCCAAGATCTTTGCAAAAATCTTGTAGTCATTATTAAGTACAGAGATAGGTCTGTAGTTTTTAACATTGGTCAAGTCCTGTCCTTCTTTGGGGATCAATGATATATTTGCTTCACTCCAGGTATCTGGGATCCTTTGGTCCCTCATAACACCATTGATCACCTCTTTTAAAAACGGTACCAGTTCATTGGCCATTGCCTTGTAAAACTTAGCTGTGAGTCCATCAGGCCCTGGCGCTTTTCCCAAGTTTGTTGACTGTATTGCCTTCCTTATCTCTTCTTCTGTTACTTCACTGTTTAGTTTAACTCTCCACTCCTCGGACATTACTGGCAGCTTCATTTTCTCCAGATATGCGGCTATCGCATCTTTATTCACTTCTTTCTTATCATACAATTTAGCGTAAAATTTATAAAAGGCTCTGCTAATAGCGACCTGTTCCAGGTGTACTTTATTGTCATCACATATTTTATTTATTATCTTTTTCTCCTTTCTTTTCTTCAATTGCCATGCCAAAAATTTCCCAGGTTTGTTCGCCCCTTCAAACGACTTTTGATTCAGTCTTTTCAGATTCCATTCCAATTCTTTATTATTCATGGCCGTCAACTGCTCCTGAAGGATTTTAATGTCCTGATATATTTTCTTTTTCCCTGGTCTTTTCTTCAACTGGATTTCTTTGGCTTTTATTTTTTCCATAATCTCCTGTCTCTTCTCCTCTTTTTTCCTTCTGAGTCTTCCATTTAAGTCCATTAATACACCTCTGATTACTGCCTTGTACGTGTCCCATACCTTGTTGGTTGGTACTTCTTGATTCATGTTGTACTGTATGAAGAATTTAGTCTCCCTTCTCAACATTTCCATATTTTCTCCCTCTTGCAACAAATCCTCATTTATTCTCCATCCTTTTCTCTTAGTTCTTTTTCCAAATTTCCACATAATTGGGTTATGATCTGAGCCTACCATAGGCATTATTTCTACTTCCTTAGTCCAAAGTACTAAGTCCTTTGAGGCCCAGATCATATCAATACGCGATAAGGTAGAGTGTCTTGCAGAGAAAAAGGTATACTGTCTGATTGTGGGATTCTGCATTCTCCACACATCTTCCAACGCTTCCTGTTGCATTAATCCAAAAAAAGTCTTTGGTAATAATCCTCTTTTCTTTTGTGTAGTGGCTGATTTCTTGTCTTGTTCCAAATTCGTAACTCCATTGAAGTCTCCTGCAAGTATTATCTGATCATATGAAAGTTCATCTAGTTGCTTCTTTAAATCCTCAAAAAAGCACTCTTTAGCTCCATTAGGCGCATATATTCCAATCACCAACACTTTCTTTAAGTTCCAAATGCATTCCACTGCTATAAATCTGGCTTCCCCATCTCTAATTATCACCTTTGGTTGCAGCTCTTCTTTTATATATAGTACCACTCCCCTTTTTTTCTTTTTTGAGGCCGCTACAAATTCAATGCCCAATTTACTTACTTTAAGGTATTTTACATCCTGATTTCTAATATGAGTCTCTTGTAAGCAAACTATATCACATTTCTGTTTTAATAGCCAGTGGAAAATACTTTTTCGCTTATTAGGTGAGTTAAGTCCATTTACATTCCACGATAAAACTTTGCACTCCATATTCAAAGCCTTGTTGTTGGTAAGTCTTTTTCATTGTCCATCATGAACCTTTCCATTTCCAATTCAGATCTGATGCGCTTTCTTACCCCTCCAAATTCAAAAGATATCCCTTCCGGTAATTCCCATCTGTATCTTACTTTCATGTCTTTCAAAGTCTGGACTAACACTTTGTATTTTTTCCGGTCCAAGAGCACCGATCTGGGTAACTCCTTCATGATGATAATTGTCTTGCCATCAACTATCAATGGATCTTGAAATTGCTTAGTCACTATCATTTCCCTTACATTCCTTGTCGTAAATTGCACTATCACATCCCTTGGTACCTTTCTCTGGGTCGCAAATCTGGAATTTATTCGGTACACCACATCTAGGAAAGCCACAACCTCCTCCTCCTCCTTTTCCAGGTATTCAGTATAAATATAGAATTCCTTACGGTAAAGTGCAAAGTGATAAAGTGCTGAATGCTGATTCAATATAATTACTTACAAATTCTTACAAAATATCTGTATTACAAAATATCCACAATCCACAATAAATAACGGCCAAAAATAGAAAGACAGCCAGAATTGTCCAATCAATAGTGTGCAATAAAAGTCCAGATGCACATGTAGCAACCTTCTAAGGCTTCTTCTTTCTTCTCTTTTGCAGGTGTGCAGGTAATAGGTGCTCAGAGAAGGCACCGGAATCAACAAACAGATTCTAATCTCATGATTTATTTTCTTTTGCAGGTGGAGCCAAAATCACAAATGGGAAAAAATATTCAGAAGGACCCAACAAGGAGCCGGCTAATTATTGAATTTGTTTCATCCATTGACCTCTTCAGGGGTCGTATATCTGATCCACCATACATCAACACAAACACTTTTATTCTCTTGTGCGTCTGTATCGGCGCACCGTAAATCTTGGCCAGCACTGGCAGTTCCTGAGACAGCTGCTGGGCCCCTGCCAGGCAGGAAACATATGCAAAACAGTGGAAAGGCTGCCATGGGTAAACACAATCAACACTCAAGGGTATAAACCGTCCTGTGGTGCAAGTTAAAAACCAATTAACAGAGTCTGCGGTTTAAATTTTAAAGTTCCTATAACAGTGCAATAAAATAAAGTGCTCCAGAGCAATAAATATTCATTCACAACTGGATATCCCCTTCCTTAAATAAATAAATACAATAACAATCATAGATGACAATAATGAACCTCAGATACATTGAGATAGTATCAAGAAATCAGTCTAGCATAATAAATTGGTGGCTTTGAAGTCTAATTCTGATGGCAACTGTTTTCTTCTCTTCAACAGGTAGAGAGAATTGTGCAACCTCTGTGAACTTCCCGGATTCGAGGTAAGTCAATTGTTATGTTTAGTTCCTCATTAATGATCTCTCTTCATGTTTCGTTCATCAAGTACATGGAATCCTGGAAGCTCCACTAGGTATCACCCAACAAGCTGCTAGCCGGAAAACCGTTTCGCTAACCTTTTTCAAGGGCATCTCCAACATGAAAGAACAGCAATTCTTTCCTTGAACATATACGCCACCACTAGAGCTGTTACCGGCCATTCACTGGGCTGTTCACACCAACTGCTCTTTAATTAAGGAGACATCACCAGGGCTGTAGTCCCTCAGGACCTGCTGACAATCAGCACGAATGGGGGTGGCAGAAGGCCCAGGCTGAGGCAGCACACAGAAGTGGCAATCTGGCTGTACGCAACCTCACTGTAACCCCCAAGCAGAGCGCAGCCTCTGGAGCCCCAACACCTGCCAGTAGATGCAGCTGAGCAAGAGCACCTCTTGAACTATTTAGATCAAGGCTTCAGGTGGCTGCCTTGCTGGATCAACCGGTTTGCTATGCTCAGGCTCTGGGTGCCTTACAGCTGCTCTTGCCTCAGAGGCCAGACAGCCAAGTGACTGACTCCAGAGGAGTCCAACCAACCAGGCACAGGACAACTCATTTGTTTTGGTCTGCACACCCTTGCCTCAGACAAAACTGGCAAACTCTGACAATGAAACACACAGTGACTCGCTAATAACATTAGGCAACTGTTGACTAAGTTGTGTTTCTTTTAAAAACCGTTCAGGGTGTGGGAGGGGAAGAAGAAAGTCGCACAAAAAAATCCCATTATATTGTCGATAGGGTCTTCAGGTTGCAACCAGGGGATTCTCTCTGCGTCTTCCCATTCCATGAAGTAGTGGCTGAGCAGGCAGCCCTGGTTCCTCTGGTTTATATCTTTTTCTGGTTTCTCCTCTGCTTTGAGTGGTGCTCCTAGACCCCTGATCAGTACAGCGGGTGTGGAGAGATAACAGAAAGAGAGTTTAATCCAGGGGTTGGCTTCGGAGGCAAATGTGGCTCAGCGCAGAACTGAATATGGATTTTTTTCCAAAAAGAAAAAGGAATCTTAAAGTTAAGGTGTATTGGAGGGATCGGGGGGATGCTAGAATAATCAATGTGTGAAGGGAATTGCAGGGAAAGATTTGTTGAGGGGGGGGGGGACTTAGGTCCAAGCTAGATGTCCAGGTTTCTAAAGAGTTGGGTTTCCCAGAACCAACTCAGGTTTCTGTGGCCATACCGCAGTTAAAAAGTAAATGGCTGTTAAAACAAATAAAAGAGAGCCCAAATGGCCAAAGAATTCCTCTGCGAGGGAAGGAGGGGCTCCTCCCCCTACGTCATTTTCCCATGTCACAATAGCACGGGATATTTTCCCCCTGTTTGTACTGTTCCATCTGCACAAAATACTCCATGTGGAGGAGAAAAGAAAACAAGGAAAACATCTCTTCCTTTTGACAGGGAGAAATGGCTTGAGGGGGAGGGAAGGAAAAGCCCCCCCCCCGGAGGCATTTGGATGCCATTTAGGGTCTCTTTTATTTTTAACAGCTACTCCCTAAAGCTACTGTGTAGTTTCAGGGAACTCGAGTTGGGAACCCAGAACCAACTCTTTAAAACCAGCACGTCTAGTTTGGCCCTTATATACACTTCACAGAACCGGGAATGGTAAGAGGTGAACACTTGCCAGTAACCCAAGTGCGAACTGTGTCAGTGTGTTCAAACAATTGCACAGACTGCTCCTGTGTCTATTAATGACTTCTTGTAAGACCTCGTGTGTGCTGCTTCATAAAAAAAGGGTTGGCCACAACCAGCATTTGGGAAGCAGCAGCGTTAAGGATTATTAATCAGCATGTCAGTCAATAATGTATATTCTGTGGCATGCAAATGGGCTTTCTTATACCCGCTCTTTATTGCTGGCCTGCCCTGGATTTTGTTTGGTTCTATAATTGTAAAAGGCTGCAGAGCCCGGGGTTAATTCAGGGTTGCCTCGCTTCTTGGCTCCAGTAGATTTACAGATGAAGAAGATCTCTCCGGGACTGTCCTAGTTCCAAGGAAATCTCTCCCTAAGAGACATCCTGAAGTGTGGCCTTGAGCATTTTGGAGAGATTCGCTCTCCTGGCTTTCAAACCAGCAACAAAGAGGCAATTGCCAGGTACAGAAAAGGAAGTCACACCTTAATAGTCAGGTGGGGCTGGTACGGTGATCCTTGACATGAGAATTGAGGTTTTTACAAACATGTCTTTATTTTCACCTGCGAAACATCAGCAGGGATGCTTGTGTGTTTTGGAATTCTCGCATCTGGGTTTCCTCACCTAAAATTTGCGGAGATATTATTGCACAGCTGAGATAATGCATGTATGGCTGAGATATTGCATGTACGGCTGAGATATTGCATGTACGGCTGAGATATTGCATGTACGGCTGAGATATTGCATGTACGGCTGAGATTATTTGAATGGTTCAAGGTTAATGGCTATGTATCCCTGAGCTCTGGGCAAGCAATACCCTCACCTTGCTTACCGCAATGGCTTATTCAGTGTGTGGCCATGGGGGCTAGTGATCGCTTTGACTTCTAAGCTGTATTGTTGTACCTTTTCACTCTGGGAAAATTGATTTCAAAAGAGGAACTTAATTCTTTCCCTGCCTACCAGGTTGATTCAACCAATTGTTTTGCTGGTGAAGAGAGGAAAGAGGGGTCCCTTTTTACCATTCCCCAAAAGCTATGCTGAGAATCGTACTTGCATGGTTCAAAGCCTAGAGGACAGGAGCAGCAGTAAGGTGGAAATTGGGTGAGACTGAGTGAAAAAGCTGAATGTGTGCACCTAAAATTTTCTGTACGGGTTTGAACACCTGCTTTTTATAACAACAACAACAACAACATTCAATTTATATACTGTCCTTCAGGACAACTTAACACCCACTCAGAGCGGTTCACAAAGGATATTATTATCCCCACAACAAAACACCCTGTGAGGTGGGTGGGGCTGAGAGAGCTCAAGAGAGCGGTGACAAGCCCAAGGTCACCCAGCTGGCTTCAAGTGGAGGAGCGAGGAATCAAACATGGCTCTCTAGATTAGAGTCCCACGCTCTTAATCACTGCACCAAACTGGCTCTGGAGGCCTTCTGGAGGGCCTTTGGGTTTTGATCTATAAAAAATGGGGTGGTTGGGACTGGCAGTTGTGGAAATTGTATTCTATTGATTTTCTGATATATTACTGTGTTCTATTGCATTTTATTGATTTTACTGTTTGTAAACTATCTTGTGTATGCAAAGTACCCTCAAGTCACAGCTGATTTATGGCAACCCCTCAAGGGAAGAGAGGGGTTCCCATTGCCTGCCTCTGCGTAGTGACCCTGGACTTCCTTAGTGGTCTCCCATCCAAGTACCAATCCAGCTTATCTTCTAAAATCTGACAAAATTGGACAGGGGCAGGAGGGATACTTAATTGAGAGGCAGTATATAAATAACCTCATTGCATATTGCTTCTTCCCTTTTTTCCTGCGTGGTTTTAGACACATGGGGAGGGCAGACTGTCTGGGGAGCACCTTTGGGGAGCAATCCTAAGCAGGTGTACTCGGAGATAAGCTTACTAAAGAGTTCTTAGGATGGTATTGTAAGGCAACGTTCCTGGGAGTAAGCCCCATTGAGCAGACTGCAGTAGGATTCTGAGTAGAGATGGGCACGAACCAAAATACGAACCAAAATTCAGCACGAACCAGGCTGGTTCATGGTTCGCAAACCAGCGGTTCATCAGAGCCCATTTCTGATGAACCACCACAAACTTTAGGCTGGTTTGTTTGGTTCGTTTTTTGGTTCGTCACTGCAGACAGCCTGGTGCCGATCAATCAGTTTCCTAGGCAACAGGGGATGGACTTCCTGCAGACCTTCTGCTGACTCGGAAGTGGTGATTTGCTGGCCCAGAAGTCACATTTTCATGAACCAAAATGAACCAGTTCGCGAACCGGGGCAGGTTCATGAAAGTTCGTGGTTTGTGAAATGTGACAAACCATGAACTGCACGGTTCATTTCCCCCCCCGGTTTGTGCCCATCTCTAATTCTGAGTAGACCTCCTTAGGATAGCCCTGTCATAGTGGCGGCATGGGAAATTTAGGCTGCAATCCTAAGAACAGTTTCTGTACAGTAAAATAGTAAACAGTCCAGTAGCACCTTTAAGACTAACCAACTTTATTGTAGCATAAAGAGCCACAGCTCTCTTTGTCAGATCTCTTTAGTATTTTGCTACTACAGACTTGGATTTCTGTAGAGTAAGACCCATCAAATAACGGAGGACTTCCTTCTGAGTGGACCTGTTTTGGATTGCTTCTTTAGGCAACCCCTTCTTTCTGTATTTTTCTGTAAAAAGAGAGGGGATATCGGGATAGCTTTACGTCCATTTGCATTTCTTGTGTAGGTTGGCCCTAAGCAATAATGATTTACTAGTGTTCTGTTATCTCCATTGTAGATCACCAGTCGTTTGTATTTTACATTGGGAAATGAATTGCACCCAGTTTAATAAGCTGTAAATGTTTGACTGCCCGGATGGATCAGATCACCAAGTAATGGCAGCGGCGCACAATGTCTAGTCATGTGGCATTGTTTCCCATTGTTCTGCTGTTGTGCGAGTATATTGCTTGTTCTGTACACCTGCATGCTTGTCTAGCTACAGCAGCTTCTTAAGAAATCTTGGTGGTTTTCACAGGGAGGCCAGGCTTATGTGTGGTTTCTGTGTCACTGCTTTGGCTGCTGATAGAGCTCAATAATTATAGAGCCATCAGGGCTTCCATGTGGCCGTTTTCCCTGCAGTTTCCCTGACCTTGTCTGTGGCCATTGCCGCCCCCAGGCCACTGGGGCTTTTTCCATGTTCTTTAAAATCAGCACGTTAATATCTTTGTATCTATATAGCTCTCAATAGCTTTTGCATATATATTTCTCAGAAGCCTTGTCTTGAGCAGATGTTTCTGGAACGTTTGCAAAAGATATGTGTGTATGCATGTATGTTTATATGTATATAAAGACATAAGGCATATCTCTGCAATATCTTCCTCTGGAGATATTGACAGATTCTGAGGGTGGGCTCCATGGCATCATATTGCCACTGAGCATGCTAAACTCCACCCACTCCAGGCACCGCCTCCAAATCTTCAGGAATTTCTCAAGTCAGAGTTTGCTACCCCACCCCCATAGCTAAAAGCTGAAAAGCCAACAAGCCAGAGGGACCCTGTAAAAAGTTGCGGCTGAGGGTCTCCCTACACAGTTCTTTTATGAGTTCTCCACAGAACTATCCCATGCACTGCGCTGACACACATCACCTCAGGAATTGGCTTCCTGAGGTGTGCAAATGGGCTCAGAAAGCTGCCTTTGGGGGACGGAAAGCTCCTGCCTTACGCCCAAGCTTTTTACCCCTTGCAAAAACAGTGTGGAAGAGAGGCATTTCCCCATTTCTGCTGCTCCACATGGAGGTAGCCCTGCAGAGAAGATTAGCACATCAAGCCCCAATCCATATGCAAAAGAACCTCCTCAGGATACAGTGAAGCCTCCCGCCATTAGCATTCCACACCCTGGGAAACTCTTACAGGATGACTCAGCTCAACCCCACCCCTCCTGAGTAGATACAAATGACTTGCCAACATCTTTTCCACACTGTGACACTGAGAGATCTCTGTCTCTTGGTGCTACACCTCTGAAGATGCCAGCCACAGCTGCTGGCGAAACGTCAGGAACTACAATGCCAAGACCACGGCAATACAGCCCGGAAAACCCACAACAACCAATTTATGGTTACTGGCCAGGACCAAGAAGTTCCTTCTTTGTGTATCTGAACTCCCTGAAGATTTGGGAAACTATTAATCCATTGATCAATACGTAGCTGCTGGCTGAGCAATGTGCAGGAGTGAGTCAGGAGGGAAGACATAACAGGAGTCATTACGGATTGCCAAATCTTGCTTAAACTGTGTTTGCCCATCCATGAGAAAAAGGCCCTGGCTCCAGTCAGGCCTGTTGAAAGAAGAAGGACCGGGGGAACAACATTCTGGTCACCCCGGCATTCGGTCATGTCATGTGATTTGACTTGATCTAATGTTTGACTTGATCTAATGTTTGAGTTAGGTCTGGGTGGTAGGAGGCGGGTTCCGGAAGCAGCTCTCAGTAGCCTTGTCTTGAGCAGATGTTTTTGGAACATTCAAAAAAGATCCTATGTCAAGAAGGTGCTTCAGTGAGTGATTCCGCACACGTTGGATAATGCAGTTCCAATCCTCTTTATAGATCATTTGGAACGGATTTTTTTGTGTGCGGAACAAAAAATCCACCTCAAACGATTGATAAAGTGCATTGAAAGTGCATTATCCAAGGTGTGCGGAATCAGCCTATGTCAAGGTGGTAGAGCATCCTCTTGGCACACAGAAGGTCTCGTTCAATCTCCGCCATCTTCAGATGAAAGGCTCCAGTAGCCGGTGAAGAGAAAGACCTCAGCCTGAGACCCAGGAGACACACGGCCAGGCTGAGGAGACAAGGCTGATGTTGGTGGGCCAATGGTCTGACTCCCCACAAGGCCCTTTCCTGTGTTCTTTGGAGTTCAGAGCACCCAGGGCCCAAACTAGGAAGTGATATTTAACACACAACTGCCACTGGGACTGGCAGTTAAACTGCTGTTGTTCCACGTGGGAACTCCATTCTGAAGTGTCTTGGGGGCCCAATCTGCACTGGGTCCATGGCATGGGAGAGGAGGGTCTTCAGCTTCCACCCCTGTGTTATTTCCCAACCTAAAATAGCACCGTGGGGGTGATATTTTCCCAGAGGGGGGCTACATGTGTACTGCATACAGTGCAGCAAGAAAGCCAGGCAGAGCTGTGGACCCACGTACTTTCACTCTCTGCCACTGAACTTGAGTGGCTGTCCACGAAGATTCCGTGTGAACCATTGTGGGCAACAAGTTTGCCCCCATTTTACTCACTGATTCATCACTGCTAAAATACTGTCATTATTCACTTGTTTATTTACTTCTTTTGTACCCTGTCTTTCTCCCTAATAGGGACCCAAAGTGACTTACCACATCTTCCTCTTCTCCATTTTATCCTCACAGCAACCCTGTGAGGAAGGTTAGGCTGAGAGCCAAAACAGACAAGATGCCGGATGCATGGAGAACACATGTCGTTTTCCCACAAGGTTCCACGGGAAGTGTAGTGAGATTCTCTCCCTCTTCTCTCTGGCAGAGGTTCTTTCTCTAGGCATCTTGTCTAGTCTGCTCAGCTCCCTCTTACTGTCTCCAGCTTCCCATGCTCCCCCCTAAAAGCATTCTGCAGCCAGAGGGAGCTGAGCGTGCTGGTGGCAGTGAGAGGGACAAGAAGCCGATCACCGCTGCCAACTCCTTCTGACTGCTGCCAGTGCAATTGGCTCCCTCTTGCCACTGCCAGCGTGCTCGGCTCCCTCTGGCTGCAGAGTGCTTTTAGGGGAGCAAGGGGAGCTGGCGGCAGCAAGATGGAGCACAGACTAGACGAGATGTCTAGAGAGAGAACCTTTGCAAAGGAGAAGAGGGATTCTTCTCCCTGGCAGAGGTTCTTTCTCACTACACTTGCAGGAAATTGACGTGTATCTTCCACGTGTCAGGCGTCTCGTCTGTTTTGGCTCTGAGTGTGCGTGTGCAACTGGCCCCAGTTTACCCACCAAGCTTCCATGGCTGAGTGGAGATTCGAACCTGAGTTTCCTAGATCCTAGTCTGACACTATCCATTACTCCACAAGCTCTCTCGAAAGCATACTTGATACTAACAGGTAACTTGCTGGAATCACGGAAGAGAAACTGGTGCACCATTAACTGCTTTGTGGAGTGTTGTGCAGTATAAAGAGGATGAACTAACAGGAGCCAAAGAGTCTTTGCCTTGCTCGCTCCACCATCTTTCTCTGATCAGGAAGTGGGAAATTGTCACAGAAGCCTCAGTAATGTTGCAAGGGAATCTGTAGTGCTCTCTCATTTCCTGGTGGAAAGGCACTTGGGGAAGTCAGCAGTACATAGCTTTCCTTATGCAAGTGTGTCTTTCTCATTGCATCTCTTGGCTACATTTCTTCAAGCAGAGAGTGTCCTCCAGGTAGAATTGCCAGCTCTGGATGGAGAAATTCCTGGAGATTTGGTGGTGGAGCTTGGGGGTTATTCCTAGGGGGTATAATGCCATACAGTCCACCCTCTGAAGCAGCCATTTTCTTCCCGTAGCCTTGAGATCAGTTGTAATTCCAGATCTCCTGAAATTACAACTCATCTCCAGGCTCCACCTGTAGGTTGGCAACCCTGCCTCTGGGACACTGTGATCTCACAGCCTCCAATTTCCTGGTGGGAGACTGACCTGGAGAGAGCAGAGCACATTTCTCACCTAATAGCCAGTTTGGTGTAGTGGTTAAGAGCGTGGGACTCTAATCTGGAGAACCAGGTTTGATTTCCCATTCATCCACTTGAAGCCAGCTGGGTACCCTTGGGTCAGTCACAGCTCCCAGGAGCTCTCTCAGTCCCACCCACCTCACAGGGGGGTTATTGTTGTGGGCAGGGCTTTTTTTCTGGGAAAAGAGGTGGTGGAACTCAGTGGGTTGCCCTCGGAGAAAATGGTCACATTGCTGGTGGCCCCACATCCTGATCTCCAGACAGAGGGGAGTTTCGATTGCCCTCCGTGCCACTCCAGCAGCACGGAGGGCAATCTAAACTCCCCCCTGTCTGGAGATCAGGGGCCAGGGCCACCAGCCATGTGACCATTTTCAAGAGGTTCCGGAACTCCGTTCCACCACGTTCCAGCTGAAAAAAAGCCCTGGTTGTGGGGACAATAATGACATACTTTGTAAACCGCTCTGAGTGGGTGTTAAGTTGTCCTGAAGGGCGGTATATAAATAGAATGTTGTTGTTATTATTCATAGGGTTTTCACTAACCCAGTCTTGCTTGGCCCTGGTGTTGAAGTATCATAAGCAGTCTGATATCCACGGGAGCATGTGGGTCTGAGATGCTGGTGGACTAGTACATGCATAATCCAAACAACATGAACTGGCTACGACTTGCATCTTCTACGTGTCTCTTGTGCATGCGCATAAGCAATGAACATTATGGCGTTTCGCACTGGGTAGCCTACCATTTCAAACACAGTCGTTGCAGAGGTGTATTCTCACCCAGGACAGCAGACTGGCTGAATCAGTGGAGGACAGGCTACAGGAGCAGGGGGGGAAAATACGGCACACATGTGATGGGACAGAGCAAAGATTCCCAGCCTTGTTGAGCCTGTGGACACTTTTGGAGTTTTGAGAAATGCTAATCGGCACCACCACAACAGGGAGGCATGTCTAAAAATGGCTGCTGAGGGTGGGGGGAATCACAAAATGTCAGGAGGTTCCAAAGTTAAACATCTTCCTATGATAGGGGCGGCTATATCTGAACGGCACTCCCTGCAGAGCCAAAGGTGATGCCTCTTGGGTTTTTCTGAATCGCTTCATGAGCTCTATGCTTTAGGGAAGAGACACTTTGGGGAAGAAGCAGGGGGGGCATCTGGAATAAGGTTGTCAGCCCTGTGCTGGGAACCTCCAGAAAGTTTCACCATAGAGTCTGGGAGAATTTCTAGAGAATCACCGTTGCAGCAACCAGAAGCAACATTGCCCCAACTGTGACATTACCCCTCTGTTTTCTCCTCCCACTCAATTGCCCAAGAGCAAGAGGGAGTTGGAGACAGTGGGTGGGGGTGAGAGGTTGCTTGCCATGGGGAGCAACTGGCAGTCCAGCCAGGAAAAACACCAGTGTGCCCTATGGCATCCCTGGGGACTGCATTAGGGTCTACTGGGACAGAACCATCAGCAATATGCAGAGGTCAGGAGGGGAAGGTAGAGATGCTTTGGCCAGTAACCCTTGGTATAAGGACAGGTTTTCCCTATTTTCATTTAATAAAGCTTGGAATGTGTGTTACTAGTGTGATCCTGAAGTTGGCAGGGACTACTGCGTTGGCCCATATCCCAGCTGTGTCCTTCAGGCTGCAAAAATGGTGACTGATAGGTGGCTTTCAGCTTGGTAAGTTCTCAGGTTATGTTGGCTGGACTTATAGTAAAAGCAAATCTGATTGGAATTAGAGCGTTTGAGAAGGCGCGGGAAAGGCAGCGGTGATGGGCAGCCAGGACTCTGGAGATCAGAGCGGTTTCCAGCAAATCATAAGGCAGCAGGTTCCCCCCGGAGAGCAGAAACCAGCACAAAATGAATCTGAGAGAGGCAGCCAGAGAGCTGTGCCAGTTACTCCATGATGGCCCTTGTTCTCTTAACTCCATTCTGTTCGGACGGGGCTCTGTGGTTGCTTTTGGCCAGCTGCCATTTTTGAAGCAGGACGAAGAAGGCTTCTGAGCCTCGATCTCTAACTTAGCTGCTCCTGGAAACATCCACCCAAAAAAAACCAGTGGCTCACAAAGCAAGAAGCCAGCCGAGCACAGCCCGAAGCACAAAGCCAATGGAAGGAAACCTAAAATGCTCTTTAAGAGGCTGGGGGAGGGCATTTTTGGTATTTTAAAGATGGTTAGAGGGCGCCATCTCAAAATGGTACCCGATATTTTCAGAACGCCTAATATTTTATTACTAGCAACAAAGTTCATTGTGGGGGAAAAACACAACGGGCTCTAGACAGGGGAGGGCAGGCGGGCATTCCTTTTTCCTCTATCACTGATCCCGGCCAGATGAAGGCAAGGGGTGCGGGCATGGCCGCCTCCTTTGTGCCTGATCCCGGTCAAGTGAAGGGGAGGTGGGCATTGCCACCTGCTCCACGCCTAATTCCAGCTGGGTAAAGAAGGGGTGGGCATTGCCTCCTGCTCTGCGTCTGATTCCGACTGGGTGAAGTGTGGAGGGGCATTGCTGCCTGCTCCATGCCTGATCCCGGCCAGGTGAAGGTGGGGGCGGGAATTGCCACCTGCTCCACTCCTGATCCCAGCTGGGTGAAGGGAGGGCAGGCATTACTTCCTGCTCCGCGCCTGATCCAGGCCAGGAGAAGGGGGGGGTAGGCATTACCTAATCCTCTGTTTCTGATCCTGGCTGCATAAAGGGGATGAGCATTGCCACCTTCTCCGCTCCTGATCCCAGCCGGGTGAAGAGGGGGTGGGCATTGCCACCTGCTCAACTCCTGATCCCGGCCGGGTAAAGGGGCAGGCATTGCCACCTGCTCCACGCCTAATTCCAGCTGGGTAAAGAAGGGGTGGGCATTGCCTCCTGCTCTGCGTCTGATTCCGACTGGGTGAAGAGGGGGTGGGCATTGCCACCTGCTCCTGATCCCGGCCGGGTAAAGGGGCAGGCATTGCCACCTGCTCCGCTCCTGATCCCAGCTGGGTGAAGAGGGGGTGGGCATTGCCACCTGCTCTGCGCCTGATCCTGGCTTGGGCTTCCTGCTGTGGCATGCTTTCTGGAGGTCTGATTGCCTCATCTTGGCTTCCTTCCACAACAGCGCCCTCTGGAGGTGCATCAGGGTAGGAAGTGAGTTGTCTGGAACACATTTAGCCTTTTATATAGTAGGATGATGACACTTATCATTTGTGTAGCACTTTAAATGTTGAAAGTGCTTCACATAGTCATCTTTTTCTATCTCTTACAACAGCCCAGTAAGGAAGGCTAGTATTGTTATTTCCATGTCATGGGTAAGGGCAGAATGAGGATTAGAAGATGTTTGGGATCTGGGTTGGGATCTGTCTGCTTTCTACAAGAAAGAAGAGGACAGTCTCATACACATTTCTTCTCTCTGTCCTGAATCACCTTCCTTCCCCTCTCCCAAGAGTGAAGAATGACCATTAATGGCCTCATTTATCTGAAGATGCACCTGGATAGAATGATGCTGGGACACCATTTCTGCTGGTCCAGCGGAAATTCCCTTGCCATCAGAATATGTTTCCAGCAGAAAATCTTGTGTTCCCTGTGCAGCATGACAAAAACCAAACAATGTAGTGGGAAATTATGGATTCCATGTAACGGTTTCTGTCTGGAAGATTTTGTACATTATAAGTTTTCAGTAAAGAATACCCTGTTTGAGATACACACACAATTTACAGCATATACTGTGTCAAGTTGAGGGCAGAATTGCAAACAGCAAATTAACTTGGTCCACATCTGGAGAATGCTGCTGGAGAAGTAAAATGCACAGCTGGGGGTGTAGTATTTCTTTTTACATGCATAGGCAATGATGTTACTCAGGGACAAAGGAAAGGCAATGGAAATAAGGACATCTTTTTTCCTAAGAGAACACGGACACATTCAAGACACTCTGCATGTGCTCAGAGGAATTGTTTCCAAATATTAGGGTATAAAATGAGATACTGCGGCTGGTCATATTAAAAAGGCTATACTCTACCATGCCCCGAAACATCATTTTCTTCCCCATCGTTATATATTTTGTATCTAGCCAGATAAAGGAATTATTGTCACAACCAAAAGATAATCAGTACTTAAATAATGTTAGAAGGATTTGCATTCCTTCTGAGCTGTCCCACCAGAAGAATCGACATTTCCCCTTTGGATGAGGATAACTTTGCTGCTATGCATGGTGTTAGGGGAAGCATATACTTTCTGATAGATGATACATGCATGTAAGGGCATGGGTAATGTGAAAGCAACTGAACCTGATCCATTCTTGTTCTGTTCTGTTCTGGAGCTATCTTACAGCACTGCGACGTTGCGCAAAACTCGTGTGAGAAAATGCGATATTTCGCGTTTTCACCGGCACGATCCGCAATGTTGCAGCATGGCCCGGCTTCAGGTAAGCCGTGTGGAAACGGCCATTGTGTCAGACATAGCAACTCTTGCCACATCCCAAAGACACTCTGGATATGTTCTGGGGCATTATTTACTCATGGTATGGCAGCTGTGCACAGTGCAACATGTTCTCTTCCGCAAGCAAGTATGGCTTGCTCTCTTGTGTCCTGGAAATCCTATTGTTCCTCACCCCAATTTTTGCTTTTAATATTCAGCCAGGTAAAATGACTGTTGTAACAACAACAACAACATTCAATTTATATACCACCCTTCAGGACAACTTAATGCCTATTCAGAGCAGTTTACAAAGTATGTTATTATCCCCACAACAAACACCCCGTGAGGTGGGTGGGTGAGGTGTAACAGACAAAAAAGCACTGGGTACATGCTTTGAGGTGTTCTGAACAGAAAATGCCTCCATGAGGTAGAATATGACAAGCGGAAATTTTTGTTGGTCAGTACAACAAAAATCACCTGCTCTACATTAGGCAATTTTCGTAGGCTGTTTTTGTCTCCCTGATCAACAGAAAATGCCGCCATGCAGGAAAATCCAACAGGAGGCTGTTACCACCTCTGATGCCCGCAGGCTCCCCACAGGTGTCACGCTGTTGACACTGTGAATTCCTAGACGTGGCACAGTGTTAGCGCTGGGATCTGGAGCTCACAATCATAATACCAGTGCATCAACAAATCCTACCTGCTCCTAGGTGTCAGGTCAGGATGGCTAACTTTTCCTTCCGTGACTCTGAGTCTCTCTCCATGATGAGACATCTGATACGTGAAGAACACATGTCAGGAGATGCAGTGTTAGCTGGGAAGGGTAGTTTAAAAAGACAGAGCCAGCGGCAGGGTAAAGGCTTTGTTATATACTGGAATTCTGTGAAGCTGTGAAATACCAGAAGGGAAACTTCAGCCCATTATTACCTCCCCAAGACCAAGCCTGGCTCTGGAAGGCAGCTCCAGCCCATTTCTATTCCTTGCTGCCTTCTGGTTGCAATCCCACACCGTTTTAGACTGGAGAGGTGAACTTGACAGAGCCTTCTGGGAGGAGAAGATGAAATGAGCAAGTCCTCTGAAGAGCGATCTCCACCGGCTCTTTTAAAACTACGCTTCCCAGCTAACCTTGCGTCTCCCTACAGTTGACGAACACATGCTGAGGTGTCTCTTGTAGAAAGACTCTTTGATAGCAACCTAACATGCTCTGCATGAAGCAGACATGGAAGATTTTCTGGACATGGAAATTTCCATGCATCAAACTGCTCTACAAGGTGCAGCAGTTGGGCCAGGGGAAAAGGGAAGGAAAATTCTTCTCCCCCTGCTTGCGACGTGTGCCCAAGGCCAATCATTGTTTCCAAGCAGTTGCTCAATTTCATTGCTAGCTACATTCCTAGGATAGTGTCATTCTTTCCCAAATGTTCCTGTTGATTCCTGCCCAAGGGACTCTCAGTCTGGAATACCAGTGATTCGCCATGCCCTAGGGAGTGGGATAGGATGCTTTGCAGCTCCTTCCAGCTTCTGTTTTACCTTATTCCTATGCATTAAAAAAAGAAGAAGAAGATCAGACTAGATTAAGCTTGCAGAACAAGTTAGCACACAGACTCCAGAAAGTTTTATTGGGACAAGATGATAGAACATGCAAGTTGGGGCAACGTCAAGGGAATAGACCCATCGAAAGCAAGATTTAGGGCTGACCGGGAGGGTTGCCTGCTATTTGAAACAGGCGCCCTGTGTTTTAACTGAGGCTTTATCGACAGAATAAAGTTTCCGAAGGGATGGGGGGAAATAGATGAAAAAGGTCCACTTGTGGCAGATGTTTGGACAATGAATGGGAAACAGAATAGAATGAACCAGCCATTGCGGCTCAGAAAGTTCAAGAGCATGAGAGGGGTGTGTGATGTAGAAGTTAGAGCCAAGCTACAAGTGACGCCTGACACTTGTCAGCTTACCTCAAGTTTTGATGGGAAATGTAGGCATCCTGATCTTACAGCTTGGCTCTCCATGTAATTGAAGTTTACAGAAACCCCCCCACACATCCAGTGGAGGGGAAGGGGGGGCGCCTGGCGAGAGCCTGATGCCTGCACTCCCCTCCCGACTGTATGTTCTCCCTCCCATAGACTGCTGGTCTGTAAACTTTTATTAAATGGAGAGCCAAGCTGCAAGACCAGGACGCCTATACTTCTCATCAAAACTTGAGGGAAGCTGACAAGTGTCCAACCTGTGTCAGGCATCACTTGTAGCTTGGCTCTCAGCGTGGTTGATTAGGGTTAAGGAGACCTGGGTACAATTAATCCCTGCTCAATACTCATGGTGTGACTTTGGGCCAATCACTCCCTTTTTGCCTAAGCTACCTCACATAACAACGACAACAACAAACAACATTCAATTTATATGCCACCATTCAGGACAACTTAATGCCCACTTGGAGTAGTTTACAAAATATGCCATTATTATCCCCACAACAAAACACCCTGTGAGGTGGGTGGAGCTGAGAGAGCTCCAGAGAGCTGTGACTAGCTCAAGGTCACCCAGCTGGCTTCAAGGGGAGGAGTGGGGAATCAAACCCAGCTCTCCAGATTAGAGTCCTCCGCTCTTAATCACTACACCAAACTGGCTCTCCAGTTTGATTTTTGAGAGGGTAAAATGATAGTGGGGGTGGGAGTTCCTTGGGGAAAGGTCAGGAAAAATGTAACAAGGGGTGTGTGTCTTCCCCCTCTTTGCTGTATAATTTTTTAAAGGAAAGATTTTATTTAAAAGAAAAGACGTGAATAACAATAGAAAGTGCATAGAAACTTATACAAGCACTACATTTGTATTAGATTTAAACTAACAAAAATATATTCAAAATATATAACAGCGCTGCTAAATTATATAATAGCTCTGTTCCCCCCTCCTCAGTTGCTTATACCCAGACTTTAATGTCAACGTTTTTTAATCAGTCATCTCTTCTGTATTTCATCTCTATAATATAATGACCTTAATTTATCTTAGTTTTAGCCTAAATAATTGAAGAAGTCTTTCCATTTTTCCCGGAATTCCGATATTGGTCTATTGTGCACATAGGAAGTTAATTTAGCCATTGATGTACATTCATACAGCTTGTGTTAGAAGAAGGGACTGGCAATGTCTCTTGCTAAGGCCTTTAGGACGGCCAGCAGAGAAGAAGAAAGGCAACAACTATAGAGTCAGTTAGGTAGATAGGCTGCTATCAGTCTCCTTCCTGCCAGGAGAACTTCCTTCCTTCCCTTCTCTCCCCCTCCTCTCTCTCTTCTTCCCTGCATGCACCAGGAGAGGCAGCAGGGTGTCTCCTCCTGAGGGAGATGGCCTACTTTCAATCTAAAGCCATCCTAGCTAGTTAGATCAGTTATTTGTTCTCTCTCTCCACTAATCATGTATTTTTTTAGAGAAATAAAAAGTTATTGGTTCTCTAACTTGGATGAGAGCTTCCTGCGTGCAGTTGTTTAGTTAACGTGCCTTAACTAAAACCCAATAGCTTGTCTATCCACTCAGGCATGTCAGGACACAAATCTGTTTTCCATTTTGCTGTATATAGTACTCTCGTGGCTGTCGCCGTATACCGGAAAAGATCTCCCTGTTCTTTTGTAACATTATTTGGTAAAATATTTAATAGAATATTTTTTGAGTTCAGCTCATACCTGATCTTGAGAATCTTCTGCATGTCTTCATGTATCTTTATCCAATATCTTTGTGCTTCCTTGCATGTCCACCACGTGTTAAAATGTTGCATCCGTACATTGACATTTCCAACACTGTCCACTATAGTCCTTACTAATTCTTGCAATATCTTTGGGGGTAGTATACCATCTAAAGAACATTTTGTACTAGTTCTCTCTTAACAATTGGCAATCTGCAAATTTAATATCTTTCATCCATAAATCTTCCCATTGATTCATGGAGATGATTTCTCCGAAGTTTTTCATCCATTTTAACATACTGTTTTTAACTTGTTCCATTTCTATGTGGTGTTGCAGTAGAATTTTATAATTTTTTCCTAGAGACTAATAAGTCTCTGCTTATTAGTAATTCAAATTCTGTTTCTCCTTTTAATCTGCCACCTTCTTTGAGAGTTTGCTCTTTGAACTTAGATAGTATTTGATGATACATCAACCACGGAATGTTTTCCCCTTGAGCTTGTTTTGTCAAGTTTTCACATTACCTTGCTTATCTGTCATAAATTCATAGCTAAACTGATCAATTCTATTTTAAGTGGTGGCATCACAATAAACATTTATTGGCGACATCAGTGGTGAGTTTGGTGGGCTCAATCTATTTCTGCACTGTAACCATATTTTAAGTAGTCCATCTCTTAGTATATGAACACCATCTTGCTTTTGAATGGATTGTAATAATTTCTTATGCCACAAATAGTTATGAATATCCTCTTTAGCATCAATTGTCTCCAATTTGATGTCTTCTACTCGGATTTATAATCTAATTGGTTATCCAAACCAATGTTGTTGCCTGGTGGTACAATTTAATATTCGTTACTTCCAATCCTCCTCATTTTTCCCATCCTTATAAAATCATTTATTACTTTCTGCCACTTATTTAAAATCTTTTGAACATTTGAAACAAAAAGTTCAATTTTGGTAGTATATTCATTTTAACAGCAGAAATTCTTCCTAGCCATGAAATGCTCAATTTTCCCCATCTTTGCAAGTCTTCAGTAATGCTTATCCACATTTTCTGATAATAGTTCTTATATAGATTCTCATTTTGTGCCGATACATTTATTCCTAAGTATTTTACAGGCTTTGTAGAAGGCTGTGTAACAGGCACAGTCTGCTATTTTCCCAATCTCTTCTGGTTCTTCTGTCATTGCCAAAAATAACATTATCTGTGTTTTCTTTTTATTCAATTTATATCCAGAGTGCTATCCAAATTTTAATATTTGTTCTATTACATAGATCAGAGAATTGTTTGGATTTGTCACTCACTGATATGACCACATCATCCACATAGCTTTTCATTTTGTATATCTCTTTTCCCTCCTTTATTCCATCAAATCTACTGTCTTGCCCCCATTTGCTGCATAATTGTTATTATTTACAGTTAACTAGCCAGCCAGAAAAATCTCTTGCTTGACACAGATTACCCTGGGAAATGTAGTTCTCAGTGAGCCTGGCCTCCGATATTGGCAGATGTAGTGGTCATTTGAAAGTTGTTCTACATTAAACAGCAATTACAAGAACTGGTTGGAATGGTTTCCTTCTAATGGACTGTCTGTCCTATTCCCAGCTATCAAATGGGCTCACAACCTTTCACAGCCATGGTTATGTCCCCCACTTCGCAATTTCATGCACTATATATGTAGTGTACTGGGAGCTTCAAGCAAAGATCCTTTGTTAGAGAGGCTCCTTGCAGGTGTTCTTGGATTGGCCGGTCTTGTTGAGTTGGCCAATCAGGATACTCCTATGGACTAATGATTAGTGAATGGGGTTTCTGAATGCCGGGTGTTTGCTATTGGTTGATGTGAATTTGGCAATGGGTTGTGGGTATATAGTTGTGGCTTGCCACATGTGTTCTCAGTGCTGTTCCTGCCAATAAAAGAGCTACGCTGAAATCACTCTAGTGTCTGAACCCACTACATTACAATAGATATATATTAGCTGCACATGCTGGAATGTTCCCACTAAAAAAGTTTTCTTTGTATGGATTCCAGGATTGTCCTCTTTAGTCACCAGCTATGCTCCTGTGCCTTGAGACAGACCCACCACAGAACTTGAGCGGGAGATGCTTATCTAGGCATAGAGATAAAGAGATGAACAAATTTCTGTCATGGGCCAGGCAGGGCTCAATGATAGTGAGGACTCCTCAGGAGAAGAGGAGCCCTGTGTAGCCAGTTCTGAATCAGCAGGAAGAGAAGCTGCAGGCCAATTGGAGTTCACAGCCAGCAGGTGCAGCAGAGCCACGACACCCTCCAGCCCCAATGCAACAGGTGAAACTCAGTCAGTCATTCCCAGCCCTCCAGGATCACCCACACCCAGAGAGCAGCCGTGGACAGATGCAAAGAATGGAGCTGCAGAAGAGGTGACATAGTGCTCACATTCTGGGCCAAGGCCAGCTGCTTGTGGATAGCAGTGAAGATTCACACCAGGACAGCTCCCTATCATCTGGCTGCAAACACAACTCTTCAGCACACTGCTACAAAAACCAGCCAAGGGGAACTGCTGGGTATGGAAACGAGTCCGACATTGTGGCTGCTGCTTTGGACCCCGCCTCATTCCTGTGACTCTCTTGACCGGTCCTTGATTCTGCCCATGTTGTGCCTTTGGACCTGCTGGTGTTTGACCTTTGGACCGCCAGACTTAGCTACACGAACTGATCCTTGGGCCAACCTACCAACAGCTCTCGACTCTGTGCCCTGACCTCGGAACAAATCTTGACCATGCTACCTGTGCGGGTGCCTGGCTGTGACAGTCTCTCTCACCAAATTTCTGGGGTTTGAGCTGCTGATAAAGGCATGGATGTGGGTTGCCAAAGAACCCAAACCACAGAAAGCAAACAAACAAATCCAGATCTTCTCCTGTCTCCTTCAGCAGAAGTTCCTTTCCTTTCCCAGAACAGCTCCTTTCGCTATAGTCTTGAGCCTGATCCCGCATTAAGAGACAATTATTACTGTTACCAGTAATAATAATAAAAGGATCTCTCCAATCACAAAACTTTCCTAATTTTAGGTTGAATTATTAAAAAGTAGGACACCAGTAACCGGGTAATGTATGGGTCGTTATCTTGTAAAAGAAAAGAAAGGCTCTGATTAATACTTGTGAGCTCATTCTTCTCAAGTATCGGAGTAATCCATATTTGTCTCTCCTCACTGAAATTTGGGCATTCAATAACTAGATGAGCCAAGGTGCCTATCTTCTCTGTATTGCAAATTCTCAAAAAAAGTGACCTTTCATTTCTGGAGTTAATACAGTGTTCAATCAAGCAGCCAAGAAAATATCTCAGGATTGAGGTATCGTCATGAAGGTTCGAGTCCATTACCCTTCTGGCTCGCTGATTTGTGCTTCTGAAATCTAGCAGCAGAAGTTGGCTATTGCAATTATCTCTATATAGGACTCCACCTTGACTCAGAAACTGCAGTTGGTACCTTACAGACTAACAGGTTTACTGGGGCACACTTTGATGAACTATTTCATCAACTACATTAAATATATTCTCCATGTATATAAATACATACAGCATATATAAGTGTGCAGGCACATGTACAGTGAAAAATTGTAAAAAGTGAAGTCAAAATGCGAGATGTAGTTGGTGACATTTTACATGCAAAGGGATATGTTTCTGAACATACAAGCAAAACGCTGTAACTATGAGTCTCTCTACACAGGACATTTTACACAGGGATGCTCAAGTGAAAGATCTTATGGTTGTTCTCCTCTTGGGGATACACATGTACTGCTAGGAAGACAGAGTACATTTGAATATAAAACCACACAGAAAGTAAGTCACTTGAGTGTCCCCATGCCCACAGGGTGGTAACAGATGATAGCATAATCTTCCAGGGTTTGCTAAGATCCCTTAACACCGCTAGAGATCAAGAAGACCTAGATTCTAATTTAGACAAGTCTTAATCCACCTCCCAAACTTGGTCATCAAACACCAAAGAAGTCTACACTGTTTATCCCGAAGAACTCTGAATTTGACCTGTTTCATACAGGTCTAGCTGAGATAGATAAGAACAGTTTTTCTGACATGGAAGCAATCAACTTGCTAGCAGGAGCTCAGAGATGCAGCAAAGGCTATGGGAAAACTACAATTCAGCAATATGGCTGATCAGAAAAAGGAGGTGGCATAGCTAGAGATGGGCACGAACAGAAAAAAAACTAATATGATGTTCATTGTTCATTGCCATCCACGAACAGGGATTCACGAACAACCATGAACATGGCCTTGTTCATGAACATGTTCGTGGTTGGCTGTTCGTGGGGGCCAGCAGGCTCTCCTCCAGCCATCATCTAAGTCAAGATCCCTACTGTACCACTCTCAGAAACCTTACCTGAGCAGGCATCAGGAAAGGTACCAATAATAAATAATAGCTTGGCCCCAGAGCCTGGCAGCAGCCCTGGAACTTGAAGGGGTAGATCCCTACCACACCACTCCCAGAAACCTTACCTGAGCAGGCAGCAGAAAAGGTACCAATAATAAATAATAGCTTGGCCCCAGAGCCTGGCAGCAGCCCTGGAACTTGAAGGGGTAGATCCCTACCACACCACTCCCAGAAACCTTACCTGAGCAGGCAGCAGAAAAGGTACCAATAATAAATAATAGCTTGGCCCAGAGCCTGGCAGCAGCCCTGGAACTTGAAGGGGTAGATCCCTATCCCTGTTGTCCCCATCTTTAAAAAAGGTTCCAGGGGAGATCCGGGAAATTACAGGCCAGTCAGCCTGACGTCAATACCGGGTAAGCTGGTGGAAACTATTATCAAAAATAAAATTAGTGGGCACATTGATGACCAAAAGCTGATGAGGAAAACTCAGCATGGGTTCTGTAAGGGAAGATCTTGTCTCACCAATCTGTTAGAGTTCTTTGAGGGAGTGAACAAACAAGTGGACAAGGGAGACCCGATAGATATTGTTTATCTTGACTTCCAGAAAGCTTTTGACAAAGTTCCTCATCAAAGGCTCCTAAGTAAGCTCAGTAGCTATGGGATAAAGGGCCAAGTCCTCTTGTGGATCGAAAACTGGCTAATTAATAGGAAACAGAGAGTGAGTATAAACGGGCACTTCTCACAGTGGAGGGTGGTGAGCAGTGGGGTGCCACAGGGGTCGGTATTGGGTCCAATGCTTTTTAACTTGTTTATTAATGATTTGGAATTGGGATTAAGCAGTGAAGTGGCTAAATTTGCAGATGACACGAAATTGTTCAGGGTGGTGAAAGCCAGAGAGGATTGTGAGGCACTCCAAAGGGATCTGTCGAGGCTAGAAGAGTGGGCATCCATGTGGCAAATGAGGTTCAATGTAGCCAAGTGCAAAGTAATGCACATTGGAACCAAAAATCCAAAATATAAATACAAGTTGATGGGGTCTGAACTGGCGGAGACTGACCAAGAGAGAGATCTTGGAGTCATGATAGATAACTCACTAAAAACGTCAGCACAGTGTGCGACTGCCATAAAAAAAGCTAATGCTATGCTAGGGGTTATTAGGAAAGGGATTGAAAACAAATCAGCCGGTATCATAATGCCTCTGTATAAATCAATGGTGAGGCCTCATTTGGAGTACTGTGTACAGTTCTGGTCGCCACACCTTAAAAAAGATATCATAGCACTGAAAAAAGTACAGAGAAGGGCAACTAAAATGATTAAAGGGTTGGAACACTTTCCCTATGAGGAAAGATTGAGGCGCTTGGGGCTCTTTAGCCTGGAGAAAAGACGACTGAGGGGAGACATGATAGAGGTTTACAAGATAATGCACGGGTTAGAGAAGGTAGAGAAAGATGTGTTTTTCTCCCTTTCTCACAATACAAGAACTCGTGGGCACTCTATGAAATTATTGAGCAGTCGGGTTAGAACAGATAGAAGAAAATACTACTTTACACAAAGGGTGATAAACACATGGAATTCGTTGCCACAGGAGGTGGTGGCAGCTACAAGCATTGCCAGCTTCAAGAGGGGACTGGACAAATATATGGAGCAGAGGTCCATTAGTGGCTATTAGCCACAGGAGATAGATGGTATTCTCTTTGTGGGGAGGTGGTGCTCTGTTGTCTTGGTGCTGGAAGGAAGGCAGTGGGAGGGCTTCTGGTGTCCTGGCCTCACTGACAGTCCTTTAGATGGCACTGGATTTCTAGCCACTGTGTGTGACAGAATGTTGGACTGGATGGGCCACTGGCCTGATCCAACATGGCTTTGCTTATGTTCTTATGTTCTTATCCCAGCACATACAAAGAAAATTCAAGCTCCAATGCACTCTATCAAAACGCCAACAGCAACAGTCTCTCCCTCTCCACTGTGTGCAAAATCAGAGCCTCCCTTGTAACAAATTTGGAGCTCCACACTTGAAAGGAAGACCTGTCTATCAAGCTAAATTGGGCTTAGATTGGGGTTTCCAGGGCAACAGCAGGAGTTCAGACAGAGTTCAGACAATCCCTGCCTAAGTTGCCAAGGGAACTGATTGCAGGTGCCAGACTCTCTGCCTTGACGAACAGCAACGAACAATGAATGAGGCTTGCAACGACCACCTGTTCATTTAGAATGGGGCCTCACAAACAGCTTGTCCTCGAACAGCAGATTGGGCTGTTCGTGGCTTTTTTTTGTTTGTATTGCTGTCCGTGCCCATCTCGAGGCATAGCTCTGCTGTATAATTGATAGGACATTTAATATTTTTAAGGCATTTCCAGAAGCCAAGAGCTAGTATTATAATTAACCAGATAGCCTTGCATGAACTTGTGTGCAGGAAAGAGGACTGGGTGGGAAGGGAGGAGGGAAGGAATGACTCAGAGAGTTCCTTGGATGAGACCTGGGGGGTGAATGGGTGGGTGGGAAGATAATAGTAATGTTTATTGCTGACCCTGTGTCCAAGGGGGGAAAATGGATACGTTTGTCGCTTTTGCTAAGAATGGGAGGCGTTGCTTCAAGTGCTGATCAATGAAAAAGATATAAAAAGTGCAAAACGGCACAAATTGGAAGGGAGGACTTATATCTGTCTGTTGGGAAAGGCTTTCTACTCATTGATGAGTTTCTCATGCCTTCTCTACAGCAGCCTCTCTTCTTTCCTTTCATCTTGGGCCCAGATTTAACTATACTTTCATCTCCCCCACCCTCAGATATATTTTCTTCCTCTGTCTCGCCCTCCCCTCCATTTTAACCCAGTTGAGCTGCTTTACAGGTAGCTGTGAAATGCTTGAAATTTAGAATAATTTACAGCCCAATCCTAACCCCCCAGGCAGCGCTGTTGCTCGTGCACTGGTGTAAATGGGGCGGTGCTCCACGGCACCCTATGGACTTTTGCAGGATAGTCCCGCCGGCGCCCAAGCATGGCAAAGCGAGATGCAGTGGCCCCTGGGAGGTCCTGCCCACCGTTCCCCTGACAACCCTGCTCACACCAGTCATTAATGTCTGGAACAAAAGTTGAGTTAGGTCTGATACTCTGATCTAAATTAGGGTGTGAAGGAAGATCAGCAAAAAACATCTTTAATTTTATCTGTCTAAGGAGTTTGTATAAATCTATTCTTGTTTGAAAGGATTGATAAGTTGGAGTCGGCACATAACTGAGACTCTTACTGAAGACAGATAATTCTGTAGTACTAAGATGGTGGGAAGACAAATTAAATACTATCTCTTCATTTTGCCATGGTAAGTTGGTCGGCCGCTGCCCTTGCCTAAAAAAGGTGCCTTAGGTCCTGTTGGGATAGTTCTATTCCTGAGTTGTTTGGAACTCGAACCCTCATCTCCAGGTGTATCTGGATCTGAAGGATCTGTTGTTTCTAAATCAGACATTCTTCCAAGGGGCTTCGCCCAAGATATCCATCTCTTGTTGGTGGTATCATTCTGGTCCCACCAAGAACAGAAGCACCCCGTAGAGTAATCATTAGCATCCCTTTTAATTTTTTTTGTCTTGGTGTCTCACATTTGTCTCTCAAACTCCTTTACAGCTCTGTCAATCTCATTAATTTTACTATCAAATTCAGTAGCAGTGACCATACTCTTCAATAGTTCTTTCACTCTATCTGCCTCTTTAGTTACAGTGAAAGCTTCCTGTTGGCATGTTTCAATAATTAACACCATAAGACCAAAAGAACATTTATTCCCAATGGATGCCCATTTTGAGTTAAATTCTTCCTTGTCAGCAAACATGCCCGGTGGTTTCTGTATCTTCAAACCTCTCGGGATCTGATGTACCTGATAATATTCATACAAGGTTGCAGCAGGTAGCTGCAATTTGGTAGATTTGGACTGTAAGAAGCGTAAGGTTTCCCTGTCTTCTTTAGGGGGAGCACCAATATCCTGCATCCTAGGTTTTAAACTAGAAAAGATCTTAGTTTTCTCTTCCTCAGAATAGGTAAATATGTCTTGATAACCCGACATAGCTTCAATGTTAAAGTAAAAGAGAAAAAACAGAAGCGCTCTTAGTATCAGCAACCTAACTAGCAGTGGAAAACCACATTTAAGGGACTCTAATAGAACATTAAAACATAGATGAATTAGGAATATAAATAATGTTTATAATTTTTGTAATATTATTGTGATTTAAAGCGACCTAGTGCATAAATATCAATAAATACAAAATATACAATTGCATACAAAACTACAATTTTGTAACAATAATCACTAGAATATGAATGCATATACAACAACATTTAAGAGACAAATGGCCAAGTAACAAAATTCATCCTATCAGTATCAAAGCTTCTGAAAAAAGTTCTTTTGTTTATAGGTGCTGAGATGCCGGAGCAATCCTGAAGGAATCCCCGGACAATGATGGTAAGTATTTACAACAGTATTTTCAGGAAGTAATAAGCATAATCTTGTATTCTTTTTCCTTTTGCAGGTGGAGTAAAGTAAAGGAACCGAAGACCCAACAAAGGACCGGTTATCAAAAAACGTTTGTTTCCAAAGTATCACTTCTTCAGGGGTCAACAGACCTTGCTGCCGTGCATCAGGACTGGCACACGGTCACTTTCTAGCGACAGCTGGAAGCACCCTCTGAATGGCCGTGTGCACATCTACCTTAATCTGGCCTGACATGTGACCTCTTTGGGGAACTGCCGGAACTGTGCTCCTGCGTGTTCCCCCTCAAAATGAGCCCTGGGTGATGCTATCGGCCTCCCCCCTGCATACATCCCTGGGTTGTCACTGTCCCAAAGAAGTTTGAGCAGGGTACGTAGTCTTCCCAGGATGTGCTCAACTTCCCAGAGAGGGAGGTTATTGAGGGACCAATGCCCTGCACCACCTTCTCAAGTGCTTCATTACAGTGTCATCCATGAAGTCTTCAAAGAGATCATGGAACCAACAGAGCACGAGAGTTACAGAATAACCCCAGAGAACAAATATATTTCTTTAATGCACGAACAAGAAGATATTAGTCCAGTTCAGACCTTTGGATATTAAAATGCTTTCCTGCATGATGAGGAAGGGCTTGAAGACTCAGCAAGGAGCAAACTCCCTCCCTAACAATGATATAACATGCAAATTGGGAATTTGCTCATACTAGTAGCAGTCCACAAAACAGCTAAAAAAGATGGAACCTCACATCATAACATGTGGACGTCTTCAGGCTTTGGAAGTAGAGTTGCCAGCCCTCTGCTGGTAACTTAGGAAAGTTTGGGGGCAACTCTAGGGAAAGGAAGTGCTGTCACACCCATGGAATTTCCCCAATCTCTATGGTAAAAATCATAGAGATTGGGAAAGTCCCTAGAGCATCATAGATACTCAGCTGGAAAAGACATCATGACATCTGTGCCATCATTCCCCATTTTTTTTCTCCCAATGTTGCATCGAGTGAGCACGAGGGATAGAGAGTGGGGGCAGGAGGTTGCTTAGTAAATCTATTTGGAGGTGGGGTCAGTGTGGCAGATGGGTAGGGAAATAAAGCAAGACCCTCCCCTTGCCTGCTTCCCACCATGCTTAAGGTGGATGTATTATCATCCAAGTCTTGCATTTCACACATTTGGCTTGATGAATTTGGTGGCTGCTAAATGGTTGGGAAGTTTCTTTTGGAACACCTTGGTTAAAATGATGTGTGCATGGGTGGGCTATCAGCCAAAGGCAACCTTTGTGACAAATCTGAAAAAGACAGATGTCTGCTCTTCTTTATTCATTCAGAGAATGGCCCGTAATGAAAGAGTGGGAAGGCCTCCTCACTTGCTTCCTGTGGGATCTGGTAAAGTTCATGACACGCTGGAATTCATGCCGTTGCACAAAAAAGTCTGCTTCTTAGTCAACTGACCTGCTTCCTTGTGTGTGAAAGCACAAGCTTCCTGATTGTTTATTGACTAACATAACATCATGTTGCTCCCCATATCTTGCCTGTTGAGTCAGATTTGCAACCTTTCCTCTTCAGGTGACCTCAAGATGACTGTGCTAAATGCAGAGCTGCTTGACCAATACGGCGATCCTATTTATTTGTATGTATCCTGTCTTTGGACATAAATATATTTAAAATGCAAAAACAATAAATACAATGCTAAAACTGTCCAATAATTTTTTTAAAAAATAACAAACAGTGGGGTGTAAAGACAGTGAAAATGTTATAAACAGTAGCTAAAACCAGGTCAAAGGATATTCAGTGCCATCAAAAGCATGAGAGAACAGGCAGGACTTTGCCTGGTGCCCAAACATTAACGGTGAAGAGGACAAATGAACGTGTCTCAGGACAGAGTTTCAAAGTCTGCTCACTACCACAGAAAAGGCCCTGTCTGTCCTGGACTTGTCTCACTTCAAAAGTCCTCAGAGTCAATCAATCAATCAAGTACCTTTAATGGCATACAAAGATCTAAAACAGCAAACAAGTCACTATAAAATTACATAAATTTCAGAAGTCAATATATTTATACAAAACTTGTATGAATCTTAAGCACACCCACTAAAAACTCTGCAACCACTTTCGAAATTGCTGTATCATTATCCTTTAACAGAAAACGACAAAAGGA
This sequence comes from Eublepharis macularius, assembly GCF_028583425.1. Taxonomy (NCBI): domain Eukaryota; kingdom Metazoa; phylum Chordata; class Lepidosauria; order Squamata; family Eublepharidae; genus Eublepharis; species Eublepharis macularius. Next base: position 17,994,894 of record NC_072805.1, on the reverse strand, counting down.
TAGATTGTTATGGTGTTCAATACGTTTTGGCAACCTCTCAAACAGCATTCTCCGCAACTTAACATATAAATGGCATTCCAGAATTATATGCTGGATGGTATCTGCGCAGTTGGCTCCACGCAAACAATGTCTTTCAGAAAAGGGGACTCGCTGGTATCTCCCCTGAAGGACATTGGAGGGAAAGGCATTTAGTCTGGCCAACATGAAGGCCCTACGACAGCCTGGAGTCTCAAGGGTCAAATCCACATTCACCCATTACCCGCATGTTTATCGGATATCTTCTGTTTGCCTCCAATCCGCGATTTTTTCCTCTTCGTTCACATTCCTGCTTCCAATCCGTCTTTCTCGCGCGTCCCTCCGGTCACACGGCTGCTCGAAAACCGCTTTTTTGGGCGGGACCTTTTCTTCCCGCCCATTTTTTTAAAAAAAATTTTGAGCACACTTTTCCGTTATTTCGATCTTGCCTTATAAAGAAACGTCATTGAAGATAATGATGCCTCTCTTTCCCCCACTGACAGCACTGATGGCTCTCTCCTGTTTCTTTTTTGGAAATTTGGAAGCATGTGGGAAGCTTTCGTGGGCATTTCCTATGCAGGACAGTTCAATGCCTGAATTTTACTGAAGTTTCACTTCCTTGGAGTGTCATTATTTTGATATTTTGTAATTTCGATATTACAGTAATATAAAATAAAAAAAATAAAAAACAGTTTAAAAGGAAGTTTCGCGAGTCCGTTCTGAGGATGGATTCACCCCAAAATGATTTTTCAAACTACCAGATTTGATTCAGAAACAGCATAATCAATCAATCCAATGCTATGAAGTCAAAAACAGTCTTTTGCAGATTACGGAGCACTTGCAAGTTGAATCAGCCAATAGGAACTCTCGGAACGGCCGGAGAGACAGGAAGGGGGGTGGTTTTTAAAAAAAACACGTAAATTGTGCATTGGCCCGTTCACGGCCACCGTGAAACTCCCATTGAAAACCTGTGACCACATATTCAGGAGAAATGCAAATGAAATGCGTCTGTTTAATGAGGTAATGTGACCGGCACTCGGGATTACGTGGGGAATGCGGGGAACATGCGACTTAGAATGAGTAAAGTGGATTTGACCAAGGTCATAAAAATACTGCGGAATTCTGCCAACATATGTAGTCAATTCTAATGCAGCTGAGGAGCAAACAAAAGGTTGGGCTGGAAATAACTTCTGTTGCTCCCAATCTAGTAGACGCTGCTTAACACCATTCAGGATATAGGCCTCATCAGACATAAATAGGTCCTCCACAGCTAGTCCCATATACTTAAGTTTACTCAGTATTCCTGCTGACGACGCCCAGGAATACTGATCCCTTTTCAAATAGGTTAAAAGACTAGAAGGCTCGGCTCTAAAATAAATTTTGAGCCAAAATTTAAAGGTAGTGATCCAAGCCCTTGTCTCAATCAAGGATTGCCCCAATTCCGCACACAAAGCAAAATAGGAAACACAATTTGGGACACCCAAAATTTGCCTAAAGAGTGTTGCTTGGATATCCTCCACCTTTCTGTTAAAAGCTGAAATCCATATAGGTATACCATAGAGCATTTGAGCTAAAATTTTTGCTTTAAAAACTTTTATGGCTGCCGGGACACATTGGTTACCCCTAGAAAAATAAAATTGTTTAATTTGGGAGGCTGTGCTCTTAAGCCAACTTTATTGATCTCTCGCGATGTAAAACCCAGCTAAGATTGCAGTTAAAAGTAATGCCCAAATATTTAAAAAATTTTGTTTGCTCAATTGGAAAGTTACCAATCGACCATTTCTGAGGGCGCCAGCTTTTTGAAAAAACAACAACTTTTGATTTAGAATAGTTGATAGAGAGTTAAGTTGGCAATAATCATAAAAAGCATCCAAATATCTTTGTAAACCAACTCTTGTACATGATAAGATGGTTGTATCATCCGCATACAGCAACAAGGGTACAGCAAGGCCTCCTAATTTAGGAGGATGGCCATTGCTGAGTCCAAGGCATTGTGCCAAATCATTTATAAAAAGATTGAAGAGGTGTGGGGCCAGCACACATCCCTGTTTGACCCCCTTCCTCATCAAAATCTTTTTAGTTAAAAGGCCCTTGCTGGAATATTTCACTTGACAAGATGTACCTGTATAAAGTTTTTTCAGTAAAAAAAGTAAACGAGGGTCAATACCCATATCACTTAGCTTGGACCACAATTTATCTCAAACAACAGAATCAAATGCACTTTTTAAATCTATAAAAGCCACGTAAAGTTTCCTTTTCCCTGAGTTCATATATTTTTCTGCAAGAAAAGCTAATAAACTAACATGATCTAAGGTGGCCTTTCCCTTAGAGAAACCTATTTGTTCAATACCCACAATATTATTTGATTGTATCCATCCTTTTAGACGCAGTTCCAGATGTTCTGCATATCCTTTGCCCAAAATTGATAATAGACTAATGGGGCGAAAATTCTCAGGCAAATCCATTCCTCCCTTCTTATAAATTGGAACTATTATAGAATTGAGCCAAGCGTCTGGGAGGATACCATACAGATCAATCAGGGTAAACAATTTGGCTAGTGGTGGAGACCACCAATCAGCAAACTTCTTAAAGACCTCCGCAGGAAGGCCGTCTGGTCCCGGAGCTTTGCCCATTTTCAAATCCCTCAGCAATTCACCGACTTCATCCGGTGTCACTGGAGCCCAAACTGGTACATCAATAAGGCTGATGACTTCAGTACAGGGGGAGGGAGTAGATGGGTCCTCAAAGATCTTAGAGAAATGTTCAACCCATAGCTGGGGTGGAATAGTTAGTTCACTAGTAAAATTATATTTATCACTAGCTGCTATTAATCTCCAAAAGGTTTTATTATCTTTCCTTTTAATTGAGTTATACAATTGATCCCACTTGTTCTGGAAATAGGCTTTCTTTTTATTTATAATTAAGTCTAAATAGACTTTTTAATGTTCAAGATAAGTAACTATTTTCCCTTTTTCCCCTGACTGTTGAGCTGCTCTAAACCTAGCCCTTAGTTCTCTTTTCTGGGTTAAGCAGTCCGAATCAAACCAGCTGGTTGCAGTTACCACCTGACTCATCGGTTTAGCTTTAGAATTACAACAATTAATCAGAGCAGAAAATTCTGAAAAAACAACCTCATAGTCATCAGAGTTCATAATCTGTTGTCTTAACCCAAGTATCTTCTCCGTATCCAGAAGGTCAGCAATTTCCCTTTCCTGCCCTATGGACCACCTAATCTTTTTCAAGATGTTAGCGGAACCTAACTCCCTTTGTGGTGACAAAGCCTCATTTGCCACAAGGTCCAATCTTAGGAGCACCACTACAAGCAGATGGTCACTTTCAGTACGCAACACTACTGCCACATTTTTGATTCTTGACAATAGTGTGGGAGTACCCAGGCAATAATCTATCACGCTACATCCACGAGTTGATATGAAGGTAAATTCAGTCGCGGCAGGGAAATTTGAGAGACCATTAAAAGCTATAACATTATGAGTTACACAAAATTCAATCAATCTATCACCAGTTCTGTTGATTATAGTATCCTTGGATAAGCGGGGTAAAGATAACTGGAGGGGGAGAGCTTCTTCATCTTCAAAGCCGAATGATGAAATCCACTTCTGGTTGTTTCCAATCCGAGCATTAAAGTCCCCAAAAATCATAAGCTGGGCTGCCTTGTTAAAATAGACACATAATCAGAAAATTCCTCCCAAAAAGCAATTTGTTCAGCAACATCAGTGCTTGGGGGTAAGTACACATTGATCACAATTAGGGTCAAAGCAGAAGCAGTTATCAACAGGGCCTGGGCTATTGAAGAACAGGCGCCCAAAGGTCGTATCTTTAATGGAAGACTGGATTTGATCAAAATTGCTAGGCCCGCCCTACAACGGCCTTTAGAATGAAGTTTAAAAGCTGGCACATCATACACTTTAAAAGAGTTTTGCTCTAGCCTGTCTTCTATCCTATCTTCCAGCCATGTTTCTTGAAGAAGTACACAGTCAAAGAGCTTTCAAAATTTAATAAAGTCTGGGTCATACATTTTGCTCTTCCATCCAGCAATATTCCATGAAATGAAGCGAATCGTTCTCTCCTCCTCTTTGGTTGATAGTCAATCAGTACTTGATATCATTTCCAGCATCTGACAATCATCACTAAATATGCATCAATTCTGGCGCCTCAGGTACGGGACAGATTCTTGTAAAATTTGACCTGACTCCAACACCAATTCACCTTGGGAAAGGGGCACACATAAAGATCCCAACTGATCCTTTAGCTCCAAATTAGAGCAGTTGGCAGCGACCACTTTGGCAGGACTTGCCCTGACCTTGGCCCTTGAGTTTGCTGATATATCCTGCTCACCCGAGGCTGTGGGCCCTTGTAGCCAGTCGTTTGCAGCATTAGATCTTTCATTGGGTACCTGTTGTTCCACAGCAGCGGGCCCTCCAAGAAACTGTAAGTGATCATTGGCGCCTGAGATTTCATGCTTGCGATAAATTGAAGCAAGAGCAGGCTGGATAATCTGATCCTCCTTACTCTCACTAACCAGCTGGGAGCCTCCAGTGCAAACAGGTTGTTCAGTCAGAGCATTCAAATCCCTCTGCACCTCTTTTGAATCAGGGGCTTCTTCCTTTATTTCTCCCTTTAGAGGATGACTCGGCCAGCAGGGCTACCGTTCTTACATTAAGGAACGAACGTGCCGGAAAAACCCCCTTTAGCCACAAGAGTTCCTTAGCTCTTAAAATTAAGGCGGGAATGTTCAAAGACCCAAAGGTAAGTAGAATTTTTTGCAATTGCGACATGCCATTAAGATGTTCAACAAGCTCTAAGTCAATTTCATGGTAATGTAACTGAAGAAGCTCCTTAAGGTGCATCTTCACCAAATGCTTGGTTCCCCAGCTTATACGCCTCCCTCTGTAGGGGCAAATTGTCAGGCACACCTTGTTTGATTGGAAGACCAATTGTTGGGCATTCTTCTTGTGCATCGCCCCGCTGTCTGAACCCAGACCCTTCCCCTGGGGCTTTAAACTTTTGCCATCAGGCGGACAAGCCCGTTGCTGGTGGGATCGTCCCAGGGAAACATTTCCCAACTGTGCATGTTGCCACTTATCAAACCTCTCAGATAATAACTTTATTTCTGAGATGAGATCATTAATTCTCTCTTCCATGCTGTTCATATTCTTAAACAGACATTCAACAGTTCTAGCAATTAGATTAAGAAGAGGATGTTCAGGATTCGGTTTCGCTTTCTCAGCCATGCCGGACGCTCCTCTCGGCAGGTCCGGGAGGAAGCGACCAGGCACCCTGACCGGGCGGCTGATCTGCAAGGATTAGCCCCCAGGACTCCCAGTCAGGGAGGCAGGGTCCGGGACGCTGCGGGAAGAACCTCCCGAAATCAATGCGGGGGGGGGGGAATTGCCCGTTTGTCCCTATGGAGGCTGGCAGACGTGCGCGGCGCCTTGAGTGCCGCCGGGCAACGAGAAACGGCAAATAAAAGAAACAGGCGGAAGCCTGTAAACAAGCGAATCCCTTCTGTTCTACAAGCGTTTGTGAAGGAGAGGATGATCTGAAGAAGACTCGCTCTTCCCCTTCGGTGAGTTCCAGGATTTGGCTGGCGCCCCCCCCCCCAAATGGCAGCAAAGAAGCAAAGTCCCGCTCTCGGTAAGTCAATCTCGGCTACCTTGCAGAAGGGAGAGTCGCTCGAAGAGTTGGTGCGCAGGGCGGTGGTGGAAGCCATAAAACCCTTTGTTGACAAGCTGAACGAAACTGATCAAAGGGTGGGCTCAATTGAAAGCAAAGTGAAAACCATTAAGGAAGTAGCGGGGGGGGCAGAGAAGTCTGCTCTGGAAAGTGCGTCACTTGTGAAGGCTACGAAAAAAGAGCTGAAGTTGGTGGAGAACCAGCTGATCGGGCTACAGGTGGAACGAACGCAGACAATTTTGCGTCTCCAAAATGTGAAAGAGGAGGAAAATGAGGATCTGTGGGATTTGGTCTCGGAACTACTGGCGACACCCGCGAGGACAACTAAAGAAGAGGTTAAAAGCGCCATTTTGGAGGTCCGTCGGGTTTCTTCAAAATATGCAACAAAGCGACAGCTGCCTCGCGAGATCATTATTGACTTTTCATTTAAAAAGATTCGGGACACTATCCTATATAACTCATACAATGCGGATTTGGACTTTATGGGTCTTAAAGTCAAGATTTTAAAGGACGTTCCATTTCTAGTCCGGAAAAGACGTTTTAAGTATAAAAAGTTCGCAGCTCTTCTGAGGGACCATGGAATAAAGTATAAATGGTTACTTCCGGAAGGAATATGGTTTAGACATAAAGATCAAGCCTATAAGATACTATCAGAAGATCAACTAAAGGATTTTGAGGATAAAAACCCGGAATTCCAGTGTACCAAGAACGAAGAAAAGGAGAAGCCTGAGGGGGGGGGGAGGAGGAGAGCACCGCAGCTGCGGTTGCACAGAGAGAATTGCGTCCGGGACCCAGAAGGGGGAGGAAAGTTTAATTAGAATTTGAAATGTGTAATCTGTATGATTAACCACCCCATCATCATTTTATTGAGCTTTTTTTTTTTCTATTATGGCAGTATGAAGGGAAAACATTGAAGTGTAGTGTTGAATGTAGTTTATCCTTCCCTTTATGTCCCCTTTTCCCCGCCCCTTCCCTTTCTCTTCATCCTTTCCCTTTCCTTGTGATAGTCTTGTGTAGTGTTATTGTAGTGTTGTGTAGTATATTGAAAAATAAAAAAAAAAAAATTTTTAAAAAGAAGAGGATGTTCAGCAGATGGAGATGTTCTTTCTTCATTCAAACCATTCAATTGCTGGCTACGCTGTAACTTTAAAAACCCCGCCCCTGTTGGAGGCTCAGCGTCTTCTCCACTCCCTTTATCAAACAAACATATTGGACCCCCGTCCCCTTCAGGGATACCTTTTTCTAGAGGGGAGAAGAGATTTGATGTTTCAACAGCAAATTCTGGGTAGGACTGCTCAGGTTTGTTGTTTTTTAAGGAGAAAAAATCCCCCATCTTCATCTGCTTGCTAGTAGGCAAATGGGACGACTCCCCCATGTCTCTTGGCCGCTTGCCCGAAGCCATGAAGCACAGGAATTCTTTAGAGCACAGAATAACACCGTTCAGACGCAAAGACTGTGAGGGAGAGTTGTTAAAAAAAGTTTAAAAAACCAAAACCTTAGAATCTAGCAGTCCTCAGAGCTCAAGTTCCCTGTAATATAGGCAAGGAGGAAGTCCTCAGAGTAAGATCTGAACTTTGTGGGGGACTTCCTTCTATCATGCAGGTCAAGTATTCCAAATTCTTCACGTGAATTGTCTGAGTTTGTTGCCTATTGCTCCCATGTTTGGGACAAGAAGTTGATGCAAGCTGGCATCACTACGCAACAGGCTGGATCCAGCAATGCCTGAGGGGAAACACTGTCTCGGGTACAGGGCCAGTGCCAGAGTTTCTGGCGCCTGAGTCCGGGGGCAGCTTCAGGGCTGTTGCCGCCCCCACTTGCGCGTGCACCTGGACTGTGTGATGACATCACTGCATGTGATGTCATCACGCAGCATGCCGCTGTGAGCCGGCCCCATTGGCGTAGCAGGCAGCTGGGACGGAGTGCAGGTGGCCTCCCAGTGCTACCGCTCAGTTGCCCTGCGCACCCCGGCTGCCTGCCGCGCCCGGCCTGCAGCTGTGTGCAGGCAGTGGCAGCATGTGACAACTGAGAGAAGGGCTGGGAGGCTGCCAGCTCAGACTGCCCTGTGCTGCCGCCGCCAGCACATGCTCCCAGCCAGGTGTAGCAGCTGCGGGTTAGGCGTGGCAGGTGGCCAGGGTGGCGCGCGGGCGGCTTCCCAGCCCTCCTGCTCAACCACCAGTGCTGCCACCGCCAGCTCCGCAGCGTGCGCCCCCGGCGCCCCCTCCAGCATCTCAGCGCTCGAGGTGGCTGCCGGACCCGCCTCCATGGACGCGCTAGCCCTGCTTGCATATGCAGAAAAGAGAGTGGGGATGCAATTGCTCTCACTTGGACAGCAAGGAGTAATTAGATTGATTATACCCCGCCCTTTCTCTTGGCTCAAGGCAGCTTCCACTTGTTTTTCCATGGGATCTAATCGATTTGTCAGGCTGCTTCCATATCTAGCTGATACAGAATTGATGCCAGGACGTTGCTCATTGATTGGCAAGTGTTGGGGGTGTCCCTATGAGCTTCATGAAAGTTGCTCTGCTCTCTCTGAGGCAGAGTATTTGGAACATTTCTCTTCTCTATCGAGAAAATTACAACCAGGTATGTCAACACTGCACTAGTATCTGTGACATGCTGGTGCCATGGGGTTGCTCATTTCCATTTGCATACATTTGCATATGAATAAAAACTCCCCCCCCCCCAGGTGATGCAAAGAGCTCATCAATAATGGGATGGCACTCAAGGACTTCTGCGTCTCCCAGATTCTGTGGTGTATCATAGGGTCCTCTGAAGCTGCTATTTCTTCCAGGGGAACTGATATCTATAATCTACAGATATCTACAGCCAAGCTACAAGTGACTTTTTTCACACGTAGAACACTTGATCGTTTTCGCAAGTTCTTCTGGGAACTGAAGTCCCAGTGTCCTTCCCCTCTCTGTTCGAATCGCTGCCTGAAGAGCCAGAGAAAGCTGGCTGCAAATCGTTCCTCCAGTCACAAGCCTGCTCTCAACAATCGTTTGGGGGCGGGCAACTGCTACTTTCTCCCTGGGCGTCCTGCTCCTGGGAGCTGCTCTGGAGAAAGCCGCCTTGCTCCTGAGCTCCTGGAGAAAAACTGGAATGAGGGCATGTTAGAGCAGCAGCAGATTCTTCCGCTGTTGCTGCGGCTGGAGCTTCACTGACATGGCGGCTTTCTCCAGAGCAGCTCCCCGGAAACAGGATGCCCAGGGAGAAAGCTGCAGCTGCCCGCCCCCAAATGATTGTTGAGAGCAGGCGTGTGACTGGAGGAACGATTTACAAAAGCTACTGCTGCAGCCAGCTTTCTCTGGCTCTTCAGGCAGCGATTCTAACAGAGAGGGGAAGGACACTGGGACTTCAGTTCCCAGGAAAACTTGCGAAAACGATCAAGTGTTCTCCACGTGAAAAAAGTCACTTGTAGCTTGGCTCATAGTTAGCAATTTGTTGCATTCTAGTTCTTTAGAAAGCCTTGACACATGGAACCTTTTCCTCATTTAAAGCACAATCTCACCATCAGCCCTCCACACAAAGTACTACCAAGACTCTCCAGGGCAACTGCCTCTTTTTCATTGTTCTGGCTTCCTCTAGTTTTAAACAGCTTCCACTTCTCACCTTAATTACTTCCTGTGGGTATCTGGAGTTAACAGGAAATAATTAATTCAGTGTAGCAAAGCTGACATGCTCGGAGTGATACTGTACAACAAAAAGGGATAGGAACAAAATTTAAATTTTAGCACTGCAGGAAGGAATTCATGGAGAAAAAGAGCCATTGCTCAACGGTATTTACTCTGTTTCCGAATAAGCCTAATAGTAAAATTTGGCTAGTGAGGGTAGACATTATTAGATTTTTATGGAGAATATTAGCATTAATGCCAGGACTGTGTAGAACTACCACTTCTTCAGCAGCAAAAAAGGATCATAATGTGGAACTAACAACAACAACAATAAAAATGTGTCTCTAACTTAAAGCAAACTTGGTTTCTAACAAAAAACAGATCACATGGTTTGAAGGAAATTTACAGCATCCTGTAAGCCACTCGATAAGTAAAACTATAACTTCTGGTGTAAAGTCAGAGTGAAGTCTGGAAGATATTGTCTTCCAGATCTGGATTTATATCCCTTTGCCCCAAATTCCTACTACATGAGTTATTATAGGCTTTAGCAGCTATTCCCATTTTATATGGCGTCAGATGGCAATTTAGCAAGATGAAAAAGGCCAAGGCTTGCCAGCCCCAAGTCAAACTGCATGTGTGAACAGTTCAAAGGTTTTTGATGTTCCCCTTCAGGCATTCTATTTATTACTAATGTTGAAATGTGGCGTAGGAAAGAGTCACATTAAACCTTGAAAGGGATTTGCATGTCCTCCTTCATGTCTTTCCCTATAATAACATGGTTGATTAATAGAGTTACCAAGTCTGGGTTGTGAAATTCCTAGAGATTTGGGACTGGAGTTTGGGGAGAGATCTCAGCAGGGTATAATACTCTCAAAGGGGCCAGATGGAGAGTAAGAAAAACCCTGCAATGAGTGATGTCATTCCTCTCTAGGAATCACCTGAAATTCTATGGTGCTACTGTAGAGTTTCTACTAATTCCTACAGAGGCATGTTGTCACTTCCAGCTTTTCCCATATGTGATGTCATGGCATCACTGAGTAAAACCGCCCCTCCCCCCCCCAGCAACTTTTGCTGCATAGATTATACTTGGATTGGAACCTCCTAACATTTTGCGGAACTTCCCAAATTTGAGGGATTGAACTGAAACTCTAGTGGCAGCCATTTTGTAATTGGTTCCAGCCCACTCCTCAGAGCAGCCATTTTGTTTGGGAACCCATTCAAAATGGTAAAATTGCCCACAGGTTCAACAGGCTTTAGGAACCCCTAGGTCAGAGTGTCAGATTACAATGTGGGAGGGCCGGCTTTGACTCCCAACTCTGCCTTAAACCAATTGGCAAAGCCTACCTCACAGGATTGTTGTGAGAAAAAATGTAGGCAGGAGAGAACCACCTCATATGCTGCTCTGAGCTTCTTGGAGAAAGAATGGGATAAAATATATAGCTAGAGAGGGAAAGAACAAATAACAACAACAACAGTAGATTTATATACTGCCCTTCAGGACAATTTAATGCCCACTCAGAGCGGTTTACAAAGTATGTCATTATGATCCCCACAACAAAACACCCTGTGAGGTGGGTGGGGCTGAGAGAGCTCTGAGAGAGCTGTGACTGACCCAAGGTCACCCTGCTGGCTTCAAGTGGAGGAGTGCGGAATCAAACCCGGCTCTCCAGATTAGAGTCCTGCCACTCTTAACCACAACAACAAACTGGCTCTCGTTACCTGGCTACACCATTTCAGACTCCATCAATGGCCAGTTACTCTGCAAAAGGGAAGGGGGAGGCCAAGACCCCTCCCAGTGAGCAGCAGCAGAACAACTTTCTCTCTCTGTTTTTTTAAGAGTTTTTATTATTTTCTTCAACTCTGTAAGTTTGTTTATTTCTTTAAATATTTATATCCCACATTTCTCCCCAGTGGGGAGCCAAAACAACTTACGACAGTACTCCTTCCTGCTCCATTTGATTCTCACAACAAACCCTCCTGTGAGGCAGGTTGGGTTGTGCGACTGCTCAAAAGTCATCCACTGAGCTTCCATGGCAGAATGGGGGTTTCGAATCCGGCTCTTCCAAATTCTGTACCACTGAACCATTCTGAACACTACATTGGTGTTCAGAATGTGAGACTAGAATAAATAAATATTAAATTGTTTTAGGATTGCCAATCTCCACAGGACTTGGAGAGCTCCTGGAATTGCAACTGATCTCCAGGTTACAGAGATCAGTTCCAGGGAGAAAAATGGCTGCTTTGGAAGGCTGGACTTTGTGGCATTATACCCCACTGAGATTCCTCCAACCCCAAAATCTTTAGGAATTTCCCAACCCAGTTAGGAAAAGAGTTGCTTTGGCCCTCTGCTACAGTAATTCTCTGACTCTAACAGTAGCTGTGCAATTCTTGCTCAAGGTTGAGTCATCAAGACAACCGAAATGATTTTGTCAGCTAGAAGCTTGTTGGTTGATTAACAGCAATGGATGACCTGTAAAGGGCACTGGTTCGTGATAAGAAGATACGTGGTTGAGCTGTTTTCCCCAGAAGGATGATTTAATAAGCGTCACAATTGGTTCCAGTTTATCTGTTAGTAGTCAAACAAACAAAAAAAACCACTCAGCAAACAACAGATTAAGCCTGTCACATGTCCCACATGTCTCTTCTGGATTTTTTACAACAAAGTTCAAAAGTCTTGAGAGAATGAATACAGCAATACTCTTTTAGAGGAACTTATGGAATAGGGCAGGAGTCGTCAGATGCCCCCCAAAAAGTGCTCTTTAAAAAAGAGACAAAAATCTGTACAAATCTTGTGTTTATGGGCCCAGCTCCAATTTACGTTATAATTCACGTTCATAGCTTCATAAGTACAGACCATTACTATCATTTAAATAAAGATGCATACTGCCGGTTTTCTCTGGGTCAGTGCTGCAGATAAAACTTCAGCTCCTTGACTGACAGCCCATCACTCCAATGTTTACAAAAAGCTTCTTCAACAAAACAAAGTTTAAGAGAGAGTTGTCTGTCTGTTTTGAAGGACAGGCCTTAAAAAAGAGGACTATCTTTTGAAAATGAGTTCAGCTGGCCACCTTCGCTATAGGCAAAAAAGGAATTTAAAAGGGATATGGGTAGAGAAAATATAAACCACCTTTCTGAAACAACTACAAAGCTTTTAAAAGATGTGTTTAGAAATTTGCCTGAAACATGGAAATACAAAGCACTGATTTAATTGGAATTTTGGTACTCACCACCCCTAGTTGATGGTCACAGTATATACTGGGATTTCCATAGTCCGGATGGTATACAGACCTAGAGTTAACCTTTCCTCCATATCAATTACTGTAGCAGGTCTGTTTCCTTCTGCTTATCGAGGTCAAAGTGCCTTAGGTCAGTAAGACCCTGACAGAGACGGCGCCAGGTTTGGATCTAAGTTCTTTATTATCAGAAGTTCCGGATTAAAGATCAATGTTTTGGATTTGTGGTATGCTTTAGGAGTCAGTTTGACTCACTGACCCCCACTTTAATATGTTGTTAGTATCTCCCTTTCACATTTTGGAGGAAGATTGTCCCCTGTCCCCCGCCCCCACCCCTGTAGGCCATAAAGAAAAGGACGGGGGTTGGCTTACATTCACATCCAAGTTAACATACAGGCATAGTAATGACTGGGGTGTGTGTGTGTGGATCATCTTACATTCAGAGTTATCTTAGTTTCAGGTTAATATAGGCATGTACAACTAATGATATATAGACTATAGGCTTAGCTGTTCATTTTGTACACTATCATTATAACACTGTAGAATTATATTAAGATTGTCTAAGATTGTTTTTAAAAAAGCATGCCAATGTCACCTGTTATTTATTTACTTCATTTACTGTCTGCCTTTCTCATTTAGATTCAATTCCTCTAATCTGGGTCTTCATTACTGGCCCAATTTAATAACCTTTGATCCTCAGCCAGGGTTATTCTCCAATCAGCAATGCGATACCATACCACAGAGAACATCATCATCAGTTGTCATCTTTTCCTCCTTGAAGAGGTTCTCTTGGATGTATTTGTATCATTGGCCTCCAGAAACTGCCAACACCATTTTTATGCTGATGGTATAACTGTGTATTAATATTGGTTTTTATGCTACTTGTAATAATGTTTTATTGCATTTTAATAATATTTTTTGTTGGAAGCCACCCTGAGCCTGCTCACAGGAAGGGTGGGGTATTAAGTCAAAATAAATAAATAATTAAATAAATATTCTTACCATTTAGAGAGTATTTTCAGTTCAAAGTTCTTCATGAACATTATATTTTGCTGTGATCTTTACAACAACCCTGTAAGGTAGACTGGCACTGCTAATTCCTTCTGGCTACCAAGTGAGTTCCAAGGGGGCAGGCTGGCTATCCCTTCCCCAAGGGATTATCTCACTCGCTATAGTGACTAAGGATTTGAGCCAAACCTGGGACTCCCCCACCTACTTAAACATGATCTCTGTATTTTTCTTGACTAGATTTCATATTTCTATCATTACATTTCACTTTGCATTGCCTGCATTTCATGGCTCCTTGATGCTGCGGGGATCTTTCTTTCTTTCTTTCTTTCTTTCTTTCTTTCTTTCTTTCTTTCTTTCTTTCTTTCTTTTCCCACACATCCTACATAACGTCTCTGCACAGTGTGATCCCCTCATTGCATCTGAAGAAGCAGGCCCCAGTACACAAATGCTTATGAGGGCTTTAAAAAAATCATACATCTAGATAAATATCTGCATAGTGAAGATCTAATCAATAAAGAAATGGGTAAAAAAAATTGCTGGAATATTTGTTGTTGTTGTTAGAGGCTCACAAAACGCTTTATTCTCAGTTGCATTCGAGACACGGACTTCCTGAGCAGCAGCTTACACTTTTAACCATCTACTACCTGCTTTACGGGGCTGTTGTAAAAAAATCAAAACCAGGGAGGGAAAGAAAACAGCTTCGCAAATGCAAAAGCTGCATCTAGTCGATCTGCGATTGGTTTTCCTTCGGCGGCAACGGGGAGGGGGGGGAGGAGCGACTGCGCGTGAAAGGCGTGCGTTTGTTTTTTAAATCGATGCCTCCGTGCTCCTTTTCCTCAGCTGGAAGAAAAGGAGGGGGTGAGGGAGCAGCTGAGCGCTCCTCTCCGCGCTGATTGGCTGGAGAGCAGCCGGTGAGGCGCTGATTGGCCGTCTCCCTCCCTTATAAAAGCCTCGGCCGCCGATTGCGGGTCGCCTTAGCGAGGCTTCGGCCGCGGCGCTGAGAGGAGTGGTGGCCCGCCCCGTTGTCGGATGCGCTGAGGCGATGTTGCCGAGGCGGCAGCGGCTGCTCTCGAGGCCGGCGGAGGGCGGCGTCTTCGCGGCCAGCCTTCTCGTCCTGCTGCTCTGCTCGCCTCACGGCGCCTGCCTGCGACGCTCCGGGGAACGGGCCCCGGGCCCCCCGGTCTTGCTGGGTAAGGATGGGCCACGAAGAGCGAGGCGAAGGGGAGCGGCCCCGGCCGCCTTCCTTCCCTCCTTCGCGGGCCGCTTCGTAAATGGGGAGGGTGGCCCTGCCTTCCTGTCCCGCGCAGGAGCGATGCGTGTGTGTTTACTCAGGAGTAAGCGCCGTTGGGTTCTGGCATGTAGCATTGCATGCTTCCTTCAGCCCTGTTAACATTTTTCCATTTGTTTATTTGGATCTTTCTGCTTTGCTTTTTTTTTTCCAGACGGGGCCTCAAAGCAACTCACAACCGCGTTTCCCCCCTTCTCCGTTTTAGTCTCATTACAGCCCCCCTGGAGATAGATCAAAATGGGTAGCTGTGTTTGTAGCAGTAGGAAAGAGCAAGAGTCTATGTAGTAGCACCTATAAGATGTAAAAAAACCTGTGATGGTAAAAAAGAGCAAGAGTCTGGTAGCACTATAAGACTAACAAAATTTGTGACGGTAGAAAAGAGTAAGAGTCCAGTAGCACCTCTAAAACTAACAAAATGTGTGATGGTAGAAAAGAGCAAGAGTCCAGTAGCACTATAAGACTAACAAAATTTGTGACGGTAGAAAAGAGTAAGAGGCCAGTAGCACCTCTAAAACTAACAAAATTTGTGACGGTAGAAAAGAGTAAGAGTCCAGTAGCACCTATAAGACTAGCAAAATAGAAAAGATGCAGAGGAGTTAGCCGTGTTAGTCTGTGGTAGTAAAATCAAAAAGAGTCTTGCTGGGTAAGGATGGGCCACGAAGAGCGAGGCGAAGGGGAGCGGCCCCGGCCGCCTTCCTTCCCTCCTTCGCGGGCCGCTTCGTAAATGGTATCAGGCATCTGTCTCTGTATCAGGCATCTGACGAAGAGAACTTGATTCTCGAAAGCTTATGCTACAATAAAATTGGTTAGTCTTAAAGGTGCTACTGGACTCTTTTTGAAAATAGAAAAGAGTCCAGTAGCACCTTTAAGACTAACCAACTTTACTGTAGCATAAGCTTTCGAGAATCACAGTACTCTTTGTCAGATGCATGCATCTGATGAAGAGAACTGTGATTCTCGAAAGCGTATGCCACAGTAAAATTGGTTCCTCTTAAAGGTGCTACTGGACTCCTTTCTATTTTGCTACTACAGACTAACATGGCTAACTCCTCTGGATCTATAAGACTAACAAAATTTGTGATGGTAAAAAAGAGCAAAGAGTCCAGTAGCACCTATAAGACTAACAAAATTTGTGGTAGGGTATGAGCTTTTGGTGAGTCACAGCTCATAAAAGCGGTATCTGTATCTGAAGAAGTGAGCTGTGACTCATGACAGCTCATACCTTACCACAAATTTTGTCATTCTTACAGGTGCTACTGGACTCTTGCTCGTTTTTGTTGCTACAACCACCCTGTGAGGAAGGCTAGGCTGAGAGCCCCAGAGAGCTTCTGTGGCACTGTGGGGATTTGAACCTGGATCTCTCAGGTTCTAATCTGCTACACCAGGCTGGTTCTTCTGTGGCTCTGTCTTTAGAACTTTGCTCTATCTAGGACAGTCGCACCTGCTCTTTATTTAGGTATGTCTACTCTGCTTTTTCTCCCCGGTGGGGACTGAAAGTGGTTTATGCCTCTTGTTTTCAGCATCTCCGTTTTAAACTCACAGCAGTGACCTTGTGAAGTGGGTTAGGCTGAGAGTATGTGACCGGCTCAAGGTCATCCAGTGAGCTTCCATAGCCGAGTGGGGATTCGATCCTGGGTTGCGCAAGTCCTCGTCTGACCCTCTAACTACTATACTGCTGGCTCTCGTAATGTAGCATTTCATGTTTGCCCGAGTCTGGTGCATGTGCTCATGTTTCTATCATCCTGTGTTCTGTTGAGTCAGATCTTTGATCTAACAAGGTCAGTCTCGTGTCCTCTGGCAGTATCCAAAAGCTCCCTGGGCATGCTGTGGCCCTGGTCTGAACTGAGAGGAGGCCCATCTGCCGTTTACTCTTTTAAAAATCTGTGGAGGCACCATTCACAAGTTTTCTGGTGTTTTCTTAACTTTATCTGAAGTCTGTTGCACCAAACCAGTTCTAGTGACATGCTGCTCCAGAGTGTGTGAAAATTGATGAAGTTGATTCTGAGTTCCAAGGTACTTCATTGTAATGCTGTTATTTTCCAAAAATTAGATCTTGAGCAGAAGTGAATGTTTCGAGGAGGGTTTTGTGGTATGATAAAAGGATGATGTGTGGAAACGGTGCCTTGTGGTAGTGTTTTGTAGGCCATAACCAACCCTGAAAACTTGGGTTTGTGGAAAGATTAAATACCAATAATGACAATTATAGCCACCTGTTCTCCAGCTTTACGTTTGGTAATAAAGATATTTATGTGGCATGTATGACTAGAAAACTGTAATTAGTAAGTCTTTGATGTTCTACACCTTTTGTCCTGCAGATATGTGATACGTAGTTAGCTTGCTTGGCTTGGGTGCAGGGCTTTTTTTCAGCAGGAACGTGGGGGAACGGAGTTCCGAAACCTCTTGAAAATGGTCACATGGCTGGTGGCCCCGCCCCCTGATCTCCAGACAGAGGGGAGTTTAGATTGTCCTCCACGCCGCCGAGCACACCGAGTTAGCAATCTAAACTCCCCTCTGTCTGGAGATCAGGGGGCGGGGCCACCAGCCATGTGACCATTTTCTCTGACGGCAACCCACTGAGTTCCACCACCTCTTTTCCCAGAAAAAAAGCCCTGCTTGGGTGTATAACAAAGTGGTAAGAGGAGGTGACTTCAGATTAAGAATTAGTATTATTTTCGGTCGCACTTTTTAGATACAAAAGGTTCACAAAGTTGGTTTATATAAAATACAATACAATTATAAAGTTTGTGAAGGACAGTAAATATATGGTTGTTGTGGATTTTCCGGGCTGTATAGCCGTGGTCTTGGCTTTGTAGTTCCTGACGTTTCGCCAGCAGCTGTGGCTGGCATCTTCAGAGGTGTAGCACCGAAAGACTGAGATCTGTGTCACAGTGACAATGCCAAGACCACGGCTATACAGCCCAGAAAATCCACAACAACCATCGTTCTCCGGCCGTGAAAGCCTTCGACAATATATCGGCAGTAAATATAGATTTGCTAACGCAACTTTTCAGCACTCTGATAGGGTGGTTAAAAAGTTTTGGTTTCTCCATCCACCACAGACCAGAGAGTTCTGATTCATGTTGGTGATTTTGGATGGAGAGTAGTTACTCCTGAATAACAGTATGGTGGTGGGATTGTTGTGTAGCGTGCAAGTGCATAGTGGCTAGTGTGCTGGTCTAAGAGGGCCTGGGAAAGCTTGGATTCAAGGCATTTTGCAGAACTCGGTGCTGCTGGGGCGCATGGAGGAGAGGAAAACCATAAACATCACCCCAAGCTCCTTGGAGGAAGGGTGGAATATTTTTGTGGATTTCCTAGGGACAAAGTAAACATGACCCAGAGATCTGTGCAGGATCAGTAATGTTTTGTATACTTCAAAGCTGCTGTGAAGAGCTAATAATTTTACTGGGGAAGTGGTTCTGAGGAAAGGGGAGAGGAATCTTTTCTCTTGTGTGGTTTCCTGGTGCTAAATTGGCCCCTAGGTTGCTGTTAGTCCTGTTCTGAGGTGTGTGTTGTATTAGGTGCCTCATTTCCCCTTTTCTGCTGGGCTAATAGCTTGAGAATGAGATTTAGGTTGGGGAGATGGTGCAGGCTAGGAGGTTAAACAACCTGTCACTGAATACCGCTCGCCCCATTCAATTTAGCAACTTTACCTGGCTGCTTTAAAGTGGGTTTTTTTGGAGAAAAAGTGTAGATCTCATTGTGCTTTGCTTGTCATGTCCAGTTAGGCTATAAATGTGACAAAAACTTGGTAAATAATGGCTTCATATTGGATAGCTAAATGGCAAAAGTACCTCAGCAGCCAATGATAAGTCATTTTGGGAGGGCACGGAGAGAATTTATGAGGTGATATTTTTGGCTAGATAGTTCAACCTGTTTTATTTTATACCGTAACTTTGTTTCTATCCTTTGTGTTGGGAAACAGAAAAGCTACGAAAGCATCTGTTTAAAGGGTATAAGCAGGAACAATCTCCTATACATTCAGTGCAGAAAAATAGATTTAGGCACATGTAACATCCATCAATTTCTCCTACATCTTCGTCATAGGTTTCTCAGAAGAACAAAAATCCAAGTTATATCTGTAGACAGAAAAATATGTGCATATATAAAACACATACTTAATTCAGCATTTGGGAAAATTTATGTTTTCTGATTAGCAAACTTGGAATTTTCCCATGCAAAAACCTACATCGCATATTGGCTAAGAAGAGACCTTGACACTTTCGGGTTTTTTATGGTGTTTAAAATTATCTTAAATTTATGTAAGCAAACTCCAGTGTATGCCTGGCAAACTATTTAGAAGAAAGATGGGATAGTGGAGTCTACGTGGCTTTATTTGTTTCGTATCAGTGTACGCAGCACTTCACAAAGTTGTAGAATTAATTGTACAAGCATACATTACCTAATGGACAAAGCAGAATTAAAGAGAAAGCAGTGCTGTGACATAGGGGAAAAGACTCTTGCCTTGTGAGAAATCAAACTTTGGTTGGAATAGCGATATTCTAAGTCTGAAGAACTTGAAAAATGAGGAAATTAATACACTTGCTGAGTTAATGGAGCTGCAGGTGATTTGCTTATCAGTGTCTTTAAAGAAGATGAACAAGACTAAAGTCTCCTTTCTTATTTGTTTTCCTCAAAGAGTCCAAGCAGTAGGGGCTGACCCCTAGTCTAGCTCTATGGAGATAAGACAATCAGAGTATCTGCAGATATGGGGTCAGACCCCTTTTTTTAAAAAAAAACCCTTTTGCAGATCCTTTGATAAGGAGAATAACAGCTTCCTACTGGGGCTGAACCTTCCTCTTATTTCTGTTGTGATGGGCAGAAACCACTTCTTAAGCTTCCTAAGAGGCCTAAGGAGCAGATCCAGAGGAGTTAGCCGTGTTAGTCTGTAGTAGCAAAATAAAAGAGCCCAGTAGCACCTTTAAGACTAACCAATTTTATTGTAGCATAAGCTTTCGAGAATCACAGTTCTCTTCATCAGATGCATGGGGGGCAGAAGGAAACTGGTCAAATATAGAGGAGGGGAGGGGGGAGGAGGAGAGGGGGGATGTAAACAACTCCTTTGCAGGCAGCTCCTTTTGGTGTGGGGATCAGTTTGCTTGTGTAAAGGTTCAAAGGAGTTTGCCGTGTTAGTCTGTAGTAGCAAAATCAAAAAGAGTTCAGCAGCACCCCTAGACTATCCAATTCCACTGCAGTAGAGCAGGAAGAAGTGAGTGGAAGTACGTACAGATGCAGAGCCCTATATTTACACCAAAGAGTGCATCATAGCCTTTCGCTTTCCACACCCATTACTAAAATACAGCAGTAAGGGTCTTAAGTTTGGGCCGGTTATATGCTACTGAGACGGGCATCAGAGATCAGCATCGCTGGGCAGCTGCTGAGGTCCAAGAGCATCGGAAGGAGCCACCAGCAATCTCTAGCCCAATATGGGGCAGCAGCTGCCATCTTGCGTTGTGCAGTAGTGGCAGGTGTGGGTGCGTTCCATGCCTAACCCAAGTGAGCAAGTCATGGCATCTATGGGAAGGAACACTTGCCGTTTCTCCTGCTGGCTGGTGCTCCAAGCAGAATCAGTCTGCTGACACTGTGCTGGGAAATGGGACCTGCAAAGAGCCCCCCAAAGCTGGAGAGGGCCATGAGTGTTAAGCTCAGGTGGCTGAATGGTCAAAGGATTGTTGGCAGCATTCGTCAGCAAACTATGTTTTGGAACACACTGTCTACCTAGGAGCTTAAGATGTTACTAATTTCAGTGTTTTCCTGGTACCGCAAATAACTGTATTGTCATACGGTGCAGTATCGTATTGAACGGGGACCCTGAAAACAACACCCTTCAGTGTTTTATTGACACCTGAAATTATGCCTGATTGTTGTAACGGGGAGAAGTATTAGGTTTCCGTTTCATGCTTAGGTGATGTGTAGCTGCTTGAAGAGATCCTGGCAAACGCGGACTGGATATTGAGTTAGTGGACCCCTTTAAAAGTAAACAGCAGATGCTCTTAATTTTTTTTGTTCTTAAGCCAAATCACACAACTTTTCTGTTGCTGCAGAGCAAGAATTAGTAAACGGTATTTTTAAAAGTTGCTCTGAGGCTTTTAAGCCTTTGTTGAATTTCAAACAATCAGAACAGATAAAAAGTAAAACCAGCTCTCACTCTGAATTGAAGGTACCAGTTCACATTGCAACAGATGCAGTACAATCAATTATGTTGTCATTTTGGTTTCTTGCTCTCCTCTCGTACTCTAGGTTTTTAATCTGCTTCCTGTTGTATTGTTTATTGAACGTTCCAGCTTTATTGATGTAAACTGTAATTTGCCAAGTGAGAAAGGAGTGCAAATAAATACGTTCTGTCACACATATATAGCACAGCACATGTTCTCCTGCTATAAGCAAACTCTTGCATGTGAACAACGCCACCCGGCTCATCTGCTGGCGTGAAAGCAGACCCACCCCCCACTGTGATTAGTTCTTGGCCTTCGCCGAGTCCTTGAATGGCCAGAATCACTTTATGAACTTAACAGTAATAAGAAATTGTCCATTATCGGCTCAGTCCATTCTGCCTGTGTCTTTGGCGCTTCCTAAGTGGTTCTCAGTCTGGCCATCCCTTAAGGCTGCTGCTTGGCAGGCAGTGATTATGCCTGGAGGCTGGTTATAGTGATGGCCTGCCTTGGGGCTCTGGGTGTGGCCGTAGCACATCAGTCAACCTAATTGTGTTTTTTTTATGCATGTGTGTAATTGGGCGGAGATTATCTCCCCCACCATCAGTACCTTTCTCAGCTGCAAAACCTCTCTGTTGCATACAAGTCAGTTGGTCATGCCCATGTTTGGAATGGTGGTGCGGATGGGAAACCACAAGCCACGTAACTCCACCCTATTCAAAATACATGAATGAATCAAACTGTACTTCCGCCATGCCACTACCTTACTGTGATTTCCTTCTCTTTCCTTACTGTTGTGCTTTTTCTAGGATATCAGCAACAGTTGCACAATAGTCAACCTAAAACATGTGCTACAATGGTGGCTTTTTAAGGCTTTCTAGCCTCGTGGTGTTGCCGGAACATATTTTAGGGTTCACACAAAGCTCATATGGTGCATTGGCCAGGCCTGTTGAAATTTACCTGTTGCCCCAAATGAAGACCGCGGTCGGTAACACATCTAGCACTCCCCCCACCTGAGGGCTTAAGAGACTTTGGATTCCTAACTCGCTATAGATGCAAAGATACCACCTATCCTACCCCTTATAGTTGTTTCTTTGTTAAGCTGTCTTGTTTCTTCCTGCATTGGATTTGATGATGATTCTGTTGGTTAAGTGACTCACACCTGCTGTAGGTGAACTGATTTCTCTTTTGATTGGGGCCGTTTTCACATGCGCCCCGGGAGATGGCGCATACTCTCAGCATGAAGCGTCTTCCTAGCACAATCTCCCAGCACGATCCCCTTTAATGGCCCGATGACGTCAGAAAAAGGGCCATTAAACGGGATCATGCTGAGAAGTTTTTATGGGGTGAGCTTCGCCCGATCTTCCGGGCACCTGGCCGTGTGAAAAGGGCCTAGGTCTTGTTTTACAGTGGCTTCTTTTTGTACCACCTCCTCCACTGTTTCTTCTGAGTATTTAACCCAGCTTGATGGATGGACGTTTCTGTGCATCTGAGAAAGTGAGTTCTGACTCTCAAAAGCTCTTGCTGAAATGCATGTTTAAGCCACTCATGGGCTCCTGTATAATTTTTCCAGCGTCCCCATGTTTCTGTCCATTGTAGTAGAGGGCCAATCAGATTGGCTGCATTTCAAACAGGTCTGTCTGACATGACTGATCTTTTCAAGAAACCTCAGCAAAGTCTTTAAGGAGACACGGGTTCCTTACAAAAATGTGTGGAAATCAATTTGTATCAAAGAATCAAAATGGTATTACTTTGTTTCCATATTTAGGTCACAGTACTGTAGACCAAAAGTGTGCTAAAGTGATGAGGTTTCTGTTTCTGTTTCCTTTTCTGTCTTTGTGGATTTCTAGAAAGTCCCAAATGCACGGCTAGGATATTCTTTCTTTTTGAAAGGGCTGGTGCCTTCTTAGGCTTATTTAAAATCTGGTGCTGATACAGTTTCAATAAGGCTTGACTCTTGGATGGAGCAGGGCTCATTTCTGACATCAACCTGATCTAATTAAGTCTTGTACAGGAGCTTCAAATTGTTTGCATAAGCTAAAGTAGTGTTACAGCACACTTAATAAAAGCATATTCTACCATTGCATTCGTAATGAAACTGGCTTCTTCCACAGAAGGCCTTAAACCAGTCTCACCCTATATAGCATCCTTATAAAACTTCTTGAAATATAACCACGTGACAGTAGATCCTGTTCTAGCTATGAGTAGGTAGGATCCAAATTAGGCAATGTGCTGTTTGTTGCTTTAAGTTGGGTCTGGAACATGGGTGTCAAGAGCAGATTGGCTTTTCATTTTTGTCTAGTAATAAGAGGAGGGCATGCTTGCACATTTTGTATAAAAACAGTAGGACATTTTCAGGTGAAAGGAAAGAAAAACTCGGACAAATCAGCGCTTCATCATTCAAAAGCTCTTGTACTTTTCATGCAACAGCTTTAGGAGAATTTTGAATACCAAATTTCTTTTCTGAAGTCTCTGGAAGACAGGAGCTGACAACATTGAAACTTTTGGGGAGTTTATAGCATATTGGAGTAGGGATGTGTGAATCGTGTTTCTGATTCGGGTAAAACACCTGAATTGGACCTGATTCGCAAAGATTCAGGATTTCCAGTTCGGACCCTGCATCCTGGGCCCGATTTGGAAACCTCAAATCTAAGCTTCCTGAAGTGATTCATATTGCTTTGGGAAGCTTGGGGACACAGGGTTTTAAATGCCCCTTTTCTGCGGGACCACCTCTCCCCATATGAACCCCAGAGGGTTCTTCGCTCTAGTGATGAACATCTCCCTGGCCCCAGGGAGGCCCGCCTGGCATTGACCAGGGCCAGGGCCTTCTCGATCCTGGCCCCAGCCTGGTGGAACGCTCTGTAATGAGACCAGGGCCCAGCAGGATTGGTTATCCTTTCGCCGGGCCTGCAAGACAGAGCTGTTCCACCAGGTGTATGGGCGGTGCTAGGCGGAGCCCCCTGGCCGGTAGATTGCAGAATATGCCCTCCCTACTAGCAGTACCTCCATCTAGCAAACAGTTCCCAGTATGATGCTCTAGAGATGGGTGAAGGTCGGTCAGTTGGTTGCTGTGCCATTATGATTATGTATATATATGTATTTTTAACTGTGTAACTTTGACTGTTTTATGGTTTTAACTGGTATCAATTATTTAATGTGTTTTAATTGTATATGGTTGTAATCTGCCCTGAGCCTGCTGGTGTGGGGAGGGCGGAATATAAATGGAATGAATGAATGAATAAATAAGCTTCCTGAAGTGATTCATATTGCTTTGGGACACGGTTTTAAATGCCCCTTTTCATGCTGCTGCACAGCGGCAGGAAAAGGGACATTTAAACCACACCGACGGCCGCAGCGAAAAGGCCCTTTAAACTCCACCTGGGTTGTGCGGGGGGGGGGGGCGCTTTTCGCCGCTGTTTGCATTGCAAGGAGCGGTGAAAGGGCCCTTCTGTGCTTCACCTGGGTCGTGGGGGGGGGTTCCCTCACAACCCAGATGGAGTTTAAAGGGCCTGCTGCAAACCCTGCCAAGCAGCTGATCTGTTCTGGCTGGGTTTGAACCTCCTCCTCCCCCTCCCATCAGGTGAAATAAGTGGCAGGGGGTAGTTTGTTGATGTGCTCTGAATCTTTACAGAGCACACTGAAGCGGGTCAAACAAGGGCTAGCCGCTTCGGGAATCCCTTATTTCTGCCTTATTTTCTGCTTTGGGTTTTCCACAGTGGGAAACCCCCAATTATTTTTTTGCACACCCCTATATTGGAGCATAACCCATAGAGATGAAGATCTGATCTGATGCCATTAGATAAGGCAGGTTAGTGTAACTTGAAATCACGTTTCATTAAAATATTGCTGATTTCACATTAAAGTTTGTGTTCATATTAATCATACACTCCTATTAGTGCAGAACTCTTAAGAATGTACTTACTAAAGACAACCTGCGTAGTTATTTTATATCTGTGCTACTTTTCTTTCATTTTTTTCTTGGCTGCCCATTCCTAAGTGGCTTTAACCAAATGCATAACATTGTGCTTTGGGATCAGAGTTGACTCATTGGTTTATGCTCTGCTTATTGAATGCTCCTTCATTTATGGCTACAACAAAAAGATCAAATTGGCTTTTTCTTTTGGTACTGTGACCAGATTTGGAAATTCGTAGATGGATTTAAAACCATGTGGTTTGGGTGTGAATCTTATCTTGTCTATACTCCTTCCCTCAAAGCAGTTTCTTTCGTTTTTTTTTTCTTCAGGTTTTGGTCTAGGTACCCTGATGAAAGCAAAACAGCTGGGGAGAGGCAGCTGTGGGAGGGAAGTATAAGCTGTAAAAGCATTCAGTACCACATGCCCCTAATGTACTTTAAACCACACTACATTTCATGGATATTTGTATGCTCTGATGCTTGCTGCTGCTTGGCCTTAATTTTCTGGTGAGGTATACCTAGGTGCAGGGCTTTTTTTCTGGGAAAAGAGGTGGTGGAACTCAGTGGGCTGCCAGCACAGAGGGCAACTCTTGGCAGAAGGTGGTGTCCCTGGTACCACATGTGCACGCGCAACGTGCACGCATGCTCCCAGGGCCAATGACATCACTTTGGGTCAGCTGGAACAAGGGAGGAGTTTTTAAAAGTTTAAATCGCCCTCCGTGAAAATGGTCACATGGCTGGTGGCCCTGTCCCCTGATCTCCAGACAGAGGGGAGTTTAGATTGCCCTCTGGAGCGGCATGGAGGGCAATTTAAACTCCCCTCTGTCTGGAGATCAGGGGGTGGGGCCACTGGCCACGTGACCATTTTCAAGAGGTTCCAGAACCGCGTTCCAGCTGAAAAAAAGCCCTGCCTAGATGTCTGCAGCAGTATTTGTTGACAATGTGATCTTCAGCACAATCCGCACATGCTATCCCTGTTCTCCTAATCCTAAATGTAATTTAGAGGTGTTTTGGAGAGCAAATGTCTCATGGAATGTGGTTTTCTAAAACTTGCCCTCTTGGTTAACGGTTATATTTTAATCTTGATGTTATTGATGTAAATCACTAAGGCATTGAGCTTTCGCAATAAAGCTTATGATGATTAACCATCACAAGGGAGTGATTTCCCATGACTTCTGGGGAAAAAGCTGAGTTCAAGAGGGAAAAAATTGCTTAAGTCTCTGCTTCTGTGTTAGTTTATACAGAGAGTCAGTTTGGTGTAGTGGTTAGGAGTGGCAGGACTCTAATCTGGAGAACAGGATTTGATTCTCCACTCCTGCGCTTGAAGCCAGCTGGGTGGCCTTGGGTCAGTCACAGCTCTCTCAGAGCTTTCTCAGCCCCACCCACCGCACAGGGTGATTGTTGTGAAGATGATAATAACACACTTTGTAAACCGCTCTGAGTGGATGTTAAGTTGTCCTGAAGGCTGGTATATAAATTGAATGTCGTTGTTGTTATTAAAATGGAAAAACTGCCTTCTGGTCCATGAAGATTTTATTTAAGCTCTGCACAAAGGGCAGAAGCAATATTTCAAATGTAAAGGCATCAATCCACTTTCTCAAATTAAACGTTTCTAATACTTAGTTACCTGTTCGACATTCCTCAGTGCCAAGCCATCTTGATACACTGCGTGCGTGTGTGCGCGTGCGCGTGTGCCCGTCCGTCCATCCCATCATAGACTAATTTGCCCCTGAAGCCCTTTGTGCCATTCCTTTTAGGTCACAGCATCTATAAGAGAAATATTTGCCACTATGCTGCTGCCACCCTTTTCCTGCTTGTGTTTTCTCTTCTGAAGGACAGTGCTCTTAGCAAGCGCATTAGGTATAATTTATGTCTGTCTGGTGCTGGAAGGACATGATTGTCATCTTAGTAGAGGAAGCAAACACTGATATGCTGTTTCAGATGATTCCCAGATGATTGCATCTCGGGTGATTCCCTCCTGCCAGCACCAATATTCGTGACCAGGTGTTCAAGTATGATGAAGATTCAGCTAGACAATCTCAGCTTCAAATGTTCACCTCGGTACAAACTATTTAAAGGGTCTCCTATCTGACCAGCATCACTCTTTATAATCTCCGAATAGCACATCTGTCTCACTTCAGACTATGCCAGTAGATCTGTTTGCTGGCCACTATTCCCCAAAACCATTTGCATCACGCTTTTGTATATGCAGTGCTCTGGTTCTGGAGGATTTACCCCATTACATTCTGTTCTGTCTACTCTCCACAGAACCTAGAACCAAATTTCTTGTGGCAGTTTTGAAGGGCTTAAACTCTTCCTAGGAAGCAGCAAAGCTGGTATCCCTTATTTCAGATGTTAACCTTTTGTATCAGACCAGTGTAGCTGTTTGCTTTGGCAACTAGGGAAATATGAGACAGAGTCTTCTCTGATAGTTGTCATGTTTTAATATAAGAATTTTCAGACCTAGGCCGTTTCCAGACGGCCCCCCGCCTCGCGAAACGTCGCGCGTCGTTGCGCGTCGTTGCGCAGAAAACGCGAAATATCGCGTTTTCTCGCGCGAGTTTTGCGCGACGTCGCGCAAAACTCGCGCGAGAAAACGCGATATTTCGCGTTTTCTGCGCAACGACGCGCGACGACGCGCGACGTTTCGCGAGGCGGGGGGCCGTCTGGAAACGGCCCTAGTTGTTTTAGTGCTAATATTTATGATTTACTGTTTCCTCCCCCCTCCCCCCTTTAACTCACTACATCTGTTAGTAATGTCTTTTGGCTACATACAATAAATACTTCTGTTTCTAAAAAACAAACAGATACTGTGTCTAGAGTAAGGTTCCCTTGTAGATTGACTAGTTGACATTCGCTGACACTGAAACACACATGCAGTGTTCTTGGGGCTGCCCTGGTGAATTTCCAGAACCTTTTTCCAGTACAAAACACAGAAGCCTATTTCCAGTGAGGGAAGAGATTCTGGATCCATATTATGCTAGTGCCCTGACCTGGATGGCTCAGGCTAGCTCGATCTCATCTCATCTGCTAAGCGCGGTTGTCCCTGTAGAACTTGGATGGGAGACCATCTGGCAAGTCCAGGGTTGCTGTCTAGAAGCCGGGTAGTGGCAAACCAACTCTGTTTATTCCTTGCCTTGAAAACTCGACAGGGTTGCTGTACACTGGATGTGACTTGACAGCACTTTACGTATACATTATGCTAGTACTGCAGTCTGTTCTTGCTCCCAATTATTTTTCATGCATAATTCAAGGCTTTGACTTGAGGAATGCTTGACACCTATTCAGTGTCCAGCTTGATGTGATCTTACGAAACGGTATTCTTTTTTGATGCTCATCGTTTCATTCAGTTACTACTAGCTTTTCCCTTAGCTAGATGAAGTTAATATTTACTTCCAGTGATCTGAAATGTAGAGATTACAAAATCTGTGTCTACAACACTTTAAAATCCATCTTAGAGAGTGTGCTTGTATGTTACTGTATGGGTTGTTTCTCATATACATCAATTTGAAGCTTATTTCATTTGATCTTTGAATCTGATGTGGAAATAGAGCCTGGATGTGGCAGTTCCGTTCCAGCACCCACTCTGAAATTCACCCAGTTTGTTTGGTAGAAGTCTAGTTGCCCCAGGCTCCTTGTTTGTTTTATACAGGGACCAGCATGTTGAGTGTATTAGATATTCTGGTTTCCTTTTGGCACTGAGGCAGCAGACAAAATTAGCTGCTTGTAACACATGCACCTCACAAAGTGGTTAACCATGAAAGATGATTCTAAGTATAGTTTTGATCTTTTCAGCAAACAAGACCAAACATTTGGTTAGAGTTGAAATGTTTTTCCAGATATTCAAGTGGCTTGCTTTAGTGTTTTAGTCTGTCACTGATCTGGCCTACAGCTTTTGCTGGGAAGACAGATAAAAACAGTATGGTTTTGAAGTTCTGATTTGGATTTCATCCTCTCTTACTCTTGTTGCTGTCCCTGTAAGAAAATGCCTTGTGAATTGTATGCTCTTTTGGTTGGGGTTCTTTTGGTGCTTTTCCCAGCGATGGTGAATCGTGGCCCCTGTAGGGCTTTCAAGACAAGAGACGTTCAGAGGTGGTCTTCCATTGCCTGCCTTTGCATAGGAACCCTCTACTCTCCTGGTGGTCTCCCATCCACATACTAATCAAGGCCAACCTTGCTTTGAAAATTCAGTAAAAATTCGAGATACCTCGTTTTTGATTCAGAATACCTGGATTTTACCAAATCAGCCAAAATTTGATATTTTAATCTGAATTCCGAACCTGAACTGCTCACCCCTATTTGTAATTGGGATTAGTGTAAAACAGAAGTAACAAGTCTTACTGGGTTCGGTCCATAGTAAGAAACTCATTTACTGGACGGCAGAAGAGCCTGGAGGATAATGGGCAAGCATCATTTTATGAAAACGAAGAGCTGCACCAATACAGAGTCAAAGCAGAGAAGAGAAACGATGGCGCAGTGGGGAATGTTTTTTTTTTTACATTCCACACAAATATCTCTGTTATGCACTGCTTTTTCACGGGAATCTATAAAGTAGCCTCCTGTAAGAATGTTCTCAGCAGTATGAACACTGTTAGAGAAAGTAGGTTTATAGATCCCCTGACAAATTTAATTTTAATTGAATTTATTAGATTTGTCTTCCGCCCTCCCCACGACAGCAGGCTCAAGGCAGATCACAATTTACGCACAAAGTTAAAATTACATCAAAAAGTTCATACCATTTAAGACCATAAATTAAAAACATCCAAAGATTAAAATACATAAATATCTACAGCATATGAAACCCTTGGGTATCTTTGTGTGGCACGTGATAACAAATTTTCCTACTACACCATTTTCTTCTTCTCTCCTTTGACCCAGACTCATTTTACCCATCTGCCAACTGTGTTCATAGCTGCATCTCTTCACAGTTGCCTTTCATTGGCAATTAAAGTGCCCAGTTTGGCTCAAGGGCTGCCAATTTCTGCTTCTTTAAAAGCAAACATACTATGTTCACATTGAAATGAAATTATATATTAAGCAAGAAGTTGACTGCAATCTAGGATTAGTAGATAATTCAGAATGATTTGCTTCACTGCTGCTTCTCTTTTTAACTTCGGTTTAAAACCTGCTACAGAGAAGTAACAGCCTTCTCAGAAAGTGAACTTAGAATGGCAGGATAGGGAAGGATTAAGTCATAAGCACCCTAGATTATATTTAAAGACTTGATTATGTTAGTCTGTCGTGTTAATTTTCTCTGTTTGACAGATGACTTGGTCTGTTGAATTAGGGAAAAGGGTGCCTTTGAATTCAAAGAATTGTTGAGATATGGTAGAGAGAGAGAACAAATGATGACTGCTGTTGACACATTTACCTTTCTGCAGTGCCTTTGCAGGGAATCCAAGAGATTGCTACCGGCATCTCATGGACATTAATGCTGAATAAACTTCCCTGAAGGATAGGGCTCCTCCTCAGTCACTACAATCTTGTTTCTCTCACAATGAGCAGACACAGGGCAGATTATTGGATATGTGCCCAGTCACAGATGTGGTTCAAGTAGAAGAACAAGGACAGTGCAACCAGTGTGTGCCCTCTTAACATGCCCCTAAATTTTCTGGCACACGATGAAACATACTGGTCTTCTGTGGCAGATGTGCTTCTGTGGCAGATGTGCAAGAGTACTTTTGTACCTATTTTTATACCTCACCTTTCTACCCAATGAGTGACCCAGAGTAGTTTACATGGTTCTCTCCTTCATTTTATCCTAACAACAATCCTGCTAAGTAGGATAGCTTCAGAGCTACAAGATAGCAGGCAAAGTCGGTTCTGAAAGAGTTCTCTGGTAGCAGGAACCTTAGAAGCCTTTTAGGCTGGAAATAGCAAAAGGTGACCCATCTCCCCTGTGATGCCGCCTGCGTTCACCCAAAAAATCCAAATGAAGGAGGTTGCTAGGAATGTAAATTTCTAACCATGACTGTGATCTCTTCTGAACTGCCAAGTCACAGTAATTATTACAATAATTCAGTGCAAAACCAGTTAATGGCTTTGGTATGTGATTATCTTATGCTCTGTGAGCCAATCTGGTCTTGCCACTCAGGGTTTGTTTTATATATAGCCTTTAAATGTTCAACCTTTAGTCTGCAATGCATTATGAATGTTAATTCTGCACAGTGTAGTTTAGTATATATTCATTGGGAGAACCTGGTTGGAGTTTTTAAGCATCTCACCACCAGTGCTCTTGCTGTTTTCAATCTTGATGACACGTAAAGATTTTTTTTAAAGCTAATTACTGCCTATCTGTCACTCTTCCACTGAATCTGGGACACAGCTATTATACAGAAAGTGAGCCAAGAGTGTCTTACTACTGCTATAACGCTGATCAAGTTTCTTCACTTATCTGTGGAGCTGACAGAATAATTGGTTTTGAATGGGCCAATGCCTTGGCTTATATGAAGAACAGAGGTGGAATAGCAGTGTCTGTAACATTTTCAATTTGATTTTAAAAGCAGTTGAGATGGCGGTGTGTTGCATTTTGCTGTGAACAGCAGCTGGTTTCCTTGGCCCTGACTTTACTTTGAAGCCGTATATAGGAAATGTTAAGCCAGTGAGCTAAAATGAACTCAAGTAGTACCATATTGAAAGAATCTGCACTGGATCACAGCAGTGGTTCTTTCAAAGTACTTGTTTTCTCCACCAGGCACATCTGTGTGAAGCTTTCAGGATCCCTTTTGCTATATGTCCAATAACTGCTTAAAACCTGTAGGTTTTTTGTACACCTGGGACTGTATACCCCTTCGAAAACAGCGAGCTGTACTTCCAAGTATACATTCATAGTACTGGGTTATTAGGTTGCAGTCACAATCGTACAAGGTTCTATTTAACTCACTTTTAATTCCAAGAAAATAATATTCAGTAGTGCAGAACTTTATTGAATGAAAAAGAGTTTAACCTTCACACACTGCATCCTTTCCTTCCTCACAACTACTACCTTTTTAGACAAATGTCTCAGACAGCAGCACAAAACATTCTTGAGAACAATAATGAATTTGCAAACAAAGCAAATACCATGCTGATAAATCATCTTAAATGAGCTTTGTGTTATGTGGCTGAAATGTTCCTTGAAGCTGCATAAAAAAAGGATTCTCCATTTCAAAACTGCCAGTAATGGAAACTTTTCAATAAGAGCATTTTTGTATCATTAAAAAAAGGCTTAGCATATGGAGAAGACTTTCAATCAGCTTAACTTGCATATCTTGAGATAACAGGCCTCCTCCCAACACACAATCTGTACTTTAAAGTAGTCACATGACTTAAACTTTCCAAGTTTAGAAGTATGAAAGGGTTCAGCTGACTTGTTTGGAAGTTAAGTAAATACCACTCTGCTTTGTAATAATACCCACGTGCTTTCCTCCCTTGGATTTCTGCAGATTTTACAAAAATGTGGCATCTTATGTAAATCACTGGTATTCCAGCCCATTTTAAGAGACATGCAACATGCCAAAAAAAAAAAAAAAAGATCTGGGCAAAGCCCGTAGCATTTGGTTTAACTCTCCTCTTTCTCATTTCAGTGCCCGGGGATTTGGGTAACCAACTAGAAGCGAAGTTGGACAAACCCTCCGTGGTACATTACCTCTGTTCCAAGAAGACAGACAGTTACTTCACATTGTGGCTGAACTTAGAACTGCTTCTTCCTGTGATCATCGACTGCTGGATTGACAATATCAGGTGGGGATGCAGCAGTGTTAACAAGAATTAACCCTGCATGCCTGAGTGATTCATTATTTGCAGATAACCATAAAATTGTCATCAGGATTGGTATTTACTTTATTCCTTTATACTCATCGGTTCCCCCAATGGAGCTCCAAAGTGGCTTACAATGATCTCCTGTCCATTTTATGCTCATAACAACCCAGTGGATTAGGTTATGCTGAGAGTGTGCCTGACCTATTACATTTCTTGGAAATAAACAAAGCTGTGTAAATCATGCACACAGTTTGTTGTTATAAGGAATGCTGTGTATATGGCAGGAACTACTGACTATAACAGGTTATGGCTATATTTACACTTGATGAACTATTCATAAAATATGAAAATATTCATAAAATTCATAATAAATTCATTAAAAAATTAAGCATGAATTACCTGTGGGGTTCGTCGTTAGTGAATTTTGGGGTAGCCCCCTGGTTTCCAATTAAAACTGACCTGCTCAAAGCTTGTGGGAAAATCCTTCATACTCCCTATGTTTTGCATTTCAGTTCTTGCAATTATTATTATAACACTAGCAACAAAGCCCATGGGGGGGGGAATATAACGGGCCTTAGAAAGGGGTAGGTGTGCAGGTGGGCATTCCCTCCTCCTCCTTCACTGAACTTGGCTGGATGAAGGCAGGGGCAGGCGGGCATGGCCGCCTCCTCTGCACCTGATCCCAGCTGAGGTAAGGGGCATTGTCACCTGCTCTGCGCCTGAATGTGGCTGGGTGAATCGAGTGGTGGGCATTGCCTCCTGCTCCAGACCTGATCCTGGCTGGGTGAAGGGGTGGCGGGCATTTCCACCTGCTCCACTCCTGATCCTGGCTGGGTGAAGGGGCAATCCTTGCCACCTGTTCTGCACCTGATCCCAGCCGGGTGAAGCAGGAATGGGCATTGCCACCTGTTCCATTCCTGATCCCAGCTGGGTGAAGGCGGGGGGAAAAGCATTGCTGCCTGATCCTGGCCTGGGCTTTCCACTGTGGCGCGCTCTCTGGAGGTCTGGCTGCTTCATCTGGGCTTCCTCCACAGCAGTGCCCCCTGGTGGTGCACCAGGGTAGGAAGTGAGTCATCTAGAACGTTCTTACTCTTTTATATAGTAAGATTAGAACATGGAGGCCATGAGAAAGGCAAGGCCGTTTACTTCCACTATACACTGAAGGTTAAGAATGGTTTATATTCGTAAATATTCAGCTGCGGCCTTGAGTATCCTTTCCCAGTTATGTTTTGGAATTAATGGTGCCAGCTAGGAATGTTATTCTTACTGTGTTCCTTTTAATTGCTGCCTATGATCTGTCAGTCCACCTTGTTCAGAAAATCATGTAACTCGACTTGATTGTTTGTAAGAACTGGCTGTTTACAGAACTGTATGCAATCTTATAAATTGTATACAATTTCTTTTGTGTTTGACTGAAAAGTATAAAATACAGGTGCTGATGTTTTCCTGTCTGCATTCAGTAACCTAATTGACTGAATTAGGCTTATTGCTAAATAAACCTCTTACTTCTATGATCACAAAGTTTAAATGCCTTGAGTTGTTTCTCAGACTAGTAGTGAAGTGGGGAAATCTAAAATTGGCTAAGGGTGTTGGTTTATTTCCCCCATTCAAGTCCATTCATGGAAAAGTCTTTCATATAAGACATTTTGTCTTGTATGAAGCAGACCACTTAACAGCTGTGTGTTCATCCACACAATAGAAACAGTGGTATTGAGTTATGGATGGATGGGTAGCCAGATTATCATTTCGTTCAGCCTCCCATCCTAAGGCAGCTTTCTTCATGCTATGGTCCCTTACTGGCTGTCTACATAAAAGGGGCCACATGGTGAGCAAGCTCAGAAACGATGGCTTGTGCATCAAGTGTTTGCATGCAATTTAGGGAGGAGCTTGTTAAAGCAAATGTGCAATGCAGGCAATTGATCAGTGTACATGTGGCAGATTAAACCAAGCACCTTTCTTCTCAGAGTAAATGTCTAGTAGCATTCTTTGCAGGCTTAGCAGTGCAGAGTTGCTGTTGAGTTAACTCAGCACAAAATATTGTCTCCATTCAGATTCTATGTGTATCACGTGGACGGTGATAGCTTGTAGTGATGCCTGAATTGTGACAAACCACGTTATGGCCATTGCTTTTCTTTCAGAGACCACTTGAACTATAGAAACTGGAGAGATGAGCAGGCATGAGCAGGCAGAGAATGAAAGCCAACTTAAAAGTTTAAACTATGATTTGCCTGTTTTGCTGGGAAGGTCAGACCACAGTTTTCATTGGTTAGCACAAACTGTAAGTTGGGGTCATGTCTGAATGGATCTAGCAGCTCGAGTTCAAAATTGACAGGAGGCCAGCCATGGCATATGACCTGCTTAAGAAAAGGAGCGCCTCTCTAGGGTTTAAATGGCTGTTGAAGTACTTAAAGAGCCTTGGCAAATAGCTTTGATTTCCATACGTTGCTCAACCTGCTTTGTGCTTTTTAGCACTTAATCGCTGTCTTATTTGTGTGTCAGAATGTTAGCTTATGAGTTAATGATAAATGGACATGGCATGTGGACATGAAAGTCTTCCAAAGAGCAATTGATCTGCTGGAGGAGACAAAAGTGCAGTCACTCTCCTGTTGTTGAAAAGCAGATGTAGGTCAACAGAATCCATGTCGCTGAGTGATCATTTATCTCAGTTCATTTACTTGCCAGAAAACAGGAGAATCATTAATTAATTCAATTGCTTATAACCAAAAACCATATGCTTGGCACTCAAGTGATGAAATTCAACTGAAGTTGTTAGAAGCAGGTATTTTAGGGCAAACATCTGCTGTGATGGTAACTTAACTACATTACTCAAGAGTGGAAGGAGGAAGAACTGCCCAGCAGCTATAGAGAAACAAACCAATTACGTCCCAAGAAGCTTCCACAGCTATTAGATTTGACTTTCTCTAACAGCACTTTGTGGTTAAGCAGCTGTTCTTCTCAGACCTATATTGAGTGACTTCTTCAAGAGCTTGGTCGAAATATCTTCCTTAAAGTTGTCTAGCATCTTTTTGCTAGCTTTGTTGCAGGCCACACTTATGGATGTGTTAGTAAAAGGAAGCGTGTCTCTTTTCTGTGGAGTGCAAGTCTGTCCTTTAGACTGGATGGTGTCCATCACTCAGCAATTTTATTTATTTATTTTACTCGATTTATACCCCGCCCTCCCCACAAATGGGCTCAGGGCGGCTAACAACATTAAAAAAATACATTAAAATCACAAAAACATAAAATCAACAATAATTTTTAAAAAATCATTAAAATAGTCCAGGAGCAGGCTATTTAGACAAATATTGCGAGTCCGTATACGGGTATAGCAGATGGCTGAGGGCAGCCCCAGAAGAAGTAGTGGTCTTAGATGGAAGAAGGAGGACACCCGCTGGCACTCAGCCAAAGGCCCGGTGGAACCATCTCTGTTTTGACCTAAAAGAGGTCAAATTTGGGTCAAATTAGGTCAGTTTGACCTAAAAGAGCCAGAAATCTATTCAGTTTGCAGTTGAACTTTTGTACACTTTTTAGCTCAAATGTGCAGATACAGGAAAGCATAATGGTGTTCACCTTTGTCTTAAAATCTCTTTCCAGGCTGCTGTACAATCGAACAAGTGGAACCACTGAACCGCCTGAGGGGGTGGATATCAAAGTTCCTGGGTTTGGGCAGACTTTTTCCTTGGAGTTTCTTGACCCTAGTAAAAGAAGTGTTGGTAGGTACTCATACTCTGACCTCCCAGTTACATGTGCATGAAACAAATAAGCAATTTTTTCCCTTAAAACCTTCAAATGCAAAAATTCTTTAAGCAGAATATTTCATGGATTGCTTTTTTTGAAAGCCCTGGCTTGGGTTACATTGAATTTAGAGGTGGAAACAGAACTTGGGAGCTCTAAGACCAGTCTTTAATCATGTACGACTCAAGCATAAAACTTTGCATGCCCTCCCCCCCCCCCCCAGCCATCTTTTGTTCTGGTCAGTGATGCATTGCTGTGGCCGCTGTCAATTTCCTCCTTTCCTCCTTCTCTCATCTGGACTTAAAGGAGGAAAGGATGGAAGACCTGAGACTCATATATATTGACTACATGGGCCTTTTACTAGCCAGGGAATGGCAGCCATTTGCTCAACTGCTTGTCTCCTGGGTGACCATGTGCCATGTAGGTGAGCACGTGGAACAGGTCTGTAACATATATGAGCCCAGGGCTTTTTTCTGGGAAAAGAGGTGGTGGAACTCAGTGGGTTGCCCTTGGAGGAAATGGTCACATGGCTAGTGACCCCGCCCCCTGATCTCCAGACAGAGGGGAGTTTCGATTGCTCTCCATGCCGCTGAGCCCCTCTGTCTGGAGATCAGGGGGCAGGGCCACCAGCCATATGATCATTTTCACGAGGTTCCGGAACTCCGTTCCACCGTGTTCCAGCTGAAAAAAAGCTCTCTATGAGCCATGAAAAACCCCAAGGAATACGGAAATGGTAGTGGAACTAGACGACCAAGGCTTGCCTCAAATGGATTGCTGCCTGCCGATCATAATGGTAAATTGACGCAGCTTCTGTAACCTTTGGCTTAATCACCTATTGCCTTGCTAGGGTGGAGCTGCCTGTTGAATTCAGTTTCTTTTATGATGTGATGTTTGGTTTGGTTTTTTTCCCTCCTGGCCTATGGCAATATGAGAGTGGGTAATTGCTCTTCTCCAAGAAAGCCCTATTTTGTTCTAATGGTGTAGATCAGTTGTTTTAAAGCTTTTTCACTGAACTGCAAGATGACCAAGAAGGATAGCTTTTTCACTGCAGTATTTAAAAAGTCTAAAAACTGAGCCATTCCAGTTGTCCCAGGAAAATGGGAACAGGATGCAGCTACTAGTTTGGCACTTGACAGACAGGCTGAAATCAAGAAACGTTGTGTGTCATGTTAGCAAGGGGGATTAAGAGAAACGGCCGAGAAGGCCACAAGAACACATTTTTAGAATTAAGAGTTTGAAAACGAGGGAAGGGATTCAGATTTTGAATGACAGGAGAAAGGGCTTTGAACTTTCATATTTTTTGCTTTTACAAAGCACATGCTTTGTACAGACTGGAAAAAATACATGTGTTACTGATGGTGTAACCTACAACAGAAGGAATGCCTGATCTCTGTGGAGCTTGTAGGTAGCGGCAACTCTCCACTGAAATATTCATGACTCTTGGTGGGGATATAATGTAACAGGTTTTTACTATAATTAGTGCCACATTTGAAATGCTTCTGTCTAATTAGTCATTTTCCAAATGCATATTTGAAAATGTATTTGTTTAGTAACTGCTGAAGTGTTAAAGCAGATAATCAGCATTGTGTTATCTGTTCCCTGCACTGAAGCCTGCCTAATGTGAACAAATAACCTGTAGAGACAATGTTAACCACCCTTTTTCTTTTCCCCGTCTGCATCATTTGAAGCATGTTAAGTTTGAGCTTGTTTCCCTGCTTCAGTGCCAGATTATGGTAGCAGGCTGAAAGAAGTCCTGAAATCCTAGGATAACTCTGTGCAAAGTACTGTACTGATACAACTTGCCATTTACCTTTTCTGTTAAGTTTCTTCTTTTATCCGCAGGAACCTACTTCTACACACTAGTGCAGCATCTGGTAAATTTGGGCTATCAACGAGATGACGATGTTCGAGGTGCTCCCTACGACTGGCGGAAGGCACCAAGTAAATAAAACCCCATTGGTTGGGATTACAGTTATATAGCAAGATTTAGCTAACATCTCATTTAATAAGCTGTCTGAAACTGGGGAAAGTAGGAATTTGCAGGAAAAGTAGGTAGCGTATTCAACATGAATAACTTCCAGTACCAAATTGGAACATTTTTGTGCTTACGGCTCTCCCACTGTCCAGTAGAATGTTTTCTCCTTTGCTCGTTTCTGAAAAAAAGGGGAAAGCGATTTCTCAAACCTGTACTTTTACAGTTCAAAAATGATTCTGTGCAATGAACGCAG
Source organism: Eublepharis macularius (assembly GCF_028583425.1). Classification (NCBI taxonomy): domain Eukaryota; kingdom Metazoa; phylum Chordata; class Lepidosauria; order Squamata; family Eublepharidae; genus Eublepharis; species Eublepharis macularius. Next base: position 17,956,277 of record NC_072805.1, on the reverse strand, counting down.
AATTCTTGGAAGTCTGTGCCAGTTCTCTTGACTAACTGTGCTGTTGATGCAGCTGAATATCACCTGATAGTTAACAGGGCTGTTGATAAACGGGCTGTGGTGACCTTCGTGCATGAGAGCTAAGCTGTCACAACAAGCCAAACGATTACCTCACCAGCTATTCCTGTAGGAGTCATGATAGCTGGTAAGCAGTTGTTGCAGTTGAGATTGCCAAACTTCTTTTTAAAAAGAACAGCAGCTCTCAGGATTTTTTCTTAGCTTAACTGTGTCCTTGAGATATGTCGCCCACACTTCACAGGTTTACAAGTGAAGGGTGACACAGGAAGTACAAGTGTTTCAGACTTCCTGTATAAGAGTAAAAACATGACTTGTGCATCTTCTCTTGTGGTGAAATGGATGAGTTTCTGCGTACATCTGGCGCCTGAACGCCACATGAGGTGGTGAAATGCAAGTTGCTCCTTAGCATGTTTCCCAAGAAGTGTGCTTCCTTGGTCCACGCTCATCTATAATAGATAAAACCACCCTGCAAGGGAGCATCAGAACATTTATAATCAGGGCTTTTTTTCAGCGGGAACGCAGTGGAACGGTGTTCTGGCACTTCTTGAAAATGGTCACATGGCTGGTGGCCCCGCCCCCTGATCTCCAGACAGAGGGGAGTTGAGATTGCCCTCAGCGCCACTGGAGCGGCACGGAGGGTGATCTACACTGCCCTCTGTCTGGAGATCAGGGGGCGGGGCCACCGGCCATGTGACCATTTTCACCAAGGATGATTTAAACTTTAAAAAACTCCACCCTTGTTCCAGCTGACCCAAAGTGATGTCATTGTGCAGTCCTGAGTTCCACCACTGAGTTCCACCACCTCTTTTCCCAGAAAAAAGCCCTGTTTATAATGATTTAACACTTGCAGTAATTTCACACTGGAAAAAAAATTAATGAACTCATTATGCTATTAATATGATAAATTATCCAACTTCGTCCTTCTAGATGAGAACAGAGACTACTTTGTGGCCCTCCAGAAGCTGATAGAGACAATGTATGAAGAGTTCCAAGAACCAGTGGTCTTAGTCGCCCACAGCATGGGAAATATGTACACTCTCTACTTCCTCAGCCAACAGCCTCAGGATTGGAAAGACAAGCACATAAGGGACTTTGTGTCACTGGGTGCTCCATGGGGAGGTGTGGCTAAAACGCTCCATGTATTGGCATCAGGTAGGTGTCCGGAGGGGTACGTTGGCGTTAAAGGTATTAGGGGGACAGTGTTTGTGATGCCACTGGAACACAGTAAAGCGCTAGTTGAGCCGCATCTGATGTGGCTTAGAGGACTGAGTTGCATTGTATTCATCTTTCTTAATAAACAGAGCATTGCTTCAGTGTGGTGCTTCATTAGGGTCTGGGAGCCCCGGGTTCAAACCCCCTCACTTCCAAGCACTTCTTGCTTGGTGACTTTGAACTAGTCGCTCTCTTTCCGTCTTAACTGATCTCACAACGTTGTTAAGGTGAAATAGAAGAGGAGAGAACAACGTACACTTTCCTGAACGCTTTTGGAGGAAGGGCAGACTAAAAATATACTGCAAATAATTATATTGGGCAGGCTTGTACAAATTCCTCTTGTCCTGTGTGAAGCAGACATCAAAAATTTCCCTTTTGGGGGGGTTGAACAAACAACAGGGAATCTACTTGAACAGTTCTTCAGCCTGCAGATTTATTGAGGCTTCCTTTTAAAAAGTTTGTCTAGCTTTAATAATAGCACACAGGCTCTGGTGAAACAAATGTAAGGTGACAAGGCAAGCAAAGAAGAAATTTGAGGAGCAAATTGCTAAAGGTATGAACAAGTCAGCAGGCATTTCTTTAACATCAGGAGTAGGAAACCAGCCAGGGACGCGACAGGACATTTAGGTGACAAAAATGTGAAAGGCATACTGGAGGAGGCTGGAAAGCTACAGAGGAAGCACATGAATCCTTTGCATCGGGCTTCACTGGGAAAGATGGAGATGATACCTGCAGCTAAGCAAGGGAATCGAAGGAGTCTCTGTCCAACAGAAGCAATAACAGAAGGATTAAGTTTGGACAATTCAATAAGGCCTTCACCCTGAGAACCTGCATGTAAAATCCCTTTCTGTTACCTTTTTACCAGGGATGGGAGGCACGATTGCTGCAGATGAAAACCTGTGGCTGCCTCCGTTTCCCAGCTAGGGTGGGGTTGCAAAGAACATATTCCCAGCCTGCTTTTGATGGGGCTGTGGTTGCTTTCAACAAGGGGTGTTTCTAGGCAAAGCATGCTGTTGTGAGAAGCACTCGGCATCCCTGAAGTCTATTCCTGTAGGAAGTGGTTGTGCTCTGTGTGTGTTTGCTAGCTAGCCTCGGGAATACAGGGCAGTCCTCTGCATGACTGAAAACAATGTAGGAAAGTGGCAACTTTATGTCTTAGCAGGTTGGCCCCTCTTGAAGTATTAGTCATTTCCATCTAAAAGGAAAACTTGTGTCATTAAGAGTGTGTGTGCATGTGGGGGAGAGAGAGATCCCCCAAGTCTATTCCTAGAGAGAGAGAGAGAGAGAGAGAGAGAGAGAGAGCAAGGATGCTTGTCTCGGTGCAGCCTGTGTCTTGGTGCAGCGGTACTTGGATTAGGACGGGTTCTGTACCTCCACTTTAGAATACAGTCTGCCTCCAGACACTGATTTCTGAAGGCTCTGATGACGGCTTCTGGGCTAAAATGTCATGGCTGTGCTGTGAATGGACCCACAAAAAAAAGGGGGGGGTTGTGGGTTAATGCTTTACAGGACCCCCCCCCCCCACACACACACACCACATGTTTGTTGCCGTGTAGGCTTAACTGGATTGAGGGCCTGAGGGGACAGGTAGTACTGACAATGGGACCAAATAAAATGAGCGGAGTAAAAACATCCACTGACGTAGCTCAGCATTTGCTCTGATTGCTGAAAGCCAGCTAGATTGGAGCAATTCAGGAAAACAGGAGTTTGAACCTGCAGGAGGATTGAATTCCGTAATTATGAGACGGCGGGAAGCCACTGGTAGTCTTTAAGTGCTCCAGTTTGAATGCGTTTTCACAGTTGGAAATGTCAGAATGCTTAGACAAGGAGACGTAGGGGACAGAAGCAGTCTGTGTGAGATCTTTATCTGGTGAAGTCTGTTAAAGCAACCCAGTCTCCCCCCAGAGAAAGTAATGTAGCTTAGGTTATTGGACATTCCAAATGCTAGACGGGGCTATATTATTATTAATATTTTGTGGTGGATATGTATAGGATTGACACTGGGTACATCCTGTGCTTAAATTTCCATTCAACCATAAAGCCTCCTGGGTGACTTTGGGACAGCCACTGTCACGTTAGTCGAGCTCGTACAGTTGTGCAGATAAAGTAGGGGAATGTCGGAACCATGCGTGATGCTCAGAGTTCCTTGAAGGAAGGGCAAAGACTACATGGATGGATGAGTAGTTGTCTGTCATAGTGTCAGAGATTTGATCATTTTGTGACCTGGGTATAACATATGCCTAATTTCAAAGAATGTTATTTATTTACTTAAAACATTTATTAGCCACTTTCCTTCAAAGGTGTTCGAGGCAACGTACGATGTAAAAATAAACAACATAAACACATCAAAAAAGAGCAAGAGTCCAGTAGCACCTATAAGGCTAACAAAATGGGGTAGGGTATGAGCATTCAAGTCGCAGCTCTCTTCTGCAGATACATGGCTACCCATCTTGATCGACATCAAAAGAGTTAAAACAGATAAAATATATACACGGTTGGGTTTGTGCAGTGCTTTAGAATATGCGTGACCTCACTTGTTATGACCCATGATTACTTACAAGGTTTGCTTTTTATGCCACAGGAGACAACAACAGGATCCCCGTCATCAGCTCCCTTAAGATCAGAGACCAGCAGAGATCTGCCGTTTCGACCAACTGGTTGCTCCCTTACAACTACACCTGGTCTCCCGACAAGATCTTTGTCAGCACGCCAACTGCCAACTACACCATTCAGGATTTCCAAAAGTTCTATAGAGACATCGGCTTTGAAGATGGCTGGTTCATGAGACAGGAGACTGAATCCCTGGTCTATGAGATGCCTCCCCCAGGGGTGCGCATACACTGTCTTTACGGCACTGGCATTGAGACCCCTGACTCGTTCGTCTACGAGATCTTCCCAGACAAGGAGCCGAAGATAGGCTACGGCGACGGCGACGGAACGGTTAACGTAGAAAGTGCTTTGCATTGTCGGAAGTGGGTGGGAAAGCAGGAGCAGAAGGTGATACTTCAAGAGCTGCCAGGAAGCGAACACATCGAGATGCTTTATGATCCCAGAACCATTTCTTACATAGAAAACATTCTCAGTGGCTCTTGACACAGTGTAGGGCACCCTTTTTCTTCACAACATTAACTTGAGGGGTCGATTCCAAGCAGGGGGAGATGCTTGTTTTGCCCCCCCCCCCTTTAAAAAGCCCTTTTACTAGGTCGGTTGGGAAGCCGCTTTGGTTTCAGCAATCATTCGTCTTGGATTAGCGCACATGCTCAGACCATTGGTGTCCTACATTTAAAAAAAACCCTGATCCCAGCTGTATCTGGGCAGCTCTGGCACATTCTCACATGTTGATTCACATGGACAATGTGCTGCGTTCATTGGTCTCCCGGATGAGGGGAAGATTTCTCTCTTTCCATGTTGTAATGTGAGAGAGATGTTGCTAGAACGTAAAGGTTGCAAGCTCTGCTTCATTAGTCCACATAGGGAAAGCTGTTACTAAGCGTGTGACAAACTCTCATGGATTTTAACTTGACATTAGTTCGGCCACGTTTCAGCCAGACACATTGCTTTTTGGTGAAGTTGCCTTCCTACTGGGATCTACTAATGCTGAAGGAAAATGGACAGTTTAGTCCTTACCTATGGGGTAGAATGAAAGTTCAAAGGCTGCTGACAGTGAGGTCTTAATTAGTACTGAGCCTAGGAGTTCACTGCTTGGAAGGTGTAGCGCTGCAGGTTTTCAGGGTCGATGTTCACCAGCTGAGAGCGGTCTCCGTGCTCTGTTGAGATCCACCGGCTGGCAGCCCCTGGGGATGCTTGATCGGGCTGCATACAGGGGGATGACCGACTCTCCTCCAGCCAGATGTAAACCCCCGCCCCCACACACACACCCTGCCCCAATCCTCACCAGATGCAAGTATATTTTGCTAAGTATTTTGTTCTCCCATGTAAGTTGTCCTTGCCACTGCAGGCCTTATATATTCCAGACGGAGTTAAACAGGCTTGTAGAGAGCGAATTCTTTCTGGAAATCTTGGTGGTTTGCAGTGTCCTGTTGGAATCTTCTTTCCTTGTTCTTTAACTCTTCCACTCTGTTCCATGGGCTCCTTAGAGGAGGGGAAACTGAACAGTGAAGTAATGGGGCCCCCTAGCAGCTCACGCTCTGGTTCCAGTGCTGTAACGTGCAGCCAGAGTCTTGTGACGTGTCCCTAGAAAAAGCCGTATACAGGCAGAGAGATGTCTGAGCCAGCCCTGCCTTCTGGCCTGGCCGTGGGACTGACAGTTCTTCCCAGCGCAAACGGAGATCAGAATCTGTACATGTTACTGCTGATGTCCCAAATAAGGGTTCACAGCCCGGAAAAAAATGGTGCCTAACAGCTGCAGAGCCAGAAGCAAACCATCTTGCCTTGAACTTGGCATACTGCAGGCGATCGGTTGCTTCGTGGTGTTTGGAAGCCTTAAATGTACAAAAAGGAAATGTTTCTCCACTCAGTGACTACACAGAGCAATGAGGGAGTGGGGGCTTTCCCTTGAAGCTTGTGCCAAGTTCAGTGGTCAGACTTGTGGATGTTTAGCCCAGTTCTCTCAGTAAGCAAGAAGGCGGAGGAAACAGTCGTAGACCCAGAGAAGTCATTCTGGTGTTCCTAGTTTTCAGGGTTCATCCTGGCCAACTTGTTACAAGAAGAATGCCGTGATCGCTCACAGGTTGAAAGTGGAGTTCTGTTACTGGTCTTGCGTGTAACCTTTTTCCATTTCACCTCTCAAACTTTATGGTTATCCAGGTCTCAGACATCATGGATTATTGTTACAAATGCAGTTAGTTATCATTAGCGTAACGGTCCTTTTAGAAATCAAGGTAGCTATGTTCAGTGTGGTTTTTCTTGCCTTACGAAATGCCCAATTTTGTTTGGTTTTCTGTTCTTTGGCAACTGGTGGAAGCTAAAGCTCACAACTGCAAACACTATGGGTGTGCATAGTAACTGCGCAGGTTCTTCCATCAGACGTTTTTGCACGCCTAGCCCTCGGAGATTATCTCCTCAAGCCGTGTCTTTGATTTGTCAAACATAAGCCTGTTACTTTTTTTTCTTGAGTTTAATTTTGTCAAGATCTCGTGCAAATACAGCCTGCTAAACTGGCCAGGCTATGATTATAGTTCTTAAATGGGCCATACATCCAGCTTCTTGTCTTAAGACAGTTTCCTTTTGACCTTTGCAGCCTCAAGGTACCGTTGTGCTTAACGCCATGCATATGGGTGTAGCTGAAACCTTCCCCTTCAAAGGGCGAGGTGGAGTTCCTGGGATAACACAGCTGCTTATTTCTTGTCCGCAGCCCATCCAACGGGTAAATCCGTAAGTCGGTGCCCCATCAGCTTGGCATCTGTGTCCTGGCAGAAAGGTGGGATAGGCGTTGCTGGAAACGATGAGACGTTTGTTCAGCAGTTTGCTAACCTGTACCTTATGTATCATCAGTGGTGCTGAGCAGAATAAACTAAGCAGGAAGGTGGGCCTTGGCTCCTCAACGAGACGGAGAGCAGGATGGTGCAGGCAGGAATAATCGGAAGAACAGGAGTTTAGTTAACTTGAACAGGTTTAGTTTCAGTGAGGTTGGGAGGGCTAAGAGATTAAGCCAAAGACCTGGTGGTGTACTGTATGATATGCCTGCACCATTATTTCTGTGGCGGGTCTCATAGTTGAACACTGGCATCCATCGCTGCTGCGCCTCATCATTTGCTAGGTATCGAAGTTGTACTTTGTTGTGTGCCTCCGTTTCATCGGTCCGGATCGCTCTCCATTCCCCCCACCCCCATCACTTCCAGTTTCGTGATAGTTTACTTGTCTGATGTTCCAGCTGATGTTAACCATTTAATATGCCCGGGGATCTTAAAGCAGGTTTGTCTCAGGTGACATGACCTGTTGTCCTCCTCTTGTGCATTTGGCTCACAAGTTGTCCTTTAAATAGCTTTTTTGTTTTTTAATGCTTACAGATGTCAACCCTTCCTTTCAGGTATTTTTAGCCCGTCTCTGTCAGCCTTATTTTTACCGCAGATGTTCAGTCTGTGACAAATTGCAGTCCCCCTTGTGCATAACTCTCTGCCATAACCCCCGCCTCAGTGTATTTGAACGCTTTGGACGGCTTTGCCCATTCCTCTAAAATCCCTTTGGGTCCTGACCCGGGATCCTTCACGTTCTGCAAGTGCGTCCAGCAGATGCTTTTTTTCCCCTCTAGGACAGCATCCTCTCCTGTCTGCTAGGCCAAACTGCATTTGAATTGTAATTTTACACTGCTTGGAGAGAAAAGGGGGGGGGGAATCAATTTTTACTGAGGGTGCTAAATCTTTTTTATTGATCCAGAACTCTCTCTTTGCACCCTGACTGCTGCTGTTGACTTGAAGAAAACGCACCTTGTGTGTTTTCTCAACAGCTCACCTCTACACAGTATCTCTTGGAGGCCCCGATGCTTATAAATTTAGAATTTTTCTTTGTAACCCATACCATTTTCTTAGGTGTTTTTCAAAAACCAAAAACATTTTCTAGGACCAAACGTATTCTGACAGCTGTAAAGCGAGAGTCCTGGATGGGATGTCAGCCTTTTTTTTTTTTTTTTAAAGTAATGCTGGTGGTGGTTTCAGGGTCGCTGTGATTCTGACAGAAGGAGAAGATTTCACCACTGAGTAGCCGTGGCGAAGCGGTTTGCAGGCCAAAGTTGAGGATGCTTCCAGTTCGACTTGCTTTGTGGACGATGGTGGCGTTTGAGCCTTTCAGAAAATTCAGGGACTGAGCAACGACTTTTGCTGTTCTCTGCTTTTAACAGTATTTTGTATAGAACACTGCCTGGTGAAGCCTAGCATTTTTATACACACCTTTCTCTTTGTGAATGACTGAGTTCAGTAGATTTTTTTTTGGCCTATTTGTTTACTTTAATAACATAATAAAGTTGATTGAATACTAACTGTGTCCTGTTAGTATGCTAAAGGTCTGTTTCATGCTTGACAAATACACATTTATCAGTGGGGACCCATCAGACTGGCACGTGTGGGCGGGAATCCTGTTCTTCCCACCTTGCTTGCTGGCCTATTTGCCTTTCAGGCTCTGCCGCACCCAACGCAGGGCCCTGCTAAACTCATGGGAGAAGGGGAGTCTTGATGCCTGCTCTGTTCACCTGCCCCCCCTACCTTGCTCGCTTGCTAGAAATCTTCCATCTCCTCCAGTCACCCAACAGCTGTGCTGTCGCTTTCGTTGTTGCAGGGATTCCTGCCTCTCTCTCCTGCTGCCACCCACCTCCAGTTTCGCTGCTTCTGGGCTTCCTCCTCTGACCAGCTGCTTCTAGCTGGTGGCTTGCACTTCACCATCTCCCTGCCTGCTTCCCTCTAGCCTGACTTCCTCAGCTGTGGTGGGTTTGGTGGCTCCTGCTACTCTATCCCCAGCCCTCCACAGCGCTGTTGGGACACAGTCATTTGCACTTAAACTTTAAGGGGGGTGTTATGTGCAAACCTGGGTGTGTCCCCCCCCCCGAGTTTGTAAAACAAACCCTTTCACTATACACGGCCCCGATCTGTGGATTTAAGTATCTGCAAATGGGGCTCTGTTGAAGATCGGATATATTGATTTAATTGAAATATTTATATCCTGCCTTAACGGTGCAACAGTAAGTTGCAAGAACATAAATCAAAGGAGGCCTTTGACAAATTTGGGAACCATGCACAAATTTAGAGGTGCACAGCTACATCTGCTGCGACAGGTCACCCTCTTCCAAACGCCCTCTGCAATACAACTGTTTCATGCTTTCCTGAATGTAGCCAGTGTAGGCACCCTCTCCATACCCACTCAAGTAACTTAAGTGTGTCTAGAAGCCACATGGGACCTGCAAGCTGGTTGGCCCACAGCTTTCCTGGAATTTTGCAATAGCAAAGGGATCTTTCCAACCCTAGTCGAATGCCTTTGGGGTTCTGTATCAAGCAACCAGCCACAAATTCATATTTTCTTTGTACCCATCTCTGTCATACCATGGTCTGGATGATTTAGGGTTTCAGGCAGTTAGGAAAAACAGGCAGTGGCAAAATACAAAGGTGGGAAGGAAATAATGTGGCTCCTTTGCCCCTTTGCTCTGCCCTAGATCCCATGAATGGTGCACAAAAGTAACGCTTCTCTGCTGTTTGGTCTCTAGCAATTGCTATTCAGAGGTACACTGCCTCTGTACATGGAAGTTCTGTTAACCTAGAATGGAAATATCCTCTATAAATTTGTATAATCTCTTTTGAAATCCAGTCTCTGCTTGGGTCATCCCACAAGAGAGGCTGCTCTTCTCTCTTCACTACAGGAGAGAGACAGGAAAGCTGGCATCCGTTTCTTTTTGCGGGTGGGGGGCATACTGTTTGGTTTCAGTTTCCAAAGAAAGAGGAAGGTTTGCCTCCTGCGTGGGTGTAAGGGACGAGGCTTCATAGTGGAAAGTTCCATCAATGGCGCATTTCTCCAGAGACTTTGAGCAAACAAGTTGCTAGTCGCTGTTCTGGCTGCACAAATCAGTTTTATAATGAAATGGGACAGGCTTTGCAGTTCACTTCATTAATCGCTCAAGTCCTATTTCAAAAAGCTTATTTTGCAATTTCAAAGTCTCTTCCTTTGTGTTACCTGGCAGAGTTTTGCATCTGTAAGTGCAGAGTGCATTCTGTGTTGCTGATCAGCTGTAACTGGTCCCTATGCATCTAAGATTAAAGCTCTAAGAAAACACTGAAGACTTCTGGCAAAGAAAGTTGGAGAATTTGTGGCATAAACTGACGTGTGAGCTAATGTTAGCTGACAACTTTGTGAAACAGGAGTTGCGTTTTCCTGCCTATTAACAGCTGCTGCTGTCTGTCACCCAAAAACAACAGGCAAGATTAGCTCTGGAGTTCTGCCTTTTTATTCTGCAGAATAATTGACTTATAGACCCTCTGCTGGGCCTGTAAAGGAGGAGAATTTGTGTCCTTCAAGCACCATTTTATATGGGGTCTCCAAGTTAAAAGAGATTCATTTTGAGTCGCCATTTGCTTTGTCTTAAGATCAAGGCTTTTTTTCTGGGAAAAGAGGTGGTGGAACTCAATGGGTTGCCCTCGGAGAAAATGGTCACATGGCTGGTGGCCCCGCCCCCTGATCTCCAGACAGAGAAGAGTTTAGATTGCCCTCTGCACTGCTGGAGCAGCATGGAGGGCAATCTAAACTCCCCTCTGTCTGGAGATCAAGGGGCGGGGCCACCAGCCATGTGACCATTTTCAAGAGGTTCCAGAACTCCGTTCCACTGCGTTCCAGCTGAAAAAAAGCCCTGCTTAAGATACTCTACAGCCAAGGTTAACACAGCATATTTTGGGGGCAGAATAGTAAAGAGTCCAGCAACACATTTAAGACCAACTCACTTTATTGTAGCATAAGTTTTTCGAGAACCACAGCGGTTCTCAAAAAACTTAGTCTTAAAGGTGCTACTGGACTCTACTATTTTACAACAACAAACAGAGCTAACTCCTCTGGAGCCATGATCTTGGAATGAATTTGATTGATTTCAGCTGGTGTAGCAGGCGCTTGCTGCCTTTCCAGGAAAAAGGGCACAAAACTGTCTTTTCTGGCAGTCGTGTTTTTGGGCTGCTTGGACCTTGGTAAGGACAAAATTCTGAGCCATGCTTTTTCCCCCAGTAGCACTTGGCTAGTAAATACTTTAAAGAGCCAAATATACAACCCCTGTTGAAAACTCCCCTGTGTCTGGTCCCTGTAGAATCAGATTGCACCAAGCCCCTTGCGACTCACTGGCTCACCAGAATATGACTGACTCACCTGGTGACTTGGGACCGCAAGAGCATGCATGTTATCAAGCACTGGGCAGGTCACAATGCACGGTGTTGGGCTGCTTTTGATTCTGTAGAGTGCATTTTGTGCAATATTCAGTAAGGGGAGGAGGTCAGACACGCAGGGTGTATGTGGCAGCCCAGGTTCAATTTGTGGCACCTCCAATTAACAGTTCTGGGGAGATGTTGAGAAGCTCTTCCTTCCTCCTGAGATGTGGGAGAGCTGAAGATAAGAGGACTGGGTTAGATTGACCAGTACTCTGACTTGGTAGAAGTACAGCTAACTCACGTCACACTATTTCCCTGCCTTCTGCATCAGATCATTCAAATCATTACTGTTTTGACACTGTCTAATAAGTATATATACAGCAGAATCTACTTGAAGCAGGCATGCACACAGACAGGTCAGTAGAGATGCCACGACGCTCAAGATGCCTCCCGTTTGGACGACTGTTCTCCCTCTCCCAAATTCAGAGCTGCTGTTTCTTACTCAATAATCCTCCAGACGCCTTCCTTGCAGGGGAATCCAGGAGATCTTCCCTAGCCAATAACATTTTGTTAAATCCCCCGGTCTAATCTAGTGGCTTTTTAGGGCCAGAATTTAGACCCAGTCAGAACAGTGTTTACGAGTTCTTGGCAAAATCCAAGTTCTATCTGTTTTAAATTTTTGAAGCTCGTGCCTCCATCAGTGAGTCTCTCTACACAAAGTGCCTGATCACGTGTTTGTGCCAGGAGATGCAATGTTCGCTGGGAAGTGTAGTTTTAAATGGCAGAGCTGACGGAGATCACTCCAAAGGGGACAAATTCCCTCATAGCCTTCTGCCACCTCTGGTGTGCCCAGGGCCATCTGGGATAAGCTCCCATTTCTCCCCTTCCACAGCCTTTGCCCTGCTACCCTCACTGCTTAAAACTTTGAATTAACTGAGTCTCGGCAGGGCAAAGGCTCCGGGAGGGGAGATGCCAGAGGCGGAAGAAGGCTGTGAGAGTATCCGTCCCCTCCAGAGCAATCTCTGCCAGCTCTGTCATTTAAAACTACACTTCCCGGCTAACATTGCATCTGCTGACACACGAAGAACACGTGTCAGATGTCTTGTGCAGATGTGTCAGATATCAGTGTGTAACAAGCTGCTTGTAAAGAGAATTGCTGTATGGCAGAAATACATTCTCCTCTATAGCCAGCAGAGGGCAGCACCTCCTCAAGAATGTGTTCTGAAATGTTAAAAATCCAGCCCATTGTCAGGCTCTGAGCTGGAGTTTTCACCTGGATCCAGCTCTAGCCTCGTGCGCCAGGAAGTCTGCCATTCCCCCTCCTTGCTGGAGATAAAAGAATCACCAATGTGCTCCTCTCTGGCCTTCCCATGAGTGCCTCTCCCAACAGCCAATGTGTGATCGTGCCAGGGGTGTTCGCAGGGCCATCTGGGATAAGCTCCCATTTCTTATGGGGAGGGCACAGCAGAGTTCTCTTGGCCCTCCTAAATGCCAGACAGGTCGTGGTGGAGAGTGAGCAAGAGCCACCTTTGAGTCCTTCCTTGGGGGCTCCTTCCACCTAGAAAATGGGGAACGGTCCCACGTCCCCTTGATTTCATAGTAGGGCCACCAGGTCCAGGATGGGAAATTCCTGGAGATTTGGGGGGGTCAGCTTGGAGAGGGTGGGGTTTGGGGAGGGGACTCAGAATGGTTACAGTATCAGGGAGCACACCCTCCAAAGCAGCCATTTTCTCCAAGGGAAGGGATCAGTGTCCCCTGGAGATCAATTGTAATTCCAGATCTCCAGCCACCACCTGGAGGCTTGCAAAAAAACAGGGTGGGGGAGACCGAGTCCCTCATGGGAGAAAAATGCACTTGACACAGTGCAGGCTATTAATCAATTTAAAGTGCATTGCATTGCACTTTAAATTGATTAATAGCCTGCACAGTGTCAAGTGCATTTTTCTCCTGTGGCGGACTCGGTCCCCCTCCCCCCCTTTTTTGCAAGTGTTTGTAACCGGGAGAGCCACCGCTGCTTTGTTTATTCTCCCACCTGGAGGCTGGCAACCCTATTTCATAGGGACATCTGGGGCAACCCCTCATTCCGGGTTGGCAGAGGTGGCCAGAGGGAAGGAGCACAGCACAAACACAGTCACACTACTTTTACTTCTACCAGTGCCGCTGGAACACAAACTAGCCATGCGCTGTGCTTCCTTTCCCAAGTAGTGGAGTGTATGTGAGAGCACGGGCCCTGCGAAATACTCCTGTAGAACAGTCTGGCCTAAAGCCGGTAATTGAGAGCCTCACCAGACGTGACAGTGGCAGCCATGTTTGTTTGCTAGCATGGCTGCCCCATTCACATATAAAGCAGGGAGGGTGGGGTGTGTGTGTGTGTCTATTTTATATCTGAAGCAGGGCACGAACCCTCCCTCCTCCCCCCTGCCCCTCATTGCCCCACAAACCTTTCTGTGGGCTGTTAACTGTGAGCCAGGCTGGGGTGAAAAAGGAGTTTGGGCAGCCGACTGTAGAAAGATGACTGTGGAGAGGAGTTCAGATTCAGTAGCCTTCAGCCCAGTTAAAATTCAAGCCCTGCATTCTCCAATTCAAGAAGAAATTATAGCACGGATATTATAGATATCCGTGCTATAAGATATTATAGCACTGGAAAAAGTGCAGAAAAGGGCAACTAGAATGATTAAAGGGATGGAACGCTTCCCCTATGAAGAAAGGTTAAAGCGCTTGGGGCTCTTTAGCTTGGAGAAATGATGACTGAGGGGTGACATGATAGAGGTTTGCAAGATTATGCATGGGATAGAGAAGGTAGAGAAAGAAGTATTTTTCTCCCTTTCTCACAATACAAGAACTTGTGGGCACTCAATGATATTGCTGAGCAGTCGGGTTAGAACGGATAAAAGGAAGTACTTCTTCACCCAAAGGGTGATTAACACATGGAATTCCCTGCCACAGGAGGTGGTGGCAGCTTCAAGCATAGACAGCTTCAAGAGGGGATTGGATAAACATGTGGAGCAGAGGTCCATCAGTGGCTGTTAGCCACAAGGTATAGATGGAACTCTCTGTCTAGGGCAGTGATGCTCTGTATTCTCGGTGTTTGGGGGGGGCAATCAATGGGAGGGCTTCTAGTGCCCCTTCCCCACTGGCAGACCTCCTGAGGACACCTGGTTTTTTGGCCACTGTGTGACACAGAGTGTTGGACTGGATGGGCCATTGGCCTGATCCAACATGGCTTCTCTTATGTTCTGAAATGGGTCAGACCCAAAAGGGGTTCCCCTCACCCATCCCATTTTCAAAAATGTTTGATAGAACGTTTAACCTCCCAATAGATCTGAGTGTACTTAAAGAACAGCTGTGAACTGAGCACATTCAGCAACATTTGCTGTTGGAAAAGTCACTCCTTGGGAGCGTGGGAGGGAAGCAGCGCACTGGCGTCTTGTGCCCTTCCCCACATGAGTGCATAAGTCGTCGCTCATTTCCTTTCTCTTCCTATCAAAAGAGTAAGACTAAGCAACATTTTCCAAAACCTTCCTACATTCTTTCCGAGGGACAAAAACGGAGGCAATGATTTAGCCAAGGGCCGGTACCAGAAGCTCCAGACTCCCTGCAGGGAACAGGGAGCAATACGTCTGAACAGAGGTTACTTTTTATATGCATATTTCAACTGTTTCAGTTCTTTGCTTCTTCTGCAGCTTGCAAACAGGTCCCCAAGAATTCCTCTCCCTCATAATGTGGGAAGTATCCTGAAAAGTCTCATTAATTGCTATCTAGCTGCAAAATTTAAAGATCCGGGGGTGGCATGAGGCAGTTCTTTGCCATATGTTTCTGAATGAACTCCAGAGCGCATCCATTTCAGGCCAGATTTGTTTGAATTAATTAAAATCTGAACCTCGATAAGGCAATTCCACCTGGGAATTTGGCGCAAGCTGAAACCGAGATGGGTGCGTGGGTGGGGGGAATTGTGTTTAAAGCCCAAAACCAAGATGAAATTGCCAAGTTCCTCCCAGCTGTAATTTGTACACATTGGAGCCTTGTCTAGGCCGACACTTCTAATAGAAACTTAGTGTAGCAGAAAGGAAGCCGGCATGTTCAGGAAACTTCAGCCTGATTAAAAATGAATGGGAATAGAAATGAAATGCCATTGCCGGCCGTCTGAGGCAGCTGGATTTACCCAGGCAGCAAACACACAACATAAAGGTGAACCAGTTCTCATTGGGAGCTGTCAAATACTTGGTACGCTATATGTCGGGTAGACCAAATGAGCTGCCTCAGTGGGCGCCAGGATACCTGTATCCAGGGCTTTTTTTCAGTAGGAACGCAGTGGAACGGAGTTCCAGAACCTCTTGAAAATGGTCACATGGCTGGTGGCCCCGCCCCCTGATCTCCAGACAAAGGGGAGTTTAGATTGCCCTTGTGGAAGGCAATCTAAACTCCCCTCTGTCTGGAGATCAGGGGGCGGGGCCACCAGCCATGTGATGATTTTCTCTGAGGGCAACCCACTGAGTTCCACCACCTCTTTTCCCAGAAAAAAAGCCCTGCCTTTGCTTTTTCTAGTGAAAAGATGAGCTGAGGGGAGTGATAAAAAAGCCGATTTCCCACTCACGATTTAAATCGCCATTAGTGAGCATTCGCCATGATCGCAATGGCATTGGTTTTGTGCCTGCACATTTTACATTTTAACAACGGATTCGATTCGAAGTCCCGCATTTAATATTATATTTCTTATCAGGCACCATTTCAGTAGTGGGTTTTGTGGTCTCTGAAATCCACGTCAGGTCTTTATTTACCCTTAACCCTCCCCCTTCAAAATGTCAGTCCTCCTTTTGTCCAATGTGCTGACATGACAACAGTTATGGGTGTGTAGCGGCTGCCACGTTGCATTGCATTAAAAAAAATAAAACCTGGGAAGCGATGGTGGGGGAGGGTGCAACAGCGAGATATTTTTATATTGGTGTGCGGGCGGGGGGGGGGGGGAAGAAATTTGCCCTCCTGCACACCAAGCACCTCCAGCCCACCTGGTGAGGCACCGAATGATGCTTCACTGTGTGAGTTTGCAGCGGTGCCCACCTCCCCCCCCCCCCCCCGTTTAAGAAATAGGAAATCTGCTCAGCAGAGATCCTGGAGAAGAATGGCAACAAAATGGAAATAGCAAGAGGATACTAGATATTAAAGAAATCAGTGTGCGCATGTAGCAAAATGGCACTGAAATGTTACTGCCACTTTAAAATCACCAAATAAAGGAATAGCTTGAATGGGATGTGGAAGGTGGGTGTGGTTAAATCAGCTGCAACCAATCAAAAACTGAGAAGAATGGAGAGGGGGGGAAGGAAATGAAAGTGTACACACTGAGATGAATCGCGCTAACCTTGATTCTACAGCTGATTCAAATAAAGGTCGGGGCATGTCCACAGAGAGAAGAATCGAGAATGCCCCAGGCTAAGTCCAGAGCTGCGTCACATGACTAGCTTGGAAGTGTAAAATGCAGACAAACGTGGGAAGTGAAACAAGTACTGAAAACGGGGCAAAGACTGAATGTGAAATTACCCATGGATCCTGCTGCAGCCAAAGACCCCCTGACGCGGATGATGCAGGGTTGCCCAGTCTCGTCAGATCTTGGAAACTAAGCAGGGTCTCAGGCCAGATCTATGGATTTTTCATCCCTCTTTTTGGATTAGCACTGCCCCCTTCCCACCAAAAGTAGAAGCAAAACAGGTTCACTTTGATAACATGAAGGATAAACAACACACATCACACTGGACTCTTGCTGAACAGAAAAAGCAAGCAATGTGCCCGTGCTGCATAGAATATATGGTCATTGCCCAGAAAGGACAGAAATGAGCCTGATAAAAATGATGGAAGAGTTGGGGGAGTGGAGTTGAAGACCCTGGTTAGGCCATGAAGACTTGAATCCTGTCTAGCTGATGGTCTTGTAAGAAGAGGAGGATCAAGCGCTGTCTCAGGTTTCACAGGGGGATAAAGAGTTAGAAAGAGAGAGAGGTCAGGGTCTGTTTACCGTTTGCTCTTTACTACCCTAGCCTTCTACTTTGGTTTGTAGATTGCTATTCTCAGGGACTTCCCGAAGGTTCTGTCAGTTTCACCTCCCCTTCTAGGAGGCAAAGAGGAAATTAACAAACCCTCTGTGCAGAGATCTCCCTGGCTCTGTAGAGAGGGGAAATTGACAAAGCCTTCCAATCTCTTTTAAAACTCAGCTTCCCGGCTAACGTTGCGACCCCCTTCACGAGCTCCTCCTTGTGTAATTCATCTCTCGTAGCTTGGGTCTAAGTTTGTTTCTCTCTCCTACACATGCTCTGCAATGCAGGATCCCATGCCCCTCTTTTCTCTGCTTACTATGAAACTCTGCTAACAAGTTTGCTCCTGCCCCCCCCATTCCCTTGGGAACTTTACTAGTAAGTTAAAGGGCCAGTCTACCCCGTGCAACAGGCCAAAAACCTGAGCTCAAGGCATTCTTCTCGGAAGTTACAGGACAGCCAGGTTTTCTTGTCCACATCATTTCCTTTTAAATCAATATCTGCGCCAGCCCGACCTTGTTAAATGCTTTTGACAAAGTGTGAAATCACACGTTTGTAACAGATGCACGCTGCTGGCAACAGATCCATTGGCATGGTGCGAAAACTCGGCAGCAAATGACTTTGGACAGGTCTGCTTCGTCTTCCTGTTAAGCAGGCCCTCTGTTCTCGGTGTGTTCTGTCATCTGGCAGGAGGGAAGATGCCTTGGATTCAATGTTTCCCCCTCCTGATTGGAAATGCCTTAATTGGTACCAACAGGTTGACAGGAGCCTGGTCTCTTCTTCCCCCAACCACCAGTCCAATCCATCCGTAATGCCGTGCATCGGCTGGATTTCACAATGCCTGCTTCCCTGGGGATGAGCTACGGCTTGGTGGTAGAGAATCTGTTTTGCAAGCAGATGGTTGCGTGTTCAGTCCCCAGCATCTCCGGTTATAAAAGGATCCGGTGTCAGTTGACGTGAAAGTCCTCTGCCTGAGACTTAGAAGGCTGGAAGTGACATCATGGGCTGCTGTAGGATTTGCAAAAACTCTATGGTTTCATCATAAAGTTTTGTGAATTCTAGAGTGGCGCCACTTCCAGTTTTCACTGCAAATGATTTCAGCATGGCAGTCTGATGCCGCCGACATGTGCCCCATTTCTCCTCCCATTTCCTACCACCCTCGTTTCAGGTGTTGACAGGCAACAAACTGGATTGCTAAGAGGTCGTCCGCTGTAATACGAGACCAGACAACCCTATTTTAAACATATTGGACTTTCTGCATGTATTTACACTCTGACTGACCACACCACCACAAAAAACCCAGACTGCATTTAGGCCTCTTTACCACAGCATTTCTGGGTATAGGACAGGCTTGTATGTTTAGTATTATATATGAAAAAATGAACTGAGTGTACGTCTACGCGTAAGAGAGCCAGTGGAGTGGAGTGGCTAAAGTGTCGGATTAGAATCTGGGAGACCCAAATTCCAATCTCCACTCTGTTATAGAAGCTCATTGAGTAACTTTGGGCCAGTCACACTCTCTCAGTCTAACCTACCTCAAAGGGTTGTTGTGAGGATAAAATGGATGGGGGGAGAATGATGTAAGCTGCTTTGAATCCCCTTGGGGGAGAAAGACATGGAATAAATAAATAAATCTGAGGCAACTGTGTGCAGTTTAGAGGCTGTTGCTTGTTATATCTGCTTCTTTTGATCAAAGCACCCCAACCTTCTGTGAAGCCCTTTTGAGTCCTGAAAGTGTAAAAAAGAGAGAAAGCTCAGCATTGATTCTTTTAATTAAATGTTATGGGAGAAATCTTCACAATGCCTCCCCTTCCTCACACCTACTGTGTTGAAAGGTAAAGCTGTACATGAATTCGTTTTTCTTGCACGTAAGAACAAAGGAAGGCAGTCGGAAAGATCATTCAGATACCAAATCTCTCCCAGGCTCCAGAAAAAAAGTTTGAATCTGATTTTTTAAAAAAACCCATTCATGTTTGAAATGACCAGAGGACATTTCTATGGAAAGAAATTAGTCTTTTCAGTGGGACTACCGACTTTGAGTTGGAAAAACTTGGAGGCTTAAAGCAGCTCCAAGCATGTGCAAAGGGGCTGTCTTGTGAGAGGAATGGTGGGTTTTCCCCCTCCTATTAATCACACACACACACACACACACAGACACACACAGAGGGTTTCTAGCTAAGAGCCAAACTACAAGTGTCGCCTGACACTAGCTGGACACTTGTCAGCTTCCCTCAAGTTTTTTTTTTTAATTTTTATTGGTGAGTTTAAATTTTTAAATTTAATACATACATTCCCTTCATATCTAATTAGTTCTGTTCCCCACCCTTTTCCTCCCCCCTCCCTATTGACTTCCAACAGCTTTCCAACCCTTACCCCTTTTATTGCTTAATACTATTTCACTTATGTTTTTCTTCAACACATAGATCATAATATCTCT
Organism: Eublepharis macularius; assembly: GCF_028583425.1. Classification (NCBI taxonomy): domain Eukaryota; kingdom Metazoa; phylum Chordata; class Lepidosauria; order Squamata; family Eublepharidae; genus Eublepharis; species Eublepharis macularius. The sequence goes on along the minus strand of NC_072805.1, from coordinate 17,936,766 downwards.
TACTCTAAGCATATTCTAATTCTTTTATACAAATACTCTGTCAACTATACTATCAATATAGTATTTGCTGTATACTATACCATACAACATAGCATAGCATGCATTGAAATATAACATAACATGTATTTATCTATAACACATAAATTATAATATCTCTTACTCTAAACATGATCTAATTCTTTTATGCGTGTTCTCTATCCAATATACTATCAATATAGTATTTGTTATATACTATTCCATGCAATATAACCTAGCATGCATTGTAATATAGCTTCCCAATATAGTATACAGTGCAATATACTAACACCATACATCATAATATATATAATATATGATATAAATTTTCTAATGTATCCGTTTTACTTCAAATTTTCTTAATCATAATATTAGCTTAGATTAGCTTCCCTCAAGTTTTGGCGGGAAATATAGGCAGCTTGGCGGAATGTTGGACAAGTGACAGTTGAAAAGTCCATTGGACAGCCGTCGGAGAGCCAAGCTGCAAGACCAGGACGCCTACATTCCCCATCAAAACTTGAGGGAAGATGACAAGTGTCCAACCTGTGTCATTCGTCACTTGTAGCTTGGCTCTGAGCCACCCAAGCAAGTGCTTGGGGGGGGCATAATGGAGAGGGCATTGTAGGGGCCCAGCTCCTTCCCATCCATCCGTGCTATCTCCCATTGGCTTATGCTCCCCCACCCCGGCCACATCCAAGCCAAGTTCTTGCAACAATTTGGGACTAGAAGAGGATGGGTGTGACATAGCAGTAAAGAGATCTCTGTATGTGGTGGAAGATATGGGCTGTTTCCACACGGCTTACCTTCCCTCAGAACAACCTGAACATTGTGCAAAAACCGCTGAAGATTGCATTTTCTTGCGAGAGATTTGCGCGACTTTGCACAAATCTCGCGCAAGAAAACGTGACCTTCCGCCTTTGGGCGCAATGTTCTGGGTCGTTCCGAGGGAAGGAACGACCCAGAACATTCGTTCTACTCAAGCAATACATAATAGTCTCCCGTCCAAGTACAGACCCTGCTTCGCTTCTGAGATCAGGCTAACCTGGGCCATCCAGGTTAAGGCATCGGGGAGATTGATCTCCTAACCATGGAGGAAACGACCCAGGCTTTAGGGAACATCCACAGCTGAATTCTAAAAATATGGCAAGTTGTTTTTGAAAAGCCAAAATATAGGATACATATTTTCAAGCCTTCATCCTCCTCCATGCATGGCCATTTCCCTCCACAAAGCAGTCACCGGCTGTGGCTTTTGTACCTCCCTGTACAAACAAAATTAAGATGCTTCCATGGAAACTATAGATTGCTTCTTTTTATGCCAGATAATTCTTTTGTACCAACTCACCGATTACTTGGCCAATGTAATGAGTTCTATGACCAGTATGGAAATATGCAGACAATGGGTTCATTTTGTGTCCGGTCATCGTCGGCTGTGAAAAGAGAGCAACAATCTGACATGTTGATCTCCCTGCCATTGTCCCCCCTCTGGAATGGGAAATTAAAGCTGCAGATCTATTGATTTTTCTTCCCTCTTTTTGAATTAGCACAGCCCATTCCCCTACCAAAACTAGAAGCAAAACTAGAATTAGACAACAGCACACATCACGTTGGACTCTTGCTAAACACTTAGAAAGGAAAAATGCTGCACAGAATATATGATCATTGCCCAGAAAGGACCAAGAAGAGCTTGATAAAAATGTTGGAAGAATTGGGGAAGTTGAGTTCAAGATCCTGATTACGCCATAGAACTCATAGTGTAGAGTGGTGGGAGTTTTGGGGTGGACACATGGCCAAGTTTGGCAACCAGTGGAGAGTTAGGATGGGGGCGTAGGGGGTGACATCAGCTACATTGCAATGTCACTTCTGGGGAAAACGAGGAAGTGATGGTGGGCAGCTCCAGGAATCACTAAAAACTCCCTGGCTTTACCATAGAGTTCTTGGGAATTCCTAGAGCCTCTCACCGTGACTTCCAGGTTTTCTCCAGAAGTGACATCATGGCATGCATGTCTATGATGGGGGCTTTAAAAATTTTCTCTTTCTGCTGCTCAGAGCAGTGACAGGCACAGCAGTTGCCAGTGGGTGGCCTTGCACCACGGTGGAAGGCCTGGCAACTTAATCACCACGTGGCCTTGGCCCATCCCTCTTGCTCAACCTAGCCCACAGTGGGGTTGTGAGGGAGAAGAGATCATCCCATCCATACACATTGCTCTGGCCTGCTTAGAGGAAGGGTGGGATGGTGTCTTCCAACTCAGTGTAGCCCAGAAGATGACCCTCCTACCTTGACATAGCTGAACTGATCCACTTGGCTATTTTGTTTCCATGAGTTTTGGCCTACTGCATAAGAGCTGGCCATTCATGAGCAAACACACACTCTTCTTTTCAAGGGGTGGGTGGGGAAAACGTGGTCCTGGGCGGATGTTTTTGCACACAATGGCACCAAAATCACACAGAACACAGTCCTCCTTCTAAACCATCAAGCCACCAAATTTGAGAGCATGGTTCCGTGTTTATAGACCTCATGGAATCCTTGGGGAAGGCAAGTGACAAGGCAAGTATTGGGCTGTGCAGTGCACCCACATATACTTACTGTTCTTTTCAAAGGGGGGCACATTGGGGAAATGAAGCTTTATTCATGTTAAACAAAAAACAGCATCATCCAAAACTCTTCAATCCAATGAGTTTCTCCTCAAACACATGAAAACTCACACAACAACATTAGACCCCAAAAACGTTGAGTATTGATGGTCACGCACAATGGTGGAAAACTTACTGGCAAAGCAGTGCTGGCATGGCATGCAAAGCCTTCCTTAGCCAACCAGCACATTGCTGTGAAAGGGAAAAAAATTGCTTCTTTATGACAGCAAAGCCCAATCATTTATTGCCTTTGAGTCCCTGTGCCTTGTAGTTTTGTTTCCACGATGCAGAGCAAATCTTCATCATCCTAATCTTCTTTGCAGCAGCGCGAGATTCCCTGTCTAAATCCTCCAGCTGCTAGCCTGTCCTTGCACTGTGCATAAAAGCGCATAGAAAGGGAGGGCGATGGTGATGCTGGTGTTGGTTGGCACCATGCTGTCGGCTGCTGCCCTCCCTTGTGTAAAGCAAACCCTTGATTCCCTACTAGCCACTCTATGCCAATTTATTTTTTATTTTATTATTTGACTTATAAACCGCCCATCCTCAGGGGCTCTGGGCGGTGAACAACAGTTAAAATCAATAAAAACAAGAAAACAATAATTCTAAAATCAACATACAATAAACAACAATAAAATAAATTAACCAAATACATTAAGGTGCAATGGTGGGGAGTACCCCCCACCCCAAAGGTGGGAGGCCGACATGACACCGCCCCCTTCAACCACCGAACGCCTGGCGGAACAGCTCTGTCTTACAGGCCCGGCGGAATGATAATACGTCCTGCTGGGCCCATAACCCCATTGCCCAAGAAGCACTGAAACAATGCACTCATGCGCTCCACACATTCCCTTCCCACCAATGGAGCTAATGCTAAGGGCTCAGTCCTTCCCCTTTGGAACCAATTGGTTGCATGATAGTGCAGAGAGACTTGCTGTTAAGGAAAAGAAAAATGCTCCCAGATGGCCCACGACTGCCTGGACTGCCTGCGAGGTCTCTGCATGGTAAGTACCAAAAAACCCCACACAAACATGTTGGTGGAGGGAGGGGGAGGGAGTTGTTACAGCCTTGTTTCCCAGATTTGGTTCAGAATTCCAGAAGCTGCTTTTACGAGCCGAACCAGCGAGTTCTGTTTATAATTTTTGCTCGTTTTTTCCGTTATGCACACACTTAAGAACTAATACAGCAACTAAAACAAGCAGAAAACAATGCAAACAGCAGATTAAAAAATGAAGACAGAATATTGTAAAGCACGCACAATGAACGAAATACCTGAGCCGAATTATTTTTATCCGGTGTTGAATTTAGGCTTGCCAGATTGGGGTTGGGAAATTCCTGGAGATTTGAGGGTGACTCCTGGGGAAGGTGCAGTTTTGGCAGGGGAGAGGCCTCAGCAGGGTATAATAGGAGTCACAGCCATTTTCTCCAGGGGAAGTGATCGCTGTCATCCGGAGAGCAGTCGTAATTCTGGGAGATCTCCAGGCATTAGCTGGAAAGCGGCAACTTTATGTCTAATCCCTGGTTCTAGATTAATTGCTCGGGAGGCTGTCAAGACACAACCACAGAAAGACCCTGTTTCTGCTCTCCAGCCATCTTACCTCTGAATTTGGGAGGAGCAAGGCTTCTGATGCTTTTCTTACCAATTGGGCAGATTTATATAGGAGTAAGTGGTCCTTCGGATGCCCTGTTTCTACACCGTTAAGGCCTTCAAAGGTTAAAAACAGTAAGTGTGAATTGTGCCTGGAAATTAAACAGCAGCCAATATGACTCTTTTAGAATTTGCAAAATATGCTTTCCGTAACCTAAACCAGTTAAAAATCTTACTGCTACATTGCTTCCTCTAAGTAAACACTATATATACAAACACACCATTTGGTTGCACTTGCATTGCATCAAGGGTTTGGAAACTTGTACAAGCAAACAGTTCCTTCCATTGGTGTTTCAAAATAGTTTAAATGTTTTTTTTTAGTTTTTTTTTTAAAGTAGCATGAATGTGAGAGGAGTAAAGACTGCGACATTACCAGAGTGCAGGACTTACTGATCCTAGATATGCATAGGCATATCTGTCAAATAGTAGGTTCTGGAATGTTCACCAGAACTTCTGAATTCTACATACTGATCTGATGTCTACTGGTTTTACATTTTGCTGGCAAGTTTACTTTAAATGTTAAAGAACGCTTGCATCAAGTTGACACAGAAATCTCTACATAGTACAGCTCTTCCCTTACTAAAATGCAAATTATCTTCTTATAAAATATATGGAAGGGGAGGTGTTACACGGAGATGTATGATTCAAACATTTTTTAATAATGAAAAATGAACACCTTCAATTTAAAATTAGTCGTGTGCTGCAAGAAAGGTTAGTGAAGCTGAGCATTTACTGTGGCCTCTTAAGCAGGTCTACTCAGATTCCGATTTAGGTCTATTCAATGGGGCTTACTTCCAGGAAAGTGTTTCCAGGATTGCACCGTAAATTCCTAAGTCTTCACTCGCACCTATTTTTAAGTTAAAGCTCTGAAACACCCCATGGAATCAGGGCTTTTTCAGCCCTTAATACAACCCCCCTGTCTGGATTTAACTTTAGCTTTTCATCAGTGGTTGCTGCCTCCACACAATACAGCCCCTGATGAAGTCCAAGTGACGAAATCTGCCGTTCAGCTGGCCTCAGCTAGGGCTACCACCTTCAAGGATCTCCAGTTTGAAAAATAGGAAGATACCTACAACAACAAAGAAAAGAAATATATTTGGAACATTGACATTATAGACTTGCCTCATTTATGAACTTGGAGCTCTTTCCCCTGTTCCTAGAGTGGTCGGAACGGGGCTGTTAGTCCTCTGGCACAGTTTTGAGAGACGTTATTGTATGAACCACATTTCTGTAAATTGTATTTATTGTATTTATTGTGAGCATTATTGAATATGTTTACATAGAGCACTGTCACTTTAAACACCATTTAGTATCTTCAGTGAATATACTTTCATGTTGTTCTGTTATCCCCGGGTGGTCTTTCCATTCTGTCTTCCAGCCTCCACATAATATGCAAACACACACTTTGAAGAGTCAAAAATGGGAAGCGAGGAAAGCTTCCAACAGATGCTGGCCAAGCCTGTGGAGTAGTGTTCAGTAGTCTTTCATTACCATGGCAACACCTGTTTGTCAGAGCCAATCAGATGCAGCCCATCTCCCTTGTGGAAACAGATCTGCTCACCCTTTAATCCGAGGCTCAACAAGCCAATGGGATTCTCAGACCGGCTCTTTGAGAAAAGTGATACACTGCATACACTACGAAGTTCACAAATATGGACTTTGTGATGGCTGCCCAGTGGGACTCGTATTCCGCCAGAGTGTGTAAAGGAATGATTCTCTCTTCATATTTGTGGGCAGTTCTTAAAACGCTGTGTGCTTCCTTTGGAGGGGAATAGCAGTGAGGTCTGGAGGCCACACAAAATAAATGTCAGGAATGTCCCCATTTCTCGCCATGCCACCACTAATGTTCCAAACACTCCAACCATCCCTATTTACCAGGGACAAATTCTCTTTTGTACCTCCTGTGCTCTGTCCCCGTTTAAGCTTTTTTGTGGAGGCCATCTTAGCATTCAAAGTTATTAGCCTGAAAATGTGTTTTCTGGTGCCCAAATACCTTTGTGTCTACAGAAAGCACCAGTTCAGAAACAAATGCCTGTATCATAGGAGGATGCTTGGCTTTGAATATCCCAGAATTTCATTGTGTGGTTGGTCCCATCTGTCTTAGCAGCCATTTTGTTATTGGTCTCAACCTCTCTGGCAGCCATTTTGTGATTAGCATCACCCCCCTTTAGGGTTGTCACTTACCTGTAAGAAGGGTTGCCAGATGGCATATGAAGAAATACCAAACCTACCTAGCATTGCCTGGTTCCCCCATCCCCTCATGTGGGAGGCTTGATACCTGGCACCTACCTTCTCTTCTCTCCTTTGCGTGTGCGCTCCCCACCTGTGCAATGACATCATTTCCAGGAAGTAACATCATTGCACAGGCCACAGGCCACTCTGGGAGAGCTCCCGCACTCCTCAGAGGGCTGAATCAGGCCTAATCCAGGCCGATTCGGCCCTGATCTGGGCTTTCGGCCCCTATCTGGGCTGATTTGGCCCCGATTTGGGCCCATTCAGACTGGATTGGGCTGCTGCAGAGTGTGGGAGTGCTGCTGAGCTCTACAGCAGCCTGGTTTGGGCCCAATCCAGGCCGTTTTGCCCCAAATCAGGATGCTGCAGAACGCAGGAGCGCTGCTGCGCTCTGCAGCGGCCAGATTCAGGCCCGATCTGGGCAGTTGTGATGTGCAGGAGTGCACCATGCTATCCAGGAACATGCCCAGGAGGCACATTCTGCACCTTTTCCAGTCGCTGGCCAGATAAATAGGGGCGAGGGATGGGGAGCGCACCTGGGAGACCTGTTCTTGTGCCTTCCTCTCCTGCTGGCCAGGTATGTGGAGGTGGGGGTAGAGAGTGAAATCAGAGGATCCTCCATCCCCGCCGGAGGAATGGGATCCCTACTTCCAGAAGTGGCTGGCCTAGAGAGCTGGGACTGGAACCAGGTCATCCCAGACCAAGCCAAGCATACCGACCACTATAATACTAGAGCTCCCAGGCTGTCCACCATGGTGAACAACCTCTCATTCCTAAGCTTTGGGTGCCCACTGCCAATCAATGGGCAGTGGGAGCAAAATGGGGAAGACCAACATCGTACGACACCCTAGGAATTTTCCTAGAGCATCATATGACACTGTGATGTTGCTTCCAGGTATGCAACCAGAAATGACAATACAGTGTTGCATGATACAATTTTCTATGTTCTCCACACACCGTCACTGCTACCAGGGGTTGCCAGTGGAGAGCTGGTAAGCACCCTATACACTATACATGGCTCTCAGTGTGTAACAGTGTATAGAGTGTGTGCACACTTTGAGTGTTATCCTTGAGATGAGAATTCTGATGCTAATCATGTCCTCAGTTTTATCTATGAAATACTGGAGGGTATCTTGTCAGGTCTCAGAAGCTAATCAGGGTCGGCCTTGGTTAGAAATTGGATGGGAGACCTCCAACGAAGACGAAGGTTGCAGAGGCAGGCGACGGCAAACCACCTCTGTTAATCTCTTGCCATGAAAACCCGCCAGGGGTTGCCATAAGTCAACTATAACTTGAGGGCGCTCTCCACCACCTCCATGCAAACACAGGGCTCCAAGTGGAGGATCCTGGCAATATGGATCCATTCTCTGCTTCCAGCTTTGGAACATAAGAAATAGGGATAGGTGATGCCCCTTCTGGAAGTGTTGTGACTCTTATCTCTCAACATTTTTGAGATGTCTCTCTCCTTGTCGGCTGCTGCAAATTTTCTTTTTAGACAGATGTCCAGTCTCAAGTTCTGCGTACTGCCTTGGCAATGCTGGGAGATTTGGGGGGGGGCACTGCTTGGGGAGGACAGAGTTTGGGGAGGATGTGGAGTCACTTCTGGGTGATGCTCTAAGGTGCCTCCTCTAAGGGAATTTTTTAAATTGTCAATCTGCGGAGGCCATTTTTTTTCTCCTGCTGCTTAATTCCTTGTAGCTGGAAAATTGGGACTGGAGGCTGGCAATTCCGAGAATAAATAGGAGGACTATTCCTGTCTTAGAAGACTGATAAACTTTGCACACTCCATGGAGGATTTCTTCACTGACCTTCAGCTCCCACAGGGTATCCAGAGCTGAGAACCTGCTAATGTTCCCAGTTTAACTAGCAGCCTGTGTTATATTTTCTGCAGGTCCAAGGCTTGGATGTATGCAAGCTACCTGAGAAATTGCATGTCTTGGCAATGCATTTTTGCTGCCCTCATATGGTCAGGAATCCTGGGTTGCAGAATTTTGTCTTCCTGGCCTAGATTGAGGACCCAAGTGCCCTTTTGACCTTTCCAAATGGCTTCCTTTGAAGACTCATAGGAACGCTACTTTTCTGTGCAGACTGCAAATTCTCTGCTTGAGATCCCAGCCCTCCCATAAAATGACAATTTCCAGATTTCTTGGGTGCTAACCACAGTAGTTAAACAGTATAAGTAGTTGAAACGACTCAATTTAGATTTCTTTTCGCTCTGGAGAGTAACAATTATTTCAAAGACAGAAACATTTCAGGCTGGAGAATGCTTCAAAATAGCCTGGGTTTATGCATGTTAAGTAATTAGCAAGAAATCTCATGAGTCTTTTTACAGGCACAGGTGAGAGAGTTAAAATTAATGTTGCCTAAAAGGGTTGGAAGCAGGTAAATTGCTCCAGTCGGGTCGGGTCTATATCAGGGCTGAACTGCATGTTACGCTTTCCCTAAAGATGTTGAGTCCCCAGACATGTTGTGGAGTACAGAGCTTCCTAGATGTGTGTAGACCCAATTTGGATTGGGACTACAGTGTGTATGGAGACTTTACTATTACACCATTTCCCTGATCCAAAATGGCCACAGGAGCTGATAGTTGCCCTTTTAAAGCTATATGTTACATATTCCAAATAGACATCTCTTGACCTTCCATGGAGATAGATCAAGATGGGTAGCTGTGTTTGCCTGTTTGTAGCAGTAGAAAAGAGCAAGAGTCTAGTAGCACCTATAAGACTAACAAAATTTGTGGTAGGGTAGGAGCTTTCGTGAGTCACAGCCCACTGCTTTAGATATTGAGCTGTGACTCACAAAAAATAAACATATCCTGCCATAAATTTTGTTAGTCTTATAGGCAGGGCATTTTTTCTGGGAAACAAGGAGGCGGAACTCGGTGGGTTGCCAGCACAGGGGGCAACTCCTGGTGGGAGGTGGTGCCCCTGGTAACAAGTGTGCACTTGCACAGTGTGCACATGCTTCCGGGACTGCGCAATGATGTCACTTTGGGTCAGCTGGAGCAAGGGGGGAGTTTTTTAAAGTTTAAATCACCTTCAGCAAAAATGGTCACATGGCCGATGGCCCTGCCCCCTGATCTCCAGCCAGGGGAGTTTAGATCACCCTCCATGCCACAGTGCAGAGGGCAATCTAAACTCCCCATTGTCTGGAGATCAGGGGGCGGGGCCAACGGCCATGTGACCATTTTCAAGAGGTGCCAGAACTCCGTTCCACTGCATTCCAGCTGAAAAAAAGCCCTGCTTATAGGTGCTACTAGACTCTTGACCTGACCGGGTGACATCCCAGGACAAAACATCATACACAGTTAGACCATCTTAAGAAGGCAATGAAAACAGATGACTGTATGAAAATAGATGTTTCTTGTAAAACAGAATTTGGTAAACTAATCTTTCTCCCTAATCCTACCTGATGTGAGGTACGTTATGAGCAAGGACATCTACTGAACCACAATTCTTTCCAACTAGTATTATAAATTGATTCATCCAAACGAGGATTTCCAAAACTGTCTTGGAAAATGCCTGAAGATTTCAGGGATATTGCCCAGGGAGGTCCGAGTTTGGGGAGGAGTCATGATGCAATAGGCTGCCTCTCCCAGTCTCTATGTTCTTTAGCATGGAGACTAGGAGGAAATTCCTAGAGTGCCATTTTCCTCCTATTTCTCAGTTCCTCGAGGGAAGGAAATTGGATTTGGAGGCTGGGAATTGCCTGTTCGGAGCAGGTAAATGGGAGGCCTGATCCCAATGCAGGCATAGGCAGCACAAGCCAGTTGCCTCCACTGTGCCTAGATCCAGTTCCAGCGGCTAGCCCCCAGCTGATAGCTCCAACTTCCTGCTGCCATCCATGGAGCCCTCAGAGAAAGGTCAGGAGGCAGCCAGGCACCCCTTCATCGTCCCTGGATGCAGCTGAGAATCCCTTCTCTGCAGAACATTTGTATGGAAGATTAATGTCATTTGTCACTGAAAAAAATACCTATGATATGCTCTGAGAGTCAATACTTGCTGCAAAGCTAGGCAAAAATATATCAGAATACAGATTTCTTTAAAACAACAGCAACAACAAAGATTCTTCTGGATTGTACCAGTGGGCAGCAGAGGACAGGGCGTGTGTTTTAATGTTCTGCAATGAGGAAATAAGGCTTGCATGCTGCCTTGTTTTTGGCATGCCGTTTATTTACTTACTTGTTCTCTCCTCTTGCATTTTTCCCGAGTCTCGTGGGGGATTGAAAAAAGGTAAAATGACGCAACAAAAAACACTTCTAGGCTTTGCTGTGTTGTTTGTTCATGGTGCTTAAAAAAAAAAAAGGAGGTATCCACTGAAACATACAATCCTCCGACTAGCAGAGCGAAGTGGTACATTTCAGGAAACTCCATAGCACTTGACTCTGTTGATCAGATATGATTGCCCTTAACTGACCTTGCGGCAGCTGAACAGATCTTCAGCTTTATTAATAGCAGCCCAAATGGAAAAAGGAAGCCAGAACCATTTTAATCTGGTCTTTAGTCTGCAGGAAAGCTACTGTTTATAGATCGTGTACCCTGAAGAAGTATTTGGGACCCAGAGCACTCTGGCCTCTTTCCCTGTGGTCCGCACTCAGCCCCCAGAGGAGCGATCCCTCACTTCTTTCAACATTGCCAAGGCATCTTCCTCAGCAGGCATCGATTGCTACGAAGTTGTCTGCAGTGGTGGCTTGACAAAGATCAACTCTTCGCCTTCTGAGTCTTCAGGAAGTCCTAATGGTCAGTTTTGGCTTGTTTCGCTGTGTCTTAAGACTCCTGTGGGAGTGAGGAGCGAAGATGCATTCACAACTTTGGTTTGGGGGCTGGGCAAGGGGGAAAGAGCAGAGGTGGTAGTGGAGGAGCAAGAGGTAGCTAGGAGGCAAGGCATGGATTGGGATGATAATAGAGGCACAGGATGGCACCCACCCACCCCAGTCCCACCATTCGGACCACCACCGTGCCTTGCTCCTCATCGAGGAAAGGATTTGTCCCTGCTGCGAGGAAGGGATAGAATCAATGTTCCCTCTAAGCTTTGCAGTGTTGTGAGCTAAAAATCTACTTTGTGAGCCGAAACGACAACTTTCATTAACGTTTTGAGTGCACCTCCTTAAAAAAAAAATTACAATCAAATTGTTTTGATTCCAATCAAAACAATTTAACAATAAAAGCCATTAGGTGAAAGGGCCACAAAAATCAGAGTTTATTTCTGCATAAAAATGGATATGTCCATGCTGATTACAAAGGGGTAGTTGTATTAGTCTGTTGCTGCAAAATAAAGCAGACACGCAATGGCACCTTAAAGACTAGCACATTTATTTCAAGATGAGCTTTTGTGAGTCAGTGCTTACTTCTTCAGTCTCCTTCTGCGCCAAGGCCAAGTTAAATGTCGCCTTCACCATGGTGGCGGCTGAGGCGCTACCTCCTCTCCTCAGCTCTCTGGGGCTGAGGGGATCCTAGTGATTTCAGGCTGCACGGGGCAGGCCAGACCCGATCACTCAGCTCTGCTCTGTTCCCCAGCTAGAGAGCCAGCAGTGGCTGGAGGTGCTCTCTGGCACCACCATGGGGACCAAACCAGCCACAGCCAGGAAGGGAGGAGAGAAGTGGGATGAGGCTCCATCCCTGCTCCATCCCTATAGGGCCCACCTGCAGATGCTGGCTGAGTGGGAGGGCGGGGCCGCCTGAGGGTTAGTATCTGTGAGCTACAGCTGAGAAGCTGTGAGCGGAGGAGTCAGATTCTGTGAGCGATTGCTCACGTGGTCACATTAGCGGGAACACTGGATAGAATCATTAGAACATATTATATTTGATTGCAAGGTGTACAGTAATCTTCGCAAATCCCTCCCTTTCTCCTTAACTTTGCCCTTTACACGCAGCCAAAGGATATGTATTCTGAGGGGTCTCTTTTCAGGTAGACACCCTAAGATCACGCTCCAGGTAGCCAGATTTGGTTGGATTGCTTCAAGGATCAGGAAATCCTTAGTGGCTAAGTGAATGGTTTTATTGTACCACTGAGAATTTTAATCTTATACTATTGTACTATGAATGATTTTACCCATGTATTGTGAACGATTTTATTGAATGTTTTATCTTCCTCTGTGGTACCTTTACTGATGTCTTTGTTAATTGCTGGTCGTGGTCCGTGAAAATAAACTACAACTACTTGCTCCTCATCGGGTGAGAATGTCTTCTTCAGTGCGAGAAGAGCATCTTTTCTTCTGAAAGAAAGAAGATATTGAAGAGTATTAGCAACTTTCACATATTCTCTGCATTTGGGCACTTTATTGGACTTTCCTATGTGGTTTCCATTATCAAGATTGTGTTGTTTAACTGGATGTATCTGTATGATTCTTTATTTGTACATCATTTTAAATTTTTTGGATTGTATAGTTCTCAGTATTGCACTTATCACTTTATAAAAGTATTGGCAGGATGATGATGTAAAATACCTTTTCTATGGTGATGGTATATTTGAGATTGTAATTTCAACCTGCCACTATTAAGAGTATTTTCTATTTACTATTTATTTTATTTACTTTTTATTTTATTTATGTTATTTATATTCCACCTTTCTCACTGAGACTCAAGGCGGATTACATAGTGTGAGATCAGCACAATCAGTGGCAAGGACAAGGGCAGGCATTTCCATACAGTGTCAAGGACATTTCCATAAACAACGTCATAGGGTAAATGAATACAGGTTTACAAAGATATAGCATTAGCAAGGATCCAGTATGGGGTTGAGGAATTGCTGAAACAGAACATAATCAATTCTAGGACTTACAGTGAACAACATAAAGCACAGGTAGGATATAGAAGTATATATTTAAAGCAACAGATAATATGTAAGGCAACATAATGGTGAAATCTATGGTTTTTAACTCATTAGCGAAACATCTGGGATCCCTTTCCTACAATAACCACCCTCTTAGCTGCGGAAAAAACGTTTAATGTTGTTCTGGTGAATTATATTCCTAGTTAGGTAGTTATGGGGGTTTTGCTGTTTGTTTTGTTTGCTGATTACTGTAACTCTCTTTTTTTCTGTTGTGCTTGGTTGTGCCAGCAACTGATGGGGAGCCTGAAGGCTGTTTCCTGGGGGAAGGGAGAGACGATTTGATCATTCAAATAAAAATCGATTGTAAAAGCATATGCGGTGAAGGGCTGGGGGAGAAAAATGGCCACAACATGTTTGGAGTTCATGGTACAGAATGGACTATCTATTCATCCGTCCTCTAAAGAAATAAATGTGCTGCAGTATGTAGCTAGTAGATTAGGGTTGCTAAATCCAGGCTGGGCAATCCCCGGATATTTAGAGGTGGAGTCTGGGGAAGGGGGGGTTTGAGAAAGGGGGGGTATAATGCTGTCCATTTCTCCCTCCAAAACTGCCATTTTCTCCAATGGAACCGGGCCGTTTCCACACGTCTTACCTGCCTGCAGAACATCACACGAAATCACAGAAAAGTCCCAAATAACAGCGTCTTCCTGGTGTGATTTCACGTGAGAAGATGCTGTCTTCCGAGTCTTTCGTGCGATGTTCCGCAGGCAGGTAAGACATGTGGAAACAGCCCAGATCTCTGTAGCCTGGAGATCAGTTATAATTCGGGGAGATCCGCAGGCCTCATCCGGAGGCTGGCAAGTTGCAACCTTAGACAGTCTCTGGGGCAGGGTGGAGCAACCTCTGTTTCCCTGCCTGGGATCAGAGATCATCGGTTGAGCATCTGCTTTGCATGCAGAGAATTCCATGTTCAACCTCTGGGATCTCCACTTAGCAAGTTTCAGGACAGATCTTCCTCCCTGGAGAGCTGCTCCCATCCAGAGTAGACAATATTGAGCTGGCTGGACCAATGGGCTGGCTTGGTGTAAGGTATGGTCAGATGTTCTGTCTCACTGAGGGCCAAGCTACACATGACGAATGACACTTGAACAGCAAGTGTATTTCTCCCTGTTCACTTGCCCTCCACTCAATCCACTTGCCGTTCAAGTGTCATTCGTCATGTGTAGCTTGGCCCTGAGTCTGTTCACCCTTAAGCTTGCAAGGCAGGGTAGGTGGAAGGAGACCCATTCACCCGAGGCTTTTGAATGGCCTCTGCATCTCTCTCTTAGACCTTTTCTGTGTTTGCTAGCACTAGTTTTGAACAATAGAATTGTGATGCTTTTTAGGAAGAAATTTTAGAAAGGAAATAGTCTGTAAAGGAACTCCATACTGGATAGGAAAGAGCAGAAACAGCATGCCAGTTTATCTATCTAGGCTAGGATGTAGAAAAGAGCAAGAGTTCAGTAACACCTATAAGACTAACAACATTTGTGGTAGGGGATGAGCTTTCATGAGTCACCGCTCACTTCTTCAGATACCAAGGCTAGGATGGAGAGAAATTATAAAACACATATCATGCCCTCGTGGAGGCGGGACACAGGAGAGTGGAAAAGAAAGGAAAGCCTGCTGGAAGGAAGGAAGTTCCTCGAGAATAGCAATCCAGGAATCAAAAGGACAACAGCAGAGCAGACCAAAGAAGGATACAGAAAGTTCTGACCTTTCTAACTTTTTGGCTCTATTGCCCCTTCCAAAGTTTTGGGGTGTGCTAGTATGTTGCACTGTCTAACATTTGGGGGAATCGAAAGCAGAAGGAAAGTTATGAATATTTTGGCTGATGTAAACCAAGAACATGACACCTTAAAGATTAATACATTTATTGTGGGTAGAAGCTGTTGTGACCAAGAA
Organism: Eublepharis macularius; assembly: GCF_028583425.1. Classification (NCBI taxonomy): domain Eukaryota; kingdom Metazoa; phylum Chordata; class Lepidosauria; order Squamata; family Eublepharidae; genus Eublepharis; species Eublepharis macularius. The sequence goes on along the minus strand of NC_072805.1, from coordinate 17,921,528 downwards.
CCCTCTCAGAAATAGAGATGGGCATGAACAGCAATACGAACTAAAAAAAGGCCACGAACAGCCCAATCAGCTGTTCACGAACAAGCTGTTCGTGAGGCCCCATTCTAAACGAACAGGTGGTCGTTGCAAGCCTCGTTCGTTGCTGTTCGTCAAGCCAGACAGTCTGGCACCTGCAATCAATTCTGTTGGCAACTCAGGCAGGGATTGTCTGAACTCTGTCTGAACTCCTGCTGTTGCCCTGGAAACCCCAATCTAAGCCCAATTTAGCTTGATAGGCAGGTCTTCCTTCCAAGTGTGGAGCTCCAAATTTGTTACAAGGAAGGAAAGAGCAGGGGGGAGGGGAGCTCCCAGCTCTGGTTTTGCAGACAGTGAGGGTATGACAGTTGCTGTTGGAATTTTGAGAGAGAGACAAGGAGAGTGCATTGGAGCTTGACTTTTCCTTGTGTGTGGTGGGATAGGGATCTACCTCTTCAAGTTCCAGGGCTGCTGCCAGGCTCTGGGCCAAGCTATTATTTATTACTGGTACCTTTCCTGCTGCCTGCTCAGGTAAGGTTTCTGGGAGTGGTGCAGTAGGGATCTACCCCTTCAGGTTCCAGGCCTGCTGCCAGGCTCTGGGGCCAAGTTATTATTTATTATTGGTACATTTCCTGCTGTCTGCTCAGGTAAGGTTTCTGGGAGTGGTGTGGTAGGGATCTTGATAGCTGGAGGAGAGCCTGCTGGCCCCCACGAACAATGAACATGTTCGTGAACAGGTCATGTTCGTCAATGTTCATTGTTCGTGGATGGCAACAAACAATGAAAACCATGTTCGTTTTTTTTCCTGTTCGTGCCCATGTCTACTCAGGAATAATTACACAACCACGTACCCACACCCACCCACCCACCCACCCACCGAGTTGATGTAGGGAAACCATAGGATACGCTTAGAGTGACTGTATTGTCCCTACTTGATCTTAAGTCAACCTGGGAAGGCCATTGCCACTGATGGAAACAGTGCAGAAGGGAGAATGAATCGCCTTTCTCGGTGCACTCCTCCCCACATGATCCTTGGGATCAGATGTTGGGACTTCAGTCTTCTTTCTGCCCTGTCCCCACCTGGGAATTGCAGGGGTGCAAGAGAGAAAACTGGGGCACTTTTTAAAAATCCTTTAGATGGGCTTTCATTGCTTAATGGTTGTGATTCATCAATTGAACATTGTAAGGCTATTCTTTTCTATTACTGGCCTAACCAGCGATGGAAGAATTCCTAGGGAACCCCAGATTTGTTGTGCCTGTTGGGCATTTTGGGTGTCTGGTACTGAACAGATAGTGGGCACCACCACAAAATGGCTGCCATGTGGGAAGGAGTGCAGCCAACCTCAAAATGGCTGCCGTAGGGCGCTGAGGTCTATCACAAAGTATTGGGAGCACCAAGTCAAACGTCTTTCTTAGAAGGAGGCATCTGATCAGATGTTCCCTGAAGATACAAAGGTGATGCCTCCTGGCTTCTTCAGAAGAACCTTCTGCTCCAATGAGGTGGAGGAAGACCTAGGCTGGCTCTTTGCTTGAGGAAATGCCCCTTTTGTCCTCTGGGCCTGCTGGTTTTTCTGATTTCTATCCTAAAAGAGCTCAACGGAGGAGGCATAAATATTCAGATGTCCTGAATTGCTCCCCCAAGCTATTCTGTCAGGCAAACCCGTAGGAAGATTTAAGTTAATTAAAAAGTGCAGTTGGGGAGAGAGCGGGTAGGGGCGCCCCCTCCTTCTTTGCTTGGTATGTGAAGAAAGCGTGCGTCATGCTTCGCTGAGCAAAACAGCCGACATTAGCACCGATGGCTGGCAAGGCAATTATTTTTATCAAGAGCAGTTCCAACCCCCCCTCCACCTGCTTCGTTTTGCTTCTTAAATGGCACGACCAGAAGGATCCCTTGTATAGAAAACGCTGCCACTGTGACATACAAGCCATCTCCTTCTGATTGAAAGTGTTTGACTAAGAAAAATGCCCTGAATAATGAAGTTAGCAGTTTTTTAAAAAAGGAATACAAATAGAAGTCAAGTCATTTTCTTCAGTCCCTGGAAGGAATTGCTACCTGGGCCTTAATTTGTCTTCCAGACTTGAGAATATTCTGGTCGCTCTGTTGCTATACCCCACCAGAGAATCTTGGCCCTTCACTGTTCCCATCCTCTTCCCTGGTTTGCCATTTTAATTGGATTGAGCATGGTTTCATTTATTCATGTAGTTATTTATACCCTGCTTTTCTCTCCAGTGGGGATTCAAAGAGATCATTTTCCCCTCTGCCATTTTATCCTTACAACAACCTTGCGAAGTAGGTTAGGCTTGAGTGAGAATAATTGGCCAACGATCATCCCGCAAACTTCTATAGTCTTCCAGGTCCTGGGCTGATGCTCTAAGCATTACACCAGTGTTCCTTGACCTGTGGGCCCCAACCCACAACCTGTAGAAGTGGGCCCCAGGTTTTTGCAAGTAAATTTGGGCTTGTGCGTCACCATGCCACAAAGGTTGGGGAACTTCTGCACCATACCATGCTGGCTGCAATAATGATTTGAAAGCACTCCCTCTGTTTTCACTGTAAACATACCTTTTTCTGTCTTGGGGTGTGTATGGAAGTTGCCAGTTACGTCCAGGATTCTGATAAGAATGACTGAATTTTGGTTCAGTGTTGTAAGTAATTGCGGGCTCTGGCCTAACTTAAAATGTGCTGGCTATAGGGTTGACAGCTCCAGGTTGGGAAATTCCTGGAGATTTGGGGGATGGAGTCTGGAGAGGGCAGGGTTTGGGGAGGGGAGTGACCACAGCAATGTACAATGTCATAGAGTTCAATGCCTGAAGCTTCCATTTTCTCCAGGTTCATAGATCCAAAGGAGTTAGCCGTGTTAGTCTATAGCTGCAAAATAGTAAATAGTAAAGTGGCATAAGCTTTCGAGAGCCACAGCTCTCTTCGTCAGATGCGCATCTGACTAAGAGAGCTGTGGCTCTCAAAAGCTTATGTTACAATAAAGTTGGTTAGTCTTAAAGGTGCTACTGAGCTCTTTACTATTTTCTCCAGGGGAATTTATCATCATGGCTTGGAGATCAGCTGTGGGGGAGGACTGCCACCTCCCCCATGTCTAGAAACCTGCCCCCTCACCTGTGGCTGCCATTTGGCAATTTAAAAACATTTAGAAGATTTGTTGATGGGTCCCCTGGCATGAGAAGCTCGGTGATTTACCGGCGGGCTGGGTTGTCGCCGTTGTGAAGGATGCAGTGGAGGCGGGTCAGCCAGGATGGGGTGGAGCGCCCAGCCCACCTCCAGTCCTGCCTCGTGGTCGACGCCATTCCTCCCAGAAGCATCGGCAGGAACAGCATATTTCCCTCCCACCCACTGCTTCCATGGACTGGAAGGAGGACTGTCACAACTTTATGGGTTTGGCAGTTTTGTGGCATTGGGCCGGATCCCAGTAGGGTAAGTGGGCCACGGGTCTGCTCACCCCGACGGATTGGGAAGAGAAGAACGCCTGGCATGTGCCGGCGGTGGATGACACTTGCTATGGTGGGCCAGCACGGGGCTGGCGGAGGATGCATTGGTCAACAGGATGGCCTTTCAATGCCAATGGGGATCCGAGCCCAGATGCCTGGCCAATGCTCCATCAAGCTGTAATCAATAAAGTTGTGGCCATTTTCTAACCCAAGAAAGGTGTCGTGTGAGTCATTTGAGCCATAACGCAGACTGACATAACTCATAGGCGACAACTCATTTGTTGTTTGGCCCCTGTGGCAGCCCACTCTCGGTTTGCTGCCATGTAAGGTGTTTACTGTCTGCTTCTGTATCCTTTGGTTCTCCATCAGAGGATGAATTATACAAATCAGTGTTGACACTCATTGGCAGAATATACAAGCTGCTGTTATCTTTTAAGGGAGAAGGCTAAAATCTGATAGCTTTTATTTTTAGCAAAGCAATTTATGTGACTGGATAGTAACTGAGGTTGTTAACATTTCTGTTCTGGCTATTTTTGTCATTAACAGTCAGGAACATAATTACTTAATTTCAAACACTGTTGGCAACTCTCTGCGTTTGCAAACGTTTGCTACATACGCAGATTGCCAAGCGCTTCTCAAAGCCAAACAGCACGAAGAACTGATTAGAACATTCACGGATGGCTTGAAAATTTCTGAGGCAATTTTCTCAAAAAGTAAAGAGTCCAGTAGCACCTTTAAGACTAACCAACTTTGTTGTAGCATAAGCTTTCGAGAACCACAGCTTTCTTTGTCAGATGCATCTGATGAAGAGAGCTGTGTGATGAAGAGAGCCCCGTGGTGCAGAGTGGTAAACTGCAGTACTGCAGCCTAAGCTCTGCTCATGACCTGAGTTCGATCCTGGTGGAAGCCGGGTTCAGGTAGCCATAATCACAGTGAGGAGTGAAAGAGAATGGCCGTTTCCGTAATGAAAGCTGAGCAGCACAGAGGGGAAACCCCCACGGAAACCAAACAAAACACCAATCAGTTAATAAACTTTGAAAGTTCTTAAAGTGCCAGTGCAATATGCAGTGCAAACTTTTAACAAGAAAAGTATCAAATTCATTCAAATTACATTCATGTACAGTAGCATAAACATTCAGATAAACTCTACAGTAGTAGTTGTAAACATTCAGATAAACTCTACAGTAGTAGTTATAGCAGCATAGACAGAAAGTGTCCAGAAGTATGCACAGACTACAGAGGTAAACCCCTCCTAATGACGATGTTCTTGCTGTCCTTTATTCCATATTCTTCCAACAGGGATATATAAGAAGCTAAGACCTTTATCCTCCACGCTCAATCTGGGGCCGGCTGCAAATCACAGATTTCGTGCCCACTTCATCAGGAGCGTGATTTCTATCGTGAAAAAGATTATATCAATCACTCCCCTCAATATATCAACCTAACCCAATTCTCACTGTTCCCAATTCATTTCCATACTCACATATCCCATCCATTATTCTTATTCACAATCAAGATTACTAATTAGTCAACCTGGAGTCTGGCTGCTGCCTGTTCTTTAACGCACGCGTTATGCACTATGCACGCGTTAAAGAACAGGCAGCAGCCAGACTCCAGGTTGACTAATTAGTAATCTTGATTGTGAATAAGAATAATGGATGGGATATGTGAGTATGGAAATGAATTGGGAACAGTGAGAATTGGGTTAGGTTGATATATTGAGGGGAGTGATTGATATAATCTTTTTCACGATAGAAATCACGCTCCTGATGAAGTGGGCACGAAATCTGTGATTTGCAGCCGGCCCCAGATTGAGCGTGAAGGATAAAGGTCTTAGCTTCTTATATATCCCTGTTGGAAGAATATGGAATAAAGGACAGCAAGAACATCGTCATTAGGAGGGGTTTACCTCTGTAGTCTGTGCATACTTCTGGACACTTTCTGTCTATGCTGCTATAACTACTACTGTAGAGTTTATCTGAATGTTTACAACTACTACTGTAGAGTTTATCTGAATGTTTATGCTACTGTACATGAATGTAATTTGAATGAATTTGATACTTTTCTTGTTAAAAGTTTGCACTGCATATTGCACTGGCACTTTAAGAACTTTCAAAGTTTATTAACTGATTGGTGTTTTGTTTGGTTTCCGTGGGGGTTTCCCCTCTGTGCTGCTCAGGGTTCAGGTAGCCAGCTCAAGGTTGACTCAGCCTTCCATCTTTCCGAGGTCGGTAAAATGATTACCCAGTTTCCTGGGGGTAAAGTGTAGATGACTGGAGAAGGCAATGGCAAACCACCCCGTGACAAAAGTCTGCCAAGAAAACACCGGGATGCGACGTCCCCCCATGGGTCAGTAATGACTCGGTGCTTGCACAGGGGACTACCATTACCTTTTTTAGTCTTAAAGGCGCTACAGGACTCTTTACTATTTTGCAACGACAGACTAACATGGCTAACTCCTCTGGATCTATTTCTCAAAAAGAATATTCATAGAAAAGAAACTCCCAGGAGTGCGTTTGACCACATTGTCCCTCTGCCTGATCTACCTCTCAGGGAAGTCCGCCCTGGACTTCCTTCGTGGTCTTAGAGTACTAACCAGGGCTCATCTTCCGAAGTTGGGTTGCCTGGGCTATTCAGGGCCCTGTACATAAATTAATTTGCTTATGAAAACACATATGAGGGAGGAAGGATGCTGATCCTGGCCCCACATCTACATTTCCTGTGTTCAGAGGTAATTTATTTGTCCTTTACTTATTGGATTTATTGTCCTTTCACCGGGCCTGTAAGACGGAGATGTTCCGCCAGGCGTATGGTTGAGGCTGGGCTAGGCCTCTGCCGGACATGCAGGGGGATGAATGTTTTAAATCCCTCCCACCAGATGTTTTCATCACCACTGTATTTACCACCACTCTGCTACACCTGGAAAGTGTAGTAGTAGTCCTGCCTACAGGGTTTTATCCGAGTGAAGATATGTAAAAGCTACATTGTGGTGGCTGCCCTCTTGATATTCTTCTTAATTATTTATTATGTAATTACTTAAGATTTTAAATGTTTTTTGGGTCTTTTTATGTATTTATTAAATCGTGTAACATTGCTATGACTATGTTTTAAATGATGTAATCCGCCCCGAGCCCATTCGTGGGGAGGACGAAATAGAAATATAATAAAATAAAATATAATATATAAATACTGTTTTTACAAATTCTATATGCATGGACTCCTTTTTGAATAATTCTGTGCTCTGGAAAATAGGAGGGCAATTTGTTGCGAGAGCCAGTGAGGTATAGAGGTTACTGCTGAGGATATCTAGGTTCAAAGCCCTGTTTTGTCATGGAGCTCATGGGGTGATCTTGGGCCATACATCTTCTCTCTCAGCATTTGGAATCAACTGGAAACCTTTGTGTTCTGGTGCCTCGCTGTCTGTTCCTGTTTTCCTAGGCAGTGGGAGGGGCTTGGCTTCAGCAGTGATATGTGACAGGGATGTTGTCCAACAAGCAGTGTGCTTGCTGAACCAGTGTCCTCTGACCAGGCATTTCTGTGCTCACCATTGTTGTGGCATCTCAGCAACTTTGGGAAGGGCTTTGAAAGTGGATTGACTTTGTAAAACTGAATTGGCCACCCAATTTTCCTTCGCCTCTGTTATTTGCTGTGTATTTAGTTAACGTTCTGAAATCTGTAGCTAGTGAAATTCTAGTGTTTGAGATGTGCATGTGTGATTGGTTGCTTGTATATATGCATTTGTGAGGGAGTTTGGATTAGGCTGTTTGTGAGGTTTTCTTTTTCCATTCCCCCCACTTCCACACACTGTATTGTTAGTACCAGATGTTCGGTGTCATTTTTGTTGATTGTTTATAGTGCACATGATTCAAATATTTTGCGTGAGTCATTTTGTGTGTTCTTTTCGTACAGAGCGAGTGCAGTGTGTATGTGTTATCGTTACACTGGAGACTACGGCTTAAGAAAACAGCATCTGTACCAGAATGTCCCACAGAGCTGTGTTTGATGTCTCGTGCTGTTTAACATCTTCCTGAAGCTGCTAGGCAAAGTCATGCAGGGATTTGGAGTGAGGCAACATCAGTACGTGACGATTATTACCTTTGCTTTTCCTTATCTCCAGAATCAGGTAGGTCAGAGGATGGTCTGAGCAAGTGTTTGGAAGCAGTATCATCATCATCATCATCATCATCATCATCATCATCATCATCATCATCATCATCATCATCATCATCATCATGCATTAGCATTAGTATTAGCATAACATTAACATTAGTATGGAGGTAGAGGAGGGTCACCAAACAGAAACTCACTCCAGACAAGTGGTGCTGTTGAATGATGATGTAGCTAATCAAGGGATAAGAAACCTGTTCTAATAAACTAATGGGTGGTGTGGCAAAACGGGGCCTTTCCTCCCACTGGTAGACCCCGCCCTGCCTACCCCTCCCTTTTCGCCTCTGGCCAGGCACCTGAAGGGGCTGTCTCCCTTTCCTGCCTCCGGGTAGTTTCTGCCACCACTGTCCCTGTATGGGGCCCTGGTTAGGCAGGACAGCCTCCTAACCTCTGCTAGTGGGCCCAAGTGGTTGGGGGACTCTGTGGAACAGAAGAGCTTTCTTCCTTCATAAATTCCAAAACTCATTTATCTAACTTCTAACTATACACAGGCAAATATACAGTGAACGGAAGGAATGATAAAGCATAAACAGAAACCCCTATCCTCTCTCCCTCGTGCCCTAATTAGATGTTGTGTAGGGCGGGCCCGATCCTTTGACACCAGGGGTTACATTAGATCTACCCCTCCCCTCAGAGCCATCTCCCCCTCCACTCTCCAGCCACCAACTGTCCACTTCCATCTCCCCTCCACCAACTGACTCGCTCTCCCTCCAATCACATTCTACTCCAGAACTGGCCCCTCCCCTCTGCAGCCCATAGAAAGTTAACTTCACAAACGGAATGGTGTTTCTCCACAGATGGGCACATAGGTTACAAGTGTTGTTAGATCTACACTTTCAAGTGGAGGACCAGATCTCCTCTGTGGCGTGTGGTACTTTTTTAATGAGATTTGATTGGTGGGCTTTTCCTTGAGAAGCAAGATTTGAGCAGTTATCCATGTTCTGCTCCCTGTTGGTTAGAATACTATAATGTGCTTTTATATGGGGCTGCCTTGGAAGACTGTTCAGAAATTTCAAACGGTACAAAATTTGGCAGGGAGATTATTGACTGACAGAGGGAGAACATATTCTATCAGTCTTACCAAAAAACTGCACTGGCTACCATTTTGTGTGCACAGTTCAAGGTGTCGGTTCTTCATTTTAATACACTAAATGGTCGGGCCTTCCCTACAGTTGTTTGTCTGTCATCTAGCCTTTTACATTTTAGATGCCAGGTGCAAACTGGCTTGTGTAACTTGCATTCCATCTTGTTTAAGTAATAATTTTGGAACTGCCTTTGCTGAGATTACTCAATGTCCCTTTTATCTACATCCCGGTGTATTTTTCTATGTGTTTGTTATTTTATTTGACTGTCTTATTGGTTCCATTTGTTTTTATTTTATTTTTGTGGTTTTTGTATTGTTTGAACATGTTTTATCAATGTGTTTAAGAAACAATTGAAATAGAACAAAGGAAGAAGTTATCGGTAGGAGGTATGTATATGTCATTCACTGTAATGCACACACACTTAAAGTGGTTTTCCATTAAGTATTCCAGGTTTGTTTGGGTTTTGTTTGGGGGAGGGTTTTTTTGGATAAAGTATTCAAATTCAGTGAACGAGAGACGAGCAGTAGCAATACTGGAAGAATATTAGCCAGTCTTTGACCTCTATGCCTCGTAGGCTAGCCCATTGGGTGCAATTGCCTGGCGTATGTTTCTGTCTTTGCTGCCATTCTCTGTCTTGGGGGTCTCCAGTGTGAGCAAAGCTGCCAGCATTTACCATGTAACCAGGGCTTTTTTTCTGGGAAAAGAGGTGGTGGAACTCAGTGGTGGAACTCAGGACCACACAATGATGTCACTTTGGGTCAGCTGGAACAAGGGGGGAGTTTTTTAAAGTTTAATTCGCCCTTGGCGAAAATGGTCACATGGCCGGTGGCCCCGCTGGAGCGGTGTGGAGGGCAATCTCAACTCCCCTCTGTCTGGAGATCAGGGGGTGGGGCCACCGGCCATGTGACCATTTTCAAGAGGTGCTGGAACTCCATTCCACCGCATTCCAGGTGAAAAAAAGCCCTGCATGTAACTGTCTGCCTTGGGGGCGGGGGGAGGCTTCTGGATTACCAGCTTGGACCATTGTGCCATGTTGGCTGATGGGGTTGCCAAATATCTCCCACTGTCTTCTCGACAAGTAAATATACCATGAAATGGAAGTACTTTCTTTTATTCCTCTGAAATGTGGGAGGAAGGATCCCAGTGGTGAGAGGGTACGATCCATAAGACTTTCATCCCTGTGGAATGGGAAATGAGAAAATTACAACCAGAAATAGGTTTTTCTTTAAAACCAATGACGAAAATCTGAAAGTAAAAAGGAGCCAGAATTACAAAGATATGACAGTGGGAGAAATGAAGAAAACCACCCAAACCCAACTCCAGGGATATGTGAGTGCCTGTACTCCTATTGATGAATCTCACCCCAGATTCTCTGTGAACAGATTCCATTGAAAAACATTGCACTTGAAGTAATGAATATCACCTTTCTGTAGCATCTAATTCACGTGTGCTAGTTGTCCCCTATGTGCTATGTCAGACTGCATTGAGGCTAAGAATCACACCAAACGCTTGCTTGGGTTAGAAATGGCCACAACTTTATTGATTACAGCTGGATGGAGCATTGGCCTGGCATCTGGGCACGGATCCCTGTTGGCATCATAGGCCTGGCTGCTGACCGATGCATCACCCGCCAGCTTCCCGCTGGCTCCTCGGGACACGTTGTTCCATTGCTGGCCCTGCCTGGCAACCCTCGCTTCCAGATCCGTCGGGGTGAGCAGTCTCGAAGGCCCACTCACCCTGTTGGGATCCGGCCCAATGCCTCAAAAACCACCAACCCATAAAGTTGTGACAGTGCCCCCCAATAGTCCTTAATCAGCAGAGGGTCTGAGGGTGACACGCTGCTCCTGCGGATGCTCGGGTGAAATGGCACTGACGATGCAGCTGGCCAGCGCAGGATGGACGCTCCTCCAACTAATCCCTCCTCCACTTCATCTTGCACCCAGGGCCAACCCAGCTTGCCGGTAAGTCATCAGCTTCCTTTTGTCAATTGATACTGCAGCCATCAAGGGATGAATGTGGTCCTTCAGCTGCTTTTGTAAGTGAAACACCTGTTTTGTTGTCATGTATTTTGGGGGGGGGAGGTTTGAAGTGTGAGTGGCTTTCTTTGATACTGCATATGCACATGATATTGCACGTACACATGATATTCCCACATGTACATGATATTGCATGTAAATGGCTATCTTTCCACCACATGATAATTCCTATTATTGTAGTTACTTCATTTTGTGTCATTTGCAGATGACCTCATGAGCCATTTGAAAGTTAACACTGCTGTTGAAATGTAGAAGAAAGAAGCATTTGATATCTCCACAGACCGTAGCTTGGCTGGCTGACTTGAGTCACCCGGATGGTTAACTTTTCTGCAGATCAGCTCCTTGCTGCTTATGATTTGGATTGGGCCAAATGAGAGCCAAGCTACAAGTGACGCCTTACACAGGTTGGACACTTGTCAGCTTACCTCAAGTTCTGATGGGAAATGTAGGCATCCTGGTTTTACAGCTTGGCTCTCCATTACAGCTGCAAGACCAGGATGCCTACATTTCCCATCAAAACTTGCGGGAAGCTGACAAGTGTCCAACCTGTGTAAGGCGTCACGTGTAGCTTGACTCTGAACTCTGGTTGAGAATGGTGCGTACAGATAGTTTCGGCTATCGGCAGTTGGATACAGTGGTTCCCTTTGATAAGATAAAGATCATCCATTAGACAAAGACTCTTCTTCCTTCAGTGAAAGATTGCTCCTGTAGAAGCAGCCCCAAGATGGATCCAGTGGTCTTCTTTTATAAAGGAAACATCTTCCAGAAGAAGAGTTCCATTGGATTCAACCGTATTCTATTCTAGGATAGAACTTGATTCTGTAAGACTCTGTTTCCCTCATGAGCGTAAAACCTACTTACTTCTCAGCAGGGCTCATTTCGAGGGGGAACGTGCAGGAACACAGTTTCGGCAGTGCCCCAAAGTGGTCACATGTCAGATGGCCCCACCCACCTGACTCTCGGCTATTATGGGCCCGTTTTGTCCTGGATTGGGGCTGAAACGGCCCGGACTGGGCCTCTGACAGGTGGTGGATCACTCTCCTGTTCAGCAGTGGCCCAATCCTGACCATTTTGGGCCCCTTTTCGGGCATTTTCAGCCCCTTTTTGCCATTTTGGGCCCAATTTCGGCCCTGAATGGCCAGGATTGGGTCCGAAGCAGCCAGGATAGGTGATGTTAGGGGGTGTGGCACATGCAAATCAGTTATGCTAATGATACATTTCCGGTGATGTCAAGGGGTGTGGCATATGCTAATGAGTTATGCTAATGAGTTCTTCCAGCTCTTTTTCTACAAAATGACCCCTGCTTCTCAGATTTATATTGTCGGTGTGGTGTAGTGGTTAGAGTGTTGGACTAGGATTTGGGAGACTCAGGTTCGAATCCCCACTCTGCCATGGAAGTTTACTGGACGACCTTGGGCCAGTCACACACTCTCAGCCTAACCTACCCTACAGGGTTGTTGTGAGGATAAAAATGATGTAAGCACTTTGGCTCTCCATTGGGGAGAGAGGCCAGGGATAAATGAAGTAAATAACTGATTAAAGGGGATTAGGAGTGTTTTCCTCACATGGATAACATAAAGTCTGATCCATTTAATTGCTTTGATTGCACCCTAGTTGGATTTTAAAGGCTTGCGTATGTAGGGTGTCTCAATGAAGCAAGAAGCTCTTGGCCATCTTTTTGGCAGGCAAGGCCCTTGATTTGGAAAGGCATTGCTGGGGAGGTGTTGGAGGTTGGAAAAGGGCTGGCAAGGACTCTCACCATTCCAGAATAAAAAAAAATGTTGTTATTGTTATTATTATTTTAAAAACTCAGGGACGAACCAGTTGCGATGCAAATATTTTGTGGCATGTGCAGGAAGTCAACACTAGATGGAGCAACAGACTACAACATGCAAATTAAGAGAGGAGGAAAGATTTCCATAAATGCCCTTTCTAGTCTTCCGACAAAGCCACTGTTCAACTCTCCTCTGCTGCTTCTCATTTTTTTATCTCCAAGAAGGCTTTAAAGGTCAGGCACAGCTTGCAAAATCCCAAAGCAGTGCGCTATCCTCTGTGGAATAACTCCATTGAAATCAATAGGCCTTGATTGGAGGAACTCTACACTATGAAGCATGTGCAGAGCACATGAAACAGGTGTGTAATTTAAAATTACATGCACAGATACTTTCCTTAATAATGAAATCCGATTAGAAAATAATTTCTGGTGATGCCTCTTCAGTGAGGTGTGGCTAAGTGTCACACACGCACAACTGTCAACCGTAAAATCTACAAAGAAAATACTACATGCCAATTTAAAATACAAGATGGTATTTGGAGCCTCCTACGCTGAACTCGGGACACAAGCAGCCATCTCAGATAAAAGGCTTTTTCCAGTCACCCAGATTCATGTTAGGGTCTGAATACATATGAGTCAGCCATCTTGCTGAAGCAAAGCTGGTCTGTCTGGGTCTAGTTAGTGCTTGGATGCAGGCAGGGCTCATTTTGAGAGGGGACGCACAGGAACGCAGTTCCCCAAAGAGGTCACATGACTGGTGGCCCCGCCCACTTGACTCCCGGCCATTTGGGGCCTGTTTCTGCCTGGACTGGGGCTGAAACGGCCTGGATCAGGCCTCTGACAGGTGGTGGATCACTCTCTTGCTTAGCAGAGGCGTGATCCTGACCATTTTAGGCTCCTTTTCGGGCATTTTCAGCCCCTTTTTGCCATTTTGGGCCCAATTTTGGCCCTTAATGGCCAGGATTGGGTCCAAAACAACCAGGATAGGTAATGTCAGGGGGTGTGGCATATGCAAATCAGGTATGCTAACGACACACTTCCGGTGCTGGCAAGGAGTGTGGCACATGCTAATGAGTTATGCTAATGAGTTCCTCCAGCTCTTTTTCTACGAAATGACCCCTGGATGCAGGTATACTGCAGCCTTTGAAACGAAATGATTGATGATCACAGTTCTTTACCTACAACTTGAGTCTCTCTCCAGATCATCTGGATGCTTTTGTTTGGATCTGGAACCAAACATCAAATCTTAGCTGTTTTTCATATGTGTAGTAACCACTTCTATAGACTTTCTAGGAGGGGCCTGGAGTTCCTGGAATTACAACTGCCCTCCAGATTACAGAGTTCAGTTCCCCTGGAGGAAATGGCAGCATCAGGTGGTGGACTGTATGGTATACCTTAGATTCTTTGGGAAGCAGGTGTCCCATCACATACATTCCCCTCTGAGCTCCCTCCCCTTTCAAAACCCCTCTGCCTCCAAGTTTCCTGGGATTTTCTAAACCAGAGTTGGGAATAGGGTTGATGGGACCCGGTACTAACCTGGAAGATCTTCAAAATCTGCCCCAAGTGAAGCTCAAGAACACTCCCACAATTGGCATGATGACATCACTTCCGGAAGTGACATCATTGTGTCTGCTGGAACCGCGAGCACTGCACATGTTCACAGGGTTCTGCTGGGGGTGGGCAAACACTGGGCAGCCTAAAACTTCCCACCGATCACCAATGACTGGCTGACAAGCAGACAAACTGCCAGGAGATTGCCTGCCACTGGCTAGCACCTGGGATCCCTTCTGCTGGGTGTGGAGGATTCCATGTCCCCATATCATGCCTCCTGTTGCTGCTCAGCTGGCTGATGTGGAAGAAAGAGGGGGACTTACTGGTTGCCCTTCTGGGTGAAGTCACAATGATTTCATTTCTTGTACAATCAGAAGTTAGTCATACATTGTTGAGTGAAGCCCTACTATCTGAGCAAAAATCATAATTTTTGCCTAAACACCAAAGTACTTCCTGTGTGGCAGTGATGTAATGATGACCTCACTACCAGAAGTGACATCATTATGTCACCATGAGCACATATTGGGGCATGGAAAAGTCTAGGCTGCAGTCCCCCTGTTATGTATTGACTTAGCTTCTGTCTGAGCTAAGGCTCCTGAAGTCTTCATTACTATTGGTTGTTTCCTGATGGCAGCAGCCAATCAGTGCTCTATGATAAAGACCAATCACTGTACTGTAAATAAGTTGCTTTGGATATAGTTAACGCAAGCTAAGGATTCTAGTTATGTGTGCCTATTGGTTGTTGCTTGAAAAAGGGGTGTGGCTTGTGTGTATATAGTTGGCTCCTGTTGAGCCTGTCTTCAGTCTGTCTGCTTCCAGTTTTCAATAAAGCTGTTACTATGAGCTGAAATCTCAATATTTAATACCCCCTCCTTTTAGCACAGGTGACCTGGCAGCCCTGGATGGGAACACGCTTTCCAGTGTTTTGCTTCCTGTGCTACAAGATCATGAAACGTGAAGGCAATCAGCAAGAACAATTGTGTAACGATGCTGGGTGCTTGGTTGCCTAGGGAATGATAGGCCTCCCTCCCCCAAATAATTAATTCTCCCATACGGCAGTGTAAGGATGTTCGAGTATAAATTGATCAAGATCGGGAGAGAGTTAAGCAGCAGTAAGGGGCATTGCAATTGTAAGTCACTAATTATGATGTGTTAATGTTTTGAGCACAGTTCAAATCCCCCTCTGCTGTGATGCTTGTTGGACCAATTGCTCTCTGTCAGCCTAACCTAACTTACAGGGTTGTGAGGATAAAATGGATGGTGAACGCAAGCAAATTGTTCTGGCATTCTAACTGCTAAGAGGCTGTGCACAGAGACGTAAAGCATGGGTAGGCCATGGGCGCATAAAAGTGCTCAGGGAAAGCAGTCTGTTTATGTGGAAAGTCACACCTCTTTATCATCTCCCTCATTCCTGAGCCCTGGACTTAACTGAAGCTTTCTAAGAAAAAACAGACTGGAACTCTCTTTGCAGCAATGAAAAGACACTCCTGTCCCTGCTTTCCCAAAGGCCCTCTAACAAGGTTTGAGAGAGAACATCATGAGAGGCTGCCTCTCCGCTTGCTTCTGAGTCTGACAGCTGCAGACAGAGACAGCTTGGGCTTGGGCTGCCAAATTCATCTGGCCTTCGAAAAGCCTCTCGGCTCTTTCTGCCTTGCAAGGTCGCTCTGGGGCCATCTCCAGCTCCATCCGGCACGGAGCCTTGAACAACACAGATCTTGGCATGTCCTGAGGCTTCATGGCTGCAACTGGCCGTGGAGATTTGGCTAATGAGCTTCCCTAGAAGTGCTCTGAGGGTTGTGTTTGGATTGCTTGTGTGGCTCAGGGGGGACAAGCACGTGCTTTGCATGCCGAAGGCTCAGTTCCATGGTGTCTTCATGGAAAACATCTCCAGGAGTTATGAAAGACCTCTCCAGCTATGATAAATGAAGCTCAACCTGCACTTAGAGTACCTTTTCTTTGCTTCACTCTCACTCCTTAGCTCTTACCTAAACCCCAAAGGCTCATTGCTTTAAATAATTTGCAATTTCTCTGATCTTGCATAGGACCTCGGATTAAAGCAAGCCATGGATTCCTCTCCATGCATCCTTTCTCACTGAGTGAAAGGAATACCATGTAAAGTATTGTTGCACACCTGAAATACTTGTGAGATACAAAGCTGAATGGATAGGTAGGCTACATCCTACATGTCGCAAAACCAGCTGGTCTATCAAGGCTCTGAGAAGGCGATGTCCAGAGCTGAGGTACCATGTGCAGTTTGTTGAGTTATGCAGGGCTCATTTTGAGGGGGAATGTGCAGGAACACAGTTCTGGCAGTTCCCCAAAGAGGTCACATGTCAGGTGGCCCCGCCCACCTGACTCTCGGCCATTTTGGGCTCGTTTCAGCCTGGATTGGGACCAAAACGGCCTGGATCGGGCCTCTGACAGGTGGTGGATCACTCCCACTCAGCAGCTGCCCCATCCTGACCATTTTAGGCCCCTTTTCGGCCATTTTCAGCCCCTTTTTGCCATTTTAGGCCCAATTTCGGCCCTGAATGACCAGGATTGGGTCCAAAATGATGTCAGGGGGTGTGGCATATGCAAATCAGTTATGCTAATGAACCACTTCTGGGGGTGGCAAGGGGCATGGTATATGCTAATGAGTTATGCTAACGAGTTCCTCCAGCTCTTTTTCTATGTAATGACCCCTGGAGTTATGTATTCTGGAGACCCAAGAGTCCGAAAGAGGAGAAATGCTCTTGTAGCTTGGCTCTTAGATCTTTGTTGCTCAGATCAAAAGTCTGTCTAGTTAGGTTTCCTGCTTCCAACATGGTCAGTCATGTGCTCTGGGAATACCATAAGCAAGGCATGAAGGCAATAGCCTTCCTGTATTGTTGCCCCCTTCACAACTGGTATTCAGAGGTACACTGCCATTGAACATGGAAGCTCTGGCTGAGTGATCCCCATCACTGGCCTTGGCTAGACTTACGCTCCATGAATTTGTTTGTCCCTAATTAGTTGTCTACAGTAAACCTGCACTAATTGTGACTCACCTAATCGAGTATGGTATGGTGGCTCACAAGCGGGACTTGTCAAGTATCCTGTGAGTCACACTATACAGCTGTTTGATTGCACCTGGCTTGGTGAATTACTTTTTGAGAGAGCCTGCTGAGTATCATGGAGAGAGGTAATAGCATTGACAAGTTGGGCTTTAAGGTGCAGCAGCTGGGAGCTCCAAAGGAAGCGGAGTTGTATTTCTGTCCTTCACGACATTATGCATGTCCTACTTCCAAATAAAGTCCTTGTTTGTTTTAAAGCATTGGGAAGAAGGCGCAGATGGCTCTTCATGCAACACACAAGCTGGATTTGGTGTACTCTTCTACTGAGCCGTGCTAGAACTGCCCACTCATCCCCATGGCTAAAATATCAACAATATTGCTGCTGTCAAGATCCAGCAATAGCAGAGTTCAGAGTGAATACCATAGTTCATTTGAGGTTGAATATTACACCCCCCCCCAAAAAAATTCTGTGGCCTGACTGATACTTTCTCAAAATTCATCCAAGAAGTTTTTACTAATTTTTTTTGCTACAGTCAATGTTGCAATGCTCTAAAACTGGCATAACCGCTATAAATCTCATTCAGCGATGCAGCAGGCAAACAAAAAGTAACTTCAGTTCCATAAGCACTACAAATTCCATATTGCAGTGCAACACCAGTATGTGAATTATGCGACTACCACCGTATATATGAACGATAAGTGGATTTTTGCATGCAGCCATCAGTTTGTAGTAAATCAGGTTTCTAGTTCTGAACATGAACAACATAAGGCACCAAGAAGATCATCTCCTAGCCAGGAGACAGTGTAGTGTAGTGGCTAGAGTACCAACCCAGGAACTATGTTTGAATCCTTACTCTTCCATGGAAACTTGCTGGACTTCCAGGCTCTAGCACCTTATCTCTGTGCAACGGGCATTCTGTGGCCACTCTATATCTGGCAGATTGAAATCTGAGCTTCAAGGGATTCCATCAAATGAGCCTCTCTCCCGGTCTCCCTTATGTCTGTGGGAGGCTGTTGACCATCTACCCCCCCATATAGGAGCGACCATGCATGGTAAACTGCACCTCCACCTCCGTCAGATGCTATATGGTTTTTATACAGTGAGCTGGTGTTTTATTAGAAGGCTGTGTTAAATTATTGTGATTTTATCTCTGTATATTTTATCCACTGTCGTGACCCGCCCTGAGCCTGCTTGCGGGGAGGGTGGGATATCGTTATCATTATCATTATCGTCATCGTCGTCGTCGTCAACAACAACTACAACAACAACAACAACAACAACAACAACAACAGCAACAGCAACAACAACAACAACAATAATGGATGCCATTAGCTTGCAGTAGTAGCTGTACCTAAATACACCATCGGCCTCTGGGATCAATCCATGTCCAACTGGCTCCATAAAGCTTGAAGCTCAGCACTTGGTGCTCAATCCAACCACCATTTCCCCCCAAGGAGATGTCAGGTGGTTGAATGTAGGAATTCAGATCTATGAAGTATGCCTGCCGTCTCAAGGAGTCCATCATTTTGTGCCCCTTGCCTACATGAGCATTCTGGGTCAGACTGTGCTTCCTTCTTTGGACTTGACCTGCCTGTCTTAGTTCATCTGTGCCCCTAGTCCTGCCCAAGAGGTTAGTAACTCCTCGTACCAGAACCTGGCCACTTAAGGCCGACTCACTGACCACCAAGGAACGGACTTTCCCCCAGGAGTTCTAAATAGTTAGGAAGAGCTTTTGAGAGTGTTCCTTTCTTCCCTGTTGCTGACCTTGATCGTATAAGCTGTCCATCTCTTTGCCTGAAGGGGCATTTGTCCTGGGCAACATGATGTTTCAATACCGGATGTTGTGCATCCCACGTACAAGCATCCATGTGACAGTCATGGTCCATTTATCTGTTTGGCTGGTTTTTTGGAAGGGGAATAGCACAGCTGTTTTCTCTGAAGAAGCATCACTATGGAAAATGGATGTTGATAAGCTGCAAAGGATTCTGGATAGGGTTGCCAGCTCCAAGTTGGGAAATTCCTAGAGATCTGGGGGGTGAAACCTGGAGAAAGTGGGGTGTGGAGGAAAAGGACCGTGGCATGGCATAATTCCATAGAGTCTACCCCCCAAAGTAGCCATTTTCCCCAGGTGAACTGATCTCTGTGGCCTGGAGACCAGTTGTAATTCCGGGAGATCTCCAGCCACTACCCTAATTCTGGAGAAGATAGGGCTGAAAGAAATCTGCTCCCAAACAGGGCCGTATTAACCCATGGCTGGGCCCTTTAGAAGTGTGCTCCCAACCTTTCTCCCGATTTCTCTTTTGCAAGTGTTGTTGAATATTCTCCTGGGGCTCAAATGTTTGCAGAATATTTGCTATGTCTGTCTGTTATCCAACGGTATTTGGTTATCTAGTTGCTGATATTCAGGAGTGTTGGGCGACTGAGAGCCAAGCTACAAGTGACTTTTTTCACGTGGACAGCACTTGATCATTTTCGCAAGTTTTCCTGGGAAGTGAAGCCCCAGTGTCCTTCCCCTCTCTGTTAGAATCGCTGCCTGAAGAGCCAGAGAAAGCCGGCTGCAGCAGCAGCTTTTGCAAATCCAGAGCATCTCCCTGGGAGCAAGACGCCCAGGGAGAAAGCTGCAGCTGCCCACCCCCAAAGATCGTTGAGAGCAGGCTTGTGACTGGAGGAACGGTTTGCAGCCAGCTTTCTTTGGCTCTTCAGGCAGCGATTCTAACAGAGAGGGGAAGGACACTGGAACTTCAGTTCCCAGGAAAACTTGCGAAAACGATCAAGTGTTCTATGCGTGAAAAAAGTCACTTGTAGCTTGACTCTGAGATGCTTTCGCTCATTCTGTACTCCTTGGTCGACCAGTAGCCAAGGACCATTTCTACTGCCAGCATCAACAGCTGTGTGATTTGTAAGAGGGAAGACAACAGAGCTAAGCTGACACAGGTTAAGGACGGTGGTGTGGCTAGGCCATAGAAGATGAACACTGAAAGGGAGTGGCAGGAAAGGAAGCAAAATACGTTATCAGGAGGAAGGACCATACTGAAGGAGTGGTGGTGAGTGCACATTTATGCAAAATGTCCAAGCATCTCTGTTTGGTAGGTCGCCAACTTCCACGTGCGACCCGGAAATCTCCGAGAATTGTAACAAAGGGCAGTTCCTCTGGAGAAAACAGCCACTTTGGAGAGTGGACTTTATGGCATTATACATCACTGAGGTCCCCACCCTCCCAAAGGCTCTACTCTCATATTTGCATGAATTTCCCAAGCCGAACATACAGATTGGAATGATCTTTGACTGAGAGTTCGAAGCACTACTGCCAATCAGAGTAGATAATACCATAGACCAGTGGTAGGTCTCCGTATAAGATAGCTTCATACATTCATTGATGTTCAAAAGATAAGCGCTGTTCAAGAGGTGGCCTGCCCTGGGTAAAATTGGAGCCGCAAACCAGGTTCCTGGATGTGAATTTATTTGTGCAACGGCGTGCCAGATGTTATGACTTTGCACCGCAGGTATAATCCTGACCGCTAAGCTTTTCTGAACGGCTGCTGTTCTTGGACTGGAAGTTCTGTTGTCAGATTTAATGCTTGCCAGGCAGGAGATCTACGTCATTCTTAAAGGCAGCTGCTGAGTAAATATGTTAGGCCAGCAAATAAATAGCAATGATTTACTCACTCGGATATTAAATTTACTGCATTCTGCACAGACCTTTCAATCAGAACTATGTACTGACATCTGAAACGTAACGGAAGCGGCTTTTAAGATGCTTCTGGAAGATGCCGGCAAGAAAACGTTGCCAGGGCCCCATGCGGTGGGTTGGTGGTGGAATGGGGTTAGTTCATCAACACCCAGAAGTCTAGGGAGCTGCTTTGCTGAGCAGTAAACCCATTTCCATGATCTCTTCAATTTATGTCGTTTCAAAAATAAAACAGGCATTTTATGACTCGTGTGAGATTGTGTACATGAGGTTTGACCCAGTGCGTAGGGCACTGGCATTACCAATTTGTACCAGTCCTGCAGAAACACACAAACATGTTGGCGGGGGTGGGGGGTGGGGAGTCGCTACAGCCGTGTTTCCCGGATTTGGTTCAGAATTCCAGAAGCGGCTTTTATGAACCAAACCAGTGAGTTCGGTGTATAATTTTGGCTTGTTTTTTTCTGTTATGCATACGCCTAAGAATTAATACAACAATCAAAACCAGCAGAAAACAATACAAACAGCAGATTAAAAAAAATGAAGAGGGAATATTGTAAAGCATTACCAATTTGTATCAGTCCTACAGAAATGATGATTGGCCTTTGAGGGTAGTTAGAAATCTACTCACCAAGCCCAGACCCCAAGAGTGCCCATTTGTAGGTATTGACAATGCTCTGAATCCATCTAAAATGACTTCAGACACTTGGGAGGGGTTGAAAACCACGGATGCAGTGCAATCCTAAACAGAGTTACTCCAGTTTAAGCCCATTGAAATCAATGGGCTTAGACCGGAGTAAGTCTGTTTAGGATTGCACTGATAATTATTTGACACCTCACTGTTTCTGGAGGTGTTGGGACAGCAAGGGAAGAGTGAATCAGCACTCCCAGATATGGACAGGATGGAGGAGAGGGGCTGTGGCTCAGCTGTAGAGCATCTGCTCTGCTTATAAAAGGTCCCAGGTTCAATCCTCATCATCTCCAGTTTAATGGATCAGGTAGGAGGTAATGTGGAAAACCTCCACCTGAGACCTTCATGATCTGCTGCCCATCAGTTCAGAAAAGAATGACTTTGGTGTACCGATGGTCCGATTCAGTATAAGGCAGCTTCATGCATGTTCAGCGCACTTCTTAATGGCTTTTTGTGCTCAGCTCTGCCACTCACTATGCTATATTGCTGGCTGCAAGAATTCATAATTCAACATAAGCACCAATTATGTAGGACTGTGTAGGGCCCTGAGAGCCCATTTGCTCTCCCCACCACCAGGCAAAGATTCCCTCTGGCCTTTCCTTATGCCACCTTGGGGGCTCCCGTGCATTCAAAAGAACACACACAAGGCGTCTGATTAGAACAGGTATGCCACATTTTATCCTGAACAACTCCTTGCATCCTTGCAGTCAACTCAGATGCAGGCACCTGATCTTTCTTGCATGCATCAGAGGAAGAAGGAGTGACAACTAAAGGGTGAGGGAGCACCCAGTGCTGGGCAGGCAATGCTGACATGCTCCTTTAAACAGTTATGTTTTGCACCAGCAGTGGCTGGAAGAGAGGGGCACATTGGGATATAATCAGGGAGGGCGAGCTCGCTCTGCTCTGCATTGTAGTGGGGCTACCCCTGCCTGTCCCTTCCCCTGTGTCTTCTTGAGCCAGTTTGGTGTAGTGGTTAAGAGCAGCAGGACTCTAATCTGGAGAACCAGGTCTGATTTCCCACTTCTCCGATTGACACCGTTGCACGGTGATGAAGCAAGAACCGTGTGAATTGTTCTATCCTCATTGGGAAAAGGGTGGGATAAAAATGTACTAGAAAGGTAATGAATTGGTTCAAAACCTTTTGAACCTTTGAGAGCCCGTTTGGTGTAGTAGTTAAGAGTGGCGGGTCTCTAATCTGGAGAACCAGGTTTGATTCCCCCACTCCTCCTCTTGAAGCTAGTTGAGTGACCTTGAGTCAGTCGCAGCTCTCTCAGAGCTCTCTCAGCCCCACCCACCTCACAGGGGGATTGTCGTGAGGATAATAATAGCACACTTTGTAAACTGCTCTGAGTGGACGTTAAGTTGTCCTGAAGGGTGGTATATAAATTGAATGTTGTTGTTGTTGTTATTGTGGGTGCTTGTAAACGCCTAAATACTGGTTATCTAATATTGCACAGTTTTACTGAATAAGAGACTTGCTGGTTGGCCACTTGAGAGTATGAAATCATTTTGCAAACAGACACGGGGTCTACAGAAAAAAACACTGGACTCCCATTTCCCTGACTACACAATCTGCTCACCCCCCATTCTCAACTCTCCAATCTGCCAATGCAAAAGTGCTTTATTTAAACACCCCCCTCCCAGGTTTGTTCCATAGAAAGAGGCCACTTAATGTAATTTTCATGCATGAGCTGAAAAAAACAAACTGCAAAACTGTTGTGGGTGGAGAGGAATTGTGACAAGTCTAATTGCTTATTAAAAAGAGGGGGGGAAAATCTTTCTTGCCCACTCTTTAATGGGATAACCTCAACCTTTCTATGAAACAGCCCCGCTCTCCTTTTAGAGGGTGTGAAAGATCACCGTTTTTTGCATTCCTGCTTAAATGTTAAATGGTATTGAATGTCATAATTGACAGAAACGTTTTGAGAAAGAAAGTTAATGAGCTTCAGTTAACACTTGTTCTTGAAGAACTTCTAGGGATGTGTCCAGTGGGAAATGGCATCCTTAGGAAACTGATACTAGTGCAGTGTCCGTTATTATCCTTGACCGAAGAATGGAACACTCCTTCTATCTGGGATGGTCGTCCTCTTCCACTGAGCGTGCAGCTTTGGGAGGGACACACATGGAGCAGTGAGGAAGGAAGGGGACACCCGCCTAGCCAGCCAGATCAGCCGATTCAACCCAGGCGATTAATGGGGTGACAGATGTCGCAGCCAGATCGCCCTCACATCCAACCGTTATTATCTGATTTGGCTCTTCCTTCCACCGGAAGCCTAAAGACTCTGACAATTTTGAAACCCTGTTACCTCAGGGAAGAGTAGATCCTCTCAAGAAGCTGTGTCATGGCTCAGAGCTCTGGGAAGAGCACTTCTTCAGAAATCTGAAGCCTCTTGGTGCGACCTCATGGTGTCTCAGGCAAGGAAACAGTCTTGGGCAATGGTCAAGACGGGTTCTTGGACGGTTCAGGCTGGTTGCTTGGCTAGTCTGAGTTGCTGGATCCATGCCCATCCTAGGATTGTAGTAGCCGCCTAGAGTCTTGAGGCCAATTTAGGTGTTAGGAAGTCCTTGAGTGTGTTGGGGGGGGGGGGTGTCTCCTAGATGCATACTGACCCTTTTCGGCTTGAGGCAAGCTACAAGTGACGCCTGACACAGGTTGGACACTTGTCAGCTTACCTCAAGTTTTGATGGGAAATGTAGGCGTTCTGGTTTTACAGCTTGGCTCTCCATTACAGCTACAAGACCAGGATGCCTACATTTCCCATCAAAACTTGAGGGAAGCTGACAAGTGCCCAACCTGTGTCAGGCGTCACTTGTAGCTTAGCTCTGAGGCATGCAGGGAGAAGTGGCGTCTGCCCCCTCCCCTACACTGCTTTTGAATCCTCAAACCGCCTCATGGAGCCACTCTGTGAAAATTTCATGTAGCCATGTAAGCAATGTGATTTAGCAACAGAGCTACGTGGGACGTTTGAGGATGTGACAATGGCATTGCGGTTTGTGCATAAAGAAAGCTGCTTCTCCTAGACGCCATAAGCAAAAAAAAAGCCACCATTCATTTAGAAGGCACAAAACTCCCATCATAGTCTGATATGAAGTTCTCACGTCAAACCCCACCCCCCAACAAATATGAGGACTTTGTAACGTGCAGATTGGCCCTTGAAAAAGGTAAGAGGCAGACCAGGATTTCTTTTTCGTTGCCTCTCATCTTCTGTGCAAGGTGAAAATAGTAAGATGGTGTTGGGGCAGTGGTAGGTTGCCAGGTTCCTTTACCCGCCCAGTGGGAGCGGGGAGACCTAGTGCTGATCTCGTTCCTTCCATGTGCTTGGTTTTGCATGTGCACATATGTTCCTGGAGCTTGCATAATGGTGTCACTTCCAGAAGTGACATCATCACTCTGGGTGCAGGAGCCAAAATCAGCCTATGGGCCAAGCTACACATGACGAATGACACTTGAACAGCAAGTGTATTTCTCCCTGTTCACTTGCCCTCCACTCAATCCACTTGCCATTCAAGTGTAATTCGTCATGTGTAGCTTGGCCCTCAAAGTGCAGGAACATTCCTGCAACTGGCACTTCCAGAAGTGATGTCGCGTTCACTAGGAGTGCTCGCGCCACGCATGTTCCTGGGGTGCTTGACAGTGACGGGTGATCTCTGGGAGACCCACAACCTCCCACCTGTCGCCAGCAACTGGCAGGCAAGCAGTCAAACTGCCAGAAGATTGCCCACCATCAGCAGGCACCTGGGATCCCCAGGCAGCGGGCCCTTGACTGCAGCTGGGGTCCTGGCAAATGCCATTCTCTGGATCTTCCCCCATGCTGGCGGCTGGCCCCTGACTGTGAATGACCTCTTTGTGCTCTCTAATATAGAACCAGCTTGTTCTTGGATACAAATCATGGGGTCGCATGAGCTCTCTAGTTCCATTGTTGCCAGCTCTGGTTTGGGAAATTCCTGGAGCTTTGAAGGTGGTGCCTGGAGATGGAGCTCAGTGGGGATGAAATGCCACAGAGTCCACCCTACAAAGCTGCCGATTCCTGAAGTCTGGAGTTCAGTTCTAATTTTGGCCCGATCTTGGGTTCAATGACCCTAATCCCACACCCTCCACACCAGTGTTTAGATCAGTCCACTGGGCTAGAGCATTACAGTATCCTCCATCTTGTTTCCTGCACTTTGGATGCCACTAGCTTGTTTTAACATTGGCAATTTCTTGTGTTGCTGTGTTTTATGATTTGACTGCATTGTTTTTATTTTGCAAGCCATTTGGGGCATGTCTCTTGAGAAGGTGGCATATACATTTTCCAGATAAATGACTAAATTAATCATGTTTCATACTGCAATCCTCAGAAGCACTAAGATTCTGAACCTTCTGTTGGTTATAAATGCAGAATAATTATCATATAAACAATTTAAAATGGTCCTAGGAATTGGAAAAAGATATAGGTAGGGTTCCCAGGTGCCTGCCGGTGGTGGGCAAACTCCTGGGGATTTGCCTCTTCGTCCGCTGATTGCTGGGTGATTGGTGGGAGGGGGCTGCCACTGGCAGGCCCCTCAGGAGCGCATGCCCCCACCTGTCACAGTGACATCACTTCCGTAAGTGACATCATTGCACTGGCCGCGGGAGTGTTCCTGCACTTCATTTGGAGCAAATTTGGGCCCCAAATGGGCTGGATAATCCCCACGTGGAGCACAGGAGTACTCTTGCCTCCAGCATGATGACGTCACACATGGAAGTGACGTTGCCACGTGCCTGGTGTGGTGACATCACTTCCGTGAGTGACATCATCATGCCAGCTCCAGAGCACGCATGTGCTTTGCACGCACGCGGGGAGACACTGAGAGCTGGCAGAAGGTAAATGTCAGGTCCCAACTCTCCCGCCGGGAGGATAGAGGGACCTGGCAACCTTAGGTGTAGGGGCTAAAAAAAACCCCTTTGCTTAATTGATTTATACTGGTAACATTGCTGTAGTTAAAAAAGTAACTACAGCAAAAGTTCATAAAATACAATGATTTTTATTTTCAAATTTAATATTGGCTATGTCTAAAATGGGGACTTTGAAACTTTGCTGAGAATCTTGTTCTCCTTCCCCATCCCCATGTAAACTGAAATGTAAACTCAGATTATGGCAAGTTACAAATTTGGACAAACATTCAGTGAATGAACCACATCACAGAGGCTTTTCTCTGAAGCCACTTTGCCTAGAACATTTTTCCTACTGTAGAGCACACAGTCAGCATAGGCCAATTTTGCAGAAAAGACATCCCTGTCAGAAGTCCTAGATGAAACCATCATCGCCCCCACCCTGCAAATAAACACACGGTTAAACAAAAATAAAGGAACTGCTGAAAAACGCATTTACCTATGTCTGAGAAGCAAACAGGAATGTTAAATATACTTGTGGGCCAATCATATTTCTAGCAGGACTTTGGCTCATCCATAATCACCATCTGGGCCTTGCAAAAGGTGAAACGAGGTCCCTTAACGAGGTTATAACTTTTGCTTGTAAAGGACAGAAGCAGGATTTTTCCATCCGGTGGCTGGGTGTGCAGCCAAAGTCATGCCAAGTTATTTCTGTCGTGTTTGTTAGCTCTTCGTGAGAATCTGGTTATTTTGCCACCTTTACAAAACCAACTTCTTTTTAAGCTTCTCTAACCACTAGACAAAATAAGTTTCTTTCTTTTTTGCACAAGACTTTTCTTGGGGTTTGAAGTGCAGACATTTTAGGTAGTTTGCCTGTGACATATTGCTTTTGAAATCTCCCAAGTTTAGACAGTTAGGAGAAATACCAGTGAAGTGGAACTGATTTCTTACCATCCTGTCAGTGACACCAATTTAATAATGTTTAAAACACCAAACAATGAAACATTTCACACATTTTCCGCTTCCAAGCTGTTGAAACTTATTTAATTTTTTATTAAAGTTGATGCAGGGATTAGGCTCAAGGGAATGATCACCAGAGTTCCAGGTTTAAGTCTCTGCAAGAGGAGCTGTGATGCACAGGAGACCCATGTAGCACTCAGCACAAAGCTCTGATATGTTTCTTTTAGAAAAGTGCCTGCCCACCCATACCTTTCCAAAACATTTACATTAATAGTAGGTATTGATTTTATTTTTAAAATGATCTGTTGACAAATAATAATATTCGACTTATATACCACCCTTCAGGAAGGTTTACAAAGTGTGTTATTATTATCCTCACACCAGTCACCCTATGAAGTGGGTGGGGCTGAGAGAGCTCTGAGAGAGCTGTGACTGAGCCAAGGTCACCCAGCTGGCTTCAAGTGGAGGAGTGGGGAATCAAACCCAGCTCTCCAGATTAGAGTCCTGCCCCTCTTAACCACTACACTAAACTGGCTTTCAAACCTTCAAAGGGTTTTGAACTAAACCTTTCTAGTACATTTTTATACCCTTTTGTACCTTTCTAGTACATTTTTATCCCACCCTTTTCCCAATGAGGACAAAACAATTTACGCAGTTCTCGCTTCATCACTGTGCAACAGTGTCAGTCCTGTGAGGTAGGTTAGACAGGGAGAGATTGGCCCAAGACAGCAAGCTCCATGGCAGAATGTGGGTTTGAACATTAGTGTAAGTACTACACTTGCCCTTTAAGGAACAAAGTTGTGAGGACTCTAACAACAACAACAACAAACCTGCTCCATTTAGACTTGAAAATGGAACAAAGCCTCCATGTTGAAGCAGCCCAAATAAATAAAATCACGCTCACGTGCCTTTCTCAGATATGCTCTACAGCAGGGCTTTTTTTCAGCAGGAATGCGGTGGAACAGAGTTCCGGAACCTCTTGAAAATGGTCACATGGCTGGTGGCCCCGCCCCCTGATCTCCAGACAGAGGGGAGTTGAGATTGCCCTCCGTGCCGCTGAGCGGCACGGAGGACAATCTAAACTCCCCTCTGTCTGGAGATCAGGGGGCGGGGCCACCAGCCATGTGACCATTTTCTTCAAGGGCAACCCACTGAGTTCCGCCACCTCTTTTCCCAGAAAGAAAGCCCTGCTCTACAGCATCCAAGAAAGAAACTCAGAAGCAACAGTCTTCTATATGCTCAAAACCTCATTTGCTCAAGAGCAGACCCCGGTTTTAGCATTGCCTTGAATGGTGTGTTGGCTTTCCTATCTGAGATTCTGACATCTCCCTCTATCTGATTCTGCCTGTGCTGTAGGGCATTAAAATAACATTTGTGCAATTCAGCCCTATGCCGGCATGATGGCTGCTTTAGCTTGCTAAAGTGATATTCTGAAATTAGGGACATTTCATGGAAGAGTTCTGGTTCTCGGCCATATGTTGTTCTGTGGAAGCAACCAATCGTTTCTTCCCGCTGCATGTTTCAGATTAGCTACATTGAAATATAATTAGCTGTACTTAATGGCAGTGGTTCAGCTGCGCAATTGGAATACTGGAGTTGCTAATGAGCTAGGATGATGGTTTCTTGCACTGGTCTGTTGGCTGCTGAGAAGGAAGTTGCTGTGTATGAAGCCATACATGGGAAGCAGCCATGATATGAAATTAGAGAAGACAGGCTCTAGTCATTAAATTATAGTATATTATCTAATAGCGTGAGGTCTCTTCTTATATACACTCTACTGCCTAATGACTTGCATTTGCGGCGGCACTCAAGAATGATGGGATGTCTGCCATATGCAAAACAATAATTTCAACTTTGTTTTCTGCTTTCTAATTGCATTTTCTGCTCTACTTGACATATCGTGTCTGCTTAGGGTTGCCTGTCAGCAGCAGCAACCCTAAGCAGGCCCTATGGCATGATGCTCTAGGATTCACAGGAAACTCTATGGTCTTATCATAGAGTTTCCAGGGAATTCTGGAGTGCTGTATTGATAAAATGACGTCACTTCTATGTTTGTGCCAGATGTGACATTATGCCATCAGAACAAAGGCAATTTTCACTTCATCCCCACTCACGCCACCCTTCCAAGTGGTGGCAGGAGTCAAGGGCTGCTGCTGGGTTATCTCCTGCTACTGAGAGCCAGAATGGTGTAGTGATTAGTCTAGGATCTGGGAGACCCAGGGTCAAATCCCCACTCTGCTATGGAAACTTGACGGGTGACCTTGGGCCAGTCACACTCTCTCAACCTAACTACCTCACAGGGTTGTTGGGAGGCTCAAACACAGAAGAGGAGAATGATGTAAACTGTTTTGGGTTCTCCATTGGGGAGAAAGGTGGGGTATAAATGAAGTAAATATCGCAGGAAACCTGGCAGCCCTACGTCTGAAACCTTTTTCTGCTATTCCTAATTTTTATAATCCTAATCCTATTGCATTGCTTATTAGATATTTCGTTTTTCACCATTTAATCCACCTTGAGACTCAGTAAGAAAGGAGGAGTATAAATAAATCAATAAACTCATGTTATGAAAAAATGAAAAACAAGAGTGAAGCAGTGAAGAGACGCTTACGGCCGCTTCACAGAAATTTACAGCCACATCCTGGCAGAGACACTCTGTGAGAACTGGTGCCGCCATGTTGAGGATGTTGGTGCAGCTGCCATGATTTGCACAATCACAGCAGCCAGGGAGAAAATTGGCACACTTCTAAAGTATTTGTATGGGGAATCATATTTGTAGGAACCATGAAGTGCCACTGCCAGGTACCTATATTTTGGCAGTTCGGGCCGCTCTGATCTCTGCAGCCACCTCCGCCACCATCTTTTCTGCCTCACTCCTCCCCAGTTATTGCCATTCCTGACCCTGATTAGGAGTGGAAACAGTTAATCTTCCTCAACCCCCCCCCCCAGCCCTCTTCCACACAGTGCAGTGAGCCACAAATCTCCCATGGGGCTTCCGGAACTCTCACAAGGTTCCTTCCACTTGCGAGAGTTCTGGTTTC
Organism: Eublepharis macularius; assembly: GCF_028583425.1. Taxonomy (NCBI): domain Eukaryota; kingdom Metazoa; phylum Chordata; class Lepidosauria; order Squamata; family Eublepharidae; genus Eublepharis; species Eublepharis macularius. Next base: position 17,891,197 of record NC_072805.1, on the reverse strand, counting down.
GGTTGCCCTGGCAACCCTGCTGATCAGAGCAGTTGCTGAGGCAACCCCGATGATGGCCAATCACTGATGAGAAAGTTTAGGAAGCCCTATAGGACAAACATGACTTCCTGACTTTTTTAGAAAGAGGGTTGGGGAAGAGAGGGGAAGGAGGATTAACTCTGCTGGCTCCTCCTGGGCAGCAGCCAACGTCCAAGTAGATTTGGTTGCAGATGAGAAAGCCATTTCAGAGGAGCAATCACCTAGGTCTGAGGTGTAAAGGGGCTGTGTCTGTCTCTTTTTGTCTTGCAAAGAAAATGGACTGCACTTTGATTTGGGGCACAATCCAACAGCAAGTCCTTCTGCAGTAACATCACGGGCGTGAATAGGTGGTCACAGGAAGGTTTTGGAGACGTTGCTCCATTGGCCTTGGATGTTCCACTCTGGATTGGTTTCCAATGTACATATGAAGGTGTCTTCTATTGAGTTAGATGTCGGGTCCATGTAGTTTAGCACCATCTATTCTGACTGGTGGCAGCTGTCCAAGGTCTCAGGCAGAGGTCTTTTGCATCACCTACCACCTGATCCTTTTAGTCAGAGATGCTGGGGATTGAACCTAGGACCTTCTCCATGCCAAGCAGATGCACATTATGCCACTGAACCATGGCCCTTTGAAGAACATGACTCATACCGAGTCAGACCATTGGTCTATAAAGGTCTACTCTGACTGGCAGCTTTCCAGCATCTTAGTTAAAGGTCTGATTCTTTCAGTTGGAGGTGCCAGGGATCGAACCTGGGACCTTCTGCATGCAAAACAGATGCTCTACCGATAAGCCACAGCCCATCTCCCTAGGAATTCTTACACCAACACAGGAAGCTGCCTTCCACCAAGTCAGATCATTGGCTCATCTAGACCAGCATCATCTACTCTGCCTGGCATTAGCTGTCTAGGGTATCAGACACTGAGTGATGTTTCCTAGTTTTCGATTGCTGAGATCTTACGTCAGGGATTGAATCTGGCACTTTCAGTATGCAAAGAACATGCAGTGTGCGTAAAGTACGGAGCCGCAGTTCGTTCTGTTCTTTCCACTTTCCTAAGCAGCCACATCCTGATTATTAAGGGCCCCTCAACAGCCCAACTTTCACTAATGTTGGTTGATAACACTTTTTACATTTTCTCCAGGCAGACAGAGAATACATCTGTCTCATAATCTGTGCTCTATCGCCAAGTTTTGCAACAAACTTCAGCAGCTCATTTATCTTCGGTGATTAATTCAGGCTATCACTGTAATCAAACTGTTTATATCGCAGTTCTAAAATAATAAGATTAGCTAATTAAAGTGTGGGCAGAATAGGTTTGCTTGCTCATTTTCCCAAGCCCCAATTCTTGGCATCCCTTTTCATTTTTGTTTAAAAAAAAAATGAAGTTGTAATAACTTTCTTATGAATGTGTGTCACTTGCTTTCACCTTTCTGAACTAAAGAAAGAGAAACGTTGCAAGAAAAGAAATCGTGGATGTTAAAAGGGAGCGTGCTAAGGTGAGAAAACCTGGTGGTTCTGGAGGTGCTGAAAGAACCACTTGGCTCAGACCCAGGCAGTGCTAACAGTGCAGATAGGTTGTCCTCCATTGCCACCTCCAGTAGCACCCCCACTAGCCAGGTCTGAGCCCCTAGCTTAGATCCAGGTAACGGCTGCACAGGAGATGGTGGAAATGGACACGCCTACATCCATTGCCATGGCCAGATCCAAGTCGAGCAGTCCTAGGAGGGAGGAGGGAGGCAGAAAAGTCCTAGAGGTGCAGCTGGGTCTCAACTCAGCTTATTCCAGGCTGCTAACAGCCGCCTAGGACAGCAGCCCACCAAGAAGTTCCCCAGGAAGTTCAAAGGCTAGTTCACCTCAGGAAAAATTCTAGGACTTCCGAATAGGGTAAGGGGAAGATTTAAACTATTCATAATTTTGTACCGCTGGTGTCAGTTTTTGAGAAGTGAATGAAAGCAGCAGGAAGGGTTCAGAACTCCCTGTCTCCCACCTGTCCAATTGTAACCTCAGTACCAGAGATGTTTTCATATACTGGGAATCATTTGGCCTTCTGGTAGGCCCCAAGATCTAACAGGGTCCTTTGTTGCATTATCATTTTGGGCTGCCATTGCCCAGCCAGGGGCAGGGGATTTCCCCCCCCCCCAGCTCCTGTTTCCCAAAGCAGTGATGAGGGAAAAATGGTTGTCAAGCCAATGGTTTGACATCATTTCCACAGAAGACCTGGAAGTCATGTTAGTTCTCTCTAGGAATTGTCGGGAATGTTATAGTTTTACCATAGAGTTTCTAGCAATTCCTAGAGAGGCATGACATCACTTTCAGGTTTTCCCAGATGTGATACTACGCTGTCACCAATGTCTGCCCCCCCATATCCCCACCCCCAGTCTCCTGCTGGTTGCCAGGCTATCATCATCTGGAGGACAGCTGGTGCCAGCCATTTCTGCCATCCTCCTTGGTGCTCTTCATTCTGGGTATAGAGAGATAATTTATAACTTAGAACACTGCCTTATATTTAGGGAATTGGTAGTTAGTAGACTTGCCCTAATGCCACATTAACTTAGTTCTGGAAGTAGGCTTAGAAACTTAGGTGCAAAATGTTAGCTAATCTTCATACTGAAGTAAGAGTCAAGTTCAGTAGCACCTTAAAGGTTAAGGTATCTGACAAAGGGCTTATACCCTGAAAATCTTGCTGATCTTTAAGGTGCTACTGGTCTTTAGTAAACATGGGCATGAACAGCATTACGAACAGCAAAAACCCACGAACAGCCTAATCTGCTGTTCTTGAACAAGCTGTTCGTGAGGCCCCATCCTAAACGAACAGGTGGTCATTAAAAGCCTCATTCGTTTGGCAAGCCAGACAGTCTGGCACCTGCTACAATCAATCCCCTTGGCAACCGGAGGCAAGGAGGGACTTAACTCTGTCTGAACTCGTTCTGGCTTTCCTTCTGGCTTTAGCCCTTCAAAGTACTTCCAGCAGAGAGTGAAGAGTCACTGTGAAGAGAAAATGACAGCCACTGTGAAGAGAAAATGACAGCCAACAGGGAGACCCATGGCTCTTGCCTTTCCCAGGGTGCAATCTCTCTGAAACTTGCGGGGGTCTTCAGAGGACAGTGAGGACTACGTCCCCTGCAAATTTGGTGGATATTGGATATTGGGAAGGTCAGTTTGTGGGGTGTTTAAAGGGCCCTGCCCCTTGCATGTGGCAGGAAAGGGCCCTTTAAACTATCAGCTGGCAGGTGGCAGGGGGGAATCCCCCCTGCCGTGTGCCAGCTGATAGTTTAAAGGGATCTTTAAAGGGCCAGGTAAGTGGGTTTGAGAGGAGGGGGGCTAAGTGGGGGGGGTTGGGGGTTCTGGCCCTCACGAACAACAAACAACGAACATGTCCGGGAACACTTAATGTTCATCCATGTTCGTTGTTTGTGGATGGCACCAAACGACAGAGTGTTCAGGTCCCCCCCCCCGCTCATGCCCATGTCTAGTCTTTACACCTGCAGGCACTTCTTGGAACCGACAAAAGATGAGAGCTCTATACACTTGACAATCCAAATGATGGCTCAACATCTTAGCCAGCCCCGCTTCACAAAGAACAAGTGGATTTATGTTTTTGCTCTGCCAAATATTGAAACGTGTGGAGAGGCTAGCCTTCTCCTGAAGCAAATATCACCATTTGCTCGCTTGAGCCGTATGGGCTGGTTTTTATGTAACCCATTATTTGGCTTGCAGGCATTTCCGGACTGGCCCATTTTGGTATGCGCTTCCTGTTCTGTTCCAGGTTATGGTGTGACATAGAAACTCTCGGCAATTTAAGGATGATTTCAAGTTTTCTGACCCTGCAGTTTTGACCCACCCCACCCCCAAACTGATTTTACTTCACACATGTGTGCATCAAGCTTGTGATTTTCACACTATTGTGTTTCCTCGCACTGTGCTTCCTGAAAAAAGTACACATTTGTCAGTGCTATCCGTGCATTGATCTAATATGTATGATTTATTTGTACGTAGAAATATTTTATCAAAAGCATGAAAATATGTGTACACCATACAAACAAATCTGCAAAACTAACATCGGAAAACAGAACCAAAACTGTTGACAAAAATGTAAACAAATACTTTAAAAAAACTAAACAGGGAACATTTGTTTATCTCTTCTCTGCATCTGTTGGGGATGTTTCTCTAGGATTCAGAGAGGAGGGGATACTGGTACATGGTCTCCCTCCTGTGGCCCAACTTGATAGCCTCTCTTGCTTATCGACACCTAGATGGGCCATGGGCTTGTGTTGTTGGGATCTTCCAAAACCAGTCCACCAAGCCTAGCTGCTGCTTCTCTGAGGGAGCCAGGCCTGGTCCCACAGCACTCCTAGTGGTGGGGAAGAGCCACTGTAGCAGGATTTCACATGCATTACCAGGCTGCTGCCTTGACTTGGATAGTCCAGGCAAGCCCGATCTCGTCAGATCTTGGGAGCTAAGAAGGGTTGGCCTTGGTTGGGAGACCTCTAAGGAAGACCAGGGTTGCAGAGGCAGGCAATGGCAAACCACCTCCATTAGTCTCTTGCCTTGAAAACCTCAGCAGAGGTCGCCATAAGGCAGCTATGACTTGACGGCACTTTCTACTACCAAGCTTCCACTGCTTCAGTCAGGCAGGAAGTCAGAACAGCAGAAAACCAAAGCTTGAGGTAGCCACACCCGTGGGATGCACCTCCAGAGATGCCAAGACAACCATCCCATCAGGCTTTATGGTCCTTGCCAGTCACCCATGGCTAGGGCCCTGGTTTGGATAATGCTGACAATTGAAGAACATGCCTCAGTGTGGTAGACTGAACTGGGATCCTATCATTCTGGCAGTGCACTCCTAAGCATAGTTATACCCTTCTACATCCATTTATACCAATGAGCTTAGAACGGGGTAACTCTTTTAGAGTTGCATTGTAAATCATCTCTAGCGCAGTTGTATAGGAGGAACAAGTCCTCTTACACCCAAGAGTACTGAAGCATGTTAAGCTTTTCCTTCCTGGTTCATGCTAAAATGGTTCCTCTTGGGGATTATTCCACCTCCTCCACAGGCCTCAGATGTGCTAATCTTTGTTCTCTATCTGCCTGACTTTTTTAGGGAATTGTGAAGGACAGCAGGAGTTAGCTGTGACAGGCCTGGCCACAGTAGATTTGTGCTTCATTGACAAGTTGCCACCGTGGAAAGTAGCTGTGGGGGCAGCCATTATCTACCTAGCCAAAACCTACTTTTTAAAAAACCCTCTGTGTTACAGAGAACGATGAAACTGACTCCGGTTTCCATAGTTACATGAGTGACAGTTTAAATCTTCACCTTAAGAAGGTAAAACATGGCCATTTCTTTTTTTAGCCACCGCGATCGGAGCATGGAGCGGCAATTTACAGACAAAACAGCCTTAAAAATTCACTCCTGGTGCAGCAGAGACACACATAAATGAAGAGGAAAGAGACGAAATCAGGAATAATGTGGAGACAGGGGATGTAAAAATATCAGAAGGGGCCTGGTGTTTTGGAGAAAAGATCTCTCCCTAGGCTGGCATTTGATTTATTACAGAGACCAAATAAAAACCCTCAGAAGGCCAACAGGAGGATATGGAGGCCAAACTCTCCTCCAGTTGTTCCTCAGCAACTGGTATACAGATACACGTGGACAGAGGTACAATTTGGTGTCAAGGCTAACACTCGTTGATTAACCACTCTGGTGCAAATATGTCTATCTGCTTTTAAAGCTATTTCAACTTGTGGCCATCATTGCAACGTAGGGCAGTAAAATCCATAAAAGAACCCTGCTTTGTGCAAAGAAGCACTTCCTTTGGTCCATTTTATTGGGAGACCTGAAGTTCTACAACTGTGTGTAAGAGAAAAAAGTTTTCTCACCACGGCATCTACACAAGTGATCCCCAATGTGGTACTTGTCAAAGGACTTCCTGGAACCCTCTTCCTTCTTTCCAAAGCAAAAAGCCAACCCTGCCTTTTTGCTACCTCATAAGAGCACAAGGTGCTTCAAAAGAGATAGGCTGGGCACATCCATTCCAAAACATTTCCCTCCATCATAGGAAGAAGCTTGGTTTGTAACCTCCTCACGTTTTGTGACTTGTCCAAAACTCTATGTCAGCCATTTTGAGGTGGCACTCTCTTCTTGTTTTCAAAATTCCAAACGTGCCCATAGGTTCAGCAGAGTTGTGCACCCATTCTAAACAATATATATATTTTATGAACCTCTGTCATGTTCTCCATTAGCCAACTTGTTTCTAAACTGAGAGCCCCAAATATTTTTAATACTCTTTCATAACTCTGTTTTTGCAAGTGGAGCTTCATGGCAGTATACTGTTACGGTCAAACAACATCTAATTATTCAATTATGGAATTCGTTGCCACAAAAAGAAGTAGTTGCCACTAACCATAATAGCCCAGTGGTAACCTCCATGTTCTGAGGCAGTGTATCTTTGAATATTTGATTAGGGGCTTAAACAGGAGGAAATCATCAGTTTCAGATTCGACACGAATGCCCAGAATTTTCGAGGTGGCTGATACTGGAAACAAAATGCTGTGGTTGGTAGACTTGTTCAGACTTGGCAAGGCTGTTCTTACAGAAACCATATTCCTCACAGGAATAACAGTGGATTTCAGAAAGTGTCACTTTTGTGACACTTCTGTAAGCATCCTAACCTGAGAAAACTGTTGTGTGAACTGTTACCCTAAGCTGGATACTTCTGCAGACGGTGCTTCTCTTCCCCTAGTTCTAAAGCACCAGCAGCTCAAATAAATCTACAGATATATCAGGTTGTTTAGGAGTTTTGGCTGAGCACAACAAATAGGCTTCTCCTTTGACCTTCACTAACACCAATCCATCTGGAAGAAGAATTGTCTCTGTGAATTTTTTTCAGGCAAAATTGGGAGTTCCAGATAGGGCTAAACATCCAAAGACTTTTTTTGTTTTAGGAAAGCAGAAAAAGGTTTCATAAGGCTGAGAACATCGCACAAGACGGTTTAGCACAGCCTTAAATGGCCACTGAATCTCATCTAAAACCAAGTCTGAGGTAAATTCAAAGGTATTCAGTGACCTCTCAGAGCTTGGATCAGAAGGCCAATCCTCCGATGAAGAGAAGTCTCCAAAACTGTTGCATCTCAAAACGAGGACTTATCTGTGAGCTCTGGTCCCTTATATGAAGTGGAATCACTTATTCATATGTTCTTTCGCTGTCCTTTCCATCAAGTCTATAGGGACAAGTTTATTTCCCCACTCTTAGACCAATTGCAGAGGCAAATAAGGCCTGCCTGGAGAAACTCCTAATTGATGAAAATCCAATGATCTCCAGGCAAATAGCCAAATTCTGTCTCTATTTGGTTAAAGTCCATAATAAAAAGAATAGCCATACATAGTCTCTCCTGCTCTTTTTACGATTTTAACTATTTTAATGTCAGTGTTTTAAGTATTAGAATTCCTGCAGTTCCCAGAGAACTATATACATTTTAAGGTAAGATTTTAAATGTGAAATGTATTTTTCTATGTCCTTTACATTTTTACGCTGGATTTAACTATTGTATTGATTGCTAAGGATGTATTGCCATTGTTATGGTCTCTGACTGCAAATAAATTCATTCATTCATTCGTTCATTCATTCATTCATTGCTCAGGGGAGTCAAAAACTCCTGAAGAGGACTCCGAAAAACCAGTTAGAGAAATTGCACTAACTGATTCGGTTTCGTTTTCGCAGCCATGTCGGACGCTCCTCTCGGCAGGTCCGAGAAGAAGCGGCTGAGCCGCCTGGCCAGGCGGCTGATCTGCAAAGGTTAGCCCCCAGACTCTCAGGGAGGGAGTCTGAGTCCGGGGCGCGGCGGGAAGAGCCCTCTGACAGATCGAGGCAGGGGGTAAATTGCCCGTTTGTCCCTATGGAGGCCGGCAGACTAGCGTGGCACCCAGTGTGCTGCCGGGCCATGGAAAACGGCAAGGAACAGGATTAGGCGAAAGCCTGCAAGTAAGCGAATCCCTTCTGTTACTACAAGCGCAAGTGAGGAGTGGTGGGGTCTGAAGGTGAGAAGACTCGGATTTCCCCCCCCTCGCAGAGTCTCGGAAGATTGGCGGTCCCCCCCCCTAAAATGGCAGTGAAAAAGCAGAGTCCTGCTCTTGGCAAGTCAGTTACGGCTGCCTTGCAGAGGGGCGAGACGCTCGAGGAACTGGTCAAAAGATCGGTCGTGGAAGCCATAAAACCCTTTGTTGACAAGCTGAATGAAACAGATCAAAGGGTGGGCTTAGTTGAGAGCGATGTGAAAGCCATTAAAGAAGTAGCGGGGGGGCAGAGAAGTCTGCCCGGGAAAGTGCGTCACTTATGAGAGCAATGAACAGGGAACTGAAGCTGGTGGAAAACCAGCTGATCGGACTGCAAGTGGAGCGAACACAGACCATTTTGCGTCTCCAGAATGTTAAAGAGGAGGAAAATGAGGATTTGTGGGATCTCGCCTCGGAACTTTTAGCGACACCTGCGAGGGCAACTAAAGAAGAAGTGAAAAGCGCCATTTTGGGAGTCCGTCGGGCATCCTCAAAATATGCAATGAAGCGGCAGTTGCCTCGTGAGATTGTTATTGAGTTTTCATCTAGGAGGGTCCGGGACAGTATCCTATATAATTCATACAATGCGGAGTTAGACTTTCTGGGAAATAAAGTCAAGATATTGAAGGACGTTCCATTTTTAGTTCGGAAGAGAAGATTTAAGTACAAGAAGTTGGCAGCTCTTTTGAGGGAACGGGACATAAAGTACAAATGGCTACTCCCGGAAGGAATCGGGTTTAGTTATAAAGATCAAGCTTACAAGATTAATTCGGAAGATCAGCTAAGGGATTTTGTGGATAAAAATCCAGAATTTGGGCCAGACACCAAGCAAAAAGAAGAGGATCCGAAGCCTGAAGGGAGGGGGGAGGCAACGAGCGCTGCGGCTGTAGCTGCTCAGAGAGAATTGCGCCCGAGGCCCAGGGGAAGGAAAAAGATTTAATTTGAATTGTAATTTGTATTTTGTATGATCAACCACTCCATCACTACTTTATAAAGCTATTTTTTTTATTATGGCAGTATGAAGGGAAAGCATTGAAGTGTAGTGTTTAGTGTTTGTAGGTTACCTTCCCCTTTTTTCCACCCCTCCTTTCCCTTCTCTTTTTTCTCCCTTCTTTCCCTTCCCTTGTGCTATTGTAGTCTTTTGTAGTTACTGTTATTGTAGTTTTGTATGTTAGATATTGAAAAATAAAAAAACTTTCAAAAAAAAAAAGAGAAATTGTACTAACTGATGTTGCTGAATCATTGGAGCCAAAGATACAACCAGAATCACACTTCCATCGCTTTGGCTGTCCCCTCAGTACAGCTTCCCCCCACCCTGAGTCACCCACAAGGAGCAAAGATGCCAATGAACCTGAGAAAATCCTGTAATAGAAGTCAGAGGTCAGTTCTAACGAAAGGGTGTGTACTTACGAACAAGCCAGACTGACCCATCTAGCATTTCAAGAGATGGAAGCCCTGTGAAACCTTTCAGCTGCTGGTTGGCCATGGCTGGCTTAATCTCTCTTTTGGACCTGCTCGCTGTAGCCCTAGTGACAACCTCTCTGCATAGCTCCCTTTGCTGTTTCAATAGCCTCGCTCCTGAATCTTTCTCCCGGCCCTTCTGGCCAGCTCCTTTGCCTCGTTTGTAGGTGGAACACAGACTAGAGGAAGCAGAGATCCTGAATTTTTGTCAGTCTTGTATAGAAAAATTACTGTTTTGCTAGGACCCTCCTTCAGATTGGGACCAGACGGGAAAGCTGCAGGAAATTTAACTCTTCTATCCTCCACAAGGCATTGCTGATGGAAACTGACCTATCTGTACTGTTATAGCCTGGGCCAGAAAGAACTCTGCTCAGGTGACTCTCAGTGAAATATGTAACCTTATACGTAATGCGTTGGAAGTGGTGTTTGTCTGAAGAATTTGAGGAGTGCTGTTTCGCACATGCAGTTATAGTTGCCTTCATAGATGCACATGTATGGTTTTATGAATGCGCCCTATCTCTCCCCTGCTTTGGATACCAGGCATCAAAAGGTTGCCTAAAAATAAATGCTTCATTAGCATTGCAAACAAGAGATTAGGTTAACACTCGTAGAAAAAATCTACCATCACTAGCAAAATCCAGTGCAAGCCAATTATTGAAGTATTGTTCTCACAAAAGTTCAAGAACTTTTCTCCTGCAGTGACTTTTGACTAGAGATGGGCATGAACTGAATTACGAACCAAAGTTCATCATGAACCAGGCCGGTTCGCGAACTGGCGGTTCATGGGAGCTTATTTATCACGAACCGTGACGAATTTTAGCCTGGTTTGTTTGGTTCATATTTCGGTTCATCACTGCAGACAGCCTGGTGTCCATCAATCAGTTTCCTAGGCAACAGAGGGGATGGGCTCTCTGCAGACCTTCTGCTGACCTGGAAGTGAAATTTTCACAAGCCAAATGAACCGGTTCACGAACTGGGGCAAGTTCATGAAAATTCATGGTTCATGAAACACAACAAACCATGAACTACCACAAACCGCCATTTTCCTGGTTCATGCCCATCTTGACCTGGCAAGTAATGCTACTTACATCCATTTATATTAGATGAATGGAGCGCTTGGTATTATTCCCTCCCCCATCTCATTTTCTACCCTCTGTTTATTAATGCCGCTTTAAGTATGATTGGAGACAAGCTCCCCCCACCAAATTATCACCCCCTCCCTTCCCCAAACAAAACCATATGAAAGATCCACAGCATGTCAAAGCCACTGTGGAATTTGCAACAGCTGCTTGCACGTGCAAAATCCGGAACATAAATATGCAAATGTAGTCAAATAGGTTCTTTCTTCATAATGTATACTAGATGAAAAAGGGGCCATCTGCTATCTCAATATTAATGCTAGTTCTTTTTAAAAAAACAAAACAAAAAACTGAAACTAATATTCTCAGCTAGAAACAGAACCGACTTGTCAATCACATCATAAGCAGCTGATTCGCTTTCTCTTCAATGGGAAACTGATCTAAATTATTTGATCTAAATTTTCTGATGGTTTTTGCCACACCAAAGTCATGTTCTCCACCAAATTTGCAAACCTCGTTCAGCAGCTACTTTTAGAATCTCTTTGGGCTGTACCAGAGAAAAATACTAAAGTTGCAAGCATGCTGTTTGGAAGACCATATGCAAAAGAACCTTCTCTCAAAGCCTTTGTGTAGTTTGATAGCCGAAAACACTGGCTTAACAGCCTTTGAAGCCTGCTGATTATTAGCGGCTGCGATTTCTTCTGCATCCTCCCTGCTTGGGTGGATTCAGCTTTGGTTTAGGATTTTGTTCAGAGAAAGAAATATTTAAAGGGGTTTTGCCCCTGACTGTGAAAGAGCAATCTTGGGAAAACTGATGTCGCTTTAATGCTTCAATGCCAGCCAATTCCCATGGATCAGTTTGTAAATAAGGATTCATCTATATATTTCATGGGAGATCCATTACTAGAATGACCAATTCGTTTTTGAACCAGAGGGGGAAAGTGATTTGTATTGGCGCTGTGTGGGAGGAGGAAACACTTTTCCTCCTCACCTTTTTCTTAGTTTCCCTGAGAGTCTGTCTGCATGAGACATCTGACACATGAAGAACACATGTCGGGAGATGCAATGGTAGCTGGGAAGGGTAGTTTAAAAAGATAGAGCTGGCGGCAGGGCAAAGGCTTTGCTATATACTGGAGCTGTGTGAAGGGTTATGAAATGCCAGAAGGGAAACTTCAGCCTGTTATAACCTCTTCAGGTCCAAGCCCAGCTCTGGAAGGCAGCTCCATCCCATTTCCATTCCTCACTGCCCTCTGGTCGCCATCCCATACAGTTTTAGACTGGAGAGGTGAAACTGACAGAGCCTTTGGGGAAATGAAGATGAAATTAACAAATCCTCTGAGAAGTGATATCTGCCAGCTCTGTCTTTTTAAACTGCACTTCCCAGCTAACATTTCATCTCCCTAAACTTGGCGAACTTGCACCAAGGAGCCTCTCTGATTATTCCCAGTCAGGGATCTCCCACATGATTTGTACTGGAGTCCTCATTTATTTACAAATGGACCAGTGTTGTGTGCTGCTGAGGCCTGAAACTAGCATCCTCCAAATCTCATTGCCTATAGCCTATAGAACCATTGCCTGCATTCCCCAAACCAGGTAGTATCAGGAAAAGGTGGTTCATTGTGCATGTCCCACAATCAGCTCGGTGGTGGTGGTGAGGAATGTCATATGTCTCAAGCTGTAGTAAATAAAACGATCAGACCAGCCCTCCAGTGCACTTTGGACATGAACCAAGCCAAGGAAAATAATCTACCAATGAAATGGCAGTGGTAGTGGTATGCTCTGAGTCAGGAAGTGTGTGAGAGTGTCTGGACCAACTGAGTTAGTATGTCTGTAACAAGGCACAAAAATTGGTGGGACTCAAACGCAAACACAAGAACAAGTCACCGGAGGAGGAATGGCTTGCACCCTCTCCTTGCAATGACTGATCTCTGCTTCCCAACCGAAAATGCAGCCTCTACTGGTCTGAGTGTGCTTTCTGCCCCACAGGAGTGGTATAGATTGGGGGGCGGCAGTCCAACGTCAGTGAGGTAGTTTCCCTTACAAAGAACAGGAGCACTTCTCTGTGTGCCCACTGAAGCATTGACTTTCACGTTGAAGCTGATCATTGCATTCACACAAACTTTTGTCGTGTTACACCATCAGGTTTCATTGTGGCATAGCATTAGATATATGCTGCAAGTGCTACATCACATGGATATTTTATACTTGAGGACCTGAAATGAGAAGATCAGCCCTGAAAGAGAGAGTCCTTCCCATCCTGAATGATTTGGGGCTGTGTCGTGCATGTAGGAGTCTGGTTATTTGCGCCACCACGGTCACTTTCCAGTGGAGGGAGGCACTGGCCTTCTCTCTTTTGCACTTCAGGGTTGATAGGTAGAGGAAAGTACAGCTAGAGTTGTCATTCCAGGACCATTGGAGGGTAAGGTATGGGCAGCATTGTATGATACTCTAGGAATTTCCCCAGTCTCTATGGTAAAGACCATAGAGATTGAGGACATTCCCAGAGCACTGGTGACCGGAAGTGACATTACCACATCCATGGTGCCTCCCCCTGTGAATAGGGGCAGAGATAGAGGGAGTCGGAGGCAAGCAACCTGGTAAGTCTAAACTGCAACTGTCAGTTCACCAGGGGTCAGTGGACACTAGGAGCCAGTGGGGTTCTGTCTCATCCTAAGAGGCACATGACTTTGGCATTATCTCACTGTCGGTCTGATCAACTGGTAATTGTCCTTTGCCTCCCTCCTGCCTGACCACCTGAACACAAAGCTGCTGAAGCAGCACTTGATATTTCCTGTAGGGACTCGGGACTTGTCCTCACTTCTGTTGAAGGCTTAGAGCTGAACGAGATGTGAGGGCATCCTCAAGTCTGCTGCCACTCTTTTAAGCCTGAGATTTTCTTTAAAAAGTTGTGAGTTCCAGTCCTACAAGCCTACCTGATGGTGTCCCTCTTGGGTGGAGACTTAGAGTCAAGCTACAAGTGACTTTTTTCACGTGGACAGCACTTGATCGTTTTCGCAAGTTTTCCTGGGAACTGAAGTCCCAGTGTCCTTCCCCTCTCTGTTAGAATCGCTGCCTGAAGAGCCAGAGAAAGCCGGCTGCAGCAGCAGCTTTTGCAAATCGTTCCTCCAGTCACAAGCCTGCTCTCAACAATCTTTGGGGGTGGGCAGCTGCAGCTTTCTCCCTGGGCATCTTGCTCCCGAGGAGCTGCTCTGGATTTGCAAAAGCTGCTGCTGCCGCCAGCTTTCTCTGGCTCTTCAGGCAGCGATTCTAACAGAGAGGGGAAGGACACTGGGGCTTCAGTTCCCAGGAAAACGTGTGAAAACGATCAAGTGTTCTACGCGTGAAAAAAGTCACTTGTAGCTTGGCTCTTAGGTGGTCTTTCCCCTGCGCAGGAGGCTTGGAAATGGAGGATGGGGGAACTCTGGGGACAGTGGAATGGAGGGCCAGTGCTTGTGGGGTGATGAGTCAGCATCCAGGGACACAGACAGTGGTGTCTCCATTGCTTGGCAAGCACCACCTCTCCCCTCTGCTGCCCCTAGGGTCCCTGTCTCCCCTCCTGTGCAGTTTCAACTGAACCAACTGAGCAGCCAAATGAGCCAAGGGAAGACCACCCATATGGGTCACCATCAAGTAGGCTTGCAGGGCGGGGCTTGGTAACATTTTTAAAACAAGAAAACCCTAGGTTTAAAATGGCAGCTATGTCCCTGTGGTGGACATGGGGACTCCACCACATCTATTTCAACCCTTAGTGACTCTGGGGCCCTGGGCAAAAGTCCCTATGGGGCACCAGAATTACCGCCACTCCCCACCAGCCCCCTTCCAGGGTCAAGCAAGGGTGGATCCCATTCTGTGTGAAGTGCGCGGGAACCACCACGGCCACTGGAAGCCAGCTGCCCAAGCCCCATGGGGCACGTGCAAACGACCACAGGAGGCTGCCCTTCTTGTTGTTCCTCTATGTTTGGAGTGGGTGGGCAGGCCAAGGGAGGTAGACCAACCCAAGCATGGGACATGGAGCAGCTGGCCCTGTTGCTCATTGGCTAAGTCTGTGCCTGAATACCCCTTCAAACTACAAGTGAGATCTTGCATCATGGAATATTGAAAAAAAACCCCATCCCTTAACAGAAAAAAAAGACACCTAGATATTGGGAATGAAGAATCTAGTCTGGCCTTTTTAATGGTTTGCTATTTTTCTGTGTATGGGAGCCTTTCCCCCCCCCCAGATTGCAGGAACACTCAGTTATGTGAGACCCTGGCTATTTTCAGACAGAGGCACGAAAATGCACCCCAGCTAGACAGCAGCTGTGACAGTCAGCAGCCGTGTCCACACACCACATTGCACTGCACCGTCACTCCCTGCCCCTCTCCCATTCATCCCTCGTGTACCTGCACAAATAATAATCCCCCGAGAAAAGGGCTCTTCTGCCCCACCCCTGCAGCTACGCTGTTGAAGTGCAGATCGGCAAAGAAATGAAAAATATCCTTTAAAGGGCTGAAAGGGTGGGGAGAATGCGGGGTTTAGGTCTTGGCCTTGCCCCTTTCGTGTGGCTGCTATGGAGGACTGCCCTGGGAGGATGCTTCACCCACAGCCACCCCTACGGTTGCCAAGTCTGGGTGAGGAAATTCCTGGAGTTTTTTTGGGGGGGTGGAGTCTGGAGAGGGCAGGGCTTTTGGAGGGAAGGGGTCTCAGAGGGGTGCAATGTGATTGAATTCACCCTCCAAACCAGCCATGTTCTCTGGGGAAACTGATCTGGAGATAAAATGAAATTCTGGGATATCGCCAGGCCCCACCTCAAGGTTGCCAATCCCATCCCCCCTTTAAACCAAAGAAAACTATCTTTTCTCCAAGTAAAAAGGGAAGATG
Source organism: Eublepharis macularius (assembly GCF_028583425.1). Classification (NCBI taxonomy): domain Eukaryota; kingdom Metazoa; phylum Chordata; class Lepidosauria; order Squamata; family Eublepharidae; genus Eublepharis; species Eublepharis macularius. Next base: position 17,875,728 of record NC_072805.1, on the reverse strand, counting down.
AGAGCCACATGTAGGGTTGCCAGGTCCCTCTATCCTCTCAGCGGGAGGAGAGGGGCCTGGCCCATGTGCGCTCCAGCAGCAGCATGATGACATCACTTCTGGAAGTGATGTCACCATGCCAAGTGTGTGATGACGTCACTTCTGGAAGTGATGTCATCGCACTGGCTGCGGGAGCATCCCTGTGCTCCGATTTGGCCCCAAACTGGAGGGGTGGGAGCACGCACATGGCGCGCACTCCTGAGGTGCATGCCAGTGGCGGGCATGCTCCGGGAGTTTGCCCCCTCCCACCAATCGCTCAGTGATAGGCAGATAAGGGGGCAAATCCCCGGGAGTTTGCCTGCCACCGGTGGGCACCTGGTAACTCTAGCCACATGACATTTTCCTGTACGGTGGGAGCTCCCTGATGCACATGTGAGAAAAAATTCCAACGTAGAAGCTAAGGTTGCCAGTCCCCTGGTGGGGGCAGGGGATCCCTCGCTCCCAGCCTCCCCCCACACCCACCACCACGAACCCAGCCAGCGGGGGGAAAGGCACGGGAAGGGGCCTCCTGGGTGCACTCCTGGCACGGCATGGAGACATCACTCCCAAGACTGACATCATCGTGCAGGCCCTGGGAGTGCTCCCAGGCTTCACATTGGGCCAATCTTTAAAGAATCAACCTGTTTGGAGCCCAAATTGGCCCAGTGCCAAGCCCAGGAGCACTTCTGGGGGCTGTGTGATGACATCACTCCTGAAAGAGAGGTCAACGCGCTGCGCTCAGAGTGCATTTGCGATTTGCGCGTGTGGAGGGAGCTCCTAAAGGTGAGTGCCAGGTCCCCCCACCATCCTGCCAGGAGGGTAAGGGGGCCTGGCAACCCTAGTAGAAGAAACTCCTGTCTGAAATGGTACAGTCCAGGCAAAGCTTCACCATATCAGGGAGAACTATGCCTGTATCAGAAAGAATTCTTCTTCCAGCTTTTTATTTAGTCACTTTGGAAATTTTGTAGCTTTGCCTCTGAAGGTTTTTTCTCATTTCTTAGCCATTAACAAGTTTACTTCCAAAGCAAAGCACATGCACAGCGGAAGACTTAAAACTTTTGCTTGCACAGTGCAAAGGTCAGCAAAATACATATATAAATCTCCAGACCTGCCACGTCCCAAGTAGGCAAGGCATCTGTATAACTCTTAAGGCCTCTTTGTAATTTCCAAGGGCTGTGTTCAGTGACATTGGCAAACCAGGAATGCATTTGTGTATATTTTAAAACTGCTAATATGTACTATGGCAAGAAACCACCCTATTCCTTCAAAGTTGAAATGGAATGATGGGAGGAAAAAACCCTACAGTATATTTTAAGCTAAATGAGGTTTAATTATAGATTCGTTTGGACAAGCAATTTTTTAAACACCCTAAGCAGTAGGTGAATTTTAAGGACCACAGAAAACCAACTATTGCTGAATAATTTTAGGTTGTCAGGGTTTGTCCTTACATACTTGTGGGGGGAGCACTTTGAACTAGTCATTCTTTTCTGGAGAAACACAGCACTTAAGGTGATTCAAATCATACTCTACCCGAGTCCTTAGCCCATTGCCCTCTGCTAACACCACCCATCAAATAAATACAGAGAAGCAAAAGCAGGTTGGTGGGATACAGTATTTTTAGATTTGCAATTCCCTGCCTGGGTAGGGTCATAAAATTATGGATGACTCTTCTTGACTGGAGAGGAAACTGAATAGGGAATGGAGCAAAAGAAGAACACGAGATGTTGAATATAATAATTGACCAAATAAATTCTTTGATCCCTCTGTGCTTTAGATAATTAATTTATTCCTTAAAAATGCAATACCTGGCAGTGTAATAGGGTTTTCCATGAAGTACAGGAGGGACTTCATGGATCACTATTATATTGGAAGGCCGTATTATTTAATTCTTGTTGCCTTGAGGGCCCACGTTCTGCATCTTAATGCAAGTGTTAGTTTTCATCTTGCCCAGATCAGGAATCCGGTTCATCCGTCATCAACACAGGCCTTAAAAGGACCGCCAGACCTCTCGCTATAGCAAAGCCCCCCTACCAGCAGCCTTAAAAAAAAAAAACTCTAGGTGCCACTATGTCACTTCCTGGGAAAACCTAGGTGTTATAGGGTAGCTCTAGGAATTGCCAAAAACTCTATGGTTTTACCGGATAGTTTCTAGTGATTCCTAGAACTACTCTATATCACTTCTGGGCTGTGCTCCCCACCATGTCCCAGGCCTGAAACCTCCTGCTGGCTGTGCCTGGCAACTTGAGCCCTTAGAGTAAGCTGCTTGGAGTTGCAGCAGGCAACAGAGATAATTACTGGGAGAATGCCCACCATAAGTGGGCATATGGTAAACCTATTCATGAGTTCATGTTACATGGCTTTACGTATGGCCTAGGTAAATCACTGTTTATGCATTTGGACAATATTCACCTTGCTGGCACTAGCTGCTAAGGCTGTTTGTTGGTGTCCATTGTCCTCTCAAGGGTCTTTAGAAGTTAGAACTCCGAGTGGGTGTTTGGAAGCATCTGGTCTCTTGTGCCCATGCAAATGAATGCTTGTGCCAGAACATGAAGATTCCATGCAGTGCACAGGCTGCTATTTCGCCCCCCGCAGCTGCTGGGTTTTGTTCAGAACTGTTGGGAACATATTGTAGGACGGTTATGTTTTTCGAGTACATTTTTAACCAAAAGAACCATTGCCGTTGTTGACTTTTAAATCAAGAGAGGATAGGGTTGTTGGGAAGAAATGGAATATAGCACGCAATACGGAGTCGATGAGTCTGGCCCCCCAACAGTTGGTTCAATAAGGATTCAGCCTGCATGTCATGAGTCAGCCTCAGCCTCAACTGGCCACCTTACCTCTTGCCCCAGAGTCCTCCTCAGAAGATGAGCAGGAAGGGCCAGCAGGATCTCCTCTGGAGCCAGAAGCCCCTGCAGAAGCTATTGGAGAGGAGGAGCAGTCAGAAACCACTGCTGCTGCTCCAGAGGGAATTCAGCAGGAACAGCCAGGAGCCTCTGCAGAGGCTGTCGGGGATGAGGACCAGCCAGAAACCTCTGCAGAGGCTGTAAGAGACAAAGACTCCCCCAGGGCAAAAGCGAAACCTGAGCACCTGGAGCCAGCTGAGAGGAGGAAACATAGAGATAAGACAGCTCTGCTGGAGAGAAGGAGGAGTGCTTGTTTACAGGCACAGCACCGACTGGGGCTTTAGGCAAAGAGGCAACACCTGTTCCTCATTAGGACAGCATAAAAGAGAGATGCTGAAGAAACCAAGTGTGGAAGCAACTCAGCTCGCCATTCCCTGATAGCAGAGCTCTACGCCTGGATGCTCTCGCCTTGCCTTGCTGTGCCTTGTGCCCTACTCTGCTTCTTGATTGGACTCTGACCTCGGCCTGCCTTCTGACTTCCCTTCTGCCTACTCCTCTCTCTGACTGACGTATTGGCCCTGACACTTGGCCTGACTTCTGGACTCGTTTGCTGCCTCCTGGACTACTGGCTTCCTGGCAACTTACCTTGGGGCTATCTGCAGTACCAGTGAGCCTCCTGCCTGTTGTGTCCAGCCCTGTGTGCGACACTGCAGGTGGGAGGAGTTAAAAATCCCTGTTCCACGACCTTCTTTAAGCAGTGCACAGACTTAATGGGAACTCTTTGATAAGGGTTGTTCTGAAGCCTGGGACAGAGTATCCTTTTTACATGATCAGTGGTCTTTCTATTAAACGCTTCCTGTTGTTCTGCTTTACCAAGGATGCCGTGGATACTCCCATACAGCCTGGAAGCAACAGGGTCTCATATTCCAGTGGCTGTAACCCTGAGATGGCCTCTGCTGGTGGGCTGCTCTAGCCCTGAAAACATCAGATGCTGAATTTGAAAGAAAACTGCAAGTCCTCAGTTCACTTTGTTGGGGTCTCGGAGTCCCATTCAGGGGGAGAAGGACAGAAACAAGCATTCCTAGTTTTCTTCGTTGGAATAGTGCTAGATCTCCTGGGTTCACATGGGGTGGGGTGGGTGTCTCTGAAGTCTCTCATCCCCATCTTGCTGCTCTGCTCAAGGCTAGCCTGACTGTACTCTAACAGGTCCATCTGTTAGCAATCAAACCCTCCCTCACACCGATAGGGCAGTTTATGAATATGGCTATATCATAAACTCCTATCCTCACGCGCTTTAAGCACAGAAATACTGTGTGGCTGGGCAGAATGGACCCCAACGTGTCAGGAGTTGGAAAATTACTGAAACGAGGCTAGAAAAGCTGGCAGCCTAATGCCCTGGAGATGTGCAGAAACTTTAGATAAAAGAGGTCTTCCAGGAGCTCCTGAGTTAATCTCATCCACACCCGTCCAATCTTCCCCTTCCCTCCTCCCTCATCAAGGCTACTGAGGGATCTGATAGCCCTTCCTATCCAACCATCATGGGTCTTCAATCGCTTCAGTCACCAGTTTATTGTCTCACTTCCGGAGACAGCCATCACGTTATTGTCCTTGGGGCAGAAAATGCAATCCTGCCCCAGAGTATGTTTCACAGTGTAATAGGGCTGCCCAGCCATAGCTGTGTGTCCTGGGATTTCTATGTACATCCTTAGACATGTGCCTGAGCCCTTTTCTTCTTGCAACGAAGCACTGATCCTTCAAGCTGCTACTCTTTACCTCTATCTCCTAGACTGGTAAATATCACCCTTTCCCTGAAGCTACTTTCCACTTTCCTCACTGCCCTTCTAGTTAGCTCGGTGTGTATGCTGTGTGTGTTTTTTGTGTGTCTGCCTTCTCCTTTTCCCTTAATATTGAACACCCTCCTGTTCTTTCAGAGAGAGTTCTCAAAGGGAACAGTCCTGGTGTACATTGATGGAGAGATCCCAGTTACCCATATTACCCCTCAGTTACCCCCTCTTGCTGCTTCTCTTTGTACACTAATTCCCCCAGCTCACAAGGAGATCTCCATTTAGGGTAACACACCTGCTTCCTAATTTCCTTGCTCAGCATCTGTAGATAGACCAAGGTGTTCTTTTGTTTCTGCAGCTGTAGTGTCTGTTCCCCTATAGTTGCTATCTTGACCCTGGGGATATCCCAGATTATTTCTGCTGAGTGCTTGGCTCCAGAGCAGAACACAGGCAGCTTCTCAAGAAATGGTTCAACTAGGATAGGGTTCCTAGCCAATGAAGAAGGAACCTTAGCATGATTCCATAGCATTTCCTGTGATTCTTAGAGCAACATGACATCACTTCCAGTTTTCCCCGGAAGTGATGTTATGCTGCACCTGACACCAATATTTTAAAAAATTTTCTCCCACTGCTGCTCAAAGTAGCAACAGGAAGAGAATGTTGCCTTCAGGAGACCTGGAAGGGGGCAGCACTGTGGATAGCAGTGTGGCTTCCAATATATCTGCAATACAATGCTCAAGGTAATAAATAGTAAATGTATACCATTCAGACTATATTACCCCCCTCCCCCAGTCAATTACATCATTTCTGGCACAACAAAGAAGCTTCCGGTCACACTGGAGGCTGATTCCCAAAAAAATGGTCCTAAACATTGTTTTAGGCTGATTTTTAGTGAAATCACCCCGCCCTAGTATGACCCATCACTTCTGCATTGCACCAGCAATGACATTTGCTCATGCCACAGGCATGCACATGCACACTTTGCACATGCACATAGGTAAGTGCCAACCATCCCCTGCCCCCACCCCCTAGTTTGCCCTTGGCAACCCTAAGCCTGGAGATTTCCCAGAATTACAACTGATCTCCGGACTGCAGTGACCAGTTGCTTTGGAGGAAATGGCTGCTTTGCATGGTGGTCTGTATGGCATTACATCATTGCCGAGCCCACTCCCCTCCTCAAACTCTGCCTGTCTTGGGCTCCAGTGCCAAATCTCCAGGCATTTCCCAATGCAGAGTTGGCAACCCTATGGTTGACTAGTAACCAGTCCATACCCTCCATTTCTTCTGCTTCCTTCACCCAGAAGGTAATGAAGGCAGTTCCTCATTTTTTGTCAGTCCCTGGCAGTTGGGTCCCTCAAGTCCTCCACAGTTAACACACAGGTGTTCCTGTTGAAGCAACTTTATTGAGATCCATACAGTACAGGTGTTCACCCAAAGGTGGTCATTGGCAGAAGTGACAATTCAAACAAAGGCTGCTAGGTGGAGAGCCAACCAAGTGTCTTCTCATGGAGGTTCACAGTCCCAAAATAAATGTGTTATGGTACGGTTGGCTCTCCACCAAGCAGCACTTTTCCACCTTGCTGGCACATTGCACTTTACTTCAATATTTTGGACTGTGACTTGTTGATTGTATTTATTGCATCTTGTATATAATGTATGGACTCACCTTTTGTATTTGAACACCTATTTATGTATTTATTAAGTTATTTCACTGGTATTGCATTTTTGCACTGCACTTTCGCACTTCTATAATTAAAACCAAAATTACAATTCTGGTGGTTTTTGTAGCTTTGACCTCTTGGTCCACCAGACTTGCCTACTTTTTTGATAGAAGCAGGCCTGGCAGCCCAACATGGCATAGTGGTTAGACTGTTGGACTACAATCAGCTAGAACTAGAGTCAAATCCCTGCTGTGTCAAGGAAGCTTGCGAGAAACGTGGGACAGGGTTGTCGTTGTCTATGAGACTTAACTGACCTCACAGGATGGTTGTGAGGACAGAGTGGAGGGAGAACAACGTAATATGTTTTGGGGGTCCCCGTGTGGGAGAAATGTGGGGTATAAATAATAAAATAAGAAGTGGGAAAGTGCTTCAGACAGTCAGGCATAGAGTTGCCAGATCTACTTATTGTCCCGACGGGGGACAGGGAACACCAGCACTCACCTTTTTCTCCTCCTTGTGCATTTCTGAGAGCCAAGCTACAAGTGACGCCTTACACAGGTTGGACACTTGTCCGCTTCCCTCAAGTTTTGATGGGAAATGTAGGCGTCCTGGTTTTACAGCTTGGCTCTCCATTACAGCTGCAAGACCAGGATGCCTACGTTTTCCATCAAAACTTGAGGGAAGCGGACAAGTGTCCAACCTGTGTCAGGCGTCACTTGTAGCTTGGCTCTGAGAGTCACTTCCACGAGTGACATCAAGCTGCTTCAGAAGCATGCCTCGGAGGCCTATCCCTCTGCCTTCCCCCCACCAGCCAGGTGAGAGGGGGGAACGGGGGAGTTCCTCTCCCCACCAGGGACTGGCAGCCCTACTCAGGCAATTTTGGGTGGGGGGTCTCCCAAAATATATAAATACATTCAGCACCAAGTCTTTTTGAAGAACTGCTTTTGGTGTCCTCGTCAGAAACGGAACATCTAAAAAGATAAAAGAAAGGGGAGAAAAAGAATAATAAAGCCTTTAGATTTTTAGATGGAGATGTTCCCTGCGGCTTAGTTAGACAAGCTAAAGAATGGCACAGTTTCTTTTTCCTGAGGCTGTGGAACGTGCTTCTAGTTGTGCAGATTCTTAAAAATTAACCCTTTGGGAATGCTCAAGCTCCCTCTCTCAGGCAGGGGTTGACAGTGGACTCCCTGAGGCCCCACCAGCTGCTTAGCCTTACCAGTCTCTGAAGCTGGTACTGGGTGGAAAAGTGCAAGAAAAATAACTTCTTTTTCTTTCACTGTCTATATGCAGACATGCTGTGGCAAATGAGTCAGGGATCACTACGTGTAGTACTAATAACATTCGATAATACTAATATTCAGTTTATATACCGCCTTTCAGGGCAACTTAATGCCCATCCGGAGCAGTTTACAAAGTGTGTTATTATCATCTTCATGACAATTACTCTGTGAGGTGGGTGGAGCTGAGAGAGCTCTGAAAGGGCTGTGACTGACCCAAGGTCACCCAGCTGGCTTCAAGCGGAGGAGTGGGGAATCGAACCCTGTTCCCCAGGTTAGAGACCTGCTACTCTTAACCACTATACCAAACTGGCATGCAGAGAGGATGAGTTTAGTCTCTCTCCCTAGGGCCAATTCTGAATTAGGGTAGCTATCCTCAAATCTCCAGGAATCTCCCAATCCGGAGAAGGTTTTGAAGACAAATGGCTCCATAGGTCCGAGTAGGTGCAAAATTCCATCTTGACAGCAACTTAGCCATGCCATTCTGAAGACTTCAGGGCAGTTAAGTCTTTGGAAGAGAGCGCAATGATTTCCACCCATTTCTCTTCCCACCGCAGACCCCCCCTCTTTTGCCTCAATGCTGTTTCTGAGGTCTGGTGCCCTCGAAGCAAAATATCAGCAGGTCAGCAGACTACAGCAGGTGAGGAAAATGCTGGTACGCAAAATCCACAGGCAGTTTGGTTCTACCCCTATATTTCCCTTTCTGTCCAGTGCTAATAAGGAGGAGACTCTTACAGGAAATGTTGCATTTTTCTGTCTGGTGGCTACAGGGATTACTTTTAGCAAAGAGGATGAATGACAGACCAAAAAGTACGGTGCTAGCTAGCTTGACAAAGAGAAATGCTTTATAGAAGAAGAAAGTCCACTATTCTGTTTCATTCCACTTATGGATAGCCAGCTGTTTCTGGGCGGTTACAAACAGGATATGAAGGCCCTCTCTGTAGTGGCCTTCCCCACACATATTAGTCAGAGATAGACTGCTTCTGAATGTGGAGCTTACATTTCTCTGTCATGGCTAATGTCAGAAGTCCTTTATGAATAGGGTTCCCAGGTATCCACTGGTGGTGGGCAAACTCCTGTGGATTTGCCCCCTCGTCTGCCGATTGCTGGGCGATTGGTGGGAGGGGGCAAGCTCCAGGAGCTTGCCCACCAACAGCAGGCACTTCTGGAGAGTGGGTGCTTCCAATTGGTGTGGTAACATCACTTCTGTAAATGATGCTGTTGCGCCAGCCGTGGGAGCACTTCTGCGCATTGTTTGGTGCTGATTTGGGCCCCCAAACGGGCCAGATTGGCCGTGTGGAGCACAGGAGTGCTCTTGTGTCTGGCGTGATGACGTCATTCATGGAAGTGACGTTGCCTCATGCCTGATGTGGTGGCGTCACTTCCAGAAGTGACATCATCACGCTGGCTCCAGAGCACAAGGAGATACACAGAGCCAGCATAAGATAAGTGCCAGGTCCCAACCTTCCCGGCGAGAGGATAGGGGGATCTGGCAACCCTATTTATGAATTTTCCTAATCCTTTTCAAGCTGATAGCCATCTGTAAGGAAAAGTTCCCATCAGGCCCTCCAAAGTATAGTTCCACACTTCGGTTCAGGCTCTAAGTCTGTGCAGGGCCCAGGCCAGGCCTGTTTTGAGAAAACTTGCATTAGCTTGCTAATCAGGCACACATATAAGCAGGGCTTTTTTTCTGGGAAAAGAGATGGTGGAACTCAGTGGTGGAACTCAGGACCACACAATGACGTTACTTTGGGTCAGCTGGAACAAGGGGGGAGTTTTTTTAAAGTTTAAATCGGCCTCGGCGAAAATGGTCACATGGCTAGTGACCCCACCCCCGATCTCCAGACAGAGGGGAGTTTAGATTGTCCTCCGCGCCACTGAGCAATCTCCCCTCTGTCTGGAGATCAGGGGGCGGGGCCACTGGCCGTGTAACAATTTTCAAGAGGTGCCGGAACTCTTTTCCACCGCATTCCAGCTGAAAAAAAGCCCTGCATACAAGCCTCTGCACTTCTCTTGTGAACTGGCCTTGGGAAGCCTGGTGGGTTGCATCTTCAATAGTTTTAGTCAATACTCCCATATTTTCTCATGCTAGCACTGCCAATTAAGTATCTAAGCCCTGATTGGTTCCTGGCTCAGTCATGGGCTGATGCAGCTAGGCCTGAAAATTGCAGTCTGCCTGCAAGGTGGAACCTTGCATTACCATCTGTCTACCATCATGTATGAGAGAGGCATTTCCATGCCTTACCATCAAGGTGCCTTGAGTCACCTGGCATTGAATGGACTCCTATGCTAAAGCCTTTCGTAAGAACTACCAGCCAAGAAGCTAAATCAGAGATTGCAAGATAGCCAGCTTGAAGTATTTTAGCTAGTTAGTTAGCGGTAGCCAGCCTTTTTGTGCTTGCCTATTGCCAGAACCCTTGCGAGGCTCCTAGGGGTCTTGGAGTGGCTGTAGTTCAGTGCCTGGATGGGAGCTAGAGTCTCTGGGTCCTGATTAGAGATGGGCACGAACAACAATACAAACAAAAAATAGCCATGAACAGCCCAATCTGCTGTTCGAGAACAAGCTGTTTGTGAGGCCCCATTCTAAACGAACAGGTGGTCATTGCAAGCCTCGTTTGTTGCTGTTCGTCAAGCCAGACAGTCTGGCACCTGCAATCAATTCCCTTGGCAACGTAGGCAGAGATTGTCTGAACTCTGTCTGAACTCCTGCTGTTGCCCTGGAAACCCCAATCTAAGCCCAATTTAGCTTGATAGGCAGGTCTTCCTTCCAAGTGTGGAGCTCCAAATTTGTTACAAGAGAGCAGACCATGCAGGAGCAGGGCTCCCAGCTCTGGCTAGTCTTTGCAGACAGTGGAGAGGGAGAGACAGCTGCTGTTGGCATTTTGATAGAGAGACAGGGAGATTGCATTGGAGCTTGAATTTTCTTTCTGTGGTGGCGGCATAGGGATCTACCCCTTCAGGTTCCAGGGCTGCTGCCAGGCTCTGGGGCCAAGCTATTATTTATTATTGGTACCTTTCCTGGTGCCTGCTCAGGTCAGGTTTCTGGGAGTGGTGCAGTAGGGATCTTGACCAAACTTGAATGATGGCTGGAGGAGAGCCTGCTGGCCCCTATGAACAGCCAACCACGAACATGTTCGTGAACAGGGCCATGTTCATGGTTGTTCATGAGTCCCTGTTCATGGATGGCAACGAACAACGAACATCATGTTCATTTTTTTTCTGTTCGTGCCCATCTCTAGTCCTGATACCATCTTACGGTGGTAAATTTCATTTTTAAAAAAGAGATGATGCATGTCACACAAATCTACATGTTGCTCTTGAGTAGGCACCATGTTTATCTTTTCTATAACCCTTCAATTTTTGTACATGTACTCGCAAAATGAGCACAGCTGTATAAAGACTACGATCGAGATTTTCAGGAATAATGTGGCTAAAATTATAAAGAATGGCTGCTTTTTCTTCTTAAGAGTAGGTTCCTTTGATTTTTCCAAACCACTACTATTTTGTGGTTTCTGCACACATTTTGGATGAAAGGGTAGAGAGATTGTCTTGAAGTCTTTTCTAACTCACAGCATCTGGCAATTGGAAAAGGGCTTACTTGGCATGACTTCTGGCTGAAGCTTCCTACAGAATCACCACCATCTTTGGGGGATCTTTGACCTAATTTTGCAGCTGTGCTCTAAAAATAAGTCAGTGCTCTTTGATTCTGCCCAGAAAAGGGAACAATTAAATTTATTGCCTAGAATTGCCAAATGTTTGCCTACATTGTGCCACTCCAGGGCAATTATATTGCTAACTGTGAAGTGACAGTTGGAAATTTCTCCCGAGTATCCATTTATAGCTTTCTTTCTATGGATGGAAACTGCTGGAGAGACTAGCCTAACTCTTGAGAGGGTTCTGTTGTTTCGCTATATATCCTACATCTCTAAACAGCTAAAAGTTTTCATTTTTAAAAAAGTTCAATGTATTACTTATTTATATAGAGCCAGTAATGTAAATAGTGCTTTACATAAGATTGGACTCAGACCCAAAGAATATCTTATATACTAATAGCCAAGTGGCAAAGATCTGAGGATACTTAAATCTTGAGATTGGAGCCATGAGCAGAGAAGACAATTCTTCCTGCCTACCTGAAAAATGCACCAGATTTGCAAAAAAAATATGAACGCTTTAAAAAAATTCATTTTTTAAAAAAGACCCAAAATGATAAAAGGAGCAGCTGTAGCTTTGACCCAAAGTCCTCAGAGGCTGTTGCTGGGCAACAATAACAGTTTGGGGCATGGTTTCTGTCAGTGAAAGACAGAGGGAGGGGGCAGAGCCCTTTCCAGGGCTATTTCGGTCTTTGAGGGAGGACTCATTGGGGGCAGGCCGCCACCGGGCAACTTGAAACCACTTGACTTGCCTCCCCCAAAGCCAGTGTAGTGTAGTGGTTAGAGTTTTAGAGTAGGATGTGAGAGATCCAGGTCTGAATGGCTGCTCTGCTTTGTTAGTTCATTGAATGACTTTAATTTAGTCACACACTCTCAAACTAACCTACCTCTCAGGGCTGTTGTGAGGGTACTATGAAAGTAAGGAGAATCATGTATGCTGCTTTGGGTCCCCACTGGGGAGAAAGGCAGTATATAAATGAAGTAAATTAAGAAATATAGGTAGGGAAAGGTGAGTATACAGAGGCTGCCAGGAGGAGGGAAAGAGGAAACAGTGTGAGGAAAGGGATAGAGGGAAAAGTGAAGTACCCCCTCCAAATCTCAGCAGGTTCCCCACCATGCAACTAGGCCCAGCTAAGCCAGCACCATGCAACTGGGCCATAGGGGAGAGATTTCCGGGGAGGAGGGGGAAGGTGAAGCAGGGGGACAAACAAAGATGGGTGGGAAGGAGAGAAGGAAGTAGGAAAAGAGGAGAGGCCCGGGCTTTTTTTCAGCTGGAACGTGGTGGAACGGAGTTCCGGCACCTCTTGAAAATGGTCACATGGCTGGTGGCCCCGCCCCGTGATCTCCAGACAGAGGGGAGTTTAGATTGCCCTCCGTGCCGCAGCAGCGCGGAGAGCATTCTAAACTCCTCTCTGTCTGGAGATCAGGGGGCGGGGCCACCGGCCATGTGACCATTTTCGCCAAGGGTGATTTAAACTTTAAAAAACTCCCCCCTTGTTCCAGCTGACCCAAAGTGACGTCATTGTGCAGTCCTGGGAGCGTGCACACACTCTTTGTGCATGCACATGTGGTACCAGGGGCACTACCTCCCACCAAGAGTTGCCCCCTGTGCTGGCAACCCACTGAGTTCCACCACCTTTTTTCCCAGAAAAAAAGCCCTGGGAGAGGCTATGGGGGAAGGGGAGGGGAAAATGAGGTGCCTCCCGCAAGTCCGTGTGGATCTCTCTTTGTCAATATATCTAATTCTCAATGTTGCCAAACATGTGGATACTTAAATCTGGAAATTAGAGCCATTAAGAGAAAAGTCAACTCTTTCTACAAACCTGAGAAAAGCCCCTGGTTGTCAGGCAGGCAAACCAGCCTGCCTGCCATACCTGTGAATGTAATGCTACGGGGGTTGGGGATGGGTAGCAATGTCGTTGTTTTCTTTCCTTCACTGTATCTTGGCTACGCTTTGCTTGGGTCAAGCGGTGTTATCAGTACAGCTGGAACAGCGTCTGGGAACCAACTGACCTTGGGAAACTCGGCTCTGCAGCTCTTCTAGGACTTTCATGCTGAACTGAGGGGACGGGGCGGGGTATAACCTGTCTGGGAAGACTTTGCTTTGGCATTCCAGGCAATTACCATGTACAAGTGCACTTCTAGGGAGTCGTTCCGAATAAAGACCTTTAACTCATACAACTGTGTTTGATGAAGTGAAGAGTTTGAGTGGATCCCCTAGCCAGGCCTGATACTGGTTTGCAGAAAAATCTGAAAATAAATACAGTGGGGGCTTAGCCCCCCTTCAATAATAGAAGCAGTACCTGTACCTTTAAGAAAGGAGAGCCCAATGGCCGTAGTGGAGGTTGCTAGGCAACCACAACAGTTTTGTCAGATATCGATCAAGTACATCCTGCTAGGTAGGTCCAAACAAAACAACAGAACACCACTGGTGTCTCAGCTCAAACCAGTTAAACACATCATTAATGACTTGCAACCTATGCTGGACAATTACCCCAGTCTCACAGGCATTGGGAAGCAAATCTTTTCTTACCCATAGACAAACATAGGATTCTTCTCGCACTACAGATGCTAATTTTCTTCGTTTCCTCCCCTGCTCTAATTAAACTAATTACATTTCATATTATACCTCCACATCCTACCTTACTTCTTTGCAACACCCTGCCCAAAGACTCAGAGATCTCCATTCTTACTCCTATTTAACAAAGGGATCTTCTTGACTCTTGAAAGCTTATACTTTGTTGGTCTTTAAGGTGCTACTGGACTCAAACCTTGCTCAAGAAAATCCACGTTATGGTTGTTAGTTATTTAAGCATCATGTAGTGGGAGAATAACATAGAATGAATCAATTGCGTCAGCCGCACTGGTTACCGGTGGAGTACCGAATCAGGTTCAAGGTTTTGGTATTAACCTATAAAGCCCTTTGCGGACTGGGACTGGTGTATCTGCGGGACCGCCTCTCCCATATGAACCCCAGAGGACTCTTCGTTCTAGTGATAAACATCTGTTAAAGGTCCCTGGCCCCAGGGAGACCCGCCTGGCATCGACCAGGGCCAGGGCTTTCTCGGTCCTGGCCCCTACCTGGTAGAACGCTCTGTCTAATGAGACCAGAGCCTGACAGGATCTATCTTTCCGCTGGGCCTGCAAGACAGAGCTGTTCCACCAGGTATATGGCCGATGTAAGGCAGAGCCTCCTGTCCAGTTGAGTATAGGATGTGCCTTCCCTACCAGTGACACCTTCCATCTACTGAATATTCCTTGTTACGATGCTCTGGGGATGACTAAAGGGTGGTGCCACTGAGTATATGTATATTGTATTTTATTGTGCCGCTGTGTATATGTATATGTATTTTAATGTTGAAATTTTAAATGTTTTATAGTTTTAAATTGTATGAATTGATGAATGTAATTTTAAATTGTAAGTACATTGTAATCCGCCCTGAGCCTGCTCGTGTGGGGAGGGCAGAATATAAATAAAATTAAACAAACAAACAAACAAATAACATGTTATAGCCCTTTGGTGTCATTAAAAAATGTAGCTCACATGCGTCATCAGTAAGAATTTGATGGCTTGTGTTAATAAAACCAACCAGTTATTATAGAGCTTTGCAATCAGCATGTGAAATTTCTTTAATTTCTGAACTGGACCTGTCTAAAAAAATGAATATTCATGATGTGACTGAGAATGAGATCATCTGCTGTATCACCCTATGATATAAATTAATTGCAATCAAAACAATAATTGAAATATATGTCGTGTAAACTTTTCGATCATTGCAACTGACATGACCCTTCTAATCATTCTTTGAAGACTTGGGTGCCACACTAAAAAAGAAGAGATAACGCAACAGAAAACCTAGCAACTTTGCTAGCTAGTCCTCATGTTCTCCTTTGCCATCCAATTAAATCTGACATATGATTCACAGCCTCTCTCGGTTATATATCGGGCTAAAGGCTAATCATACTGGTATAGCCAGGGTTTCATGTTTCAGATGCGGAGGTGGCTCTAACAAAGCTGGCCTGAGAAAGGGGAGGGTTTCTGGGCAATCTCAAAGGGGATCGTTTCGGTTTACAATATCTAGGTTGGGTACATTGGAAAATAAGCCCAGTGGGTGAGGAATGAATGAAAGTTAGCAGGCAAAAGGTTCTTCTCGATCTCTTTTGTTGCCCTCACAGTGGCATTAGTTGATTCTCTGCTCTGTTGCATTTTAAGGACATATCACAACAGAAACTTTAAGGTTTGCGTGAAATAATCCTGAGGCATCTATTATGGTGAGGAATTGAGATCTCTTTGCTAATGATCCCTTCCTTTCCCCATTGAGAACTTTTATTCCTAGCTTTCCTGGGAAGAAAGAATACTCTTTTCCAGAGTTTACAGTCTACCCATACCAGGAGACCAGCAACGAAGTGTAGTTCCTCCCAATATGCACAGTTATCATGTTGTCTGAAAGGGGCAGTGCAGAGCTTGTGCCGGTGTGAAAAATCAAGGGTTTGTGTAGCGTCTACAGAGACTGTGTGAGCATACAAAACCCACATGATTTATCTTTCAGGCAGTATTGCAACCACAAAGGTTGCCACAAACCACACTCCCAATATGCACAGTTGCAGGCTTCCAGTACTTGTGACCATGATGTTTGAAAAGGGCTAATGATTATTTAATCAGTCTGTGGCATAAATTAGCTCAATATGTGTGTTGTTATAGATGCAGAGCCTCTACTCAGCTGACAGCACTACAATATTTTCTTACTGCTTAGTTAGAGATGGGCACGAGCTGAAATACGAACAAAAGTTCGACACGAACCAGGCCGGTTCGTGGTTTGTGAACTAGCTGTTTGCCAGAGCCCATTTCTGACGAACCGCCACAAACTTTAGGGTGGTTCATTTGGTTTATTTTTCAGTTCGTCACTGCAGACAATTTAGCGCCAATCAATCAGTTTCCTAGGCAATGGGGGATAGGCTTTCTGCAGACCTTCTGCTGACCTGGAAGTGATCTTCTGCTGACCCAGAAGTGACCTTCTGCTGACCCAGAAGTGGCAATTTGCTGGCCCGGAAGCGACGTTTTCACGAACCAAATGAACCGGTTTGCGAACCAGGGCAGGTTTGTGAAAGTTCGTGGTTCGTGAAATGTGACAAACCACCTATTTGGGTTTTTTTCTGGTTCATGCCCATCTCTATGCTTAGTTCATGTGTCCTGTATATTGGAATCTTGTTCTAGAAAGTATCTGGCTGTTCAGCCTCGCAGTATACATTTATTACAATAAGATGCTTGCCACTTTCTCACTCACTTCTCACATCTGTCCTCCAATCATTAAATTATTCATTTCTAGTAGACATTTCAGGTAGACACATTGAAACTGGCACTCTAAAGAAATACTAGTCTGTATTACATTTCCTGATACCTTTAGCTATGTCAATTTGTCTTTTAAGTTCTCAGGAAAAATGTCACCTTGCAATGTGTTACAGACATCATCTTTTTGAACAGGTGTGTTTGAAAGATGAGATTGTACACATAAATGAGATATTCACATCAGCTAGTCTTGAAGACATGATCTTTAGATCTTCTTTTCAAAGAACTTTGGAGATGCAGGGACAAGCATTGGTTGCTTTCTAACTAAGCCAATGCCAGGCTTCACATGTACCCAAGTTATTAACAAAGTTTCGTGCCTTATACTTTGAAAAATTTGCTGGGTTCTTGTTTTCTGATAATAAGAGCAGCCTTTTTACTTTGTTCAAAAGTGAAGCTGCTGTTCAAAGGATGTGATTTTTAGAAGGCATTTAATTGGAAGCAATGTATAGGATTTCACTGGTTTCTCATTCTGTGGAGGATAAGGGTTAGGGTTCAGACATGCATGTCTGTCACTTGGTTTCTTCAAAGTAGGAAGCCATGTTAGTCTGTTTGTAGCAGTAGAAAAGAGCAAGAGTCCAGGAGCACCTAAAAGACTAACAAAATTTGTGGTAGGGTATGAGCTTTCGTGAGTCACAGTATCTGAAGAAGTGACCTGTGACTCACAAAAGCTCATACCCTACCACAAATTTTATTAATCTTATAGGTGCTCCTGGACTCTTGCTCTTTTCTACTCGGTTTCTTAACATTTAATTACTGTGCCCCTGATGACTGGCAGCCAAATGTGTTAAATGACTCCATTGTTTAGGGGGAGATACAGAAGTGCATTGGAGTGTTAGAACTGTGATAATGGCCCATTCACACATGAATATTATCACATGATAAATATGCATGTGTGAACTAACCCTAAAATGGCTGTGTTGAAGCTGCTGCACTGGGTGATTCAGAAGCCCCATCCTTCACTTTTTCCCGGGGCCACTAAATCACTAAGATTGCCTCTGATAATTTATTCCATCACCCAGTGATTCCTTGCAGGCTCTTGGGTCTCGTTAATCAATAGTGATGAAAGGAACATTTGCAGGAAAATCTTGGATTAAACGTCTGGGGCAAAAATTACAAATTAAGAGTCTAGGAGTGAGGAGGGAGGGGAGGAAAGATGGGCTAAATGGCAGTAAAGCCTATCAACAGAGTCATCAAATCTGGCATAGAAAATAAAAACTATTTGCTTCATTTAATTCAAGACATGCGTGCAGTAGAAGATTTGAATACAGACAGCAATCCAGAATTATGAATGCGGGCAACAAAGTCTTGGCGCCTGGGTGTCGCTGATCGCCCATGGAGTTGCCTGTCTCCTGATAACTAATATGTCTATCCAGAAAGAGAAGGCAGTGATGCCACCACAATAAAGCAAAACATCTCAACCTCAATCTTGACCAGAATCAATCAGACGAAGCATAATTCTTCTCCTGAACTTATCCATCCATCTACTGGTCAAGCATCCAGGTCCCAATTGTCTTGCAGCTGCAAATCAATGGGGTATAATTACCGGCCGCCATTCAATGCAAGGGAGTCATATTTATGCAAACCGATGTCTCTCCAGATAAGTGGTCATTGTACTTGCTGTCATGGTAACGAGCGCGGGATGACTTGATCAAAGAAGGGAGGTGGTGCAGCTCCTGGAGCTCAGTATTGTACAGGTTAGGCATACGCCCTGAAGCATCCAGGAGGGAGATTTGGAAAGAGTTGCAAAGGCACCATCTTTCATTTGAACAATGCCTACAAAAAGCCTCCAGCAGTTAGAGGCAAACTTCAAATCCTAGCTGTGCCTACTTAGAATGAAAAAGGCCCGGGAAGCATAAATATATGTTTTGCTTTTGTGACTCAAATTAGAAGCAGTGTGAAGGATTTCACTGGCATCTCATTCTTTGCATGACAAGGCCTGGCTCAGACATGCATGCGTTAGTTTCTTAACATTTCATTCCTGTGCCGTTGATGACTGGCAGCCAAAGGTGCAAACTGTCTCCATTGTATTGGAAAAGGTATGAGGAGGGAGGTGCAGTTCTCCAGCGACTGTCCTTCATTGTTCCAGAAGTTTGCTCTGCCTGAATTCCTTAATTCCAGTTTAAGTAGGAGAATCCAGTTTAACTAGGAGAATTGAAATTAATCCTGGAGAAGGATTAATTTCTGTTTGTCACAGATTTCCATTCCTTCACTTGTCTGAATCCTTAATCCTGTATGTTATTGATGCACACTTGAGCATTGATAACATGCTGCACAAAGACAACTTTGATGTATTTGCACATATGGTTGCTTCAGGGTTATTTTTGTGCAGTGTTTTACTGATGAACACATGTGTTCCTGCATATCAGTGAAACAACACACACAAAGAATCATAACAAGCTTGCTTGATGTTTAATCAATATATATACATTTCGGTGATGGGGGGGGGAAGAGGGTGAAAATGAATTGATGGAACTGAGAGCTGTTCCAAACTGCACATTCACAATGTTTTATGCAATATTTGGATATGAAAAAAAATAACATTAGAGGAGTCCTAATAAATCTGTTCCAATTTGGAAACAAGAAATTTGGGACTAGAACGTCCAGGGTAATGGGAACTTTGGAGCGAGCTCTGTATTTCAGATGCTCCTCTAGTATTGATGAAGCTAGGGATCAACCAAGATGTAACACTGTAAGTCTGTGATCAGAATCACTTATTGTTTTTCAGAAGCAAATTAGCAGCACCATATGACTACTTTAAATAACAAGGAAGAGTCACTGGGTGGATTCTTTACCCTTTCTTCCCATGATTCTTTGATTTGAAATGAAAAATTAAAGATCACCTTACAAAATGTTTGCAGCCAGATTGAAAAAGACTTCTTTCCATCCTGGGTGTTGAACTAGGATTGCCAGACCTCCTGCCAGGAACCCTTGTTGCTCGCCACCACTGAGTGGTGAGGGGAGAATTGAAAACAGAAAGCTGGTGTTGCATGCAATATAACATCACTTCCAGGAAAAACCCAGAAGTGACATCATGTAACTCCAGGAATCACTAAAAACTCTATGGTTTTTTAAAGCCATAGAGTTTCTGGTGATTCCTACAGCTACATGACATCACTTCTCAGTTTTCCCATAAGTGACTTTATGGCAGATATGATGCCTTACCCCACCATGTCCCCACCCCCTTGAACTGCTTCTCGAGTTTATATTTTTACATTTTTAAAAAAATGTAATGACTGTATTTTAACAGTTCACTTGTTTTAACTAGTGTAAGCCATCCTGCACATTTTTCATTGGGAAATGCCTGGAAAAATATAATCAATGATACTTTGGGTTTTACCCTGGATATCTACAGTTTCTATTCTGGGCCACTCCGTTTTTCCTAATCCCTTTATGAATTTTCCATCTTCTTACTATACTCCTTCCCAAACTTTACTAACAATGATGCTGAAATACATTATTTGGGAAGCAATAGTGCAGCTTTTATCATGTTTTGGAGCTGTCCAAAGCAAGATCTAGCAGTGCTTTTCAGTATTTCAGCAGGAGAAATGTGCAAACCATTATCCCAGTGGTCTACTTATTTATTTAGCATACTTTGTAATACCACCTTTCTTCTAAGGAGCTCAGGGCAGCACTGATTTCTCCCTCCCTTGATAAAACCCTGCAGGGTAGATTAGGCTGAGAGAGAGGATTTGGCACAGGTTCACTCATAAACTCCCTAGCAGAGTCATGTATGAATCCAGGTCTTCCTCTCCCCCCTCCCACCCCTCTGTCACCATTCTAGTCTGACACTCTAACTACTACACGATCCATGCAATATCTTTTATTTGGACCAAAGTAATAACAAATCACACTGTAATGTGTCATTGGGTTGGTTCTAATGGTGTTACATGGAGGTTTTGGGTTTTCCTTTTAGACCAGCGTGACTGTAAACAACTTTACTCTAGCCACTATGCAATACTAACATAAATCAATGGGACTTTATTGAACTTCTTGTGGATAATACCCACATTTTGGGATGGATCCACCCAACTTCTGTCCTAGTGAAAAAGGAAGGACCATCCAAAATGGTTATGCTGAGAATTGTAGGTCCTGCACATGCAAAAGCCATGCAGAATGGTGGCTCTAGTGTATGGATTTGGATTTTAAAAACAGATTACTGAACGTTTACATCTCATATTCATGGTTTTCCCACTTTATTTCCCTATGGAAATCAGTTTTTCTTATTTTAACAACTGAGGATTTATTCCAATCTTAGCTAGTAGGCGGTGGAAAGATCATATTTATCTCTACAATAGGCTGTAGTCACATTGTAATAGTGCAAACAGGAACGGCAAAGCTGTGTGAAGGATGCAACTTCTGTTCACAGATGAATATTCAATTTTCAGCTCTTTTGTTCAAACAGAACAAGAAGCCCAAGAAGTACTTCAGATATTTCTCTATTAAAAGCTTTTCCTTTCTGCTTAGCGGTGTTCCTAAAAGGTGCGTTCCTAAGCTATTGAAATGTTTGAAAAAGGAGCAAGACTAGATAAAATTCTGACATTCTAATTAGCCCCCAAAAGAGAAAAGTCTTTTACTTTCATATATTAACTCAACAGGTGGTCTGACTGAAAAAGAGAGAAGAAATAAAAAAAGAGGGTTTCTTCTCTCATGCTGTTGTAGGCAGCTATATTAAACAGAGGCCCCCAGGTAGGAAATATATCTTCCCCCCTCAGTCACTTTGCATTCTCCTTAAATTTCTACAGAGGTTAATGAAAAATGAAATGTGCCAATTACCTTCCAGGAGGTAATAAACCAGCTCAAGTGACCAAAAATTTTGATAGATTTTAATTTTATTATTAGCCCAGTTTGGGGACTTTGTTTATATATTAGGGAAATTGTCCAAAATCTTGGAATTGGATGGAAAATAATGCCAATCGCCCACAAAAGAAATATTTAGCTATCAAACCCTCCCCGCTGTGGTATACATGGACACTACAGTGCCCTTTCTGGTACCCCCTTGCTTCTTCCCCAAAGCAAAGTGTCAGCCCTGGTTTTTCTCTTCTTCATTGGGGCAGGAGGTACTTCAGAAGAGTCTAGGAGGCAGCCATTCGGAAACAGTTACTTCCGTCTTAGGAACATGCTTGGAACCTCCCAATATACTGTGATTGGCCCCGACCCCATGGCAGCCATTTTGTGGTGGCACCCTCTCAATGTTCTCAAAAATAATAATAAAAAAAGCCTAAAGACTCAACACTTCTGGTCAAACCCATAGTTGGGATCCAACCCATTTTTAATCCGTTCAACAATGTGTTGATCCCTGAGGGATCCATTACACAGGAGGAGGTCATGGTGGGAAGGAAGCCATGTCCCCAGTTTAAATAATCTCATATATGACATTAGATTTACAAGGTTGGAGAATATTTAAGAAATCCATCATCCTGTAAAAACTGGCGTGATATGTGAGATGCCATGAATTAATTTTAGAACAGAAGAGTAAGAGAGATCCAATGAACATTTATGGAATGCAAAACTGGAAATTATTTCCGATAAGAATTGGAGTAAATTTTGTACTTTTGCTAGACAATATCCATTTTCTTGACGCACATTGTAAATGGCTGTATGGATGGTCTATGGCTCCAGAAAGATTAAATAAGATCTTTCATACTGGCAGATTTAATAGATGGAAATGTCAAATGTACCGTGGGGATTTCTTTCATAGGTGGTGAGACATCATCCTAAGCTGTCTTGAGGGCCTCTTATCGGTGGAAAGGCAAGGTGAAATAATGAAACATAAATAACAAAATGAATAAATATCCAACGTTGTTGAAGTCAAATGATGAAGACTATCTTTAGTATGATGGCAGGTATTAGATTAAAACTGGTGCTGGTAACTCTGCAGTCTTAAGCAGAGTTACTCGCTTCCAAATCCATTGAAGTCATTGGGTTTGGAATGGTGTAAATCTATTTAGAAGTGCCTTGGTTAGAAATTGGATGGGAGACTTCCAAAGAAGACTAGAGTTGCATAGGCAGGCCATGGCAAACCACCTTTTTTAGTCTCTTACCTTGAAAGCCCCAGCAGGGGTCACCGTAAGTCAGCTATGCACTGATGGCACTTTCTACCACCAGCACCACTGAAATTGTCATGGCTTCATATTTCTGTACTTGGAGAGGGCTAGGTTCATTCATGTTGTAAATGACAGTTTGCTGTTATCCCCAAACCATCCCACAGTGAAAAGAAAGAGACAGAATGGGTATGTGTGTGCGTGCAAAGACAAAGCTCCATTATTTGTAACCGTTGCATTGAAACAGGACAGCTTTGCATGACAGACTGTACCTGCCAATATTCTCTCCCAGCAAGAGGAAAGAGACATGTCTAGCCAAGCAATTAAAAGTGGCAACTTAAAGTTGGATCTTGTAACTGAAAAAAAAATGAGTACTGCTGTTGTAGACTGTGTGAAGCTACAACTCTGGAAGTGCCTCTTTAGTCCCTGGTGATATTGCTTGGGGGAAAATCTAGGCTAGCTTAGTGATTTATATGTGTAATCATACCAGCACTACATTCAAGCTTTTGCTTTTAGCAGCTCATGCAATTTTTAAATTCATTTAGACTCCCCCTTTCTCCCTAGTGGGGGACTCAAAGTGGCTTATATAATTCTCTTCTCCTCAGGGCTTTTTTTCTGGGAAAGGAGGTGGTGGAACTCAGTGGTGGAACTCAGGACCGCACAATGACATAACTTTGGGTCAGCTGGAACAAGGGGGGAGTTTTTAAAAGTTTAAATCGCCCTTGGCGAAAATGGTCACATGGCCGGTGGCCCCGCCCCCTGATCTCCAGACAGAGGGGAGTTGAGATTGCCCTCTGCACTGCTCCAGCACTGCTCCTGCACTGCTCCAGCAGTGCAGAGGGCAATCTCAACTCCCCTCTGTCTGGAGATCACGGGGCGGGGCCACCAGCCATGTGACCATTTTGAAGAGGTGCCAGAACTCCGTTCCACCGTGTTCCCTCAAGAAAAAAAGCCCTGCTTCTCCTCCATTTTATCTTGAAAAGAATGCTTTGAGGTAAGTTAGATTGAGAGAATGTGACTGGCCAAATATCACCCTGTTGCAATAATGTAGATTAAAAGCATATTGCAGTAAGCAATGCTAAGCAGTGTAAAGCAATACACTAGTATTCTGGGTGAACTTCTCAACTTTACATGAACTGTCTGTGTTTTTTTCCAGAATGTTAGGTAACCAGAACAGGTGCTTTCATCTTTGACAGCTCATAAAAAATAGTGGATTCTATCTAGAGTAATGTTCTTCTATCAGAGAATAGACCAATAGTGATCTACCAACTTAACTCTTTCTATCATTTCTCACAGATTTATAGTTTTATTTTGCAAGTTGAATATAATGTAATTTTTGGCTAATTAGAAGGTTATACAATAGAAATTATGAATATTTAATAAAGCATCAAACCAATCATAGTTTGTTTATGCTATCACATGAAAAGATCTTACATATTTGCATAAGATAATCTATAAAACATGCAAATTCTGATAGTATGTTAGAGTTCTGATTGGAAGAAATCTCATGAGAATCTAGGTGAGAAATTTATCTTTGCATTGTAATGCATTTCATAGAAACGTTGATGGTTTTAAACTTAAATTAGGAAATGTTAGGAAACCTAATACTTATTGCCTTTCTGTGTTCTGTTTTTGTAGGAGTTATATTAATAACCACATATATTTTGATAACTTGCTTTGTTAAGAAACGGGTGTAATTTCAATAAAGAACATAAATAAACTCTAGAAAGGCATCTGTGTACTTTGATGAGAAGGGGCAAAGCAAAGGATCCTATATAAATAGTGTACTGATAAGCAGAATTGGTTCAAAGAACAGTTCTGTTTGACAGGCCTTACTAATTGCTGAAAGCTGTCCAAGAGTAAAAGATAAATCTTTCTTTTCAGATAGTAGGATCTTTGTTAAGGCACGGATAAGATAGCCCGTTACAACCCAATGAGTTTCCATGGCAGAACAGGATTCAAACCTGGGTCTCCAAGATCCTAGTTTAACACTCTAACCACTATGCACTCTAGATGTCATTCTCCTAAAATGATTGTTAGCAAAGGAACTAGGTAGTGAAAAGCTTGACTGAAGATTTAATCCAGCCTGAGCATAACTATTGATTTTACAGTCTATTGTAATATTTTTTCACTTCTCTGAACCATAATTCATTGCAGCCACCTGAAATTATTATAGCTTCATATTTTTATGCTTGACTCCTATAGATTTTTCTTCATGCTCTAAGCTCCCCTGATGATTAATAATATTCCAGTTTGATACACACCAGGGTTTCCCAGCCTACATCTTTTCTAAATTATCTTTTCTAAATTTTCTAAAGGAGGAAATGGGGGGGGGGGATGGACTGTGTGATGCCAGTCCAATTTAAGTGAAAACAGCTCTAATGAAGCCCCC
Source organism: Eublepharis macularius (assembly GCF_028583425.1). Lineage (NCBI taxonomy): Eukaryota > Metazoa > Chordata > Lepidosauria > Squamata > Eublepharidae > Eublepharis > Eublepharis macularius. Next base: position 17,850,715 of record NC_072805.1, on the reverse strand, counting down.
CTTTTAAATATCCAGGCACTTAATAACCATTTTAATGGGTGTCTTGTCTGCCACAAATCCCCAGGTGAACAGGAATATAAAAGAATGCTGTTCCTGGCATTGATTTTAAGCTCCTTATAAGGATAATCAATTAACACAAGCATATGCTGAGGTTCCATTTGATCCTCACTAAACACTTGTAAAACCATCCCCCCCCCTTGATAAGGTCTGAATTCCCAGTGTTCCTTTTCTTGATGATTTCAAAGCAAATTAAAGTCTTGTGCCAGCCAGATTAATGATACATAACATTTATTTTAGGCATTTATTGCTCATCAATCAACCAGAAAACTAGGGGCACCTACTAACGTTAAAATATATTTCTGAAAATGGTAATAATTCAAAGCAAAAGAGCTAGCTGAAAAACAAAATCACCAGCAACAGGAACCATTAAAAACAGCCAAACCTTGGCCCATATATGTCAAGTGTAGGGAGATGCAACGTTAACCAGGAAGCATAGTTTTAAAAGATAGAGCTGGTGGAGATCACTCCTCAGAGGGTTTGTTCATTTCATCGTCGCCTCCCTGAAGGCTCTGTCAGTTTCTATCAGTAAATTGGAGGAAAGTTCCCTAGTTTGAAGACAGCTCCTCTGGACAAAGGCAGGATATAGCCCTTTTTCATGATTCTCCTTCCAGGAACCGTTAAAAACAGCCAAACCGACTCCACAGGGTTGTTGTGAGGATCAAATGGAAGAGAGGAGGACGGCATCCATCACTCTGAGCAATTTGGAAAAAGGGAAGGATAAAATTGTGATGGCAGCGCTTCAAATTTTTCAGGCTACGGTCATCTCTCGCCTGTTATATGGGATCCCTTTGTAGATTCAGAATTTTAACAAGGTAGAACATATCAATAATATATTCTTTCACAAGATCCTTGGTTTACCCAACTCTGTAACCTATTTTACAGAGCCAGGTTTGATTCCCTACTCCTCCATTTGAAGCCAGTTGGGTGACCTTGGGCTAGTCACGGGCCTCTCTGGAGCTCTCTCCGCCCCACCCACCTCACAGGGTGTTTTGTTGTGGGGATAATAATGGCATACTTTGTAAACCGCTCTGAGTGGGTATTAAGTTGTCCCGAAAGGCAGTATTTAAATCGAATATTATTATTTGTGCCAAGTTGAGTACTTGTCTCATTGAATCGCAAGCATGGATTACTGTTATAAAATATTGGCTTCATAGCTACTTTAGTTCCCCTCCCAATAGTCTTATTGCTCCCTGCAGACCCTTATATTTCCAAATGGTCACAATGTGTAGCATTTAAAATTAAATCCCTGGGTATTGGTTTGGATTCTTGGGCCAACTCTGGAGAAGCAGCTCTTTTTCAGGCAGTTCAAAAGCGAATCTGGGACATTGAAGCCCAAGTAATCAATGCTGGCTGCCTTGGCGTTTGCTCTCCATGTTATTTCGCCCTGACCTTTAAATATGACTCTATGGCCCAGTATTTCTCTAATCTGGTACTTGCTTCTCAACGTAGAGCTTTTATGTTAGCCAGGCTCAATCTCTTTCCCTCAGCTGTCCTAATTGGTAGATATAACGGTATCCCTTATAACGAAAGAATTCGCTCCTGTTCTTACAATGAACCTGATTCGGTCGAGCATATCCTTCTTCGTTGTCCTCATTATTCTTCTATGCACCATCACTCGATCAGTCTTTTCCTGATTGCTTCAAAATCCACGATTGATAATGAAATGTTTCTTTTGCTATCTGATAAGTCCCCCAAAATTACTGCCTCTGTTGCTGAATTTCTTTCATATGTATGCAAGACTAGGGCAGGAGCTTTTAAAATTTAGATTTTACTGTATATCTTTTTCGTATTGTATTGCCTATATTACTGTGGTTCTTGGCCAGTTTTGATTTTTTGTATTACCCTTGGATATTAATCTTGTACTTATCTTGTCTCGTTTTTTCTTCTTTTATATGCCAATAAAAGGTTATGATGATTATGATGAACTGTGATGGATAGATTATACCATGACAACTTTGATAAACATTTTAGTATTTTGTTCCTCGTTAATGTTCCTGCATTTTTTTCCTGATCTGACATGGTCTGGGGTAGGCACTATTCTGGGTTTTAGTTAAGGCATGTTAACTAACAAACTGCACGCAGAAAGCTCTCATCCAAGTTGGAGAGCCATCAACTGTTTATTTATCTAAAGAAATATATTTACATAAGATTAGTGGAGAGATAGAACGAATAACTGATCTAACTAGCTAGGATGGCTTTAGATTGAAAGTAGTCCATCTCTCTCAGGAGGAGACACCATGCTGCCTCTCCTGGTGCATGCAGGGAAGAAGAGAGAGGAGGGGGAGAGAAGGGAAGGAAGGAAGTTCTCCTGGCAGGAAGGAGACTGATAGCAGCCTATCTATCTAACTGACTCTATGGTTGTTGCCAGGGGTCATTTCATAGAAAAAGAGCTGGAGGAATTTATTAGCATAACTCATTAGCATAACTCATTATCATATGCCACGCCCTTGCCAGCACCGGAAGTGTGTCATTGGCATAACTGATTTGCATATGCCACACCCCTTGACATCACATATCCTGGCTGTTTGGGACCCAATCCTGGCCACCCAGGGCTGAAATTGGGCCCAAAATGGCAAAAAGGGGCCCAGAATAGTCGGGATTGGGCTGCTGCTGAGTGGGAGAGTAATTCACCACCCATCAGAGGTCCGATCCAGGCCATTTTGGCCCCAATCCAGTTTGAAATGTGCCCCAAATGGCCAAGAGTCAGGTGGGTGGGCCACCTTACATGTGACCTCTTTGGGGAACTGCCGGAACTGCGTTCCTGCACGTTCCCCCTTGAAATGAGCCCTGGTTGTTGCCTTCCTTCTTCTCTGCTGGTGGTCCTAAAGGCCTGAGCAAGAGACATGACTTCCAGCACACTATGACCTGGATTTCCCAGGCTAGTAGTCATGATCCAATCAGGGCACCATGTGCGCAAGAATGGAAGAGAACCTACAATTGGCCTCTGACTGTTACACAGGATATAAGATGAAGACCCAGGCCCAACCTCTGTACTCCAGTGAGATGGCAAGTATCTCTGATGTTTCTGGGTCTGGGGATGTACTGGCAACTATTCTTTTAATGTTTGTATGAAGTGTATTGTTTATGTTATGGTGTAGCATTATTTCAAAAGTATATTTTTGTTTCAGTTTAAAACCATAGTTTTACCCTTGGTTCCTTTTTTGAAGGAGCAAGGTGGAGTAAAAGCGTTTTAAACAAATAGATCAGTCCCTGCTTAAAGATTTTTATTGGGGTGTTTGAAACCAGCAGAAGAATATTATTTCACAGAGTCCATGTAAGAGTTGCAGCAGTACTCTTGAACATAGATGCTTCAGACCAGTCACAGCTGCCTCTGCAGACATCCGACAGTCATGAAGTAGGTCATATTTTAATTTTATTTACTTTAGCTATTTATACACTCCTTTTCTTCCCAACGGAAACTCAAAGCATCCTGCAACAAAAGCCTGCAGCCTCCTCTGTTTTATTTTCACAATAAAAACCATGCAAAGTAGGTTAGGCAGAGAGAGTAACTGGCTGACGTCAGCTTCCATGGCGGAGTGGAGATTCAAACTTGGGTCTTCCAGATCCTCCTCTAACATTTTAAGCACGGCACCATGCCAGCTCTCAAGACAAAACTGATGCTAGAAGGAAATATGGTCATTAAAGGAGTGCATTGAGAAAATTTCCATTTCAGTTTCAGTTCCAGAGGTTCCAGAATAATTCTGCTCCATTATTGTTTTGTTCTGGCTGGGGCAGATTTGATTTCATCCCATTCCATGTGCATTGACAGTACATATGCAAATATATGCTGTTCTTTTCAGGGGTGGGCAGGGAAAGAGGCTCTGGGGGAGCTGTTTTTGCATTCGACAACACCAAAATTGCACAGAACATAGTCCTCCCTCTAAAACATGGACCCATTGAGTTTGAGAGCATACAACAACGGTGTTCCGTGTTTATGGACTCTGAGGAATGCTTGGGGAAGGAGTGTATCAAGGTGAGTGTTGGGCAGCTGTGCAATGCACACACATGCACCCACTGTTCTTTTCATGGGAGGGCAGGTTGGGGGAAACACGGCTCTCTTTGCACTTAACCAAAAACCACATCATCCAAAAACACATCAATCCACTGAGTTTCTCCACAAGCATGCAAACTCACACAACAATGGACCCCAAAGAAGGTGAGCGTTGGCAGGTGCACGCGATGGGAGGAAACTTACTGTATAAGCGGTGCCAGCACAGTGCACTGGCATGGCGCGCAAGCAGGAGAGCACTCCATTGCCAACTGGCACAGCATAGCAAAATTAAAAAAAAATCTTGCTTTATTGACAAAGCCAATAAGTTATTACCTTTGAGTCCTGCTGTCATGCCATGTTTCCCTGTACTTTGTAGTTTGGTTTCCAAAATAAGGGGCAAATCCTCACCATGGTCTGCTTTGCAGCAGCCCAGGACTCCCTGTTTAAACCTGCCAGCTGCCAGCCTGTCCTTGCACTATGCATAAAAGTGCACAGAAAGGGAGGGCTAGATGTTGATTTTTCCTTCATGGGAAGGGGAGACAGGACAGCCCATTTTCCCTCCTATTTTTCCCTAGTAAAAGTGGGAGACTGGATGGTTGCTGGCTGCCAGGCTCCATTTCTAATTAAAACTGTTAACCGAGTTTTGAATGAAATGGAAAAAGGAGAAATCACAAGAAGGCAAGATGAGAGAGTCCCATTGGTGTGCCAGAAAATAAAAAATCTGACCAGATTAGTCTTTCCATATGGAATATTGATCTGGAAAGATTTGGGGGGGGTGCACATGTGTGAGTGTGCAAGGCACACAACTGCTGCTCCCTTATTATTTAATGCTAGGTTAACAGTTTTAATCAGAATAGACTCAAAGGCCAGGAGGCTTTCTGGGCAAGATGAAATTCCTCCTGGTGCACCTTGACCCGCTATCTTTGGAGGACTTCTTTAGTCACAGTGGTGGACCAGGCACGATGGCACATGAGAAGGACAGCAGCAGCAGAAGGCCACGGAATGGGCATGAACCAGCTCCACATGCTTGGGACCTCCTCAGTGCAGCTCTCTTTTAATGATTGCTTTTTCTTTCCAATTTTTACCCTAATCTGCATAACATGAGCCTTTGCAGCAGCTGGGGACTCAAAGGCTAAAGGAGACCCTTCCCTCCTCAGCCCCACATGTGCATGCCTGCAAGGATGTTGTTGGCCTTTACTTGCATTGTGCATAAAAACAAACAGAAAGGGATGGTGATGGTGACACTCGTGCCAATGGCACCGTGCCATCTGCTCCTCCCATCCCCAGCACAAAGCAAACCTTTTGCAATTTGATCCCTACAAGCCACTCAATACCAATGGAAATGCTGAAGAAAAAATGCACTCATGCATGCCACGCACATACCCTTCTCACCAACTGAGTTAACATTAAGGACTCAATTTTGTCCCCTTTAAATCCAACTGGTTGCATCATTGATGACTGCAAACAGGCTTGCTGTCAAAGAAAACAACATGCCGCCAGATGATCCGCCACTGCCTGGCCTGCCTGTGTGGCCTCTGCAAGGTAAAAACCAAAATGAAGCACACAAACTTTTCATGGGGTGGGGGCATCATTACAGCTTCATTTCCTGAATTTGTTCCACTGTTCCCGAAGTCGCTTCGATGAGCCGAACCAGTGATTTTTGTGGGTATTTTCAGTTCCCCCCCCCATTACGTACACCCCTAATGGTTGTATCAGTGTAGCAGGATTTGTGGCTGGCACTCAGTAACTGGAATCATATAATTAATAAGGTGTGCAGCACCAACTCATCAGTTCAGCACTGCCCCCCTATTGTGACTAGAATCCTCACCTTGTTCTTGATTATCCCTTCTACATGAAGCAATCAATTGCAATAACTAGTCTATTCTGATGAATTAGCACTCTAAACAAAAGCCCTGTAACAGACAATGCAATACCTCTCACATGTAATTATAGGTGGGGGAAGAATACGCTGAAAATTAATAAATGCTCAAACCTAACGTTCAAAATATAACGTGACTGCAAATTCAAGACAATGTATATCATACACTTCACAATCAGCAGCAGCAGCAGGAATTGTTCCCAATACCCTGAAGCAAAACTGGGAAGGAATGCACATTTGGGCCTTCGTTCCTATTAAATACAATGCAAGAAGCTGTCAGTCTTCTAGCTGGCCTCATAACCAGGATGTACCTAAACAACAAATGACTCTTGAATACTGAGAAGGGTTTGGAGGCTGCTTCCCTCCCCGAGTCAGCACTTTTTCATTGGCTCGACAACCATTGTGATCATGTTTGTAATCATTAAAAAAACACAATATCACCTGGATTTCTGATCTGAAGTCCCCCACCCCTACCAGAGCTGATATATGGGGGAATGTACAGGTTGCCACAAAGATGCCTGTACGTTTCCCAGAAGGAGGTAAATATAAGTTCCAGTGAGCCATTTGCAGTTGGAGAAATGGTTTGTGGGATAAAATAAAACATTGCCCCTTGTGAATCAGGGCCTCCCCTGACTTCCGGGTTTTTTTAAAAAAATGAAATGCGCTCGAACTCCTGCACAGCTTATAGATCAGCCCTTATGGACTGAACTACAACACAATGCTGGTTTCATGAATGATTTGTCTTCTGATTTTTTTGGTCTTAAAAATCAATATGAATCAGGGCTGTGGTGCCGAGGAAAAGTGACTAATTCTTCCCTCGAGCTGTTTCCCTGATTGAAAAGGATCCCCCACCTTCCTAGGCTGCTTTTAGTATCACTAAGAAAGAAAGCCAGGAACGAGACCAATCTTCTTCTGCTAACTGGGAGCCTCGCTACAAGTGACATCTTACACGCGAACAGCACTTGATCATTTTCGCAAGTCTTTCTGGGAATTGAAGTCCCTCTCCCCCACCCCTTTTCCTTCTGTTTCTTCCCCTCTCTGTTAGAATGGCTGCCTGAAGAGACGGAGAAAGCCTATGACAGCAGTTTTTGCAAATCGTCTTGCTGGGGGGTGGGGGATGCTCTGGAGAAAGCTGACATGTCGGTGAAGTCCTAGTGTCCTTCCCCTCTCTGTTAGAATCACTGCCTTAAAAGTCAGAGAAAGCCTGCTTTTGCAAATCGCTCCTCCAGTCGCAAGCCTGCTCTCAGTGATCTTTGGGGGCAGGCAGCTGCTACTTTGCTAATCGTCTTGCTGGGGGGGAGATGCTCTGGAGAAGGCTGAGAAAGTCACAGCTGCCCACCCCCAAAGATCATTGAGAGCAGGCTTGTGACTGGAGGAGCGATTTGCAAAAGCAGGCTTTCTCCGTCTCTTCAGGCAGCCGTTCTAACAGAGAGGGGAAGGAACAGAAGGAAAAGGGGTGGGGGAGAGGGACTTCAATTCCCAGAAAGACTTGCAAAAATGATCAAGCGCTGTTCGCGTGTAAGATGTCACTTGTAGCAAGGCTCTGGGGTCTAAAGAAGGCCCTCGGCTTGGAGAAATGATGTGAGGGAGGAACGGAACCCTTTTCCCCAGCACCATGGCTTGATTTCAGATTCTGCACCATGCATGGATTTGATCTTGTGGATCTGTTTCACTAGAATAGCCTCGGATGAAAGAAGCTTGTCATGACACAGGCAGTAAGGGGAGGGAGCTTAACTTTGGACTGGAGCCATGGTTGATACTGAAGGTCAAATTACACACAAGGAAGTGCACTCCAACATGACATATAAGGACAGCCTTTTAAGTGGAGAGCTTAGATCCAGTGTGCCTCCTGCATTTTCCACACTTAGCATTAAAGTACATTCAACTTCAGATCATTCTTTTGTATAGCTAATGCTTCCATGATTAGAAAGACCAAAATGTTGTTTGGGATTGAAGTCTGGAAAACAGTCCTGCATGTAGTTAGATGTCAAGGGTCAAATGGGTACCCAGATGAAAAAAATGCAAGCAAGATCAACATTTTAACAAACACAGGGCTCATAGAGCCAAGCTACAAGTGATGAATGACACTTGAACGGCAAGTGAACAGACTCATGTGTATTCCTCCCTGTTCACTTGCGCTCCACTTGCGCTCCACTCGATCAGTGGAGAGCAAGTGGAGCGCAAGTGAACGGAGGAATACACGTGCGTCTGTTCACTTGCTGTTCAAGTGTCATTTGTCACTACGTGATCGAGTGGAGTACAAGTGGAGCGCAAGTGAACAGGGAGGAATACATGTGAGTCTGTTCACTTGCCGTTCAACTGTCATTCGTCACTACGTGATCGAGTGGAGTACAAGTGGAGCGCAAGTGAACAGGGAGGAATACACGTGAGTCTGTTCACTTGCAGTTCAAGTGTCATTCGTCACTTGTAGCTTGGCCCATAGACAAAGAATTGCAGAAGACCCACCAGGAAAATAGCTAGGCAATGTAATAGTTGAGCATCAAACTTTCCAGTTAAAAAAAAAGGAGGAGAATTTGGGAGATAAAAATAGAGCACCCTGCCTGGACTCTTCTGATGATCAAAAGATGATGTGGAATAATGCTTTTTTCACATGGACTGTCGTGGCTCCACAGACCTCTAATGTAATTGGGACAGCACCACAGAGCCATATTGCAGATTATGGGCATGCATTAGGATATTTCCAATCCACAACAGTACCTGAAATTCCGTTTCATTTCAGATCGAAAATGCCCTGGAATGAAACAAGGAATTCCCAACGTATCGGGATTCGGGATTACTGAAATTCATGTCCCAAAATGTTGGGATTATTTTGGGTTATTTCAGCACAGTTTTCAATGGGTGCTGGACTCTACTGAAAATAGAGGAAGCAGACCTGGGGCCTGCAATCTAGAGGCCATTCTGTGCCCATTATATTCAATGGGCAGTAGAACTGGCATCAAGAGACCAGGTCTACCCCTGTTGAAGTTGCCTTATTAGATTGTTGGTCCATCAAAGTTAGTATTGTTGAAGGCTTTCACAGCCAGAGAATGATGATCGTTGTGGATTTTCCGGGCTGTATCGCTGTGGTCTTGGCATTGTAATTCCTGATGTTTCGCCAGCAGCTCTGACTGGCATCTTCAGAGATGTAGCTCTGAAAGACAGAGATCTCTCAATGTCAAACTGTGGAAAAGATGTTAGCAGGTAATTTATATCTACTCAGGAAGGTGGGTTTGGGTTGCGTCATCCTGTAAGAGTTTCCCAGAGTGTGGAATGCTAATGGAATGCTAATGCTTCACTGTATCCTGAGGAGGTTCTTTTGCATATGGATTGGTGCTTGATATGCTAATCTTATCTGCTGGGCTATTGTAAGATGTAGAGTATTGTGTTAGCCTGGTGTTTTTCAGGACTGGAAACCATGCTCTATTCATTCTTAAAGTCTCTTCTTTCCTGTTGAAATTGTGCTTATGCTTATGAATTTCAATGGCTTCCCTGTGCAATCTGACGTGGTAGTTGGAAGTGCTGTCCAGTATTTTAGTGTCCTGGAATAGGATACTGTGTCCTGTTTGAGTTAGGCTATGTTCAGCCACTGCTGATTTTTCCGGATGGCCAAGTCTGCAGTGTCTTTCATGTTCTTTTATTCTTGTATGGATGCTACGCTGTGTGGTCCCAATGTAAACTTGTCCATGTCAGGTCCAGTGTATATCTAAACTGTACTGACTCCATTTTCTAATGCTTCTAGTGTTTGAGTGTTTTCTTCCCAGGTGCACCAGTTCCCAGGCAGCATTCCCACCGGAGGAGACTGTTTTGTCTAACACCGTTCCACCAAGCATTGGCCTTGAAGGAGAGCAGCTTCCCAGGACTGAGAGATGTTGTTTTGAGAACTGTGGGGGGAGGCTGATCCAGATGGGTATTGTTACTCTGTATCTTATGCTTGCTCTTCATTGGTAACAATGATCATGTACCATCCTGATTCTCCTATTCAGGACAGTGGACTATAATGGACCTTTTCTGCAGTAAAGTTTCCTTTTCCAAACAATGGACTTGTGTTTGCTTCTAAAGGGAACCCTGTAGTGAGTGCCTTATTTAGCCACAGTCTGACATTTTGTTACCAATCCTGTCTGAGTCGGGCCCAGCGGAATCCAAGGTTGTCCCGGACAGGGATCCTTTGTTTGATCCGTATGCGTCTCCCGACAATCAACCTGTGCAACCCGTGCAAGCCCAAGACTCCCAGGAGCTGGGAGCAGCCGGGAACGGAACCGGAGCCTCCACTTCCACCCCGCCTCTCATCGAACTCAGTACTCGGAACGAGACCGAAGCCGACCTCGGGGCAAGGCCGAAAGCGACCGCTCTCCCTTTGATTTCGGTACCCACCCCGTCGGAGTGGGGAGCCAGACCCCGAGAAACCAGAGAGCGTCGGGCAGGTGGACTCCATCCACTAGTTTCGATGGAAGGGCGCCGAAGCCTAGGAACCGTCCCGGAGCTAGACAGCAGCCAACCATGGCGATATTGGAACAGGACGTCCGAGCAGGCGGAGGGGGACACGTCTCGCCGCGGCGCCCTGAGTTGGGATTACTCCGAACTTGTTCCGTGGAAAGAGGCAACGGAGGTCCCTGAACAAAGTTGGGAGCAGATACAAGGTCGCACCTATGCGGTGGATACCAGCATCTCGGCCGTGACGGGTATGGCCAAGGGAATCCTAGCTGCGAGATCGAGAGTCGTCCAAGGGGACCCTCCTCCTTGGGGCCCCTTGTCCCCGGTGAGTGCAACGAATGAAGCTGCCATAAGCGAGCAACCGGGGGCAAGTCGAATGCAACAGTTAGAAGCTAAACTGATGGATATGGAAGAAAGTTTGGCTCATGCCATCCATTTAATTTCGGCAATGGGAGCAGGGGAAAGACTGTCCCCTGAAGAGATGGCGATACAGATAGCTACCCTTCAAAGTGTTATCTCCTATCCGATGGAGGATGTCCAGCAGCGGCCGTCACCGACCGGCGAAGGGGACACCCATCCGGGCGAAGCGGGAGAGCAACCCAAGGAACTTCCAGCACAGCAGGAAATTCCACCGAGCAAGGAAGACCCGGTTGAGCCACCGGGAGAGACCCCCACCGAACTTCCTAACCAGGCAGGGGATGCGCCGCCAGACGAGACTCCCGTTGAGAGGCCTACGGAAGGGGAGGGAAAGCCCAGTGATACACCGGGGAGACCCCCTCTTACTTCTCCTATAACGGTCCGGCCGGACCAAGCGGGAGCACACGCGGCTCCATCCGAGGAGGGAGCCCCTCGTCAACCGCGAGACATTGTCGCCGTCGGGCAACCTACGGGGGACGGTCTAACAGCGCCAAGAGGCCAGCCGCTGCTTCCCAGATTAACAACGCCCGGAGGGGCAAGCCCGCGCGGCCTTCCACCTGTTCAACCCTCGCCGCTGCGGCCCCTCTCACCTCGACCGCAGCTCATACTGTTGCAGCAGCCCCAGGACCAGCCCGTTTTACCACCCCCGAACCAACCGGGACGGCCTGCACCATTACGACACCTTCAACCCCCTCCTCAGCGGCCGATTTCCACTCAACCACACCAACCTCCTCCACCTCGACAGCTGCCACTAACGCCTCCCGTGTTACCGGCCAGACCGAGACTGCCGCCTCCTGCTCGCCTGCCACTACAGCCTCCGGCCCAACCAAGACCAACCCCGACACAGCAACCACGGCAACCTCCGCCCGCACAACCAGCCCAACCCCAGCCGGCACTGCCGGTTCAACCGCCACCCGTACAGCCGGCACCGTTGCCCCGACCGAGACTCCAGTTACCTCCTCCTGTGCCTCAGGCGCAACTAAGACTGCCGATGGACTTTTACCCAGCGCCTGCTCCGAGACAGGAACTCCCGATGGGCTGGGTGAAGCTGGAAGCCACCTTCGATGGGGATCCATCCAAATTGGGATTTTTCTTAGTCCAAGTGGTACAGTTTTTCAACCGGTGGGGGCACCTCTTCGGCAGTGAGGCCAGTCAAATCGAACATCTTGGATCTCGTTTACAGGGCAAAGCAGCAGACTGGTATGTAGGACTATACAATGTCGGGGCCCCAGAACTCGATACTCTTCAGGGGTTAGTGGATGCTATCCGAGCGCAATATGAAGACCCCTTAGAAGAAACTCGGGCCCGAACAGAATTGCAAGCCATCAAACAAGGCAGCATGTCAGCAAGAGACTATGTCACAAAATTCCGGCAATTAGCAGCCAAGTGCCCTAGGTGTGAGGAGTCCACCAAGATTATTCTGTTCAAACAAGGCCTTAACCCGAAACTTTTGGACAGAGCTCTCATGCAAGACAATCCCCCCACGTTGTTAGGGTGGATCCAACTTGTTTGCGAAGTAGAAAATCGCATTCTGGAAGTCCGTTTGGTTGAACAACAACAACAAACGGGACAAAGAAGATCATTGACCTTACAGAGGGGAACACGGGGAGCTAGCTACGCCACCCGTGGAGCGAGAGATGCTAGATGGCAACAAGGGCTGTGTTTGCAATGCGGACAGGCTGGTCACTTTGCAGCACAATGCCCTTACCGGCCTGTGCAAAGACCTCCGCTCCAATTACGGCGTCCAACCCTTGCTCCGTTTCCTACGCTCCAACGCCCGACTCCAGCACCACGAACAAACAGAGGCCGCGGCGCTTCCCAAAGGCCAGCCTCGGAGAGAGGGCTGGAAGCGGAAGAAGTCATGGAATACGATCCCGCTTCCCCATCCGCAGAAGCTAATCCAGAAAGTCCCCAGTCGGGAAACGAAATGGATCTGTCGTGAAAGGACCCAAACGACAGATCCGCCCTAAGCCCGTCCCTGCACGGAACCGGCCGCCTGGGTCCATCTTATTCATGCCAGTAACTTTAATCAACCCAGAGAGAAAGATGCATATTCGAGTGCAAGCTCTTATTGACTCGGGCTGCTCAAGAGACATCATTGCCCCTGCTCTAGTCAATGGACTAGTCCTACCAACTCGGGATCTACAAAATCCAGTGATCTTTGAGCAAATGGATGGTACCAACATGAATCCTGTAACAACTGAAACCATCCCAGTGATCACAGGCATGGGACAACATTGGGAAAAGAGGTCCTTTGTCATCAGCTCTACTGCCAAGTACCCGTTAATTCTAGGCAGCAAATGGCTATGTGATCACAATCCCTACATAGACTGGGCACAAGGATGTATTACCTTCAGTCATACCAACTGCAAAAATCACCGTTGGAATCAAAACTGGGGCGAAGATCCAACTCATAAAGAAAAGGCCCTTCTCACCCAAGAAGAAGTCAACCAAATACCCGAACCGTACTGGCCTTTTCTAAATGCTTTCTCTGAAGAGGAAGCAGATACTCTACCCCCGCACCGACGAACGGACTGTGCGGTAGAAATTTTACCCGGAGCCTCACTGCCCAAAGGACGACTTTATCCCATGAGTCTCCATGAACGCGAAGAGCTCCGGAAATTCATCGACACCAACCTCCAACGAGGGTTCATCCGCCCAGCCGCTAGCCCCCACGCCGCTCCAGTCCTCTTCGTGAAAAAGAAGGATGGGGGACTTCGACTGTGCACAGATTTCCGAGGCTTGAATGCAGTGTCCACCAACAACGCCTATCCTATACCGCTCATCCGAGACCTTCTCAACGTCGTGGCCCAAGGTAAGATCTTTACGAAATTAGATCTAAAAGATGCTTACTTCCACGTTCGTATCAAGGCAGGGGATGAATGGAAAACCGCTTTCAATACGCCCCTCGGACAATATGAATACTTAGTTATGCCCTTTGGTTTGACGGGAGCCCCGTCCGTATTCATGTCCATGATAAACGAAGTTCTACACGAATTTCTGTACAAAGGGGTGGTAGTGTACCTTGATGATGTGTTAATTTACTCGGACACCGAGGAAGAACATATTCAAACGGTACGAAAAGTTTTAGCCACCCTGATGAAGAATAAGCTGCCCATCAAACTGTCCAAATGTGAATTCCATAAAACCGAACTCACTTACCTCGGGTATTGTATCTCCCAAGAAGGTCTGAAAATGGATCCAGCCAAAATACAGGCGATCCAGGACTGGCAGAAACCCACCACCCGTAAAGAACTACAATCCTTCCTGGGTTTTGCCAACTTCTATAGAGACTTCATAGCAAATTTCGCCCAAATCACGCTCCCTTTAACGGACTTGCTGAAAACCAAAGATAAAGGGGACCAAGCTAAAAAACCCTCTGCCAAACTGCAATGGACCCCCGATTGTCAAACGGCCTTCGATTGTCTAAAAAAGCAATTTGTAACAGAACCCATCCTCTCCCACCCCAACGAACAATCCCCTTTCATAGTACAGGTTGACGCCAGCGATACGGCGATAGGGGGGGTTTTACTGCAGAAGGGGGAGGATGGTAGGCTGCGGCCGTGTGCTTTCTTGTCTAGAAAATTTTCGGAGGCGGAAAGGAATTGGAATGTGTGGGAGAAGGAGGCCTTTGCAGTAAAAGCGGCCCTTACTAACTGGAGACATTGGCTGGAGGGGGCGCGATACCCTTTCGAGGTCTGGACGGATCATAAAAATCTGGAGGCCCTCCGAAGCCCACGCAGACTGAATGCCAAGCAATTGCGATGGGCGGAATTCTTTTCCAAATTCAACTTCACTCTAAATTATCTCCCGGGCAAAACTAACTTTTTGGCAGACGCCCTATCGCGCATGCCCCAACATAAGAGCAAACGGGAGGAGACTGTCGACACTGTCTTCTCGCCTACGCAACTTGGGGGCGTGGTGACTACTCGCAGCCATGCCAAGCAGCCCCTCCCGGCCAGCCAAGAGTGGAAATCGAAACTCCAAACCGAGGTGGAGAAGGAGGGGGATAGGGCTCCGCGAAGCAAACTGACCCAAACCCCACAAGGGGATTGGTTAGCCGGGAGCAAGTTTTATGTGCCAGACAGCCTCAGACTGGAAGTTTTGCAGCGCTGTCATGATGCTCCCACTGCTGGACATTATGGGTATCTGAAAACTTTGCACCTAATCCAAAGACAATTCTGGTGGCCGGGCATGCGCAAAGACATTTCCCAATATGTTAGTTCCTGTCCTATTTGCCTCAGCGCCAAAACCAGAAAAGGGAAACCTCCGGGTCTCCTGCAACCATTGGAAACGCCAAACAGACCCTGGGAAATAATATCTATGGACTTTATCACTGATCTACCTATCTCAAAAGGACATAATTGCATTTTAGTGGTGGTAGATCTGTTCTCCAAACAAGCTCATTTCATCCCCTGTACTGCCATACCCTCCGCTCGAAAACTAGCAGATTTGTTTCTAAAACACATCGTAAAATTACATTCTTTTCCGTCCAAGGTGATTTCGGATCGCGGCGGACAGTTCGTTGCCAACTTCTGGCGGGAGCTGTTGAAAATGTTGAATATTGAACAAGGCATCAGTTCAAGCCACCACCCACAAACCGACGGGCAATCCGAAAAAACAAACCAAATATTAGAACAGTTTCTTCGTTGCTACATTAATTTTCAACAAGATAATTGGGTGGACCTTCTCCCTCTGGCCGAGTTCTCATATAACAACAGTGTACACGCTTCAACGGGGGAGGCCCCCTTCAAAATTGTCTACGGGACTCACTTCAATCCCTTCCCGTTGGATGCCCCCCCCCTCCATTCCTCTAAATTGCCAGATGTATCTTCGTGGTGGGGGGAGGCGGCGCAGCAATGGACTCTTATTAAGAAGCACCTTGACAAAGCCAAACTGGATTACAAAAAATACGCAGACCGCCATCGTGCGGCTGAATGGGAATTACAACCCGGAGATCATGTGTATATTTCCACAAAAAATCTAAAACTTGCTCAAACCAGCCGCAAACTCGCTCTGAAATTCCTAGGACCTTTTCCTGTGCGCAAGATAATAAATAAAGTGACTGTTGCTGTAACTTTGCCCAAGAACCTGCGCCATGTGCATGATACGTTCCATGTCAGTCTTCTAAAGAGAGCTCCCACCGACAACAAATGGCACGTCAAAGCTCCACCCATTCCAACTTTGATTGACGACCAAATACACTATGAGGTACAACAAATCTTGGACTCTAAACTCAAACGAAATCAGCTTTTTTACCTCATTAGATGGAAGGACTTTGATTCTGGTTACGATGAATGGGTGAACTCTGCACATGTTCATGCTCCTAGATTAACCAAAGCTTTTCATACTCGCTACCCATATAAGCCAGGGGGGGACCTGTTTTAAGGGGGGCAGAATGTCAGGTCCAGTGTATATCTAAACTGTACTGACTCCATTTTCTAATGCTTCTAGTGTTTGAGTGTTTTCTTCCCAGGTGCACCAGTTCCCAGGCAGCATTCCCACCGGAGGAGACTGTTTTGTCTAACACCGTTCCACCAAGCATTGGCCTTGAAGGAGAGCAGCTTCCCAGGACTGAGAGATGTTGTTTTGAGAACTGTGGGGGGAGGCTGATCCAGATGGGTATTGTTACTCTGTATCTTATGCTTGCTCTTCATTGGTAACAATGATCATGTACCATCCTGATTCTCCTATTCAGGACAGTGGACTATAATGGACCTTTTCTGCAGTAAAGTTTCCTTTTCCAAACAATGGACTTGTGTTTGCTTCTAAAGGGAACCCTGTAGTGAGTGCCTTATTTAGCCACAGTCTGACAGTCCACAGCTACAGGGTATACGGTATACTCCTGCAGAGGTGAGAGGGTCTCTACTGTCTTTTGCTGATCGTAGCATCTGTTGTATTTTTCTGGTGGGTCTGAATACTGTTTGTAGGTTGTGCTTTTTCATAAGCTTTCCCATCTGATCAGTGATTCCTTTGATATATGGCAAAAACACTTTTCCTATGGGAGACTGTTTTTCCTTAGTTGTTTGATTTATCCTTGGTATAATCGCTCTTCTGATTTCATTTCTGGAGTGCTTGAAGTGCATGGTTTAGATGGTTAATTTCCTTGTTGAGAAAGTGCGGTTCACATATCCGTCTTGCACGGTCTACTAATGTTTTCATTATGCCTCTTTTCTGTCAAGGGTGGTGATTGGAGTTTTTGCGTAAGTACCGATCTGTGTGAGTTGGTTCCCTGTAGACCTTGTGACCAAACTGAAAGTTTGCTTTGTGGATGACCAAGGTATCTAGAAATGGGAGTTTTCCCTCAATTTCTTTCTCCATGGTGAATTGTATCGGGAGGAGCCATGCCTCAGTGGCCAAGTTTTATTTATTGATTGATTTGATTTGATTTCTATTCTGCTCTGCCTGCAAGCAGGCTCAGAGTGGATCACAGCATTTTAAAATATACGATAAATAGAATAAAATTTGCAGCAATATAAACATTAATAACACACCAATAATAAAACAGCTGTGCACATTTTGCTCTACTACCTCAGACTAAATAGCCCGCAGAGCAGGGAGGCCAGTTTCTGTTAACAGAACCTGAGGGGGTATATACTCCCCCCCCCATGGCAGGAAGCCAATAATACCTCTAGGTGGCCCACCCACCTCAACCACCAAATGCCTGGCGGAACATCTCTGCCTTGCAGGCCCGATGGAAGGATAACAAATCCGAATGGACTTGCGTTGACACAGACAAAGAGTTCCACCAGGTTGGGGCCAAGGCCAAGAAAGCCCTGGCCATGGTTGAGGCAAGGTGAACTTCCTTGAGGCCTAGGGGTGCCAGACTCCCGGTGGGGGTGGGGATCCCCTGCCCTCACCCCCCACACCCTGGCCCCACTTACCTGGCCAGTGGGGGGCAGCACCCTCTGTGCATGCTCCCCTATGGAGCTGCACACTCCCACGGATCGGACCCATTTTGAGGCACTGCAGAGTGCTCCTGCATTCCTCAGCGCCTCAAAATGGTCTCATTTTAGCCTGGATTGGACCCATTTTGAGCCGCTGTGGAGTGCGGGAGCTCTCCTGCATGCTGCAGCACCCCAAAATGGGCCTGCTCTGCACCCAAATGGCCATGGATTGGGCCCGTTTTGGGATGCTGCGGCATACAGGAGCACTCCTGTGCTCCACAGTGGCTCAAAATGGGCCCAATCCAGGCCAAAGTGGGCCAGTTTTGAGGTGCTGCAGAGCATCGCCTCAAAATGGGCCCGACCCACAGGAATGTTTTGGGCTGCTGTGGAGTGCAGGAGGGTTCCTGCACTCCACAGCAGCCCCCAATGTGAGCCCCTGCAGAGCGTGGGCATGCTGGGGTGTGTGTGTGCAGCATGATGACATCACTTCCTGGAAGTGACATCATCATGCTTTGCAGGAGCGAGCGTGCACGCACCCCCCCCCCCTCAGAACAGAAGTAAGAGCCAGCCCCCGATCCCCCACTGGGAGATTGAGGGGGCCCGGCAACCCTATTGGGGCCAGGGATCACCAGTAAGTGTTTTATCTGCTGAACAAAGCAGCCTCTGGGGAACATATGGCGACTCCACAGGTATGCTGGTCCCAGTCCGCTAAGGGCTTTAAAGCATCTGCTCTGCATGGAAAACGTTCAATTCTCGGGACCTCCACCTAGGACCCTGATAGCCACTGCAAATCAAAGTAGACAAC
The DNA here is from genome assembly GCF_028583425.1 of Eublepharis macularius. Taxonomy (NCBI): domain Eukaryota; kingdom Metazoa; phylum Chordata; class Lepidosauria; order Squamata; family Eublepharidae; genus Eublepharis; species Eublepharis macularius. The sequence goes on along the minus strand of NC_072805.1, from coordinate 17,832,245 downwards.
ACAGTCCTTGACCTTGTTCGAATTGGTAATATCCCTGAAAAAAGGGAAGGTAAAAATTCTAACTACACAAGCTCAGAAAGATCCTATACATCTTCCATTTTAATTAAGAGGAACATTTCCTGGCGTATTGTTGAAAATATGTATATGGAACCCTTGCTCCCATTTTTCCTACATTTTCAGAAAAATAAGTAGATGCCACCATCAATAAAGATGCAGCTGGTATTTCAGTGAAAACATGGATAGATTCAGCTGGCTGGCTGCTACAGTCTCATCCACTTGGCCGATGATTTGAATCAAAGCTACTCTGGTAATACCAGTGTATATGCACTTAGTTTGCCAAGCAGAGACTCTGACATTTCAGAATTCAAATAGCTCCAAAGGGCTTTTCTAACCTTCCAGCAGAAGCCCAATCACATCCAATAGAACCATTCTATGTAATCCAAGGATTAAAGTAAATATTTTCTCAGATCTCTTCCAGCGAGGATAGCACAAGAGGAAATTGAAAAAAAAGAAGAGAGGAAGCATGTTCGCTTTCAGCTAACCTTCTGAATATGACTGGCAAATATCAGTCGCTAGAGAATTTACATGGTAAAGTTTCCAACAAGTGGATCTCCATGCACCCCCCAACGAGGAAAAGCAAAAGGAAGACAAAACCAGAAGATCGTCTTGAATGTTTTATTTCTAAGAAATTGGATCCAATCAGATTTTCTAGTCGTGAAAAAAGGAGGGGTTTCCTGTTTGACCACCAAAAAAAACACACCGATGTTAGGGATCTTGGGACTGACATGGACAAAACCCACATGAGATGAGTAAGGAGGGGAACTGGGTGAGATTGAGTGAAAAAGCTGGCTGGATCCAACCGGGAGATCCTAATATCAAGCCTGAGACCAGATCCCTCCCCTCCTTCCAGGCTATAAGCTTTCTAGAGTCAAAGCTCCCTTCATTAGATACTTTTGAAAACTTATACACTGGAAACCTTGTTGGTTTTTAAGTTGCTACTGCACTCGAATCTTGCTCTTGTACTGCAGACCAACTTGGCTACCCACCTGAAACTACCCCCTCCTTCCAGGTACCATCACTGAAGGCAGAGGAGAAGGCAGAGGAATAAGGGGTAGCAGTTGGAGTTTCTCCACCATACCTGAACTCAGAAGTTCCCCCCACCCTCCATTGTTGAGTAACTTCTTTATTATTTGTGTCAGTTGCCTAAGGGGGAAATTTTGGGCTGACAAGTGGGACACAATGCAATAAATAAGTAAGTAAGGGATGGGGATTTTTTTTTTTAAAAAAATGCTTTTAGCAGGAGTCTATTGAGCATCCTATCTTGCTCTCATAAATTTATAATAGCTTGGTAGTTATTTATTTTTATTTCTGTCTATCATTATTGTTTCATAACTTTTCTGACAGTCTAGGCTTTCAAAGCTGCTCACAAATTTTAAAAAAGTCCCTCAAGTTGCAGCCAATTTATAGTGACCCCATAGGGTTTCATGGCAAGAGATTAGCAGAGGTGGTTTGCCAGTGCCTTCCTCTGTGTAAGCGCCCTTGAACTTCCTTCCATCCCATCCAAGTTCTAACCAGGACAAGCCCTGCTTAATCTTCTAAAATCTGATGAGATCGAGTTAGCTTGAGCTATCCTTGTCAGGGTATTCACTTCATAAAATGGTAAAATCCTAGAGGAGGTGGCCAGGCAGGCGTACTATTAAAAACAAAACAATGGAAAAACAAGAAATTATTTCAAAATTGCTGACCTCTCAAGATTTTGATAGCTAAAAACTGATATCTGTCTCTGCTCACTCTCCAATAATATGAGATTTGCAAGGTCAAAAATGGAATCTACCTTGAGCCATCATGAGAAAAGCCCACTAAGAATGCTTTAAGATAAAATAAATAAATTAGCAGAAATGACAAAAATAGCATGGTATGTTGGCTTGAAAGAATAGAAAATTCAAGCTGAATCTTTCTTGTCAGTTTACCAACTACGTATAGGTTTTGTGAAAACTCATGATAAATTACAGAATGGTATATGGCACACTTCCTTTTATTATCTTAATCTTTCATAGTTCTTCTTACGAATATTTATCAAATGTACTTGATTGTCCTTTGTATGTGGTGTTTTTATATTACTTCAGATATATAAAATATGGATTACATATATACACTAACTTATAAAATGTTATAGTCAGCAACTCTAAGCAGGATTACTCAGAATTAAGCACCGTTTATTAAATGGGGTTTATTCCCAGGAAAATGTTCTCACTACTGCAGCCAGGGCTTTTTTTCAGCTGGAATGTGGTGGAACGGAGTTCCGGAACCTCTTGAAAATGGTCACATGGCTGGTGGCCCCGCCCCTTGATCTCCAGACAGAGGGGAGTTTAGATTGCCCTCCATGCTGCCAGCGCGGAGGACAATCTAAACTCCCCTCTGTCTGGAGATCCAGGGGCGGGGCCACCAGCCATGTGACCATTTTCTCCGAGGGCAACCCACTGAGTTCCACCACCTCTTTTCCCAGAAAAAAAGCCCTGACTGCAGCCATATATAATGTAGGGATGCCAGATGCTCCTACCCTCTCAGTGGGAGGGTGGGGGACTCGGTGCTTACCTTTTCGGCATTCATGGGTGTTCCTTGTGAGTGCTCCCACACCTACATGATGACATCACCTCCAGGAAGTGATGTCATCGCACAGGCAAAGGAGCGCATGTGTACTTCTCAGTGGGCCAATTTGAGGGAATGGCATCACTAATATAATGTGTTACATTTCACAGAATGATAGCATTTATAACTAGATATGGGCACGAACAGCATTACGGATGGGAAAAACCCATGAACAGCCCGTTCATCTGTCCATGAACAAGCCGTTCATGAGGAACTCCCCGCTGCCACCTGCCAGCTGATAGTTTAAAGGGATCTTTAAGGGGCCATGAACAACGAACAACAAACATGTTTGTGAACAGGGTCATGTTCGTTACTGTTCATTGTTCGTTGTTCGTGGATGGCAACGAACAATGAACAGCTTGTTCGGGCTTTTTTCCATTGGTGCCCATGTCTATTTATAACACAAATCATTATTTTTAAAAGGAACAAACAATCCTTTTCTTCTGAAAATTTATGCTCAGTCCCTCTACTACAAGAGGAACTCCAGGCTCCTTACAGGCTTTTTACAATTAAAATAAAGACAGAACACAGAAAAGCTAAAACCAAGAACCAAATGTGAAACAAATAAAATCAGCATACATTTTAAAAACCCCAAAGAACCAAAATGAAGTATAATACTTAAGATGTATTTCTAAAGATAAAAATAAAATTCCAAGCAAACTTTGTAAAGATATCAATATCTAAAAGATAACAATATCATCTGGTTTAAAAAGTCCTCTGGAAAAGACAGGGTTTTTCAAATGTACACTGGAAGGTTAAGCAAAAATAATGCCAGAGATAATTGCCTTTTCAGAATAAAACTGCACCTTTGTGGCAGCCATTTTGTGGTGGCATCTTCTCTCCATTTTCAAACTTCACAAATTGTTGTTTAGTTTTACTCTGTGAGCCCACTCAAGCAAGCCATTGGAGAGGTATCATACAAACTTTCTAAATAAAAGAAATACAATTATTTGTTACATTATAATCACATCCTTCTTCCAGCAAGCTCAGGCAGCATTAATAAATATGTGGTACTGAAATGTTATAAGGTATCCTTAAATATATTGAATAGTCCAAGATCACCCTGTAAAATTTATTGAGAGACGGTGATGTGTACTGGTTAAAGTGCCAGACTCACGCTCAACTAGAGCCAATCACTTTCTCTCAGCCTAACGCAACTAGGGATGTCAGACCTCCCAGCATCCTGTCTCCGTGTCTGGTTTTCACCCAGACAGTCCGCTATTTTCTTGGACTGTCTCAGAAAACTTCAAAGAAAATACTGGACATTTAAATGTATGGTATTTTCACGCAGTGGGGAGGAGGAGCAGCTGAGGCAAGCAATATAACAACATTTGATTTATATGCTGCTCTTCAGGACAACTTAATACCCACACAGAGCGGATTACAAAGTGGGTTATTATTATCCTCACGACAATCACCCTGTGAGGTGGGTGGGGCTGAGAGAGCTCTGAGAGAGCTGTGACTGACCCAAGGTCACCCAGCTAGTTTCAAAGAAAGGAGTGGAGAATCAAACCCTGTTCTCCTGCTGCTTTTAACCACTGCACCAAACTGGCTGGCACTAGCTGCTGCTGTGCATGGGCATGGCAGAATTTTGGTGGGTGGCTGGTGGTGCCAGCAGGTTCTTACAGCTGCTGATATGCCATATAGCTGGATGGTGTCTCAGCATCGAGCGTGGTCGAGCGTGGGCTCTCACCGAGGAGAGCAGGGCTTGGGCTCAAGCTCATGTTCCGCTCCTTGCCTCCTCCCTTCTCCCCCCTGTACTTCCACCCTGCAGCCAATCTGCTGCTAGAGAGCACAACAGTGCAGGCCTTGGCTGCCGGTTGACTGCACAGCAGCCAGTTGACTTCCCAGGCTCCTCAGCCAGCATCTCTGTCTCAAGGAGGCAGCATGCTTACTCACATTTCCCATGCAGTCCCCTCTCAATCATCCTCCTTTTCAAGTTAATGGCCAGAGCAAGCTACAGAGCCTGTCTGAACGGAATAATTGACAGCGGTAAGATGGGGAAGCATGTGGATATCCTTCAACTGTCACTTTCCACCTTATCCCAGTTCCCGACTCTGGAAGATTTAAGCAGGCTCCCCCGCCCCAGTACTAAATCTCAATATGGGAGAATGATTAAATGTTCAAAACACACACCCCTTTCCTGAAGGCAGTTTCAGGCTCCCTTGAAAAAAAAAGTACATTTAAACTCTGGCCGTTTCCACACGGCTTACCTTGTTCCGGAAAACAGTGAAATCTCGCACAAAATCGCGTGAGAAGATGCTGTTATCGCACGAAATCGTGCGAGAAGACACGATAACAGCGTCTTCACGCGGAATTTCGCTGTTTTCCGGAACAAGGTAAGCCATGTGGAAACAGCCTCTGTTGCCCTCTTCCGAGATGGTTGTGCTGGTTACATTGCCAGTGTCCCCACATTATTCCTGGGCTTGAGGGACGTGGGCGAAGTGGAACAGATAGGGAGAGCCTAAGAGCTGTCCTTGCTCATCCACCTCCAAGCACTGAACTGTGCGAAATGAAGCCCCATAAAGACTGGGAAGGTAAGGCTTTAAATGGAGAGGTGTTGTTTGCTGCATGACATCAACTGAATGAAGTTGATGGAAAAAAGGTAGATGGGGCAGGGAGAACAGTAGGTATTAACTAGGGGCTGGGGAGTAGGGGAAGCTCTCTGTACATGATTCGAGGCATGTTTTCTTCTTCCTGTAGCATAATTAAAATAGACTATGGTGGTATATAAACATATTATTATTATTACTATTAGCATTCAGCCAAAACTCTGTGGTTTAACCATAGAGTTTTGGCCAAATGCTAGAGTGTTCTGAGCATTGTGATGATGTCATTTCCAGTCAGCCCAGAAGCGACATCATTGCAATCCTGACAATGCACCCCCATTTTTCTGCCACCACACAGCTGAGTGCTGGTGGGAAGGGACAGCTGGGGCAGGGGCAGAAGGTTTCCCACTGAAGTGGGAGACCTGGCAAACCTGCATGCTATACCTGAAGACATTTTCCCTTCTTTTTCTTAGACCAAACCCAGACTACCTTCTCCATTGATTCCTGCTGTTCCATCAGTCTGGGGGCCTTCATAATCTCTGCAGCCTGTTCTCTGGGAGAGAGGCAGCATTTATTTGCCTATACTTGTCAGTCTTCTCCAACACTATTGCCACCTGACGCCTTTATGGTAACAAAGGAAGCAAAGCAAGAGGGTTGCTCATTGTCTGTCTGCATTTCTGTTCAGCACTTCCAGGTTTTCAGAAAAACCTTTGAATCCATTCAGGTAAAGGGGATGTTAACATCCCCTGCATTTAAATTCCTACACAGGAGGGGCTGCATTTCTAATGATGCTTCAGCTACAAGGATCGCCATGGGGACCAGCAATATGATAGGAGAAGACCCGTCGCCAAGACAACCCTATTAAATGGTCCCTGCTGGGGAAGCAAGCACAGACAGCTGGTAGCTGTTTCCTTTTTAATGAGGGACGTGTGAGGAGGGGCTCTGCCTGCATTCTTTCTGGAGGTCCTATATTAATGTCTGGAGGATCCAGCCTCTAAGATACAGAGCGGAACTACAAGTGACAAAAGGCCCAGGTTGGACACTTGTCAGCGTCCCTCAAGTTTTGATGGGAAATGTAGGCATCCTGGTCTCGCAGCTTGGCTCTCTGACTGCTGTCCAATGGACTTTTCAACTGTCACTTGTCCAACATTCCGCCAAGCGGCCTACATTTCCCGCCAAAACTTGAGGGAAGCTGACAAGTGTCCAACCTGTGCCTTTTGTCACTTGTAGTTCCACTCACTGTCCTGGATGAAAAGTATCCACCCGGAAATCCAGCAGCACTCAAGTCTTGGCAGAATCTGTGGAAGAAATCCTAGAAGACTGTTCGGAGAGGCGGAGGAGAACAAGTGGACAACTGTTCTTAAAGTAGAAAGAGGTTACAGGTAACTGCATGGGTCCAAAGCAGGTCCCAAAAACAAAAGCCACATAGTAACGTTCATTGGGACCAACCAAAAGGATGCAAAACAATGTGCAAGCTTTCGAGCTCTCCAGAACTCATCGGGATGGACGTTTGAAATAATGTGTGGGATGCTGAAATGATTTTGGTTTCCCGTTGTATCCTTGGCCTTCTGAGTAGAAGCAGCAGGAAAAGTATTTAGTCAATTAGTTAATTTATAGTCCACTTTTCCTGCTGAGGTTCAAGGCAGATTATTAAATTAGGGGAAAAATCAATAAAGGAAAACGGTATAAGGCACGTCATAAATAATGCAACAACTGGATAACAAGCATTAAAAAATAATGCAGCACAAACAAGATAATATATACAAAAAACTACAACCAGCTAGGGCCGCCAGATCTGGGTTGGGAAATACCTGGAGATTTTGGGGGTGGAGCCTGGGGAAGGCAAGGTTTGGGGGAGGGGCTGGAGCTCAGCAGGTTATAATGCCGTAGAGGCCACTTTCCAAAGCAGCCGTGTTCTCCAAGGGATCTGTCCTCTGGAGAGCTGTTGTAATTCCAGGAGACCTCAAAGCCCCACCTGGAGGCTGGTCACCCTGCTTACGAAAGTACCCTCTTGACCAGCTCCATTGACTGCACTTCTTCCCTTTTCAAAAATGTCATCCTGAACTTTTTCCATTTTAAGTGTTCTTTGGAATGGTAGAAGTGTGAGATCCTTCCAGAGCTCCTCCAGCAGGCCGTCCCACAACGCGGGAGCCGCAACAAAGAGTGCTCAGGTACGGGCCGCTGTGGATGGTTCTTCTTTGCAAGGTGGCACCTATGGAAGACTTTGCTCCGATGCGGGGCAGCTGTCATCAGCATCATATTGGGAGAGGCACTCCTTGGGATGTGAGAGCCCTTAGTCAGGAACGGCTTCGTAGGCAATAACTGGCACATTTATTTATGTCCTTTGCACTGAACCCAGGAATTCATCGGGTTAGTTAATGAAAGCATCTCATTGAAAATCCAAAAACCAACTCTCTTAAGAAAAGACATTAAGTGTTGTACCCGGGGGCGGCACCAGGGTTTCTGGGGCCCGCAGCTGCCCCTACGTGTACGTGCACATAGTGCGCGTGCACGCCCCCCCGGACTGCGTGATGACATCATCACGCAGCAAGCCAGCCCCATTGGCCAGCAGGTGGCTGGGACAGCGCGCTGAGGCTGCCCGCACTCCCAGTTGGGCACGGCGGGTGGCTGGGGAAGTTCCGCACGCCACCCTGGATGCCTGCTGTGCCTGGCCCGCAGGTGCTGTGCCCGGCTGGGGGCGTGTGTTGGTGGTGGCGGCAGTGGCAACGCTGGGCTGGCCGGCTGCAGCAGCTGCGGGCCAGACACGCCAGCTCCGTGGCGCGTGCCTCCACCCCCGGCACCCCCTCTGGCACCCCCTTCGGCGCCTCAGTGCTCATGGCACCCACTTCACCGCCTCAATGGTGGCGCCAGCTCTGGTTGTACCCAGGAGCAATGTAGTGACATTGGCGGCGACATTGCTGATATCATACATGCACAATCTCCCCTTATGTGGGGTGGAACATAATGACTGAGAAGGGCTTTTATCCTTGGAGTTACTATGGCTGTAGATGGAGTCCAGGGGAACAAGTCCAGGGGACACCAATCCTGTCTTGTTTACTTCCCCCTTCCCACCCAACACACACTCCACACAAGCTGGCAGAAGAATGTAGCAGAGTGCACTTCACAGCCATATAGCTTGTTTTGTGCTGGAACTTGGAACCCGAGCAGTGTGTTGGTTTATGAACGAGCGTTTCAGCCCATTTGCGGATCAATCGCATGATACATTCTGCCTCAATTTCAGCCACTTGTGATGGCTTCTTCCTGGTAATGCAAAGATTCAGGCAGAAGGTACTTAGCAAGTGCCCCAGAAAGGAATTATGCAGATTATTGGTGCTCTCTGCTTGAGGAAAGAGCGACTGAAAGAAGTCTAGGTGTGCTTTGAGGCACCAAGGAAAAGGAGTGGAGGCAGAATGTGCCATCTGCTGTCTGTGCAATAAAATTCTGGGAAGTATCTTTTCCCATGACAGCTGTCATTCAAATCCTAACTCTACCTTCATTTTACTGCCACAGTAGCCTGCATCCTAGGCTAGGGAGTTCTGGAGTCCCTAACTGTCATGATCTCTAAGAGTAAATTTGGAGAGGGAAATGGGCCGGTGACTCTCACCAAGACATTTATTCCCAGGTTAAATACAGAATAAAATGATGTTATCTTGTTTCTAGGAGGATCATCTGTTTCCAACACATGCTAAATTTTCTACCTATACTTTACAAAGTTCTCATGTTTGTTGGAGGAACAACACAAGGACTTTGCGTCACGTGTGTGAGGAGAGTTTTGTGCCTCCCAGATACACACCAGCCCTTTTCTGTTTGCGATAATAATATAATAATGTAACATTCGATTTATGTACCGCTCTTCAGGACAACTTAACACCCACTCAAAGCAGTTTACAAAGTCTGTTATTACTATCCTGACAACAATCACCCTGTGAGGTGGGTGGGGCTGAGAGGGCTCTGAGAGAGCTGTGAATGACCCAAGGCCACCAAGCTGGCTTCAAGCAGAGGAGTGGGGAATCAAACCCAGTTCTCCAGATGAGAGTCCTGCCGCTTTTAACCACTACACCAAACTGGCACGCAGAGAGGATGGGTTTAGTTTCTCTCCCTACACACACTATTTTCACATCCTCAGACAGCTCCATCCAGCTGTTACTAACTTCAATGTAAAAATCATGTTACTTACATGGCTACATGTGAGTTTCATAACTTAGCCAACAGTGGCTCCATAGAGTAGTTTGAGAACACAAAAACAGTGTTTGTGGGGTGAGGGGTGGAGGCTACAGCTCATGTCCAGTGCTGTCTCCTTTCCCTCTGGATTGTTCATTGCAAGAAGTGGTATGCAATGCGCAACATGTACAATATCCCTTAGGGGTATTAGCTCAAATCTACAAGTTTCTGTCATATTGAGTTGAATCCTGTCAGCTTTTTTCAATCAATCTCAGCCAATTCCCCTTCCCACAACTCCTGTTCCACATGGCTTTTGTACGTGTAGGTCCCGTGGTCCCCATTTTGGGAGGTCCAAGGGAACCGTTCGTTCCTTTTTCATTCACAAAAAAACCTGGTTGGATCTAACCCATAGCCTGAGGTGAGCCATCTGTTTTTCCAACCCCTTTTCCAAGATACTTCCTCTTACTTGGCCTCTCCAGTTGCCGCCTTTGTCTGCCATGGAGCCTTGAACAGCTGAAGAGAAGACATGGAATTCAATGTGATGCTTTCTATCATGGTATCTTTGTGTTCAGAATGGGGTTTTGGACTTTCCGTTGTTAAAGGCAAGCCATTCCACCTGCACAAGACCTCCATCTGCATCTACGTGGAAAACCAGGAAGGCTTCCCATTGTTCTCTATTAGATAGAGGCGTGTATTTTTAGCTGTACCTGGAGTTAAAATTAAAAAATAAATAGAATCTTCAATTAGAGTTTGGGCTAGAATCTTAACAAGCTTCGTCCCCCCCCCCCCCCCGCAGCTGTAAATCAGATTGGAGTGGTGATAATCTGCACCAACTCTGGCAGATCTTGCTTGGATCTTCTTGTCTTGCCTTTGCAGCGTAACATCACACACTTTAATCTTGGAACAGCGAACCCTCTGGCCTCCCAGTATGGCCTTCTTTGTGATTGTACAGTGGGGGGGGGGGGAAGAAGCTTAGAATAAACCCTGCGGTGCACTCAAAAATACTGTTGTAGTGAGCACAAAATCTCTCTTTCACTCAATACGGAGTAACCGGAGTTTCTCCAGCAGATCCAACTCACAGATGCACAGCACGCTCCCCAGAACCCCCCCCCCTTATCCCAGCATTAGGACAAGCTCTTTGCTAGCCTCTCTCTATAAAAGATGGTTACCACCAGGGCTTTTTTTCAGCAGGAACACGGTGGAACAGAGTTCCGGCACCTGTTGAAAATGGTCACATGGCCGGTGGCCCCGCCCCCTGATCTCCAGACAGAGCGGCACGGAGGGCAATCTCAACTCCCCTCTGTCTGGAGATCAGGGGGCGGGGCCACCAGCCATGTGTCCATTTTCTCCTAGGGCAACCCACTGAGTTCCACCACCTCTTTTCCTAGAAAGAAAGCCCTGGTTACCACCAACATTCCCTTCTGCTTTATTTATTGCTTTTCATTTCTATTCATGTATTTTTAAGAAACAATCCAACTCCCTACTGTACCCCGAATGCCCTGCTACACACACACACACACACACACACACACACATCCTGCTGCACAGATTGTTCTCCTTACTGAGCACAAACTCTGCTTCACCAGTTGCATAACTGGGCAAAGTACAAGCTGTACTTGTAAATGCCATTGACACAGAGACAAGACTTGCCCGTCTTCCTGGAGACTATAGTCCTTTTCAAATGTTACAACCGTGCCTTCTGAGAGCCTACAACTATGCATAATGGGAGTGTGCGCTGCCTGTGACCCTCCTGATGTTGGAGTAGAGGCGACTCTGTATCCCTAGACACCAGTGGGGTGCTATTTTCCCTTTACATTAGATGCAAACCCTATATTCGTATGATGTCTCTCTTTGTCTGATGGGAGCTAGAAGCTTCTGGCTCCTCCTCCTCTTTCTGTGACCTTTCTTCTCTCTCTCCTGCTGGTCTTGCAAGAAGCAAGATGGTTCTGTAGATCTCTCATATACCTGCATGCAAGAGGCCCACCCATACTTTCACTTACATACAGCTGCATTCGCTGACCACTTGTAATAGGGAAGTGTTATTTAGATTAGGTTTCTATTTTGTTCTGCTACTACAAAAATGCAAGTGAATATGAAACCATTTCAATAAAAGTAAGTTTTATCTGTTGCAATATAGTGGTTTGAAGAATGTTTCACCACACATGATTCCGAGCTATCCTGACTATGCAACTTTAGTGCATCAACGAACAAATATCCCCAATATTTGATGTGTCCAGTCACCATTAGACATGGACATGAACAGCATTATGAATGGGGAAAAAATCATGAACAGCCCGTCTGTTCGCGAACAAGCCGTTTCTAAACGAAAAAGTGGTCGTTGTAAACCTTGTTCATTGCCTTTGTCAGCCGTTTGTCACGCCAGACAGTCTGGGGCCTTTCAATCAATTCCCCTGGCAACGGCAGGGACTGAACTCTGTCTGAATTCCTTCTGGCTTTAACCCTTCAAAGTACTTCCAGCAGAGAGTCCCGTTTTTGCCACTGTGAAGAGAAAATGACAGCCAACGGGGAGACCCATTCATCATGCCTTTCCCGGGGTGCAATCTCTCTGAAACTTGAGGGGTCTTCGGAGGACAGTGAGGACTATGTCCCCTGCAAATTTGGTGGGCATTGGACATTGGGAAGGTCAGTTTGTGGGGTGTTTAAAGGGCCCTGCCCCTTGCACATGGCAGGAAAGGGCCCTTTAAACTATCAGCTGGCATGTGGCAGGGGGGAATTCCCCTTGCCACCTTCCAGCTGATAGTTTAAAGGGATCTTTAAAGGGCCATGAACAATGAACAACGAACATATTTGTGAACAGGGTCATGTTCCTTACTGTTCATTGTTTGTTGTTCGTGGATGGCAACGAACAATGAAAAACTTGTTCATTTTTTTCTGCTCGTGCCCATGTCTAGTCACCATGTTGCACGGACAGGGGTGATACGTTTATTTATCTTGCATATAAAGCATTAGTATGCACAAAATGACTACTGGATTTTTCAGGAATCGTAATCTTGATTGCTGAGGTTGTATGCATTAGTAAATACATGGCAAGCAACCGCACCTCTCAGGAGAACTGTGAGTAGCCTGCATGGTTTGCAGGTTCCTGGTATGTGTAACTATACCTTCTGCAAGCTACTGAAAGTTCCGCCAGCTGTTACCTGCATAGACTCAGTCCAGTGTCTGGTGTGGAGGTAGGTAGGATGGAAAGGTCTGCATGAAATAACCTAAATAAAAATAAATAATGGGTACAGAAGACCTTACCGAAATCCTGTTATATTTTTTGCTGGAGGTCATGGGATTGATTGAGAACTTTCTATAAGGAAAAAAAAAACTAGAAAAAAATGCATGGCTTGTTTCAGTGGAAAACATTTGAAGCATTTCACACAGGGATTATGAAGCCTTAATATGATTAGAATTTTTAAGAGTATCTACTATATTAGAGTCTTGAATTTGGGAGATTAGCAGGGCAGTCCTAAACAGATTTACACTCTTCTAAGTCTATTGATGTTAGTGGGCTTAAAAGAAAGTAACTCTGCCTAGGATTGCACTATTAAGTTCCAGTGTACCATTCGACAGAAACGATTTAACGGTCAAGCTGGAATTTCTCAGATAAAAAGCAGGGGGTAGTTCTTTGCAGCCTTGGTTCTCTGCATTAACTCTTGTGCACTAAAGGGCAGAGTTGCCAACTCTGGGTTAGGGAATTCTTGGACCTTCTCAGGGTATAATGCCATAAGCCCAGCCTAGGGTTGCCAGCTCCAAGTTGGGAAATTCCTGGAGATCTGGGGGGTGAAACCTGGAGAAAGTGGGGTTTGGGGAGGGAAAGGACCTTGGTATGGCATAATTCCATAGAGCCCACCCCCCAAAGTAGCCATTTTCTTCAGGTGAACTGATCTCTGTGGCCTGGAGACCAGTTGTAATTCCAGGAGATCTCCAGCCACTACCTGGAGGCTGGCAGCCCTAGTCTAGCCTACCAAGCAGCCATTTTCTCTGGGGGAACTGATCTCTTTGATCTGGAAATCAGTTATAATTCTGGGAGATTTCCAGGTGCCACCTTAGGGTTTATGGGTCCCCCTGGCATGAAAGTGGGGGATGGGGAGGTCATGGGGTGGCCCGATGGGAGGACTCTCAGGCTGCAGAACCCAAATACTTCACAGCATTTCCATGCTGGGAATGATGTTGTTCCCAGCGTGACGTGAAAGCAACTGGTTGGGCACCAGGCCGATTGGTAAAAATTCAGGCCCAAATCTACTGTTTGAGGATGATTTTTTTTTTTTACTAAATCAGTGCCATGCAACCTGTTGCTTATAATAATAATAACAATAATAATGATGATGATGATGATGATGATGATAATAATAATAATAATAATACCTGCACTTATATACCGCTTTTCTAGACAGATTAGTGCCTCACCCAGAGCAGTGAACAAGTTAGTGGTGTTATTATTATCCCCACAATACAGCTGGGGAGCTGGGGCTGAGAGGAGTGGCTGACCCAAGGCCACCTACTGAGCTCATGGCAGTAGTGGGATTCGAACCAGTAGAGTGCTGATTCACAGCCGAACCACTTAACCACTGTGCTACAGCACAGTGCCAGTAATGATGTCATTCCTGGTATGATGTGGAAGTGCTCTGGAGCATTCAGGAGAATGCTGCGGAGCTCCTGGGCTCATTCCCACACCTTCCCCCCCACACACTGGCCAAGTGAGAGATGGGGGGGCAGAAGCTGGGAGAGGGGAGTCCCCTGCCCCCACCAGAGGACTGGCAATTCTATCCCACCTAGAGGTTGGCAACTCTACTAAAGGGCCCAGAATCTGCTCCCTCCCCAAATTATGATTTCTGTGTTTCATCTGTGACAGTCTCTGGTCCTGGTCTAGAACTTGGCAGTGTTCAATAGGAACAGTTCTTTCCAAATAGTTCAGCATTGTGAGAGAAGATGCTTTCCCCGTGTCAACTGCTGCTTTACACTGAGAGCAGAACCACAAGTGACGCCTGACACAGGTTGGACACTAGTCAGCTTCCCTCAAGTTTTGATGGGAAATGTCGGCATCCTGGTCTTGCAGCTTGGCTCTCCGACTGCTGTCCAATGGACTTTTCAACTGTCACTTGTCCAACATTCCGCCAGGCTGCCTACATTTCCCGCCAAAACTTGAGGGAAGCAGACGAGTGTCCAATCTGTGCCTTTTGTCACTTGTGGTTCTGCTCTGAGCCTTCGATGGAACCTGTATATCTCATTCTGGAGGGAATATTGCAAGTCAGCTTTCGATGGCTAGGTTGCGAGGAGCTATATTTCCCATCGACAGGTTTTTATCTCTGTCGTAGTTCAGTCCTTTGGCAAAAGATGATACGAAATTGTTCATGTTTCAAGGACTGCAGAAAACATCAGTCTTTCCAGAGTCAGAGCAACTGCAGAGGAAACCACTCAGTCAGCTGCGTACCAAGCATCTGCAAGGGTGACCCTCGGCATCCTCTGTCTGATTGCAAGGTCTTTGATCAGTTGAGTGGCGTACAGCGACAGCTCATGGCGTGGGCTGCAGAGAATACCCCAGCCTGCACTACTAGTAGACACTGCTGAATGAGGCACTGGTGTCCTTACTGAAGAGCATTGAGAGAGTGCCATGGAACAGCTAGGGCCATGGCCGCAACACCACATAGACATGACTCAACGCTTGTTTGTCAAGTGTAGGGAGAAACAATGTTAGCTAGGAAGCATAGTTTTAAAAGACAGAGCTGGTGGAGATTGCTCTTCAGAGGGTTTGTTAATTTCATCTTCACCTCCCTAAAATCTCTGTCAATTTCACCTCTCCAGTCGAAAACTGTGTGGGATCGCAACCAGAGGGCAGTGAGGAATGGGAATGGGCTGGAGCTGTCTTCCAGAGCCCGGCTCTGGAAGGCAGCTCCCGGCTCTAGAAAAGGATTTTACATCCTTTTCCTCTTCTCAGGTGAGAGTCGGACATCCTGTCCACCAGACTCTAGTTCTTCAACGGAAGCTGTGAGCATTAAATTGGTCTAAACTGAAATCAATATAAGTTTGTAGAGCGATAGGTCTGTGTAATAGATGAGAAGGTACAAATGTAAAGAAATTGATCCAGTCTGCACTATTGATCTAATTTGTTGGCAATGATGGTCTGCAAGCATGTCTGTTTTTCACACTCCTAGACTTGAAGTGCTTCATTGGCGTAGGCAGGGGAAGTTATATCCATGCCTCAAACATGGATGGTGGTGGTGGAAAAGATGGTTATACTTCACTGAGATCCACACTTGGGGGCCTGGCATGGATAGTAAACCCATTTCTATGATATGGTCTACTTAATGAAATTTCTAAATATTTTTTTCCTGTTTGACGTATGAGATTAACAATACAATCCTAAACAAAGTTATGCTTTCCCAGAGTACTTCATTGGACTTAGAAGGGTGCAACCCTGTTTAAGATTGTGCTGTATATATAGGTAATGGGACTGAAGAAGGCAGCACATGTTACAATTCGGTTCCTGTCCCACAGCGATGATGCTTGGGCCATGGATCTATCAGAAGGCTGAGAAAGGTGAGTAATTTGGGGCCCCGATGACCTTTCACAATAGAAAACAGTATTCTATTAATTTACTTACTTCATTTATAACCTGCTTTTCTCTCCAATGGAGACCAAAATTGGCTTACAGCATTCTCTCTCTTCCATTTTATCTTAATTGGCTTATCCCCCTTAGCAGGGCTTTTTTTCTGGGAAAAGAGATGTTGGAACTCAATGGTGGAACTCAGGACCGCACAATGACATCACTTTGGGTCAGCTGGAACGGGGTGGGTGGGGTTAAAGTTTAAATCACCCTTGGCGAAAATGTTCACATGGCCGGTGGCCCCACCCCCTGATCTCCAGACAGAGAGGAGTTTAGATTGCCCTCCGCACCAGTGGCACGGAGGGCGATCTAAACTCCCCTCTGTCTGGAGATCAGGGGGCAGGTCCACCAGCCATGCGACCATTTTCAAGAGGTGCCAGAACTCCGTTCCACTGCGTTCCTGCTGAAAAAAAGCCCTGCCCCTTAGGAACATGGATAAAGACTAGAGTTGGGCACAAACTGAAATACGAACCAAAATTAAGCACGAACCAGGCTGGTTCATGGTTCGCAAACCGCAGTTCGTCAGATCCCATTTCTGACGAACTGCCACAAACTTTAGGCTGATTCGTTTGGTTCATTTTTTGGTTTGTGACTGCAGACAGCCTGGTGCCAATCAATCAGTTTCCTAGGCAACAGGGGATGGACTTCCTGCAGACCTTCTGCTGACCCAGAAGTGGCCTTCTGCTGGCCCGGAAGTGATGATTTTCTGACCTGGATGTGATGTTTTCACGAACCAAATGAACCGGTTTGCAAACCAGGGGCAGGTTCGTGAAAGTTCGTGGTTCGTGAAATTTTGGGTTTTTTCCAGTTCGTGCTCATCTCTGATAAAGACAAGGCCTTGTCTCCATGTCAGTAATCATTCATTCAAAACATGTATACCCTACATTTTATACCAACAGTACAATGTTGTAAACCATTATAAAGAACTATATTTCTTTATTAAGGAACAAGGCTGTAATGCCCCACACTCCCCTACTTCATCTTTGTGGTGGTATTGAAAAATGCAGTGGACAGGAACTAAACTGAGAAATACATTCTCACATCTTCAGGGGGTTCTTCTGTTATCTCGGAAGGCTTTATCAACAGGAATGAGTGTTTGATGTTCGGTCTCTTGGAAGAATTATTGATTGGTGCCTTCCATGTAATTGTTGTTTCCTGACTATGTTTTTCGATACCTGTATGGTTTCTAAGTATTCACTCCTCTTCTAAGGAAAACTTCTAAATGAGTTATAATCCAGAAGCTCGTCAAGGAACAAAGAAGATTACAGGAGAGTTTTGAGAATGTTTGAAGTGTTTAAGTTTTATTTGATTGTATATGAGTTACATTTAGTTTGATATAATACTATTTGACTATCTGGTAATATTTGAACTCGTGGATTGGATTGGATTGCATGTTGGATTATTTTCTTATATAAGAATATACACAAAATATTGGATAACAATGAATTTCATTGTATCATAATTATTTTTGAGTTAAGTGCCCTTTACTCAGTGTTTTTCTTGTAGTTGTCTATTGTGACATCAACAGCCAGTGGACCAGTCTTCTCCTGCCACCGTTGTGACATCACTAACTTGTTCACTGCACCGGGTGAGGCACTAATCTGTCTAGAAGAGCAGTATATAAGCACAGTTGTCATCGTCGTCATCATCGTCATTAGGGATGTGCGTTTCGGCATTCAGAATGCCGAAAGAATGCCGAAACAAAAGTGTTTCGGCTTCTTTCGGGGAATGCCGAAACGTTTCGGGGAATGCCGAAACGTTTCGGGTAGGCGAAAGAAAAAAGCCGAAACGTTTCGGGATTCTTTCGGCTTTCTTTCGGCTTTTCAATGGGAAAATGCCTCCGTCTTCCCGGACGTCTGGGGGAGGCATTTTCCCACCGAATAAGCCCAAAATTGGTGGGGACCTTCCTCTAACCCTTCTCTAACAACCACCCAAGTTTCAGACAGATTGGACTTTGGGGGGCCATGTTATGGCCCCCCAAAGCAGGTCCCCCCATCCTCCCATAAGAAAGCGAAGGAGCAGCATATTGTTAGCATGCTGCTACTCATCTTCTTCATTATTTCCTATGGGGAAAAAATGAAGAAGCAGGCTTCCTTTGCCAGGGGTGGCATTTTGCATGCAAAATGCCCCCTCACCCTCAGGGGCCCTTCTCCCACCCCTCCTCCCACCCCCCACCAAGGCTCAGCCTGCTCCCACTTGGGGGGGCCATTTCATGGCCTCCCCAAGTAGGTGCTCTAATCTCTACCACTGACAGCTGGGGGAGGCTTGTGTTGCCAGGGGTGGCATTTTGCATGCAAAATGCCCCCAAGCCCTCAGGGGCCCTTCTCCCACCCTTCCCCCCACCCCCCACCCAGGCTCAGACTGCTCCCACTTGGGGGGGCCATTTCATGGCCTCCCCAAGTAGGTGCTCTTTTCTCTACCACTGACAGCTGGGGAAGGCTTGTCTTGCCAGGGGTGGCATTTTGCATGCAAAATGCCCCCCAGCCCTCTGGGGCCCTTCTCCCACCCTTCCTCCCACCCCCCACCAAGGCTCAGACTGCTCCCACTTGGGGGGGGGCATTTCATGGCCTCCCCAAGTAGGTCCTCTCAGCCCCTAAAGTCCACCCCTTACAGCCCCACACAAACCCAATTCCCCCCCAGCTGCCACACACAGACCCAAATCCCCACATTAGCCCCTCACAGACCCAAATCCACCCCCACCTGCCCCACACCCATAACCCCAGGAACAGGCTGGCAAAGGCCAGCCCTCTCCCTTTGTTCCCTATGCTGGGAACTTCTAAACTCTCTTTCCCTGGGCAATTCTGCACAGCCCAGGGGTGCCACAATGGTGGGCACACTTCTGAGTGCCAGCTGGTCCCTGTGAAAGAGCACCTGAACCGCAGACACCCTCCCTCAAATTCCCCCACCACCTACAGAGATGGCTGGCCAGCCAGCCCCATTGTTCCCTATGATGGGAACCAACTGCACAACAAAGAATAAAACAAGAACAACACAAAATAAAGTTTTAAATTTTTTTTTCTCCCTTCCAAAGTACAAGTAGGCAAAGCATTATGACACATTACACCAGCAGTCCCCCACACAGAAAAATAACACAACTCACTTAACATCAGAGAATCACAAAGCACAATTCCTGTCAAAAACACTTTATTTCTTGAACAGCTTTAGGTTACACAGCAGGGGGGAACACCAAAGGGCATGGCAGCACTATCTTACACAAAAATAACACAACTCACTTAACATCAGAGAATCACAAAGCACAATTCCTGTCAAAAACACTTTATTTCTTGAACAGCTTTAGGTTACACAGCAGGGGGGAACACCAAAGGGCATGGCAGCACTATCTTACACAAAAATAACACAACTCACTTAACATCAGAGAATCACAAAAACACAATTCCTGGCAAAAACACTTTATTTCTTGAACAGCTTTAGGTTACACAGTAGGAGGGCACAACAGGGCATGATAGCAATGTACTACAAAAAATAATACAACCCACTTCACCGTTTTTGACAGCAATTGTGTTTGTGTGATTCTCTGATGTGAAGTGAGTTGTGTTATTTTTGTGTAGTACACTGCTTTCCTGCTCTGTGGTGCCTTCCTACTGTGTAACCTAAAGCAGTTACAGAAATAAAGTGCTTTTGACAGCAATTTTTTGAGGTGATTCTTTAATGTGAAGTGAGTTGTGTTATTTTTGTGTAAGATACTGCTTCCATGCCCTTTGGTGTTCCCCCCCTGCTGTGTAGCCTAAAGCTGTTCAAGAAATAAAGTGTTTTTGACAGGAATTGTGCTTTTGTGATTCTCTGATGTTAAGTGAGTTGTGTTATTTTTGTGTAAGATAGTGCTGCCATGCCCTTTGGTGTTCCCCCCTGCTGTGTAACCTAAAGCTGTTCAAGAAATAAAGTGTTTTTGACAGGAATCGTGTTTTGTGATTCTCTGATGTTAAGTGAGTTGTGTTATTTTTGTGTAAGATAGTGCTGCCATGCCCTTTGGTGTTCCCCCCTGCTGTGTAACCTAAAGCTGTTCAAGAAATAAAGTGTTTTTGACAGGAATCGTGTTTTGTGATTCTCTGATGTTAAGTGAGTTTTGTTTTAATTTGTCTGTGTGGGGGACTGCTGGTGTAATGTGTCATAATGCTTTGCCTACTTGTACTTTGGAAGGGAGAAAATAATTTTTTAAAAACTTTATTTTGTGTTGTTCTTGTTTTATTCTTTGTTGTGCAGTTGGTCCCCATCATAGGGAACAATGGGGCTGGCTGGCCAGCCATCTCTGTAGGTGGTGGGGGAATTTGAGGGAGGGTGTCTGTGGTTCTGGTGCTCTTTCACAGGGACCAGCTGGCACTCAGAAGTGTGCCCACCATTGTGGCACCCCTGGGCTGTGCAGAATTGCCCAGGGAAAGAGAGTTTAGAAGTTCCCAGCATAGGGAACAAAGGGAGAGGGCTGGCCTTTGCCAGCCTGTTCCTGGGGTTATGGGTGTGGGGCAGGTGGGGGTGGATTTGGGTCTGTGAGGGGCTAATGTGGGGATTTGGGTCTGTGTGTGGCAGCTGGGGGGGAATTGGGTTTGTGTGGGGCTGTAAGGGGTGGACTTTAGGGGCTGAGAGGACCTACTTGGGGAGGCCATGAAATGGCCCCCCCAAGTGGGAGCAGTCTGAGCCTTGGTGGGGGGTGGGAGGAAGGGTGGGAGAAGGGCCCCAGAGGGCTGGGAGGCATTTTGCATGCAAAATGCCACCCCTGGCAACACAAGCCTCCCCCAGCTGTCAGTGGTAGAGATGAGAGCAGAGCACCTACTTGGGGAGGCCATGAAATGCCCCCCCCAAGTGGGAGCAGTCTGAGCCTTGGTGGGGGGTGGGAGGAGGGGTGGGAGAAGGGCCCCAGAGGGTTGGGGGGCATTTTGCATGCAAAATGCCACCCCTGGCAACACAAGCCTCCCCCAGCTGTCAGTGGTAGAGATTAGAGCACCTACTTGGGGAGGCCATGAAATGGCCCCCCAAGTGGGAGCAGGCTGAGCCTTGGTGGAGGGTGGGAGGAGGGGTGGGAGAAGGGCCCCTGAGGGTAAGGGGGCATTTTGCATGCAAAATGCCACCCCTGGCAAAGGAAGCCTGCCTCTTCATTTTTTCCCCATAGGAAATAATGAAGAAAGATGAGCAGCAGCATGCTAACAATATGCTGCTCCTTCGCTTTCTTATGGGAGGATGGGGGGACCTGCTTTGGGGGGCCATAACATGGCCCCCCAAAGTTCAATCTGTCTGAAACTTGGGTGGTTGTTAGAGAAGGGTTAGAGGAAGGTCCCCACCAATTTTGGGCTTATTCGGTGGGAAAATGCCTCCTCCAGGCGTCCTGGAAGACGGAGGCATTTTCCCATAGAAAAAAGCCGAAAGAATGCCGAAATAATGTCGAAAGAATCCCGAAAGCCGAAAGCCGAAAGAGATTCTTGTTTCGGCTTTCGGCTTTAACAATAGAGAATCTTCTTTCGGCTTTCTACTTTCGGCTATAGCCGAAAATTTTTGGCTTGCACACCCCTAATCGTCATCGTCATCGTCGTCGTCGTCGTCATCATCATCATCATCATCATCATCATCATCATCATCATCATCATCATCATCATCATCATCAACAGCCAGTGGACCAGTCTTCTCCTGCCACCGTTGTGACATCAACAGCCAGTGGACCAGTCTTCTCCAGCCACCATTGTTGCATTGGCAGCCAGAGCAGTCTTTTCCTGCTGCTATTGTGACACTAGCAGCAAGTGGATCATTCTCCCAACGTCATTGTGACATCAATAGCCAGTGGATCAGTCTTCTCCTGCTGTCATTGTGACAGTTCTATCACTCTACCTGTGCCCTCTCTCCTATTTGCAATGCATGCATGAATATTTCAGTCTCGTAACTAGGGCTCATTTCGAGGGGGAATGCACAGGAACACAGTTCCAGCAGTTCCCCAAAGAGGTCACATGTCAGGTGGCCCCGCCCACCTGACTCTCAGCCATTTTGGGCCCGTTTCAGCCTGGATTGGGGCCGAAACGGCCCTGATCAGGCCTCTGACATGTGGTGGATCACTCTCTCACTCAGAAGCAGCCCGATCCTGACCATTTTGGGCCCTTTTTCAGCCATTTTCAGCCCCTTTTTGCCATTTTGGGCTCAATATTGGCCCCGAATGGCCAGGATTGGGTCCAAAACAGCCTGGATAGGTGATGTTAGGGGGTGTGGCATATGCAAATCAGTTATGCCAATGACACACTGCCGGTGATGTCAAGGGGCATGGCATATGCTAATAGGTTATGTTAATGAGCTATGCCCCAGCTCTTTTTCTACGAAATGACCCCTGCTCGTAACTGTTCCAGATTGTAAAGTTTCCCACCATTTGGCTGGGCATTAACATACATTGGAGGGATAGAGAGTGCAACCTCCTTCCACTAGGACAGTGTGCCTGTGATTTTTATCATGGCAGGCAAAGAAGGGTGTCAGCATTTTTCAGCTTCAGAACTGATGATTGGCTCCACCAGCAACAGCTGCCTGACTGTGGGTCATCGCCCAGGATTAGTGAAGGAGTTACATTCTTAGGACATTCACAGATTAATGTTTAAACTACAAGGAAAGCTCTTTAGTTACAATTAGAGGCAATAAGGTTATGCTAGGGCAATGACAGTGTTTTCCAGAGTTTTTAAATCGATGGGTGGGGAAGAGTGAAGAGCCCAAACAGGACTTGATACTGGTTGCAACCTAGACTGGAAAAAATACTTCTAGTAAAAGCACCAATGAATTTTGAAGACTGAGGATGCTGGCCGTTTGAGAGAAACATGGCTGCGGCGGTCCATCTGCTATCAGTTTAAAGCACAGATGGTCAAAGAGAATCTTGTTGCCTTTGGTTCTAAAGAAATATCGTGCCCTTGTAAATCATGGGGCTCTTTATTTTAATTTATTTTATTTATTCATTTATATCCTACTTTTCTCCCCAGTGGGGACTCAAAGTGGCTTACATCATTCTCCTCTCCTCTATTTTATCCTCACAACAACCCTGCAAGGTAGGTTAAGCTGAGAGTATGTGACTGGCCCAAGGTCACCCAGCAAACTTCCATGGCAGAGTGGGGATTCGAACCTGGGGCTCCGAGATCCTATAATTTTCTAAAATCCCTGGAGATTTGGGGGTGGAGGCTGGGGAGAACGGGGTTTGGTAAGGGGAGGACCTCAGTGGGGTATAATGCCATAGACTCCCCCCTCCAAAGTGGCCATTTTCTTCAGGGAGACTGATCTCTGTCACCTGGAGTTCAGTTGTAATCCCAGAAGATCTCCAGGTAACCCTATCACTCATGTCCCCCCTCTGCCCCTTGAGCTCCCATTAGATGCCAGGCAGGCCTGGCAACCATACCTGTCCTAACTCTTTTTCCCCATGGGTTGTCAGCCTCCAGGTGGCAGCTGGAGATCTCCCAGAATAACAGAGACCAGTTTGCCTGGAGAAAATGGCTGCTTTGAAGGGTGGACCCTATGGCATTATACCATGCTGAAGCCCCTCCCTTCCCCAAAACTCCACCCTCTCCAGGCTCCACCCCCCAAATCTCCAGGAAATTCCCAACCCACTGCTGGCAATCTTACTTTCCCTGAAGCCTAGGGGTTCCCAGGCCACAGCCAGCAACCTCCATGTGGGGCAGGGCCTAACTGGTAAAAACCAGAAATGACATCACAGATGCTCTAGCATTTTGCAAAAACTCTATAGTAAAAAGTTATGGTAAGGGCCCCCTTCTCCCTGGCAACAGGGGAGATAATTTTAGAAAGAGGAAGCCTTGTATGACTGCGAGAAGCATCTTCACCCATGTCAGGCTGCCTACCAGCTAATATCAGATTCTGAGTCCTTGTTGTTGTGGATATTATTATTATTGCCCTGAGTTGTCCTCCCTGTCTGAAGAAAAGTGTGTCGTACCAGGAACACAGTCTTCTCTGCAGTGGTACTTCAGCTCAGTTATTCATCAAGCCCTGCTCTAACTTGGCTGGTTGCCCACCCATTTTGTTAATTTTTTTTGGTCAAGACTCAAGACTCTGCCTTTCCACTATCTATTGGAGTGGGTATTATGTCAGTGGAAGCCAAATAAGCTGTCTTTCAGAGAAACTTCTCTGCTGCTCTTCATCATAATTTATTTTAAGCATCTATAGCCCGCTTCGTCCCCTTAGACCCCAGGCAGCTAACGAAGCAACAACAAGGAGCGAAACACGATAAAAATATAACAAAATAAGATGATTTACTGACAAACCTTTCTTACAGGGTCGGACCTATCAGGTGTAATATATTAACTCTTTCCTAGCTGTTCTGCATTTTTGGTCAAACCATCTGCTACTAGAATTAGTTCTGTTTTTGAAAGATGCAGCACTAGAGAGCAGGGGTTTATCTGAGCGACACCTTCAACGTTTCTAATAGCATCAGAGACATCCTGCGGCAGTAGGGTTGCCAGCTCCAAGTTGGGAAATTCCTGGAGATCTGGGGAGTGAAACCTGGAGAAACCTGGAGAAAGTGGAGTTTGGGGAGGGAAAGGACCTTGGCATGGCATAATTCCATAGAGCCCACCCAAAGTAGCCACTTTCTCCAGGTGAATGGATCTCTGTGGCCTGGAGACCAGTTGTAATTCCGGGAGATCTCCAGCCACTACCTGGAGGCTAGCAACCCTATGCGGTAGCATTTGGTGCCAGGGGACCACAAATCATCCTTCATCAATAACTGAACTAAATTGTCATGGAGCTGTTGAGTCCACTTTAGCCTCTTTTTACCAGGCTGACATCCTTCTAAAGGATCTGGGGCAGGGTTGAGAAAGATATCCCTAAAACTAAGCAAAAGCCTTATTGGGCAGTGGTTACTCTAGAGATGGGCACAAACTGAAATACAAACCAAAATTAAGCACGGACCAGGCTGGTTTGTGGTTCACGAACTGTGGTTCGTCAGATCCCATTTCTGACGGACCACCGCGAACTTTAGGCTGGTTCGTTTGGTTCATTTTTTGGTTCATCACTGCAGACAGCCTGGTGCTAATCAATCAATTTGCTAGGTAACAGGGGATGGACTTCCTGCAGATCTTCTGCTGACCTGGAAGTGCCCTTCTGCTGGCCCAGAAGTGATGATTTTCTGACCCGGATGTGACGTTTTCACGAACCAAACAAACCGGCTCATGAACCAGGGGCAGGTTCGTGCAAGTTCATAGTTCGTGGTTTGTGAAATGTGATGAACAACGAACCACATGGTTCGGGTTTTTCCTGGTTCGTGCCCATCTCTACTCTCTACTCTATTACCAGCTTCAAAGTCCAGAGTATGGCCTAGGAGCAAAGATGAAATTGCTAGTCAATAGAACTAGCTCCCCCAGTAGAAAAAAATGTAAACGTACCACCAGAGCTGTCAAATCTGGAGCCAAATAGAAACATAATAGTCCAACAACAAGATAAAAACACCGCACAGGATAAAATGATAGGATAAAAATGGCTCTGACATAACAGCTCACCTGCCACCAAATGGAGAGGGGCCATGGCTCAATGGAAGAGCATCTGCTTTGCACGCAAGTTCAATTCCCAGCATCTGCAGTTAAGGATCAGGTAGTAGGAGATGTGAAAGACCTCTGTCTGAAACCGAGAGCTGCTGCCAGTCTGAGTAGACAATACTGATCTCGATGGGCCAATGGTCTGATGAAGGCAGCCTCATGTGTTCACGCAGGTTCAAATGCCACCTGAAATAAAACTGTCTTGCATGCCTTCCTAAATGCATAGAAAAGAGCATCAGTCCAGTAGCACCTATAAGAGTAACAAAATTTGTGATAGGTAGCTTTCGTGAGTCACGGTTAGGGATCCCAGACCCCCGGTGGGGGTGGGGGATCCCCCCTGCTCCCCACACCCCACCCCCACTTACCTGAGCAGCAGGGGGGACACACTTTCCTTGTGCGCTCCCGTGCGCCTCAGCCACTGGGATCGGGCCCGTTTAGGCCTGGATCGGGACCACTGCAGAGCACAGGAGCGCTCCTGCACTCCGCAGTGCTCAAAACGGGCCTGATCCATGGCAAACTGGGCCTGTTTTCAGCAGCTGTGGAGTGCAGGAACGCTCCTGCGTTCCACAGTGCCTCAAAGCCGGGCCCAATCCATGGCAGAACGGGCTGTTTCGGGCGCGTTCTGCAGCTCCCAGCTGCACGATGTCACCCCTGAAGTGACATCATTGCGCCTCTCCCAAAATGTAGTGCCAGGCCCCTCCCCCCCCCCGGCTACCCGTCTTGATCTATCTGAATGCCTAGAATTAAGGAACCCCCGGCATCCACTTCGAGAAGCCACTGCAAAGGTCAATTCCATTGGAACTACCCTTGCTAAGCTCCTGAGGAAGCCACTTCTTTCTGTTCCAGCCAGGGCTGCTCTCCCCTACTTTTTCACATCTGCAAACTGCCCCATGAACTTGCTATTGGCTCCAATGTGAAACTTAAGATGCAGCTATGTAAGTAATGTGATGTTTACTATGGAGCCAATAATGGCTCCATTGGGCGGTTTGAGAATATGAAAGCAGCATAGGGGGAGGCTACGGCAGCCTCTCCCTGCCTGCTTTGGTTGCAAACTGAAAAGAGCCGGGATGCATCTGGGAGACACAAGACTTTCATCGCACCTGTGATGCAAAATCCTTGTGTTGTTCCCTAGCAAACACTAGGACTTTGCAATGTGTTATCTGGAGTCTTGGCCAAACTACACAATATACTGGCACATAAGTCAGGTAGGGGGTTCCCTATCCTGCCTCACATTCCCCACAGCCAGACAGCAGGTGCAAGGAATTTATTTCCCAAGTGCCACATGGCCAGATTCAGACAGAACCTTGCATGTGTAGCCCCCCAGAGGGGCAACTAATGGCTCTTGGGCCGTTTCAAGGCAGGAAAACGGGGTGGGGGAGGTCGAAGCCCCTATTCACACCACATCAGGTCCTGCAGTGTTTAGAAAATAAACTTTCCATGGCTACCATCTGCCTCAGGGGAATGTGAGTCAGGCCACTTCTAAACACATTTGTGTAGTTTGGCTCTTAGGCGTACCCCAAACAAAGGGCCAAGCTACACATGACAAATGACACTTGAACGGCAAGTGGATTGAGTGGAGGGCAAGTGAACAGGGAGAAATACACTTGCTGTTCAAGTGTCATTCGTCATGTGTAGCTTGGCCCAAAGTTATAGCAGGAAGTGAGTACACATTGCTAGATAAAGGGGGAAACACAACACATATTTTTTTTCCTGGGAGTTAATTTTTCAAAAAATCCAAGGGGAAATCCCTTTGCAAGACTTGATGGCTCAGACCTGAAGCCTTGCAAGACATTAGCTCCTTTGCTACTCAGCCAAGCAGGTGACACATTGACTAGTGTAGAACAAAAGAAGGCCTAACTAAAATCATATACTGAATCCTAAATAGCTGCTATTTCAAACTAGATGCAACCGATTGTTTTCTTTACTGCAGGCTTGACCCAATTGCTGCTCTTAATTTCATCGCTCCACTTACCATAGCTGGAAGCAATACACTAAATTGTGGGAAGGGGTTCCAATATGTAAATAAATAAATATGAGCTGAGGGAGGGTGTTATGGTTTTTCCTTTTAACCGCGTGTGCTACCTTTTCTTTATCAATATTTTGATCTTG
The DNA here is from genome assembly GCF_028583425.1 of Eublepharis macularius. Taxonomy (NCBI): domain Eukaryota; kingdom Metazoa; phylum Chordata; class Lepidosauria; order Squamata; family Eublepharidae; genus Eublepharis; species Eublepharis macularius. Next base: position 17,804,658 of record NC_072805.1, on the reverse strand, counting down.
CCTCCAAAATGCATCTGTTTTAAGGCTATGCAGCTTCCTTTGGAGTGATATCCCTTCATTATTTCAAAGGCACTAGGGTGGTATAGTGTCAAATAGGACCTGGGAGACCCAAGTTCGAATCCTCACACTGCCAAGGGGAACCTTGTGCCAGTCACTCATGAGAGACGGAGGTGTCACTATGTGCATAATGCTTTATATGTGCATTGAATAATTATTGTTACGTTCAACACATGTACAGCTGAGCATGTGATCGAAACCCTACATTTGTCTAGGTACTCGTTCTCAGTTTCGTTCATAAAGTGAAAGCTCATTGGCTTTTTCTTACAAACAGGTGTGCACACATATCTTCATGTGTCCACATTCACAAGCACTGTTCACAAGTTAAATGCATGTCCAATCTCTTTTTCTTTATATGTGTGTTGAGTAATTCTCATGTTATACTCAATGCACATACAGCTGAACGTGTGATTGAAACTGCACATTTATCCAACCACTGGCTCTCCTGATTCCATTTGTGAAGTGAATCTGTGCTAGTTCTTTCTTACAAACAAATGTATGCATGTACAGGCAGAATGAATGTGTTCACTGTAACCTGTGAAAAGGGCTATTGTAATATGAACAGGGTTAGTCTGACAACCATATTCAAAGTTTAACGGGGACCGGTGTGTGTGTGTGTGTGTGTGAGAGAGAGAGAGAGAGAGAGAGAGAAAGAGAGAGAGAGAGAGAGAGATCCTTTCTATCGCTGGGCTTCTGTTTTGTATCTTTTCATCTGTCCTCCCCCACTATCCAAATGTGAACTGAAAACATGGTTTCCGACTGCTGATATTTGGAATTTTGGTTGACTGTGCTTAGTTCCCATTTTACAATCTGTCATTTCCCCATTGTGCTCAGTTGCGTTGCCTGCTACACCCACCAGGTCTACTTTGATAGCAAGAACCCCTGGCAGCTTCCAGATTCATTACTGACAAAGTATCAGCTTTGGAAATGATTTCAGAGCCCGATTTCAAGCAAAATGGTTACAAAGAAAGCTCGACTGTTTTCAAAAAGTATTTCCTTGGTGGGTATTTTTTTTTTCACATTAGCTTCACTCAATTAGCTCTAGTGCTAGCAAAAAATCCTCCTCAGCAAGATGATCAAAGTGCATTCACAAAGCATTAATGATGACCTGAAAAAAGGGACCTAATTAAATGGAGAGTAATTTGACAAACAGAATAGTAGGTGGAGAATGCTTTCAATAAGAAAAAAACACTTGATCGGACCTTTATTCTATTATTCTTGGAAACAGTTGTGTGTGCACCTATGTGCATGCGCACCTATGTTTTCTTATTCTATATAAATTAAGGTTTCCTGCAATGCTTGCAAATGCCAGGGCCCAAGAGATGTTTGGGGCAAGACCTGGGGAGGGTTGAGTTTCAGAGGACATGATGTCACATCTTCTGTGATGCTCTAAGAATTTCCTCGATCTCTATGGTAAAAAACAGAGACTGGGAAAATCCCTAGAGTGGCACAATGTCTGTGATGTTTGGCAGAGGTTTGGAGAATGTGACATCATTTCTGGGTGATGCTGTAGGAATCCCTACAATATCTATAGTGTGTACCACAAAAATTAGAAAAATCCCTAGAGCATTACCATCGAATCAATTTACCCAGGACTTTTTTTTCTGGGATAAGAGTTGGTGGAACTCAGAGCCAAGCTACAAGTGACGCCTGACACAGGTTGGACACTTGTCAGCTTCCGTCAAGTTTTGATGGGAAATGTAGGCATCCTAGTCTTGCAGCTGTAATGGAGAGCCAAGCTGTAAAACCAGGACGCCTACATTTCCAATCAAAACTTGAGGGAAGCTGACAAGTGTCCAACCTGTGTAAGGCGTCACTTGTAACTTGGCTCTCAGTGGGTTGCCCTTGGAGAAAATGGTGACATGGCTGGTGGCCCCGCCCCCTGATCTCCAGGCAGAGGGGAGTTTAGATTGCCCTCCATGCTGCTTGGCGGCGCGGAGGGCAATCTAAACTCCCCTCTGTCTGGAGATCAGGAGGCGGGGCCACCAGCCACGTGACCATTTTCAAGAGGTTCCGGAACTCCGTTCTACTGCGTTCCAGCTGAAAAAAAGCCCTGAATTTACCCCATTTTTCCTTCCGCTCCTCAGATCCTTCAGGGTGAGTATTGGGGCTGAGGATGGGAGTTTGCCCTCCATAGGCAGGCAAATGGCAAGCCTAATCCAGATACTGTTTCCCAGTTTCATTTGTAAAATGAACAAATGCTCTTTCTTACAAACAGATATACGTGCAGGCCGTGCATGCGTTCACTATATCATGTGGACAGGACTTGAGAGATCCTTGGAACATTTCTATGCAGCCACTGACATGACCCAGACTGGCTTAGAAGCAACAAGGTTGCTTTCTTCATGAAAACCTAAGAAACCTTTCCATTTTCGCTCTACAGTGGTTTGCCATTACTGCAATGAAACCAAGCCGAAACAGTACAGGCCAAATTATGTGTATGTGCAGGGTGGGTGGGTGGGTGGGGGACATACCAATGTTCTGTAAAAAGCCTTACAGAAAAATATTTTGAATTAAACATGGGCTGCTAACTGCTGTGCTGAAAGAGCACAGGAAGACGAGAGTGGTTTCGTTGATGTACTTTTAAAAAGTAATGCCGGGTATTCCTGTAGCAATAAAAGATTAGTTCATTCCGTGGAAGGGAAATTTTAGATACCACACACAGACCAGGAAAAGCTGCAGAGAAAAGAGATTGGATCGTGAGAGATAATAGGAAGATTAAATTGGTCTGATTTATCCCTTGGATGCGAATTCCAAAATTGGTTGCCAAAACAGATTTGGGATTCACACCCACCCAACAGCCCAACCACTGCCAAATGCTTCCTCTTCCCACAACATGCCTGATGTACACTGTGACATTTGCTTATTTTTTGCTTGTCTTTACTGTGTCAGAGATTTATCGGCTACTTCTTTGTTACAGAATACACAAAGGGGAGAAGAGCCCCGTGGTGCAGAGTGGTAAGCTGGAGTACTGCAGTCAAAGCTCTGCTCATAACCTGAGTTTGATCCTGGCGGAAACAAGGTTCAAGTAGCCGGCTCAAGGTTACCGGGTTACCAGGTTCAGGTAGCCGGCTCAAGGAAGGCAATGGCAAACCGCCCCGTAACAAAAGTCTGCCAAGAAAACCTTGTGATGCGACGTCCCCCCCATGGGTCAGCTTACCACTCTGCACCACGGGGCTCTTATGGATGTGTTAATATCAGCCTCTGAAGCTGATGTTAACTGGAAGGCAGATTTATGTGGGACTAGGCAGTCTATGAAACACCCTGGATGCCAGAATGGTTCAGTCTTTCCAGGTAAGAACCAGCATCTTGGTTGCAATCCTAAGAACGCTTTCCTGGGAGTAAGCTCCATTGAATAAAATGCGACTTACTTCTGAGTAGACATGCTTAGAATGGCTGTCTTCGTGTTATTATGACTGGAAGCCAAGCAACAGCCAATCAAGTTCCTTTAGGACTGCTCGCTTTAGCCCACGGCACCTAAACGCTGCCACAATTTTCATCACTTGCATTTTCCGAAGAGACTTCAAAGGCAGCTCCTCCTGGAATGCATTGCAGTAATCTAACTTGGGGAGGAGGGAAGCATGGCATAGCCTGATCTCATCAGGTCTCAGAAGCTAAGCAGGGTCAGTACTTGGATGGGGGCCCCCAAGGAAGACTCTTCAGAGGAAGGCTATGCCAAAATACCTCTGCTTCTCACTTGCCTTGAAAGCCCCTTGCTGGGTTTGCCGTCAGTAGGTTGTGACAGCACGTACATACATAATCTAACCTAGATGGTCTCATCATATAACAAGCTAGCCAGGACTCAACTGGCCCGTGCAGCTCGGCTTTTCATGTTGGCATCATTGGCAGCAGTTGGCAGGTAATATCTCCATGCTATAAAAAGCTTCACCCTAGAGTTTTTGGCAGATCAAGCTGATGTTGAACAGAGCCAGCTGGTATTGGTTTAAGCCCTACATTGGTTTAGAGACCGAGAAGCCACTATAAATAATAGCCTTCAATTCAAGTGGCTCTTCCGTTGAAGGCTGTACTAGAGTGGGCTCTACTAGGGTTGCCACTTACTTGGAAATAGTGGGGGACCTTCCAGTAGTGCTCCCTGTCCCTGACTCTCATTCATTGGAGCAGTGGGGGGATGGGGGGTGGAGAGCATGGGGAAGTCACTTCCTGTTTCAGAACCGGAACTGACATCATGGCGCTCTAGGAATTTCAGCAGCATGCCTGCTGATCAGTCTGGTGGGAAGCTTGGCCTAAGAAGCTTTCCTTGGACAAAACAGGCTCAGAAATAGGGTTACCAGGTGGTCTCCCCCCCCCCAAAAAAACTGGAGCCTGAGAAGAAGGAGGCCCATGGTACTCACTGTTGGCAAGATCTACTCCCGGCCCTGATGCAATAACATCACTTCTGGAAGTGACATTATCCTGCCAGGCTGTGCAGGCCCCAACCCCCGAGTCTCTCAGCATCAGGGAAGAGCAGCCGGGTGCCGGCCGAGGGGAGCCTGCCTGGCCAGCTCAGCCTTCACAGGGGCCTGCTGCTCGGTGGGGAGTGGAGAGGCAGGGGTGCTGTGAGCCCAGCCTGTGAGGGCACTGGCCGTCTGGCCAAGCCCACTCCCACCTGTTCCGCGGTTGCATGTGGGACAGCTTTCTCCACCCCATGCCGCTCTGTCCCCCTCCTTGCCTTTCCTTTTCTCCTCTTCTCTGCCTCTCCCAGGTGTCCAGCATTTGGAGTCCATTTCCGCCAGTGAGTCCAACAAGATTCCAGACTGTCATGGTGAAAAACAGACACCTGGCAACCCTGAGGAGGAAGCACTCTTTCCTCCTTTGGCTGAAGGAAGGCTTCTCACAGTTGAGCAGAATGGTCGGGTGCATGCAAGCACACGAGTTTCTGGGGCTCCGGGGAGCTGTAATTATTTTTCCGGGAAAGATGACTCCCTTCTAGTAAGTTGTACTGTATAACTTTTGCTAATTAAATCCTTCGAAGAGATTTTGAAGAGCATTGCCAACTCTAGTTTGTGAAATTCCTGGAAATTTGGGGGCAATGACCAGAGAGGGAAGGGACAGAGCACAGTGGGGTTGTGTATACCTGCTGAAGCTGTTATTTCTTCCATGGGAAAAGATCTCTGTAGACTGGAGATCAGCTGTAATTTGGGGAATCCAGGTGGTTGGCAACCCCATGTGACTCAGATAATGCACTGAATTCAGTACAATTGCCAGCTCAAGCCTAAAAAGAGTCACGCCCGTCTGAGCCTGTTGATGTCTCATCTCTGCCATGCAAATCACGTGGCCGACTTAAGCAAGCGATTCGCTCTCATCCCCGCCCCACCCCCATCTACAGTCTGGGAATGATAACACTGGTCTACCTTCAAGGGCTGTTGTAAGGAATGCCAGGAGTGAAGTACTTCGAACCCTGAAAGCAGCATCAATGTTCGTTTTCTTATTTCTGCCCAGCATGAAGCAAGCATTTGCTTCTTTTCTCTCTTGTCTTAATTACATTGCAGGCCTGAAGAGAGGCCCCTGTTGACTTTTTTTTAAAAAAAAAAGTTCAGCACCTGGTACATTACAGAGAACTGTGATTCTCGAAAGCTTATGCTACAATAAAGTTGGTTAGTCTTAAAGGTGCTACTGGACTCTTTTTGATTTTAGTACATTATAGGCTCTTTTAGAAATAACAGTGGATGATACTGATAATTCAATATTAGCCAGCTGGTTTTATTACATTTGGTCCTGGAGTGATCACGTTTAGCATGAAGCCAATTGCCAATTTGCGTAAGAACATTCCCCCCCTCCTTTAAAATGATGGCCCAAAAATATCTTTCATCAATACTGTTTTCTTCTGGCAGTGAAAAAAATAGATTTAATCAGATGGTGCCTTAATGGTTGGAGGCCTCCTTCCTTTGCAGGGGGCGGGGGGCGCAAATCAAGCATCTCTGCAATGTTTTAGAGAACAGCAGGGACCTCGCAAAGCTTCCTTCAGTCCGACACAAGTAATTACCTTCTAATCACTCTTTTATATTCTACGACATGACTTTGGGTTGCACAAAATGGTATTTTGCTTGAACACGGCATTACTGCAAAATACAGTAAAATTAAAGCGAGCTTTTTGGGTTTGAAAATATGGTTTCCTGCTGAACAAGCTGTGAATTAGAAGCTTGGACTGTTTAAAACAACTCCGTCAGCCACCACGCGTGCTTCTTTCTGGTTTATTCTCAGTTTCAGCATGCTTAAGAATCTATTCTCAGATGCTTTCATAACAGTTGAAGAAACCTCTTTTAAAAAAAAAAAATCAGTATCACTGCAGTGACATCTCTCCAGCCCAAAATTATCTAGATGAAAATGCTTAACATTTATATATCACTTTAAGTGTTCAAAGTGCTTCATATAGGTTATCTTACAACAGCTCTGTAAGTTTGCCAGTATCATTGAACTGCACATAGGGGAACTGAGGCTGAGCTGAGGAAAAATATGGTTATTTAAAAAGACACCTTTTTCATTTAAATTGTAATAAGAGAGCCAGTTTGGTGTAGTGGTTAAGAGTGCGGGACTCTAATCTGGAGAACCGGGTTTGATTCCCCACTCCTCCACTTGAAGCCAGTTGGGTGACCTTGGATAAGTCACAGCTCTCTCAGAGCTCTCTCAGTCCCACCCACCTCACAGGGGGATTGTTGTGGGGATAATAATAACATACTGTTATGGCTCCAGGACAAATTGCAGCTGCACAGTTTGGAGCGAGACCATATGATCCCTGAGAAACAGAGACTACTACGCTTGTAGCAGAGGTAGGGTTCCCAGGTCCCTCCCAGCAACTGGTGTATGGGGGAGACTTACTGGTGAGGATGTCATGTCATCATTGATGTGCTAAACAGTTACAGAATTCAAGACCACCTAACGAAATAAAGCTACTCCAAGTCAGTTTCATACAAAGTATTAATCATACATTAAGTGTTATTAATTGCCATTCAATTCATTCACAATCATTATACCGTCTCCCTTACCAGACCTATAAAATGCTGAGTGCATATCACAGATATTATTATTGGTAATGACCATTCTACTTCATACTATTTTTTGTTTTGTTTTGTCCAGTAGTTCAATTATTTGGACAATGGTCCAAATGGTCACAAGTCCATTATAGGTCCAATAGCACATAGACAGAAATGTCCATCTGACGGGATGACCGGTTGAAGGTCCCATTTCCGGATTCCCTTTCTCAAAGATGGAAGATGTAGACTGTTCCGACGTTACTTTCAAAAATTACAGACTTGCATTTAAATCACCATTATCTCAACGTTGGGTGCTGCTTCAAGTGAAGGCTGCATAATCATTGATGTGCTGACATCACTCCTGGAAATGACACCATCATGCCATTATGCCTACTGGACTCTTTTTGATTTTGCTACTACAGACTAACACGGCTAACTCCTCTGCAGCTATATAAATAGATGTTCTTTAATTGCTCTGAACAGGCCACTTGGCCAAAGACCTTTGGTTGGGCAAGTATCTTCACTACTTAGGTCAATCAGTACATTAGGTAGTTCCATGTAATTGCAAATGTGTGAAATTTTCAGATGCAAATTGCAAATGCTTTCCTTACCCACCAATTTTTGAGTTTTCTCCCCTTTTTTTTCTTGTCAAAGTGTCCTGATTATTTCTTGTTTTAGCCATCCTTCTCAGGATGTCTGGGGTAACAAAATATTGAGACTCAGTTTCATAATATTTGGATGGTCTGAGATGCACCTGTGCTTTCTATGAACTTATCTGGACTCTCTTAGCCCTTAAAACTTTGCTTCTTGCTTCTTCCTTGATCTCCTCCTCCTCCTCCTGTCTTGTCTCAGCTTCCAGCAAGGCCTGTGGCTAGAATCTGAGTCCTGACTGATTATTTTACTGGCCAGATTTGCCTGGCGGTTCTTGCTTAGCTGGAGATGCAGATAATCAGATTCCGTCTACACAGCAATTGGATGCTGCTCAGGCAGAATTTCTTGAGAGCTAAGGGGCTTCTTGACCTCCTAAGTTGCTTCCTGCATGTGGATAGGTGGTAGGGTTGCCAATTCAGCCTTGGGAAATTCCTAGAGATTTGGGGCCAGTGCCTGGGAGAATGGATGGCAAGGAAGGAAGGGAGCTCCAATTTTCCTCCTGGGAAACTGATTTTGGCAGTCTGGAGAGATCAGTTGTAATTGCCGGAATAGGATTGCTGTTCCTCCACTAGGCTGACTGCATTGCCGAACTCCCGACCTCAAGCGATCCGCCGGCCTCAGCCTCCCGTGCTTAGACTGGGATTACAGGCGCGCGCCACCGCGCCCAGCTGGCGCGCGCCTGTAATCCCAGTCTAAGCACGGGAGGCTGAGGCCGGCGGATCGCTTGAGGTCGGGAGTTCGGCAATGCAGTCAGCATATAACGTCAGAAGACGACTGTATAGGTGAGCTGAAAGGGTCCAGAAGAAGTGGCCCGGCTCATACTAGCGGAGCGCGAAAAGCTCCAAGGATCATAAGGATCGCACTATGGGTTCCTCCACTAGGGGCAAGGGGTCCCCTGCTCTCAGCCTCCTCCCCTCACCAACACTCACCTGGCCGGCGGGGCAAAAGGCACAGGAACAGGCCTCCTAGGGCATGCTCCTGATGTGATGCAACGTCAACACATCAGGAACAGGATGTGATGCAACGTCAACACATCAGGAACAGGATGTGATGTAATGACATCACATCAGGATGACCCAGGAGCGATGTCATCGTGCAGGTCCCAGGAGCGCTCCCGGGCTTCACACCGGACTGATTTGGCCCGTTTGGGAGCCCAGATTGGCCTGGCACGAAACCCAGGAGCACTTCCGGGACCTGCGTGATAATGTCACTCCCAGAAGTGACATCATTGGGCTGTGCCACGTGAGAAGATGCCTAAGGTAAGTGCCAGATCCCCTGCTCCCACTGGGAGGGTAAGCGGATCTGGCAACCCGCAGTTGGTAAACTTAATAGTTGAGGCACACAAAGAAAGCTTGTTGTGCACCAAGCTGGTGCATAGAAGGAATGAGCAGCTGTATTGGCTGTCAGAACTCTTATAGTAAAGAAGGCGTGTAGCCAGAAACGTGGTGGTGGGTGATTGGGCGTTACAGCACGCTACAGAGGCCATTGAAATACATGCATCCTGGGCTCACCAGCCTAGTTCACGAGAACCTTTCTCTATGTAGTTTTATACTCCCACACTGGGAAATTTGGCAGAGTGTACAGCACACGACACACACTAGCTCTTAATTGGAAAGCCACCAGCACTTGAAATGCAGCCCGCTCTGGCACTGAGTGGTTTTGCTGGACACAATGAGAAACAAGAACCTGGTTCTTTGGCCAAGAATGAGGCATCTCCTGCTACTTTCCCCAGCAGCATCCAACAATAATTGCCTTGCTACTCGCACGCAGTGACGGACTTTTGATTTGGAGTTGGCTCAGTATATTTTTTGCTCAGCGTTCAGGAAAAAGACCCGCCAGTTTTGTGAGCAGTCTTTCCCTGCTCGTGATGCACTCGGCTGCTTCGGCCTGCAAGGGCATCACTTTACTGCCCTTGATAGTTGTACTTTGTTTTACCTGCTCTGTATGGATTCCACAGCACTCGCTGTGGCAAATGGCCGCCTGTAAAGTAGGGATAATTTCCAATTTCTCAACCCCCCTCTTTTGACAGAAGAGCCCGGTTTCAGTTGACCCTCCCCTTCCAACTGACCCTTGTGTGACAGTTGATCCTTACATCAGTTGATCCTTACATCAGTTGTGTCAGTTGATCCTTACATCAATTTTCCCTCCTGTAAAGCACACATTTTTAACTATTAATGAATAAATCAGCATTACAGTGATTCAGAATTCGATGACTACTGGCTGGAATCCCGTGGTAAATTTCTGCTAATGGAAGGAGCGGCAATTTTTTGCCGATTCTCCCCTCCCACTGCAGACCTCTGTCCCCCATGCTGGCCCATACCCTAAAGGCAGTGTTTTGGGGAGCAGTTCAGGCTGTGGGAGGGAGGCAAGGAAGTCCTTTTTCTCTGACAGGAATAATTTCCCTTAGTGGAGATTTACCACAAGATCGAAGCCAATGTATCATACACCATACACACATACATAATACCAATGAATCTATAACACCAACAGCGGAAAGCAGAGAATGGAAATTTAAGCAAATATAAAACTAAATACAGAACATTTGCTTATGCCTACTGTAAATCCACATGCACCCATCAACAAACTTGCCTGAGGGGAAAAGAGAGTTTTAGTTTGGACGCGGGAGCAAGTACATAAAATGCCTGTAGTTCCTTGGATCTTTGAATATCATTTGTTTGTTTTAAGCAGTGCTTTTTTTCTTTAAAAAAATGTTTAGGGGTACTCTCAGTTTGACTCAAAATCACCATTTTATAGTTCAAATTGGAAAAAATAAATGCAGTCAAGGGACAAAATTACTAAGAACATGCATTACCTCATATTACACAGCTCACTGTGCCACTCAATGAGGTTATAGGCCAAACTTGCATCAGTAAAATACCACACTACTTCACAGATTAAACGCTTGCTTCCATCTGAGACTCAAGAAACACCGTGGAAGGAAATGACATCAGAAGACTGTCAATGATGAGAATTATGGGTGTCAATATTGCCAACCAAGCCCCTCTATAGTGACACGTGCGCACAACCAAAGAGTTTCAGTATAGACAAACTCTTTGCACTCTTTGCACAAAACATACACAAATACACAAATTGGTTGCCGCCATCGGGGGTAGCAACAAGACTGACCAATCACCATGCTAGATTCCATCTACCAGAGCTCCAAGTGGCTTAGAGACGACTTGTTTGTATTTGTCTGCACCCTAATGATAACTGATTATGCCAGGGATCTCGGTGGCGTGTTTGATGCTCAAAGACATTCCATTTTTTGTAAGATGAACAGCACTCCTAGTGAGTTTAAATATAACTAAACATCTTTGTTGTCAACATGCACTACGTAAAACTTAACAAATCACATAAATATCCATAATACGTTTGGAGTAGGTTTAGCGGGAATTCCAACATTTTAAATTTTTTACTTTCTCCCATTAGATTCACAGAATGTTTAGGGGTATGCATCCCCTTGCATCCCCCTAGAAAAAAAGCACTGGTTTTAAGCATCCATACTCCACCATTGGTCCTGACCTGGATAGCCCAGGTGAGCCTGATCTCATCAGATCTCAGAAGCTAAGCAGGGTCTGCCTTTGTTAGTAATTGGATGGGAGACTTCCAACGAAGATCAGGGTCACAGAGGAAGGCAAACCATCTCTGTCAGTCTCCGGCCATGAAAACCCCACCAGAGGTCGCCATAAGTCAGCTATGACTTGAGGGCACTCTCTACTCCACTGTACCATTGCAGGGGGGAATCCCTTCATGGCGGCTAACCGCCAACAGTTTTAAAGAGAGCAACATCACAATAAAGTACAATGAGAAAATAAGATGTACAGCTACATCTCTAAAACAGAGCCAGCCAAGAGTAAGAACCAAAAACCAGCATACTAGAACTGAGACTAAAAGCACAGGTGAGTCACCACTATTGAACCAAGCTAAGGACATAGCAAAAGGACAGGGGCACATGCGCATACTGTTGGAGGGAATTCCAGAGTCTAGTGCAACTACTGAGAAGGCCCTGCTCCTTTCCAAGCAATCTTCTGGTAGCCAAGCATCATAGAGCACAACCTCTGTAGCGCACCTCAGCAAGGGATCCGTTCATCTCAGGCATGTTCAATCGGTAGCAGAAGCTAGAAATATACAAGCTGTATGACTAGAAAACAGCATCCAATTCATGGGAATAAAATAGGTTTGTAAACATCAGGGCAGCATCCAAGAATTTCATTTCTGGAAATTTGGCAGCTATTAATGCAATAACAGTTATTTTGATCGCAAAGTGGAAACCTAGGAGATGCTGTGGGACTAGAGAGCTTCTCACAATTCAAACATTTTCATACAGTCAAAGTCTCCTAAGACAAGGAATTTTTTTTTCACAAGTAAAGAAAAGTATATTTTAGGAATAAAGGCAGTGAGTGGCACTTCTAATAAAACCTAATCGTTAAGTCTGTGATTTTTAAAATATTTCTACGGCTTTCCCAGGACATCACACTCAAATAACATATTAAATCAAATTTGAACTGTCCCAGTTTCACCCAGCAATCATGAAATCAGAAGCTGAAATAAAATCAGAAATGTGATCCCAGGGTAACTGTTCTTGCAGAGCTAAATACACAACCAAACATGAGTTTTTCTTAAAAGGTAAATTCTGTTAATGAAAAAATAGAACTTGGAGCTCATTTTAGACTAATTTAGGGAATCTTCCTGTTTATTTCTGTGGATATATACTAGGCTAGCCAACTCTGGATTGAGAAATTCCTGGAGATTTGGGGGGGGGGGACCTGAGGAAGGCAGGGTTTAAGGAGGAGGGAAACCTCAGAGCCAAGCTACAAGTGACGAATTACACTTGCCTGGCAAGTGAACAGGCCCACGTGTATTCCTCCCTGTTACTTGCCATTCACTTGCGCTCGAGAGCAAGTGAATAGCAAATGAACAGGGAGGAATACACGTGAGTCTGTTCACTTGCCAGGCAAGTGTAATTTGTCATTTGTAGCTTGGCTCTCAGCAGGATATAACGCTGTAGAGTCTCTCCTCCAATGGATCTCTGGAGATCCATTGCAATTCTAGGCAATCTCCAGATCCCACTTGGAGGTTGGCATCCATAGGATATACTGAGCAAACATTTAATATGTGTGCACCACGTACACACTTTTTAACACTGGTGTACACTGATATATATAGACAAGTATTCATCCAGCCTCTTCTTGAAAACTGCCAGTGAAGGGGAGCTCACCACCTCCCTAGGCAGCTGATTCCACTTTTGAACTAATATATATGCATGAGACCCCTAGATTCTCTTTCCTTCATACCCTGAGAACCTGCCCGACATAAGGTGATCAAGATGTTTATATTTTCTTATGAGTTGTTGAACATTCACAGCAACAGTCAAGAATGTCTGCTTTTAAAACCAGATTAAAACAGAAGCCTTGGAACCAAGATTTGTTTTTAAATCTTCCAAGACCAAAGTCGCAGTAATTCTGTTTTCTTGAAAAAAAAATAGAGAGATTATGTTTGCACTCTGTTCTTGCAGTCAAGGCTGTCTTAAAATAAAATCAGACTGAAATGCACATGGAGGGGTAACTTTCTTTTAGATCTGAGCCAGAAAAGGGGACTCTTGCCAGGAAAATGTTCTCTGCCTAGGGAAAGGGGCCACATTTGGCAATATAGCAGGAGAGTAACAGTGAAAACATTCACAAACTGTGCAGTGGTGAGGGGAAGGAAACCTGGCCCCATGTTGCCAAGGCAACCTGACTACATTCCCTTCCCCTTTCCACTGGGGGTTTCCTTGCCCCACTCTCACTAGAGCACAGCAATGCATGGAATGGCAGCCAGTTGCTGTAGCAACAGAGGGATGGATTCTGTCCCGCCTTCCATGCCTTGATGGCAATAATGGTTTGTTGGGCCTCAGTGACAATATTATGTAGCCAAATCCATTTGGCTATTTATGGTTGTGATGTCATCTCATTATTTAATCTCCAATTCTGATCAGGCCGTAAAGCACAAGTAGATGAAACAGAACAATCTGCAAAAGCCAAACAACAAAAAATTAATAGTATTTCAAGTCTTCATCTCAATTTTTTTTTGTGAGCCAAAGTTCAGTTGCTCACAACTGATTCATTTGAAATGTGGTGCTAGAGGAGAGTTTTGCGGATACCGTGAATAGGGATGGGCACGAACAGCAATACAAACGAAAAAAAGCCAGGAACAGCCCAATCAGCTGTTCGCGAACAAGCTGTTCGTGAGGCCCCATTCTAAACGAACAGGTGGTCATTGCAAGCCTTCCTTGCTGTTTGTCAAACCAGACAGTCTGGCACCTGCAATCAATTCCCTTGGCAACAGGAGGCAGGGACTGCCTGAACTCTGTCTGAACTCCTGCTGTTGCCCTGGAAACCCCAATCTAAGCCCAATTTAGCTTGATAGGCAGGTCTTCCTTTCAAGTGTGGAGCTCCAAATTTGTTACAAGGAAGCAAAGAGCAGGGGGGAGGGGAGCTCCCAGCTCTGGTTTTGCAGACAGTGAGGGAGAGACAGTTGCTGTTGGCATTTTGAGAGAAAGAGAGAGACAGGGAGAGTGCATTGGAGCTTGAATTTTCTTTGTGTGTGGTGGGATAGGGATCTACCTCTTCAAGTTCCAGGGCTGCTGCCAGGCTCTGGGCCAAGCTATTATTTATTACTGGTGCATTTCCTGCTGTCTGCTCAGGTAGGGTTTCTGGGAGTGGTGTGGTAGGGATCTTGATGGCTGGAGGAGAGCCTGCTGGCCCCCACGAACAACGGACAATGAACATGTTCGTGAACAAGTCATGTTCGTTGTTCGTTGTTCATTGTTTGTGGATGGCAACGAACAACGAATATCATGTTCATTTTTTTTCTGTTCATGCCCATGTCTAACCATGAACAGCCAAAAAGACAACTAAGTACGTTCTAGATCAAATCAAGCCTGAATTCTCCCTCGAAGCAAAAAATGACAAAAACTGAGGCTATTGTACTTTGGTCACATCACGAGAAGACAAAATTCTCTAGAAAAGTCAATGCTAGGAAAATTAGAAGGCAGTAGGAAAAGAGGAAGACCTAAAATGAGATGGCTGGACTCAATAAAAGAAGCAACATCCTCCAGTTTGCAAGAGCTGAGCAAGTCTGTTAATGATAGGGCATTGTGGAGGCCCTTCATTCACAGGGTCGCCATAGGTCAGAGGCAACTTGACAGCACATAACACAGTTCAGTTACAGCCATAGTTCCTCAAATAGATGACAACCCCCCTAAAATCTTTGATGGGCACAGTGGCTTCTTTCCTATCAGTTTGCTCAGGGAATGGTGAAGACTTCCTCCAACCTTTATCCGCATCTCTAGAACTTCTTTTGCCACAGGAAAGCTCCTTAAACCTCAGGGAAGTTTTAAACAGGGCTGATTAGAGCTGTCAGTCCCCCAGTGGGGGCAGGGTATCCCCCACTTTCAGCTTCTGTCCCCCGCTGCCACCCTCCTGGCCAGCAGGTGGGAAAGGCCCCAGGGAATGAGCCCAAGAGGCAAAAAACGTCCTGGGCTAGGGTGCAGGAGGCACGCTTTCCATGGTCATGATGACATCACTTCTGGAAGTGATGCCATTGCTCCTGCTGGGAGTGCACGCATGACAACGTAAGTGCCAGGTTCTCCTCCTCCTGCCTGGAGGGTGAGGGGACCTGGCAACCCAAAGACTGGGTAGGGTGGTACGAAATCAGCCCAGTGTTTCTGATCCCAGTAATGCTTCGGGTTGGCAACCTCCAGGTGGTGTCTGGAGATCTCCCAGAATTACAACTGATCTCCAGGCTACAGAGTTCAATTCCCCTGAAAAAACCCGCTACTTTGGAGGGTGGACTCTATGGCATCATATCCTTATGGGGTTCCTCCCCTCCCCAAACCCTGCCCTCTCTACTCCCCAAATCTCCAGGGATTTCCCAACCTGGAACTGGCAATCCTAATGCCTATGAGCAGCTCCCGTTTGTTTTACTGGGGCTTCATAGGACATTCTCCCTCGTCCATTGTGCCCGTGTATTCTTCTGCAAGTTTAAGACATCATGTGGCTCCGTGGCGTGGTTACCAACCTCCGGGGGGGGGGGGGCTGGAGTTACAACTCACCTTCAGACCACAGAGATAAGTTCTTCTGGAAGAAATGGCAACTTCAGAACGTGGACTCCATGGTATCACATGCCTGCTGAGCACCCTCCCCTTAGGAAACTCTGTTCTATCCAGGCACCACCCACAAATCTCCAGGAATTTTCCAAGAAGGAGTTGACAGCCCTTCTCGGTGGTATTTATTGCGATTGCTCTCCATTGGAAGCTTGTGACCGATATTGTGAACAGAGGATAACGCTACCCATGCGAATAATCCCATTGGTTTGATGAGGCATCTAATCATATGACTTCTAGGTTGGCAAAGGTGAGTGTTTCGATACGAAGCCTGCAAATCTTCTCAAGATTATTATTCACATTATAAGCTCCTCGAGGCTCTTGAAGGAAACGCACATGACAAGAGAAATTCTCGCTGAGTGATTGGTTGAGTGTTTACTGGAAGGTGGGAAAATATAACACTCTCTGGTTCTCATTGTCTCTTCTTGCTTTTTAATGGCAGAGAAGTTAACACAGCTGTAAGTTTGTGAACCCTTCCGAATATATTCATTTTATAGCACTTTTTATTGTACAATGTGCAATGTCTTCACAACTCCTTGTGACTACTCGTAACTGGGCACTTCACACTATGTGATGGTCACATTCCACTAGAGTCTGTAGGTCTATTCACATGTTATAGTGAACGCATGCATATCCTGCCAACGTGTGTTCACTGTTCAGATGAAATGGGGGACCAGCAGCATCTAAATAAATGTGGAGTTTGTATCACATGTTTAGTTTTCCATGCATTGACTGTAACTCAGAATTATTCAACACCCATAGAAAGAACAATCAAGTGTACGCTGTACATGAATGGTACATATGTTCTCTGTAACTTGTGAACAGAGCGTGTTTTAAGGTTGTCAACCATCAGTAGGAGATAGGAATGCAGGGATACGGGGGAGCTATTGTAATATCATAAAACCATAGATTTTCCACTAATTCCTAGAGCAGCGTGACCTCACTTCCAGGTGTTTAATGGAAATGATATCATGCTGTCACGCAACAATTATTTTTAAATTAATTTTTCTCCTGCCAACCGAAAGAGTGGCAGAGGGAAGTGGGAGTTGCTGGCAACTCCAGCTTGTGTCAGCGCTACCAAGATCCAGATGTGGAATGTTTTTGCCTTCCAATTGTGTTTATGGGAAGGGCCATAGCTCAGAGGTAGGGCATTTGTTTTGGCAGCATACCTTGGCATCTCCACGGAAAAAGACCCCTTAGGAAGTAATGCAGAAAACCTCGGCCTGAGGCCTTGGAACACTTCTGCCACTTAGAGCAGATGTTACTGAACATTTTAGACGAAGGATCTGACTCAGCACCAAACTACACGTTATGGTGGCCACAGGTCCGACCTATGGCCACTGATGCATTTTAGAGAAAATGTAGCCATTTAAAATCTGCTGCAAGGTCCCAATCCTATGGAGCAGTGGTACCATGCCACCCTCTCCCCCCCTTCTGTGTGTTTTCAAGGGCCAAAACAGTCATGTAGGGCTGTTTCAATACTTGAAAAGCCATGGGGGGTGGGGAGAGATGGCACCACGCTGGGAGTAATTGAGACTTTATCGCAATTTTTAAACGGCTAGATTCTGCTCTAAAATGGTGTTAGAAGCCATGGGTTGGAACTGTAGTCACCATAACATGTTGTTTGCCCCCAAGTACGTGTGTTCTTGAGAAAAGGTGCTAGAGAAGAGAACAGGTATGTTCTAAGCCCCCCCCCCCCACACACACACACACCATT
The DNA here is from genome assembly GCF_028583425.1 of Eublepharis macularius. Lineage (NCBI taxonomy): Eukaryota > Metazoa > Chordata > Lepidosauria > Squamata > Eublepharidae > Eublepharis > Eublepharis macularius. Next base: position 17,787,119 of record NC_072805.1, on the reverse strand, counting down.
GTATAAGTGGCCAGTGCAGATACACACACATCCTTAATTAGAAAGGGAACACATACGGGGAAAGGAAAATGAAAGAGAATGTTAGCATTCCTCATCCTTTTACTATTTATGTCATTTATTTGTTATTTATAGTCCGCCTTTCTCACTCAGACTCAAGGCGGATTACGCAGTGTACACCAATACAATCAACAGGTGAGACATTAGATAAACAATACAATAGGGTATGCAGGGCTTTTTTTCTGGGAAAAGAGGTGGTGGAACTCAGCGGGTGGCCCACACAGGGGGCAACTCTTGGTGGGAGGTGGTGCCCCTGTGCGCCCGCAAAGTGCACACATGCTCCCAAGGCCAATGACGTCACTTTGAGTCAACTGGAACAAGAGGGGAGTTTTTAAAAGTTTAAATCACCCTTGGTGAAAATGGTCATATGCCTGGTGGCTCCACCCCCTGATCTGGAGATCAGGGGGCAGGGCCACCAGCCCGGAACCTCTTGAAAATGGTCACATGGCTGGTGGCCCCGCCCCCTGATGGGGCGGGGCCACCTGCCATATGACCATTTTCAAGAGGTTCCGGAACTCTGTTCCACTGCATTCCAGCTGAAAAAAAGCCCTGCGGGTATGTATAGCAGAAATGTGAAAAACATGCCTAAATCTGAATGCAGAGCTGAAAACTTCTTTTCATCTTGCCAAGAAACAACCTAGCTTCTTCTTAAGCACCTCAAGCCCAGGTGTACAAGACCGTCATTTCTTCCACTTTATCTTTACAACAACTCTGCAAGGCAGGTTAGGCTGAGTGTGTGTGGCTGGCTCCCATGGCTGACTGGGGACTTGAATCTGAGGGCCAAGCTACAAGCGACGAATTACACTTGAATGGCAAGTGAACAGACTCACGTGTATTCCTCCCTGTTCACTTGCGCTCCACTACATGATCGAGTGGAGTGCAAGTGGAGCGCAAGTGAACAGGGAGGAATACACATGAGTCTGTTCACTTGCCATTCAAGTGTAATTCATCACTTGTAGTTTGGCCCTCCGTCTCTCAGATCCTAGTTCAACACTTAAACCATTAATCACACTGGATCTCTCTATAGGGATGTTTCAAATTATATGGATGTGTTGGTCCACCATCTCATGATTGCTCCGAGAGTAAGAGAGAGAGAGAGAGAGATGGTGGGAGGGGGAGAGAATAGTCCCCCTGTGTCTGCTTAGGGCTTATTGTGTGGTTCTATATACAATACCCATTCTATCTGGCAGAATTACAACTGGGAGACAGAAACTGTGTTCAGATCTGCAGGTTGGGGGCAGCTGCAGTAAGCACACTGAAAAAAACTGGGTTTTTCCATTTTGTCACTTATAAATATTGGCAGGGGTACTAGCAACGTTTCAGCCAGCGCTGATGATGAGAAAAAGGGATTAAAGAGACCTAGAACAATTGGGATGACGGCCATTCTACGTTTCAAAAGCAGCATGCGGTCTACAGAGATCAGTTCCCCTGGAGTAAAATGGCTCTTTGAGGGGCGGACTTTTTGGCATTAAACCCCATTGAGGTCGCTCCCCTCCCCAAACCCCATCCTCCCCCAGTTCCACTCTCAAATCTCCAGGAATTTCCCAACCCCTGAAGTTGGCAACTCTAAGACATATACGTAACTGCCAGGTCAGGATGCTAACAGATTGTGCAACCCCCACCATTTCAGGTCAAAAATTGCTCATTTTGGTCCTGCTTCTTCCTCGAACAAATCAAAACAATAGGCAGGATGCCGCAATCAGCATTTGAACTTGCCATGACTGAATTGCTCATTTAACTGCAAATCAAACCTCTCGTCAGATTGCCTCCATGTTTTGCTCTTCGTTTCGATGGAAGCCACGTCGAGGAGCTTTGCTCCTGTAAGTCACTTCCTATTTTGCAGTGTCTTGGGCAAGCTGTGCCTTGCTAAATAAGCTGCTTTGGTAATTTATTCATTGCAGCCGATCAGAGAGGCTGCTGGCTATAATGCAGGATAAGCATCGCAGGAGAGGGTGAGGGATCGCTTCCACTAAGCTTTCCAGGCTGCAACAGAGAAAGAATTCCTTCAACAAAGAAAGACTTTTCTTCATCACATGAAGCCTTTTCTCAGCCAGAGTTGCAGCAGTTGCCAGCCTCCAGTTGGGGTATAGTGTAATGTCTGAACCTCATCCATGCCAATTTTGGTTCTGTTCTACTGAATACAGTGTATCTTGCTATAGCTCACATTCACTTTGCTGGTGTCATAACCAGGGGTCATTTCCTAGAAAAAGAACTGCAGGAACTCATTAGCATAACTCATTAGCATATGTCACGCCCCCTGACATCACCGGAAGTGCGTCAGAAGGCACCATTCACCCCTTAGGCTCCTTTCTGCAAAAGTCTCCAGGTATTTCCTTAAAGCAGAATGAACTCAAAGCAGCTTACCCTCCTCTGGAGAGCCAGCCCTGCTTGCACTCACTCACTCACTCTCTCAAGTCACAAATGAAAATAAAGCAGCATGAATTCCAAGCAGCTTGCCTTCCTTTGGAGCTCAGCACCACTCGGCTTGCACTCACTCATTTTCTCTCCCCCACCCAGTCACAAATGAAAGTAAAAGAGCAGAGCAGAAGGAATCCAAGCAGCTTGCCTTCTTTTGGAGCCCAGCACCACTCGGCTTGCACTAGGAGGAAAAGGAATCACGTGGGCGGGGCCCAAACCCACGTGACCTCTTTTTAGACCTACCGGAACGCTGTTCCTGTGCGTTCCAGCTCCAAATAACTATTCTTTTCTCAGGCTTCCACAGGTGCTTATCTGTTGGACTGTAACAGCTTCCAGTGTTTAGGACCTTGTGCTCATTCCCAGACAGTGCTGTGTCTTGCTTCCTAGTAACTCATGGTGATATCACAAATATGTGAAACGTTCTCACACCAAGAGAGCGCCAAAGTATTGTTTTCAGTTGGGAGGGGGGTAAAAAGGAGTAAACTAGAATGTTACAAGAGAAGTTTCTCTCGCATGATGTCATTCCTGTCAACTTCTACTCATGCTGCTTAGATGTCTACTTTGCTTCTAAGTAGTCCTATGGACTTGTATATGGAAATGATCTGATTTCTGAATAAAAGCCATTTGACTAAGTACTTGTGTCTTACTGCAAATGGGCCAGAGATCTGTCTGCTGTATCCTGTCATCTATAGCCTGACACCTGGAGAGCTCCTGGAATTATGATTGATCTCCAGGCTACAGAGATGAGTTCCCCTTGAGAAAGTGGCATCTTTGGAGGATGAACTCCATGGCGTTGATTGTTGTGGATTTTCCAGGCTGTATAGCCGTGCTCTTGGCATCGTAGTTCCTGATGAAATGATGCACTTTGTTATTTATGTAAAGGGATTTGAATATTATAATGATCTTAAATATTTCCTTTGTGTTGTTAAAAAATACGTTGCATTTAAATATTTCTTTAATAATATACACAGAACCAGGGCTCATTTTGAGGGGGAACGCACAGGAACGCAGTTCCGGTAGTTCCCCATACAGGTCACATGTCAGGTGGCCCCACCCATCTGTCTCTCGGCCATTTTGGGCCCGTTTCCATGGCGTCACTCGCTGCTGAGCTTCTGCCCCTCTCCAGACTCCACCCTCCCTTAATCCAGACTCCACCCTCCCCCAAATCACCAGGAATAATTCATCTTCAAGCTAGAGAGATCAGGTTCCCTTGACAGCTTTGGAGGGCAGACTTCATGGTAGTCCATAGATTTTAGGAGAAATCCCTCCCTCAATTTTCCCCTCCATAAGCACTGCCAGGCATGAATCATAGCGAGAAATCAACAGCAGATTTGGTAACTGAGCCAGTCATAAACTAAGGTTGCCAACTCTGGGTTGGGAAATCCCTGTACAATTTGGGAGTGGAGGCCTGGGGAGGGCAGGGCCTGGGGAGGGAAAAGAACTCGGCCATGTATAATGTCATAGAGGCCACCCTCCAAAGCAGCCATTTTTTCCTGAGGAACTGAGCTCTGTCATCTGGAGAGCAGTAGTAATTTGCAGAGATCTCCAGGCCTCATCTGGAGGTTGGGAACCCTATGACATATTCATTGCAGACATCTTCTCATTCTGCATGCCCTGCCCCTTCTCCTGGTGCTTGCTAGTCTCACAAAAATTTAGCAGGAGTTATTAAATATTGGTGTGGGCCTATAAAATCCCCTCAAAAGTTCTGTCTTGGCGGTAGCCTTGAAAGTGCAGTCTGCCCCCCCCCCTTCTCCAATAGCTGGGAGCGGCAATCGATGGCATGTTGCTCTCAGGCCACCCCAAGAGGCTCTGAAAGTCTCTTTATGTACTTGTAGGGCTGCCAGTTTCCCTTACCCTCCCAGTGGGAGGGGGGACCTGGCACTCATCTTTTTGGATGTCTTGTGAAGCGCGGGCACTTTTGGCCCCTGCATGATGACATCACGTCCCAGAAGTGATGACATCACTTCCCAGAAGTGATGTCGTTGCACTGCCCTGAGAGCAAGACCAAGAGGCCTATTCCCCCACCTTTCCCCTTCCCCCTGCCAGCCAGGTGAGTGTGGGGGGGCGGAGGGTGGGAGCGGGGGATCCCCCACCCCCACCGGGGGACCTGGGATCCCTATGTGTTTGCACCTTGTTTCCAGGGCTGTGTGAAGACCAGATCTGCCTGCTACGGTCCTTCTCTGATTCCCAGCACAGCTCCTTTCCTTTTCTTTCTGTACTTTCCCCCACTTAAGCAAAGTGCTTGCTTTATTTATTTAATACATTCCTGTTCCTGCCCCTCTGCAATCTGCACACGAGGTGGCTTCCAACGGGAGCTAAAATTATAATATTTAACTAGAAAACAGCAATGCCTTCAAAGACCTGCATTCCAAGCAGAAGGGGAACGTTTTTGCATTACCCTGGAAACACGCTGAGACAAGAGAGTCAGTTCTTTCAACACAGGCATTACGATAGGGCCATGTTAACAAGCAGGTTTCACTCATACTCATTTCCAATAATACCCTACCATTTTCTTCCCCCAGAGATCTCAAGATGAGAACTGGATTCCCATCAACTTAGCCTGTCCAGGCACTCACCAACTCTAGACCTGTTTAGCCTAGGACAGTTGGTGCATGTGCCTTCCCACCTCAAACCTGAACCCTACATCATCATCAACCAGTTGAATGATATAGTGGTTAGAATGTTGGACTAGGAGACCCAGGTTCGAATTCCCACTCTGTCTTGGAGCTCGCTGTGTGACCTTGGGCCAGCAACGCACTCTCAGCCTAACCCACCTTACAGGGGGGTCGAGGGTCGGGAGGGTCGAGAGTTGGAGTCTGGCAACCCCCCGCGACTCAAATACAGGAGCTCCGTCTTCACAGGATTTAATTTCAGTTGACTCTGTTTCAACCAACCAGTCACGGCATCAAAGGCACACTCCAGGACATCTGGGGCTGAGCCAGGCCGTCCGTCCATCATCAGGTATAACTGGGCGTCATCTGCATCTTAATGACACCCAAGCTCCGCACCAACTGGGCAAGGGGGCGCATATAGATGTGTGCTTTCCTGCCACTAATGCAATTGCATCATTATTTTGGCCACAAGGAATACTGAATCTCTATACACCAACATCCCCCACAAAGATTAAATACAAGCCATTAGGAACACCATCTCCAACCAGACCACAGCTAATCTTGCTACCAAGCTCTGCCCATTTGTCCTCACCCACAACAACTTCAGATTTGATGATGATTTATTTCTTCAGATCGATGGCACAGCCATGGGCACCCGCATGAATGCCACACTATGCCAACATTTTCATGGCTGATTTGGAGCAGCACTTTCTCAGCTCCTACCCGCTAGCACCAGTCTTATACCCGAGAGTCATTGATGATATTTTTATCATCTACAGACGTGAGAAAGAAGCGCTGGAGGAATAGGTTTTCAGCAACTTCCACCCCACCATCTGATTATGAATCAATCCACACAAGATGTTTTCTTGACACCTCTGTACAAATACATGATGGAAGCATAAAAAACACCTTATACTGATACCAACTGATCACCAAACATATCTATATGCTTCCAGTAGAAGAAGTGAGCTGTAACTCATGAAACCTCATACCCTATCACAAATTTTGCTACTGGACTCTTGTTCTTTTCTACTGCTACAGAAGGACTAACAGCTACCCATCTTGATCCACATGCTTCCAATCACCCTTCCAAACACACCAAACAATCCATTATCTATAGCCAAGATTTTCGCTACAGCCACATCTGGTCCAGTCCCTGTGACTGAGATTCTCACCCGCTAATCTACAGCAGAGATTTCTGGAATTACAATACCCACTGGATGTAATAAGAAAACAGGTCAACAAAGCCAGAATGATACCAAGGGATGACCTGCTACAAGATAAGCCCAAATGGAACAACATCAGAACACTGCTGGTGGTCCCATAACAACAACAACAATAATGATAACTGCACTTATATACCACTCTTCTAGACAGATTAGAGCCTTACCCAGAGCAGTGAACAAGTCAGGGCCGGATCTAGGGTTGCCAGCGCTCAGGGCAACCCAAGTCCGGGCTGTGCATGCGCGTGTGCTCCTGGCGCTGTATGATGATGTCATGTCCATGACATCATCATGCAGGGCGGAACGTGCCACCCGCGCAGCAAGCCGGGTGCCCTGGCGCACCGTGGAGTTGGCAGAGGCAGTGCAGGGGGCTGGGAAGCTGCCCGTGCCATTTGCCTGCCCTGCAGGACAGGGGGTGCACGGCAAGCCGGCCGCCCCCTGTCCTGCAGGGCAGGCGAAAGACAGCACGGGGGGGGGGGGCTGGGAGGCTGCCTGCGCTGCCGCCCGCACGCTTACGGCAGCTTGCCGCTGCGCCCGGCGCCCCCTCCTTGGCAGTGCTGGGGGCAGACTGCCCCCCTGCCCCCCCTCGATCCGGCCCTGGAACAAGTTAGTGTTAACATTCAGGTCTCAGCTCAAATCAATTAAATGCATCATTAATGACCTGCCACCCTTGCTGGACAATGATACTGCTTTCTCACAGGCATTGGGAGGCAAACTTTTTTCTTGCCGACAGATAGATCCCCTACCTTAAACAACTCCTTGCTCACACCAGTGCACTTCCCAACATGGACACAAACTCTGGGACCAGGGCTCACAATAAACCAAGATGCCAGCTCTGTCCCCATATTCACTCCAACAACGCAATCATTGGACCTGATATCACCACCAGCCATGCCATCTCAGGCTCTGTAATGATTTCAAGAAATGGGTGCATGTGTCTTTAAATGTTTGGTGAGATAGGTGAAGAGTGGGGGTGAAAGAGAGAGATGAGTGAGTGATATGATTGGTTGATGACAGAGAGTGGGCGGAGTGAAGGCAGTTTTCAGTTACTGAGGGAGAGAAAAAGGTTCAGTTAGGGCAAGAGAGGCGAGCTGTGTGCAGCCTGAGGGTGTGCATGTATTTGTGAGGGAAAGGCAACCTGAGTGGAAGCCTGAACTGAGTGTGTCTGGGAGACTATATATTCACTCTATTTGAAGCAGGCAAACTGTGTGTGCGCCTGAGAGAGAAAGAATTGAGAGTGAAAAGAAAACAGGCTAGCTGTGTGCTGTCTGAGGAGTTCTCTGTGAGAGAAATATAGAGCCTAGAGAAAGAGGCTAACTGTGTGTGAAGCCTTACAAGAGATCTGTGTGAATGAGTTTGGATGAAGCAACTAGAAGAACTAAGAACGACTTTTATGTAAACAATACGCTTCTTAAAAAAATAAACTTTGTTTTGTTATATCCCAGAGTTATCTCCCATTCCTATCCTCAGGGCCACATAGAACCACGAAGGAGCCTGACGCTCAAACACGTTACAAAAGGGAAAATTTAAATAAAACATTTTGGAATAATATATTCCTGGTGGCAGCAAACTACCCAGAGGGTGTAAGGGGGAGATTTAAAGCAAAATCCACCCTAAAGAAAGTACAGGTCACTTGTTCATCTTCCAGCGTTATGTATGCCCTCAGCTGTCAGCAATGCCCTTCAATTCTCTATATTGGACAAACAGGTCAGTCGAAAAGACTAAATGGACATAAACATGATATAAAAAAATCACAACGTTCAAAAACCCATGTGAGAACATTTTAATCTCCCAGGACATTCCATCACTGACCTAAGAGTAGCAGTTCTCAAACGGAAAAACTTCAATGGAAACGTACAACACAAGATTGCCGAAATTGAGTTTATTTGCAAATTTGGATCAAGAGATCCTCCAGGACTGAATCAGGATATTGAATTTTTCTCACACTACAGATGCTAATTTTCTGCACTTTACACCCATGCTCTATTAAGCTAATTACAACATGTATTATAGCTAGCTTCCTGACACTCTAATTTGCAATACCCACCCTTCTGCCTAAATTATAAAGAGTCATACCCTTTTCTACTCCATGTATCTGACGAAGGGAGCTTTGACTCTTGAAAGCTCATACTCTGGAGATCTAGCTGGTCTTTAAGGTGCTACTGGATCTGTATCTTGCTTTTCTACTGTAGACTTAAATTGTTCCAAGGAAGAACAACCCTGTGAGGTAAGTTAGGCTGACAAACAAAATGGCTGGCCCAAGGTCACAAAGCAAGCCTCAAAGCTGGTTTCCCTAGTCTGAGGATCTCATCATTACCTTATGCTGACTTTCACTAGATTAGTATTTGAGTAAGCATAAAATTGTTCAGAGTGACAGAAATGAACAGTATATTTCAGCAGAGGCAACCTGAAATCACTAGACTTATAGATTTAATGTTTCTAAAATGGAACACACACACACATCGCACACACTAAATGCGCTAATAACAGCAAGTTTGGCAGCATGTTGGCTGGGTGCTTGGGAGAGCAGAGTTCAAATCCTGCTCTGCCAGGAAGTTCACAGAGTAGATTTGGGATGGTCACTGCCTCTCAGCTCAAGAAGACTACTTTGCAGGGTTAGTATGAGGATAAAATCAGATCACAATACCTATGGCCACCTTCAGCACCTTGTTGCTAAACTGAAGTAGAAAAGTATTCCACAAAAAGCAAACCACGTTTATTTAATTTTGGATTGATCAGCTCCAGAGAAAGCAACCCGGATGATTACAGCCACAGTGTTCTTTGTGTTCAGAGGGCACTGCTTGGAGAGGTTTTCTGTGTAACCCTAAAGTCTGCACCCAGGATTTCAAGAGAAGTCACTGTAGTGAAAGTTATCTTGCTGCTTGCTTTGATGGACAGATGTGGCAAATAGCGTGAGACAGGATGCTACTGGTTTGTAGCCTATTGCCTTGCTCAGTACAGAGGAAGGCTTCGCACTCAGCTAAAGAGAGTGGCAAGATGCAAGCTAGGATTCAATTGCTACCAATTTATTAGCCTCAATTGGCTTTTGAGGGGGTGTGAATGGCAGGTTTATTATAAGGGGGGGAGAGACTTGGGGTTTTATTATTTTATTTTAGTTTTAATAGGTTTTTTTCAGGGTTTTTTCCTGGGAAAAGAGGTGGTGGAACTCAGTGGGTTGCCTGCACACGGGGCAACTCTTGGCGGGAGGTGGTGCCCCCGGTACCACATGTGCACGTGCAAAGTGCACGCATGCTCCCAGGGCCAATGACGTCACTTTGGGTCAGCTGGAACAAGGGGGGAGTTTTTAAAAGTTTAAATTGCCAAGTGGCAGGGAGGGCAATCTAAACTCCCCTCTGTCTGGAGATCAGGGGGCAGGGCCACCAGCCATGTGACCATTTACAAGAGGTTCCAGAACTCCGTTCCACCACGTTCCAGCTGAAAAAAGCTGTTTTTTTTAATTATTACTGTAAGCCACCTTGAGAGACGTGAAGATGTTTTAATACACAAATAAATAAAATAAAGCAAGATGTTCCACACCGTCCTTCTCCCCACCATCTGATATATGTGGGTAATGATACAAACCGACTTTATAGGGTTGTTGTATGTGATAACCTTTCTTAGAGCTTTGAACAGCTGAAATATGCTGAATATTATTAGCCAAGCTCCTTGGAGAAAGAATGGGATTTTAAAAAATCTAACAAATGTATGCATTTATTTAAAAGACCACTTCAAGAATCTCTTTTGGACAAGCAGGCAATCGGCCCGTGAAAACTTGCATTGCAATAATATGTAGCCTGCAAGCTAAGAACATTTTTCCTGGAAGTAAGCTCCACTGAATAACATAGGATTTACTTCTGAGTAAACCTGTTTAGGATTGCAGTGAAATCCCTTACAGTGAAATTCTAAGCAGACTTACAATGAAATCCGAAGAAGAGGAATCAATGGGCTTAGACTGGAGTAACTCTGCTTACGATTCCACAATTACTTAAAATAGTTACATAAATTACATACAGTGCTTGTGCCTCCTAAGAGAGTTTTCTAACCGTGAACTCTACTGAATAGATCTGAGTAGGCTTGTTTAGTATTGCACTGAAAGGATCTTCATAGTTAATATCTGCGAAATTTTAGGAAGTTTTCATTGCTTTGCTCGCTGTATAACCAACACTATTGCCTTATTTGTTTCATTGTTTGCTTCTCTCCCCCCCCCTTTTTATTTTGTAACATCCAGACTGACGAAGAGTTCTGTTGAACCCGAAAGCTTCCATATTGTGTCATTTGGGTGGGGCCCAATAAACGATATCCCGCAGATTGTGTTTGTTTTTGCTCGTTGAGTATTATTGTAGAAAAAAGCAAGAGTCCCTTAGACTAACAGAATTTGTGGTAGGGTGTGAGCTTTCGTGAGTCACAGCTCACTTCTTCAGCTTGTTGTTGTTATTATTTGGGGCGTGACCCTTGCGACGAAGGTAACCTAGACCCGTCCTCATTCTCAGAACTACAACGACCCAAACTCCCTGCGGTAGACCCTCCTGCCTCCGGGGGACGGCTGGGAGATGTAGTCCGCACGCCCTGGGCGCCCGCGGCCCGCTCGCTTTCGCCTCGGCGGAGCGTCGTTGGGGCGGAGAGGAACCGGCGGCGGGAGGAGGCGGGCCGAGCCAATCGCAGAGGCCGGGGGCGGGGCGGGGCGGGCCGGAGGACGGAGCCCGCGGCCGGCGCTGCAAGAGGAGCCGCGCATGGCCAGGCTGGGCGCTTCCCGACGGCGGCTCCAGAGCGGGGAGCTGTTCAGCGCCCGGGTGCTGAGTCTCTCGTGCGCCGCGCTGGGAGCATGGAAGCGGGCCGCCGCTGCCCCCTCGGCCAGGCACGGTAAGCGCTGCGGAGCCCGAGGGTGGGGCGGCGCGGGGCGAGAAGGGGAGTTCAGGCTCCCTCCTTGCAAGGGCTGCGTCGCTGCTTCTCCTCCCCGGGAGAGCAAAAGGCAGCCGAGGAGACGCCCGGCTCCTTCTCCTCCTTCCTCCCGGAGGCTCCCGGGCGGGAGGCACTCTCTGCGGCCTGGACCCCCGCTCATCACCCGCTCCCCTCCAGACCCTTTGGCACCTTGGAGACGTCTTTGGTTTTATTTGGCTGGAGGCTCGGTTGTGTGGGAAACTCCTGCCCAGCCAGCTACGGAGGAGGCAGCCGGATCCGGACGTGGGGTTGCGGTCTGAGTGGAGGCTTCTCCGGGATGGGTGCCGCTGAACACACCCCTCCGAAACTTGCAATGCGCAGGGCCACACACGCTGCAGGGGTGCACCTGTGATGCAGGGATAGAAGCCAGCGGTGTGGCTGAGATGTGAGGCAGCCGCTGAGATATTTTAAGAAATGATTTCCTCGGATTGCACTCCCCTTCCCCATTCCTCTTCCCAGTTTATGGGGGGGAGGGTTGGCACAATCATTTCTCATCTGGACTTCTCCGACTGTAGACAGGTGGGTGGCAGGGATATGGCAGCCCGCTGGGGTGTGCAGGTCAGGACGAAAAAGCAGCAGGGGTGTGCTGATGTCCAAACGCCAAGCCGGGATCTCGGTGACGGGATGTGATCACTGCCCATTGTGCTGTCTGCTGTAGACTGGAGGTAGATGGGGCGTGCATGCCGGCACAATAAAACAACCACAGCATCCCACCCACCCATCCCCAAGACTGGGGTGTTGTCTGTTGTTGTCTATATGGGACCTGGTCTCCTTTCCAGAGCCACTGAATCAGGTCGGCTTTCTTGCTTTGTCCCACATCAGGTGTATCAGGCAGCAGGAGGCAGTACTGCCTGCACGGAGTGGGGCGGATTATTGTTGCTTTACGTTTTCTCAGCCAGTGAGGAGTGAAAAGAGGTCAGCCGCCCAGCGGAGGCGACTCGGTGAAGCGCTTCTTTTGGGCGTGGATAATGTGAGTCTGAAGTTGAACCGAGGCGCATGGTGGCCACATGAGAAAGAGCTGTGCGAATGCCTCTTGAGCAATGGGGGGTGTGGGGTGGGGGAGATGACAACTGTAAGGAATGGCTGCATTAATCCAGGAGCAAACCAATTAGCACCCCCTTCTGCCATCTGGCCTTGCCTGGACGATGAAGGTGAGACAGACTCTTACAGCTCCAGGGTGCAATTCTGACCAGCGTAGAACATATGGAGGATTTTAAATCCAACAGCTAAGGGGGATTTAAAAGAAAAAAAATTAAAATAAATGCCAATCAGGATCATGAACAAAGGTGGCTTATTCCAGGCTCAGCTCTTTTGTGTGTGTTTTAAATAATGTCAGCCATTTTTGGCGCATGCATGGTTCGGTCTCTTGTGCGTGGTTCCCACCGAATCATGTTGTAGGCGTGTTTGGTCCTGGGAGATGCTACTGAGCTCTTCAGGGCACAGCGAAACCACAGCAGCGCGAGCGCCCTGTTTCTTTTGAGTATCTGGCAGGAGTGCATAATAGGATTTCAGCCTGGGCTGGCCATTTTATCACCGGCTGCCGATCCATGGATGTCCTGTGGCAAAGCTTCTTGGCTAAGAAATGCTGGCACATAAGAGAAGGAAGAGAGAGCTGAACGGAAAGAAAGACAGAATGGATCTGAGAGGGAGCCCCAAGCTTACCCATCAAAATATGCTGGAGGTTCTAGCAGTGCTCAGTTCCAGATAAATTGCTGTGAATCTCTTAAAGCGCTCCCGCTACCTTGTTTCACATGCTGTCCGTGTGGGGAAAGGGGTGGATCCTCCTTCTTTACTGCATGCTTTTGGGTGGAGATGCCAATGGGTTGCTATTGGGGCAGATAGCCTTGCCCTTAAAACAAATAGCTGTGGGGCAAGTTCAACCAACTGGCCAGGGGCCGTTTGGCTTGGACAGGGGCCCTAACACCCATGCCCACTGCAGAGCTGGCACCTGGGTCTGCTGCAAGGGCCGCTTGTTCCTTCCTAGCACTGGCAGTGGCCCACTGGAAACATGCTCAGTAAATTAAGGGGATTGATCCACCCTTGGGTGTTATATTTTGTTGGCTAGCACTGGCAATACAGTGTAGTGTAGTGGTTAGAGCATTGGACTGGGATCTGGGAGTCCAGGTTGAAATCCCCGCTCTGCCGTGCGGAGCTTGAAAGAAAGAAAGAAAGAAAGAAAGAAAGAAAGAAAGAAAGAAAGAAAGAAAGAAAGAAAGAAAGAAAGAAAGAAAGAAAGAAAGAAAGAAAGAAAGAAAGAAAGAGGGAGGGAGGGAGGGAGGGAGGGAGGGAGGGAGGGAGGGAGGGAACTATTCCAGGGGAAATAATCCAGAGTCAAGAGTCACAGTCTTGTGTGATGTAGGCTGATGAGCGTTGGTTTTATTTCATGCCTAGCTAAGCACCAGTTGCTTCCAAGGAGCTAGGTGTGGCAGAGCATCCACGACCTGGTCGCTTGCCATTGGTAGCCTCTGCCCATCTCCAGCGGAATGAATAGATCATTCCCACCCTGTCTTATCTTCAGGGACTGCTGTTTATCAATAGATGATCCGTTTTCCTATGAGCTGCTGCTCTGTGGCTCAGGGGGCTTCATTAAAAGGCGTAGGCTGAGAAGTCAGGCAGATCTTGAAAATGAGAAAAGCAGAGCCTAGTCGGTCAGCAGAATTAGGGCGCAAACCTAAGCAAGTCTGCACAGAAGTAAGTCCTATTTTACTTCTGGGAAAGCATTCTTAGGAGCGCAACCTCAAGCGCCCCTCCCAGTGCCATCCGAAGCAGAGTTACCCTCTTCTAAGCCCATTGGCTCTGGTGGATTTGGAAAGGCATAACTCTGTTTAGGGTGGCACCGTGAGTCACTAACTTGGAAAGCAGTCATACTCCTCTGTTCTACAGAAAACAGAGATGGTGCAGGGCTCAAACACAGGAGGAGAAGCCTCACAGGATGCATCTGTTTGGGGAATGTACCATTCCAGACTGCAGCTGATTTGACTGATTCAAATGTTTGATGGCTTCCTTCCCATTCTCCCCTCTCACCCACCCACACATGGATACTCCCTACTCTTATAAAACTGACAGAGTTGTGGGTGGTTGAGTTGTGTTTATGTGTTTGCATGTTTAAATTGAAATATTTTCTATGTTATTTTAAATCTTGTTTTAAAGTTTTTATGTTCGCCACCTTGGCGACCCCCATTTAGGGGGAAAGGCGCCATAAAAAGGGTTTAAAATAAGTAAATCAGTTCTGTGGGATGGCATTCTCGGCTCATTGATTCTCTTCGCCTGAAATGGTCCAGCCAGTTATCGTGTTGGATTCTGTTCATCCCGTTCCGGTAGTCACACGGCTCTCCAGTGGAGTGATTGGCAGCTACAGATAAATCTAAAATGTTTCTCCCTGTGGGATGTGCTTAAATATCATACAAAAGTGACACCATGCCTGAAGGAGGTGTGATTATCTGACTCCCACTGAAAAGGAGAAAAATGGAATATAAATATTCTAAATAAATTACATTTTTTTAAAAAACTTCAGGCGGTATACCCAACATGCCTGCAAGGAAGCCAAGAGGGTGGAAGATTTCACATGTCCTTCTACTGTATTTATTTATTTAGTACTGTCTAGCCCTGCTGTCCCCGCAAGAAGCTGAGGGCAGCACACATTGGTCTCCCTTCTTCCTTTTATCCTCACAACAACATTGTAAGGTAGGTTAAGCGGAGGGAGAAAACTGGCATAAGGCCATCCAGTGAATATTATGGTCGAGTGGAGATTGGAGATACAAAAAAGGGGTGAGGAGAAAAGACATAATGTTGTCTAGTATGCAAGATATGAGATATGAGGAAAGCCATAAAAGCTGACTGGTTTGAAACACCCATATATAAAACAACATAATAATATAATTTATATTAGTCTATACAGGGGTCATTTTGTAGAAAAAGAGCTGGAGGAACTTATTAGCATAACTCATTAGCATATGCCACGAGCCTTGACATCAACAGAAGTATGTCATTAGCATAACTGATTTGCATATGCCACGCCCCCTGACATCACCTATCCTGGCTGTTTTGGACCCAATCCTGGCCATTCAGGGCCGAAATTGGGCCCGAAATGGCAAAAAGGGGCTGAAAATGGCCGAAAAGGGGCCCAAACTGGTCAGGACCAGGCCGCTGCTGAGTGGGAGAGTGATCCACCACCTGTCAGGGGCCCAATCCGGGCTGTTTCGGCCCCAATCCGGGCTGAAACAGGCCCAAAATGGCCAAGAGGCGGGCGGGGCCACCTGACATATGACCTCTTTGGGGAACTCCCTCGAAATGAACCCTGAGTCTATATTTATTTTGTCTTCATTGTTTTGTATATTTGTTTCAAACCAGCAGATCCTTGTGTGTTTTTTTAAAATATCTAGTGTATTCGATAATATTTTCTCCTCCACCTTTTCTCTCTCCTTTCCCCTCTGCTTTTTGGGTTGGTTACACATTTTGGTTTTACTTTTTTTAATGTTGTTTGAAGGGGGATTTGAATCTGGGTCTCTACCAGCTATGCCTCAGGGGTAGACCATCTGCTTTGCAGGCAGAAGGTTCCAGCTTCAGTCCCCAGCATCTCCTCCAGATGCGAAGGACCTTTGCCTGAAACCCTGTCCGTTGCCGGTCAAAAGTAGACAAGGTTGACCTTGGTGGGCCAAGGGTCTGACTCAATATGAGGCAGCTTCATATGTTCAGCTAAAGGCAGAGAGCTGTTGGTTTGGTGGATGGCCTTCCAGAGGTGAGAGGATAGAGTTTAAGATGGAAAGAACTTTTAGACTTGTTTTCCTGTCCTGCAGCCAGTAATTTGATGTTAGGCTCCATAATGGGCCTTGTTGAATTGTGAGGCAAACAGCAGTGGCATAGGCACCTTCAGGGCTTTTTTTCTGGGAAAAGAGGTGATGGCACTCACTGAGTTACCCTCGGAGAAAATGGTCACATGGCTGGTGACCCCGCCCCCTGAGCTCCAGACAGAGGGGAGTTTAGATTGCCCTCCGTGCCATGGTGCGGAGGGCAATCTAAACTCCCCTCTGTCTGGAGCTCAGGGGGCGGGGCCACCAGCCATGTGACCGTTTTCAAGAGGTCCCGGAACTCCGTTCCACCACATTTCTGCTGAAAAAAAGCCCTGGGTACCTTACCTGACTGTCTAGACTGTATGAATCCAAATTTTCAAATGGAAGAGGAGGAAATGGTTAGAAGTGAAAATGATCCTCAGGTTGACTTCTACCTGAGACTTTAAAGAGCCGCTGCCAGCTTGAGTAGGTCATACTAACTTTGATTCAATATAAGACAACTTCATGGGTGTATTTGTTTGTTCCCGGCTCAAATTTGGTAGCTCAAAGCTCACATTTCTGGTCTCCTGCTGCAAACACTTGTTTCCCCCTCAGCCAAAGAGGTATGGTTGACTTCAGGTGATTTAGTTTGATCACCTTAAAATAAACTAGCGAGGCTTCTGAGGGAAGTATTTTAAAATGGTCTTTCAAAGTCTATTTTCACCTTTTGGAATTAAGAAACAGGCAACCGGGTGTGTGTAGCAGCACTACCAATACCCACCAATCATGGAGTGGCAGGCAGAGTACTTCCACAAGCCAGCCATTTTTGAAGAAAACAAACCTGCACGCACGCACGCACACACACACATACACATGACACAATTCTGTAATGCCATCATGATCTGTGTAACCCACAGAAAAGGCTGTATGGAGAACCACAGATGTCTATGCCCACCCATCGCCTGGAATTTCCACAGACGGAGGTTCAAATGCCCTTTTCCAAACAAATTCTCTTTTAACAGATGTAGAAATGCAGGGAAGGAAGCCTGGCTATTCCAAGCCTGTCACCTGGCACCACAGGAAAGGGAAGCCAAGCCCATGTCTTCTCTCAGGGAGAACGATGGCCTGAGAGAGGGAAGGGTCAGGCAAAGAGAACAGAGACACTCGGAGAAGTGATGAGAAAACACACAACAGAATATTCTTGGGCTCAGTGAACGTGCTTCTATTGATACCAGCGCAGCGTTACGCTGGCATCGGAGGTGAGAGTCCTGCCCCTCCCCTGACAAGCCTTTGGCACATTCATTTCTAGCCCTTATATTGGCATAGCAGAACCAAACTATCATTGGTGAGGTATTACACTGACATATATCCAGATACATTGGCTTATCTCCAAGTTATACCAGCATATCTGTTTAGCTAATTGGGAACTGCCTTTGGGTCGTGCCCTCAAATGCTTAAATCCTGTAAAATTTCATTTTGGCTTTAGATTGCATCCATTGCTTTCCTCGGCAGTTACACTCTTCTAAATGAATGAATTTAGAAGGGCATACATCTGTTTAAGGAGCCCCGTGGCACAGAGTGGTAAGCTGCAGTACTGCAGCCCGAGCTCTGCTTACGACCTGAGTTCGATCCTGGCGGATGCTGGGATCAGATAGCCGGCTCAAGGTTGACTCAGAGCCAAGCTACAAATGAGGAATTACACTTGCCTGGCAAGTGAACAAACTCACATGTATTCCTCCCTGTTCACTTGCCATTCACTTGCTCTCAACTTGTGGAGGCAGGGGCAGACGGCGGGGGCGGAGGCATGCACCACAGAGCTGGCATGCCTGGTCCGCAGCTGCTGCAGCCAGCCAGCCCCACGCACCACCGCTGCTGCCACACGCCCCCAGCCGGGCACAGCAGCCGCGGGCCAGGCACGGCAGGCGTCCAGGGTGGCGTGCAGAGTGCGGGCAGCCTCCGCACGCCGTCCCAGCCACCTGCCGGCCAAAGGGGCTGGCTTTGCTGCATGATGATGTCATCACACTGTGATGTCATCACGCAGTCCAGGGGCGCGCACACATAGGGGCAGCCTTGGGTGCCCCAAACCCTGGCACTGCCCCTGCCCCCGTGGGTCAGTAATGACTCGGTGCTTGCACAGGGGACTGCCTTTACCTTACCTACACCTGCTTAGGATTGCATTGTGAGAGGGTCCTTAACAGAACTATTTCTTGAGGCTGTGTTTAACTTGTAGCCTAAAAACTGTACTGCTTTTGATCTAAAAGCCTTGACACTGAAACCTAGAAGAGGTGGGGGCGTGGCAGCTGTGGTTATTTGGTGCATGGCGGAGAACCATTTGCATGTGCTCTGAACCAATGTCTTTAGCCTGTGCCGAGGAAGTAATCTTGGGGCAAAATGCAGGGTATGAGAGAGTGAGATTGCAGCACCACACCCAGCACAAGCGAGTCGAAATAGAACACCATCATGCGGATTCTTACCTGTGGCAACGATGGTCAAATATTACATCTGATGGGAGGAGAATTGACTTTTCCTCTCGCCGGGGACTAACCTGTAGCACAGATGGGTGCACGTCTGTCTGCCCGTCTTTTACCATACATTAGGAATCTACATCCTTTCCACATTAGGTGTGGAAAGGATGCTTAACAGATGCTGGGCTCCTGGCTTTTTTATTGCTGTCAGTGTATTAGTATTCTACTTTTTGTGTCCCGGGGCTTTCGAAACAGGTTCTTAAGTTGTCCTTGAGGGCAAACCTGCCTCAGAGGGAACCCCTGATCCCAGTTTCTGCCCTCGATTGACAACACCCTGCAACAGCATTTCAGAAAAGACGCTAATTGCTTTCTCCAGCTGCTCCTTTCCATGCCTCAGTTAAAATATTCTCCCGTGACACCCGTCCTGCCCCAGGGAGAGGGCTCGGAGCCACTGAGGCGAGGCCTGGCTTTTTGCTGCTTAGGGAATCTTCTGTGGGACTTATGTCACTTTTTACAAAGTGGTATTTTTGAAGACACACCAGCTCAGACAAAAGAGCTGGCACCCACTCTGGCACCCACTACACATCTTGTAGTCCTCCTGCTTTCTAAAAAGAGGTGTCTGTATCATTTTTTTTATTAAGACGACGTTTTAAATTCATTTGTTGAATGTTGTCAATACAAATGGCATTTTGCAGAATAATAAGTTGAAAAGGTAGGTCCCTGCTCCATAGATAGGATTGCCAGGTGACCCTGGCAACGGGTGGGACAGGGAGGGGGGGTATCCTCCCAGCTGGGTGCTTTGCACTCCTTTGTGGAGTCAAAATTGGCCAGTGCGATGACATCACTTCCGGAAGCAACATCATCATCATAACCAGCTGGGAGTGTGCACTGTGCGTTTGCTCGGGCTGTCTGCTGGTGGCAGGCAATCACCAGGTGGCTTGCCACCTCCTACCAGCAGGCACCTGGGAACCCTATCCATGGATAAGAATGCCAACTCTGGCTTGGAAAATTCCAGGAGATTTGGGGAGGGTGGAGTTTGGGAAGGGAAGGGAGCTCAGCAGGGATACAGTGTCACTCTAGAATTTGCCTTTACCCTAAGCTCTATGGTATACCATAGATTCTGCCCTCCAAAGCCACCATTTCTGATCTCTATAGTTGCTTCCAGGAGAATATCAGACCCCACCATAAGGTTGGTAACCCTACCTACAGAGCTGAAATCCATATTGATCATATTGACCTACACTCTGTAATCTGCCTTGAGTCTCAGTGAGGAAGGAAGGAAAGAAAGAAGGAAGACTAGCTAGAGATTTGGGCTGTTTTAAGGTATTTTGTTGCCCACAAACAAAAACAGGTCTGCACAAAAATCTGATTCGTAAAAAAACCCCAAACCCTAGGGTAAGTCCTTCTCTCTGTGCATGTTCAGAAATAGCAAAAAGAAATGGAGCATGGGAGACATTGGGGGATACTGTAGGGGACATCCCCAGTTTGGGTGGAAAGGTTTATTCTGAAGTTCGGTGCTTCCCAGGTGTGTGTGATTTGAATTGGGAACCTGATGCATGGAAGGAGGGGGGCCAGACTTTCCCCTTGCATCACTTTCTTGACCTGAAATGGCCTGGGGGGGGGTCATATTTGTTGTGGGAACATAATGTATGGTTCATCAGTACAAGTACCAGGGCTTTTTTTCAGCAGGAACGCGGGGGAAACGGAGTTCTGGAACCTCTTGAAAATGGTCACATGGGTGGTGGCCCCGCCCCCTGATCTATAGGCAGAGGGGAGTTTAGATTGCCCTCCGCTTCGCTGAGCGGCGCGGAGGGCAATCTAAACTCCCCTCTGCCTGGAGATCAGGGGGCAGGGCCACCACCCATGTGACCATTTTCTCTGAGGGCAACCCACTGAGTTCCACCACCTCTTTTCCCAGAAAAAAAGCCCTGACAAGCCCTGACCATCCCTATTGTCACTTCCAAGTTGTACCCCGGAAGTAACATTCCAGCAACTAGGCTGGAGCCTTTTTTCCCTTTGCTTTTCTCCCACCTCCGCTTAGAGCAGTGGCGGGCAATAGACAAAATTCCTGGGAGTTTGTCCGCCATATGCAAGCAAATGGTAGGCCTATCATTGTGACAAAGCCTCTCCTCCAGGTGTTCTCAAATAACACGGGGCAAGGTGTAAGCCCGCCCCTCTGTACACCACACTCTCTATCTGAATAAGACTCCAACGTGCATGGGAAGCGCAGATCTTCAGAACACGCCTCTCCACCAGATTCAGGGATATCTCTAGGGTAAACAAAACCTGTAATGAAGACTTTAAACTTTGCAGATGAGATTCAATTAAAGGTTTCATAGAAAGGATGGACTTGTAATGAAATTACAGACCTAATCATACCTTTCTTCCTAATTCTTCTCCTCTGGGCCACAATCTGAGTTTTGCCCAGCTTCTCTGTAGCTTGCTTCATCAGGTTTGTAAGGGAAAGCATTTGGGTGAAATTTCCTTGTCATACAGTTGTCCTGCTTTTAAATGCACAATTGCAAACATTGAAAGGGGATACTTGTTCAAACAAAAGCTATTTCTAGCAGGCTGCTGAAGTCATGGAAATATTGTAGTCAAGAGTCCAAGCCACACAACTCGAGATAAGATTGGAGATCGTTGAGCGAACCAAATGAAGGGGAAAACGACTGCACTGAACAGTCCCTCGTGAGGGGTGAAAAGCGAGCCGCGCATCTGGAATTCGAGGCTGAAAAAACCAGACACGATTCTCTAGCTCTAGCGGAAATCTAGCTAGGCAAATGGAGACAAATTTTGCTTTGTGTGCTTAGTTTTGAATGCATTGACTAGATGTTTACTATTACAAGCCCATGCATTACAGAATGCCGATTTTCGTTTCCAGTGAAGTGCAATGGTTAAAGTGTCAGACTAGAATCAGGGATGCATGGTTCTTGTTCTCTCAAGACCTGTCCTGGCCCATCCTTAACTCAAGAAGAAGATGCCTTAAAGGCTACCAAGCTCCCCGCTCCTATCAACACTATACCTGAGCCTCTCTGCATCCCAGAGCCTCTAGGACACGACCTTCTGTCTCTTCCTCCACTGAAGGCTCCTTGTTTTAAAACGCCAGCTTGAGTTGGTTTTTGAAGTGCAGAAAAACTGCAGCTCTGTCCTTAGAGGAGTTCGAGTGCTTGAATGCGACTCTGTCTGTGTAGGAGTTGTGTTTCTCTGAGTGGCCTCTTGTTCAGCTGGGATAACGTTGAAACAATTCAGTCACAATCTGTCTGCCTCTGTCATGGTTCCGGCAGGATGGGGAGTGCCAATGCCATGGAAAGGACCTACCGGATTAGCCCGTTCTTATGCGCTGACTTTCTGAAACGGGAGCTGCTCATGTAAAATCAGTTGCCGCGTGGCTCGCTTAATGTGTGCTGGGCTAGTTTTGAGTGAACCTGTGCTTTAAAATTTTTCATTGGTTGGTAACTCACTATGCAAATGCCTCTTTTCCTCGAACCCAAGCAGAACAAACACAACAGAAATCATTTCTCCCCATGTGTATTCCTCCTTCCTGAATGTCTGTTGTCAGGAAACATTTGTTTTTGAGTGTTATTTTTTCCCCTACATTGCAACAAGGTTTCGCAATACATGGATGTCAGAAATGCGTATTGTTAAGGTGTCAGATGCTTCTAGAATTTTTGAAAAAGCATTCAAGGAGCAAGCAAAGTGGCTCAAACCCTGCATTTGAAATACAAAGGAAAAGAACGGGGACATCTCACACAAGAAGGAGGGATATGAAACAAACATGACATCTCTGCCTTTCAACGTCTGCACCTGGTTGGTACATTCTCTGCATCCGGAGCTGAGAGCTGGAAGGAGGTGATGGGAAAGACCTCTGCCTGAGACCGCAGAGATGCTGCCAGTTTGAGCAGACAATCTTGACCTCGATGGACTGATGGTCTCAGTCAATCATTAGCATAATTCATTAGCATATGCCACACCCCTTGACATCACTGGAAGTGTGTCATTAGCATAACTGATTTGCATATGCCACACCCCCTGACATCACCTATCCTGGCTGAAATTGGGCCCAAAATGGCAAAAAAAGGGCTGAAAATGGCCAAAAAGGGGCCCAAAATGGTCAGGATCGGGCGCTTGCTGAGTGGGAGAGTGATCCACCACCCGTCAGAGGCCCAATCCAGGCTGAAACGGGCCCAAAATGGCTGAGAGTCAGGTGGGTGGGGCCACCTGACATGTGACCTCTTTGGGGAACTACCAGAACTGCGTTCCTGCACATTCCCCCTCGAAATGAGCCCTGGTCATTATACTGCAGCTTCATGTGTTCACATGTCCCAACGCACCACCAAAGCGCTAGGCAAAAGAAACACTTCCTGCAAGCTGCATGTGCCATGCAAATTCCTGACCATGGTTTGCATCATCTTCCCCCTTTCAGCTTTTGAGGGAGGAATCCTTACAACAATCTTGTAAGATAGGCCATGCTCATTACTTCATACTGAAGAAGGGGCCAAGATGTTTGCAAAAGGCTACTTAAGCAAGTTCAGGGCCGAATCGAGATTCGCACTGGCCGTTTCCTGATCTATGTGGTTCTGCCTCAGCAGCTCTTGTGACTGGGGGGTTTGGGCTATGAAGCCCTGAGATTCCACATGTGTAGATCAAAACTGGGGTCTGTGTGGGCTTCTAGGCAAACGGCATGAGAGCCTTCTTGCCAATTTTTCTGCACCAGAGGAAGATGCAAAGGGGACATTTTGCAAAATCACTCTGTTTGCAAGGCAGTTCATCTGGCTGGTAGCCAGACAAGGCTTCATGTTAAATGTTATATTATAGATTTATTTCACCCATTTTTCAGCTTTCTGTAATGATTGTTAACATTTCTCCTTAATGATTGTTAATTTCTCCTTACCGTTTTAGAAAACAAATTACTTTTGCCGTCTCTCCTTTAAAAGTCGATGTTCTGGGACCTCTATGGTGGTGGTGGGAGAGAACAAAGGCAACTTGGATTGTATATGTTATAAAGTATGAATTTGTCTTTCTGGGCTAATGACACAGAACTGTTAGGACTCCTAGTCTGTTAATACATTGTAATTGATTTGTCTTTCAAGGAAGTTGATTAATGAATATATCCAGTGGGTTCGATCCTGTAAAGCCATGTTGCTAGTAGAAGCACTTCCATCCAGTGGAAGGAGCACGCACAGGAAAAGGCTCTTTCCCCCCAAAGAAAGTACGTCCTCTAGCAGAATAAATTTATGGGAACTAATCCCGTGATTAAGCCCTACATTTAGAGAATAAGCAGATCAAGGAGGGAGCTAGACTGGAGAAGTCCCTTAGCACATCACTTTGAGCCTGCTACATTTTAATGGGAGGGGAAACATTTCAAACATGCAGTCCTCCCCTGTTTGCACTCTGAAGTGGTACAGTCCAAGGAGAGCTCTTTATAGGCTCAGTCAATATTGATGTGATGCTTTGGAACATGTAGAAAAAAATTGATCATCAGGTTTGTTTTGTGACAAAAACTCATTTTCTCCCCTGACCAAGCCTGTTCGTTATTTATTGAGCTATGTATGTTTGGCAAAACTGCCAAAGAAGCTTACCATTCAGTCAAAAGTTAAAATAGTGGAATAAATTTTTAAAAGCCACCCCAAAGCAGCAGATAAAACAAAAAGGGAAAACAGCTGGCTGGGGTTGCCAGCATTATCCCACATATCATTTGTGGGGATTGATCTTCTTGAGTTAGAATTCCACTCCTGCAAGAATGAAGTCATGAGTAGACATGGGCACAAACAGAAAAAAACCCAATGAACATGGTGTTTGTTGTTCGTTGCCATCCACGAACAACAAACAATGAACACTGACGAACATGATCCTGTCACGAACATGTTCGTTGTTCGTGGGGGCTGGCAGGCTCTCCTCCAGCCATCAAGATCCCTACCGCACCACTCCCAGGAACCCTACCTGAGCAGGCAGCAGGAAATGTACCAATAATAAATAGCTTGGCCCCAGAGCCTGGCAGCAGCCCTGGAACTTTAAGGGGTAGATCCCTACCACACTACTCCCAGAAACCTAACTTGAGCAGGCAGCAGGAAAGGTACCAATAATAAATAATAGCTTGGCCCCAGAGCCTGGCAGCAGCCCTGGAACCTGAAGGGGTAGATCCCTATCCCACCACACACAAAGAAAATTCAAGCTCCAATGCACTCACCCTGTCTCTCTAACAGCAGCTGTCTCTCCCTGAAAGCCAGAGCTGGGAGCCCCCCTCCCCGTGGTCTTTTCTTCTTGTAACAAATTTGGAGCTCCAGTCCACACTTGGAAGGAAGACCTGCCTATCAAGCTAACTTGGGCTTAGATTGGGGTTTCCAGGGCAACAGCAGGAGTTCAGATGGAGTTCAGACAATCCCTGTCTGAGTTGCCATGGGAATTGATTGCAGGTGCCAGACTGTCTGGCTTGACGAACAGCAACGAACAGCGATGAAGGAGGTTTGCAATGACCACCTGTTCGTTTAGAATGGGGCCTCACGAACAGCTTGTTTGCGAACAGCCGAACAGGCTTTTTTGTGTTCGTAATGCTGTTCGTGCCCATCTCGGCTGCAGGAAGTTAGGCTTGTTCAGAATTTTTTTTTTTTAAATGAACTGGAATGAGACATCCTCGGTATAAAGTTCAGACCACACTTTGCTCCATAAGAGGGTGATTAACCCTATATCTAAATGCTAGCAATGTTGTACACAACTTTTACATCTGTACCAAGCTTCAAATGCAGGTTAATTCATCCCAAATGAAATTGCTCGAGTTACTATTAATTTGGTATCTGCAGCCAGAAAAGTGATTTTGAAGCCGTTAAATGCAACCGTAATGGTTTTTTGCAAATGAAAGTATCATTTCTACGGTGTTTTTCATTTGGAGTGTGATCAACAGCAATTCTTCAGTCTTTTTTGCCATCATTTCACCCTACCTTTATTGATTTTTTCTTAGAACAAGTGTAGTTTACTAAATGCATGTCTTGTCCTGAAGGCACCTCTAGGACTTTGTGGCATTTTTTGCCTTCTTTGGCACTTAAGAAAGTTAAATTGCCCGTACATCCCAAACTTCCCTGCCATTTTTTATGTCCTTGCCTTCTTCCGGATCCATACTGTCCTGGTCCCAAATCATTCTCCTTCCCCCTCTTCTGATTTCCTGTTCAATCACCATATGCCACTTCCTCTGCATTTTCTCTCTCTGCCACAAGATCTTGTTTGCATAGATTCACCCTGCAGAGATTTCACCGGATAATAGCAAAGTCACTAAACCCTCTTCAAATGTATGAACTTTTGGCATTTGAGCTCCGGCCAAAAGATTCTGGCACATGAACTTTTGAAGCACGCACTACCACAATCCTCCCACAATCCAAAAGGGACAATATGGGATTTTGCACATGCGTACAACATGCTACATGAACCCCAGGTTTTTCCAAGTTCAGGTTTGCATGTACTGAAGCTCACGTGTCGCCCTCTTTCAGACAACATGGTGACAGCATCTTGGGGATTTACTCTGCACAGTTACTAGCCACCTGATACGAGTGGATTATATAACACCTGAAGAGGGATTCAGTAGAATTGTCATCTCCAGGTACGAAAATTCCTGGAGATTTGGAGGTGGAGTGGAGTATGATGTCATTAAGTCCACCATCCAAAGTTGGCAGGAGAACTGATCTCTGTAGTCTGGAAATCAGAGCCAAGCCACAAGTGACGCCTGACACAGGTTGGACACTTGTCAGCTTCCCTCAAGTTTTGATGGGAAATGTAGGCGTCCTGGTTTTACAACTTGGCTCTCCATTACAGCTGCAAGACCAGGATGCCTACATTTCCCATCAAAACTTGAGGGAAGCTGACAAGTGTCCAACCTGTGTCACTTGTAGCTTGGCTCTCAGTTGTAATTCTGGGTGATCTCCAGGCTCCACCTGGAGGTTGGCAAGCCTAGGATTCCATCAGATGTTCATTCACTTCATATAGTTTCCCATAGCAGCCAAAGTCATCCTGATTATGCCACAATTCATATCCATACTAGTTAAATACCATGCCCCCCCCTGCAAAGAACTCTGGGAACTTTAGTTTGGTAAGAATGCTGGGAAATTCTCTGCTCACCAAACTTCTAGTCCATGTTGGAACTTCAAAAAGTACCATCTCTAGTGCGGAATTAGCATGAGCTGTGGCCAAAAGATGGAATGGCAGGGAGACCAGGGCTGCTTTCACACACATTGATTGGATAATGAACTTGCAATGCATACAGCAAATGTTTGCAACTGGATTTTCCTGTATGAAGCAAGAAAATTCAGTTGTAAAGTGCATTGAAAGTGTATCCAGTGTGTGTGAAAACAACCTCGTTGCTCCAATAGGGATTAGGTGATTTCCCCTGT
The DNA here is from genome assembly GCF_028583425.1 of Eublepharis macularius. NCBI lineage: Eukaryota > Metazoa > Chordata > Lepidosauria > Squamata > Eublepharidae > Eublepharis > Eublepharis macularius. Next base: position 17,760,262 of record NC_072805.1, on the reverse strand, counting down.
CCTATAAAAATTCCAGCTGACTCCAGCATCACTTTGCCTTTGTTTAGGGTGTCTTCTGCTCCACCCTCCCTTAATCGACACAGGAGCTGGATCTGGCAAGGAGATGGAATGCCTATAAAACAAGGATATGTTCTCTGCCTTGATGATATTTTATTAGTGAAGAACTGCTTTATTTGATTTTGGGGGTGGCGGCTAGAAAAGCCAGGCAGAGCAACGCTGGAATTTTCTTCCTTTGTATTGTGTGTGTTTTAAAAATTGTGTTAAATATTTTTATTTCCCTTTTTAATTTCTTTTTTAAAACCAAGAAACATTCATGCAAGTGTGTGTATTAGGGTTGCTAGTCCCCTGGTGGGGGCAGGGGATCCTCTGCTCCCAGCCTCCTCTCCCTGCCACCACTCACCTGGCTGGTGGGGGGGGGAGGCCAGGGGAACAGGCCTCCTGGGAGACACTCTTAAAGAATTGGCCTGTTTGAGGCCCAAATCGGCTTGGTGCAAAGTGTGGGAGTCCTCCCGGGGCCTGCACGATGACGTCACTCCCAGAAGTGGCATTATACCTTGCTGAAGTCCCTGCCCTCCCCAATCCCCACTTTCCCAAGCTACACCCCTAAGTATCCAGGAATTTCCCAACTAGAGTTGCCAAGTCCCTTGTCTCCCCTGGCAGGAGATTGGGAGCCTGGCTCTTACCCTGCTGTCTCCATGGATTCTCTCTTCGCATGTGCGCGTGCATGCATGCCCAGCTTGTGTGATGATGTCATTTCCAGGAAATGACATCATCATGCGGGTCAAAAGACAGCCCACATGTCAAAGGGCACTCCCCGACGGGCCCAATTCAGCCTGAAATGGGCCTGCTGCGGATCGCTGCGAGGCACAATTCAGGCTGCTGTGGGCATGGGGGCGCGCCGCACCACCCCAGCAGCCAAGGAAGTGGGCGCAAGGAGGGGAAGGGTGGGAGCAGGGGATCCCCCACCCCAGGTGGGGGAATAGCACCCCTAGTTGCTAAGTACCCCAACCTTAAAACTGGAGTAGGGAGGGGTTGTGAGGGGTGCATACTAGAGACCTTAACTCATGTGCACACATGGGTGTCACACTGGGAATGACACCTGGCATGACAAAGGAAGTCAAGGCGCCCTGCGCATGGCTATTTTGCTTTAAATCGGCCAGTTTTAAGCAAAACAGCCCCATGAGGGGATCTTCATTTCTTTTCCCGTGCTGGGAATAACACTATTCCCGGTACAACAAGGAAGGTTTTGCAGAATGCAGGCGTGCGCTCTGGAGCTCCTGGGCCCGTTCCCCATGCCTCCCCCCCCACACCAGCCAGATGGGTGGTGACAGGGGCAAAGGCTGGGAGCGGGAGATCCCCTGCCTTTTCCCTGGGAGGGACTGACAGCCCCAGAATTGGCGACCTTATTTATCAGGTAATGTTTAACTTCGTCTCCTGAAAAGCTTCAACTGCCATTTCAGCTCATTAAACCTTTACTAAAAGGGACAGGACATCCCACCCACCCTGCTGTCCTGTTGACAACCTTAGGTAGGCTCCTCCTTTTGTCTTGGAAGAAGACTTGTGTGTGAATTTCCAGCAGTGTGCTTACATCAGGCTGTCAGGCTATGGATGACAGGGTATGGTAGACAGACCCCTTGACCATTGCAGCAAGACGCAGGTTCTTGGTTAAATTATTTTTATTCAGAAATCAGATCATCTCCATATATATGTCCATAGGACTACTCAGAAGCAAGGTAAGCATCTAAGCAGCAAGAGTAAAAGTTGATAGGAATGACTTCAGGTGAGAGAGACTTCTCTTTTAACATTCAAGTCTGCTCTTTTCCCCGTTCCCAATCATAAACAAGATTTTGGTGCTTTTCTTGTGTGAGAACGTTTCACATATTTGCAATATCAAGTTGAGTCACTAGAAAGCAAGACATAGCAAAGTCTGAGAGGGAGTAGCATACAAGGTCAGAAACACGAAGCTGCTGCAATTCATTAGATAAACACCTGTGAAAGCCTGTGAAAGAAATAGTTATGACATTGGTAAAATGACATCGAGTTACAGCAGGATACATTGGTTCAGAACAAAAGGACCACTAAAATTGGCATGGATGGGACATTACACAGGTGAATCTGCTGCTTCCAGTTTTCTGTCAGTGCCACCCTAAGTCCAGTTAATAACATCCTAAGTGCATTGACTTCAATGAGTATAATGCTGCTTAGGATAGCAGTGTTGATCTTGTCTTGTGCTGTGTGTATTCATGAGGAAGTATGTGTGTGTTTGTGATCTCTCTTTGACCGTCTGATGCATATGTGTGACTTTACCTAAGTTTGTGGGTTGGCTCGCTTTCTTGAGCTATCCATTTATTAATTCTTCCTTGCTGATTTTGTCACTGTTGGAGTGTGCGTTGTGGTATGGTATGTTGGGTCTGATAGCAGGTGGACAGCGTGTAAATAAACACATCTTTTATACGGGGCTGGACTCACCAGTAACTGCAGCATTGCACCACTAGACCAGGCCCAGTCACTAGAATTTTTTATTCTCTTGACAGCCCTACCTAAGTGTGAAACAAGGAATTTTGTTCCCCACCCCTCCACCCCTGAAGTGTTGGCAGCACCCAATTCAGTTCTAATGTGTGACACAATTTTGTTCACAGCTATATAAACCAAAGCTGCATAGTAGCTTTTATTAGTACTGGTCAAAATGACGTAAAACAGTGAATGTTCAAATTCTCTACAATTCTTCATCAAGCCGGAGGCTTAAAACAAAAAGTGGGGGAAGGGATATAAATCTTTCAGACCGTGGTGTAAAAGCCTCTTTGTCTCTTCATATTTATTTAGATATTAACAGGGCTTTTTTTCAGGGGGAACGTGGGGGAACGGAGTTCCAGAAAATGGTCACATGGCTGGTGGCCCCGCCCCCTGATCTCCAGACAGAGGGGAGTTTGGATTGCCCTCCGTGCTGCTGAGTGGTGCGGAGGGCAATCTAACTGCCCCCCCTCTGTCTGGAGATCAGGGGGCAGGGCCACCAACCATGTGACCATTTTCTCTGGGGGCAACCCACTGAGTTCTGCCTCCTCTTTCCTCAGAAAAAAAGCCCTGGATATTAATATCCTGTTTTTCTCCTCAGCAGGGACCCAAAGCACCTTATGACATTGTTCTCCACTCTTCTATTTTACCCTCATGACAACTACACTGTGAGGTAGGTTAGGCCGAGACAGGGACTAGCCCGAGGTCACCCACAGGGCTTCCATGACACAGTGGGGATTTGAAACTCGGTCTCCCAGATCCTAGCCCAACGCTCTAACCACTACACCACGCTGGCTCTCAGCACCTATAGGATGTTTGTAGAATGGTAAACTGAAACGGCAAAAAAAACCCCACCTGCATTGCAGTTATCTGTATTCACAAAATGGCTTTGTGGGCCTTGGCTGAATACCCATTTCTCTTTGAGCACCTTCTGTTAAGGGATCATAAAGGCCTTTGAAAATCCAACACTTCAGAGCTTTGCACTAAACTTGCTTTGTTGAGTGAAAATGAGGTACGAACGTGCGAGGCAGCTTCCTGACGGTTGCAAATGGTTGTCTTGCAGCAGAGAATGCCTTTTTCTCTGGTCCCAGTCAATGCTTTCAACCGAATAACCCTCCCGTCTTCCTTCATTGCCGACCTTTGTGCAGAATCTGATTGCCGTGCCTCAGACAAAGGGCAGAGGCTGCTGTTTAATGAGAATAACTGAGTCCCAAAAGGCTTCTGTCTGATGGAATATTCATTAGATGAGCTGCCGGATACTAGAATCCCCCGATGGTTGCTGGCGTCCACTAAATTTGGCTATGTAGAGAAGAAGAATTCTTACCATTCTCTTTTTTCACTAAAAGCTGAGGTGTGGCTGGATAGTTTTGCTGAGGCTTCAGATGGCGACTGAGAGATTTAAATACAGGGAAGCAAAAAAGGAAACAAACATGCGTAGCGCAGTCCTGCTTGCCCAAGATCTTGTGCTAAACCTAGCACCTTCCTTCCTATATATTATAGTGTTCAACAGGGTGGATTGGGAGGAAATGGGCCCGGCCCTCTCAAAGAAGGGAGGGAGAGCTTGCTTGGCCTGCCCCATGCAGGAGGTACCTGAGCAAACTGAATGGTTGGATGGGGTGAAAATGGACAGTTCCATCCCTTGCTGTAGCAAGACCAGACCCTTGCCCATCCCCAGGGGCAGCCCAAGGGTTTGTGGCACTGGTGGCCAGCCGGTCAGGCACCCCCCCTCGCACGCACACAAGCGCGCGTGCACCGGCCTGCGTGATGACATCACGTGTGATGTCATCATGGGAGCGCACTGCTGCCAGCCCAATCGCTGTGGCGGGTGGCCTCCGAGCTCTCCCGCTCAGTTGCCTGCAGTGCCGCAGATGCCTGCCCACGGCGGCTGCGCCCGGCCGGGGGCTTGTGCTGGCGGCAGCGGCGCAGGGCGGGAGGGATAGGCAGCTGCTGCTTTGTGGCGCGTGCTCCCTTCCCCTGCGCCTCCTCCGGCGCTCCCTCCGGCACCCTGCACCTGAGGCCACCGCCTACTTGGCCTCAATGGGCGCGCCGGCCCTGCCCATCCCACGTCGAGGTACATCCCTTCCTGTGGTGTAAATATATAACTTGATCTAGTCTACAGGCAAACTGCAAATCTGTTTCATCCACTGAATCCACCCCCCCCCCCCCCCGTCTGAACTCTTTTCTACTAAGGTCTGGTGCCAAACCCATTTTCTGTCTAACTCATTCCCTAAAGAGATCATCTTCTTTTGCTTCATCTCTTCTCATTTGTGAGTTGACTTCCTCACGTTCTCCAGAAATTTGACATCTGAGGTATTTTTCCTTGAAGAATTTCTTAGTACCAAGGAACTGCCAATAAAATAAAGTTCTTAATTTTTGAAAAAAACTTTGATTTTCTGTCAGTCCAGATTGAATCATGCTGCTGCCTCCGCTTTTATTGTAGCGACTAACAATGAAGAGGGGGAAATGAGGGACAGGCTTCTGAGGTAACTGCCCTCTGGGCTTAAGGCTGTACAGTTTCACTCTTTCTCTGGCCTCTCCTTTTAGTTCTTAAACCCCGGCCACCCACAGTAAGAAAAAAGGGGGAACTAACTGGTAGCATGCCAGCTTTGTACTCTCTAAAGGGCTCCCATTTTGGACCCTACTGGAATGACAAACTGAATTGTGAGGTAAATACAAACCCCTTTTTACAGCTATTTTGACTCAACATACAAGGCACAAATGATGATGAACAGCAAAGATCTATTTATAGAAAATAAAGCGTCTAACAAGTTTAAGGTTCTGTGAGAAATGCTCCAGTTCAGAATGTACAACTGTCTCTCAGTTTCACTCTCCAGAAATTGTAAGTTTTTGCAAAGTGAGTTAACCTGTTGAAATTGAGCCTCAGTTAACATACACAGACTAGAGTTGCCAGGTCCCCTTACCCTCCTGGGGGGGGGGGCGGGGAGAAATAACAACAACATTTGATTTATATACCACCCTTCAGGACAACTTAATGCCCACTCTGAGTGGCTTACAAAGTGTGTTATTATTACCCTCACGACAATCACCCTGTGAGGTGGGTGGGGCTGTGAGCGCTCTGAGAAGCTGTGGCTGACCCAAGGTCACCCAGCTGGCTTCAAGCAGAGGAGTGGGGAATCAAACCAAGTTCTCCAGATTAGAGTCCTGCCACTCTTAATCACTACACCAAACCGGCTTTTACCTACATGTTGTCCTTGTGTCTGCAAAGCACATGCTCCCAGTGCTGCATGGTGACTCCTGGGAGTGACGTCATTGCACTGCGCTAGGAGCGTGCCCTGGGAGGCCTGTTCCCACCCCTTTTCCTCTGCTGGCCATGTGAGAGGGGACCTTCGATATGCAAAGCGGATGCTTTTCCACTGAGCCATGTCCGGGTCCTCTAATGGAGAGGTGATTTTAAAAAATAAATCATGTACACATATATGCAAGTATTATCACTACTGATAGATCTGGAAGGGCTCATTTGCAAATCATCCCTTGATGGCATGGTCCTCAAGTGACAAGCGAAGTGTGCGTGAACCAGCCCGAATTCCGTCAGACAGCCCTGCAAATTAGTTGATTGCCGTTTTTACCATTTGTGTTACCCAACATTGTGCTGAGAGAAGATCTTGGCAGATAATTGCTGCAACGCCCCATTGTTCTGCTCCTTGGAAACAAAAGGTCTTCAGCAAGAGTTGGTGCAAACAATATACTAATTTGCACTGCACCTTCTGAATCAACAGCCCTCCTTGAGCAAGGGGGGGAAATGCCATATAATTACTCAAAAAAGAAAAAAAGAACAAACGCAGGGAGCAAAGCGACAGATATTTTCCTTTGCAGGGATGCTGAACAATTGGCATAGAGTGATTTATTCTGCCCAATGATGTAAAGAAAGGCTCAGATTTGTGCCTCATTTTTAATCAGTCCAAAGGTCCGTTGAATGTGGGTGTGTGCTGAAAATGAACCCCTACTGTAGAAGCAGCACAAAACAGTGGGGGGGATGAATGAGAGCCAGGTGTACACACACACAGTCCCACACAACTGGCTGCTCCACTCTTCCCAGTTTCCTTTCGCAAACGCCCCAAAATACAGTTCAGTGCTGCTGATTGCTCTTGGCCGTCCCACATCCCAGATAGGGATGCCATTAGCCCACCTGCGGCAGGTAAACCCCTGACTTTGGCTCCAATCCGCCACCCTTCAGAAAACTGAAGAAGAAATGAAAACGGCCTCCATAGTGATGCTCGAGAAATTCCCCAGTCTTTATCGTAGGGATTTGGAAATTTCTTGAGCATTGCCCTGAAGTGATGTTACATCCCTCAAACTCCACCCTCCCCAACCACCACCCTCAAAATCTCCCAGCATTTGCGAAGGCTGTGTTGACAGCACTCCTAGGCCCAACACACAGACACACACAGACACACCCCTTTTCAGCCCAGCTGTACTGCAAGCATACAGCGCGGTTGGGCGAAACAACACATGTCCTTTAAAGGGCTAAAAAGGGGAGGGAATGGCATGCGCCTGCAGGCTACCCTACAGCATTTGGAAAGCAGAGCTTATTTGTTCCTATAGTTTCTGCAGATGAAAAGTCTACAGGACACTCCACCCACAGCCCCCCTGTTCCCCATTTGAACTGGATCAAAGGAGGTTTTATTTTTTAATCAGTTTTAAAGGGCATCATATTATGGATGTTCTCCTTAAATGTGGGGGCTGGCTGTTCTCTCCATCTGGGGAGAAATTGCCACATGGAATCAGCCTCGGTGTTCTCCGCTCCTAATGAGCAGCGGCATCATTTGGCATCATTTGGATGCTGCCTTTGTAATCTCTGGTTACTGAATTGTATTCCCCCACCCCACCCCCAGTTCTTCAGGCTGAGAACATTTGATTGCCCGAGAGACCTTTCCATCTTGTCCAGTTTCCAGAGTGAGTCTTTTTGGCACAGCATACGCAGGCTGGGGGGGGAGTAAATGTTTCCTTTCCATTCTTCACTACAACTCGGCAGGTTTTCCCCCTCTCTTGGCCCTCAGACAGGCGGTATTTTAAAATGTTAATATTCAGCGTATATTTGAGGAGAAGGGGCCCAAAGCTTCCTTGCACTCCGGTTGCTCCTTGCTGTGCGTTACGCTCTGTTTTTAAATTATTAAACAACATCTTACATTTAAAGCAATTTAAAAAAGCCTTGTGCACCTTAAAAGCTCCTGAAGCTGAGCCCATTTCATCAGTGGCATCTTTAGGTGGCAGAGACAGATACACATTTATTTATTATTTATTTATTTTATTACACTTCTAGACTGCCCTCCCCGTCAGACAGGCTCAGAGCGATGTAACAACATATGATTTTTACATAAAGATTAAAAACAATAAAAACATTATAAAAACATTAAAACACTATTCCATATACAACTAAAATTGGCGGATATAAATATTAAAATACAGCATTTTCAACGCAGAGCTTGGCTCTTGCATCGTGCCCTGCGTCACACTTATGAGCTCCTGCATGGGTGGTGGATGGTCTTCAGTTAGGGTTGCCAGCTCCAGGCTGGGAGATTCCTGGAGATCTGGGGGGGGGGAGTGAAACCTGGAGAAAGTGGGGTTTGAGGAGGGAAAGGATCTTGGCGTGGCAAAATTGCATAGAATCCACCCCCCCCCCCCAAAGTAGCCATTTTCTCCAGGTGAACTGATCTCTATGGCCTGGTGACCAGTTGTAATTCCAGGAGACCTCCAGCCACTACCTGGAGGCTGGCAACCATATCTTCAGTGGTATGGCCGGCGAGAGGGCAACCTAGCCCCCACCAAATGCCTGGCGGAACATCTGCATCTTGCAGGCCTGGCGGAAAGATAACAAATCCTGTCGGGCCCTAGTTTCCTCAGACAGAGAGTTCCACCCGGTCGGAGCCAGGACCGAAAAGGCCCTGGCTCTGGTAGAGGCCATGAGTACAGAGAAAAAAAAATTGTAAGCCATGAGGACAGAAGACCACAAATTTCAAGCATCCACCATGGCATTTCAATGCAGAGCTTGGGGGATCCATGGCAAAAACAGCTACCGTTCACACCAGCAGTCCCTGATAATAATGCTGTCTTTTCTCGCTTTGACATTTTAATTTATATTTGCACGGAGAAGGAAACCCATAATCCCAAGTAAATCCAAGTTGCATAGAATAAAATTTGCAGATCAGTTCTAATTCAGCAATTTATATTTAAATCTTACATGACAATGACAAACTACAGGTTTCATTAACTAAAGCTCCAGACGTGTCACTTGTCCCTAAAAATCTGCTGTCCACCCCCCTGAAATGGGTTTAGTGTTTGGAAAGGGGTAGGGTTAACTCTTCTATGGTAGAAACTATATCATTTTGGGTGAATCCTAGAGCGTCTCGTGATGTGGTGACATCACTTCCGGCCAGGGCTTTATTTTTGGGAAAAGAGGTGGTGGCACTCAGTGGGTTGCCCTTGGAGAAAATGGTCACATGGCTGGTGGCCCTGCCCCCTGATCTCCAGACAGAGGGGAGCTTAGATTGCCCTCCGTCCCCTCTGTCTGGAGATCAGGGGGCGGGGCCACCAGCCATGTGACCATTTTCAAGAGGTTCTGGAACTCCATTCCACTGTGTTCCAGCTGAAAAAAAGCCCTGCTTCCAGTTATGCAGACAGAAGTGATGTTGCGTTATAGGAAGATTTCTATTCTTCCTTTTTTGCTTGAGAGCACAAGCCGGAGTTCACCTGCTGGGAGCTCGCAAATTGCAACCCCATTGAAATGAATGAAATCTTGCTCTCAAGTCATAGTTGACTTATGGTGACCCACGGTGGGGTTTTCATGGCAAGAGACTAACAGAGGTGGTTTGCCATTGCCTGCCTCTGCAGCCCTGGTCTTCGGTGGAGGTCTCCTATCCAATTACTAACCAAGGCTGACCCTGCTTAGCTTCTGAGATCTGATGAAATCAGGCTTGCCTGGGCTGTCCAGATCAGGGAGCAACCCCATTGCCCAATCAAAAATGACATCCTTAGGGTTGGGGGAACAGGGCAAATAACTAAATAGTGCCTGTGCCGGTTGGGGTTTAATATAAATTTGGAAGGGGACTGTTTTTTGATTGGGGAAATAGCATGGGGGGGGGGAGAGTAATACTCCTTCGGCACTGCAACTCTAATAGAGTTACTAATCTCAAGGTGTGGCCTGGAGTTTTCCTGGAATTACCTCTCTTTCAGAATACAAAGATCAGTTCCCCTGGAGAAGACAGCAGCTTCAGCGGGTGGACTCTATGGCATCACTGGACCCACTAGCTCCTTCCGCTCCCCAAACTGTGCTTTCCCCAGGCACCGCCCCCCCCCCCCAATCTCCAGGAATTTTTCTTCCTGGAATTCGGAACCCTAAGCCCTAATCTATATTGCTCCTGCTCAGGGCTTTTTTTCTGGGAAAAGAGGTGGTGGAACTCAGTGGGTTGCCCTTGGAGAAAATGGTCACATGGGCTGGTGGCCCCGCCCCTGATCTCCAGACAGAGGGGAGTTTAGATTGGAGGGGAATCTAAACTCTCCTCTGTCTGGAGATCAGGGAGCGGGGCCACTAGCCATGTGACCATTTTCAAGAGGTTCCCGAACTCCGTTCCACCACATTCCAGCTGAAAAAAAGCCCCGCTCCTGCTTACAGCCACGAAACTGCAACATCACAGCAGGCTCATTCTAAAGGATGTTCTTCTCCCCTCCACCCACCGTGTTAGCTTTAAAATTTTCATTTATCTGTAGAGATTGTTAGCAAATGTTAGATAGACATTTGCTTGGCTATGGCGGCTGATAACAGGCTTGAGTGGGAAGCCTGCTGCTGAGTTGCCACCTGGCCAGTTTTAAATCAGCGTGGCCATTTCTATTTCCCACCCAGCTGGGGTTTTTCTTTTGCTCAGCCTCAGTGCTAGGCAACAGGCAGTTTCAAATTTGCATATATTAAAATGAGGAGCAGCTGGGAAGATCCCTTTAGGAAAACCAAAGTGTATTTAAAGAGAAACCACTTGATTCTGTTATCGCCTTTCCCCCACTTCACTGTAAACGAGGGCACTAATTCACTGCATGTCAAAAACTAAACATTTTGAAGGTTGTGTTGTGTAACCTTCTAAGGAGTGCATGCATGGTTTGAATAAAGGATAGCAAAAGTCTGTATTTGAAAGTACTAGCCTCTGGGAAGGATCCAAGAGCAAATTTCTTGTTGTTCTGGTTTATTTATATTGGGTCGAATCCCTCCAATACATTTTTCTCCTGGTGAAAAATGGTTTGTTCTCCAAAAAATGGTATGTTGGGGATTATGGGTCATGGATGTTAGCTGTAGTAAGAAAGGGAATTGGGTGATATGGAATGAAAAAGCTATCGGAATCCAACTCATTGTATTTTTTCTTCTTTTGCATCAATTCTGAGAGAAAAGCAGGAGACAGACAGACAAACAGACACACACACATTGGCAAGCTGAAACAGAATTTGAGTACAACAGGGCTGTGGTACAGATGCACAGCATCTGCTAGAGTCCATCCTCCAACGCAGCCATTTTCTCCTGGGGAACTGAACTCTGTAGTCTGGAAATCAGTTGTAATTTTAGGAGATCTCCAGACCCCCTGAAGGTTGGCCACCTTATTTGGCACATAGAAGGTCCCATGGGTGTATGTAGTCCTTCAGAGACTCTGGACCCAAGCCGTTTAGCATTTTGAATTGGTCCCAGAAACAAAATGGTAACCATAGGGGTTGGATCCAGCCAGTTTATCTGCTAGTGAAAAAGGATGGAGGGGTCTCATCTGATCACAAAAGAAAAAGGCTGTACCAAGGATTGTGGGACCTGCATGGACCAAAGCCATGTGGAATGGAGGCTGTGGTAAGGTAGGATAGTGGGTGAGATTGAGTGAAGATGTTAGCTGGATTCAGCCCGTGAATACAGGTGCTGAATGGGAGACGAAAAGGTCTCCACCAAGGAAGGGACCAAGGAGTAGGCTCCTGCTCACCTCGCACGGAACAGGAGCTGCTGACTCACAGCAGCTTCTTGAAGCTTTGCAGATGGTGAAGGACCCCTGGTTTGCAGCAGCAGCAGAGGCCACCCCTCCTTTGGGGCCGGGCTGGCCCATCTGTCAGCCCACTGTGGCTTTTCCTGTTTCCTTCAATGGCCAGGCCAGTCCGACCCGCATTCATAACATTGGTCTTATATGTTCATTCTGGCAAGTTCTTATTAAAACAGTAGCTGCCATATGGTAGGGAAAGGGAGGTAGAAAGACCAGGATCATACCTGTCTTGAGTAAAGAACACTGTCTTGGTGCCTTTGTGCTGACAGGGGGTCACTTGCAACCAGCAGCAAGCAGAAAGTAATTTTTCCTAGATTTGTAGTTTAAGGAACATAAGCGGGAGACCCATCTGCCTGAGGAGCAGTGCCTGCAAAATGGAATAGGGGCACACGTTGTTTTTATTGACGTGACAACAAACCCCAAATAGCCCCTGGAGACCCCTTTGTTAGAACCAGCAAAGGCTGATGATGGTGATTTTTCAGTGAAGCGGGAGATTTCGTCTCTGTCCAGAGACGAATGGAGGTATTTCATTAGCATTCCCTGGCTGCATCAGAACGAGTCTTGGTGGCTTCCTTGCAGGCTAAGGCTACAACAAGGCCAGCGTGGCCTGCTTCTGGAGGCCTGTGTTCTTGCATCATTTGTAATCTCTAGAAATGACTGAGGGCAACCGACAATGACCTGTGTGGGGAAAGAGGGGAGGGCACGCCAAAGAGTCTCCCAGGCACAGTGTTTGCTAATGAAGAGAACTGCCGGCTTGTACCGGATCTGTTGGAGGCACCAACCTCATAATGAGGTCATGAGACTGATGGATTTATTTAGTCAATTTACATCCCTGCCTTTCTGTCCAAGAAAAACAACAACAACAAGGCAACTAACAAGAATTTAAACACACAATAACAAAAACCCCAAATCAGCCATCTGTCCCAGGTTCCCCAACCTTTTTTTCCATGGAGGAACCCCTAAATTAATTTTGCAAATCCTGACGAACCCTTACCTTTGAAAACACGTTTACAGGACAGAAAAAGTTGATAGCGGGGAGCACAATTGGATTACTGCTAAATTATTGTCAAGAGAATTTATGTGCAAGGAGGTGCTGTCTGTCTGGGAGTTTACATAACTTTAATGATGACTATTTTGAGGGGTGTTTGGAACTTTTAATGGCATTTCAAATTATTTGTTTGTTCCATGATTTTTAGCAGAACCTCTGACAAGGACATAAGGAACCCCAGGGTTCTGCGGAAAATTGGTTGGGAAACACTGGTTTCTCCTCTCAATTCGGACAAAATCATTTATTTATTTATTATATTAGATTTTTAGTCCACCCTCCTCGCCAGGCAGGCTCAGGGTGGAGGACAACATTTCAATTTACATAAATAATAGTTAAAAACAGATAAAACAGTATACAAATGACATTAAAACAACTTTATACAATACAGCTTCTCTTCAGATGGCGATGATAAAATACTGCTTTTCAAGCCCTGGCTCATATGTGGGGTGGGGGACTGATCTTTAGTGTGGCCAGTGGGGGCCCAACCTAGCCTCCACCATATGCCTGGCGGAACATCTCTGTCTTACAGGCAGCAGTAAGCTTACAAAAGAGTACACACACACAAAAAATCCCTTACAGCAATAAGCTGGTGGCTATTTTGAAAGACTGACTGAAACAGGAGTGCTTCCAGCTTGTGCCAGAAAGTCTGCCAGGCTGGTGCAAATGGTATGTCCTCTGGAGATTGGGGAGGGGGGCTTCTACACCTCAGGGGAGCCAATTGTGAAGGCTGTCCCATCACTTCCCACCATTGGGAACCCAGAATTGTGTACCTGCATCAAGGCTTTCCTGTCAGACTACAAACCCAAGCCAGGTTCATAAGGGTGGAAATGGTCTTTTGAGGTTTTGGGACCCAATCCATTACTTTGTTGAAGTTCAAAACCAAGAATTTGAATGACAGCCAGCAACAAATTGGGAGATGGCAAAGCTGTCCATAGGAGCCCCGTGGCGCAGAGTGGTAAGCTGCAGTACTGCAGCCCAAGCTCTGCTCACAACCTGAGTTCGATCCCGGTGGAAGCTGGGTTCAGGTAGCTGGCTCAAGGTTGACTCAGCCTTCCATCCTTCTGAGGTCGGTAAAATGAGTACCCAGTTTCCTGGGGGTAAAGCATAGATGACTGGGAAAGGCAATGGCAAACCACCCTGTAATAAAAAGTCTGCCAGGAAAATGTCGTGATGCAACATCCCCCCAGGGGTCAGTAATGACTCGGTGCTTGCACAGGGGACTACCTTTAAAGCTGTCCATATACCAGTTTTGTATGTTTTTTTTTAAAAATATTTACCTCATTTATACCCTACCTTTGTTCCCAATGGGGACCTAAAGTGGCTTACCTCATTCTCTTCTCATGCCTCTCTTTGAGCCATAGATCAAGATGGGTAGCCATGTTCGTCTGTCTGTAGCAGCAGAAAAGAGCAAGAGTCCAGTAGCACCTATAAGGCTAACAAAATTTGGAGTAGGGGATGAACTATTGTGAGTCACAGCTCACTTCTTTAGATATTTCTTCAGGTATCTGAAGAAGTGAGCTGTGGCTCACGAACGCTCATCCCCTGCCCCACATTTTGATAGCCTTAGAGCTGCTCCTGGACTCTTGCTCTTTGAGGCATGTTAGGCTGAATATGTGAATTGCCCACGGTCACCTAGCAAGCTTCCGTGTAAGAGTGGGGGGATTCAAACTGGGTCTCCTAGATCCTAGTCCAACACTGTAACCACTGGACAACCCCCCCCCCAGGGCTGAATTCTTATCTCACTACAGATGCTAACATTCCACATTTCCAACCCCTAAGCATTTCTCCCCTGTTCTAATCAAGCTGATTACATTTTGCATCCTGACTCTGTATTTGCAGCGTCCCTTTCACTTTTTGACTGGGATAGAAAGGCTCAAGGATCTGCATTCCTACTTGTATCTGACTAAAGGGCCTTTGACTCTCACAAGCTTATACCCTGGAAATACTGTTGGTCTTTAAGGTGCTACTGGACTAGAATCTTGCTCTTCTACTGCATACCAACTTGGCTACCCACCTGAATGCACTACAGTGACGGCCTTGCTCTCTCTTGCAGTGGAACCTGTTATGGTCCTGTCTGGGGGTTCATTTGGTGGTGGTGGCAAGTGCCGTGATGGCAACCCCGGATGGGGTTTTCAAGGCAAGACGCTAGCAGACATGGTTTTTCCATTGCTGGCCCCTGGTCTTCCCATCCAATTACTAACCCAATTACTAACCCCGACTGATCCTAGTTTCCAAGGACTGACGAGATGGGGCTGGCCTGGGCTATCCAGGTCTGGGTGGAGTTCATTTAGACATCCATAAAGATATGAAAACAGCTGGCTTTGGAAAGAAATCTTTCCAATCCTTATAATGCAGATGTTCTTTTTGAAAGATTATGTTAGCGCTGTGATTCCCAAATGAGGCACCGAGGCTGTGAGAGAGGAGGTGGGGCGAGGCAAGAAATAAACAAAGGATCCTGCGAGCCCCAAAGAATGTATGCACATATGAGGCTGCCCACTCCTTCTCTGTGTGAGCCTCTGTTCTGTTTTGGACACCTTCCCGTTGTCTCTGCAGGTAGCCTTGGGATTGTACTCTCAATCACTCCAGTGGGGAGATCCAGCAAAATTTCACGTCCTCAAAGAAGACGACTCATAGCATCTCTGTGCTTCTCTGTCAAGGGACCGTGGCTCAGTGCAGCGACTCATTTAGAGATGTATCCCTGTGAGCAGATAACTCTTATTCTTTCGTGTGCTAAAATTAAACCTTTCTAGGTGCAAGTGTGACTTTTAATTCTCCAGCTTCAGTCTGAAAAACAGATGATAGCTAGCAAGCTGACATTAGGGAGAACGTAGCTGTTATGACAATGCTTGTATCCAGGGCTTTTTTTCTGGGAAAAGAGGTGGTGGAACTCAGTGGGTTGCCCTCAGAGAAAATGGTCACAGGGCTGGTGGCCCCGCCCCCTGATCTCCAGACAGAGGGGAGTCGAGATTGCCCTCTGCACCATGCAGTGTGGAGGGCAATCTCAACTCCCCTCTGTCTGGAGATCAGGGGGCGGGGCCACCAGCCATGTGACCATTTTCAAGAGGTTCCGGAACTCCGATCCCCTGCGTTCCCCCTGAAAAAAAGCCCTGCTTGTATCCAACAACACCTTCTGAAGATTTAGAGGTGCTTAAGTTTTTTTTAAAAGAGGGGGTGGTGGTTTCTGCCAATTCCCCTCCTGTTCCCTCCCTCCTCGAGGATCTTCTGACCCCAGGCAGGCACTGTATTCCAAAGGAGAGCTTCAGCAGGTTGCAGGAGGCAGGTGGAAATCACCATTCCCATGAAAGAAAACTGAAATGCCCTTAAATCTTCCGAACTGCATGGCTGGATACAGACCACAGTGCTGGATGTTAGACTGAGAGCCAAGCTACAAGTGACGCCTTACACAGGTTGGACACTTGTCAGCTTACCTCAAGTTTTGATGGGAAATGTAGACATCCTGGTCTTACAGCTTGGCTCTCCATTTAATTGAAGTTTACAGACCCCCCCCAACACCCAGCGGAGGGGAAGGGGGGCACCCAGTGAGAGCCCGACGCCTGCACTCCCCTCCCTACCACATGTTCTCCTTCCCGTAGACTGCCGCTCTGTAAACTTCAATTAAATGGAGAGCCAAGCTGCAAGACCAGGATGCCTACATTTCCCATCAATACTTGAGGGAAGCTGACAAGTGTCCAACCTGTGTCAGGCATCACTTGTAGCTTGGCTCTGAGTCTTCTTCGTACGGAGCCGATAACATCTCTACAGTGCAATTCTGAGCGTACTTGTTCTGTTCCTGTTAGGGTTGCCAAATCTGGGTTAGGAAATTCCAGGAGATCTGGGGGTGGACCTTGGGAGGGCAGAGACTGGAGAAGGGAGGGGTTTAAATGAAGCATAATGAATTGTTGCAATGCGCTTGACTTGGGACTACCCTTGAAAAGCATTCAGATGCTGCAACTGGTGCAGAATGCTGCATCCCTGATATGACAGCAATTACACTGGCTACCTGTCACTTCTGCATCACACCAGGCATAGCACAATTTGCTGGCGCTGCCAATGGGCACATTTTACACATGTGTACAAGTTAAGTGCTTGCTGCCCCCCTGCCCCCTGGTTGGTCCTTGAGACCTGTGGCAACACTATCTCTCTCTTCCACCTGGGAAGAAAAGCAGGGCAAAAATACTTAAATCTTTAGCTGTCCTGTAAGATAGGTTAAATTAACAGATAGCCAGTGGCTTCAAGTCAAAGTAAGGTTCATGAACAAGCAGGGATCTGAGAGCCAAGCTACAAGTGAGGAATTACACTTGCCTGGCAAGTGAACAGACTCACGTGTATTCCTCCCTGTTCACTTGCCATTCACTTGCGCTCCACTGGAGCGCAAGTGAATGGCAAGCAAACAGGGAGGAATACACGTGAGTCTGTTCACTTGCCAGGCAAGTGTAATTCCTCACTTGTAGCTTGGCTCTGATTTGCTGGTCCAAGCCCAATGCTTGATTGTGAAATCGTAAACAGAGGTACTCCAGTCTAAGCCCATTGATTTCAGTGGGCTTAGACTGGAGTAACTCTGCTTTGGATTTCACTGTTAGTCGCTACATAATATCAGCCTCTTCTGAAACGATACTTATCACTGCATGTTTTCACGTACTTGTATTTTAAAATAATTGGAGGGAACCTGCCCCTTGATTAATCAGGGGGCATGTTTTTAGCAGAGCCAGTTTTTTTCAGCTGATCAAAAGTTGCAGCTCTGGTTTATATTCATCCAACTTTGTCAAGATGATCACTGTGAGTTTAAATGCAATCCCAAACGGTGCAAATAGTTTACATTTCAAAGAGCTAGCTAACGATGACATCTTCATTATCTAAAAGCAAAACACAAAAACCAAGGCTGCTTCCAAACCTTAATGCAGTGCAACTTTCTCTGAAAGCATACGGTACTCTGTATGGAATCTCAGCAGACAGCAGCTGCCAACCCCGTCCTTTGCAGAAAGGCGGAACTTCAAAATGAATAGCATCTTAATCTGTAGCTTGTCGGGTTCCCCCCCCCCCCCACAAACAGAAAGTAAACAAAGAAAATGGTTGTAGCTCATTGAAGCTGGCGTATGAAGCTTTCACTTTGTGGGATACTAGCCAAGTCCGATAATCCTGACAGATGCAATTTTCGTGGAAAAAGCCAGTGACGCATATCTTTCAGGACTCAGATGCCCAACTAATATGTCAGGCAGAGATAAGTCCATTTTTGAAAAATGAAATGAATGAGATGTTCTCTAAGGCAAGTGTCGGTCATCGAGGGATCACTGCCTGAGTCAACACAGGGAGCATTTGGGTTGGGATGCGATGTCGCAATATTTTGGTTTCTTGGCCTGTCCTATTTATAGACCAAGTAGGATCCTAACCTTGTAGCATGCCAGAGGATGATCTTAGAGATCAAGGTACCCGATTCTATTTCTTTACTTATAATGTTGCTATACCACTTTTATGTGAAATAGACTCACAAAGGGTTTGAAACTGAATTTTTTAATTTAAGTCTTGCATTTAAACACTAAAAGATATGCAAGTTGGAACAGACCTGCCACATTAAAGCTGCAGTCCTTAGCATACTTTCCTGGATGTAAGCCCTACTGAATAAAATGGGATTTACTTTCAAGCAGACCGACTTAGGATCACTCTCGTATATATATCATTGGAGCAATGACAGCAAAAGTCAAAATGAGATTAAAATCAAATTAAGCAGGCTCCCAAGCTGTTAAAACCGATTAACACCAGTGAAAACCAGAAGGGAGGGAGTAGCCAAAATATGTCCATTCACATTGGCTTCACCCCACCTCTGATTTGCAGTCACCAGAAATTCTGAAAGGGCATACGGGCATATTGTGTGTGCATGATCTCAGATACCACCCTTTGCAGTGTCACCACGGAGATTGTAACATATTGCAAGGTGCCAGTCAGCAGGACTCTAATCTGGAGAACCAGGTTTGATTCTCCACTCCTCTGCTTGAAGCCAGCTGAGTAACCTTGGGTCAGTCACAGCTTTTCAGAGTTCTCAGCCCCACCCACCTCACGGGGCGATAACAACATGCTTTGTAAACCTCTCTGAGTGGGCTTTAAGTTGTCCTGAATGTTATTATAAATCAAATGTTATTATGTTATGTGTTATACACTATCTGGGATTCCGCACACGTAGGATAATGCACTTTCAATGTACTTTATCAATCGTTTGAGGTGGATTTTTTGTTCCGCACACGAAAAAATCTGTTCCAAATGATCTATAAAGAGGATTAGAAGTGCATTATCCAACGTGTGCGGAATCACTTTATGTTGCCCATCCAAAAGAATTGGCAAACTAAAACCTCAGAATGAGTAGATCTCCCCCTCCTCCCATTCCACTCAAATTGTCTTCTGTTATTGAGTTAACTGTGTTCCCTTTAGACTTGCCAGCCTTAAGAAGGGGCCTGGAGATCACCCCAAATCTCCAGGCATTTCACAACCCGGACCTGGGCAACCCTAGTTCTCCCTACTCTGACAGTCTTCTGGCAACCTAAGCAAACTTCATGTTGGTTCGTTTAGAAATGAGTTAATGATTCAATTACTGTTGCAATTTTCATTACCGTTATTATTCATTGTGATTTCTAGGGGAACAGGGGGGAGGGGAGTGACTCTGCGGGTGTGCAGTTTCTTAATTTTGCACCCACAGGATCAAGGGCAACATTTATTCGTTTAATGAACTGCAATTTCTACGTGGGAGTCTGTGGACAGCCAGGAAGAACCAGAGGGAGGGAATCCACAGTTCCACGCCCACTGCCAAAAAACGGCAGCAGAGCGAGACTCGGTATTCTTTTCCCGATCTAAGAAATCATTGATGTCCACAAACTGGATTTTCAGGAGAAAATATTTGGGGGTGGGGGGTTCTGTTGGTGGCCAAATCTGCAATTCCTACGGTTCCCAGTTTCCTGCCAGGGGCGAGGAATAATTTGCCTCCATCTTCTGTTTCCTGCTGCTGCTCCTGCAGCCAGTGGGAGAAGAAAATTAATATTTTTTAAAAAGCCCCCCCCGTGCCTCCCCCTCCAGACTCTCACTGCTTGCTAGTCCGTACCTGGCCCCCCCCAAGCCATCCGCGTCCATAGGAAACCGTGACGCAACCATTTTATTAATTAATGTAATAACTTTAACTGTGAAGTACTTGCTCTGTGTCCATGGAGATCTCACAATTAAGGGATCGTAGGAAACTTGGCAGAACAGTGGTACTTTATTTCTTTAATTACAATAATTCTGTAACTTTGAAATACCTCTGTGGATACTTGGGAAGAGATGGGAGATTAAGTGGATGATGCATTTTCTGCTGACAGGTTTGCTGAATTAAGTTGCTGGTCTAGGAAAACGACTTTACGCATTCTCGGAAAGAAGACAAGTGGGGAAGGAAGGCCAGTCTCTGTGGCAGGCAAATTCCCTGATGTTGTTGGGCAGGGAAACGACTGAAAAGAGGCCCTGCTCCTGGTAAATTTATGAAATCGTGGTCATGTAGGGTTGCCAGCTCCAAGTTGGGAAATTCCTGGAGATCTGGGGTGTGGGTGTGTGTGTGAAACCTGGAGAAAGTGGGGTTTAGGGAGGGAAAGGACCTTGGCATGGCATAATTCCATAGAGTCCACCCCCAAAAGTAGCCATTTTCTCCAGGTGAACTGATCTCTGTGGCCTGGAGACCAGTTGTAATTCCAGGAGATCTCCAGCCACTGCCTGGAGGCTGGCAACCCTAGTGGTCAGAGTTTCATTACTAGCAAACACAACTGGCGGGGGGGGGGTCACGCTATGCATTCCCAGAGGTTCTTTGAACCCAGATATTAACTGGTAGTTATAAAAGTTCTATTATTTTTCCAGTAGGCTTGCCAATCCCCCGAGTGGGGGCAGGGGACCCCTTTACCCCCAGCCTCTGTCCCCGCCACCTCTCATCTGGCTAGCAGGGGGAAGAAAGGTGCAGGAACGCAGTGGTAGGGGTGAAGCGCGCTCTCACATGCTCTGGAGTGCCCCCGCATATGCCCGTGTCCCACCAGGAGTGATATCGTTCCTGGCTTGATGTCGATGTAATGGGTTGCACCGGGGGACTGACTAAGTGAAAAGCGGCCTCCAGTTTAGTGTTTGGGGCTGATTTTCATTCAGTCAGTGGGACTGACACTTTCCCCACAGTTTTGCCAACTCTAACTCAGGAAATTCCTGGAGATTAAGGGGTGGGTTCATGGGAAAGGCAGAGTTTAGGGAGGGGAGGGAACGCAGAGGGGATGTGATTCCATAGAGTCTGCTGTTTCCTCCAGGGGAACGAATCTATGTAGTCTGGAGATTGTTTGGAATTCCAGGAGAATTCCAGGCCCCAGCGGAAGCCTGGCAGCCCAGGTAAGGATGGAATGGTGCTAGGGTTAGGTCCCTATACCCTCCCGGTAGGAGAGGGAGACCCAGCTTCCCTTGCACTTCCTGGTAGTGTTCATTTCATGCACATGCAAAGTGCACACATGCTCCCGGCATTTGCTTGATAACATCACTTCCCAGAAGTGTGGAGCAAGTCCAGCCCACTTGGGGCCATAATTGGCCCCAGTGAAGGGCAGGAACTGGCACAACCATGTCATTTCGGGAACTGAGTCATCGCACCCCATTGGGAGCACACTCGGTACACGGTTCCCCAGGTTGCCTGCCAGTGGCGGGGAATCCCTGTGGGGGGGGGGGGAGGTTGCCACCTCCCACTGATCACTGGTGATTGGCAGGCAATGGGGCAAACTTCTGGGAGATTCCACTGGGAAGCCTAAATGGTGCCTTTTGCATGGTTGCACCTCCACTCCCCTTTACTTTTAAGGTCAAAATAAGCACCTTGAATTGTGCCATCTGCATATAATGTTTTCTCATCCGCTCACTTCTGTCAATAAATGGGCAGCAGTTTTTTAAACAGGCTGTAAAGCTGGCAGTCTTCAAGGGCAGCCCCATGTAGATTGTATTACAACCATCTTTCTTTCTTATTTGTTGCCCTGCCCTTCTTCCAAAGAGCTCAAGGTAGCATTTGCCTTATCCTGCCCCAGCACCATTTTTTCTTTGCAACGACTACCCTGCAAAGTAAGTTAAGTGAAGAGATTAAGAGTACATTTCAAGATTGATCAGGATTTGAACCCTGGTCTCTCTGGTCAAGCCATTATGGCATACTGACTTTCTCTCTAGATGTCACCAAGCAGCACACACACACATGCACCGACCTGCATGATGATGTCACGTGTGATGTCATCACGGGCGTGTGCGCGCCTCCAGCCCAATTGCTGCAGCGGGTGGCTGGGACGGCACACGGGTGGCCTCCCAGCTCTCCTGCTCAGTTGCTCTGCGCCGTCGCAGACACCTCCCCGCGGCTGCTGCACTTGGCTGGGGGCGTGTCCTGGCGGCAGCATGGGGTGGGAGGGCTAGGAGGCTGAAGCTCCGTGGCACGCGTGCTCCTGCCCCCCACGCCTCCTCCAGCGCCCCCTCCGGCACCCCACACCCTGAGGCCACCACCTACCTGGCCTCAGTGGGCGCACCAGCCCTGTCACCAAGATAGGGACGACATCTTCTAGTGGCTTGGAGGAATGGTTTAGACAACGCATTTTGGTTCCATTTGTCTTGTGCTGTTGATCTGCTCCAAAGGGTGCCGGTGTGGAGCTGTGGAAAGAGACCTGGACATGGAGATCTGGATTTAGATTCTCTCTTGGCCATGCACATGGGTAGCAATGATGAGCCATGGAGACTGTCCTTGGACCAATCATTACCTCTCAGACTTAGCCTACTTCACTGGGCTGTTGTGATAATAAAATGGGATCATTCCCCATGCATGCTACGAGAAAGTATAGGGTTTTTAAAAAGGAAAGAAATAAAATTATATCATTGCCCATACTTGTAAATTTAAATTAATGCCTGTTATAGTGCAATCCTAAACACAGTTATACCTTTCTAAACCCGTCAGCTTCAATGGTGTAACTCTTTTTAGGATTGCAGTTATTGTACCACCCTAGGAATAAAGGAGCGTCAGGGGGGGGGGGCGGGCTGGAAGGAGAAGAACAACGCTCTTTCCTGTGGGTGGGAGACCATTGCTTGCCCTGGTTACCTTTTACACTGTACATTCTTTTCAGGCGTCTCCTGTTTATTTTTGGATGGCTCCATTTGCCAGCTCTTGCTTATCTTTCATCTTTCATTTCTGGATAATCGCCTTCTCAGGCTTTTATGTTCTGCTGGTTCTCTGTTGCAGCTTATTAAACTTAAACTTATGAAACTTTTTTTTCTCTTTCACATGATCCTGCTTTTCTCTTCTTGTTCCTTTCATTGCAGAAGTAATTCCTGGCCAATCCTTAGTTAAGTTTCATTCCCTTTTTTAAAAATCATGTTGCATGTTGTGAACTGGGGCAGCAAAGAGAAGTCAATGTTATTATTTTCTCCACAATGCAGCTGGGAAGATGGGGCTGAGAGGAGTGGCTTAGCCTAGGCCATCTGCTGAACTCATGACTGTAGTGGGATTTGAACCAGTCAAGTGCTGGTTTGCAACCCAGTCTCTTAACCACTGTGCTACAGCATCTCCCAACCAGCACCATACAACCAGCAGGGGAGGTGGTGTTACTATTGTAGTCTATAAGACTTTCAACTTCTGCCGACTCTCAGTACAAACAATAGTAGGTTGTTGTTGTGGGTTTTCCGGGTTGTATTGCCGTGGTCTTGGCATTGTAGTTCCTGAACTACAATGCCAAGACCACGGCAATACAGCCCAGAAAACCCACAACAACCATCGTTCTCCGGCCGTGAAAGCCTTCGACAATACAACAATAGTAGGCATTGGCTATATGCACCTTACTCTGGGAACTAAGGACAGATTGGCTATTCTGCTAGTCTACCAGCCACCTAGTTCTCCAGTAAGCACCCTCTCTGAGCTGGTGCTCTTGGACATGGTGCTGAAGACACCAAGATTGATAGTTCTGGGCAGGGATTTTTTTCTGGGAAAAGAGGTGGTGGAACTCAGTGGTGGAACTCAAGACCACACAATGATGTCACTTTGGGTCAGCTGGCACAAGGGGGGAGTTTTTCAAAGTTTAAATTGCCCTCGGTGAAAATGGTCACCTGGCCAGTGGCCCTGCTCCCTGATCTCCAGACAGAGGGGAGTTTAGATTGCCCTCCGCACCGCCAAGCGGCGCGGAGGGCAATCTAAACTCCCCTCTGTCTGGAGATCAGGGGGGCAGGGTCACCGGCCAGGTGACCATTTTTAATAGGTGCCAGAACTCCATTCCACCGCATTCCCACTGAAAAAAAAGCCCTGGTTCTGGATGACTTCAGCATTCATGCTGAATACCCACATCAGGGCCAGCCTGGGACTCCATAGCTTCCTTGGCAGCCCTAGGCCTCTCTCAAATATTGACAGGCCCCACACATGAGAAGGAGCATACCTTAGACTTAATCTTTTGTTCTGAGCCTGTGAGAGAAGGTCTTCTTTAGGAAGTAGAGATTTGGCCTGAACCATGGATTGCCATAACTTGGTAAAGTCAAGGGTGACTATGGGTTTGTTTGTTTGTTTGTTTGTTTAGAAAATATGTATGCTGCCTCGCCTGAGATCCGTGAGCTAATTTGGTTTAGTCCCATAGGGCAGAGTTAGTATCTGGAGCCAGGCACGTGAGGAAGAAGCTGGCTGCTGGGAGCTTGATAACACTTTGGCTGTTTCCACACGGCTTACCTTTTGCTGGAACGCAGCATGTTCTCGTGCGAAATCACGCGATAACAGCGTGTTCTCGCGCGAAATCGCACGATAACAGAATCTTCCTGGTGCAATTTCGTGCATGAAGACGCTGTGTTCCAGCAAAAGGTAAGCCATGTGGAAATGGCCTCTATATGCTCTTATCACCTCGAATAAGGGCTGTAATTCCCCAAGAAGAGGACAGAAGCCTGGGTTCCAGTTGCTTCAAATGGGAAGGATTATGGCAAAGGACTTTATTACTTGATGGGATCCAACAAGTTGAACTTGCTTACCTTCTGTGGTTTCTTCTTTTTTAAAAAATATTTTATTTCTCAACATGCTGTACAGAAACAAATCCAATGTTAGCCAATATACATACATACCCACTTAGAATTATAAATCTTACCAATCAAAACCTATTAAAACAATACAAAGAGTTATGTTACTTAACTTTAAAGCATCCCCCAAAATACAGGAAAGGTGTTTCACAAAAGACTAACAAATATTTTAACTTTGCATGAAGGCTAGTATATCAAAATGCTTCATTCCATCTTAAATTTAAAAGCATTTTTGGGATTAAAATTAATTTATAATCACAATTACACAATCAGAATTACCTATATATTTTTCAAATTTTAAAATTCATTAAAATATTAATTTCAACTACAAATGGTAAAAGATGAATATTAAAAAGTTACAATCCAAGTACTCAGGAAATAGCTCATATCTAATACCCGTAGCACAAATGGTATAGCAATTTACATCTGGTTTTAACTCCTAGAGGAAAAGCCCGGTTAAACAAAGGCAAAGCTACAATAAGTAACAAACTACATACAACATATTCTCTAATTCCTCTGTTTAGTATTATTATTCCTCAGACGCCTGTCATTTAAAATAAAAGCATATCTCTATACCAGGGCTCGGACGGTAAAAGAACTTTTTGTGACAAAATTTGAAGTATAGGAGCCTGGTGTGGTTTCAAAGACATTGGCTGCTTCCACACACATTGGATAATCCACTTTCAATACTCTTTAGTGAATATTTGGAACTGATTTTCCATGTGTGGAACAAAAAATCCACTTCCAAAGGATTGCTAAAGTGATGGTTGTTGTGGGTTTTCCGGGCTGTATTGCCGTGGTCTTGGCATTGTAGTTCCTGACGTTTCGCCAGCAGCTGTGGCTGGCATCAGCTGTGGCTGATTGCTAAAGTGCATTGAAAGTGTATTATTCAACGTGTGTGGAAATGGCCATTGTTGGCTGAAAGTTTCTGGCTTTTTTGCACTTATGAATTTGGTTAAAGAAAAGAAAAAAATAGTTGGATTGTTCTAATTTGGTTAATTTCCCCCCCTTAACTCACTTGTGTGTGAAAGTTTGCTTCCTAAATTAGCCCCATAGAACCTGTACAATAGAGGTTACACCTGCTTGAGGAAGCTTACATTAAAATGGTATAGTGGAGACAACAATAAAAATATTGTCAGCAATAAAAGAAGCTGTTAAATACAAGCCAGGAGCATAAACACAGTATACAGCAACATCCAGCCACCTGAAGTGATATTCATAACATAGTCCTCAGGCTAGAAGCAGGCCGTAAAAACAGCTGAAAACAATGGAGCTCTTCAGTTTAAGATCTAGGACAAACAAAATGCTTTAGCCTGGCACTTCTAGTTGCAGAAGGCAAGAGCTAGGCACATCTAAAGTTCAAGGCCATTCCAAAGGTGAGATACCACCATTGAAAAAGCCCTGTTTCTGGTATCATGGATGTGGAATAGTTTGGACACCGAAGGTAAAGGTGCAAGCACCGAGTCATTACTGACCCATGGGGGGATGTCGCATCAAGACTTTTTTTGGAAGTCTTTTTGTTACGGGGCGGTTTGCCATTGTCTTCCCCAGGCATCTACACTTTACCTCCAAGAAACTGGGTACTCATTTTATCTACCTCAGAAGGATGGAAGGCTGAGTCAACCTTGAGCCAGCCACATGAACCCGGCTTCTGCCAGGATCGAACTCAGGTCATGAGCAGAGCTTGGACTGCAGTACTGCCGCTTACCACTCTGCGCCACGGGGCTCCTTCCTACATAAATGCTTACTATAGTTTTGGTGCTGGAACTCCTCTCCGGGTGCTTATATTAAACTATCAGTCTATTAATTGGCATAGCTCATTCTCTGTGAGTAGTGTGTGAACTTGTGGCTGTGCAGGTGTTCAACTGTTTATGATTGTTGTTATTATTATGGTTATTATTATCAGTGAGGTAAATCCCTTAGGCTTGAATCAGAATAGAAGCAGCCATTTGCCAGCCGTATTGGAGAAGTCTCAGGGGGAAAAAACTTGCCTTTAATTTGTCAGTCCTCCACAGGAACCTGCCAAACCCTCCACAGAAACCTGCCAAATAGGGTTGCCAGGTCCCCCTGGCCTCCTGGTGGGAGATGGGGGCTCTGGCACCTACCTGCTTTGGTGCCCAGGAAGTGATGTCATCACACAGGCCGTGGCTGCCCCTGGATCACTCCTGTGCTCTGCAGGGAGGGGCCGAATCGGGCCCAAATTGGGCACTCAGGAGTGCACCATGCCCCCTGGGAGTGTGCCCTGAGAGGCCTGTGCCTCCCCCGCCAGCCAGGTAAGCGGGGGCAAGGGGTGGAGGGTGGGAGTGGGGGATCCCCTGCCCGTGGTGGGGAAATGGCAACTCTACAGCCAAACCCTCCCTTCTACCAAGTGTCCCCTCATGCCTCATGCCTCAGCCACCAACCACAACCCCACACTTTCTAGTAGCTGAGAGGCTACTTGTGATGTCTGGCAGGAGTGCCGAGGGATAGCCACACCTCATGATCTGGGCCCTTCATGGGTGCCGTAATATCTAGGCAACATTCTTAATGTGTTTTTTTTAAAAAGCTATTCATTAATTCCTTTCAAGTTTCCCTTAGCACCTAATTACAGGAGTGAAATTTAAAGACTTGGTAATCTCAGAGAAGAGTATGACCTCCTCTCCTGAAGGCGTGCCATTTGGCAACAAAAGCCAAGCCACATAATTCCCTGCCTTTACAATCTGAGTGGGATAGCTCCCAAAGAATTTGCTACAATTGGTTTTGTTTGCTGGGCTTCTATCCTGTCAACAGTGAATTATGGTATCCAGGGCTTTTTTTCTGGGAAAAGAGGTGGTGGAACTCAGTGGGTTGCCAGCACAGGGGGCAACTCTTGGCGGGAGGTGGTGCCCCTGTTACCACATATGTGTGCACAAAGTGCACGCATGCTCCCAGGGCCAATGGCATCACTTTGGGTCAGCTGGAACAAGGGGGGAGTTTTTAAAAGTGTAAATCGTCCTCGGCGAAAATGGTCACATGGCTGGTGGCCCCGCCCCCTGATCTCCAGACAGAGGGGAGTTTAGATTGCCCTCCGCATTGCTCCAGCGGCACAGAGGGCAATCTAAACTCCCCTCTGTCTGAAGATCGGGGGCGGGGCCACCGGCCATGTGACCATTCCGGAACTCCGTTCCACCACATTCCAGCTGAAAAAAACCCTGATGGTATCCTTGCAAAAACTAGTTTGAAGGAGCAGAAAAGGGCAAGCAAAGTTTAATAGTGGAGGGAGAGGGAAATTCTTCAAATAAACTATTGCCATGCATGGTTGAAATCTTTTAATGCAATGCCTACTCCTTTCCATTGTCCATCAAGCCGCCATAATAGGGTTGCCAACTCCATCTAGGGAGATTCCTAGAGGTTTGAGGGTTGTGCTTGGAGAGGGCAGAGTTTGGCGAGGGGAAACACCTCAGCAGGGACATAATTCTGTAGAGT
This sequence comes from Eublepharis macularius, assembly GCF_028583425.1. Taxonomy (NCBI): domain Eukaryota; kingdom Metazoa; phylum Chordata; class Lepidosauria; order Squamata; family Eublepharidae; genus Eublepharis; species Eublepharis macularius. The sequence continues at coordinate 17,732,206 of NC_072805.1, read as the reverse complement.
CCACCCTCTAAAGCTGCCGTTTCCTCTAGGGGAACTGATCTCTGTAGTCTGGAGATCAATTGTAATTCTGGGAAATCTTTGGGCCCCATCAGGAGTTTGGCAATCTTGCACCATACAAAGAACTCTGCTAGATCAGACAAATAATCCCGCAATGGATATATGAATGAATGAATGAATGAATGAATGAATGAATGAATGAATGAATGAATGGTCTGTTCACACGTTATATGCTGAAAGTTATGTTGAAGGTGGGTCTGCTATTTGTGCTAATGACTATATGACAGTGGAAAAGATGACCGTATAATAAAAGGAACTGACAAAGTCTAAAAAGTTCTAAAAGCCTACCCAGGCCGTTTCCACACAGCTTACCTTTTGCTGGAACACAGTGTGTGCTCGTGCGAAATCGCGCGATAACAGCATCTTCCTGGTGTGATTTCGCGCATGAAGACGCTGTGTTCCGGCAAAAGGTAAGCCGTGTGGAAACGGCCCCATTCATCAGAGGCAGAGACACTAAACGGAGTCAGCAGTTTAGTGGGAATGAATACCATTTCAAATAAAAGTCTTAAAAGAAATCCAGCATGCTGTAGCGGTTAGTATGTCAGCATAGGGTCTGGGAGATTCCGGTTTGAATCCCAACTCTGCCATGGAAACTTTCTGAGTGACCTTGAGACAATGACCCACTCTCAGCCTAACCGACCTCACAGGGTTGTTGTGAGGATAAAATGAAGCCGAGGGAAAGTTGGGATAGCAACAAAACAAACAAAAGTTGTAGGTTATCTTGCTTCCCCTGCGCAACCCCTTCAGGAGAAGAGGCTGTGGCTCAGTGGTATAGCATCTGCTTGGCAAGCAGAAGGTTCCAGGTTCGATCCCCGACATCCCGAAAGGATCAAGTAGCAAGTGATGTGAAAGACCCCAACTTGGGACCCTGGAAACCTGCTGCCAATCTGAATAGATAAGATTGACGTTGACGGATCAGTGGTCTGACGCAGCATAAGGAACCTTCCTATGTATGGATGTACTGCTACCTGTTGCTCCTTATATGAACATACTGCCATTTAAACCTCTGTTTAAACTGTTTTTTATTTCCCTTCCGTATGAATTCTTGAGTGTTGGAAAGCATGGGGGTGGTGTTCTGTAATTGTAAGTACTGCTGGTGATAAAACACTAACAAAATGGTTTTACTGCCGGCTTTTTCACGTAGCTAATAGTTTCATTGTTAAGCTAAAGAGAGCAACACTTGATTCTTCTCCTCAATACATTTATTTTATGTTATATTTTAATGGAGGAGGCGAAGGGAAATTGGAACCTCTCGTCTCTTCGAGCCATGTTTCCTTTTCAACACCTTCTTTGACTTAACAATATTATTTTAAAAAGCTTTTTGACTTACTGGTGGAGGGAGAAAGCAAGAAGAGGGGGGAGAGGGCTTGAGGCTTGAAAATGAGAATCTAAATATAGCACACAGCTAAGTGGGAGCTTTGCTGATTCTCTGCCACCTTTCCTTTCTATAAGCTGTTTTTGCCACTGTTAACTCTTGTAGGCATTTGCTTTCTGGTTGTCAGTACTGGTTGTGAAAAGAGATAATTTAAGCCAAGAAATCCACCACAATGGAAAGGGGGACTTTTGAGAGAAAGGCTTCCTTTTTGACAACACCCCAAGGCTGGATCAAGATATTTTGCCCTAGGGATAGTTGCCCCACATTGTCCCAGAGTAGAAGAAGGGCACGAACCAGGAAAATTCCAAACCGTGCAGTTCGTGGTTCATTACATTTCACGAACCACGAACTTTCATGAACTTGTGAACCGGTTTGTGAAAATGTCACTTCTGGGTCAGCAGAAGGTCTGCAGAAAGCCCATCCCCCCCCCCGTTGCCTAGGAAACTGATTGATCGGCGCCAATGAACTGGGCTAAAATTCGTCACGGTTCATGAGAAATGAGCTCCCATGAACTGCCGGATCATGAACCACGGTTCGTGACAAACTTCAGTTCGTATTTCGGTTCATGCCTGCCTCTATCCCAGAGCCACACCCCAGCATCCCCTATAATATTGCCACATTGAGCTGCCTTATACTGAGTCAGACTGTTGGTCTATCTAAGTCCATATTGTGGACTGATACTTGGTCTCCAGGGCTCTGATCCTTTTAACTGAATATGCTGAGGATTGAGGCCGAGAAGATGCTTTGCTGCTGAGCCTTATGGGTGCCTTTAAG